>NC_142793.1:2540000-3977500 GCF_988280905.1 Pimephales promelas
CACAATCACACACTCAAACACACAGCAGGATCAATGTTACGGTACTGGTGTAAACACACACACACACACACACACACACACACTCATAAACACACAATCACACACTCAAACACACAGCAGGATCAATGTTACGGTACAGGTGTAAACACACACACACACACACACTCATAAACACACAATCACACACTGACAAAAACACTCATAAACTCATAAACACTCTCACACTGATAAACACACACACTCACACTCAAACACACACTTATAAACACACACTCACACTCATAAACACACACACACACACACTCATAAACACACAGCAGGATCAATGTTACGGTACAGGTGTAAACACACACACACACTCATAAACAAAGACTCAAAAACACACTCATAAACATATATTCACACTCATAATCATAAACACACACACACACACACCTCCTGCTGGAATGAGCGGTTATTATTAGATGTTGTTCACACATTACACTGCGTGTGTATGCTCTCAAACTGCAGATCATTATTATAACACACACAGATTCATCACCAGCCCGTGTCTTACACACACAACTACTGTTTGCTGATATGCTAATAATCTATTGTGTCATTTACACAAAACACTGTCAAGCTCATAAACAATACACACATCTTCAACAAGAAGTGGCGTTTCGCTAACGTGTGTAAAAACACCAAACATGGGCAAACCTCACCAACTGCCATTTCACCTTTCCAAATATTAGAAATAAATTAGTAGTTTTAAAAAATAAAAAAAAACCTAATATATTTACCAAATTAACAGTCACACATCATAACGATCATCATGTAATATGAGCCTCCTATCATAAGAACGGTGTGTGTTCCTGCTAGTGTGTGTTTGACTGCAGCACGCTGATGATGATCATCCTAATATCTGCTGCTTCTACAGTGCTTTAGCCCTGATGAGTGACAGGTGGAGCTCCTCTGCCCTCTAGTGTTCATCACACGCCACTGCACACACACACATCACCGGCATCACTCATAACCGCTCGTATTCAGCATCATCACTGTGGAACATATTTCATATGTTGCAAGATAGACATGTTCAGATTTACATGAGCCGTTATTATGAAGTATTTAATAACATGAATGACGAGATTAAAACTAGATATGAAAATGAGCATCTGCAATATTCATTAATGTTTCCTGATATTTTTTTTTCTCCCCAGGACTATATATATTTTTTTTTTTACTGCGAAATATTACCGCCACTGATGTTATTGGTGAAGGGAAAAATAACAATGAATTGAAATTAGGCTGAAATAAAATTTTAAATGGAAAACTTATTTCAGTTAGTCGACAAGTTTTTAAATGCAAGTAATTAAATTACTAAAAATAAATCTACATATAATAATTAAGATGACGAAGCATTAAAAATTACTAAAACAAACTGAAATTAAAATAAAAACTGAACATAAAATCAACGTTTTTATGACTTTATTAAGGGAATATATAGTGAAGTGCAGGCGTAATGTATTCCTGTGATCAAAGCTGAACTTTCAGCATCATTAATATCGTCAGATCCTTCAGAAATCACTCTTATATGATGATTTGATGATCAAGAAACATTTATGATTATTATTTATGTTAAAATCACATTTTTCAAACTGAATCACATTGAGCGGATATATGAAAACTGATCATTACACTTTCCAGGAATATTTGATGAACCGGAAGTTCAAAAGATTATTTATTTGAAATAAATCCTTCATTTGCCTTTAACTTCGTGCATTATTGTTGAATAATAAGAAATCATTTTCTTAAATATAAACCTAAAAATAACAGCAGAATCCACCAATGAAACAGCATCCGATGTCATAAACACACGACTGAAATATGTGCTTCTGTTTTTTCAGTAATTAATACCACAGATGTGAGGACTCATATCATAACGGTGTTGAATTATTGCATGTCTGAAGTTGCTTTGATAATTCTTCAGATGAATTATTCGATATTCACAATAGCATTCCTTCATGTGCTCACTTCAGGGCTAAAGCTGGTGCTGTAGCGCCTCCTGCTGGACAAACGCTGCACGCACCGTCAGAGCAAGGGCTGCTGGATCATAGCTGTAGTGTGTAATGTTGCTGTTTGAGCAGAAACATCTGCAGAACGTTCAAAGCTCAAAGGAACAGGCAGACAATAGAATATAATGCACAACACTCCTCCCGGATTAATGACATCACAAACCCCAAACTTTACATAAACCCTGACCCCAGGAACTTGATTTATAGATTATCATGACAGAATATGCTAATCAATGACTTAAAGATAGGTAACTCCACGTCAACTAGAAATGTACGTTGTCACTTCTTCTTGAGTCTCTTCTTGAGGGTAAAAGTTATTTTCAGTGTGTGTCTGTGTGAGGTAATCATAGCTGCTAACACACACACACACACACACACACACACAGGTGCTCTTGAAGGTCCGCCCTGGGATCAGCAGCTCATTTGCATTTAAAGGGACACGCACACGAAAAGGTGCGTTTTTGTTCACCCTCAAAAAAAGTAACAATTTTAACATGCTACATAAAAATATCTGTGGGGTATTGTAAGGTAAAACTTCACATAAACACTCTGGGGACATCAGAGACTTATTATAACTCTTGTGAAAAAAACATTATAGGACCCCTTTAAAGTGTTTAAACACGGCTGTGATGCGGTCTGGCGTGGCTGTACTCACCGATGCCGCTGTTGGCCCCCGTGATGAGCACCACGCGGTCGGACAGGTCTCTGCCGTGCAGCACCTCCAGAGCCGAGCTGTTCCCGTCGAAGCGCTTGGGCTTCAGCTGCACGTCCTCCACGGTGAAGGCCTGCCGCGGGTCGAAGTACGTACTCCGCTTGTTGATGTGGCTGAGAACAGCAGCACAACACACAGTTACACAACACTAGTGCAGTAGACTGCTTCATAACATGTTATCACAAAGAAAACATGCTAAACAAAATTAGAATTAAACAAATGTGGTCGTGAAATGGGCGGGGCTTAGCATCCTGAACGTCTCTGATTGGATATAAGTAAAAAATCTTCTCTATTTTAACTCGAATCTAAGTTTATTACTGTCATTATTATTCAGGTGTGAGTTATTGTCCAGATCAGAAGACCTTTTACGCCAATCTTTTCTGCCAAAATACCATATTCAGTAAATTATAATGCATTTTAATATATATAAAATAGTATAATAAAATATACAAACATAACTATAAAATAACTAAAAACGTCACTTTATTTATTTATTTGACTTCTAAAACCTTTATATTATTTGTTTGTCCATTTATTTATGTATCATTGTAATATCTTGTAGTATTTGATTGTGTTCAAGTTTAATTAATCAGGAAGAAAATGTTTAAAATATTTAGTGTGCATATATCTAAAAATGCATTTGTCAAGTGTATTAAAATTAGTTTGTAACTCTTGACAATAAGGTTTCATAAGTGAAATACATTAGTAAACATCAAAGTTAATGTTATTTTCTAAATTGCCTAATACATTATTATCAAAATCAAAAAGCGGTCTTTATTATTTTTCTGAATTGAGCACACACGAACAGCTGTGTTTTATTACCGATCATTAACAAAGATTAATAAATACTGCAGTGTTAGTTTGTGTTATTGGATGAAACCTTATTGAAGTGTTACCAATTAATTTATTATTAATTAGCCTGAAATCTGAGAGACAAATCTGTCTGAAGGGAAACTATAATATATAATATGACTGATTGAACTCACTCAACATAGAGGATTTGGCCTTTATCATCGGTCTCTTGCTCCCATCCATACGGCAAAGCTGGAAAATACAATAAATAAGTGACTTAGTCATTAATTTATCATCATTGCATATCAACACTCTCTTCTGAAAGCGCTGCACACTTAAGTAGAGTGTATTAATGACGTTGAGATATTTTAATACGGCTTTAACGCTGAGATGATCAGTTATTGTTCATAAATCAATCCTCAAACCTCCAGCACAGCGCTTCTTCTTCCCAGTTTTGGGATGCTCCCACTGAGTCTTCATTTCCTCATGGCTGAAACGAGTTATGACATAATATCATGTGTCTGTCAGTGCTTCTATAGATACTCATTATTATGAACAGTGAGAAGGCACGCGCTCGTCTCAAACACTCACTTGGCATAATAAACCCATCCGTCTGTCGTGGATCTCTCTTCCCAGCCGGGGGGAAGCTCGTCTTCACTGTCTGTATCATCCATTCCGGCGTATTTAAGAGCTGCCATCGCGGAATGATTGCTTTCAAATAAAATAACTCATTCAACTTCTCAATGAAATTTCGGTAACAGCAAATTCACGTTGCGATAATCCGGCTGGACCACTTCCGGAAATACAACATTGCGTCACAAAGTGGGCGGGGTTTAGCTATCTGACCGTCTCTGATTGGTCAGGTGCGACGTTTCTAAATAAAAACTTTATTTTATTTACTTGTGGCTTATATTAAAGTGTATTTTTCTAATTTCTTAATCGTAAAATAATAATTTTCTTTTAGGATTTATCTTTGCAAAAAAACAATAATCAATTTTTCCTAACAAAATACCATATACACAAATAAAAAATATACTGGTCTTGTTTTATATAATAATAACTTCATTAATAACTTTATTTTAAAATAATACAACATATGTGGAGCTTTTTTCATAAATTTGTGTGTCTATATATATATCAATGTCAGACTCACTCAGGATGTGGTCTCAACGGCGAAAAAAAATCACGTGGTACATGTTACTCTCCTCAGCGCTGATCAGGATGGACCAACCAATGTTTTGCGATTACAGCCAAAGGTTTTTATCCTTTCTTAATAATGTTATGGATATTTCCCTTCTATCTCATGTACAAATCGCGGTAATTAATATATATAAAACCAAACGACTTCGCCTGTAAATAAATGTTAGTAAGATAAAAAGCCGTTGTGATATTTCACATATATTTCGAGTCTTTTGAGGAGTAGTATGAAGCTGCAGACTCGGAGACCTGCATCTACAGTCCCCCTGCACCCAGAGTCCCGCATTCTCAGACCCCTCGTTTTTCGAGTCAGCGCCTCCTATCAAATTGTATCGGATAAACAGAACTTAAGCCAAAACGTGAGTGGGCTGTCTTCAATTTTATTTAGAGAATCGTAATAGCTCGTTTGATTTATTTTTTAATAAAACTAATTTAGCTAATCGATACAACATAAGAATAGTCCATTTAATATTTGTAAAGGTAGTTTGTAACAAGATTTGAGCCGTTATGTTTTTTCGCCCTCTTTACCCCGAAAATATTTTGATAGCTAACGTTAGCCTTTAACCTCGGACTTTTTTATATGTCATAAATGCTGCAGTTATTTTTACTGCCCATTTTGTGCCCCCATATATCTCAAACCCACAAAGTTGTCCAAAGTTCAAAAACATCTCAAGGGACACTTCTACAGTCAGAGCAGTGCAACATGAATTTGAATTTTTTTTCTTTCTTTTTGAAAGATCATAAGACATGTGCTATCGTATCCAGTACACCATACATCGAAGGAGTTGCCCCTTCCGATTCCAGCAACGTATCATTTTATGATTATGCAAAGCGACTTATAAATGAGTTTTTTTTAATGCAATTAAAGACGAAAAGTAAAGTCACGAACACAGTTTGTTCTTCCTTTTTTTCTTTACAGTAAGATGATGTTTAGGTGATCATTAAATAAAGTAGCCAACTGAATTGTTTACTGAATTATTGGTGTTTTGTCTATTCTGATTTATTTTGCTTCGCATTCAAAAAACAGATTTTGTTATGTTAGCATGGTAATGTTAATTAGACCATTATAGGTTGAACTGAAAGAAAAAGTGGAATTTGAATTTTGAATAAAAAAATATATATATATATAAAAAAAAAACAACATTGTAGCAATAAAATATCACATAGACTATTTTTCAGAAGAATCTGTAATTGTATCCCTTCCATCAGTAACAATGAGTTTTTTTGGCACCTGCATTAAGCAGGGAACGCAAATTTTTATTGGATAATTTATTTGAAGACCGTAATATTGCATCCTATTGTTTTTAATTGCATTTGGATAAGCGTGCACTGTACTCTGTGTGCGGGTGTTATTCGATCTTTTGAACAGCAGGAGGCGCTGTGTTCGAAAAATGAGGGGTCTGAGAATGCGGGACTCTCGGTGGGGGACTGTAGATGCAGGCTCCGAGTCTGCAGCTTCATAATATTGCTTTTGAGCGCCGCCTGAATATATTTAACACACTTATAAACACTTATTTACATGAGGTAAATAGATATTAAAACTCCGAAATAACCCGACATTTAACTCACATTTGAGATTGTTCCCCCATAATGACCATTTGCTTTTTTTTGTATACAAATATCGAAAACTCAAAACAAAAAAGCATAGACCTTCGTACACATGTTCGTACATTACTTTATTGCTTAGCTTCATTCAATTAACTTTTCTTCTCTTTCATAACAGCTCGTCAGAGTTTTGTTGTCAGTAAACGTAATCAATACAATCATTCACCTCAGCTTATTGGACTGTTTTCACATTAACATGCATGGGAAACAACCAGGACAGACAATATTAGCTAATAATAATAATAATATAATAATAATATCATTGTCAGTGTTATTCTATTGTGGTGATCCAAAAAAAAAAAACATCTTCATATTTTTCATGACAGCTGCACAACAATTCTCCGTTTCAGAGAGTGTGTATATTCTGGAGTCAAAATCTAGATAATATAATGACAATAACTAGCTAACAATGAGTACCTTCACAACCTCTGAGCTAAACCCAAACTCAAAACATAAAATCAACATAAAATCAGTTAATCTAAGGCCTCAGTTCAAACAATCAGAAAGTTGTACAGTCTTCCGCAGAAAATCACAATTAAAATGAGATTAACCATCAACTATTCTTAACAAAATAATATTTTCTCTCTTGCATTTATCTTTGGGAATATGTTTCATTATTCAGATGGCATGTTCAAAAATAACTTCACAATCAGAAGAAAGGTTCACAGTGATCTTTGTCTCGGTGCATCCAAGCACTCGCGTCGTATCATACTTTATATTTCTCTTTGGCGCTGTCGCTTAATATACAGATATGCTGAAAGATATAAAGAGAAACAGAGAGAAAGTGTCAGGACATCCTTCAGGTCAGACATCAGACGGGTTATGCACATTTAAAACAGGACTAAACTCACACTCAAATCCCTGAAATACTCATTGTAGTCTAATGCATATCCCACCAGGAACTTGTCCGGAACTTCAAATCCAATGTCTGAAGGAAGAATACAAGACGTGTGAACATGCGCACACACACACACACACAGAGGGGAACATTACATTATATTCAGCAAGAAGAAAACGAAGAGGTTTGTATTATTTTCAAATTAAGCACAATACAAAAAAGTATTTTAATATAACATTAAAAAACATTAACATTAAAAAAATTTAATATAACTTTTTTTTTCAATATTTTAAGTCTATATTCTTTTCATGAGAACTAAGAAAATTTGAAATATTAATTAATACTATATTTAGAATTATATATATATATATATATATATATATATATATAAATTCTGTATATAAATAATTAAATTACATTAAATATATATATATATATATTCAATAATTTAAGTCTATATTATTTTCATGAGAACTAAGAAAATTTGAAATATTAATTTATACTATATTTAGAACTCTATAATATCATTTGAATGAAAATGTAGCACATTGCAAAATAAAAATAATATATTATTTATATATATATATATATATAAATAATGGCAGGTCCTAAACAGGTAAACTTCCAACAGTAAGCGTGTGCACCCATATTTATTGTATGTGCTCTGGTGTGTGTTGTGTGTGTGGTCACGTGTCTCTGGCTTCTACAGGAAATACCATAGAGTTGATTTGACACTCAATCTTTGACATCAACATTTCCATTCATATTTCTACACTAGTCGCACTCTATCATGAGTGTGTGAACAGACCTCAGCGGATCAGCAGAGAGAGACTCGGGCGAGCGAGGGGAAGACAGTGGAAGTCAAGAGCGAGAGCGTGGCGCTTGTGCTCGAGGACGGGTGGATATAAAGAGCTTATCAGCTTTCGCTCTAAAAGCATTGCGTAAGAGATGAGCAGTGAGTGTGTGTGTCTAATGTGTCCAACGACAGAAAGCAGGGTGTTTTATTTCAGTGACGTGGATTAAACACAAAATATTCACAATATCCCATTAACCCCACGATGAGAAGCACTCACAGTCGGGACGGTATCCTGAGCTCCTGGGTGTCCTTTTCACCAGCAAACTGAAATAAACCACACTGAATTCAATATCGGGAGATATATTTAATAAAAAGAATAATGAATATAATCTGAATAATCTTGTTTTTAAACACTAACGCCAGTAAAAAGCCATTTAACCGTTAAGAAACATCAATAAAGACTCCTTCACACCAGTGCATAAGCATGAATGACTAAATTGATGCCAAAAACAGGACCTAGAATTACAATTCAAATTTGAATTAAAGAAAGCAGAATTGCAATTCAATAAAAATTCAAAGAAATGTATATACTGTAGCCTAGTGTTTAACAATGAAGCTTTACATGATTGCATTACATATTGTTTAAATGATATTAGTTTGAACAACTTGTGCAGAAAACATTAACAGCAAATGTTTCCCAGTAAAGCTCTAGGGCAAATAATTAAGTTTGATTTATTGTAATTTTGTGGAACATGATGGAACATGACTTCATTCCCAGAATTACTGGAGTAAATCTTTTTCTGATCCAAGTGATATCGTTATTACGGAAGCCCTGAACCGCAACCTAAAAAAAAAAAAAATCTGTAAAAAATAAAAATAAAAAAATCTAGCATTTCGAGATTAAAGTCGAAATGTTTCGAGATTAAAGTCGAAATGTTTCGAGATTAAAGTCGAAACATTGTGCATTCATAACAGTGCGCGTCCACTGGCTCAGAGCGCGCGCGTGTGTGTGTGAAGTCGAACTGCCATGGATAAACACAAAATAGTAGCTTTTTACTTTTATCTGAATTACTTATCTTACTTTATCGTTATAAAATATAATGCGCCGGAATAGACTTTAGCCTATAGGAAAAATGATTGGATACAGAATGATGCACTAAAATGTATCCAGGGCGTATTTACGTTGAAGAGGGAGACCGAACAGTTCCTGTTGTGTTCTCGACCCAGATAGTGTTGACTAGACGAGCACGAAAACACCTCAGAAAACACTGCCACTAGCACGTGTGACGTGTGTAGAATTTTGTTGAAAGCCCACATAAAAGTAAAAAGCTACTATTTTGTGTTTATCCATGGCAGTTCGACTTCACACACACACACACACACGCGCGCGCCAGTGGACGCGCACTGTTATGAATGCACAATGTTTCGACTTTAATCTCGAAACATTTCGACTTTAATCTCGAAACATTCCGACTTTAATCTCGAAACATTTCGACTTTAATCTCGAAACATTCCGACTTTAATCTCGAAACATTCCGACTATAATCTCGAAACATTCCGACTTTAATCTCGAAACATTCCGACTTTAATCTCGAAACATTCCGACTTTAATCTCGAAACATTCCGACTTTAATCTCGAAACATTCCGACTTTAATCTCGAAACATTCCGACTTTAATCTCGAAACATTTCGACTTTAATCTCGAAACATTCCGACTTTAATCTCGAAACATTCCGACTTTAATCTCGAAACATTCCGACTTTAATCTCGAAACATTCCGACTTTAATCTCGAAACATTCCGACTTTAATCTCGAAACATTCCGACTTTAATCTCGAAACATTCCGACTTTAATCTCGAAACATTTCGACTTTAATCTCGAAACATTTCGACTTTAATCTCGAAACATTCCGACTTTAATCTCGAAACATTCCGACTTTAATCTCGAAACATTCCGACTTTAATCTCGAAACATTCCGACTTTAATCTCGAAACATTCCGACTTTAATCTCGAAACATTCCGACTTTAATCTCGAAACATTCCGACTATAATCTCGAAACATTCCGACTTTAATCTCGAAACATTCCGACTTTAATCTCGAAACATTCCGACTTTAATCTCGAAACATTCCGACTTTAATCTCGAAACATTCCGACTTTAATCTCGAAACATTCCGACTTTAATCTCGAAACATTCCGACTTTAATCTCGAAACATTCCGACTTTAATCTCGAAACATTTCGACTTTAATCTCGAAACATTCCGACTTTAATCTCGAAACATTCCGACTTTAATCTCGAAACATTCCGACTTTAATCTCGAAACATTCCGACTTTAATCTCGAAACATTCCGACTTTAATCTCGAAACATTCCGACTTTAATCTCGAAACATTCCGACTTTAATCTCGAAACATTCCGACTTTAATCTCGAAACATTCCGACTTTAATCTCGAAACATTTCGACTTTAATCTCGAAACATTCCGACTTTAATCTCGAAACATTCCGACTTTAATCTCGAAACATTCCGACTTTAATCTCGAAACATTCCGACTTTAATCTCGAAACATTCCGACTTTAATCTCGAAACATTCCGACTTTAATCTCGAAACATTCCGACTTTAATCTCGAAACATTTCGACTTTAATCTCGAAACATTTCGACTTTAATCTCGAAACATTTCCACTTTAATCTCGAAACATTTCCACTTTAATCTCGAAACATTTCCACTTTAATCTCGAAACATTTCCACTTTAATCTCGAAACATTCCGACTTTAATCTCGAAACATTCCGACTTTAATCTCGAAACATTCCGACTTTAATCTCGAAACATTTCGACTTTAATCTCGAAACATTTCCACTTTAATCTCGAAACATTTCCACTTTAATCTCGAAACATTTCCACTTTAATCTCGAAACATTTCCACTTTAATCTCGAAACATTTCCACTTTAATCTCGAAACATTTCCACTTTAATCTCGAAACATTTCCACTTTAATCTCGAAACATTTCCACTTTAATCTCGAAACATTTCGACTTTAATCTCGAAACATTTCGACTTTAATCTCGAAACATTTCGACTTTAATCTCGAAACATTTCGACTTTAATCTCGAAACATTTCGACTTTAATCTCGAAATGCTAGATTTTTTTTTTTTTTTTTTTTTTTTACAGATTTTTTTTTTTTTTAGGTTGCGGTTCAGAGCTTCCGTACGTTATAGCTGTGTAACTCTATTCTGATGTATTTAAAACAACTCTACCTTTAGCATTATCACTATAGTTATGAACTGGCATTAACACAGTCGTGTCTGGAATAAGAACGGCGATGTTTACGTCTCACCTGACAACTTTCACCATCTTAGGATGGTATTCGTTTAACAGTTTGAGCAGCGTTTCCATAGTTCTCCCCGTCTCCACGATGTCCTGAGGCACAAACAGAGGACTCAGCATCTGTGTGTGTTTCTCACAGCACACACACTTCACATGACATGGCACACACTCACCTCAACTATGAGCACATTCTGTGAGGAGAGAAAGAAGACACTAACAATATGACCAACATTTCAAAAAGCATAAACACAACTGTTCAAACGTTTGTTCATTCATAAATGTGTTTCAGCAATGGTGCATTAAACTGATCAAAAGTGACATTATAATGTTGCAAAAGATCATTCTTTCTGTCCATCAAAGAACCCAGACACATCAGTTTCCACTCAGATTTAAAGCACATGAACTATTTTCAACGCTGATAATAATCATAAATGTTTCTTGATCATCATATTCGAGTGATTTCTGAAGGATCAAGTGTGAAAAATTCAGATTTGATCACAGGAATAAATGCCACTTTACTATATATTCACATAGAAAACATCTGATTTACATTGTAATAATATTTCACTGTTTTTGTTTATTTTTGATCCGATAAATGCAGCCTTGGAGAGCAGAAGAGACTCTTTTAAAAACACTGACGCCGAATGCTTTGTGGAAATAGAAACTAAACCAAAGAGTGTGGAGAGATCAGACTCACTTTCCCGGACAGCGCCGACAGCTCGTCTCCACCGATGACTTTCACACAGTTCGTAGACTGGTCATTCTGGAGCGAAATCAGAAATAACACTTTAAACTTGTGTTGGAGAGATGAGACATGCTTATAGCAAACACGGCACTGAAAACTGTGAGCCGTGGAACTATTCCTTCTCCACAGCATTAACTATAGTTATACTATTGATACACCACGATTCAAATTCAGCCCAATACCGATAAATGACTTTGATATTATGGTAATCAAATGATAAACATGTAAATGCTAGTAAATTACACAGTATTCTGTCTAAAAAGAATTCAGGCATCCGATTCTAATATACTGTGTGCAAAGGGAAATGGTTTCATCGTTATATGTTTTTCATCAATTTTCAGAATTTAATCAAATGTCATTTATTCAGTTTAAACTATGCTCTTTCTTACAATCAACTGCAAGCTTACATTCAGATCTGCGTCATTATATGTATATTTATTTATTTATTTTAAGATCTTCTCACAACTTTCATTCCTTTTAAAGTTCATTCAACTTTAAACACTCTTAAAGTGGGCAAAGGCCATTAAAAGGAGATCTTTTGTCTCATACAACGAAAATTGTCCATTACTGAATGAACAAAAAACTGTTTCATTGCTTTTCAAAGCATCTTTTGTCTTCCTCCGCATTTGGAGTGGCGTGAGGGTGAGAAATGATTGTCATTCGTAGGCAAACTTCTCATTTAAAGGCGCAGTAAGCGATTTCGAATCGACCCAAACAAACACGCCCCTCCCTTCATAGCTCCTCCTCCAAACTGCACAAACACACAATTCATGAGTTCATCATTGCTGAAGTAAACAGTGAACTCGAATGGTCCTGTTACTATAGCTCACATTACAACAACAGCATATCTTGGTTCTATGAATCATGGTACTCACATATGGAGAAGAAACAACCTAACCTTGGTGTCCGCTTTCAGTCCTTTCCTTCCAGCGCTGGAAAGCTTTTCTAATGTTAGCGCAGATCCTAAAGCTCTTGCCTGATCGTAACCAGTGATATCCTCTGAGATTCTCTCTTTGGCAATGTCTCTCAGCCATCTCTCTTTCTACAGTATGTGGACATGCCACCTACTGCTGATTGGCTCTCTCTCTCTCTCTCCTCCCCCATCATGAGTGGACACGCCCCCTTCTTCTGATTGGCTCACTATCTCCCCCATCATGAGTGGACACACCCCCTACTGCTGATTGGCTCACTCTCTCTCCTCCCCCATCAAGAGTTGACACACCCCCTTCTTCTGATTGGCTCACTCTCTCTCCTCCCCCATCAAGAGTGGACTCGCCCGGTCGCCCCCTACTGCTGATTGGCTCACTCTCTCCTCCCCCATCATGAGTGGACACACCCCCTACTGCTGATTGGCTCACTCTCTCTCCTCCCCCATCAAGAGTGGACACACCCTCTTCTTCTGATTGGCTCACTCTCTCTCCTCCCCCATCAAGAGTGGACTCGCCCCCTACTGCTGATTGGCTCACTCTCTCCCCCATCATGAGTGGACACACCCCCTACAACTGATTGGCTCACTCTCTCCTCCCCCATCATGAGTGGACACGCCCCCTTCTTCTGATTGGCTCACTATCTCCCCCATCATGAGTGGAAACACCCCCTTACTGCTGATTGGCTCACTCTCTCTCCTCCCCCACCAAGAGTGGACTCACCCCCTACTGCTGATTGACTCACTCTCTCTCCTCCCCCATCAAGAGTGGACACACCCCCTTCTTCTGATTGGCTCACTCTCTCCTCCCCCATCATGAGTGGACACACCCCCTACTGCTGATTGGCTCACTCTCTCTCCTCCCCCATCAAGAGTTGACACACCCCCTTCTTCTGATTGGCTCACTCTCTCTCCTCCCCCATCAAGAGAGGACTCGCCCGGTCGCCCCCTACTGCTGATTGGCTCACTCTCTCCTCCCCCATCATGAGTGGACACACCCCCTACTGCTGATTGGCTCACTCTCTCTCCTCCCCCATCAAGAGTGGACACACCCTCTTCTTCTGATTGGCTCACTCTCTCTCCTCCCCCATCAAGAGTGGACTCGCCCCCTACTGCTGATTGGCTCACTCTCTCCCCCATCATGAGTGGACACACCCCCTACAACTGATTGGCTCACTCTCTCCTCCCCCATCATGAGTGGACACACCCTCTACTGCTGATTGGCTCACTCTCTCCTCCCCCATCAGGAGTGGACTCACCCCCTGCTATTGATTGGCTCACTCTCTCTCCTCCCCATCATGAATGGACTAGTGTTGGGCGATATGCTCCATTTTCATATCGTCCTATCGTCAGCCTGTGAGATCGGCGATACACGATATTATCGTGAGGGGGCGGGGCTAACTTATTTGATTATTAACTTGATTATTTAGCCTACTCATTAATTTGCTTGTTTTATTAGCCTACTTCGTTTTATATACGAGAATCTTTTTTCTATTTTGCTAGCAAAGGTGGAGTGTTTATTAATAGGATCAGGTTATTTCCTGGTATAGTGAGGTAAAAAAAGAGATCCTAATCCTTTTGTTTGTCAACACATTAGCCTATCCTCATGCCGTTACATGCAGCATTTTGACTAGGGTCTATTTCTGCACGAGATGAAAACACGTTTTAATAATTTCTTGGGTCAGAAAAAGTCGGAGTTTGCGATATGTGCCCCCCTACCAGTGCGCTCTCTGCGCACTTCAGTAAGCACGAAGTAGGCCTATACGCGGGTTAATGTGTCTTAAATGCCGATAGAAACAAGAGCAAGGGCCAAACGTCTAGCTGAGTCGATCGGTTTATACTTATACTTATGACTTGACTCTGATAAAGGAAACGTTTACATGACCACATGCATTGTCAAGTTTATTCAACATGATCAGGTTAAGAACGTCGTCGCATGTAAACGCGCTCTATCTCTGAAAGTGAAAGTAAAAACGGACTGCTTTCGGCATCTGCATTAACGCCACGTTCCCTCAGAGACGACGATGATAACGGTAACTATAATACTATTTTAGTGATATTATTATTAATACTATTTAGTAATTGTATTGTTTTTAGTGTTAGTGTCATTAAACGTTTTGTTAATGTGTTACGGAAACAAATACTGACGAACAACGATGCCTTTTTCATCTTGGATCTGTAGGAAATTGAATTTTGCGTCTGTTAAAACGAGCACACTTGATAATTTGTGAATGGATCACCTTGCAATTAAATTTTAATGTGGGATGTTTTTTAGTCTGTTTTAAAAACATTCTCTTAGAGGAGTCCTCATTAGTGCGTGTGTTGTTGCAATTGTTATGAGGTGATGTCGTTGTAAATTTAGGCAAGGCAAATTAATTGTAGTTCCTAATATTCATTTAATAACAATACTAGCTTTATAATAATAATAATAGCCTAATAATAATAATTTAATACATTATGATAAAACGAGCCAATTATCGTATTGATATCGTCAAAGGCATCTGCCATCGGCGATATGTGAGACTATCGTCTATCGGCACAACCCTAGAATGGACACACCCCCTATTGCTGATTGGCTCACTCTCTCTCCTCCCCCATCAAGAGTGGACTCGCCCCCTACTGCTGATTGGCTCACTCTCTCCCCCATCATGACTGGACACGCCCCCTACTGCTGATTGGCTACAAGTGTGTCGTACAACGTTTCTCAGAAATCGCTTACTGCACCTTTAAGTTGTATTTAACCCTTATCATCTTATAAGCCACATTTCAAATGCACAAGCTACTAATAAAATGCTCCACATGTAATAATATAAGGCAGACTGTATGAGCCCAGTGCTGCAGTGAATGACTGCGGTAGACCTGCCACTCACCGAGTAGCTCTTCAGCCTAATGAAATCCACAGTCATTGGCACAGACTTATCACTGTTTTGATTCAGAGTCTTGATGTAATCCATCAGGTCTGCGAAGAACTTATACCCTCCTTTTAAAACGCAAAGAGCCACGATATGATGTCCGCCCATGTCCCGAACGATATCTCTGGCCAAGCGCTCAGTCCTGCAGAGAAGATCAAAACTGAAGGCTGGAGTATTCTGACATGAATGCTTTCATTAAAGCTGGCTGAAGCCATGCCAATAATGACAGTCAAGAGATTTCAGGGGAAATTTGTTAAACAAATGAATGGGAAAGCCAATTCAAATCACATGCCTCTGCTATTGCGCTAACATCATTAGCTAAATCTACGGGGAACACAGGGCTCTTTTACTATCCAGGGCAATCACCGGCCACAACACAACAGACACTTCCCACACCACAACAACCATACAAATCACTGTTAAAGACACGTACCTGTCCTTAATGAGGCCGTTGGGTATAATGACCCGGTCCAAATCCTCCTCGTAGTGTTTCGGCACACAGAAGAGGTTCAGTTCGTGACCCATGCTGTCATCGGATATCTGCAAGATCAAACCTCTATCGTAACACATCTTTTTATAAAGCAGAGCCAATTCTGGTTACACAACTAACCTTTCAGTGTGTGTGTGAAACACAAAAATAAGTTGCTTCAAGTGTGAGCTGAGCTTCACTATTAATAATAATAGACAATGGAGCTGATGTGACCATAACTCATACTAAGCAGAATCTTCACACACAGCTTTGTCTTCAGAAAAGTCACTATATTTCATGCAGAATTACAATATAGCGCATCGGTCTTCTAATATGAACCACCTTTATGGTCATTTTATCCACTGTGGAGCTTGACAGCGGTAGTATTGAAAAGAGCAAACTTTCCTTCTGTGTTCTACTGAAGACTTACGGGTGAGTAAGTTAAACCATGGCTGATTTATAGATTTGTAAATTATTACTTTAAACCGATAATGGCGTGTCCTTGTCAACACACCCGCTCGCGCGTAACCAGAAGACGATCATTGGCCTAGCGGATTTCGCGTTACACTCTATTTATGTACATATATTGAGACTTCCATCACACCTGATGAGAAATATGAATGATTTACTAGTTTGTGGACACACAGTGGCGAAGAACCACACCACAAACGCGGAGTCTCGATCTGACGCGCGTCTCTAAAGTCGCGTTAAACGCAGCATCGCACGCTTTTGGCTCTTACCTCCAGAAATGCGGCCATGATCTGCGGTGTTCGTGTTTTTCAGCTCGTGGTCCTCGGGCTCATGCTGGAGTGTGTGTGTGCGCTGGATGAGAGCGCGTCTGCTGTACGTCGAGGCAACGCGACGCGTGCTAAACCCTGACGTCACAATCCATTTACCCAATAATCTGCTTGACCCGGGACAACCTGTGCTTTAACACCAGGGGAAGAGAGTCAGCGCGTGTGTGTGTGTGTGTGTGTCACCAGCACCGGGTCCGAGTGAGTCTGTGTGTTTACATCATCTTCATCATCCTCGTCAGTGCTTTCTGACGCGACGCTGATAAGGCGCGATGACGTCAGAGGGAGAGTGCAACAACTGATATAGAGCTGTGTGGCGAACTAATGTAGCACAACCTCTTTATATCTGAACCACACACACAGGTTCGCTATCTTTGGGGACTCTCCATATATGTAATGGTTTTTATACTGTACAAACTGCATATTTTGTCCCCTTACGCTAATTCCCGACCCATAGCTAAACCTACCCATAACGCAAAACTTTCTGCATTTTTTAATGTTGAAAAAAACTTCAATTACTTTATTTTTTACACCAGATTTACAAATGAGGAAGGAAGGTTTTTGGAGATTTTGTCTGGTTTTGATCACTTCACGGTACAAATTTGTCCCCAAAATATTATATATAGTCAAAATACATCTGTTATGTAGTTTATTCGGTAGCAAGCAATGCAAGTTTTATGATCCCTCTTATTTTGTTAAAATGATTCACATATTTAAAAAAAATGTACTCACACATTATCAGCCAATTATGATCGCTTGGAAAACTAACTAAAAGCCTACGTGTGACATTTAACTTTGTTCTTATGATTAGGACTGATTTTAATATGTTTTGTGTTGAATTGATGTAGTAAAATATAATTGTTCAGGCCAAACATACATTTCCACAATGAAACATAAATAACAATAACCTGAACAATGGGCTCTATGCACGGCGGTATTTCCGGTGAAGGATTAAGGATGCTCGATAACTTCCGCCGATCGTAAAGTCCAATGCAATACCGAGAATTTATATTGAATTTTATACTCCATGGTTATACTAAAGAAACGTTAGTCTCAAAAACAGATAAAACAGACACCCCTCGTTGTGTTTATGCTTCTTTTTAAAATTATATTAAATAAACATAACTATATATAAAATTACATCTAAACGTATGTACGTTTCGTTTCAAAGACGGGAGGACAGTAAATTTTGAAGACTCTGCCATAATCCCGTTTTCCTCGGTTCTCCTCCACTTTAATCTCCACAACCGGAAATGGACGAGCATCCTTACGTGTGTGTGTGTACGTTTTATCAAAAGCAGTCTTGACAGATCTACATCATCAAAAATGCAACAATTACATTGAAAAATTAAACATAAATTTCGTGAAAAATGTAACAATAAAAAAAGTGTAATTATTGTGATATGTGACGTGGAGGAGAATGTACGCATGCGTCAGGTTTCCCGAGAGGAAAGACTTCGGCATTGGAAACACCTTTGGATCCTCACTCACTCCTCGGGGATCCCTCACGAAACTGACTTCACACACACTCCTGAGGCAGCGCAACGATTTAGTGATCCATAACAAAACAGAGAGCTGTTGGTGACAACAAACTCAATATTTCATTATTATTATTATTATTATTTATTATTATTTATTATTAGCGAGAAAACAAGGAATTGAGGAAATTAGGAAATGAGGAAGTGGGGAAATTAGGAAATGAGGAAACGAGGGAATGAGGAAGCAAGGAAATTAGGAAATGAGGAAATCAGGAAACGAGGGAGCAAGGAAACAAGGAAAATTGGGAAACGAGGAAGCGAGAAAACAAGGACATGAGGAAACAATGAAGCGAGGAAATGAGGAAACGAGGAAATTAGTAAACGAGGAGCTGAGGAATCTTCAGTACTGAGAAGTGAAAAGCCCAGCCATCAGTATTTGGCTCTAGACAAAATCACTCGGATCTTTACACTTGCCCGTTTTCCTGCATCCTACATTTCAAGAACTGACATTGCATTGACATTGCAGCTGACTGAACATGCATTACAAGATCTGACTGTTTTCTCTCTCGGCAGGTGCCCTTGTAACGATCTAACTTAATGATTTTAATGTTTTGGCTGATCAGTGTACAACGAATGTATGCATCCCACATTCCAATTGTATCATTTGTCATGACTTACTGAAATGTTAATGTCTAGCCAAGTGGTCACACCAAGCTTGCACTCTTTACTCCCAGCCTACAATTGAATAAATCCGCTATAGTGTTAGATGTGAACATGCAGCCGTCCTCTGCAAGCAAAGAGGGTATTCTTGAAATGGCATCATCTGGTCAACTGGTTTTGGATATTGAAGACTGTAACCCCCTCAAAACAGCTTCCTAAGACCTCAAAACCTCCATTTCATCTGGAACTGTTGGTCAATGGCTGGATTGAGAGCTTGTGAACCAGTAAAGAAACCATTTATTAGCTTTATCTACTGAAAGAATGTGCCAAAGACTGTAAGGATAAGGAAGACAAGACAAGATATGGAGGATAAGTTCTGCAGACCAACAACTCAACATGCACCAGTCTAGCAATGGATGGTGTTGCGTGTGTTCATACCAAACGCATGCGTGGATCCATTAGACACGGCATGGAAAACATCATGGGATTGAGGACATTGGTGCTGGGAGGAGCTACAAAGTTGAAAATGGACCAATACGTGGGAATCCAACTATTAATCCGCAACAATGGAAGTGTTGATGCTCAGCATTGAGGAGTCTCAGCCTCCATTGAGAACCTTTGGGCAATTATAAGCTGTGTTTAGTCATGCAGGGCTTCCAATGAAGCTCCACTTCGGGAGGATTGGGAAGAAGTTAAGCTCAGTGAGTCGATGCCCAGGAGAATGGATCAGCAAAAACAAGGGAGAGCCAAATAAATATAATAACTCGTTACATTTTAGTCAAGATATGCTTTATTTCCAGTGGGCTTCCCCCCTATATGCCTTTGCATTATACAATAAACCTGGAAAATGCTGGGAAAAATGCCTTTCTTGCCAAATAATTTTGTCATTTCATTACCGTTAGGGTTGGGTATCGAGAATCGAGTATCGATTGGAACCGGGACTAACTTTTCGTTTTTCCCGGAATCGTTCAAAAGTTAAAATTTCGATTCCTAGTTTCGATATTCACAGTCCGCCGAGCGGAAGAAGAAACCGCTGAACAACACCAACGAAGAAGCGTCTACCGGAAGTGTTGGCATAACCGCGCGAGTCGAACATGAGTAGCTTACGTCGGCGGTCCAAAGTGTGGCTTCACTTTTCTAAAAATAACGAAATCTCGGCAAAATGCTAAATTTGTGAAAAAAGGAGTATTTGTGACAGAAGGAGTATTTCCTTCAGAAAGACCGTTGGTTAGCAAGGTTAGCTAAACTTTTTTGACCCTGCCTCTTAAAAGAATCGGAATCGAGAATCGTTAGGAACCGGAATCGAAACAAGGAATCGGAATCAGAATCGTTCAAATTCAGACGATAGCCAACCCTAATTACCGTAACCGAGTTTAGTATATATTCATCTTCCCAATATGACATACTCCTCATATTCTGATTGTTTAATAGAGCCTGAAGTGTAATTTAAAGTACATACAGAGATGTCTCTCTAAAATGTCTCATTTTACACTTATAGCAAATCATACAAGACACAAGGGAGAGAACTTCATATCTATCTTTATTCATATAGCAGCACATCTTACAGAAATATAACTGCAGGAGTATACAAATGTACTGATTAAAGCAAAGACAAAAAACATCAGATGTCATTAGTTCATGTTTCTTCATGATACTGAACGTCATTCGTACACACTCACGAATGAACGGTTGAATCCCTATAAACAGTGGTTCTGAACCAGGAGGCCAGTAGGGGGCGCCAGAGAGATGGCGTATTTAAAATAAGTTATAATTAATGTCATTTAAATGTGGAAATAGGATGTGCAATGCACCACTTGAACACTAAACCACAATGTGGAAATTTGGTCCAAGCTATCCAACACCGCCACTGTGGAGCTGACCAAGTCAAGATTAATTTGTTGTTGGTACACACAACTCTTGAAATCCCCAAATTAAGCAGAATTATTGATTTGACCCCATCAACACTCCTAGTGTAAGGTTGAGAACCACTGTCCTGTTACCGCTTTAAAAGCAGTGGACGTTAATCACATCAAACAGAAGCAAACCAAATAAAAACTGTGTAGAAAGAGTGCATTTAAAATGTGCCCCTCACACACACACACACACACACAACAGCTGGTGACTGGGGTAAGCGCTCTTCAAACCTCTTTTAATTTAACCTTTACAAACAAAACTTCTTCACAAACCCACTGCCCGATCAGAAAACCTGTAATCATTGAGACCAACAACAATCTTTAAACCTTAATCTTACAAATGTCAAGAGGCAAGAACCACCAGTGGATGAGAATGGCAATGTTTGAAATCAAATCCAAATAAAAGTGAGTTGAGGCTGCATAGCAGTTTCATGATATAAACGTTCAGATGTATTCGAGACTACACTTACAGACCGCTTAAAGACGATTCGACCAGACATAATGTCAATTAAAAACCAAAACCAAAGCCGTAGTCTTTTACTTGTGGATTAAGAACTAGTAAATCACTACATCGAAGTATTTCATTATATACAAAGGTCCTTTAGAAGTAAGAGGAAAGGCTTGCAAAGGCACAAAGTACTTTCAATCAAAAAGCACAATATGATGGAAAGTAAAACCTTTTAAAATGTTAATGATGGATTTGTGCAGAAATATGATTTCCACATAAGCTGGAGCATCAGTACCCAAAAAAAAAGAACAAGAATGGACAAATTAAATCTTTAAATCAAAAGACATTGATTTTGCTGCCTTGTTTTGAGAAAATATTCTTCTGAATTGGTCCTTAGGTTAGATGTAGAGTGAATCTATATGTCCTACACCATGAGGTAACACACACACACACACACACTTCCAGTCCCAGTTGTCTTGTTTTATGGCTTCGCTTGGACATTAGCCTAAATATCGAACATATTTCACCCCAAAATCAAAACTCAATTTTCATAACTTAAAAAAACACCACCACAATACTGTAACAGCAATGAAAATCAGCATCACTTCGAGTCAGTACAACGAGTATGTATATTTAATGTATATTTAAAGATCAGCTGTTTTCACGTTTTGTTTTTTGATTTTGGGGAAGGAATATGTGTGTGAGATTCACCCACAACCAAAACCAGCCTCTTTTTTTAATCGTCTACAAATCGACAATATTTGAATTTCGCTTACCAAACGAATAACAATCTCCACTTTTGTAACAAAACCCATCATTTTCAGCGCTCTGAATATTGACATATGAAGTACAGTACTGCAGAAGGGACAATTCACTTTTACATGTTTAAAATGTACACAGTACATTTGGAAATTCAGTCTTACAAAAATACTGTATGTACGCCTCACCTGCAGGTGAGATATTATGTTTCACTACAAAGAGAGCACGCTTTTAACAAACTGCTACCTCACAAAGGAACAGCACACGTCGATCAGCCGATCTACTATTTACAATTTGTTATGCAAATTTTACATAAAGCGTTTTTTTTTTTAAAGACAAGAAAAGGTATGACGTAAAAACGACAAAGCAAAGGTGTTCACATAGAACTGCCTCACATTATGTTTGCATGAGAAAATCTTCGAATAGAGCACGTCGAAAACATGTCTTAAAAGAGCTTTTAAAAAGACTGTAAAATGTCAAATAAATGTGATTTGATAAAATATCTCCTGGGTAAGGGTCTGACAGGGAAACTACAATGCTCCAAAATTTAAATAACAGCTCAAACCATTTAAAAACAGCCATGACTAAATGTATTAAACCCTGTACGAGTCCCTAAACCAGCGCACACTTCGCCTACAGAAATCGCATCAAATAAGGATTTCCGAGCGGTATGAGCCTTCGTTTTTCAAACTCGTATGACGAGATTGTCGTGCACTGATGGTTTGAGGCAATCTCTTCCTCGTAGCTTGCTTTAAATCTCTGATTTTCACTGGGCCTTTATTGTAACTTGAAAACAAACCAATTCCTTCGTAACACTCATGGAAAACATGGACCAAGCTGCCCAAAAACACTCATAGCTGTGATGGTTCACATCAGCAATAAATATCCTGCCATCATGTCTCACACTCGTGTCTTTCAAAATAAGTATGATCTTCATTCTTCTGTGGAAGTGCTTTCAGAAGCATTCATGGCGTAAAGCTGTCAAACTTAAAATCCTTTCCTCGGTATAAACTCTTAAATCTCATTAAAGCAAAATATCTTCATTTGCGTTTTGTTTTTTGAGGACCACAGATGAGAGAAGGCCATGCGCGTTTGGTGCACCACCACAACAAACCCTCTTCCAAGCTTGTGCTTATTTGAATAATCTCCACGATCCACATATAATTCAAAATCAAGAACTTAGCTGCATCTTATATAGTACAAACAGCAACACGTCTTTCACAAACACACACACACACACACACACATCGTAGACCCTCAGCTGGATGATAATACAATCAGTTCACATATCTCAATGGCAATGTTGCACATTTTCACATCCCTGATAGGAATTCATGTCTACAAGTTGGACCTCTTGTTCATTTAAATAAAATAAAATTAAATAAAACTAAAACAGAGGAAAAGAGTAGGAGTGATTGAGCATCTTGACTTTAAATGTCATGAGAAAATTGAGAGATTAGATGGACATGTCAAACATTCAAACACACAAAAAAACATGGCTCATAAAATAGGCTATATTCAGAAAAGAGTCACTGAAGAGTAATGAAACACAAACACTATTTTTTTTTTTTTTTTTAGAAAAGCATTATGACTATCAAAACGTGAAAAGCTTTGACAGCCAAGTAGACACGTATGGGTTACAAAGCTAAAAGGGAGAATCTCCGGTTACGGTAGAAACCCCCTAAAGTGCTAAATATATTTCAAATTCATTCACAATGTATTAGTATCTCAACGGCAACAGAGAGTTTTTGATTTAATATTGTACTAGGTTGGTTTCTATGAAAAACAGGTTAACAGTGGCAATAAATGGAGAAGATTCAACTGGAAGTCAAGAACACAATACAAAGTAGCAAAGTGCCAATATACTTAATGGCTTAATGGGTCACATGATATGCTGACATGCCAAACGGTGGCCTCAATAAAGTGGACCCTTATATGTCCATCAAGAAAAGGAGATCCATAGCTAACATGTCCCGCCGAAACAACACATTACAAGCTTTCAGAAACATAGATATAAGTGAAGACCCCCGACTGAGACGACCCTTAGATAAGCTTAGATAATACCGACATAAGACGCAAGATGTAAAGGAACACGACAAGCAGTGAGGACGGTGGTCTACTGAAGTGAGGTTTCTAACTACTCATCTTTAATGGTCCAAGAAATCCCTAGGAAGCGTCTTTCCCTGCTCCTGAAAACGTTCCAGAAGTTCGTCTATCTTCTCGTCGATGTTGTTGGACTGGTCCAGTAAGGTCTGAATCTGGGCATTACTCTGATTCTGATCCGAACCGGGATGACCCATGGTGACGAGCTGATCTGACAACGCCGGACCGGGAGAGTTTATTAGCTGTCCACACTCTAATAAAACACAAAAAGATTGGGCTGTGAAAGGCAAATAAATGTAGGACAAACTTGGGTTTAAGCATCTGGAATTTACTGGATCATTAAATGGCGACTACTCCAATTCCAGAACAATAAGGGCGGGGTCAGGGGTGTCCAGTCCTGCTCCTGGAGGTCCACTGTCCTGCAGAGTTTAGATCCGAACCCCAAAGCAACACAGCTAAACCAGCTAATCAAGGTCTCACTATAAAGGTCATACTGGAAACTTCCAGGCAGGTGTGTTGAGGCAATGAACAGTAGCCCCCCAGGAGCAGGGTTTGACACCCTTGGTTGCACCCGAACGTACACCCGACCGTTAGACTAAGGGCCAATCCCAATTCTACCCCTTACCCCTTCACTTTCCCCTACCCCTCCGTTTTGCGCGTCCACGTGAAGGGGTAGGGTTGTCCCAATTCTCTTTTGGTTGGAGGGGGAGGGCTAGGGAGAAGGGCCAGATAGCCCTTCAAACGAAGATTTTTCGGGAGCACACTTCAAACGAAGGGGTATGAGAAGTGTCACTGCTAACCCAGGCTGGCTGCCCAAGCAACAAAGGAGACCCATAAATTTAAGTATTTGTGGCTTTAATAAGTATTGTAACGACAAACAATGATTTGCTTTGTTACATTCAATATTGTGTTCATATTTACGGTCAGTTTCTTCACAGAAACGTTTGTTAAAAAAAAAAAAAAATTCGCTAAAATTACTGTAGTTTGCTAACGATAGTCCCGCAACATATTTTCGTCGTCTCCGTTGTTTCCTGCGAACTTCACAAGATGCAAGAAAATAGCTGTAACCCACGCGACTGAGATAACTGCAGCTGTCGACGGCATCTTGGAAGTTGTGATAAACATCGGCGCATCTCCTGTGACGTAGGCGCTAGCGACGACTTATAATGACGTTTAACAGAGGCGTAGTGGTGTCCCATTTCTTAGGGGAATATTTTCACCCCTACGCATTGCCACTCTGTTTCAAGGGTCAAGGGGAAGGCGAAGGGGTAAGGGGTAGAATTGGGATTGGCCCTAAGCTTGACGTAAAATGCGCTTTAAGTCCTGCGTAGAATTAATCCCTGTTGCACCATCTGGGAGTAGTACACGTCTGAGACTAAGGCTGAATCCCAATTCTCTGTCTTACCCCTTCCCCTTAGTTTTGCGCGTTCACGTGAGAGGAAGGGCTATCCCAATTCTCATTTTGATCTAGGGGTAGGGGTAAGGTGAAGGGGTATATACCCCTTAAGACCAAGAATTTTCACAAGCTTACTTGAAACCAAGGGGTAAGAAATGCACAAGTTTTTCTCTTAAATGATTGATACAAAAATATGACCGTCTTGTTTTGTGCTCTACACAATTATGTACATATATATTTGCACCTATGTTGTTTATTGAAACGTTTTTAAAGTTTTTAAAAATCGCTGCTTTGCTACGCTAGGCTATGCTAACGTTACATTGCTGTTTTGCACAATCAGTCCCACATTTCAAGATCACCCAAAAAGTCCGGGATACAGCTATTGCTTTCTACAGTCGCAATTAATTATGTGTACATTATTTGACACAGACACGTCCGCGATCAGCTTCTCAGATTATGTATTCAGCTTCAAACGGATCCCGACTGAGACGAAAACACGGGAATATTAGATCAACAATACGTTCAGATTCACCGATTTAAATGAATTCAGTCCGATTGAAACAACACCTTGTGCATGTAAACATAATGAATAGTGAAGACGGAAAGCAAAAGCCCAATCCCGGATATTTTGACGGCAAGATCTTGAAAGTTTCGAGAAGTTTGTGATCAACACTTGTTGCCCATAGACAGTAAAAGTTGTTGCCCTGGGTGACACAGACGCCAGTTAAAGGGTTAGTTCACCCAAAAATGAAAATTAAGTCATTAATTACTCACCCCCATGCTGTACCAACCCCGTAAGACCTTCGTTCGTCTTCGGAACACAAATGAAGATATTTTTGATTAAATTTGAGAGCTGTATAACTACCACATTGGCTCCTAAGGGACTGCCTCTTGACGGCCCAGAAAGTCAATGAAGAAAATGTTTAAATATCCCAAGTGACTACCGTGGCTCAACTATATGTTTATCAAGCGACGCGAATACTTTTTGTGCGAAAAAACAAACAAAAATAACGAGTTTAATCGACTATTTCTTTTCTTCCTTGTAGGCCAGAACGAGACTTCCTTAGATTTCCACGACGCATGCGCGAGAATTGCGATCTGAAGTAGTGTAAGCTGGTGTAAGCAGATCGCAATTCTCGCGCATGCGGCGTGGAAATCTAAGGAAATCTCGTTTCTGGCAATAGTTGAAGAAATAGTCGAATAAACTCGTTATTTTTGTTTGTTTTTTCGCAGAAAAAGTATTCTCGTCGCTTGATAAACTTATAGTTGAGCCACGGTAGTCACTTGGGATATTTAAACATTTTCTTCATTGACTTTCTGGGCCGTCAAGAGGCAGTCCTTCAGGAGCCAATGTGGTAGTTATACAGCTCTCAAATTTAATCAAAAATATCTTCATTTGTGTTCCGAAGACGAACGAAGGTCTTACGGGGTTGGTACAGCATGGGGGTGAGTAATTAATGACTTAATTTTCATTTTTGGGTGAACTAACCCTTTAAGGACGATGCAAGATGACGTAACCGAGTGGTGTCTCATTTCATAGGGGTATGTTTGCACTAGCGCTTACCACTCGGTTTCGAGGGACAAGGGCTAGGGGTAAGACGAAGGGGAAGGGGTAAGGGGTAAGACAGAGAATTGGGGTTCAGCCTAAGGCTCAATGCCAGTTCACCCCTTAGCCCTACCCCTTGTTTTCGAGTGTACCCCTTGGCCCTTAAAACGGAGTTACAACGGCCAAGGGGTTGAAATATTCCCCTACGAAATGGAACAACCCCTCATGAACCCGATACGTCATCAGTCGTCGGCGATGGCTCTGCCGTTACGGCGTTTTTACAGGATTTCTCCAAAACAACGACTGACAATCAGCGCAGCTGCTCTTAACTTTGAATGAACATGATGATTATAACATCCCTTCCTCGAAATGTATGACTTTTCTGATCTGAAAGGTAATTTATTATACCATTTCTTAATTTAAATGACTATAGTGCTATTATAAGAGTAAATAAAGTGTGTGGTGGAATCATCTGGCGCTAAATTTAAACGTTTAACCGTTTGCGATCCATCTCGCCGGTTATTTACGATGCATTCTGTGAACTTTTTCTTAGCCCTCCATTTGGAGTATGCCTCTGAAAAATCTCCATTTCGAGGGCTTTGTGGCCCTACCCCTTCACCCTACTCCTCGATCTCAACAAGAATCGGGACACCCTACCCCTAGACGTGAACGCGCAAAACGGAGGGGTAGGGCCAAAGGGTGATTTGGGATTGAGCCTTAATCTTACGCATATTCGAAGGTAGGTGTAAAGTGAGAAGTCTTTACTTGTTTCCATAAATAAAAACGTTGAGAAAATGGTGTGTCTGGTATACAGGCTACACGATCTGCGAGCTTTCCGGGGTGAAAGAGAGACAGCACCAATCCTCTAGATATATAAGGAGACACAGAACTTATTGAACGTTTTCGTTTCAGCAGGGTTGAATTGTTAGAATTAATCAACGCAGTTACAACATGTAACAGACAGATTTCCTAGTCCACCCTCAGGTGTATTTACTGCCGCTGTTATCTTTTGCCAGATGTTTCGTTTTATTTTTGTTACTGAATTGTTTTGCTTGCATACCAAAATATGCATATATTATTTTTTTGTTTCACAATCTGAGTAATTAAATGTTCTTTTTTCGGCTCAGCAGTCGTTTTTCATCAATTCGTTGGAGTACATTCAAATTTGTAACCATAGTAATGCGAACGGTATCTCAACAGGTAGAACAAGTCAGGGTGTACGCGCATTGCGTAGTTGCGCCTAGTCGCAGTTTAAGATGGTGCAATGGGTGTAAATATTAATCAGAAAGCTGGACAAAGTCCAGCGTACAGCTTACACCCAACTTTTTTACGTCCAGCTGGTGCAACCGGCCCCTGGACTGGGTCGAGGACAAAATGATCTTTTGATCAAAATGATCATGACCCAATGGTATTTTTATTTTGCAGTCATTTGATAAGATTTTAACTCTGATTAATGGTTGACTTAATACCACTGGCCATTGGGAATCTCAAAAAAAAAATGTCTGAAGAGGGTTGTTGCATTTCTCCCTCATCTAACAAACCTAATTCAACCCACCAGCTCACTTAATAAAGACTGCAAGACTTAAATTAGGTGGATGCAATGAGGGAGACGTGCAAAATGTGGTGTCCCCAGGACAGGGAAGGACTGCTCCAAAGCATGTCCCAATAGTACCCCCCCCCCCCCCCCTCAAATCTATTGTTATTTGCTATGACTGCAACTGCAGCTATATTTGCACTTACCACTGGGAATCTCAAAGAGAAAAAGGCCTGCTTGTCCTGGCTGTCCAGGCTGGCTGAGAGTTCCCCCAATGGCGGTCTGAAAGAGTTGGCTGGGCGGTTGCTGAGGGGTGGTGGGAGTGGAGTTCTGTAGGCCGCTCACTGCCACACCACTCTGTCCACTGAATATAGTGGCCGCTGCCGCAGTCGGAGGCAAGTCCTGAGAACTTACACCACCTTGCAGGGCTAAAATTGCTGACTGAGGCAAAAAATTGTTGACAGAAGGTTGGTCTGTAGGAGAGACAGGGGTTACGCTGGTGGCACTGGGGACAACCTGCATGGGTTGCTGATCGTGAAAAAGTTCTGTCCGTGTTGAAGGCATACTGGCAGACGAGTCACTCACAATGGTGCTCTGGTCTTGAAAAGACATGGGCTCTGCCGAGTCCTGTTGGGCAACATTCACAACACTGGCTTGCGGAAAAATAATGGATGGATTCTGAGTTGACTGGGCTGCCGGAACGGTAGGTTGGTTTGAAGGGTTGTTTGCGGTAACGTTTTCAGAGCTGGGAACAACCTGCATGGGTTGCTGCTCCTGAAAGATATTTTCTGGGAGGCGGTCACTTCCTAGCGAAGCTTGGTTCTGGCCACTGAATAACAGAGCCTGGGGCAGATCATGGGGATTGATGGTTGTGGTACAGAACAATATGCCTGTCTGTGTTTGTTGCTGATTCGGAGATATTGTGGCAATATTTGGGAAAAGAGGGGCTTGTTGGGGTGTTGCCATCTGTTGTTGTTGGGGAGCCTGTTGCTCCATTGGGGTGGACAACTGTGTTTGTCCCTGAAAAAGTGAGACAGTCTGAGCGTCTGTTCCAGAGGTCTGCATGGGCGTGAGGAAAGTTATCTGTTGCTGCTGCTGCTGGTTCTGGTTATTATCCGATGGCAGCTGGCTAGGCAACACACTTTGCGTAATAAACAGGCTAGTTGAAGGAGCCTGCTGTTCTGGGGGTAGATTGGTGCTTGTTAGCATTGTCATGGTACCAGGAAATAAGGCTGCTTGAACCTGTGGTGACTTTGTGGATCCAAAGAGTACTGTCTGCGAGTCTTGCGTCTCAGTCAAGGGGTTGTGACTCTGAAAGAGCGGCTGAGGGGGTGAAGGTTGAGAGGACGGCTGCTGCAGAAAGCTCGATGTCTGAATGGCCATAAGACTTCCAGTCTGTTGGAAAAGTGCAGTCTGCTGCTGGGGTGGGTTCTGGAGGAAGCCTTCTGAGGGCTGCGATAGAGTATTGGTCTGCGAGGAGCTCTGCTGTTCGCTGGTGAAGCTCGGTGTGCACTGCATTGGAATCTGTGTCTGCAAGAGCTCCGACTGCAAATGTTGCTTTAGGTTCTCTAAAACTTCCTGATGCTGAAGAGTTTCTAAATTTATCTGATGCTGTTGCTGCTGTTGAAGATTATCAATTACTTTCTGATGCTGCAGAGTCACAATTGAACTTTGCTGCTGAATGTTCTCAAGAACTTTCTGGTGCTGTTGTTGATGCTGTAGGTTCTCCAAAACTTTGTGTGTTTGCTGCTGCTGCTGCTGCTGCTGAATGTTGCCCAGAGCCTGTTGCTGGAGGTTTTCCAAGACCTTCTGATGTTGCTGTAAATTTTCAAGGACTGTTTGCTGATGCTGTAGATCCACAAGTGCCTTCTGTTGCTGTTGATGTAGATTCTCCAATATATTCTGCTCTTGCTGCTGCTGTTGCTGGTTGGTTAGAGAGGTCTCATTTCCACCCAACCTTAAACTGTTCATGTTTTCCTGGACGTGTTGCTGAAGGCTCTCCGCAGACGGCGCTGGGCTATAAAGTACAGAGTTTAGCTGCTGTTGTGCTTGCAGCTCTCTTACTGCTCTCTCTAGCTGTGCAACCCCATCCTGGGGCAAAAGCGCCTGAACCTGTGGCTGCTGGGATGGAGGATTACGAGAGTCTATGCCCACCAATACCATTCCGCTTCCATCTGCACTGTTGTCTTCAGGAGACAAAGTTTCTGGGGTTTCCCGCAAGAACTGCTGAGGGACCTGAGGGGGGACCGGCTGGAGAACCGTTGTGTCTTCTGACAAGGACACTTGGAACGATGTAGGGGAAGGAATGTCCTGCTTTTGAATGGTGGACAAGGTTTCTTGAGTGGTAAATATTTGAGCCGTTGACTGTGGTGAGTCGACGGGTTGGAGAGCCACAGGGCTTGGAAAAGACTTAGTGGCAGAGGGAAGGACAGTACTTATCTCCAAGATTTGTTGGGTTGAACTAAGGGCCTCGACAGGCTGCATTGTGAAAATAAGAAACAATCTGTTAACTTTCATGCCCCGTTCATAAAAACAATACTTTGTTTCGTAAACTAAGGGATTCCAAGGTTAAAAATGGAAAATTACCTCAAAAGGGATGGGCTTTAAAAATGATAGTACCTTAAAGATATCTGAAGGTGTTGCGTTGCAGGAGACATCCATGGGTTCTTCTCGTTTGACCATAGGTAACAATAAGACATTGTTTAGACAACTGGTCTCTGTTTGCATTGCTGTAAAAAGAAAGTGATGAAACATTTGAGCTTAATCTTTAAGGCTGTTCGACGGCAAAGCATGAAAATATTTTTGATAACACACCTTTTATCTGCTCTTCGAAAGTACAAGCCTTGACTGTGGCTGGCAGTTCTGACTTCACTGGTGTTTCAACTTTCTCTGTATGCAAAGAGTTGAAATAATGAATGATGACATCATCTATTGGTGCGGAAGTGCAATCTTATACTGTGTCCCATTAAGGGGTGTCACCAAAACAAAATTTCACAAGGTAAATTGAAGATACTTGCTAGCAATATTCACAAAAACAATAGCCTGTAATCTTTAGCCAAATATACCAAGACATTGTTTTTGATGTTTTTCTTTTCAACTGGCAGCTGCAGCACTACTGTTCATCCTGCCTTTCTGTTGCCTGCTCTGTCAGATAGCAATCAGGAGCAAATGTACCAATACGATAAAACTGGACACTCCAGGAGTTACAAAACACTATCAGCATGGCCAAATTAATATTCATGAGCGTAGTCTCAACTATACAAAGATTCACAATTCCAAACCTGTTTTACCAAAGTAACTTAGCTTGATGTACCCAAATATACTTTATAGTTCACACTACAGGATTTTAAGCCCGATTTGCAAATCGTTGAGCTCGCCGACAGGTCAGGGTGTTATCGCGTGCAAATCGCGGGGATTAGCGAACGATGAACGCTTGCCAATCTGTTAGTATGAAAGACCCAACAACGCAGTGAAGGCGCTCCCAGACGCCTCGCCGAGCCCAGAAAAACATCTAGCATGCTAGATATCCAGAGCCGTCGCGCGACTCAACCTCAGTGATGTCATGAGCTACAGCCAATCATAGCAACGCATGGGTTGAGGACACCAGGTAAATCTTAGTTTTTATTTATTTGTTGCATTTTTTTTTCTCAGAGCAGATCGTCGCGCAAACAGTGTGCAGCACTAGTTTCTGTCTGACGTCCATATTCGCGTGTTGTGTTCTCTTCTTCGCTGGGTATTGGCGCACGTGCTGTTTCGCGTCATTTCTGGTTCGTTTTATTGCGTGGTTTTTCGTGACAAAACGTGGTTTGTAGACAATATAGAATCGTTGGGTGACATAGTTGTTGTCAACTCGTTATTTATTTGATTATTTTTTAGGATTTAGACCGTACCATAGTACTGAAACAGCTCTCATTAGAGTCAAAAATGATTTGCTCTTATCATCCGATCGTGGTTGTATCTCTCGTGTAGTGAGATACCTCCTGTTGTGGATAAATCATGGTATGTTGTGTGAACAGCTAAACAACTTGAACACTCCTGATTTCACTGAGAGCAAGTCATGTAGTGTGAACCGCGCAGTTCAGCCCGATGTTTTAAAATCATGTAGTATGAACTAGGCTTAACCCTACTTACCCAAGACAGACATGCGTAGCTCGCCATCCTTTTTTGGTCCTGCAAATCATTCCTTTCAAACAATCATAGGCCAAACAGTATCCCTAACCCCACCCCTAAAATAAGACCCCCAAAAAAACTGGTTGTTTAAGCCCCAAACCAAAATAGGACAGGTTCCAATCCTAAAATAAGACAGTTTTTATTGTAGAGTACTATATGTCTGGGACTTTACAAATGAAGAGTTCAGATGCAAAAGCCTCTAAATGCCATTTGAAATTTTCTTCTTGATCATTTTTATCAAACTTGTATATTTAAGTTCAGTAATTTCACTTCAATAACAATTAATAGGTAATTATCATTGTCATTTAAGTGAAATCACTGAACTTAAATATACAAGCTTGATAAAAATGATCATTCTAGAAGAAAATTTCAAATGGCTCTTAGAGGCTTTTGCATCTGAACTCTTCAAATAAGAAAATGACACCCCTTGCTTACAGTCAACACATCCTTACAATTTTTCTAATTAACTTCTGAGCTGGATACCTGTTACTATTATAAACATATCCTCTCTTCACCAACCTGTAAGAGGAGTGTAGGTAAAAGGCTGTAGATCATGCGTTCTCCCTGCGTTTGTCACTACGGCAATCCCAACAGAGACTGGGGCGGCCACTGTCTGGTCAAGATATGGGGGAACCTTCACCACTAGATGATTCTGGATCAAATTATGTTGAGAAGATGCTTTAGACAAGATATTTTTGAATGATAAGCATTTTTCACAAGCGTATTCCACTTGCCTGATGGAAAAGTTCCATGTCAATTTCTGCTTCAGCTTGCCAGCCACTCTCATCTGAGAAGAAAAATTAAAACAGGAAGGAAAAAGATGAACTTTGGTGCAAAACATTCCACATACATTGGACAGATAAGAAGTAGGAGTATGTTCATCATACTACACAAGCTAAATTTAATGTGTCATTCCTTTCTGAAAGGTGACAAGTGCCACAAAAGTATGCAATGCTATCCCATCATTCCCATATAACACCCAGTATAAAGTTAATGCTTTTATGGTATAAGATGTACCTGTAGAATTTTCCTGAAAAAGAACTTTGGTTCCTTTGAGAAAGTTCTTGCCGATGATAAAGACCTCGTCTCCTCCTGCGACAGAACAACTGTGTAGACTCTTCTTAAGGATTTCTGGCACTCCAGCAGGTTGAGCTGAAAATGTGACATAAAGAATACAGGTTAAAACCACTGACAGACATCCATAATATCAAATATATACCCTGCAACCCTTTGCACTTACTACATAAGATAGGGGAGGAGAGAGTCTGAAGGGTTAGGACTGATCCGTCAGGTCTTGGGATGTTGACCCTGAAGGCCAAACGAGCTCGAGTGCTCTTCTTTTTGGAGCCAGCAACCCCTATACGAGCTTCGACATCGGCATTCCTCAGCTTCAAGATTCCCACACAGTCCACGCTGCCAACACACGCCACATTACACTTTAACGACAACAAAACACAATAACTGAAAGCGATTGGACAACAGACGGAACGATCCTTACGGTAGGGTCATAGAGCTGGTCGGCTCAAGGTTCACTTCAATAACTGTGGTCCCCTCGATATCCACTTCCTTGCATGCCGTTGTGTTGCGCCCCGTCACTCTGCAGGCTTGATAAAACCCATGAGGCTTCACACGTCCAGCGTCATTAGCCACAAATACTTGGAGCACCACTGGTTCACTGACTCCCTCTAACTGATGTACCACATATAGAGACATTACCATATAAACTGTATTACTTCCATAAAAGCACATTAGTCCAGATAATATAATGTTTTTTAAATTCTTACTTTGATTGTGGGGAACCCTTGCTGGGTACGGTCTTTGACGGATCCTCTGCTTCCCTCTGTGAGGTATCGTGCCCTATGCTGTGTCTCTGGCTGAATCAAAATCTTCAGCTCCTTCCCTTCGCTCTTCTGCGGGTACTGAATGGAAAGGATCCCCCCTTTCTGATTGTTTGACACTTCCAGGGAGCTAAAGGTATAGTAAAAGGAAGCAATTCAAACATCTTCTATGACGTTTTTAAAATTCATGTCGAATTTTTTTTTTTAGGCGAAAACGGGGCTGCATGATTAACCGCGATTTGCACACGCGATTTGGCGAGTATTTTATGTGCAGCTCGTCAGTGCAGCGGCTGATCGGTATTAAATGCTGTTCCACCTGAACGGCAGTCTCACACACACCACATATACCTCTGAACACCAGAGGGCGTCTCACACACACACGCCAAATATGCCCTGCCGCAGAAGTACGATAACTAGGTTTGGGTATCGAGAATCGAGTATCGATTGGAACCGGGACTAACTTTTCGTTTTTCCCGGAATCGTTTTAAAAGTAAAAATTTCGATTCCTAGTTTCGATATTCACAGTCCGCCGAGCTGAAGAAGAAACCGCTGAACAACACCAAAGAAGAAGCGTCTACCGGAAGTGTTGGCATAACCGCGCGAGTCGAACATGAGTAGCTTACGTCAGCGGTCCAAAGTGTGGCTTCACTTTCACTAAAAATAACGAAATCTCGGCAAAATGCAAAATTTGTGACAGAAGGAGTAATTCCTTCAGAAAGACCGTTGGTTAGCAAGGTTAGCTAAACTTTTTTGACCCTGCCTCTTAAAGGGATAGTTCACCCAAAAATGAAAATTCTGTCAGTATTTACTCACCCTCATGTTGTTCCAACCCCGTAAGACCTTCGTTCATCTTCGGAACACAAATTAAGATATTTAAGATATTAAGATCACTCCTGTATACTAGTCCATAGGCTTCTTGAGGGAATGACTTGCTGGCATCGAAAAGTCATTAAAGACATCGTTAAAATAGTCCAAGTGACTACAGGGGCTCAATTTTAACTTTATCAAACGACGAGAACACTTTTGTGCACAAAAAAACAACAAAAAAAACGACTTTATTTCAACTATTCGTTTATTTCTCCCTCTGCGCGAGTCAGGTTACTAGTTTAATAGCGTAAGTTTCTGTTATTGTACGTCACACGCATCACACACATGACCAGCGTCGGCCAATAGTGAGCCTACGTGTGACGTAGCTCTACGCAATCACACTACGTTAACTGACTACAGGCTCATGGAGAAGGAAGTGAATAGTTGAAATAAAGTCGTTATTTTTGTTTATTTTTGCGCACAAAATGTGTTCTCGTCATTTGATAAAGTTAAAATTGAGCCCCTGTAGTCACTTGGACTATTTTAACGATGTCTTTAATGACTTTTTGAGGCCATCAAGAGTCATTCCCTCAAGAAGCCTATGGACTGTATGCAGGAGTGATCTTAATATCTTAAATATCTTAATTTGTGTTCTGAAGACGAACAAAGGTCTTACGGGGTTGGAACAACACGAGGGTGAGTAAATACTGACAGAATTTTCATTTTTGGGTGAACTAACCCTTTAAAAGAATCGGAATCGAGAATCTTTAGGAACCGGAATCGAAACAAGGAATCGGAATCAGAATCGTTCAAATTCAAACGATACCCAACCCTAACGATAACACACATCATTCCAGGAAATCACTATGGCCATCATCTATGTAGCTGAAAAATTAAAAAGCTTTGATTAATTAAACATGACTAATAAACACACGACTGCCTTATTCTGAGTAAGAAGCGCATCATCTCACAGAAGAACGAGCTCAAATGTCGTTATGAAGAGAGTTTGGAGTGAAAGCGTGTTATTAAATGTTCTCTTTTGTTGGTCAAGGGGTTCATGAATGCTTCTCATGTTTGGTAAGATGTGTTGCTTTTTCAAATGCACGTTATAAGCGACTCAAACTGGCAGTTATTTCAACGGAGCAGCGTTTGCAGAGCCGATCAATGACAAGCTGCGCATGAAAAAATAATCACGATAAGAAAACGGTTTAAGTGCGATTTCAAGTAAATTGCGATTAATCCTGCAGCCCTATTCATATTGCATTTATTTTGTGGGGCAAACGTAGAAAATGTAAGGAAACCAACCTCACTTTGGGTGTGACTTTGGTGTCTGAACCCAGTTGTGAAAGAACAAAGTGTGGCGCTTTAGCGCTGTCTGCATCAAACACATCCATGCCGGCTTCCTCGCGGGCCGCGGGTTTCGGCCCCGGCCGCTGCCGAGGAGTCCTCTTTCGAGACTTTCTGGGCACTTCAGTGTTGTCGTTGTACGAACTGCTGCTGCCCACGCTAAAGTTGGACACCGAGTCGTCCATCCACATGCTGCCGCTCTGCTCCGAGTCCGGGTTGGGCGGCAGATCGTCCTGGCAGGACATCCGGCTGTCGTCGAGCAGATCCTCGGGAGGCGGGGAGATGCTCAGGACGGTCCGGCGCTTCGAGGGGGTCGCCTGGCTCTCGCCCGCAGCTGAACCGGGCTCCACGCACACTCTCTCGGGCACCCCCTCGGGGGCGGGCCCGAGCCTGGGCGCCTGCTCCTGGGCTGAGGTAGCAGAGAGCATGCTGGGACAGGAAGGAAGGGTGCTGAGTCCTCCAGGGGAGGAGGCAGCGGTGCATGTGGCGGCAGCATCTGTAGTGTGCACAACGCAGAACGGTTAAAAACCGCTCCCTTTAAATCTGGCTAGCAGTCCCGATCAAGCAGTGAAACTCGACATGGTATCTGGTCAATGCCCTTTATCTGTTTGGAATGTCTTGGTATTAAATTGCTAATTAAAGTAAGCCTAATTAAGCTTGTGCATTGTCCAATACCTTATTTCCTTCATGTTATTTTGTATGATGGCCCAATAACTGAATCCTCCTACCATAAAAAAGCAAAAAATAAACATGCATGAGGGGTATACAGAGCATCTGTTGTCACTTCTGCATAACCCAGTGCTGATCTATTCACAGACAAACTGTAATGGCCAATAATAACTGAGTATTGCATGCCGATTGGACGAACTGGTACTGGTGGATGATAACCCAGAGCTGATCTATTCAAAACAGCCTCTCATAGACACATAATATTGGACAATGAAAATTCTGAGGTGTTGACTAATGCATGCCAATTGGACAATTTGGTTGGGACTGAGCGTAGCCATGGAGACAGAATAAACAAGCTTCTGACCTACGAAGCAGAGAACTGCAGACCATTTTATATGCAGACTCTCCCTGATTCAGAGGGAACTCCCTGGAATAAAAACGACAAATGACAGCGAATAAACAATAAGTGCTGGTCATCCAATGTAGATATCTGCAAATTTTGGTCAGAATCATAAGCAAAAAAAAAAAAAAAACATCATTATCATAAAAACATCTGTTTTTAGAAATGACTAATTTATTGGGCCAGTTTTGTTACAGATATATGAAAATAAAAAATCGGTTTTCTCACTGTCCTAGTTTGGTACTGAACTTGGATGAGCTCAAATGTATTGATGAATAAACTGATGACAGCTTTCTGTCAAAACAGGAGGTAGTGTAACATTAACCTGGCTACTATGCAGAGTATTGCCTTTTAATTAGAACTGGGCAATATATTTGGTATTATTATGTTGATGAACCAAAGTTGTGAATATCAAAATGATTTTAAACACATCAAACAATAAAAAACAAAACAGAAATTTGATTAATTTCTGCAAATGTATTAAATTAACCAAAAGTATTTGTTTACATAATCGCTCTAGAAGGTTTACAGACATCCTTGTGTGGCATTGGATTTGTCATGTGCCAAATGATTTACTGCACAGGGGACCTATTATTATTATTATTATTATTATTATGTTCCTTTTTATGTAATATGAGTCTCAGGTGTCGCCCAAAATGTGCGTCAAGTTTCAGCTCAAAATACCCCACAGTTCATTTATTATACCATGTCCAAAATGTCCGTTTGGATGAAAGCATAAACATGTCGTTTTCGTGTATCTTTAAATGCAAATGAGCTGCTGCTCCCCGCCCCCATTTCCAGAAGTGGGCGGAGCCTTAACAGCTCATGCTTCAGATCGCCGGGCAGCAACAAAACAACATTTTTGTAACATTATTTTCTAAATAAATATGTTTCACCCGAACTATTAGCTAAATACTGTATTAAGCATTATGGTGGGTTCACACCGGACACGAATAGCGCGTCAGGCGCGAATGATTTCAATGTTGTCATTGATTTCAATGAAGTCAATGCAAAGACGCGATACGCGCGTAAAAATTCCTGCGGCGTGAATGAGGCATAGAGTGCGGCGCGGAAGATGCAAATACGCCTCGTTCACGTGAATGGTGCGAATCGAGCGTCTGGTGCGTTAAACACGTTACGCGCGAATGATTTATTTAGTGCCATTTGTGCATTCACGCGTTTGACACGAATTTACGTCTGCCGTCCGAGTTGAAAAATCTGAACTTTGGCGTCAATTCGCGCCGCATTAACCAATCAGGAGCAAGTGTTTGGATGCTTCAATAAATTATTTTGTAATACGACTAAATGCATGGTGGGATTCTTATGCACAACAAAGCAAATATTTTATCAGCATTATTTCTATATACGAGACATGTTCATTTTGTATTGAATGTTATTCATTCCATATCTAGATTACATGAAATAGTATTATGATGTAAAGACAACCAACATACATGTGCATAAGTTCGTGTCTGGACGTGAGAGAGAGAAAAATATCACAGGACAGGTAATAACTTTTGAAGGCTGGCTCTATTTATCATCAAAACAAAAATAAATGACAGCTAGATTAGATGGATGAGGGCGAGGGTGATCCTCGCTCCGATGCGGGACAACAGGTCATCAGACTGGGCGCGGGACAGACGGAAGTACCGCTGACAGCGGCCGTCATCCAGCGCAGCTCCTGGAGCGAGCAAATGGTGAAACTCGCCAAACGGTTCGCCTCCGAAGGGTCCGGTTGACACAAATAAGGCGACGATGATCCCCACGCCGTTGTTCTAGCTCTCCAAATACAATGCGGTGAATCTCTCGATGAATGCTCGATCAACAAAAAAAAGATGGCCGTCAATAGGTTTTGATTTTTTATGCGCGAGGCACGCGTAAATTTTGCTTCAAACTATTTTACTTCAAAGCTATTTTACCCGCGTCAGTTTCGCTCTTGACACGCAAATTAATACAAAGTGGGCTAAAAATTTGAATTTTGAAAATTTGACGCGCTATTCGCGTACGGGGTGAACGTACCATTATGCTGTTAAAAGGTATTGTTCTATTGGTGCATCAAATTATTTTTATATTTGTATAAATATTTTTATATTTTACATTTTTTATTTACTTGACAACAATGGCTGTTGAATAAACCTAAAAGATTTTTCCAGAGTAAATAAATACATACACAAGTCTGTAAATATATGAATAGAGTCATATAAAATATTGGGTTTCTTTTGTAATTCTATATTGCCCAGCCCTACTCTGATTACAAGCCATTTTATTATTAGTTGAAAGAAGCAAAGGCCTTCCCCAAAAAAAGCGAAAAGATTAAGAGACAAGCCTCAAATTAGGCCAAATGCCAATATATTTGTAGACAAAGATAAAAACATAATTTTAGGTGTCATCTAATGCGCTATGGACCGCTGCCAGCCAGTGAGTGCTGGTTATATTTCATTGACTGGCTTCAACCATAACAGGCCGAAACTCCAGAACAAGGTCTGGGCAGAATCAGGAAATCACTCAACCTCAATAACAGCTTTCTTTTATACAGGTCAAGTAAAGCACTCGAATGAGTTAGTCTGCAAAATCTGAAATGACCAAAGGGAGAGAGAGAAAAACATGTCAAAGAAAAATGTAAAAGGTCTGGATGTCCAGATGGGTTTTAAAAGAGTGAAATGGGAAGCAAGGGTCAGAAGCATTAGAAAGAAATGATCAAACCCACAAAAAAAAAAAGATAACACCACACCACCAAAAGAGAAAAGTATAGTAAAGATCCAGAGACACAGGATTCAGAGGTGAGTGGAGGGGATGAGAGTGTGTGTGTGTAGCGTGAGCGCTGGAGAGTGTGTACCTGAGGCCAGGGCCGCAGCTGGAGGAGGGCCCGCCTCTCCACCGCTCTTCTGGCTCATGGGGAACCGGCTGTCCTGCTGAGCGACCGAGGGCAACTGCAGCTCTTTGGGGAGCAGGTCATACACTGACTCTGCAACAGAGAGGTCCGCTGCAGATTAGGGCTGACACACAAACACTACAGTTTAGAAGATTCATACAATACAAATAAAATAAAGAACTGCACATACGAATGCAAAAACTGTGGAATTCAAATTTTTGGTGTCAAGATTGTTAATTTGAAAGGCTTTCCTGCTGACCAAAACCTGCACAGCTCGGTCAGAGCTGAGTGTGTGTGTGTGTGTGTGTGTGTTCATCAGCTGAAACACCGTCAACAGAAAGCGCTCAGATCAAATCGAGCGTCTGCTGTTTTTCTGTAGATGTAGTGAGTAGAAGTGGAGTGTGTGCATGTAGTTCATTACGCTGTGTGTTGAAGTGTGTTTTCTCAGGTTACTGATGCACAAACACAGTTTTATGCTAAATCTAATTTTCCTTGCATGCACATTAAGGAAATAATATTTTATCTAAGAACTATTGTTTCAAAAGTTAACGCACTTTAAAAAGCGAATGTCATTTTTTGTTTCAATAAAAGATGCTTGATTTGGTTTATGTGTCCTTGTTGCCCTCTTGTGGGCAATACAGCACTTTCCTCCTCTAACGTTAGGAATCGCCTTTAGAATTTGAATATACTAAATATACAGTATGGAGAGGCTTACATTTATATTAAGGCTCAAATTTGACAAATTTAACACGTTTTGGGAAAAAATGTATTTTGTATGTAAACCATTGAGTGTGATATTATATATCAAGATGTTAGAATTATTTTGTGATACTGTCTGATATTGTAACATCCATGATAACTTTTGTGTTCTTTGTTCCAATAAAAAAAGTTAAAAAAAAATTAAAAAAAAAGAATTTGAATATACTTCAAATTTTGCTAATATTTAAAAGATAAATTCGAATTTAGCTTTTCAGCCATTTTATAACTTTTCAAGAGCAATACAATATTGAGCAATAAAAAATAATCTTGCAGCATCTGTACTTCTGCTTTTGAACAGCACTGACAATGTTATTGTTTATTAGAGCCCGACCGATAAAGGATTTTGAAGGCAGATGCCGATACAAATATTTTTTGGTTTTAAAATCCGATATTCCGATATATCGGCCGATATTTTTATTTTTTTTCCAGAAACGCGCAACAAAACATTAACAGATTTCCCTAACACAGTTATTTGTAGTTATTTATGAGTTTTAACTAAAATAATATGATAAAGCATTTTAAAAAGAAACGCGTTTCTTTTATTGTCACAACAGAACAGAGGAACATCAAAATATATTAAAGTTCTGATAAATAAAATAATAATTAGTCCCTACATTGCCTTATAAACTACCTTATAATTACAATGTCAGGTTAGCTTGTCTATGATGAGCCATAATTTAGCAATAGTTAACGTCATACTGCAAATTGTAAAACATACATTTTCAATTTAACAGGCCAAGGAGAGATAATTGAAGCGTGTTTCATCCTTTTTTATTTTTGAAATATTCATTTATCGGCCATTATAACTGCCGATACCGATAGTTTGGAAAATGTCTAATATTGGCCGATAATATCGGCCTGCCGATATATCGGTCTGGCTCTATTGTTTATTAATGGGTCCCAATCTGTTTAACAAAGGCTGTGTTGACACAATGACGTGATGTCATAAGATATGGCCATGAAAAGTACAGAATGCTCAATAATTTTCATCATAATTCTCATCATTCTGTACAGGCGTCAGAACCGCGTCTCCTCGCAGCAGATCTTTATTCTCATAAATGCCATCATATCAACATATGCACATACACAGCATTGGTCTGGATGTTTTGTAAGTTCTGTCGCACAAAGCCTTATGTATTTGTAGGTTCAGTGTTAATGACAGCGCGGACGCTAAGCGAACCAAGACTAAAGGCCCGTTCACACCAAGGACGATAACGGTAATGGTTTTAAAAATTGTACCCAATATCAAAGAATATAAGAGTTCACAGCACAGGCGATAACGATATAGAGAATCAGCTGTTGAATGATAAAACACTGACAGCCAATCAGAATCCATCCTAATTTAAGGGCTCGCGTGTTTAAAATAGCAGAAGTTAATCGCCAGCACTGTTTGACAAGTCAAGCCCCTTTTTTTTAAGAAAATGGATGTGGAAGCCAATCGTTCACACCCTCTGAATAAAGAGAAGTTTTACCTCAGGTTTCCAGCATTCGTTTACACGACATTGTCTTGCTTCCTTTAAAGTTGCGGTGAACAGGACTAGGTGTTTTTTTTATTCCACTATTAACTAGGCCAGATACAACTGGCTTCACTCGAAGCATAGCACGCTGAGGACGTCTGCTGGTTAATGCCAAGTAAATGCAAGAACACCAAAAACATGTACAATACTATTGTTTACAATCTATGGTTCAATGCCGTTCACAACGCCAATTGCTCGATCGCCCCCCGGTGGCTGGTCCCAGTATAGCTCATAAACCCAGCGTTTCGATCGCCCCCCGGTGGCTGGTCTATTGCTGCCCCCAAATAGTCGACTAAATGTTAGTCGATATGAGGAGGGCTTGGTCGAATACATTTTCATTAGTCGTTTAGTCGCAAAAAAATAAAATCACACAATCAGGGGCTGCGCAGTCGACATGACATCAAAGCAACGAGAGATCAACGAGATCTCGTGCCACTCATAATGAAAAATAAACAATTTTATTAAATACTTAGGCTGTTGATTTGTTTGCCGTCTTCTTTTTTATTCGCAATATTTTTGGCGTTGTGCCATGTGCATTTACTAAATTGTTCGTTTTTGTTAATTTTCCTTTTGAACAATATAAAAATATATATTAATTTAATTTCCACTATTTTAATTTTATACCAAACAGCGTTTTTGCTACAGTATTTGTTGGGTTTTTTTGTTTGTTTTTTTGTTTTGTACTAGGCCTTACTAATAAGTTTATTTAATTTATTTTACAGAATGAGATTAAGTTTATTTTATTCAAAACTGTTTTTTTTTTTTACATGTAACTGTTACAGTTTGTATTTTTGTTAATAAATGATTAAAATGCACACTTGCACAGGCGGTCTGATTGCTGTTTTTTATTCTATAATTAGCCTATAACGTGTCGGCACTCTATACTTTAAATGCTTTACTATTCTGTTTTAAGCGCTTAATTTTCAGTTGGAACGTGCAAATATCATGCTTTAGCATTTTCTGTCAGATGGAAGTAATAAACTTCAAATTGGACTATACGTTTCCTTTTATATACACAAGCTTTTATATTAATATCATAAATGAACGATTATTCGACTAATCGCTAAAATGCAGGAGTGTTAGTCGACTAGGAATATCTTTAGTCGGGGGCAGCCCTAGGCTGGTCCCAGTATAGCTCATAAAGCCAGAGTCTCGGTCGCCCCCCAGTGGCTGGTCGCAGTATAGCTCATAAAGCCAGAGTCTCGATCGCCCCCCAGTGGCTGGTCACAGTATATATTTGTCACGTACTGTTTTTCGTCTACTATATAGTAGGGAAGTATGTGATTTCTGAAAAAAAAAATTGTGGGAAAAAGAAACATTTCATCGATTTTTTTTAATGTTGTTTCATACAAAAAGTTTAATATTTGTATAAGTTTCATGATTTCAATTAATTAGACATGCTTTTGTAGAGACTAAGAGCACTGCCATAATAACCAGCTTAATGTCTATATTTCACTCAAAGATTGTCAGCATTCACAAACAGAAATTTGCCTCGTCTCATACGCTTCATAATAAGGAAAGTGGAGCGCTCACTATATATAGTAGTCTGATATGGTGTTAGCTCTCTGATGAGCAGCAGATAGTTAATAAGAGGAGGTGTTTACGGTTCCCAGAGCTCACGGAGAGACACTTGGTCCCGGGTGCCCTTGTGTCCCGATCAGCATGATTACAGCACTGCTGCTGATAGGCAAGCACTGGAGCGGGTTGACCAGCACAGATTCGCTCACATTACCTGGAAACCCTTGCCAAACATAACACACTTACTTCCCATGACAAAACAATACTTTGTTTTTACTGCCAAAGATTATTTCTGTTTGAGTGCACTGTACTCTGACCATCTATGAAGGTTTTATTCTTTCTTACACACATAAAATAAAATAATGTTTATACGCTTCATGGGGTACAAATTGGTGTCCTATTACATTAAAGACTCCCTGTGGTAAAAATCCAGTTTTTAATGTTGTTTATGTGTGTATGTGGTGTTTTTAATGTGTTTTAACACACACCATGTGTAAGTTGATAAGTGGACAGCATTGCTGAGTATTTCCTGCAGTGAACCAAAGACAGTCTCAAACACACGGTGTGAAATCGCTGGTGTTTCTGACCTCACAAACCACCTTGTAACCAATCAGATCAACGTGAGATCGTCAACCAGTGGATCTCTGAGTGAGTGAATGGAGGCGGGGCTCATTTGCATATTCATAGAAGCGGGCATACTAAATGAGGCAAGGGTGTCGCGTTACATTCAAGATATTTTAAGACATAAAGACTATTTTTTTATGAAAAAATCAATTTGTGTAAATTTGATGATAAAAGATGAGTTTTAAGGGATACAATTATTGACTACAGGGGGACTTGAAGGAAAATCTTGGATCATTTCCCCATATTCAAAAATGTAACATAAATAAAAGTAATAATAAATAAAATAATCTAATTTTTTTATTAGATTTTTTTATAAGTTATTAACTATGAATCAACATTTTGCCCCAAACCAGATGGGTCCTGAAATGTTAAATCTACAATCCTGAAACTTCTTCTGTCATTTCACTTTATTTATAAAACATAAAAAGTCAAGGTTTTAAAATGTGTCTAAAAAGAGTATTTTATATATATATATATATATATATAATTAAGCCAAAATAACCAAAAATAAAGGCTGTAAAAATGCCTAGGTGGAAGAACAATATTTTCTGACTTTGTTAAGATCAAAAATAGCACCGTTTTAAGAGTTTAAGCACTATATTTTGTAAAACGTGCCATTGCATGAGTATCAGCATAGCATTCTGGCACAGAGAACAGTGGACGAGCGCAGAGATGGAAACTGGATCACAGTAAACACGGCCCCCGGTGCCTGTAGTGTAGACGAACCCCACACGTCCGGCATTCCTGCTATTTTAACACTCCGCATCCCTGGACGACAAAGAGATAATGGGCTCGTCCGATTCTCCTCGGCCAAGCCAGCGTTTTATATTGCAGGGATTAAATCTGTTCAAAAGGACAGAAGAACTGCTCTTGAAGCTGGAAAAGTGTCACAATAATTACACACTTCACCTGTGAAACCTCCACTAAACACAGGTGGCACCGCATAAGCAGTTCCTGAACTATTAAACACGTCTGTCACTACAAAGTTGGGTGGAGTGAATCGAACACAAAGGCCATGTGACCCAGGTCAAACAGCTTGAGACGGATCAATACACTAGCAAGTGTGTGCTGTTCTCCTCATGCAAAACGAGGACGCTGTGGGTGGTTTTTCATAGGGTGTTCCTATACAATTCGGCTGAATTTAATTGAAATTAACGTCTGTTTTGCCACCATATCTGGACATTTCCCACTCTGACTGGAGGGCAGGATGAGCATTAAAATATATATTTGATTTATAATGTTAAAATCACGTTGTAAGGATCGCTATGATTGAAGAGCCGAGTGCAAATGCCGCTGTTGATCAAAGGAATTGGATTGATTCGTGATGGCAAAGATGATTCTAGAAACTATCGTTACTCCTGTTCCAGAAGTGCTCAAATCAGACACTGATTGAGATATTATGATGTTGATTGAAAAGTGATGATTGAGCTGATCTATTAAAAATCTTTTCCTTTTAAAATGTTTAATCTAAATCATTGTTAAATCAATGACTCACTCATAAAGACTTCACTTGTTTCATTACTGGATGAATCAGTGTTTTTGAACGAATCTCCTGAATGAAGGATTCAACAACAAAATCATGTCTCATGTCGCCACCTACTGGTGTAACGATGCTACTGATACAGTATTCATTTGAAGCATCAAGGTGATTTACTCTATTTTTATCGCTACCGTAGACAATCCGAATTATACACTTAACTCAGTTCATTTAGGATAATCTGAATTATTGTAAGATAATGGTTGAAAAGACTTTCATAACATTCAGATCTGAACGTTCACATGTGGTTTTGCTTTTATCAAAGTTTTAATGTACAGAACTGAAACGTTGTCATGTAGGAATGAGATGCACAGGTGTTTGAACCGAATTGAATCGTGCAGCTCTACTTACAGAACTACCATATTATTGACCATACATATAGAGGCATCTCCAGTATCTCAACTCTACTAATGTGTAAATGAGTAATGAGTAAACTTTGAAAGCATTTAACTGTGTGCGAGGAGGAGCATAATGTGCAAAACCACGCTTATAAACCTCATGCCTATTTCTGCTGTAATCGCCATCTGCTATATCTATTATTGTTATTATTATCTATTAATCTGGACAGACAAATTACAAGTGTATTTTCATGGTGAAAATGGTAAAAACATTGACAGCAAACCAGAATCCACCACTTTAAAGAGCTTAACATATTGTAAAACATTTAGTTTCTATTCAAATCTGCATCATTATCAGCACATAAACACCAAAAAAGGGATGTTATCCACTTCCCATTGGCCACAGGATAAATATGTACCTGTCATCAACATTACAAATGGCTGGCTTATTGTACATAAGCCTCTAACTTTCCTCATCATATCAACATATGAACATCATATGCTCAAGTAAGGTCAGTTATGTGCTTACCTTCTAATATGACAAACACTGCCAGCTATATTCGCAACAAGCTCAATGTCTTGATGAAATATTAATTCTGATAGGCGTGGATCAGTAGCATCATCCATCATGGCACTAGTCCAACTTTACAGCACTTCAAAGTCAGTGTATATAAAACACCACCACAGCAACGGTGTGTGTCCGAAATACTTGTTTGGTGTTTGACAACAACCCGTGGTTGTCTCGGAGCCACGAGTCACTTATAATGTGTGTATGTGTAAAGGTAAACAAACACACACCCACTCTCTCTCTCTCTTTCTCACACACACACACGCACATGCATTTATATAGACGACTCTCACACACACAAACACACGCATACATTGACTCACATTTACACTCATACATATTCACACATTTATAAATACACACAGCTAGCGCGTGCTCTCCTCTCGTGCTAGGTAACGTTAGCAATTCTTCATATGTATCCACAACTAAACCATCCGTGAAGACGCATGCAAACCTAAATGAATGAAGAAAAGTCGTAGTATCATAAAAACACGTTCTTACCTTTGGAATAGAGTGATTTAGGAGAACTAGGGTCGATATCGGCGCTCAGGAGAGATATAAAATCAGAGGGCATGCTAGCATGCTAAAGCCTCATGAGATCAGAGGAAACGACTCTATCACGCTCGGCTTAAAGAGCAATGCATATAGAAAGAGAGATGCTTTCAATCATAAAATCCTTATAAAGGGTTTACAGTACATGTATAGTAGTGAAATTCACACTCAGGAACATTTTAATGTGTTTTTTTCTCCATATGATTAGCTAGCCAGCCATTAGAGCCATTCACCTTTTTCAGCGACTCCTCCCCCCTTTCTGCGCATGCGCACGATTCCCGACTGTATCTGACAGAATATTATTGTTCGACTGTATCTGACATAGTAATTAATTATATTATATATTATATATTAATTATATATATATATATATAGTTTGATATAATACAGCATAGTCAAAATGTTTATGATATTTGGACATTTTTTCACAGATGAACACAACTTTTATGAATTTTGAAGCATGACAGTCTCCAGAAAGGTAAAAAGCTAAAGCTATGAACGAATGAACGCACTACACAACGGTCCGACTTCAACATCACCGTCACTAAGCTTCCACCACTCTTTCAGTTTTTATCTAAACACATTTTCCCAGAACATTTGAGTTACAAAAGTCTAAGAGCACAATTACTCCTGAGACATTTTTGAAAAATGATATTTCCAGGACTCAGTTGTTTAAAAAATAAAAATAGGCCTACATAAAATGTAACATAAACAAACACGTATAGGCAAAAACAAAGGGATTTTTTTCATTCGCCAATCAATTTTTCGGTTTTAGATTATTATTATTATTTTTACCAAGCTAGGTATAAAGATGATTCTCAACTATGAAAATATATAACAGAATGTATTGACATACCATTTTACTTTATGCAATATGTTGGTAAAAAGACAATAAATGTGTTTTCCCATTCAATACAATGTAGCCTATACAAGGACACTGTATCTAATCTGCATATTGATGTGTTCCTGGGGCAACATGTAATGAAAAAAGAAATGGGAGTAATAATTGGCAACATTTTCCCAATAATATCTAATATTTCATAGGAATATTGCTGTATAATTGCACTTGTGCCTCCCAGAATGCCTGATAAACATGCAGTCCTGATGTCCTCTTGTGGACGGAAGAAATCAATGGCCTGTTCGGTAACAGAAAGGCATATTTTGATTAGAAACCCCGTAACATTTTCCCGTTGTGTTGATTTACACCAAACAAACTGCCGCTGTAATCGAGTGAAGCGCCACACAGAAAGATGAAACGCAATATTCTCTTGAATGAGAGAGATCCGTGCGTGGGAGTCTCTGCGACAGCGGGGTAACGAGCTGCTCTGGGGATATGTGGCACTCTCACAGAGAACACTACAGAGATTATCTATCAGAAAATATACGGAGTAGGTCAAAAATTTCAAATGTTTTCATCCCCCAGTTTGATTTTAAACAGCTGTTTTTAAAATTAATTATACATTTAAGAATATATAAACAAGACTTCCGATTTATTAGCAGTTTTTTATGAATATGCACGTATGCTCCGCCCATGGAACAGTTTTTCATGAATATGCACGTATGCTCCGCCCATGGAACAGTATTTCATGAATATGCACGTATGCTCCACCCATAGAACAGTTTTTTATGAATATGCACGTATGCTCCGCCCATAGAACAGTTTTTCATGAATATGCACGTATGCTCCGCCCATAGAACAGTTTTTTATGAATATGCACGTATGCTCCGCCCATGGAACAGTTTTTCATGAATATGCACGTATGCTCCACCCATGGAACAGTTTTTCATGAATATGCACGTATGCTCCACCCATTGAACAGTTTTTCATGAATATGCACGTATGCTCCACCCATGGAACAGTTTTTCATGAATATGCACGTATGCTCCACCCATGGAACAGTTTTTCATGAATATGCACGTATGCTCCACCCATGGAACAGTTTTTCATGAATATGCACGTATGCTCCACCCATGGAACAGTTTTTCATGAATATGCACGTATGCTCCACCCATAGAACAGTTTTTCATGAATATGCACTTATGCTCCACCCATGGAACAGTTTTTCATGAATATGCACTTATGCTCCACCCATAGAACAGTTTTTCATGAATATGCACGTATGCTCCGCCCATAGAACAGTTTTTCATGAATATGCACGTATGCTCCACCCATAGAACAGTTTTTCATGAATATGCACTTATGCTCCACCCATGGAACAGTTTTTCATGAATATGCACTTATGCTCCACCCATAGAACAGTTTTTCATGAATATGCACGTATGCTCCGCCCATTGAACAGTTTTTCATGAATATGCACGTATGCTCCACCCATGGAACAGTTTTTCATGAATATGCACGTATGCTCCACCCATGGAACAGTTTTTCATGAATATGCACGTATGCTCCACCCATGGAACAGTTTTTCATGAATATGCACGTATGCTCCACCCATGGAACAGTTTTTCATGAATATGCACGTATGCTCCACCCATAGAACAGTTTTTCATGAATATGCACTTATGCTCCACCCATGGAACAGTTTTTCATGAATATGCACGTATGCTCCACCCATAGAACAGTTTTTCATGAATATGCACTTATGCTCCACCCATGGAACAGTTTTTCATGAATATGCACGTATGCTCCACCCATAGAACAGTTTTTCATGAATATGCACTTATGCTCCACCCATGGAACAGTTTTTCATGAATATGCACTTATGCTCCACCCATGGAACAGTTTTTCATGAATATGCACGTATGCTCCACCCATAGAACAGTTTTTCATGAATATGCACGTATGCTCCACCCATGGAACAGTTTTTCATGAATATGCACGTATGCTCCACCCATGGAACAGTTTTTCATGAATATGCACGTATGCTCCACCCATGGAACAGTTTTTCATGAATATGCACGTATGCTCCACCCATAGAACAGTTTTTCATGAATATGCACTTATGCTCCACCCATGGAACAGTTTTTCATGAATATGCACGTATGCTCCACCCATGGAACAGTTTTTCATGAATATGCACTTATGCTCCACCCATGGAACAGTTTTTCATGAATATGCACGTATGCTCCACCCATGGAACAGTTTTTCATGAATATGCACGTATGCTCCACCCATAGAACAGTTTTTTATGAATATGCACGTATGCTCCGCCCATGGAACAGTTTTTCATGAATATGCATGTATGCTCCACCCATTGAACAGTTTTTCATGAATATGCACGTATGCTCCGCCCATGGAACAGTTTTTCATGAATATGCACGTATGCTCCACCCATAGAACAGTTTTTCATGAATATGCACGTATGCTCCACCCATGGAACAGTTTTTCATGAATATGCACTTATGCTCCACCCATAGAACAGTTTTTTATGAATATGCACGTATGCTCCACCCATGGAACAGTTTTTTATGAATATGCACGTATGCTCCACCCATAGAACAGTTTTTCATGAATATGCACTTATGCTCCACCCATAGAACAGTTTTTCATGAATATGCACGTATGCTCCACCCATGGAACAGTTTTTCATGAATATGCACGTATGCTCCACCCATAGAACAGTTTTTCATGAATATGCACTTATGCTCCACCCATAGAACAGTTTTTCATGAATATGCACTTATGCTCCACCCATGGAACAGTTTTTCATGAATATGCACGTATGCTCCACCCATAGAACAGTTTTTCATGAATATGCTCGTATGCTCCACCCATAGAACAGTTTTTCATGAATATGCACTTATGCTTCACCCATGGAACAGTTTTTCATGAATATGCACGTATGCTCCGCCCATAGAACAGTTTTTCATGAATATGCTCGTATGCTCCACCCATAGAACAGTTTTTTATGAATATGCACGTATGCTCCGCCCATAGAACAGTTTTTCATGAATATGCACTTATGCTCCACCCATAGAACAGTTTTTCATGAATATGCACTTATGCTCCACCCATGGAACAGTTTTTCATGAATATGCACGTATGCTCCACCCATAGAACAGTTTTTCATGAATATGCTCGTATGCTCCACCCATAGAACAGTTTTTCATGAATATGCACGTATGCTCCACCCATGGAACAGTTTTTCATGAATATGCACGTATGCTCCGCCCATAGAACAGTTTTTCATGAATATGCACGTATGCTCCACCCATGGAACAGTTTTTCATGAATATGCACGTATGCTCCACCCATAGAACAGTTTTTCATGAATATGCACGTATGCTCCACCCATGGAACAGTTTTTCATGAATATGCACGTATGCTCCGCCCATAGAACAGTTTTTCATGAATATGCACGTATGCTCCACCCATGGAACAGTTTTTCATGAATATGCACGTATGCTCCACCCATAGAACAGTTTTTCATGAATATGCACGTATGCTCCACCCATTGAACAGTTTTTCATGAATATGCACGTATGCTCCACCCATGGAACAGTTTTTCATGAATATGCACGTATGCTCCGCCCATAGAACAGTTTTTCATGAATATGCACTTATGCTCCACCCATAGAACAGTTTTTCATGAATATGCACGTATGCTCCACCCATGGAACAGTTTTTCATGAATATGCACGTATGCTCCACCCATGGAACAGTTTTTCATGAATATGCACGTATGCTCCACCCATAGAACAGTTTTTCATGAATATGCACGTATGCTCCACCCATGGAACAGTTTTTCATGAATATGCACGTATGCTCCGCCCATAGAACAGTTTTTCATGAATATGCACGTATGCTCCACCCATGGAACAGTTTTTCATGAATATGCACGTATGCTCCACCCATAGAACAGTTTTTCATGAATATGCACGTATGCTCCACCCATAGAACAGTTTTTCATGAATATGCACGTATGCTCCACCCATTGAACAGTTTTTCATGAATATGCACGTATGCTCCACCCATGGAACAGTTTTTCATGAATATGCACGTATGCTCCGCCCATAGAACAGTTTTTCATGAATATGCTCGTATGCTCCACCCATGGAACAGTTTTTCATGAATATGCACGTATGCTCCACCCATGGAACAGTTTTTCATGAATATGCACGTATGCTCCACCCATAGAACAGTTTTTCATGAATATGCACGTATGCTCCACCCATAGAACAGTTTTTCATGAATATGCACGTATGCTCCACCCATTGAACAGTTTTTCATGAATATGCACGTATGCTCCACCCATGGAACAGTTTTTCATGAATATGCTCGTATGCTCCACCCATAGAACAGTTTTTCATGAATATGCACGTATGCTCCACCCATGGAACAGTTTTTCATGAATATGCACGTATGCTCCACCCATAGAACAGTTTTTCATGAATATGCACGTATGCTCCACCCATGGAACAGTTTTTCATGAATATGCACTTATGCTCCACCCATAGAACAGTTTTTTATGAATATGCACGTATGCTCCACCCATGGAACAGTTTTTTATGAATATGCACGTATGCTCCACCCATAGAACAGTTTTTCATGAATATGCACTTATGCTCCACCCATAGAACAGTTTTTCATGAATATGCACGTATGCTCCACCCATGGAACAGTTTTTCATGAATATGCACGTATGCTCCACCCATAGAACAGTTTTTCATGAATATGCACTTATGCTCCACCCATAGAACAGTTTTTCATGAATATGCACTTATGCTCCACCCATGGAACAGTTTTTCATGAATATGCACGTATGCTCCACCCATAGAACAGTTTTTCATGAATATGCTCGTATGCTCCACCCATAGAACAGTTTTTCATGAATATGCACTTATGCTTCACCCATGGAACAGTTTTTCATGAATATGCACGTATGCTCCGCCCATAGAACAGTTTTTCATGAATATGCTCGTATGCTCCACCCATAGAACAGTTTTTTATGAATATGCACGTATGCTCCGCCCATAGAACAGTTTTTCATGAATATGCACTTATGCTCCACCCATAGAACAGTTTTTCATGAATATGCACTTATGCTCCACCCATGGAACAGTTTTTCATGAATATGCACGTATGCTCCACCCATAGAACAGTTTTTCATGAATATGCTCGTATGCTCCACCCATAGAACAGTTTTTCATGAATATGCACGTATGCTCCACCCATGGAACAGTTTTTCATGAATATGCACGTATGCTCCGCCCATAGAACAGTTTTTCATGAATATGCACGTATGCTCCACCCATGGAACAGTTTTTCATGAATATGCACGTATGCTCCACCCATAGAACAGTTTTTCATGAATATGCACGTATGCTCCACCCATGGAACAGTTTTTCATGAATATGCACGTATGCTCCGCCCATAGAACAGTTTTTCATGAATATGCACGTATGCTCCACCCATGGAACAGTTTTTCATGAATATGCACGTATGCTCCACCCATAGAACAGTTTTTCATGAATATGCACGTATGCTCCACCCATTGAACAGTTTTTCATGAATATGCACGTATGCTCCACCCATGGAACAGTTTTTCATGAATATGCACGTATGCTCCGCCCATAGAACAGTTTTTCATGAATATGCACTTATGCTCCACCCATAGAACAGTTTTTCATGAATATGCACGTATGCTCCACCCATGGAACAGTTTTTCATGAATATGCACGTATGCTCCACCCATGGAACAGTTTTTCATGAATATGCACGTATGCTCCACCCATAGAACAGTTTTTCATGAATATGCACGTATGCTCCACCCATGGAACAGTTTTTCATGAATATGCACGTATGCTCCGCCCATAGAACAGTTTTTCATGAATATGCACGTATGCTCCACCCATGGAACAGTTTTTCATGAATATGCACGTATGCTCCACCCATAGAACAGTTTTTCATGAATATGCACGTATGCTCCACCCATTGAACAGTTTTTCATGAATATGCACGTATGCTCCACCCATGGAACAGTTTTTCATGAATATGCACGTATGCTCCACCCATAGAACAGTTTTTCATGAATATGCACGTATGCTCCACCCATTGAACAGTTTTTCATGAATATGCACGTATGCTCCACCCATTGAACAGTTTTTCATGAATATGCACGTATGCTCCGCCCATAGAACAGTTTTTCATGAATATGCACGTATGCTCCACCCATGGAACAGTTTTTCATGAATATGCACGTATGCTCCACCCATAGAACAGTTTTTCATGAATATGCACGTATGCTCCACCCATAGAACAGTTTTTCATGAATATGCACGTATGCTCCACCCATTGAACAGTTTTTCATGAATATGCACGTATGCTCCACCCATGGAACAGTTTTTCATGAATATGCACGTATGCTCCGCCCATAGAACAGTTTTTCATGAATATGCTCGTATGCTCCACCCATGGAACAGTTTTTCATGAATATGCACGTATGCTCCACCCATGGAACAGTTTTTCATGAATATGCACGTATGCTCCACCCATAGAACAGTTTTTCATGAATATGCACGTATGCTCCACCCATAGAACAGTTTTTCATGAATATGCACGTATGCTCCACCCATTGAACAGTTTTTCATGAATATGCACGTATGCTCCACCCATGGAACAGTTTTTCATGAATATGCTCGTATGCTCCACCCATAGAACAGTTTTTCATGAATATGCTCGTATGCTCCACCCATAGAACAGTTTTTCATGAATATGCACGTATGCTCCACCCATGGAACAGTTTTTCATGAATATGCTCGTATGCTCCACCCATAGAACAGTTTTTCATAATTATGCACGTATGCTCCACCCATAGAACAGGTTTCTATGGGTGGACAGGTGCATTTTCATGAATATGCACATATGCTCTGCCCATTTTTTGCAAATAAGCTTTTATTTACTATTTGTAAATATAGTTACTCTGTCATGTCCTGATAGACAATAGTTTTCTCATTGAATAACCCGTCTCACTATGAAATATGCACATTCGTAAAATGGCTTGTGAATTCTGTTTCATGTTGACTTGAAAAGATTTGAATGGATCATGGTTGACATAATGTAAAGTACTTGGCTTTAATGAGATTACAGGATATTAATGGCAACAATGTGCTTTTTTGAGGGAATCATGATGACCATTTTAGATGACAGATGGAAGATCTGCTCGGCTGTGGATTTGCTAACGTTAATCCAGTTTGGCACCACTTACCTGCGAGGATCAGCCTTGGCACCTTAAAAACAAGCACAGACCTAATGATGCCCCAAAACTGAGGTCTCATTCAACTAACATTCATTTCTGTTTATGGATATCTTTAGTTGTATAATAGCCACAGTAAGTCCAGTAAGTTATTTGTGTATGAATAAATGTGTTCAATCATTAAGCTTTGAAACATAAAGCCTGTAAAACACAAGTGTGTGTATGATAATGTGTATAGCTACGCTAACTCAAAGTGTTTGCATTGTCCTATTCTGAAAAGAGTCAAAGTACATTTCACAGTGCAACACAAGCACACATGGCATTCTCAGCATTGCCACAAGGGGGCGATTGTTGGCGTAAACCGTCTTTAATGGTTAGTTTTCTCTTTTAGGCCAACGACTGTGACCATTTCCAGGCAAGTCAGTTAGTTTGGTTGCAATCTAGGGGAGTTTAGTCTCTTCAATCAGGCAAATCCAACAGTAGCGTCATTATGCCATCAACAAACATCAAGAACCATCTCCTCTGTAGTTGTGATTTTGCAGATAGATTCTTTTACTATTATTTTACTAGAGTAGCAATATGTGCCGTTATAATTTCTCCTGTTTACTGTAGTACGTGTAATACGTCAGACATAGCCCAGTTTCTGATCTCGCCGACCCAAAACTCTTTTTTTACATATATTTTTAATTATTGAGTGTTCGCCAGGGGACTTTTGCTGCACTTGAACATATTAAAAATATTAAAATATAACAAGAACATTATAATTATAATGTGTTTGGGACATGGCTTTTAATGGTGAAACTTTTGTTTTTGTAATCAGACTCAAAAATTACACAAAAATTTATCGGCCAATATATAAATATCGGTTATCGACTTTCAAATATAAAGAATTAACGGTTATCGGTATCGGCGAAAATGTTCCTATCGGTGCATCCCTAGCAATTAGTTTGTAAAAAAGTGTTTTTTGCATGTTTGGGCTGAGTTATCGACGCATTTACACGATTTTCGAGCGCTTCAAAACAGTGAGTAATTTTGCGAAGAAATTGGTTTCGATTGATTCAAAGCTTCGAAACCTTAGTTTGTGGAAATTTGCAAATTTGAAATGAATTCGATCTTTATAGCGCTAGCTTCCTGAATTACGGCACAGACATTTGAAAGTAACGTTATCGCCCCCTTGAGTACTGGAGTTGTTACCACTCGACTGAACTTTAATGGGACCATGTGCTAAGCATCTGTACTCAGACAATTGTTCTGGCCTTCAGCTACTGCGACTATTAGCCAATGGCTGTTCAATGCTTAAAATATTTAAATCTAATTTTAAAAAAAAGTAACCCAATGGCTGGGTTTGTCCATATTTGACCCAAAATTGGGTTAAAACAACCCAGCATTTTTTTAGAGTGTATATCAACCCTTTGTATTGTCTATGGGCGCACCCCTCCCTCGCTCTCTTCGGTTTTGGTGTGTCATGCAGTTGTGGCTGACTGCGTTTCTCCAGCGGGACTCTTCATGTGTCAGTGTTGTGTGCGCTGCAGTGACAATAGGAGTGAATGTGTGACTGTGCATGTAGTAGGGGTGGGGAAGAGAGAGAGAGAGAGCGAGAGAGCACACGAGACAGGAGGCGCTCCCTCTAATCCTGGCTGCGACGCCAAACAGCATTGCACCGGTCGCTACAAGAGACTTAATGGAGGCTCAGGCAGACTCTAGTGCTGCAGGTAAGAGCAAACATTTCTTCAGACGCATTTAAACACACAATGCATTCAATAGCCCGCTGTACGAGCCGCCACCATGTCCTTTATTCTCCAGCTCTCAGACAAAGCAGGCAGTCAGAGAAGCCGGCGCTCAGCATTCATGCACATGGGGAAAGGCACAGCAACTTGGATGCATGTAGGGTGGAGGCTTACACGATTACTTCAGCTCAAACGCGAATAAACGTGAAAGGTCATGAGCAAGAGGGATTTTTGGATGCATTTTGTCTTTGAGAATTTGACATTGAGTTGCATCTTTGCAGCGGCTACTTTGAGACAATGGGACTTGGGTACCACTGGGCGATGTTCAAAATATAGCTGGTTTCAGAGTGTACGGTTTAGATGGAGAGCCTTTTGGAATTAACCAGTGTGTAGCAATCCCTGCACCAATATTTGCATGACTGGCACGCACAGAAAGGGAAGCACCAGCGGGATCTGTGTGTGGGCTAATGAGAGGTGTGTGAAGGGAGGGATGACCCGCAGACTGCGGAGGAGAACAGGCGCAGCTGGAAAACTCCCTAAACCTTCACATTATAGATTCTTCAAGTGTGGGATGCTATATGGGACTCATAAAGAAAGTTTATGTACAGAGAAACTGGATGAAACTGTTAAAAATGGTTGGATGTAATCTTTTTTTTTTTAGGTCTGTCAATTTAATGTTAATGTATTAGTGTGATTATATATATTTTTCCCATTATATAATGTTGTTTGGCCCTGCTGTTTCTGCGAGTCCAGTTCAGCTGCTACAGGGAAAGAGCCTTGCAAAACTCACATGCCTTTTCTGTTCATCTTAATTACCCTCATTATGCCATTTTAGAGGATCCTAATTTTGTTTTGGAGACTCGAACAATAGGTTTACATGCATTCAAGGTCAAAAAACACTATCCATGGCAGCTCTTTCTCACTGTCTTTAACGGTTCGTTCGAAGATTCAGTCTCTCTAAACCCCGCCTTTCTAAGAGGCTGCTCTGCTCTGATTGGTCAGATGACCCAGATTGTTGTGATTGGTCAGAGAGCAAACGCTCATTATCATATCTGAATCTCAGCTCTTGATCACAGTGATATGAACAGTAACGATGGCATGGGTTTGAGCGTATCAGTCTCATCAAAGTGGATTTGCTTCGTCAGCAGAAACCACGTCTTCTCGACGCGAACAACACGAACCAACTCAGATACACTAGTGTTTAATGGGTGGGGCCAAGAGATGCTGTTCAGCCAATCAAGACCAGAGGCTTGCATTATGCAAATTGGTTACAATCCTACGCAGGTTCAGCAGGAAGTGAGACTGAATTACTGACGACTCATTTCACGCAGTTCAGAAAAAGCATAATAGGGGAACTTATAGAATATTTCTATCTACACAATGTATTGAGATATAGTCAGTTTTAGGGTGAGTTCTATTTATTATTATTTTTTTAATTAAATGGTATTTGGAGCAAAAAAAACGTACAGAGGTAGATCCAGTCGTGCACTTGTTTTCATGTCCCATGTGTGTGATTGCCTTCAGTTGTATAAAAGGCTTGTCTGCTTTGACTGCTGCCGCCAGAAATCAATAGATGTCTGGAAGCTCTTCAAACAGTGAGTGAAACACAAGCATCTTCTGTTTCACTTCTCTGGCAACCGCTGGCAAACCCCATTAGAGAACGGGACACGAGGAACACCCTAGCGACCGCATAGCAATTCTCCGGCGAATAATGTGCCAGTATACCCAGAAGCCCCTGCAACTGCATGGCAATGACCTGGTTACCCCCCAGAACACACTAATATTATGGCAATGGGCAAAAAAATACACATTATAAATCACCAATATTATAAAGCGGTTTGTTCCAGTCCTTGATTCTGATTGGTCGATAGCTGTGATTTTATTAACAATAAAACAACGGTTCTATATATCACTACACAACACCCCTAGCAACGTAAATATATGTTCTCATTGATATCATTCATTGAAGCTTATAGAGGTTATGCGCCAGAGAAACAAGCGTGTATGTTGTCTTTAAATGTCCTCCAGTTCAGTCCTATATATTTCAATGTTCCCATCATAGATATCCATAATAAAGGCTAGATGTCTTACGGAGGAGTCTCTATCGTCATAACAAACCAAACCGTTTGAAAATTGGTAGAAAATTGAGCAAGTTATGGTTATTTAAAAAGCACATGCACCATTAAAACACAATGTTAGGAGTGAGTGAGCTGCCTGTGACAAGATGGCCGCCGGTGCAAACGTCAACCTCCATTGGCCAGCAGCGCGGATGAGACATCTAGCTTTTATTAGGGACATCTATGTTTCCCATGCCTGCTAGTCATTTGTCAGTTGCGTTTTGCTTCCCCTTCTTTACAATTTTAAATCATTTCAATATAAAAGTCTACTCTACTGACTGACTCATCTTTGCCGCCATCTAATGGCGAAGTAATGTAACTCTGTTGCTGTTCCTGGTTAGTGACTATTTTATCCAGCGTGAAAATTGCATTGATACATATTATTTGGTTTTAATATTTTAATTGTGTGTAACCGCTTTATAATCTATATTCTATGATTTTGTTGTAGAGCCACTTAGAGACCGAGAGTTCCAGAAGCTTCTGAAGTCCTCCAGCTCTGCCAGCCTCACCAGCGAGGCGTCCCACAATGCCTCAGGAGAGCATGTCGGCACCCCGTCCCATCACGGCAGCCAGGTGCTGATCACAGAGAAACGACGTGAGTGGACCTGGTGTATCGAGGACACGTCTGGTTTAGAGACGGAAGAGTTTGATTTTTTGCAACATAAATTGAGACCATTAAGATTGTTTTCCATGTCACAGCATTTTCACTCCAATAGACCTTAACATTGACCTAGATTAATAAATGGTTTAAAAATGGTCTCCATGTAATTTATTTTCTTTTGATTTGGGGGAGAAATATAAGAGAGTGTCCTCACTGCAGAACACGAAATCCAGGGGGAGGATTACCCTGATCCCTAACCCCACCCCTAATCCTACCCATCTCCGCCCCCTGATCCCTAACCCCACCTCTAATCTACCAATCTCTGCCCCCTGATCCCTAACCCCACCTCTAATCTACCAATCTCTGCCCCCTGATCCCTAACCCCACCCCTAATCCTATCAATCTCTGCCCCCTGATCCCTAACCCCACCTCTAATCTACCAATCTCTGCCCCCTGATCCCTAACCCCACCCCTAATCCTACCCATCTCCGCCCCCTGATCCCTAACCCCACCTCTAATCTACCAATCTCTGCCCCCTGATCCCTAACCCCACCCCTAATCCTATCAATCTCCGCCCCCTGATCCCTAACCCCACCCCTAATCTACCAATCTCTGCCCCCTGATCCCTAACCCCACCCCTAATCCTATCAATCTCTGCCCCCTGATCCCTAACCCCACTCCTAATCCTACCCATCTCCACCCCCCTTATCCCTAACCCCACCCCTAATCTACCCATCTCTGCCCCCTGATCCCTAACCCACCCCTAATCCTATCAATCTCTGCCCCCTGATCCCTAACCCCACCCCTAATCCTATCAATCTCTGCCCCCTGATCCCTAATCCCACCCCTAATCTACCAATCTCTGCCCCCTGATCCCTAACCCCACCCCTAATCCTATCAATCTCTGCCCCCTGATCCCTAACCCCACCCCTAATCTACCAATCTCTGCCCCCTGATCCCTAACCCCACCCCTAAACACCCCTGATGCCTAACCCCACCCCTAAACCTACCCATCTCTGCCCCCTGATCCCTAACCCCACCCCTAAACACCCCTGATCCCTAACCCCACCCCTAAACCTACCCATCTCTGCCCCCTGATCCCTAACCACACCCCTAAACACCCCTGATCCGTAACCCCACCCCTAAACCTACCCATCTCTGCCCCCTGATCCCTAACCCCACCCCTAAACGCCCCTGATCACAATCCTCTACGAATCTTAACAAAATAACCTTATTTACTAGAGGTTAGGACAAAAAGTTAATTGCTGCAGTCTGTTTAAAATGTTTAATTAATCTGAATTCTTTTCAAAATCATGAATGATTCAATGAATCACTCATTCATCATTTAGTAATGAAACACGTGAAGTATTTATAATACTTATAATACTGAATAATATATAAATACTTCTCGCGTTTCATTACTAAATAAATCAGCATTTTTGATCGAAACTCTTAAAGGGATACTCCACTTTTTTTTGGAAATACGTTTAGTTGCAGTGTAGAAAATCGCAACTTTACATTTTCCGTCTGTCTTAGTGCACGATGTAACTATAGAAGAGTCAAGTTTTAAATAGGAAAAATATCGAAACCCAGAAATGCTACTGGTCTTGTGCACTTCAATGACGTATGCTAAGCTATGCTAAAAGTGGTACCGCCAGAACCGGAGATCGGCTGAATGGATTCAAAAAAGGTAAAACTCGACAGTTTAACTCCGGGGGAGTTGTAAAATGAGCGTATTTCCAAAAAAAGTGGAGTATCCCTTTAAGTGAATAATTCAATGACAATTTTTTTAACAGTCACTTGTCGCCACCTACTGGTGTACCGACAAAATGATTTAACCGCTGTTACTTTCTAAAGGTGATTTACTCTGGTTTTATCACTACTGTAGACATCAGTGTTTGAATCCCAGTGCTTCTGGTTTAATTTGAATGATTGTAAGACAGAAATAATGATACTGTGATGTTAAACACAGAAAAGACTTAGTGAAGCTGTTTCATATCTATTCATGACAACGGCTCTCTCTGGATCAGAACACTGATCTGAAGGTTTAATGGACAAAGCCGAATCAGTCATTTAGTAATGAGATGACACAATCTCTGGTCACAATCTCTGAATGATCAATCGTGCAGCTCTATCAGTAGCGCACACGTCTGAGCGAGAAACAGGGCGATTGCTCTTTAGCGGCGGCCTGGCCTCAGTGACGATGTCTTGTGCCCGATCACAGAGCCTCTCAGCAGCGTGTCGTCTCTGGAGGTGCACTTCGACCTCCTGGACCTGACTGAGCTCACAGACATGTCCGACCAGGAGCTCGGGGAGGTGTTCGCCGACTCGGACGAGGAGAACCATACCGAGTCCCCAGCCAGTGAGTCAACACACTGATCTTTACTTTCCATATCAGATTTTGAAGTTTGCTAATTATTAGGGAAATCATTCCAGTCAAGCATCACAACAAGCATCACTCTGGTTCCCTCGACAAAAAGACAATCTTTCAATTTACAGAAAATAAGCTCTGGGATCAATAAAAGTTGATCATTCTTATTGTGATTAATAGTCCCCATGTAGTCAATAATTTTCTCTCCAAAATCACACATTTAAATGTTACATCCTTGAAAAAAATTCTGTCATGCCTTTAAAATACCTTCCTCATTAGTCATTCCTCATTCGCCTCATTAGTATGCGCAGTTCTATGAATATGTAGATGAGCCCCGCCTCCACTCACTCACTCACTCAGCGATCCACTGTTTGATCTGATTGGTCAGAAACATCAGCGATTTCACACCGTTTTTGGTTCACTGCAGTTTTAAGCAGAAAATACTCAGCAATGCTGTCCATTTATGAATTTACACATGGATTGTGTTAATGCATATTAAAAACACCACGTAGTAGACGCATAAACATTAAAAACTTGATTTTCACCATGGGGGAGGGGCTAATAAAAGTTAATCTTCACATATAAACACATCCTTAATGATTTTTGAAGCTTTAATAGAATTGCCAGAAGAAAAAAATCTAGAGTTCGACAATAAACAATCTATACCATTATTTAAACGCTGTGTCATTTCTGACTGGTATTTCAATCTTTATTTAAAATCTACAAGTTAGAACCATTTGCAAGAGAGCAAGTATAATCACACTATTGTTGCCTTTACGGTGTGATGGCGTTTAATGTCCACAACAATAGTCCCATTCAGCCTCTTGTTAACAGACTTATTTCAAGAGTGGAGTTTTACTGGTGTATTTTATCACATAAAACAAAACTTGAAAATCTCTTGAGCATGTGTTCACCACAGACCTTATTTCAGGCATTTAACCAAAAACCCTTTGACTTTGGGACAGGGAACCGGATGTGCAAAAATGCTAGTTTCTATGTTTTAGGACTCACTCTGGCAGCGCTCTATTGTTTACGACACAATGTTCACTGTGTAGCAAGACAAAGAAAACAGATGATAACGTTTCGAGTAGAGAATGATGTATTCGTGGTGACTTCAACGTTCGGTTCCATGGAACACATTATTATTTGATTAAGGTCTGAGCTGAAGTGCACATATTAAATATTTAAACTATGAGGCAATGTCAGTGCATCCTCAACTCTGTTAAATTACCTTAACCCTTGTGCTGCATTAGATTTTTAACACCGTTGAGTGCATTAAGGACCAAAAATGGCCACATATTAAACATTGCCTAAAATATTATATATTATTATTATTTTCCACTTTTACCAAGTTAAATCTGTTAACCAGCATCAGTCCTCATCATAACTACCAAAAATGTATTCAATTTCAGGATTTTAACCCTTTAATTACCAGTTTTGTTTGCGAAACCATCGATTTGTATAAGAGTAAAAACACAAAAATTCAATAATTTTCAATAAACTAAATGCAAAGAGAAAACTTTAGATTTGGATTATCACAGTCCCACTTTGCAAAAAATCCCACTTAGCGCGTTAGAGACCAAAAATGGCCACCTATTAAACATTGCCTATTGCCTAAAATAAGGTGCATTTCCACCCATAGGGAATAAATATGTAGTGACGTCATCTGGTGGAATACACTATATAATGCAAATATAATGCTTTTGCTTCAAAATGAAAGGATGTTTGTGCAAAAATCATGTTTCATGTATTACTGACAGCCTCAGATTTAAACAACGTTTTAATGGGTTTCAATGGGCCATTTTTGGTCTTTATGGTGCTGAGTGTTACTATTTAATCTACACAGTGTGTGTTATACATATTTTGCAAAATGGGATCACATTTTTTACATGTATCCAAAAAGTCACAATTTTGCCAAATTTCATACCATTTGCATTAAAACAGCCAAAATGGTCAAAGAAATTAAACTGCAAAAGACCAAAAATGTCCCTAATGCAGCATAAGGGTTAATTTTCTCCTAGTTATGTGAATAACATTTGTCTTCTTGGCCCATCTTGGCAGTGCTTAAAATGGACGCTGAGAGGTGCTCACAATGACTAGGTCATTTATTGTTTTTACTTTTGGTTGTTAGTAGGTATTCTGAATAAACTGTCGTTTACACTCATATAGGGTGGTGCAGGTATGACGTCACTTCGTAGGCCAAAACAAGTTACATCGTTCCGAAGTCAGTGGTTTTTTTGAGTGGGGTTTTGGTTAAATGGCTGAAATAAGGTCTGTGATGAACAAGCTGAAGACACTTTCACGTTTTATTCTAGGATATAAAACATCAGTACTGCCTATCTCGTGATTTATTAAGCTGTTACGCGTCTTGAAAAAGGCGGTTGCTAACAAGTGGCTAAATGCGACGCCATCAGCCGAACAGCCAAACTCAGTCCACCGTTACAGCCTCATTATAGTTAAAATAGTTGAACTAGTTTAACTCAAACGTTACGGGAAAATGTGTTTAGATAAAAACTGAAAGAGTTGTCGGAAGCTTAGTGAGGGTGGCGTTGAATTATAGCCTACCTTTAGCTTTTTACTTTTCTGGCGACTGCATTTAGGCTTCAAAATTCATAAAAGTTGTTAATCTTTGACTACGTACAATCGTCATAAACTTTTGTTGATCACAGAGCAATGATCCAAAAAGCCTTTGGGAAAATCCTACTGGGTTTTTCTTGAGGGAACCAGCGTGATGCGAACTGCCGGTCGGCCTTCAAAGTGACGTCCTGCATCACTCAATAGTTGCCTCATCGTATCAGAACTGGGCTTTAACTGAACACCAGCAGTGTCTGTCGCTCATGTGCCCTCAGATTACCAGCTTTCATTGAAAATGGTTGCTTTGTTAATGTAAATCCCTTTCTGTGAGAAATAAAACCAGTATAAATTATATGAACTCTATTCCAAAACCTAGTGAGCATCTTTGCGTTCTAGGCAGCAATCTTCTGAAGCATGATGGGACGTCATTAATGGCTGGTTTATAGATCTCTCTGTGATGGACAACTCACAACGCTACTCTTGACTACCATTGACAGCAGGTCAAACTGTTTCAATAGAGGGTATGCGCGTGACGTCATCGTTGGCCGGCGTGCCTGCAGTTCCTCACAGTGAGTGGCAAAAAGACTGAGCGGCTGTATGTGTTCAGCGTGAATGCCGCGAAAAACAAACACAACACACACAAATAAAGTGGGAAAGAGCTTTGCGATTGACTGTAGTCCTACAACTAGATTTGACAAAACATCGGAGGTATATTTTTACAGACTGCTATGGAAAGAGGAGCAAATGGATCGAAACAACTGGACTCCAGTCAGCGAAAGGTGGATTTGCAGTTATCATTTTGTGTCAATATGCTGAATTTAGCTGTAAAACCATACCCGTATATATTATTTTGTATTGTTATATACATTAACAGCTCATCGATTAAATCAAAATCAAATCAAAAATACTGCTAAAAAAGCATCTCGTGTCTCGTGTCGCAAATCCAATGACGCTAGTAGTGACGCTGGTAGTGACGATTCTGTCTGACCAATCAGTGATCTGCAGTGTTTCACGTCACATTTTAGTACCGGTACGGTACGCTTGGAACCTCAACAGACCAGGTACCATTTAAAGCGACCTGAAGCGAACCGTACTGTACCGTACCATGCAGTGGAAAAGCACCACAAGTGAGCCGTACCGAACCGAACCGTACCGTACTATGCAGTGGAAAAGCGCCATGAGGGTACATTTACACGACACCATATGCTTAAAACTGAGACGTTTTTGCTTAGAGTTTTCCACGCATTGTCAAAAGAGATTAGCTTTTTTGTTGATTACATGGACACAGTTCGTATTTTCAGGCCCTCAAAACGCAGTTGTTGTGTAAAAGAACGGCCAAAATGCACAAAGTCGTGTAAGCCCCTTAGAAGATAACTTCTAAACCAGAGGTGCCCTATCTTGTTGCTAGAGATCAAGTTCAGCTCAAACCCTGATTAAACTACTCAACCAGCTAAAAAATCTTCAGAAGCACTTACTAATAACAGACAGGGCTGGATCTAAACTCTGCAGGTAGTTAGATCTCTATGAACTGGATTGAGCACCCTTGATCTTAACCTTGATGCCAATCTGGTAATGAAGAGTCTGCATGTCATACGGAGACTTAAAATGTCATCTAGGTAGGCGGTACACTAGGTTTTGGAATAGAACTATAGCCGTGTCATTGTTGTGACTGACTATGATGTTGTTTTTCATTGGATGGTTTTGTAAGTTCGCCCCACAGATCGTCAGCAGCCGCTGTTACCTAGATTCCCCCACAGCGGGTATGTGCGCTCGCCCTCCTGGACCCGCGGGGGGAAAGGGGATCAGCAGCCGAGAGATCGAAAGCACCACAGCGACTCCGAGAACACAGAGCCAATGCTGAAGATAGAGCGCTCTCAATCCCAGCAGCCTTGAGCCAGGCCGGCTACAGGGGCTTGAGGAGAGGACTCAGCCCTTGTCTGGAGAGGGGACGTTCCTTGTCAAGCAAGGAGACGGGGAACCTTCGGGATCAAAGGACATGGTAATCCCACTTAAAGATAACGCAATCCCTTCGTCCATTATGGGCGAGAAGACTTGCTGGGATGAGTATAGACTCTTCCTCAAGATGGAACAGACTTCATCCAAACAGGATTTTGGGATGCCTCTTTGGGACCTAGTCACTTTCAGTCTTTCAGAGAACTTGAAGCAAGATGTAGCATTATGGACCACACCATGAATCCAAGGAGGCACAGAGGAATCTTCAAGGAACTTTTTAAGGACCAGAGCAATGTGTCGAGGCAGCAACTGTGACGAGCCCACAGCGAAGTTCAGGAAATGCCTGAGTGAATTACAACAAAAGTGTCCTTCGAGGAGATTCTGCATGAAAATGGGAGACCCTGAATACAAAATTTTAGGCTTAAAAGTGAGTCAGCACACCGAGTCTGAGATTTTCGCATGTTAAAAAAATAAATACGACCTCACGTTGTGTCAATCACGTTTACACACTGCCTCCGAAACTTTCGGCTGTCAAAATTATACTCTGGTACGATTTCAATTTCCGTACAAGCGAGCGCCAAAATCCAGAACTGCTCAGGATCAATTGGTTGGTGGAAATTGGAAATCATCTATTTAATACGTATCGCTAGCAGAGCATCAAACTGAGCCGCTGCCATCCTGAAGTAAACTTTTTTTCGCTATGGATGAATTCATACGCATCGGACTCAGCGTGCAAGGTTTCTGTGCGTGACGAATTTTTACGATGACAAATACGAAAAAATGCATACGAAAACTTCGGACTCTGTGTGCAAGGACCATAGGCCTAAAACATGCCCTACGCAAGTACACGAACTGACACTTCAAGCTACGTCAGCTCGATGGATCATTCGTTTCAAAATTTGTCAGAACGCAGCTCATATTGCAGCATAATAATGTAGTATCCTTAACATTGGTGTGTGGTGGGCTTAGCATAAACCAAGTGTCCAGTGTTTTATGCTATGCCCAACAGGGAGCAGTGAACATGGCTCAGTCCATGCTACTCTCTCATAACAAGATAAGAGAGGCATACAAAATGGCCGTGTTTCCCAACCCTGCTGCTGGATCAAAATCTTCCCAAACAAACAACTAATTCAAGATGAATAGGTCAGAAGAAAGACCTCATCCGAACTCATCTCCCCCTTGAGTACTGAGGTTTGCCACTGCCACAGTAACAGGAACGCACATCATGTACAAGAGAACCACACAAGAATACTTGCGTAGATTATGTTTCTGGCCTAATTTATTGAGTAAAGCCATTGCAAAAGTTGCATTTGACTGGATGTAAGGGTGAATAATCTTTCAGCAATATGTTTTTTAACGGCTCTGTAACATTAAATGTCATTTATTAACAATTTAACATAAAAGACATCATCAAACGCCTAAATTGTGTGATCACCGGTGCACAGCAAGAACTTGTGTCTTAATATACCTGATGCACATATAATCCTCAAAGAGAATAAAGCTATCGGGTGGGGAGTTTCAAATACAGATCCTAAAGAATAAATGTTTGTTGTGCAAATAAATCTGTACTGTATGTGTTACCAGGGTTATTACAGGGTTCAATGATGTCAAGCATGATCTATACACAGGGTCGCATCGGAGAAGAAATCTATTAACTACCAGAATCATTAACAGTAAAATCAAGGAGGGTACAACTATAACGGGAATAAATGTGAAAAATGTCAATGATCAGGCTGTTTTTCCTCCCTTTCTTTGCCCGACATACTTTACTGTATCTATCACTGTACAAAGCAAGTCCTGTGACACAACAACCTGCCCATTAGCTTTAAATGGAGGCAGTGTGGTACAATTTACTTGAACAGACGTGGGTTCATCATTCGGTCTAAAGGACGGTGCTTTAGCCTGAGCACAAGCCTGTCATAAAGAAGATCTACAAACCTACACAGGGCTTTTATTCTCTTTCATACTTTAACAACCACAAATAATTAGGGATGCACCGATATGAAAATTTTGGCCGATACCGATAACTCTTTATATTTGAAAGCCGGTAACCGATATATCGGCCGATAAACTTAAATCCAAATTTTTTATCTAATTTTGAGAGCCTGATTACAAAAACAAAAGTCTCAAAATTAAAATCCATGTCCCAAGCGCACAATTATAATGATGTCCTCATTATAGTGTTGTATAGCCGATATGACAGATTTGCGCTGCACATGTTGTACCGAACCGTATTTTCATTTTTTGAGAATTCAATCATATTTCAAGAAATTTAAAAACATAAACAGTGCTCAACAAGTGTCTCAGCTGAAGGGAATAATACATTATTTATCAGCTTTAATATATCGGCCTCATTTTCTTACCAGGCCATAACGATAACATTAAAAATGAACATATATCAGCCGATACCGATATGCTGGCCGATATATCGTGCATCCCTACAAATAATAGTAAGGATTTGTAGCTCACAACATCATAGATAGCACGGATTCTGGATGTTTCTTGGCTAAATCTCACCCATCTAAAACGGGAGTGTCCCTGATGAACAGAATGTGATAAATCATCTAGCGTTGCCCTACTTCTGCTGATGTCAGTCTAAGGCCTAGAAATACAATGCAACAAAACACTTTTAAGCACTGAAAAAAGGAAATTATCTTTCTGTAGATTAGATGCTGTAAATACAACCCTGATGAAGTGGTGAATTCAAGCTGCATAAATGACCTAAATAAAGGGTAAGAAAAAAAGGTGGAAATCGGTCATGAGAAAAAATAAGAAACCTTGACTAACATTGTAAGTGTTGAGAAAAAAAAAAACATTGTAAAATATATGAAAGGACTCATTTAATTTAAATTTCTTTTTCAAAACATTTTTTTCTTGGAACACACAAATGAAAATTGTACAAATATACAGTAGTTTCTTCCACTTCTATTAAGAGGACGAGCAGCTAAAAGGATAAAATTCAGTTTATGATATAATGGCAGAAATCAAAGGATAAAAGAAATAACTAAAAGGACAAAGAGTTTGTGGTGTCCGGTGGTTAAAGTTTATCCAGCATAGTTTATGGCGACATAATCTTTGCATTAAGGCATTTCAAACTCAATAAACGTCCCCTGCTTAGAATTAACAAGGGAAGTGAAATGCAAATACCAACAAAATTCACAAATCCTTTCTTCAGCCCAGAAGCCTCTCCTTTCCCACAGTAAGGCAGTCTCGGAGGCGGGCGGCGTTCATTCAAGCAGCCTGTTTTTCCCGTGAAGCTGGAGGCTCCTCCTGGATCTCTCCTCTCTCCTGGTTCCAGTCCTTCAACCCAACCGGAAGACTCGTGTCTTCCTCGAAGCTGCCAGTGCCCTCCACAAAATCCTCATATGTGGACTTCTCCTCGAACGGCCTGGGTCCCAGCAACTCCACCATGTCGGCTTTGTCGAGAACTTCTTTTTCCAGCAAACGCTTTCCAACCTATTCGCAAAAACAAACGCATGCTTGCATCAAGCAAACAAGCCATAAAATGTGGCTGAGCAGGCGACTTTGAAAGCTTAAAGGGATAGTTCACTTTGAAATTAATTTTTGGTATGTTTTATCTTACCTCAAGGGCATCCAAGATGTAGGTGTCTTTGTTTCCACAGTATTTTCAATTTTGACATTTTTCAGTCAAACCGTTGTTGTCTATCAGTCATACACTGGAGGCTAAGGGGGTCTACCAAAAAGCATGCACAGAGAAGTCCAAATTAAACATGATTTAATGACTCGTAAATGTAAGTACACACTGATGGCCTAAGACACGAAACGAGCGGTTTGTGTGAGAAAACGAACAGTATTTATATCGTTTTTACCTCGTGAAATCATAGCCATGACAAAATGATCTGACGGCACGGGCGCTTCGGTCTGGAAGTGATCGCTTGCGCACCGACGTCACTCTTTGTTTATACAGAGATTTCTGAAGTTTTACCTTTCACTAAACATATTTAGATATACGGGAAACCGCAATGGAAGACGATTTCGGTATATCTAAATATGTTTAGTAAAAGGTAAAACTTCCGAAATCTCCGTGTAAATATTGAGTGACGTCACACGCAAGCGATCACTTCCGGCGTAACATTGAACTGATTCAGTTCGGTTCAGTTGGACATTGAACAACTGATTCAGATCACTTGGATTTCACGAGGTAAAAACGCTATAAATACTGTTCGTTTTCTCACACAAACCGCTCGTTTCGTGTCTTAGGCCATCAATGTGTACTTACATTTACGAGTCATTAAATCATGTTTAATTTGGACTTCTCTGTGCATGCTTTTTGGTAGACCCCCTTAGTCTCCAGTGTATGATTGATAGACAACTACGGTTTGACTGAAAAATGTCAAAATTGAAAATACTGTGGAAACAAAGACACCTACATCGTGGATGCCCTTGAGGTAAGATAAAACATACCAAAAATTAATTTCAAAGTGAACTATCCCTTTAACTTCACTCAAATCTCTTAGTATGAACTAAAATCTCTGCTTTGTGGTAGAGCTAAGCTGAAGATTATACAGCTGTGCTGCATTATTTAAAGGAAAAAGCAAGTAGATGAGAAAAATAAAGGGACCCAGGACTGAACCCTGAGGCACTCCACAGCTCACTAGTGTTTGTAATGGCCACTAGTTATGCATCCCTCCATTTAAAGCTGTAAATCCACGATGCCAGATGCTCTCACCATCTCCACCTGCTCTCGTTTCTCAGTGACGAGCTCCAGTGTTCTCTGAAAGGCCCGGTCCACCAGATTTCTGACCTCCTCATCAATGAGCTCTGCCGTAGCCTCGCTGTAGGGCTTCTCCAGGACCATCTCTCCTTGCCGGGGAAGGTCAAAGGACACCTGACCCACTCTCTCACTCATGCCAAACTGCACAATCTACGAGAAAAGCAGGGGAAGAAAACTGTCAAATAAAGATAGCGTCAATCAAAAATGTGTTATTAAATACAAATTTCGATTCCTCTAATCAATTCTTAAATTAAGGGATTTGTGAATTTTATTGGCATTTGCATTTCACTTCCCTTGTAAATCCCTTGGTAATGAAGCAAGGGGCGTTTATTGAATTTAAAATGCCTTAAATCTTAAAACACTGTTTATAACAAACGTATCTTTGTTCAGTTCTATCTATTTGTTGCGATTGCTAATTTTTTATTGGTTCTTTTTAAATTACTGAGTGTTAACATGTCTTTAATAATGCTTGCAATTTCTATAAGTTGGGCTAGTTGTTTTCACTATGGTATTTTTAAACCACAGGCAAACGTTACTTGCGTAAGGGTTTTCTTTGGCCTGCTGATTTTTGTTCATGATATTCAGCAACAATGAAATGTTTTCCAAGAAAACTAAATGTGAATGATATCCAAGTTTTTTTTAGTTTTTTTTTTTTACCCAATTTGAATCAAAATTAAGAATCGATAAGAAGAATCGTTAAAATTCAAACAATACCCAACCCTAATGAGCGATCACCAATGTGTTGTTTTGTGTTAAAGTGATTAGTAGGGCCCTATAAAATCCGTTTTATTTTTTTCCCAAATTCCGTTTTTTTCCGTTTTAATTTTTGGGAATTCAGTTTTTTTTTTTACCCTTTACTGTTATTTTAGTTGTAAAAAGAGCTTTTAATGTTGCTTTTAATGTTAATGATTAAAATGTACACAAATAAAATAGGCATTTACTATTAACATGACAAATACTGCATGATGCAACATAACACTGCACTCCAAGTACTTCAAGTAACAACAAAATATATGGTTATGAGCTTTAAACTGTCCTGTAAAAATAAATTATATTAGTTTATATAAGTTAAAATAAAAGTCACACTCTAGCTGCGTCGTAATGTGCATACTATCCATCCTAAATAGTATGCGACATTAGTAACTGTCAATACTATTTCGGGCATAGTATGCACGTTGGGACGCAGCTTCTGTCTCTCGCGCGTACAGATTTGCTTCCCCGTCTCTCTGCATTTTCCCCAGACATACGTTCTTCTCCCACACAAAAACCGAATTTCATTCCAAATATGTAAAATTCTGCGAGATTCCGGTGTTAACACTAGATTCCGCATTAATTGGCCAATTCCGCGATTACGTCCGCGATTCCGTGATCGCGGAAATTATAGGGCCCTAGATTCGTTGACTATGCTGGCAGGAGTTGCAGCTGTACTCAAAATGGAGTGTTCCTGTAAGCGTATTGTACATTGCTTTGGATAAAAGCTTCTGCTAAATGGAAATTGTGTAAAACAAAAAGCAAGCCCAATCTCTGCACCTGAGCGTACGCTGACTGCGTGACCTTCTTAAGGTCGTCTTGAGCCCCAGTCGTGATCCTCCCGAAAAACACCTGCTCGGCCACTCGCCCGCCCAGCATCATACACATCCTATCGAAGAGCTGCTCGCGGGTGTACAAGAACTGCTCTTTCGGAAGGTATTGTGCATAGCCCAGGCCTTTACCTCGAGGAATTATGGAAACCTGGAACACAAACATTTCCATAAAACAATTTACAGACGAATGACTCAATATAAGCTATAATCCTACATTTCGGGCCCTGACCTTGAGCAGTGGGTCAGCATGTTGGAGGAACCAGCCCACGACGGCATGGCCTGCTTCATGATAGGCTACAGTCTTTTTCTCAGTGGGTTGTAATACCTGAGTCTTCTTCTCCAGCCCTAAAAGAGGAGCACAAAACGTCAGTGACTAAAAATGTATTTGATTCGAACCTTAGGATAGTGCACCTTCATCACTTAAAACTCATCTTTAAATCACCATAATGACTTTGAAAAAAAATAAAATAATAAAAATTAGTGTAACTCGACACTCTTGCCTCATTTAGCATACGCGGTTCTATGGATATGCAAATGAGCCCCGCCTCCACTAACTCACTCAGCTCAGAGATCCACTGGTTGACGATCGCACATTGATCTGATTGGTTACAAGGTGGTTTGTGACGTCAGAAGTTGTGCAATGGATCACAAAATTCAGTTTGGATTGTTTAAATTTTTTGCTTTTCATTTATTACTCACTTGAAATTCTTCGATACTACATCAAAAACTAGTAGCCTAACTGATGAAGGTCAAACACTATTAAAAACAAGTGAACAGTCAGTAATAAAATAAGAACAAATACACAAATTACAAGTAGAGATGAATACTAAATAACAAATTTCTAACAGTATTATTCAGGTACAGAAATTAATAATTCAGCCTAAATGTAAAATACCACTCTTTTTTAACTGTGGAAATTAAATATAGTTTTATCTTTGTTAAAGCTGTATTTTGATGTTTTATTAACATTAATGACAGGCGACAGCGGGAATATTAGGCTGGTGTCACTTTAAGACCGAAAAAACTGACAAACATCCGGTTTCCCTCTCAACTATTCACTGTTCACTCATGACAAAACCGAGAGAATACTTGCAGAGACGGGTATTTAGACTTCGTTTTGTGTTTACATGTCCATTCAAGGGTAAGGAAACGCGAAAGAAGAATCAATTCGGTGTTCGAGCACATAACTTGTGCCTGATTTTCGACTCTTTTTTCACGTTTTAAATTGTTTGAATGTGTAAATTGGCAAGACAAAACATCCAAATGATAAACTTTCACTCTATGCTGGTTAAATCTGGCAGTTAGTCCTGGCGAGCGAACCGTGGGGCAGCTGGACCATATAAATCACGTATAAACAACTGCGATCTGTTGCACCCCTAGACCTCAGAAACACCAGCGATTTCAAACCGTGTTTTTGAGACTGTCTGTGGTTCATGGCAGTTTTAAGGAGAAAACACTCCTAAAACACCGCATAGACATATAAACTACATTAAAAGCTTGATTTTCACCACAGGGGGACTTTAAAGCTGCATAAGTCAGCTCAAGAAATCACATACGCAAAGCTTCAGCTCCACTAAAGAGGATAGAATTAACCAAGTAAGGTCATATCCCTACTTTACATTATCTGAAGGATGTAGATTAGAAACCGATGGGACCCAGGACTGAACCCTGAGGTACACCACTGGTCACTGCGGACCTCACAGATATCTCCAAGACATTAGACGACCAAGAGCAGTTAGAGAGGCAGGCCCTACCAATAACTCAATTACTCCTGATGTTTGTTACATCCAGAGCTGTTAAATTGACTACAGATCTAAACATGTAGATCACAAGCGTGTGTGTTAGTAGTGTTTGTAAGACGTTCTGCACGTCTGAGCTCACCTCCGATGACTCTGTCGATGGCCTGCTCAAAATGCTTAACACCGATGAACTCATTCAGGTATCTGGCAGCAATGAGAGCGGCTTCATTACAGACATTTGCAATATCAGCACCTGGAGGAGAGAAAATACTCCGTCCTTAAATAGCAATATTATGGCAACACTTATGATTTCTTAATTATCATCTCAACTACATCAGCATACTCCCAAACACGAATTTCAAATATGTAATTATCATACAATGTATAATTTTCCAGGTTTGTCTTGCACATTCACTCTTCTCATTAGGAAAATGAGCATGCGTCGCTCACCGGTGAAGCCAGGCGTGGCGGCGGCCATCTTCCTGGCGATGGCGTCCCGGTCCACACCGGGGTCCAGTTTGAGCGGCCGCAGGTGAACTCTGAAGATGGATGCCCGACCCTTAATATCAGGAGGTCCTGAAGGATGACAGATCACAAACATTAGACGCTCTTCAGTCCGACATATTCGTTCTAAGCTGGGATGAACGATATATCAGCCACCATATCGGTATCGCCGATACATGTTCATTTATAATGTTATCGTTATGAAAAGAAAATTCGGTAAATAATGTAATATTTCCTTTCGCCGAGACACTTCAGATTTGCTCTGTTCAACATGATGGGTTTGAGCTGCTTGAAATATGATGGATAAAAAGGCAAATACAGTTCAGTGCAACATGTGCAGCACCAGTCATATAAGCCGCATAAAATATAATGAGAACCCTATAATTGTGTGCTTAATTTAATGTTGAAACGTTTGTTTTGTAACAGACACTCAATTATATAAAAATCGGCCAATAAATCGATTATTGGCTTTCAAATATAAAGAATTATGGGACAATTTTCATACCAGTGCATCCCTGGTTCTCAGGCCACTGCACAAGAGCTTCATTAGTGGTCGACCAATAGATTTCTATAGAAGTATTTCTACCACTAGATTTCTCTATAGAAGCTTGTTTCTGCCACTGGATAATATATATATATATATATATATATATATATATATTTTAGAGATAAAAAATAGACTTTTTATCTCACAATTGTAAGATATGAAGTCAGAATTGTGAGAAATAGTTGCAATTCTGAGGAGAAAAAAATACAGAAATGCAAACTCAATTGTGAAATAAAGTCTCATCTCACAATTCTGACTTTATAACACAACTGCGAGTTCATAATTTCATATCTCCAAAATCTAAAATTCTCAGAACTGTGAGATTTAAAGTCGCAATTGCGAGTTATCAGGCCAATTCTAAGAAAAAAGACCCCTCAGAATAGTTTATATCGCGCAATTCTGACTTTATAACATGCAATTCTGAGAAAAGAGGTCAAATTTGTACATGTGTTTTTATGCATGCTAAAAAATGCACATCAAAGCATCCAACAGCTTGATTGGCTGAAGTCTGAGTTTCATCTATTAGATATTCAAAGACTTGTTTAAATTACATATGCGTTTGCTGAAGGCAGACGGTTTGAACGTCAATGGTTATAGCTAATTTTATAATACTATTTCCTGTGCTGTTTACTTTAACAGCTCTAATGACTTATGACAGAACTGTTAAAGGCCCCCTGAAATCGAAATGTACGTTTTTTAGCTCTTATAATGAATAGGTGCGTGTTCTGTAACTCAAGCGCTCGAGTTTTATTCCATTTTCCAGCTATATGACGATTAAGAACGAAACGGCTAATGTTCATTCACTTCTACTATTGAATCCAGTGTACCATCAGCGCTCGGATTCGCTTCCATGGTGCTGTCAAGTACGACTCAGTCTGTGAGGGAAACTAAACGGTATTGGCTATTTGAAAAAGGGGGAGGAGCCAATCAATAAGCATCGCCTTAGCTTCCTTTTTCAGTGGAAATTACATCAACGCATCAAACAAAGCTGCGCGATCCAAGGCATTTCAGTGGGGCTTTAAACAAAGACTGTAAAATAATGAAGCTTTCTCTGCGATGTCAATATTAAAAGTTCAGGTGCTGTGAAAATAAAAGCCAACACTTCAAACACTTAAACAGAAAACTAAAACCGGCCGTGATGATATATCAGTCGACATAAGGCTAACAGTTCAACAGAAACCCCCCCCCAAAATCAGTCGACTGCCAAGTATTATACTTTTATATAGTAAGGCCCTGAAGAGATGCAAAGGGAAAGCTCTTACCCAAGTAAATCTGCCTGTCGAACCTGCCGGGCCGCATCAGCGCCGGGTCCAGCACATCCGGCCGGTTCGTGCCGGCCAGAACTACTACATTCGTACTTGTGTTGAAACCTGTAAAATCAAGCAAGATACACAGCTGATTTGGCATTTTTCAGATTAAATAAATAATCTCAATTGAATTTATACAAATCAAACTTTGAGTGTGTTGGTGGCGCGCACCGTCCATCTCCACCAGCAGCTGATTGAGTGTGTTCTCCTGCTCGCTCTGCCCGCCGAAGTTCCCGCCACCCCTCTTCCGGCCCACCGCGTCGATCTCGTCGATGAAGAGGATGCACGGGGCGTTCTTCCTCGCCATCACAAACATGTCTCGGACCTACACAGAAACACACACTACAATCAGTGAACGAAACTGGAAATTACAAAGATCTGACACTAGAGATGCACCGATATTACATTTCTCCACCGATTGTGCAGAATGACATCGGCCGATGCCCATAACGATATCGATAGCTAGATTGTTCTTAGGGGAAAAAAAAATCTAACAAATTTGCATTACAAATAATGCAGCAAACTATACAGGGAACCCTCTCGTTTGGTAAACTTTAATATTAGAGGTTAAAATTAAACTGCTCTTTATTTCCAGATATTATATTTACACTAAAATAAAAGTTGAAATGTTTATACACATCAAGTTTTCATTAATACTTCAAATTTTAAAAGTATTAAAAGGTAAATTTAAAAGGCAAATTTATTCAAACATATATATATATATATATATATAATTAAAAGTAAATAAGCTAATCTCTAATGTTTGTATAGCTAAATAACACACTGTGAACACTGGATATGTTTCCTGAGGTAAATTCAACATTAAGTGATAGTTCACAAATTGTTTTACAAACCAAGGCTTGAACTACGGATGATTCATAGGGTCAAAATAAAGCCTTCCTAGAGGTCTCTGTTTAACTGTTAATGCTTTTATTATTACGTTAACTTGCCCTAAAGTTGCCGTCGGACATGTATTTCGGCACACTTTAGATTGACCGAACACAATCGTCTATGATCATCGGCCGTTTTCAATAATCGGCCGATAGTGAAAATAATGGCTTCAATCAGCCGATATGATTAGTGGCCTCTATTTCTATTTGAAACCCGGTAGTCCAGACTTACTCTGGCTGGACCGACGCCGACGAACATCTCGAGAAACTCTGAGCCATTGACCGTAATGAAGGGAACGTTCGCTTCTCCGGCGGTGGCTTTAGCCAGCAGCGTTTTACCCGTTCCTGGAGGACCGGACAGCACAGCACCCTGAAGAGACAGACAGGAGGATCAATAATCACACAGGAGGATCAATAATCACACAGGAGGATCAATAATCACACAGGAGGATCAATAATCACACAGGTGGATCAATAATCACACAGGTGGATCAATAATCACACAGGAGGATCAATAATCACAAAGGTGGATCAAAAATCACACAGGAGGATCAATAATCACACAGGTGGATCAATAATCACACAGGAGGATCAATAATCACACAGGAGGATCAATAATCACACAGGAGGATCAATAATCACAAAGGTGGATCAAAAATCACACAGGAGGATCAATAATCACACAGGTGGATCAATAATCACACAGGAGGATCAATAATCACAAAGGTGGATCAAAAATCACACAGGAGGATCAATAACCGGACCATACCTTGGGGATCTTGGCTCCCAGGTCCTGGTACTGCTGCGGGTTCTTCAGGAAGTTGACGAACTCCATGATCTCCACCTTGGCCTCTTCACAGCCCGCCACGTCCTTGAACTTGATGTCTATGTTGTCCTTCATCATCTTGGCGGTGGACTCGCTCATGCTGAAGGGCCCGCCCCTTCCCCCGCCCATCCCTCCTCCCATTGGCCCACGCCGCAGAGTGAACAGCAGGAAGCCAATCAGCAGCAGCGTGGGGATGAAACTCATCAGGAAAGACCTGCAGAAAGAAGGAATATTACTATTAATATAAGCACATAATATAGCTACTGTACGGTCATTCATATCTGCTGAACGCCTGAACATTCATTTCAGATATGTTGGTTCGTTTTTATGTTTTATTATTATAATTAAAAGCAATTAAAACATTTATAAATGGTGCTCAAAGGTTTCGGATCAGTAAGAGTTGTTTGTGGTTTTGAACTGATCAGAAATGACAGTAAAGACATTATCAATGTTACGAAAGAATCCCGAAAAATAAAAATGTCCTTAATCAAATCGAAATTTCCTTGAGCTTTTGACATCTAAGAGGTCATCATCATATTATATGAATATCCTGTAAGTTTCAGAACTGAAAATGTCCTTGTTAGTCCAATAAAAGCTTTTATTGACACCAGGCTCAGCAAACGACTCGTTTTTAAAAGCGGGGAACTATGACGTCAAAGAGGATAAAACCCCTAGGATAAAACTGCCGGTTTAGCCCCGCCCACCGATTCGCGCATTACACGCATAGCTAAATAACATAGATTCCTACCTCGTGATGACAAACCGGATCGAGCCGAGCAATACAGAATATTGTGCAGTGCCTGGTTGTGGAAGACAGTCGCTGCATAAGCTTCCTCTGGACTCCAGTAGGACTGAATGGATAAACTTTATTTTTAATGACTTTCCAGCTGATGAGGGTAAAACATCGTCATCTGTTCGCTAGGATTGTTTTGTAAACAAGACTGGATTTGCAGAGCGATTAAGAGTAAAGAACGGTGCTGTGCCGTCTATATTGGATCTGACAGGAATTGTGCAACACACGGACTCTGGGTCGAACATGTATGGGCGAATCGTTCTGGTTAACATTGGACGTTTTCAAAACATCGACGGGTGAGTCGAAACTCATTATAATATGCCAACCTGTTCTCCACTCACAGCAGTGGGCGTTTATTTCCAAGTCTTCAGTGCGAGACGCCCATAAAAACCCAGCGTTTCAGAGCTGGTCTCAAAACTAGGGTAGAAAATAGCCTATTACATATTCATTTTGATGTTTTTGAATGCAAAAACCAAGCGAACGTCATAAGTTGACCTCAGACAGCAATATAATACAATTTAAAAAGCCAGTTCATGACCCCTTTAAAGGGATACTCCACCGGTTTTTTTTTTCATATTAAACTATGTTACTCCCTTAAAGGGTTAGTTCACCCAAAAATGAAAATTAAGTCATTAATTACTCACCCCCATGCTGTTCCAACCCCGTAAGACCTTCGTTCATCTTCGGAACACAAATAAAGATATTTTTGATTGAATCTGAGAGCTGGATCAGTCCTAGATAGACTGCCTAAGGGACTGGCTCTTGACGGCCCATAAAGTCATTAAAGAAAAGGTTTAAATATTCCATGTGCCTACAGCGGCTCAATTATAAGTTTATCAAGGGACGAGACTACTTTTTGTGCGAAAAAAAACATAAATAACGACTTTATTCCACTATTCCATTACTTCCTTATGGGCGCATGCGCGAGAACTGAGACGAGGACGTTCTTCTCCTTCGACTACTTCTTGTTACCAGCTGCTCACCGCTTAGGAGTTTTACCGCCCCCTACCGTATAAGATGATGTGCTGATATAGCTGGAAGTGCAAAACTTTCTGTTTACAAGCAGAGGAAGATGCGCGCTGTACATACGCTTTTCAATTAGCGTATTTTCCGCACTATAAGGTGCACTTAAAAGCCTTTAATCTTCTCAAAAAACGACAGTGTTCCTTATAATCCGGAGCGCCTTATATATGGATCATCATCTTATACGGTAGGGGGCGGTAAAACTCCTAAGCGGTGAGCAGCCGGTAACAAGAAGTAGACGAATGAGAACGTCCTTGTCTCAGTTCTCGCGCATGCGCCCATAAGGAAGTAATGGAATAGTCGAATAAAGTCGTTATTTATGTTTTTTTCGCACAAAAAGTAGTCTCGTCGCTTGATAAACGTATAATTGAGCCGCTGTAGGCACATGGAATATTTAAACCTTTTCTTTAATGACTTTCTGGGCCGTCAAGAGCCAGTCCCTTAGGAAGCCAATGGAAGAGTGATCCAGCTCTCAGATTCAATCAAAAATATCTTTATTTGTGTTCCGAAGATGAACGAAGGTCTTACGGGGTTGGTACAGCATGGGGGTGAGTAATTAATGACTTAATTTTCATTTTTGGGTGAACTAACCCTTTAACTAAGACGAGTTGATGCACACCTCTCTTGTCTCGTGCGTACGGTAAATCACTCTGGCGCGCGAGACACTTTGATCGCATTTAACTAGCCCAGTTCATTCAATATGGGCCAAGCAGAGAAGCGACCAAACACCTCCACGTTTTCCCTATTTAAATACAGTTACTCGAGCAGTGCAACTCGACCTCGGACGGTGACACACAATAAAACGTTGCGCTTTAAGCGTGTAAAGTGGATAACTATATTGTATGGCAGAATACCACAGCAAGTGCTTGGGAGCATATCTAGGGACTCGGCGCAGTAATATCATCACTCCGGCTCCAGACCGACACACACACACACACACTCACCCGTCGCTCTCTGAGGTGTATATAACCGCTGCTCTCTGTGACGGCTCCAGACCCAGCTCGTAGTGCGCCGCTTCCAGGTTCCTCTCGAACGTGTCCACGCTGCCGATGTTGAACCACACGTAGCTCTGCGGGAAAACACTCCAGATCAGTGACACACACACACACACACACACACTACTGTACAGAGAACCATCATAACTCACAGATTCAGAGGCGTCGACCCCGGGGACCAGGATCACCCGCACGAACTGCTTGTTCACCACCTCTAAACGCTCCACCTGCGCACAGAAGAGCCTGTTTCAGACGAGCGTGACCCCTGACCTTTCAACCTTAGTCTTTAATGCCTTGGATTTTATAAACAGGAGACAAGCCTTCATTAGCCTTCATCAGGGTGTGTGTGACCTTTAACACGTGGTCATCAGATTTAGCGCCTGTTTATTTATTTATTAATTTATTTGATAGGGACAATGCACATTAATGAACTTCTGAATTGAGACAACAAAACAGACGTAAACATGCCGGATTATAGCCACAGGGCTAATTTACATCCGTAGTCCTTAGACAAATAACAAAAAATACAAAGATTACAACAAACAAAATAACAACAAAAACAAAATAAACAAAAAAAAAACTAAATAAAAATTACAAGCCGGAATCAACAACAAAAAACACAGAAAACACTTTCTGGTCACAAGACTGTTCACATGATACCATTATCAAATGCATTTCCTTTTTATGCATTTTGGCCGCTCGTTTACAGGACAACAGTGTTTTGCATACGATATTAATCTATAGTAATCAATAGTACTAAATCATATAGTAATCCATCTGTAGTGTTTCATCGCCATCTAGTGGCCTGGCAGGAGAATACAGCGCTTTCAGTGGTTTTCACGGATCCGTGTGACTGGGGATCGTTTCGACAGTGTCTGTGCACGGAAAACTCAAAGCATATCGCTGTGGTGTAAACGTGAACTAAAACACACACACACACACACACACAAACTCCTGGCAGTGCTCTGAAAGCCCCTCACCAGCCCTCGGTCCAGGTAGCGATGCACAAAATCCTTCCAGGTGATCTCTCGGCCCGGGTCTCTGAAGTAGAGGATCAGCAGGAGCGACACGACTCCACCCGCCAACACCAGGGCATAGAGGAAGTCCATATCGTCCCACGGCACGTCTCCCTGAAACAGGACACACACACACACACCTCCTCAAAATTTCCCCCTCTCAATTTCCTGAAGAGAATGCTAAAAAGAAGTCCTAAAATTATTTCCTAAAAAACACCTTGACATTTTTATAAACTCGCATGAATTAATTCAGTACAAAAATGTATACTGCAATGTAAACTTTCAATTAGGCATTACATACTTTTTAAATGTATATTATAATTTCTCTATATAATGTGTATATTAAACTGCTAAATATGACCCATTTATTTAATAATAAAATAATAATTTGCATCAAGAAACCAAAGGATATTTTTAGAGTTCGAAAAATCTCATTCCTGTTACCATAGTGTGACAAAAACATGAATCATTAATAATCATACAGCTATAACACAAATGTATAAATATCTTCATGAACGTTTACCTCAGGAAAGTTCTCATGTTCACAGTTCGTTAGTTAGCTATAAAACACACACCAGAGAGGAGCATATTTACTATTACCGCTTATATATACCATCTATATAGCATCCAAAATAAAAGTTTGTGTTTACATTATATACGCGTGTGTGCTGTGTATAATTATTTTGTATATATATAAATACACACATGCAAATAAAATATTAATATTTATATATAATATAGATTATGTATTTATTTATATACAGCATTTAAGTGCAAATAATTCTTAAATATATATATGCATGCATATGTATTTATATATACAAAATAATTATATACAGCACACACATTATGTAAACACAAACTTTTATTTTGGATGCGATTTTTCGCAATTACTCTTTGCAGAGCCCTAATAAATATATAGATAGATAATTTGTACTAATATAATAATAAATATGTCCTGAAGACAAGTGGAAGGATTCCAGTATTGTTTACAGCATTAGAAAATGAAATGTATTTGTATATAATGTAATGTATACATGTCAAATGTACAGTTTATGATACGTTATAGTTTATATAAACCGTTTTGACATGTGGATTTGAAATGTTCCAGAAAAAAAAAGATGATTGGTTTAAATGCCATGAAAATAATGAGGAAAACATTTTAATGAGGTAAAAATAGGCATAATACTTTCTATTGAAAACATATTTGTTTTGGGGGTAAAGCATGAGCAGAGCGGTTGATGAGGGGTTACCTGCATTAATCGACTCTTCCAGTCCTTCTTCCCTCCTTTCCTTCCTCCTCCTCCTCCTGGTCTGCCGGCTTTCCCATCTGAGGATGAAGAGGCTGTGAGTGAAGAAGACTCCGGTGAACATCATTCCATCACTCATCTGGTGTAATCTCACCTTTAGGAGCCTCCGTGGAGTAAGAGGAGATCGGGATCCGGCAGGGACTCCTTGTGGATGCCACCGCTTTCAGGAGCTTCAGGGATAAACACTGAGAAAACAAGTCAAAAACTACTTAAACACAAGTTATGCCATCTTGACACGGTTATTTGTTACATCACAAAGACCAAACATATATATATATCAAACATACTATATATCTACAGTAGTCAACATTTGAAGTGGATCAAAACCTTTCATCAAAGTTATACATGGATTTTGAAGAATACTCGTTCTTGTCTTAGGATAACTCTGATTAACTTTTTTGATCCTCTTCAAATGTTGACTACTGTGTACAAACAGACAAATACAAACAGGTCAGATTATGTAACAAGACCAAACAAACAGCAATGATCACATCTCAACACACACACACACTGAGTGTGATGAAACATAAACACGTGTGTTCAGGGATAAAAACTGAGAAAGGAAGGAATTATGAGGAGGATTTTAATCAGAAATTACAGAAACACGTCTAGGAGTTATGTCACCATGACACGGTCATTTGTTACATCATAAGACCAAATATATGCCAAATCATCCATGTGTATAACAGTAATGACAGACAAGTATATAGGTTAGACACTGTAACAAGACTAAACAAACTGCAGATGATCATATCACACACATACTTGATCTTATACATTAGTGTGATGAAACAAACACGTGTGTGTGTGTGTGTGTGTCTGACCGGCGGCTGAGCTCCAGTGAGTCCCGCGGCTCCTCGACGGTTGACGCCGCGCAGGAGAGCTCTGATCCCGCAGCGCACAGAAGCAGCGGCCGCCGGGGAGAACAGCGCTGCCATCGGGCCAGAACACGGTCACAGACCCCGGTCACTCCAGTCTCAGGTCCCGGTAACTCTCGACACAGACCCCGGTCACTCTCGACTCAAACGAGCTTCATTCTCCATAACAGAGAGTTGAGTAACTGCTGCCTGCGCTCAATGACATCTCCGCCAGCAGGACCCAACGGGCCGCCTCTGTGCGACGCCTGAGGAACATTACTGATCTCTTACTTAACACAAAAAAAAAACTTTTTGGGAGAAACGAGTCATTTTATTGATTAAATAAGTTTTGGATGTTATCATTCTTTTTAGTGTTGTATATCCAATTGTAAATCAAAATGATTTATTTTTAAACAGGCGGTAAAAGTCGACTTGGGGACGGGGTCTTTTTTAATGCAGTACCAGCAGAGCCGTCTAACCCAGCCTTTCTCAAAGTGGGTGCCGCGGCACACTGGGGTGCCCCCTAGCTGTGTCAGGGGTGCCGCCAAAAAATTACGTAGGCTAAAAAAAATTTGAAAAAAAAACCCCCAGAAAAAAAAACAGCTGACATTTCATATATAAATATATTTGAATTTACATTCTTCTTTTTAAACATATGAACATATTAATAAAATTGTAAATTCATTTTAGATAAATATATAAAATTAATCATAAAAAATCCGTCTCACAAGACCGAAGCAAGACACACACAACTTGACGCAATCCATAGCAACGCGTTATAGCAACACCTCAGACTGACAGAAACGTAAAAATAAACGTGAATTTAGGCCACTTTAGTTACAGCATTATGGATCGTTTTTTGAAAAGAAAATCCCCACAAGAGCCGGGGATTTTTATTTTATTTTATCTGCATCCTGCACTTCATTTGATTTCTTCTGGTCTGGATTTGTTATTGGGTTCTTGTATTGGGCGGTCCACCTCTTACGGTTTTATAGCATTTGTGTCTCTGATTAATTATTTTGTGAATTACTTTCCAAACCTGTGTTTTTAAAGGTGCTATAAAGTTTTTGTTATTGTTGTTATTTACAGTTCATATTATGCTCTGTTCATTACTGTTCTGTCTAACTAAACAAGACATTTGCATTTAAATTTGGGTTATGCAGTGTTTTTAAATTATATTTTACACTGGGGTGCCTTGAGATTTTATGCACTTTTGAAAGGTGCCCTGACTGAAAAAAGTTTGAGAAAGGCTGGTCTAACCGTCTAACGGAGAGCCTCGGCACTTCCTATTAGCCCTATTGTGTATCATCTTGGTTGCAGTTCCATTAGAATTCCACTGGAGGTGATCGCAGGCGAGTGCAGAATGAATGGGAGTCTATGGGGCTAAACGGCTAAATGCGTCTCTTTCACCTGCTTGTCGTTAAATCAAAATAGATTTCATTGTTGATTCCGCAAGTTCAATATAGATTATAGGCCAAAAGTCGAATGATCGAGTACTTATGTCCTTTCGATGTCTTACAGGTTAGGCCATTGTGGGCCGGAACACGCTAGCATTCTGCTATTGTGTGACGTCATCACATTTTTGAACAGATTTTTAAAATAGATAAAGTGAACTTAAAAATGCAATTTTCAGCTGAGTGTATTATCTTAGCCCTCCCTTTTGAATGCAACTTTAAAATTACTCGACAAAAAATTACATCCTGAGAAAAGTGGATTTCTGGGGGTGAAACCCCATTGACTCCCATTCATTCTGCACTCGACCGCGAGCGCCCCCGCATTGACAGAGACGTGTTACTGCAGCCAGTCCACAAACGGGAAGTAACTAGTGCCACTTTTGCTTTGTCAACTTCTCCCCACATAAAGTAAAGCTATGGAACAATGAAAATATTCTTGCAAAGAACAAGTCGCTGTTTCTTAAGAATTGGCATGAAAAAGGTATTGATTATCTTTGTGATATGTTAGACTCAAAAGGGAATGTTTATTCCTATGATTTCATGTCTAAACATAATTTCCCAGTTATTCATAAAGAATTTCTTACCATGGTAAAAGCTATACCAAATGGTCTTGTCCATTTAATGAAGTGCCATTTATCGTATGAAGTGATTGTAAAGAGTGAAAATAAATGTATGATTGAAGGCAAACGTATTTACGATCCAAAATGTAGCAATACAATTATTAGAAATGTGTTTCAGTCTAGAAAACGAATTACCCCGAGGGGAAAATTCTTTTGGAATTCCTTGATAGAAAATATTAATTGGAAAAATCTTCGATCTTACCTTATAAATATTGTATCCCCAATAAGGTGAAAGAACTACACTTTTTCACAATATACCCCCCCAATGAGATCACACATAAATTTGGTAATGTTCATTTGAACTGTAATTTCTGTAAAAATTGTCAATTGATCATCTTTTCTTTGGGTATTCCCTTGTCAAAGAATTTTGGATTGATTTGTCAAAACTCCTAACTTCAAAACTAAAATTGGAATTTGAACTAAATCTGAGAGATGTAATTTGTTATTTTTCTAATTTTGTAATCATAGAACAGAATACATAGGAAATATTTTTATTTTATTTAAATATAAGTATTTTATTCATAAATGCAAATTTTCTTTAAGAGTACCCAAATTAAATGTTTTTCTCTGTAAATTTAATTATTTTATTAACACACTAAAAAGAATTAAAAACAAAAATGTGCCAAATTTGTGAAAATATTGTATGATAATATGTTGAGCGATATGTAATTTAAGTTACTTCCTCTGTTATTTTTTATCTTTACTGTACTTATATTCCAATTTGATGTAATTGTCTTCTTTTTCTCATGCTGTCATCTGTTGTTATTTGAAGTTTGTCAATAAAAAAAATAAAAAATAAAGTGAAAACTGGAGGCGGCCAATGCAAACCAGCACAGATTCGGCTACATAATAAGGAGCTTAAATTACTTTTATTATTTTTAAATGTCATCTTATTGTGTTGTTTGGTGCAAGTATGAATGAAAAATGAAGATGCTGTATCTGGATTTTTTATCTCTAGAAAATATTCACATCATTAATATCGCACTGTAATGTCACTCTTTACATTGTCGTGGTCTCGGCGCTGGTTCGGCAGAACTGCGGATCGTACACAGTCTTGTACAGGACCATATAGGCATCTAAAGATTTATATGCCCTCAGTTTCTCTTTACGATCGGTTTCTCTATAAGGTAGGTGTAGAAGTCAGGCCACTCACCCGAGGTAACGTACGTTAATCCTGTCAGTCCACACATTGAGTGAGCGTGTAGGCGGCTACGGGTCGGCCAATCTGGTTCCGTCCGTTATAAATAACTTTTGGAAATAACAATCGCGGTCATGGACACTGAGTGACCTTACACATTAAGATAATATCGGATTTTCTCCAGTCATTGTTAAAAAACAAGCTAACAATCCTTGCTAACTAGCGTTAGTGAAGCGGCCAGAGGGATCGTTCTGCCTCCACCTAAGCTCCGCCCACAAAAAAACATCACCATGTTTACCAACTGAAAAGGGGTCTATAATAATGTCGTACACTTTTACTGGTAACAAGAATGAAGTTCCATTCATTCATGAAATAAAAACAGGATGACTAACCGATTCTTGAGATTTAAGAATCGATATCGATTCGTATAAATGAAAACCATTAATATTGAGAAATCCATATTATTAGCAGAGAGAAAATCTTTGATATGCAAGCAAAATAAACATTATTGCAAAAATAATTTAATGGGCTATATGCACGCATAAGTTCCTCATTTGACGCAAGGATGCTCGTCCATTTCCGGTTGGGGAGATTTAAGCGGAGGAAAACCGAGGAAAACACGATTATGGCAGAGTCTTGAAACTTTACTGTCCACCCGTCTTTGAAACGAAACGTATATACGTTTAGATGGAATTTTATATATAGTTATGTTTATTTAATATAATTGTAAAAACAAACACAATGAGGGGTGTCTGTTTTATCTGTTTTTGTGACTAACGTTTCTTTAGTATAACCATGGAGTATAAAATTCAATATAAATTTTCGGTATTGCAATGGACTCTACGATCGGCGGAAGTTATCGATCATCCTTAAACGTTCACCGGAAATACCGCTGTGCATAGAGCCCATAGACTTATTGCAGACCCTACATTTAGAAGAGCGATAGATTAATTCCACAAATTTAAAATTTACAAGGAATTCGCCAAACACATCTAAAAAAAAAAACGAATAAACGACTGTGATTGGTCATCTACGACTTCGCTGAAAAAAAAGTAACAGGCAGTTTGTGTGGAGGAGAAAAAATACAAAAATCAACGGTTTGAAAAGGATACACTGTGTAATTACCTTATATTTCTTATCATTATCGACAGTGTGTTCGATGGGATGGGCAGACACGCATTTTCCATTCAGTGAAGAGTTAAAATAGAGATGCTTCCGAACTGACCAATCAGAGCCAAGTTCAGCATGTTAAGCCACACCCAGTCAGGGAAATCAAAAAAAGGAACACCCTTGAAGCAGCAGCAGCATTTTTATGCCCAATTAATTTGTAAAAAAGTAAGGGACATGTTTAATTTAGCTTATTTGATAATTTGCTTTTATATATTTCGGTTTCAGTTTATCGATTTTTTTCATCACAATTATTGTTTGTTCCCCTTTCAATAAGAATATGAATTGGGTTATAGTGCATGTTTTATTTGAAAGAGTTTAATAAAGGTTAAAAAAGAAATACGCAAATAACTTTCATGCATGAATTGACAACCTCAGTCAGGACTTTTCCTGTTTTTGTTGCTCTTAGGGCATGATAAACAAGATTAGAAATGTTTTTTTGTTTATTTTACACATTTTTCACAGATATTTTCAGATGTCCACTGTATGTGTTTGGTGTTCACTAAAGAGATCTTGTATTAAACATAATAGAGTAATAACAAAGCAATATTGCATGTTTTTAACAAACCAATGAATAAAATCATGTGAAAATTATACAAAAATAAATACAAAATATTGCAAACCCAATTGAACTTCAAACAAGTTGAACTTCGATCGCATATCTTTGATATCAGAATATGAGTATGCGATTTCATCTCTACAACCAGTCCAGGTACAGCGGTGGAAACCCGACGCAGAAGCGCCGATTTACCACTAGCGGTTAACGGTGATCATGTTCAGGACACATTCCCACCGTAGCTCTACTCCGAGAACGCCTAGTGATCAGGTATATCAAATCTCATAGTAAATGAGCAGGGTTGGGGTAATCAGATTACTGTTTGATGCAAGGAGAAAAGTAGCCCATTACAAGTAATGTGCATTACATAATCACATTTCTTTTTGATCTAGCCAATAAATGACTAGCAACATGCATAACATAATCAGATTACTTTTCTGATGTTCTAAGTAATGCATTACAATGATAATTACTTACTAAAAAGCATTACTTACTTGTTACATCAAAAAGTGATTATGTAACGCATTACTTGCTGCATCAGAAAGTAATCTGATTACATACTGCAGGTTACTTGTAATGCATTATTTTACTGGCTAGAACAAAAAGTAATGTGATTACATAATGCATTATGTAATCAGATTACTCTTTTGATGTAACAAGTCCTGCATGTTACTTGTATTGGATTACTTTATTCGTTACATCAAAAAGTACACACAAGATGCATTACGTAATCTCTTTACTTTTTGACATAACATTTTTTTTTTTACCTGCAAGAGTCTCCTAGGATCGAAGGAATGGATGGATATCCCAGAGCAACTTGGCATTTCGGACCGGCCATCGACAATCTTGGTTTGGAGTAAAAAAAAAAAAAAAAAAAAAATCTACATACAAATGTATTGGATGATGTTCACTGTAGAGGCTGATGTGCCATCAAGACCCATCCATATGCAAGAAAATGCTTGACCTCTAGAGTGACCTCTATAGCCCTAATCGGACAGTAATCGTTTCTCACGGGGTCGTAAGGTATTTTAATTTAATAATAAAAATTAAAAAGAGAGACAATTAAATAATAAAAAGAACATTACTTTCCTATTATTAAATACAAAATGTATTCGTATTCCAAGCATATGACATTTTATTTACAGCAAATTGACCAGTGAGCAGTGCATTCGTGGGATTACAAAACTCGCTCGTCCACCGTCAATGAATCGCCATCCGAATGAGTTTTATCACTGAGTTGCCATGCAAATTTCTATTTTCTGAAGTCCAAATGGAAAACAATAAGGCTTCAGTGTGAAAGGGTTAACTGACCCTATTTATTTTTTAAGTACATGTTATGTATCTTATTGTAAAAGATTAATTCGTGAATTTTTATTTTACTCACCTCAATTTCTTATCAGAATTTCGACTCAATCTGGTAAAGTACACAGCACTTGTCCAATCATTTAGTCTGCTTAAACCCCGCCCCTTTATTATGGTCGACTGCAAGCCTCCATCCAACAAAAAAATATTGATAGAACCAAGCGCCACTCTACTCTTTTTATTTTTTTTTTTTATAAACAGACTCGGAAGTAGCAAGAGATATTTTCTTTTGTGTTGTGGTGAACACCCATGTCATGGTGACCAAGTTCACAAACCATGAAAGAAATCATATGCGTGATGTCACTTTATTACTTCTTAAAGAACATGTGAAATTGCTAGTTAGAGGACAATGTGTAGTAATTAATAATATAAACAACAAACTTAAACATATAAAAGAAACTAGTGCAACTCAAAGAAGCAGTTTAAAAGATACCTCAACACAAATGCTAAAAAGAAAACAAACATTATTATTATTTTAAGATAACACTTTAAGGTGACGAAGTTACATGTACTTACTATAGCAAACACTAAATTATGCATAATTACAAGCAATTAACCCTAAACAAAACTCTAGTTAATTAATATTACTTATTACTAATATTAATATAATTAGTACATATCTGAGTAAGTACAATGTAATTACGTCATCTTAAAATAAAGCATAAGCATTATTGTCCTAAAGCAAGTAAACTTATGTGGGAGCCGATGTGCTCAGTCACTGTCGCTGTCGCTCTCGGAGCTGATGAAACAGCCGTCCTCTCCCAACTCTGCCTTGAACCAGTGCCCTGAGGACCACAAACACCATCACACTCACTGAAACACTGAGGACCACAAACACCGTCACACTCACTGAAACACTGAGGACCACAAACACCGTCACACTCACTGAAACACTGAGGACCACAAACACTCGTCACACTCGCTGAAACATTGACGACCACAAACACCCGTCACACTCACTGAAACACTGAGGACCACAAACACTCGTCACACTCACTGAAACACTGAGTACCACAAACACCGTCACACTCACTGAAACACTGAGGACCACAAACACCGTCACACTCACTGAAACACTGAGGACCACAAACACTCGTCACACTCGCTGAAACATTGACGACCACAAACACCCGTCACACTCACTGAAACACTGAGGACCACAAACACTCGTCACACTCACTGAAACACTGAGTACCACAAACACCGTCACACTCACTGAAACACTGAGGACCACAAACACCGTCACACTCACTGAAACACTGAGGACCACAAACACCCGTCACACTCGCTGAAACACTGAGGACCACAAACACCGTCACACTCACTGAAACACTGAGGACCACAAACACCCGTCACACTCGCTGAAACACTGAGGACCACAAACACCGTCACACTCACTGAAACACTGAGGACCACAAACACCCGTCACACTCGCTGAAACACTGAGGACCACAAACACCGTCACTCTCACTGAAACACTGAGGACCACAAACACCCGTCACACTCATTGAAACACTGAGGACCACAAACACCCGTCACACTCACTGAAACACTGAGGACCACAAACACCCGTCACACTCACTGAAACACTGAGGACCACAAACACCGTCACTCTCACTGAAACACTGAGGACCACAAACACCGTCACTCTCACTGAAACACTGAGGACCACAAACACCGTCACACTCACTGAAACACTGAGGACCACAAACACCATCACACTCACTGAAACACTGAGGACCACAAACACCGTCACACTCACTGAAACACTGAGGACCACAAACACCATCACACTCACTGAAACACTGAGGACCACAAACACCGTCACTCTCACTGAAACACTGAGGACCACAAACACCGTCACACTCACTGAAACACTGAGGACCACAAACACCCGTCACACTCACTGAAACACTGAGGACCACAAACACCCGTCACACTCACTGAAACACTGAGGACCACAAACACCCGTCACACTCACTGAAACACTGAGGACCACAAACACCCGTCACACTCACTGAAACACTGAGGACCACAAACACCCGTCAAACTCACTGAAACACTGAGGACCACAAACACCATCACACTCACTGAAACACTGAGGACCACAAACACCCGTCACACTCACTGAAACACTGAGGACCACAAACACCGTCACTCTCACTGAAACACTGAGGACCACAAACACCGTCACACTCACTGAAACACTGAGGACCACAAACACCGTCACACTCACTGAAACACTGAGGACCACAAACACCCGTCACACTCACTGAAACACTGAGGACCACAAACACCCGTCACACTCACTGAAACACTGAGGACCACAAACACCCGTCACACTCACTGAAACACTGAGGACCACAAACACCGTCACTCTCACTGAAACACTGAGGACCACAAACACCGTCACACTCACTGAAACACTGAGGACCACAAACACCATCACACTCACTGAAACACTGAGGACCACAAACACCGTCACACTCACTGAAACACTGAGGACCACAAACACCATCACACTCACTGAAACACTGAGGACCACAAACACCGTCACTCTCACTGAAACACTGAGGACCACAAACACCGTCACACTCACTGAAACACTGAGGACCACAAACACCCGTCACACTCACTGAAACACTGAGGACCACAAACACCCGTCACACTCACTGAAACACTGAGGACCACAAACACCCGTCACACTCACTGAAACACTGAGGACCACAAACACCCGTCACACTCACTGAAACACTGAGGACCACAAACACCGTCACTCTCACTGAAACACTGAGGACCACAAACACCGTCACACTCACTGAAACACTGAGGACCACAAACACCGTCACACTCACTGAAACACTGAGGACCACAAACACCCGTCACACTCACTGAAACACTGAGGACCACAAACACCCGTCACACTCACTGAAACACTGAGGACCACAAACACCCGTCACACTCACTGAAACACTGAGGACCACAAACACCGTCACACTCACTGAAACACTGAGGACCACAAACACCCGTCACACTCACTGAAACACTGAGGACCACAAACACCGTCACTCTCACTGAAACACTGAGGACCACAAACACCGTCACACTCACTGAAACACTGAGGACCACAAACACCGTCACACTCACTGAAACACTGAGGACCACAAACACCCGTCACACTCACTGAAACACTGAGGACCACAAACACCGTCACACTCACTGAAACACTGAGGACCACAAACACCGTCACACTCACTGAAACACTGAGGACCACAAACACCCGTCACACTCATTGAAACACTGAGGACCACAAACACCATCACTCTCACTGAAACACTGAGGACCACAAACACCGTCACACTCACTGAAACACTGAGGACCACAAACACCATCACTCTCACTGAAACACTGAGGACCACAAACACCGTCACACTCACTGAAACACTGAGGACCACAAACACCGTCACACTCACTGAAACACTGAGGACCACAAACACCGTCACACTCACTGAAACACTGAGGACCACAAACACCGTCACTCTCACTGAAACACTGAGGACCACAAACACCGTCACACTCACTGAAACACTGAGGACCACAAACACCGTCACACTCACTGAAACACTGAGGACCACAAACACCCGTCACACTCACTGAAACACTGAGGACCACAAACACCGTCACACTCACTGAAACACTGAGGACCACAAACACCGTCACACTCACTGAAACACTGAGGACCACAAACACCCGTCACACTCACTGAAACACTGAGGACCACAAACACCCGTCACACTCGCTGAAACACTGAGGACCACAAACACCGTCACACTCACTGAAACACTGAGGACCACAAACACCATCACACTCACTGAAACACTGAGGACCACAAACACCCGTCACACTCACTGAAACACTGAGGACCACAAACACCCGTCACTCTCACTGAAACACTGAGGACCACAAACACCCGTCACACTCATTGAAACACTGAGGACCACAAACACCCGTCACACTCACTGAAACACTGAGGACCACAAACACCGTCACACTCACTGAAACACTGAGGACCACAAACACCCGTCACACTCACTGAAACACTGAGGACCACAAACACCCGTCACACTCACTGAAACACTGAGGACCACAAACACCCGTCACACTCACTGAAACACTGAGGACCACAAACACCATCACTCTCACTGAAACACTGAGGACCACAAACACCGTCACACTCACTGAAACACTGAGGACCACAAACACCCGTCACACTCACTGAAACACTGAGGACCACAAACACCATCACTCTCACTGAAACACTGAGGACCACAAACACCATCACTCTCACTGAAACACTGAGGACCACAAACACCGTCACACTCACTGAAACACTGAGGACCACAAACACCCGTCACACTCGCTGAAACACTGAGGACCACAAACACCCGTCACACTCACTGAAACACTGAGGACCACAAACACCATCACACTCACTGAAACACTGAGGACCACAAACACCGTCACACTCACTGAAACACTGAGGACCACAAACACCATCACACTCACTGAAACACTGAGGACCACAAACACCATCACACTCACTGAAACACTGAGGACCACAAACACCATCACACTCACTGAAACACTGAGGACCACAAACACCCGTCACACTCGCTGAAACACTGAGGACCACAAACACCGTCACACTCACTGAAACACTGAGGACCACAAACACCATCACACTCACTGAAACACTGAGGACCACAAACACCATCACACTCACTGAAACACTGAGGACCACAAACACCCGTCACACTCACTGAAACACTGAGGACCACAAACACCCGTCACACTCACTGAAACACTGAGGACCACAAACACCATCACTCTCACTGAAACACTGAGGACCACAAACACCGTCACACTCACTGAAACACTGAGGACCACAAACACCCGTCACACTCGCTGAAACACTGAGGACCACAAACACCATCACACTCACTGAAACACTGAGGACCACAAACACCCATCACACTCACTGAAACACTGAGGACCACAAACACCCGTCACTCTCACTGAAACACTGAGGACCACAAACACCCGTCACACTCATTGAAACACTGAGGACCACAAACACCCGTCACACTCACTGAAACACTGAGGACCACAAACACCGTCACACTCACTGAAACACTGAGGACCACAAACACCCGTCACACTCACTGAAACACTGAGGACCACAAACACCCGTCACACTCGCTGAAACACTGAGGACCACAAACACCCGTCACACTCACTGAAACACTGAGGACCACAAACACCATCACACTCACTGAAACACTGAGGACCACAAACACCCGTCACACTCACTGAAACACTGAGGACCACAAACACCCGTCACTCTCACTGAAACACTGAGGACCACAAACACCCGTCACACTCATTGAAACACTGAGGACCACAAACACCCGTCACACTCACTGAAACACTGAGGACCACAAACACCGTCACACTCACTGAAACACTGAGGACCACAAACACCCGTCACACTCACTGAAACACTGAGGACCACAAACACCCGTCACACTCACTGAAACACTGAGGACCACAAACACCCGTCACACTCACTGAAACACTGAGGACCACAAACACCATCACTCTCACTGAAACACTGAGGACCACAAACACCGTCACACTCACTGAAACACTGAGGACCACAAACACCCGTCACACTCACTGAAACACTGAGGACCACAAACACCATCACTCTCACTGAAACACTGAGGACCACAAACACCATCACTCTCACTGAAACACTGAGGACCACAAACACCGTCACACTCACTGAAACACTGAGGACCACAAACACCCGTCACACTCGCTGAAACACTGAGGACCACAAACACCCGTCACACTCACTGAAACACTGAGGACCACAAACACCATCACACTCACTGAAACACTGAGGACCACAAACACCGTCACACTCACTGAAACACTGAGGACCACAAACACCCGTCACACTCGCTGAAACACTGAGGACCACAAACACCATCACTCTCACTGAAACACTGAGGACCACAAACACCGTCACACTCACTGAAACACTGAGGACCACAAACACCCGTCACACTCACTGAAACACTGAGGACCACAAACACCATCACTCTCACTGAAACACTGAGGACCACAAACACCATCACTCTCACTGAAACACTGAGGACCACAAACACCGTCACACTCACTGAAACACTGAGGACCACAAACACCCGTCACACTCGCTGAAACACTGAGGACCACAAACACCCGTCACACTCACTGAAACACTGAGGACCACAAACACCATCACACTCACTGAAACACTGAGGACCACAAACACCGTCACACTCACTGAAACACTGAGGACCACAAACACCATCACACTCACTGAAACACTGAGGACCACAAACACCATCACACTCACTGAAACACTGAGGACCACAAACACCATCACACTCACTGAAACACTGAGGACCACAAACACCCGTCACACTCGCTGAAACACTGAGGACCACAAACACCGTCACACTCACTGAAACACTGAGGACCACAAACACCATCACACTCACTGAAACACTGAGGACCACAAACACCATCACACTCACTGAAACACTGAGGACCACAAACACCCGTCACACTCACTGAAACACTGAGGACCACAAACACCCGTCACACTCACTGAAACACTGAGGACCACAAACACCATCACTCTCACTGAAACACTGAGGACCACAAACACCGTCACACTCACTGAAACACTGAGGACCACAAACACCCGTCACACTCGCTGAAACACTGAGGACCACAAACACCGTCACACTCACTGAAACACTGAGGACCACAAACACCATCACACTCACTGAAACACTGAGGACCACAAACACCCATCACACTCACTGAAACACTGAGGACCACAAACACATATTTGGTCCTCACCGTTCACTGGAGAAGCACAAGTCTCATCGATGTGGTCAAACTCATAGCTGACGAAGGCACTCTGTGGAGAGAGATTAGAAATCAGTGTGATTCTACACATTACAGCATAATTCATGCATACATGCCTTGTGCTTGAGGAGCGTCGTCCAGTCCTGCTTTTCCTTTTTCATCAGCTTCATCACAGGCTCATTGCACCTGATTTCCCATGAGCACCTCTCTGCGATGATTTCACCGGACAGCTCCAGCTTTGCGTGGTAATGCCGGTCATTCACGTACCCACTGAGATCACATACATCAAAAGATCCCCATTAAACACCATAAAATGCACATGTTCTCCGCTTCTTCTGCTTCATTACGGACAGTAAAGTGACATCATGTCAAGCATCCATACGGATAAGATGACAGTATGAGCATGTGACCTGTAGATGACTGTGTCAGAGCTGAATTCACACTTCTGCATCACTGGATTGGTGAGCTTCACACAGATGGTCACAAACTCGCCCCTCTGAAACCACTTGATCTGTGGGTGGAAACTGCAGGGAACGCTGGCCGTTATTGACAGACATGAGAAATCATCAAAGGCTTTGGCTAATCGTTATAATACACACACACCTCGGAGGCTGGAATGATAAAAGTGCTGGATTATGGAGTACTTGTGGTTTATTAGCAGCCTGTAATCTGTTGATGCTCAGGGCTTCATCATTGTCTGCATAATCAAAACCAAGTGTCACTATAAGTGCTAATGAACAGAGTAGTGCTTATATCCACATGAACATGAACATGCCTGTTTCACAGCTGGTCAGGTCTGGAGATGAGAATCCGTTCACATCCGGGCTAAGACAGAACAACAACAAAAAAATTATAATGAGAACATGAGTCAATACTATACGAAAACTGTGAGTCAGTCCTTATTCATAACCGGTTAAATAAAAAAAATACTGGAACAATCTAATATTTTGATGTCTGATACACAAAATTACTTTTTTTTAGGAATCAGAATCAAAAAGACTTGTGAATTAGTCCTCACCTCACGTTATTAGCTATAATGGCTTTTCTCCATGTCTAAATCTTGAGACTTAAATAATAAGAACATGACATGTATTTTTTCATTTCAACATTTTCCTTGCGTTTCACTTACAACATTAATCAAGTTTTTGCTGGTCTTGAGTGATCCGTTTATATGGTGTGATGATGTAAATCTATTGGTCGATGTTTTGTCACAAATCCAAACGAGCTTGATTAAATAAATGCTTGTTTATAATGAAGAAGATGTTTTAAGCTCTGAAACTTGCAGGATGTTTTAATTGTACACACATCTATTACATTTCAAAAGATCAAGGCAAATTTGATTTCTCAGGTCATGACCCCTTTAAGCCGGGAAAAGCAGAGCAAAAGTTTACTTCAATAATGAATTACATGCAACAAACAGCGCAAATGGAAAGATTAGATGATATTATATTTTGGTATAGAGTTAAAACCATTAAACCAAAGCAAAAGTGGCCTAAATCAGACTTTTTTGCTCACATCTGACTCAGATTGGGGCTTTTATTAAGACAGTGTGAACGGCACAAACCACATGGATAAAATAGATATAAAGGATAACATTTTTTTGCTAACATAGGGACTTTCATTGTTTTCTATAAAGTAAAGAAGCTATGAAAAGAAGTGCATGTAGAGACTAGCCTGGTCTCCTCTGCCAGCTCCTGATCTGCGCTGCTGCTGTTGATGAAGCGCAGTGCATTGTGGGTACTGACCACATCCTTCATCCGGCTGGTCATCATCTCCTCGGAGAGGCTCAGCGCATGGCTCTCACTCCTGACAACAAAACACAGATTGCAGATAACAACAATAGGCGTGTGTGTGTGTGTTACGAAAGTATAACAATAATAAACACTTATTTGTAAAGCACTTTCCATACGTAGAATGCAACTCAAAGTGCTTCACAACCATAAATTCAAATAATACAATCACACAATGTAAATATAAAGACATTTGAAAACAACTATAAAGGTTCAGCATGTAAAAAAAAGTAAATTTGCTATATAGTTTGACCTCAATATAAAATAAAATAAATAAAAAAATTAAAAATCAGTTAATCAGTTAAAAAAAAACCTGACTTACATACTGTTTTGTTATTACAACACCAAATTGATATATAGATAATCAACTTTAAAACTTACGGTATGTCTTAACCTGCTTTTTAAAAATATCAATCAAATTTCTTTATTCAGTCATGATGTTATTGTAGACACAACATCAATCTCAACAACAACAACAAAATAATAACATTCATTACTGAATAGGAGCATAAGGAAGATATACAGTAGTCTTATAAATTAATGCCTCTTTAAATATGAATGCTAGTAGCCTCTTTACTCCATCTGGTGGACAAATCCACATTTTTGGAGCATAGTAAATGTATACATGATGGTATAAGGCATTATATCAAGTAAAGCAGCCTTAATGGTCCTCAAAATCATATTTTCTAGACTTAGGGTGCTTTCACATCTGTAGTTCGGTTAATTTGTTTCGGACCAAGGGAGAAAAATTATACTTCGTAGCATTTTCAGGCGTTTTGGTTCCTTTTCACACCACACTGATTGCTTAACGTGCGGGAAAATTCCAATATAACTCGATGAAGTAAACGAAGAGGAGGAAGATCCGGCAGACATGCGGACAAGTCGCTCACGGTGTATGTTCAGAATCAGCACAAGCTTTATCCTTTCACAAATGCCCTTATAAACAACACAGGCTAGACGCGATGTAAATAAGAGACTCACTGTGCAGTACGCACAACTGCAGTGTTCATGAGGAGCGTTTCAGTGAGAGAGCAGATACATGGAAACTATCCAAAGTTCTGTTAATCCCAAAGCAATGAAAACTGTATCTATATATTCATCCTTTATGTCCTCTTAAAGTGTGTATGTCAGGTTAAATTTGTAATTATGATTAACACAAAATAGTTAGGGGAAAAACACGTTAAAAAACACGTCGATACCTAAAGGCAGAATATAAGATGAAAAAGTTCGTTATTTTCAGTACTCACTTAAAACTGCTCCTCCCCCAATCGAATCACTTGACGTCATAAGAGGGAGACGTCTCCCCAGGTCGCTGAGAGTGAGTCAGTGAGCTGTGTTGGTAATTGTACGAATGATAGAGCGAGAGAATTATTTGATTAGGACATTTATTTATTTAGTTATTTAAGTTAGATAGTTGGTTAGGTATACGCAGGAAACAGGTTTGCCAACCGCAATTAAACCCTGAAGAAGAAGAAAAAGAAGAAATGTATATATATGCAGGCGTATTATCACAATGGTGAATTACTGCGTTTGTACTGGGTGCAAAAACACCGTTAAAACCGGTCACAGAGTCCACTTTTTGATGACAGCCGCGAGACTAGCTCTCAGAATATCAGCACTTCGGCAAACCTGACTGTGGCGAGGGGGCGTTAGCGGCTGCGGGAGAGAAAGGACGGAGCCACGCGGTGAGATTAGTAGATCAAGTGCAGATGATGAACACCTGTGTTTGATTGCAGTAATTTTCCGTGGAGAGACCGTATATAACCGGCGAATGAGAGAGAGTTGGACTGGGACTTCACGCGGCTACTGCAACCGAGACTGAGAAGCAAGTGTTGGATCGCGTGTTTGTTTATGGTGGCGAATGCGCTACTGTGCGCCTCGTTTCTTTTTTGTTTTTTCTGAATAAACGAGTCCCAGTCACGCCGACCCTGTCTTCTTTCCACATACTGAACCTCTTCACACTGACCTATTCTGATAGGCTACCGCACATCTCTACCACTTATCTAACAGTAACGTTAGTTCCGCATTAATTAATTTGCACGCGAGTTTTATTTATTTCAACCCTGTATTCTCCGTGTAAATTCATGCACCGAACCGTGACGGCCGTACGTTTCGGTTCAATACGAATACATGTACCGTTCCACCTCTAAGTTATGCCTATAGGCTACTTACCAAGACACCCGACCAACTCTCCACTGGTTCTCTTCACACCAGATATTTATGTTTCTTCGATAGGAATTATTTAAATTTCTGTTTGGTTCCTTATCTGTCTCACGCCTGGGAGGCTCAAAATTATAAGGCTGTGGGCCATCGTAGGTTTGAGGGGGATTTTGGATCTCCTCAGACTCAAAACTCTCCATACTTGAATAGAACGTTTTTGTCACATCTCCCTCGTATGACATCACAGGCAGCTCCACTGTGTTTTAAAAATATGATCTTGACAGAAATGGCTATAAAGCTTAATGTAGGGCAATTACAGTAATAATTTTAATGATAATTACATTTTCACTCATACATCTAAACATTATTTAATATATCTAAAAAATTGTTTTAACCTGACATACACACTTTAAGGTGAATGCACCGCATTCTTGCTTTTATGTTACCCTGGCAACTTATTTGTGTCTGTGTATTTTGCTGTAATTTTTTTTTCTCTTTTATATATGTTTGTATGTATTGCTTTAATGTTTAATAAAAATAAATAAATAAATAATTTTTTTTAAAAAGCAGAACGCGGGAGTCAGTCATGGCTTAAAGGAAGCACTACTGGCAATCTAAATCATAGTTTTGATGCGCTACGGCAGCTGGTTTAGTCCAGAAATGTGCAGTTCTTTGGCAGTCGGGTCTGTTCGGGGTCAGATCACCGCAAACAAACCGCTCCAGAGTTCGCTTGAAAGCGTACCCAGACCTCCTCGAAGTACGCTTGTTTGGTCCTCTTTGGTGCGCACCCGAGGGCGATCTCTGCATTCACATCAGCCCAAACAAACCGCACCGAAGGGGAAAACGAACTCTAGTGCGATTCAACCGGACTAAACGAGGCAGGTGTAAAAGCACCCTTAAAATATAAATATTTTTACTCCTTTTTAATGACTGAATATCTTGCCATCAGTGATAAACCCAGTCGACTCTGGTGGCCCGGCAGTTTCATAATGAACCGGAACTATTTCTACACTTCTCATGATAATATTAAAGTATCTAACATTGTTTTTTTGAGTGAGCTTTTTGGCAGGCGTCTGATGAAACCGCTTGTGATTTATGGTTCACACGAGCAGCTCATCAGATCGGTCATCTCTGGACATGCTGTCAGTTTAACGTGCATTTAAATGTGTATTTAATATATACGTGGGTTTCCTGAAGGGAAAGACTGCTCACCTGTCGTCTGTCAGGTGCTGAGCCAGCGTGCCGAGGGTCTGCTCTCCCTGGAAAACCCTCTTCAGCAGGTCCAGGTGCTGAGGGTTATTGACACCGAACCCAGAGGCCAGGATCTCAGCGTGGAGGTTATACTCGTTGATGTAGGTCTTCAGACCCGGCACTCGCGTCATGCGCACCTGTGTGAAGAGAACCAGCGCTAGAACCCAGCAGAAACCTTCCTCTCTCTCTCCAAACCAACACTCAAGTGACTTAAACTGCAGTTCATCGACTGGCCACTAAACCGGCTGCAGAAGAGAGTCAATCCCGTAGACCCCCATGTTAAAACGCCACAGCAGAAACAAATTGGTGCAAAATGTGGTTTTGATCTATATAGCTAGTATTGCCCTTCACGATGACTGTGAGGGGGTGAATTATTTTATAACTCATCCATTTAAATGATATTAAGCCTTAAAGTTCTGCATTATTAAGGGCGTGGCCACTTGAGTGACGGGTAGACTGCCGCTGATGTCACTGCTAGCCGTTTGTCTGCTGTTTGTTACCATCATTTAGGTTTATCTGTGAGTGACGCACTGCCAAGATGGGAACGGCCACTTTGGGCTTCAAAACGCTCTTCAGAAACACTACGGGTGACATCGCACATATTTCTTTGGCTAGAACACACTTTGACGAACACCTACCATCGGATCGACCCAGATGGTGTTCCCCACGCTCATCACGACCCTGGCCTGATGAAGCTTCCCTCTGATCTTCACGCTCACGGCTCTGGTCACCTGAACACACACACACACTGAACATGTCATATGCTGAAGAAGTGCTGGGCAGTATGACCAAACATTTGTACCACGGTATTTTTCAAAATGATAGCGGTTTCACGGTATATGACAGTGTTTTTGTTTTAAAGCTGTGTGCAAACCACATTTTCTACTGATTGAGAGGAAATACTGTCGTAGATTGACTTGAGCGTTGGTGCTGTTGAGACCTTTGGGTTCCAGTCCACCTCTCCGTCGACGGGCTGCGCTCGGCACAGGACGATCTCCACGGCCTGGTCCGGCAGCTCCTGGAACTGAGCAGGAAGCTGGAGCAGCTGGTGTGACTTCACTTCCTGTGTGCGGCCCTCGTCGATGAAGCAGGCCGTGACGCTGCTGAACAACTGCTCTCCTTTATCCGGCACCTCCATCACACGCACACTGACACATAAACATAAACATTCACATAAACATCTGTCATTTAATCATTTACATTAGGGCTGCAGCTATCGATTCTTTTTGTAATCGATTCATCTAGCACTTAATCGATCGATTAATCGAGTAATCGGATAATTTGTTTATGTGTGTTTTTAAGCAACCAAAACAAATAATGTATTACGAAAATGATAAGGTGTTTGGCTTTTATTTCAAAAAAAAAGAGGTATTTATTTCAACTGCAACATTTGGCTCCACAACTAATCATTGCAATTTTTACCCATTTAGTGTTTATAAGTGCCAGTGCCACCAATTATATAACATACAGTTAAAACAATTTACTGTAAAACCTGTTACATGTAGCCTATAACATGTAAAACTTTAAATACAAACTTAAATAGTAAAGCCCATTTGGCCTTAGTTTTGTCTTCTTAATACAACATTACAAAAAAAGGCTTTGCACCTTCTGCAAATTACCCACCTGGAAACAAAAATAAATTAATATAAAATATCAACCCAAACAGGTACACAAATGTGTATAAATTATAAAAAATAAATAAATGGAAATAACACAATAAATAAGAATCAGACTTTTTCAACTGTAATCTCAAGACAAACATCGGAGTGTGTGTGTCTGTGTGTCTCACAATATTTGTTCCTCCATCACGTCCCGGTGAATGTATTATGAAATTTTTGTTGCGTGGCTACATAAAAGTTTAAGCATATAATGAATTGCCGCAATTGGTCTGACTGGCGCGTGAGAGAGACATGGGTGCACGCGCTCGCTTACCTCTCTGCCGTCGTGCGCGAGCCGCGGTTAGGAGCTCAACGTCTCGCATGCGCGCTCGCACTAGATTACAGGATATTTTAACTTGCGAATCAATGCGGCGGTAAAACTAGTCGATCAGGAGTGGCTCAACAGGTAGATCTATAGACGAACTCATCTTTCAGGCATTTGACACTTCAGCGTGAGAAATCGAATTGCGCGAGTCTCACGCTGAATGCGTGAGAGTTGGCAGCCCTGCCAGGTATACTTTGCAGACACATTGCATCTTGTTCTCTCCCTTTATAAACATATAATGATCCCAAACTTTAGACATTCTCTGCCATTTATGAAGTCAAATGTATCATGCGCTATGGTGTCCTTCCTGAATAACGGTCTGTGTGAAACAATCAGATCCCTGCGTGTGCGTAAAGTGCGCGTCATAGGAATTTAACGAGGCTTCGAGGCAGATTTTTTGCCTCGAGGAATTTTTGTAATCGAATAACTCGAGTAACTCGAGGAATCGTTTCAGCCCTAATTTACATACACTGAAAAGATCAAATTAAAGTCCCCCTGTGGTGAAATCCAGCTTTAATGTTGTTTATGTGTCTGTGTGGTGTTTTTAATATGCTTTAACCATGTGTGCGTTGATAAGTGGACAGCATTGCTGAGTATTTCCTCCTTAAAACTGCAGTGAACCAAAGACAGTCTCAAACACACGGTGTGAAATCGCGGGTGTTTCTGACGTCACAAACCACCTTGTAGCCAATCAGATCAACGTGAGATCGTCAACCAGTGGATCTCGGATTATTTTCCAGGATTTTAGAAAGTTCAGAAAAGCAGCATTTTCTTTTTAACGGAATCTTTTGTAACGTTTGATCGGTTTAACTGCAGTTTTAGTGTCAGTTTGTGATGAAGTATGTAGTAAATGTAATCAGAGCGAGGTGTGTGTTCACCGGCTGTAGGAGTTCTCCTCCTGGACGGCGTACAGTTCTCCCTCCAGCACCTCCACAGCGCAGCGTCTCTCCTCGGCGTAGTGCGCGCTCATGGCAGCCGCCAGAGCCTCGTAACGGTCCTCGCTCCGGCTCACGATCCGCCCCGAGTACACGCTCGCGGTCTTTATCAGCAGCGGCAAAACCTTTCAAGATTCAGAAAGTCTCACATTCAAATCTATCTGAAAAGTCTAGAACTCATAAGTACACCTACTAAAACAATATATGACAAGCTCAAAATATGAAATTTGACAAAGTCAGAAGACCAGAGACTGAGGAAATGTACAGATAGTAATGCGAGCGCCCTTCTGTCTGACGTTAGCGTGGTTTTCAGTGATCTGAGGCAATGGGCACGATTGAACACACCCAAGATGCATCAGAACCGCATCACTTCAATGCAAACACACTGATCCTCAGAGTAACAGCAGGACTTTGAGTGTAATAATAAATATTTAAATTTTAGACCAATTGTCTGCTCTATCTTTGCTTTGCCAACAGACATTTTTCCAAACAAATCCAAAGCAGGATAGGCACTGGTTGTACTGAATGTCAGCTTGCTTATTTTGCTCAAGATAAGGATTTATTACGCCCAAATGTGTTGCAATATAGAAACGATGCCTCTAACCACAGGTCGAGAGCTGTCTTTCAAACCACACAACTTTGCGATGTTGTTTGCGAATGTTCGTTGGAACGATGGTTTCGGGAAACACCGACTCGTTGAACTATGCTGATAACGACGGGACTTGCGATCATAGTTGGCTAACGATGCTTTTGCGAAACGCACCCCTGACTGGTTATAGGTCTATCCAATTGCGCCCAAAGGCATTTGCGCTACGTCCGTTGGTGACGCTTCTTTGGAAATGATTCGTCTATGAAGCTTTGCCAGACCATAAATCAGTTACAACTGAGAATGGTCTGGTTTTACCCAGGCTAGCAGAAGCTTGAAGATTTTTAGATTTTTTTGTGAAATGTTCTCTTTTTTCCAAAATTTTGTTTTCAATATTATATTATCAAAATTAAACTGAATCATCAAAAAGCACATCTAATAACTTTATTTTAATTATAACTGAGCCCTATGAAATGGTTAATTTAATTCAATCTTTTTGTGTCTATTCAATGTTTGTCTATTCAATTAAAATGTTTTAAAACCTGAGGTAATACAACTTAATTAATAAAACCTAATAAAACAATTTATTGTAACATGTAATTAAATGAAAATATAGCAATTCTGGTAACAATTAACCAATGTTAACCAATAAACCAATGTAAAACTAACAAGAACAAATTAAAAAGAAGGAGTCGGATAAATAACGTGCGAAGTTCCGAATTTACATCGGTAGCAAAGCTTTTGAATGATGGCGAGAACTCCGGCGATAACAAATGAAAGTGTTGCCTCTATTGTTTTTTATTTTTTTATTTCCTTTACCTTTATCTGTGTCAATTAGTGCTGTACAAGAGAAGTTTACTGAATAAATTATTTAAAACATGGATGAAAACAAATCTCTTGATTGTGTGATATTCCTTAAAAAGAACGCTTTAATAAATTGTATTTATTATTATTATGATGAATGACTTTACTCTACGGCAGTAATATAATTGTCAATTTCTTCAAGTTAAACTGAACTTTTGTCCTTTGAGTTTCAGACTGTATTGGATGTTTTTTTGTGGTTTAATAATCAGACACTAAACACATATCACAGTCTGAATGTGATGAGTTGTACAGCCCTACTTCTGACTTGCCAAATTCCGTGACATTCCACATTCTCGTTTTGTTCGTTTCGTTTATTTATTTATATAGCACCTTACAGACTGCTACCGCAGTTCCAAAGTGCTGTACATTGCCGTAAAAGAGTCAAAAAGACATGAAGACAAAAATAGAAAAGGAACACAAAAACATCCATATAGTAAGGTACTAAAAAGCTAAAGAATACAGATACGACTTTAAGCGGTCCTTAAAAACATTTTGATCTACTGAGGATCCAATATCTACAATAAATTCCGTTTCAATTACTGAATTACACAATTCCATGAGAAAACCAGATATTTCTTATGATGGTCTGCTTTGAACTGACCATTACAGTGCCAGAGTCCGGGTGCTTTGGATGATCCAGGGATTTGTTGATCATGTGTCTATCTGGACAAACTGTGCTGTCTCTGCAAAGAGGAGAAACTCATTAGCCAGTCAGACGCTGTACAACTCTGATGTGAGTTCTGTGATATGCGAGTTACGCGAGTTCTGTGATGTGTGTTGAGTTACGTGAGTTCTGTGCAGTGCAGGTGTTCGAGGCAGACCTGCAGAAGCCGAAGCTCTTGAGTGTGCAGCAGAGTGGGCGCTGGGTCTTCTGCTCCTCCTTGGCCTGCTGGACACCGAGGGCGAACTGCAGCAGCTCGGGGGGCAGACGGGCACCGGCTCTTCTCAGGTACCGAAGCACACCACACACGTGCCGGGCGTTCAGCTCTGAGAGCAGCAACACAGACTGAGCTGCCGGGCACCAGCTCTCGCCGTGATCCTGCAAACACGCCAGTTACATCACCATCACACTCAACTACAGAAAAGAGCATAAACCAAAGCTCTCAACATGATCCTGCACACACACACACACACACACACACCAGTTACATTACAGTAGTGCTGGGTGATCTATCAGTTCATACCGAATACTGGTGTTTATTTTTGTTGCAATATTAATTTTTAATAGAAATCTCAATAATGGTGTTTGTCGCTTAAACAACGTTGGGAAGGCGGAGCAACACTGTTTTAGAGACCGTTTTCACTAGTTGCGTTTATATGCAACCAAATAATCCGTTAGTAATCGGATTGACTGCTCAATCAGACTAAAAAAAAGCCTTCATGTAAACACCTCAATCAATCCAAATGAGCTTTGAAAGGGTTGGTTTATTCATTTTGTAATCCGATAGATAGAACATGTAAACACTCGATCGAAAGGAAAACCAAAACTGAAAGGTGCAGTTATGAGAAATGGCGTAGTAATGTATGACGTGTGGTTGTTGAAGGGAAAATGGCGTGCGGTAAACAGTGTTGTGCAAGTTACTTCCAAACTGTAATACATTAGGTATTACTTGTTACTGTTATTTAAAAGTAATTCATTACCTTACAATATTACTGTCTCAGAATTGTAATGCGTTACATTACTCATGTATTACTTTTGAGTTACTTTCACCAAAAGAACTAAGTAGAACTTAACTTTGGGGCTGCAACGATATGCAATATGAAACCGAAATCGCAATTCGCCACACGACTCAGATCCACAAACCTACAGAATCGCGACACACCTCTTCCAACTCCCAGCGTTATTCTCCTTACCGTCCAGATCCAATGCTGCCTTATCTTTAAATTAGGCTATTAGTATCATTTTAAGTTAACATTATAAAATACGTAGACCTACACCACAAAACTAGTTGAGGATAAATTATTTAAAATTGGGTCCAGCATTATGGACATGATGACATTTGCAGTCAAAACTTGAAATAAAAATTCTCAGAAAATACATGTATTGAAACGTATATAGGCTACTTCCTTAAAGGACTCCAGACATTAGACAAATATCAGTCTGTTTTATTTTTAATATTAGGGAAAAGACACACATTCATGCGTGACAAAAAAATTGGAGGCAAAATATATTTTTTGTAATTCTGTTAATCACACTGCGCAAATCGGATGAGGAAGGGTTGGCTCTCCAGTCTCCATAGAACTTAAAATATTCATTTTATTTTAGTTTTCGTGTTCGCATTTATGAGGAAAAAACAATGTTACAGACGCGACCGCTCTGAACTGGCACTAAAAGACTGCTTTAAAACTTTCACATAGTCTGTTGCCTTTAAGAAGTAAAAGCAGACAATACACTGTAATACAACTTTAATACAAGCCTCACTGAACATGTAACGAGTAAAATATTACTGAAAATTGATTAGTAATGCCTTACACTACTGCGTTACAGCAAAAAGTAATATGTTACTGTAATGTATTACTTTTGTAATGCATTACTCCCAACACTGGCGGTAAAGCATTATTGGTCTGTAGCAGAAACTTTACTCACGCTCTAGCTCACAAGCTTTTGATGTAGAGCAGATAGGTTTTCATGTCATTAGGCACAACTCATGTTTCAGGCATTCTGAACAGAGGTGCAGACCTTCTATCGAGGGGGAAACCCTCTCTACAGAGATTAGCGCCTTCACCCTCAGATAGTGGGCATGATTTGGATGAGATTCGGACAGGCAATTGTAGATCTATTCGCCTCGCGTGAGAAAACTCCCATTGTCCTGGGACGTCTTCTCTTTAAAGAATATACCCTCGGGGTATATTCCACTGGCCCACCCATGGCCTCAAGTGCTATTGTATGCTTTTCCTCCCCTGTGCCTGACAATTCCCACGCTGGCCAGCGCGAAAAAGAAGTGCCTGTCTCTCATTTTTATAGCACCCATTTTTTGGGCCACCCAAAGCATGATGGCTGGCGGAGATAATCCCTCTGTTATATGCCGAGCCATGGCGCCTTTCCCTCTGCACAGACTTATGGAAAGAATGGACTTGTGCTCTTGGGGAGAACACTCTTGCTAGTTGTTCTTGGAAGAATGAACTCACAAGGTGACGGCACACAGAACGCTGCTGACAGTTTGAGACAATGTGTTCTTGCTGGTATTGCGCAATAATACCCCTGCACAGACACCGTCAGCAGTACCCAAATATAACAAGAATTATTGACGATAAGAGCCAGGCAGCAATGGTCTCTTGAGTGTGGGGTAAAACGAGTCAGTGAGCAGACTGGCCGGTCGGCTCGCTAGCTGACTTAACACCCGCGGGCGCTTAGAGATTCTCACTTCCGAAAACGTTTGAGCACATTTTCGATTCTCCATAGATTTTCATTAAAATAAGAATATTTGAAATCTTTCTCACATCAAATGTTCTCAGAAGTGAATTTAGTGATGAAATAGCATACAAAATGTAGAAAAACAAATTACTGTATTGTCTCCATCCTCGAATGCTGAAATGAATGCTGGGATATTTCTGCCGTCAAGTTCACACAAGTTACCAACCGATGCATCCTCGGTAAAATGGGCGACAAGAACACATCCGGGATTTGTAACAGTTCTTGCCAAAATACAAACTTGTGTATTGGGACAGTACTTGGGCCACAAATTATGACGTTTCACAAGAACACAAGTACAGACAAGAAGACAAAATGAGAATGGCCCTTACTGTCTCAAACAAACAGGGAGATCTATCACCCACACCAAGACAGGGTGGCTCTCTAGGCCTGGCCTGTGCGAGTACAATCCTAAGCACACCAGGGCTTCCCCCACGTGTGGTTGCTAATACAGAATACCAGGTCCTGTTTTTCCATCAAACCTTATGGATAAAGGCAGGTTCTTTTCCACAATCAGCATCCTTTAATCCGCAGATTTATGAAGGGTGCCTGTCGCTCCTTGCCAGTAATCTGGAGAACTGTTCGTGAGTGGGACCTCTATTTGGTCTCAATATTCTTTTGAGCCTCTGGGGAGTATTTTCGTAAAGGTGGTGTATTTCAAGATGGCGTTGCTCTTGGCAGCAGCTACACATGTCAGTGAGCTTTATGCACTCTTGGTGCATTCTATGTGCACTAAAGTCTCTCCTAGTGGGAATAAAGTTTTTCTAAAGCCTAATCTGGCTTTTAAGCCCAAATGCTTCCCTGCATTCACATCGGAGATGTTAGAGCTATCCACTTTTCACCCTCCACATTTGTCCTCTGCGCAGGATCAGAGGCTGAATGATCTGTGGGCTGTCCGTGCATTACAGACATATGGCCAGGAACAGTGCTGCTCTAATTTCCTGGGCGCCCCCTCACACAGGGAATCCCCTATTTAAGCAACGCCTCTCACATTGGCATATGAATCGAAAGGAGTGCAGCCCCCAGGGGACATCAGAGCTCAAAACTTCGGTAGCACATTCTGTTTTAGGGGTGAGGTCTTCTTAGCCCTTCCCGGTTACCCAGTTACCCACCGCCTCCCTGGGGTGAATTGGGCAATCGGGGCGCTGTCCATGCCTCTCCCATAGGTGGATCTCGAACACGAGATGATGATAGAAAACAATAGGTTACTGTTGTAAACCCGGTTCTCTATAACATCGAGGGAAGACGTACACCAGCTTTGTCCAAGGGGGTAATCCATCGACCGGAAGTTGAAGCCTCACGGGAGCTGACATCTTGTAGCAGAACTTCGCTTGCGTTAGCATTCCCATTGACTCCCATTCATTTTGGTGTCAGTTTGACAGCGAATAACTTTACATCTGAGGCGTTTGAAGAGCCCATTTGTCCTTTATTTATTTATAAAGAAACACGACAATGTATAAAATGCTCCATTACCTTGTAGTTTATGTTATGGCCCCGTAGAAGCAGTTTTAGTGAAAGTAGGCTAACGATTGCGTCATACCCACGCGACTCTCTGTTGCACAGTAGAGAGATTACCATATTAACAGGAGAAGAAACTCGCGCACAATCAGGGAAACGTGGAGGCAAAATGACAAAATAATTCATCAGAATACCTAGCAAAAGTGTCTCCTTCTCCTCGCTCATGGACAGCTATTCACACTCTCCGCCTCTGCGAGTTTCGAAAGGGAATGATTGAGATTTCTCATGCCACATCCACTAGAAGACAGACGGTTTGCTCTCGTCACATCTACGTCGTCAAGCTCTAATTGAGTCTGCGCGTCAGGGAAGGAAGTGTTTAAAAAAAAAAAAAAAAAAAAAAAAAACGGCTTCATTCATCTCAATGGAGTTCCAATGAGATCGCTCTGTCCATTTCTTATACTATGGCTTTGTCCCGCTTGCTGCACGAAAGGGCGTATATATACTTATTGGAGAACAGTAGCTCTTGCAGGGGTTATATGCCCTCAGGTAAGAAGGTGGGTCCTTAGCTGGTATTGGCCACACTTCTGTCTGTCTAGCCAGACTTGGTGCAATTCCTCAAAAACGTTGTTGAAATATTTTGTCCCGTTGCTTTTATGGACTTTCTATTTGTGGGCGTCTTCCTTGAATTTGTGCCTCCATGTCCACCCGATTGCCTCATAAACAGTAAAAGGCTTCTTCCTTGACTTTATGCCTCCATGTCCCCCCGATTGCTTCATAGACAGTAAAAGGCTTCTTCCTTGACTTTATGCCTCCATGTCCCCCCGATTGCTTCATAGACAGTAAAAGACTGCCTGCAAGCTTCTCCTCCGGTCTGTACAGTAATGTCTCTATTGTGCGACAGAAAGTCTGTGGTTATGACGCAATCTTTAGCCCATTTTTACAAAACCGCCTTCTACGGGGCCGTAATGTAAAATAAAAAGTAATGGATCATTTTATTCATTGTCGCGTTTCTTTAGAAATAAATAATGGACAAATGAAGTACATCTCAGATGTAAAGTTATTCGCTGTCAAAGTGATGCCAAAATGAATGGGAGTCAATGGGATGTTAACAGCAGGTGAAGTTCTTCTACAGTTCTTCTACAATGGCGGCCCCCGCGAGGCTTCAACTTCCGGCTGATGGATTACCCCCATCATGAACGCACAGCGCGCAAGCATCTGTGCCATTCATTCATCCATTCATTTACACACAGACACGCATTTCATATTTAAACAGTCTTTGTGCAGTTTACAGACACTATTCAATAACGCGATTAGAACAAAGCACTTAAGAATAAATGACTTATTACATCAGCTGAATCTGTGTGCTCCTCGAAAAGAAACTACCATCGGAGGTAACTTATCCAGGATTATTAGATAGTATTTTTCCTCACTGCGCAGCAAGACGAGGTGAGATTTGTATGAAACTGGATGTTTTATCCGGCTTTTCATGGCTTGCCTCAACATTAGCGTTTGAATAGCGCACACTCTCAGTGGGGGGGTCACATTACGCTATAATTAGGTGAAAGGAAAAAGACTGATTTTTCTCTCTTTTCATATAGATTACATCAACTGAGAATAGTTGTTTTTTATATAAATTACTTCATTTAAGAGAAATCTTTTTTGTCTCTGTGACAAGTATTCACTGAGTTACAGTTCATTCTTGGACGCGTTTCAGAATAAACTCCACTGACAGAGAAAAGGCAAAACGCGCATCATGTTTATTTTTCTTTATTTGACAAAAAGCAAAACACTTTAGTTTTTTGTGCATACACACAATAAAAACAGACACTTAATGGGATCGAATGATGTATAACACTTATATGCAAGATCAAAATCAGCAGAGTAATTTGAGTCTCTTTTGCAGTTATAAGAAAAAAAGTGAGCTTGTCGCACCGGCGCGATAGCCGACCCCAGAAGGTTGATACTAGTGTGGCATTTTTCTACAATATTTCCTCATGACAGTAAAATACAGCATTCTAAGTGAATTTTAAGAAAAAAAAATGCTGTCATATATCGAGAAACCGGTATAATTTTGATAAATACTGTGATATAAATTTTAGGTCATACCGCCCAACACTATATCCCCAACAAACTCAACAACAGGGATGAGCATAAAGCAAAGCACCGTGTCTGGAAGGCTTCTGAAGTTCTCCGACATGCAGAAGAGGCGTCGGCCGAACAGCTTGGGGGAGCTGGGGAACCCGTAATGGACCACGCATGTGGCGTCCCGGATACCAAGAGCCTTGAGGCAGTCGTTGGTGGTCACTGGAGGAGCAATGAGAGTCAGACAAGAAGCAAAACACTGAATGTTCCCTAACATATGTCAACTAACCTTCCCAGTACATTGCAGGCAGGTTTCGCTAACAACCTACTGTTTTTTTTTATATAATTTCAGACTGAAGCGAATAATATAATGCCATTAAAAGGCACAATATGTAAGATGTTTGGACTAAAATATTCAAAAACCACTAGGACAAGGTTATATATTTGGTTGATTTGTATACTTGCATTATTTCAAATGTTTCTAAGAATGTTTAAATTCAGAGAAATAAGCAGTTTTAACCAGAACACGGACCATGTCAGTGCGTTGTCTGTCAATGACATCATACCCGCGTTACCCTCGATTTGTGTATTTGTGCCGTGTGTTTAATTAGACAGGTGAGCATCTGACTGCATAGATTCTTCGGCAGAAAACTAGTCATTGTTACAGCTCTATACAGTCTTATTGTTTAAATCTCTTTTTTTATTTTTATTTAGAGCGAGTACCATGTTTTACCATGACTAATATTGATGTATCTCACTGCAGTGTGTAGCAAGTGTCTGATTTAGTAGAGTAGCATTATAATGTAACATTATAACATCACACTCAAATGTATCTAATATGATAAAACAACACTGGGTTAAACATTTGCATGACCAGAAGAAGTGGAAGCTTTGGATAATAAAAGCTCCACTGCTCTCTAGCTGCGTGTCGTGCTCGTCTCTCATTAGCAATCGCTCCAGCGACTCGTTCAGCTCAACAGCTTTCGAAACGTTAATTAATCTTTAATACATTTCGGGTAATCCATGAATATGATTTCTGTCCGAGTCCCTTCTTATTCTCCACCGGCTGTAAGAGGTTGAGACAACAACTCCTATGATTCCACCAAATCAAGGCGCCATCAAGTTTTGCTTTTGTTTTGAATAAGGGACCTCTAGAGGCGAAAAATTACATATTGTGCCTTTAACACACAAATTCGCATGAAAAACGAATCAGTTCCTGCATTGACATCATAACAATAATGTAGTCAAAGGAAAACAGAAAGTTAACTAAAGTTGAGATCCAGAACACTGCATGGAGGTGTGCAATAAACTAGTTAACTGTAATTGTTCGGGTTTTTTTTCAAGAATTTCCCCACCGAACGGGGCGTCAGGAGAGAAGACGTTTTCATAACTCAATGGTGGTTTTGTTTTACTTGGATTTATTATTTCCACATATAGTTGATTAGTCCACAAACAAAGAGGTTATAAACCTATAGACATAAAAAGACAGTGTAAATAACAATTAATAACCACTTACATATCATACTATAAATTCTGAATATATCAAATACTAATAAATATAAATTCCAATAAACATTACGTAATAACATATTAATCAACATTCTCAATAAATATTATAATATAATTTATTATTCAATCAAAATGACTATACAAACATAAACATTAGGCACAGAAATGCAACAGCTTCACACATATAAGATATACACCAATATTCAATTATAATTAAACCAATCGCTCTAAATCAAGAGATATTCTCAGTGCGTTGGCCCAACGTGAATCTAGTGAGTGTAGTTTATGTAGTGACGCTTTAGCATAGTAACTCATTATCAACGCAAGATGACAAACTACATTTTCCATCCGGCATTGCAAACCAGGAGGTAACTTAACTCATACAAAAGTGAACTGCTCCAAATCCAAACATTTACTTAAGAATTACTGCAAATACTATTAATATGACAACATTAAACATTGGTTGAAAGCGAGGTTATCAATGTTCCCGCAGCAATATTTATCAACATTTATCTACACACAAACTGCGTGCATATGCTGTGGTAGCACAATGGTTGCACAAACAGACAGGCAAACTTTCCCCGCATATCAATAAGCGTTTCATTATTAAATAGAAGCTTACTGATGGCGCATCTCTCCCGACGAGACAACATGCAAACAAACTCTCGCTTCTGCGTATATCACATGCTCATAATAACACACCGTTTTAAGATCTCACTGATTTGCGTTTCAATCCTTAGCTGGACCCTCCTTCAATCAGGAACGTGAATCTCCCACCTATTAACCTGCGTTCTCTACTAAAACACCTGTGCGTAGTGAGCGCAACAGTAATAATAATCTCCACAATGTCCAGAGCTGAAGTATACATTAAAACCCAAGTAATGATAAATGTTTATCATCATAGTTTAAATGATAAACTGGCTTTTATTTTTTAAATAAAAAAAACCTTTTTTTTTTCTTCTATTAGATGCATGGCTTAAGTTTACCAAACAATTTATTTCAGGACTAATTATTGACTAATAGCAGGTAAAGGATGTCAGAGGTTAGGAGGAATGTTCTCCAAACCTAAAAGGAACATTTAATTTAAATAAAGAAAACCTTTGTGGCTATCCAACAGAATGTAAGAACATAACAAACAATAATTGTCAATATACATAGTCAAACGAAATTCTGTCAAGTGAATGAATCTCAGTTAAAGAACTAAACAAAAAACATTAAAAAACAACAATAGGCAGCATCGAACAGCGCAATTACTTAAAAATAATAACAGAGAATGTCTGCTCTGTAGCTGGAAAAACACGGAAAGAAAACTCCTGCATCTGATGGAAAAACATCTTAAGGTATTTAGTTTAGCAGCTGGAACGTCAAATAGCAAACACTTACCCAGAATGACCTGGGTTCCTTGACCGATGTCTTTCCTCCACTGATCAATGACAAAGTCAAACTGGTCCGTCACATCTTCATGAGCTTTCAGTGTGAATACGGCAGTATTGACCACAGCCTGAACGACAGATGGTAAAATCCATCATATGCAGGAGCCAATCAGCATTACATTAGTTGTTCAACACATTGCCATAATGACAACAAGAAAACAGAGTTCGTACAGATACTGTAAAAATAAATTCCAGGGGGATTATCAGTGGGCTGCAGTATTATTTTTGTGTGATAAAAATTTTATGTGTGCTTTTCCGATTTTTATTTATGTAATGTATATTGTATTTAAATAAATCAAGCACTTTGCAAGTAACTCTTTGTAAATATGGCTCTTTTCAAGGGTTTTCCAGGAGTTACATTTTAAAGTCAAATTCAAGTACTTCAAGCACCTTGTACAAACCCTAAAACATGGACAACCACTTATGAAATAATTGTGAAATGTTGAGGATGAAAGCAAAATGTTTGTGATATCTGAAATCTGATTGGTGTAATCTTCTACCTTATACACATGCTCTGTCTCCTCAGCCGAGTTGGTAATGATGAGGGTTTTCTGGGGTTTGGGCGGATGGAAGTCCAGAGATCCGAGCAGAACGGAGATCTTGTCGCAGTCCAGACACAGCTGAACCCTCTGAGACACACACACAAGTCAGAGCTCAGAGGACAGGCCAGAAACACCAGCGCTCCAGAGGACAGAAACACCAGCGCTCCAGAGGACAGAAACATCAGCGCTCGAGAGGACAGAAACACCGGCGCTCGAGAGGACAGAAACAGCAGCGCTCGAGAGGACAGAAACACCAGCGCTCGAGAGGACAGAAACACCAACGTTTGAGGGGACAGAAACACCAGCGTTCGTGGGGACAGAAACACCAGCGTTCGAGAGGACAGAAACACCAGCGTTCGAGAGAACAAAAGCACCAGCACTCGAGAGGACAGAAACACCGGCGTTCGAGAGGACAGAAACACCGGCGTTCGAGAGGACAGAAACAGCAGCGCTCGAGAGGACAGAAACAGCAGCGAGAGAGGACAGAAACACCAGCGAGAGAGGACAGAAACACCAACGTTTGAGGGGACAGAAACACCGGCGTTCGAGAGGACAGAAACAGCAGCGCTCGAGAGGACAGAAACAGCAGCGAGAGAGGACAGAAACACCAGCGAGAGAGGACAGAAACACCAACGTTTGAGGGGACAGAAACACCGGCGTTCGAGAGGACAGAAACACCGGCGTTCGAGAGGACAGAAACAGCAGCGCTCGAGAGGACAGAAACAGCAGCGAGAGAGGACAGAAACACCAGCGAGAGAGGACAGAAACACCAACGTTTGAGGGGACAGAAACACCGGCGTTCGAGAGGACAGAAACAGCAGCGCTCGAGAGGACAGAAACAGCAGCGAGAGAGGACAGAAACAGCAGCGAGAGAGGACAGAAACACCAACGTTTGAGGGGACAGAAACACCAGCGTTCGTGGGGACAGAAACACCAGCGTTCGAGAGGACAGAAACACCAGCGTTCGAGAGAACAAAAGCACCAGCACTCGAGAGGACAGAAACACCGGCGTTCGAGAGGACAGAAACACCGGCGTTCGAGAGGACAGAAACAGCAGCGCTCGAGAGGACAGAAACAGCAGCGAGAGAGGACAGAAACACCAGCGAGAGAGGACAGAAACACCAACGTTTGAGGGGACAGAAACACCGGCGTTCGAGAGGACAGAAACAGCAGCGCTCGAGAGGACAGAAACAGCAGCGAGAGAGGACAGAAACACCAGCGAGAGAGGACAGAAACACCAACGTTTGAGGGGACAGAAACACCGGCGTTCGAGAGGACAGAAACACCGGCGTTCGAGAGGACAGAAACACCGGCGTTCGAGAGGACAGAAACAGCAGCGCTCGAGAGGACAGAAACAGCAGCGAGAGAGGACAGAAACACCAGCGAGAGAGGACAGAAACACCAACGTTTGAGGGGACAGAAACACCGGCGTTCGAGAGGACAGAAACAGCAGCGCTCGAGAGGACAGAAACAGCAGCGAGAGAGGACAGAAACACCAGCGAGAGAGGACAGAAACACCAACGTTTGAGGGGACAGAAACACCGGCGTTCGAGAGGACAGAAACACCGGCGTTCGAGAGGACAGAAACACCGGCGTTCGAGAGGACAGAAACAGCAGCGCTCGAGAGGACAGAAACAGCAGCGAGAGAGGACAGAAACACCAGCGAGAGAGGACAGAAACACCAACGTTTGAGGGGACAGAAACACCAGCATTCGTGGGGACAGAAACACCAGCGCTCGAGAGGACAGAAACACCAGCGTTCGAGAGAACAAAAGCACCAGCACTCGAGAGGACAGAAACACCGGCGTTTGAGAGGACAGAAACACCGGCGTTCGAGAGGACAGAAACACCGGCGCTCGAGAGGACAGAAACAGCAGCGAGAGAGGACAGAAACACCAACGTTTGAGGGGACAGAAACACCAGCATTCGTGGGGACAGAAACACCAGCGCTCGAGAGGACAGAAACACCAGCGTTCGAGAGGACAGAAACACCAGCGCTCGAGAGGACAGAAACACCAGCGCTCGAGAGGACAGAAACACCAGCGTTCGAGAGGACAGAAACACCAGCGTTCGAGAGGACAGAAACACCGGCGTTCGAGAGGACAGAAACACCAGCGTTCGAGAGAACAAAAGCACCAGCACTCGAGAGGACAGAAACACCAGCGTTTGAGAGGACAGAAACACCGGCGTTCGAGAGGACAGAAACACCAGCGTTCGAGAGAACAAAAGCACCAGCACTCGAGAGGACAGAAACACCAGTGCTCGAGGACTGACCTGATGAACCCTGCCGTACAGCGCGGCCTCCTCCATCACGGTGATGATGATAGAGGGATAGATCATGTGCTCTCGCACCAGAGCCTGGATCCCGGCGCTCCACCGGCCGCCGACCGCGATGATCTGCCTGGGGCACGAGGACCTCTCCTCTCCGGACACCACCTTCTGAAAGTGCTTCAGGATCACCGACATCTACACAGAGACATGTTCAAAACAAATCTGAGGGTCCCTCATTATATTAGACAGGGCCCATTATGCCCTTTCACAAAGCCTTGATGCTGTTTTTGGGCTCTACTAGAAGAGTTTCAAAGTTTATTATTTTTCCCATATTCTCCATTAGCCTTGTTTCCACTGTTGGGCAAGTGTGAGCAGGGCTTTATAAGAACACGGGCAGAGTTTCCGTTGTCCGGTAATTTCCGGACATTGGCCGGTAAAAAAAATGAAATATCCGCCAAAATTAAATATCTCCGGTCAAATTGTCTGATTAAAATTGCCTAATAATCAGTCTGGCATCCAACAATCAGCCTAAGCCAGCTCACAATCTGTGGACCAATCCGGCATACAACAACCAGCCCAAGCGAGCTCACAATCTGTGGACCAGAGTGGCATCTAACAACCAGCCCAAGTCAGCTCATAACCTGTAGACCAGTCTGGTATCCAATAACCAGCCCAAATCCGCTCACAGCCTGTGGACCAGTCTGACATCTAATAACTATCTCAAGCCAGCTAACAGTCTGTGGACTAGTCTGGCATCCAACAACCAGCCCAAGTCAGCTCATAACCTGTAGACCAGTCTGACATCTAACAACTAACCTAAGTCAGCTCACGGTCTATGGACCAGTCTTGCATTCAACAACCAACCCATGACAGCTCACAATTGATAGACCAGTCTGGCATCCAATAAATAGCCCAAGTCAGCTCACAATCTGTGGACCAGTCTGGCATCCAACAGCCAGCTGAGGCGAGCTCGCAGTCTGTTCACCAGTCTGGCGTCCAGCAACCAAACCAAGTCAGCTCATAACCTGTAGACCAGTCTGGTATCCAATAACCAGCCCAAATCAGCTCACAGCCTGTGGTCCAGTCTGACATCTAATAACCATCTCAAGCCAGCTCACGGTCTGGACTGGTCTTGCATCCAATAGCCATCCCAGGTCAGCTCATAACCTGTAGACCAGTCTGGCATTCAACAACCAGCCCAAATCAGCTCACAGTTGATTGTGCCAAATCAGCACAGTTGAGGCCAGGGTCAGCTCGCAGATTGCGGACGGGTCTGGCACCCAACAGCCAGCCCAGGCTAGCTCGCAAACTGTGGACCAGTCTGGCATTTAACGACCAGCTTAATCCAGCTCACAGTATGTGGATCGGTCTGGCACCCAACAGCCAGGCCAAGCTAGCTCGCAAACTGTGGACCAGTCTGGCATTTAACGACCAGCTTAATCCAGCTCACAGTATGTGGATCAGTCTGGCACCCAACAATCAGCCTAAGCCAGCTCAAAATCTGTGGACCAATCCGGCATCCAACAACCAGCCCAAGCGAGCTCACAGTTTGTGGACCAGTCTGGCATCTAACAACCAGCCCAAGTCGGCTTACGGTCTGTGGAACAGTCTGGCATTCAACAACCAGCTCAAGTCAGTTCACAGTCGGTGGGTGGACTAGTCTGACATCCAACAATCAGTCCAAATCAGCTCACGGTCTGTGGATCAGTCTGGAATCCAACAATCAGCCTAAGCCAGCTCACAATCCGTGGACTAGTTCGACATCCAATAAATAGCCCAGGTCAGCTCCCAATCTTTGGACCAATCCAGCATCCAACAACTAGCCCAGGCGAGCTCACAGTCTGTGGACTGGTCTGACATCCAACAACCAGCCTAAATCAGCTCACGGTCTGTGGACCGATCTACAGAAGAAAAAAAAAACTTGAATGTGAACAGGCCCTTATGTTAACAAACACTGTCCAATTTGAGGCATAGGGACGTCTAGTAGACGGCGCTCTGGCCTGTGTGATGGTATTTAGCACTCCCCTCTATGAGGTTTGCGGGTACCCATTGATGGCCCATGCATGCAGGGCCCACCATTCCGGGTGAGGATGCCAAATTGAGCCCCTGGCCTGAGAGAGGAAGTCTTTTCTCATCGGAATCAGCCATGGGGCAGTGCTCGTCAGGCGCATTAGGACTGGGAACCATTCCTGGTTCATTCAGAGCAGAGCAACAAAGAGCACTGAGCATCTGCTTTTCCCTGATTCGTTCCAACACTTGATGCAGGAGCGAGACTGGGGGAAAAGCAAAGAGCGGGGAGCAGGGCCAGTCGTGGACCAGCGCATCCTCGTTCTTGGAGAAAAATATTCGGTAGTGAGCGTTTTCCTGGGACGCAAATAGTACCATCTGTGCTCGGCCGAATGTCTCCCACAACAGGAGGATTATCTGCGGGTGCAGAGACCATTCCCCAGCTGGTATATTGTTTCTGGACAGTTTGTCTGGCCCCAAATACTGGGAGCCAGGCAGGTGTGCAGCGCTCCGTGAGTGCAAATTGAGCTGAGCCCAGACCAGGATTCATTCCGTCAGTCTGAAAATGTTTTGAGACTGGATGCCGCCCTGGTGATTTAAGTAGGATACCACTGACATGTTGTCCAAGTGGACTAAGGAGTGGCAACCTCTTATTCCGGGACAAAGGCGCCTCAGCGCGTTGTCGACTGCCAACATTTTCAGACAGTTTATATGAAGGAGATTTTCTCATTCTGACCATTGGCCGATGAACGGTCTGCCCTCGTGCAGCGCTCCCCATCCCGAGGTGGAGACGTCCGTAGACACCACCTGCACACTCGAGGACGTAGGGCTGGGCGATATGGCCAAAAAAAATTATCACGATATTTTTTTTTTTATATCAGTGGATATCGATAATTATCATGATAAATGTCAAATCTTTATTTCTTTCAAGTTTAAAGGCAGATTTTTGCTCCTAAGTGAAAGTTGTATAAACCAGAGCATTAATTGTGGTTTTAAACTACTCTTTATTGTCAGAACATATGACAAACACGAGAACATTTTCACAAATATGAGGTAGAACATTCAAACATTTTCATTCTTCCTTAAAATAAATATCTGAATAGAAAAATATTTCTTCAGCACAGTTTGCAGTGCAGGCTGCACTATTCAAATGACATGTTTTGTCTCGAAATGCATATTTGACAGTGAGTTGACAGTAAATCTGTAAACCTAACTCAAGTTAATAATGTTAAATTTATGTTCATTAACAAAAACAGTAACATCTGTTTTTTTTTATGTAACGGCCACAGTAAAATGTAATATTCTGACTGAGTTTTATTAAAAATTAACCATTGGTCATCCAGTATCATGCATTTAGATCATGATAACCACAGATAAAACCAGGTATAGCCTATAACTTAGCTCCTCACTGTCATGTCAAAATGTAACTTTATGGTTTCTGTGGTATTTGTATGAAAACAGTAGCCTAACAGTTAAATACATTATTAAATACTGTACTTATATTCCATTAGTCACTTAATACATTGTCTACAATAATAATATCATACAATTCAATATGTATATCCCACATTTCATGGTGCAGTTAATATTACTAACCTTACAGTAAATCCATGGTAGGCTAAATGGATTCAGTATCAATTCAGATTCTGACTGTATCGTTGCACGCAGTGATTCTCCTTTTTGTCAGCGGTGTTTCATCTGCCTTTAAACTGGTTTAAACTTGACATTTGTGTTCTTCGCTGAACTCAAGCGCTTCTCACTGGATCTCGTGCGCGAGACGATCAGTAATCGCGTCTGCGTGAGCTCGCGCTGCGCTGCATTTTGGACTTTGACCCGAGTGGATAAAAGCTCCGTGTGGCGCGCGGTTCAAATGAGTTTCGTTCCGCTTTTGGCGCATAAACATTATCGAACATTTATCGACCTCTTGATATTGTTTTATAGAGAAAAATTATATCGCGATAATTATCGATATCGTTTTATCGCCCAGCCCTACGAGGACGTCACACAGTTTACACTAGACTGGTACCAGCCGGTCGCTCTCCAAGGTTTCAGGGCTATGACACATTTCTGATTGACCCTAAGGTGAAGCAGACCGGACCTGACTGGATATGTTTTATTTTGTTTTTATAGAAACCTTGTGACATGTAGTGTGTAGTATTGGTGGGCACGTTCACTACACTACACAGAGGTCCTGATTATCCAAACTGGTCATAACTGGAGCTCTTCTAATAAATTAACCGAAACAGCATATAAGCTACTTGCCACATAGACCTGAGAAATATATCTATAGAAAGCTTGAAATGTCTAATTTTAAACAAAACGATTCAAAATGAATAGAAATGTGCTACTCTCTGCTTATGTAGACTAATTCGAATTAAGTGTTCATTTCTCTCTATAGGCTTGTTCACTGGCGAGTCAGTTACGTAAACTTTATCTTTGCAGCCGACACTGACACAGAAAACATTAATAAACAATTAAAATGTCCCATGCATAATCATGAGATGCGGAATAGGCAATGCATTACAAAAACACTCATTGTTGCGGAAATGCACCGTTGCTATTGTTTGTGTGCACCGGGAGCTGACACTACAGCAGACAGCAGCGCTGGCTTAAATAAATATTACAAGGTTCGAGTATTAGAGCTTGATGTCTGTTTTAAACACTGTGCGGGATCAGGTACTCACTAAAGAACTCAGCAAGTGACCGCCGGTAAGCTCTGAAGCTCTGTTGATTAACCCTTGTGCATCCTTATGGACATTTTTGTCCTTTTCAGTTTTGTTTTTTTGATCACTTTTCCTGTGTTAAAGCTAACTGCAAAAAAATTGGCACAGGTGTGTATTTTTAATTAAATTTTACTATTTCACCGTCATTTTCTTAAAAAAAATATTTTTTGCATTGGGTACAAAAAATACTCCCTCTCAGCACCTTTTGGACAAAAATGTCCCCATTGAAACCCATTAAAACTGCCATTTTTAATTCCCGGTTCAGTTAACTATACAATTATGCAATCTTTGTTAAGAGGGTTTCATTCTGATGGCAAGGCTTCAAAATTTAATTTTTTACTACTTTTTATCAGATGGTGTCATTTTTTTAAAGTTTGGCCTATAAAAGAAATATCGCTTTATTCCTGTTTTATGCAACAATATTTGTGTGGGTATGTTGGTATGGATGTCAGAGTGTGGTTAGTATGTGTGTTATAAAAAAATATGTATGTGTGTGTGCGCATGTGTGTGTTTGTAATACTGAGAGACAAAAACTGCAAATTCAAATCCAATCACTGTGAGCTCCAGTGGGCTTTTGCTGGCACCCAATGGGGAAAATATGTTACTACGCCCAAAAAAACCCGAAAGCTACCGAAAGCTCATTTTTTGAGATATCATCCTCAAATTTGGAACACAACCTATCAACCTATTTAGATTTATGGCTTTGATTTTATTGCAGTTTTGAGTTCAACCTGATTTAAAAAATATATATTTTATATAAAATATTTTTCATAAACTTATACCTATATAACTTTTTTTTGGGTTTACTTATTATTATTTTTTTTTTACTTCAGCAATAATCTGCAAAGGGTCTTTAAAATGATACCAAACTTAAGTCTGTGCTCCAAAGCGTCACATTTTTATGACAGTTTTTTGACATGGACATTTTTTTCCTCTTTTTATCTATGTGTAACTTTTTTTAATTGATGCACAAGGGTTAAGAAATGCTGTACTTTGCCTTGCTTGCTAGTTACTGCTACTAGAGTGTGCATGTACCATTCAATGACACCCTTTAAATCACGCTGTTGGTTTGACTAGCGCATCTTCAATTCAATTCAAGGTGTTTATCTGTGTAGTGTGTTAAAATATGTCTATTTGTTATGTTTATATTTTGTTTAATTATTAGGGTTTTTTAATATTTCCTCGAATTTGATATACTTAAGTTTGACTAATTTGCCTGGTTTAATTATGTAATTCATGATTTGGACAGTTGTTTAAATACTTTAAATACTATAAAATATTGCTTAAAATCCATCTGATATAAATATAAATAATAACTTTGACTACATAATTACATATAGATAGTATTTTAATTTTCAAATGAAAAATTCACCGTTTTCAAATCCATTCAGCCGAATATTTTGATATTTAGAAGAATATCAGTAACCAGACAGTTTCTGGTCTCATTGACTTCCATAGTAGGAAAAAAATATACTATGGTAGTCAATGAGACCAGAAACTGTCTGGTTACTGATATTCTACTAAATATCCAAAAAATCGGATGAATACATTCGAAAACGGTAAAACCCAACTGTTTAACTCTGGGGGAGTGGTAAAATGAGCCTATTTCCAAAAAAAGTGGAGTATCCCTTTAAAGTGGGACAAATTTGGTCTGAAATGGCACAAACTGTGCAGTCCTCCTCTTTGGCGTCACCTGCTCAGGAGCTTGTGAATACAGGACATCGGCCTCGTCCAGCACCAGGTGACACAGCCTCAGGAACAGAAAGCACTGAGCCTCCAGCAGTCTCATCATGGAGAACGGGGTCGTCACCAGCAGCTGACCTGTAACGGCATCACAACAGCTTTGGGTTTCGGTCCAGACTCCCCACACTCAACATTTCATGTGCTACGGACGGACACTCACAGTTCCTCGGGATCTTGAACTTCTTGGGCTCGTCCTGGTCCAAGCCCAGCAGAGCACTGGTGGGACGGAGACTGTGAGTGGCTCGGCTGTCCTCCAGGAGCTCCAGCACCGTCTGGACTTTCTCCCAGCCTGGGCACAGAATCACCGCCACAGGCTGCAGGCAAACACACACACACACAATGTGTAGCAGCACAACTGGGGTCAGAGCATGACAAGAGCATTAGAGGAAGGAGATTGTATAACTGTGTGTTCTGAGATGAAAATCCCATTTCTGTTCTTGGCCATTTGGTTTTTGGATTTAGATAAAACCGTAAACACACTGCTAGGACATATATGAAAGAATGTGTGGGGAAATTAATTTAATTGCAGTTTGCGTGAGAAATAATTGCAGTGCTGTGGTCAACATCTATAGAGTTGGTATTGCTATAGAGTGAAAACCGGTGACCGCAGACTACAATATTCATAGAAAGAGAACGATATGAGTGTGTGAGTTACAGCCAGTAAGAATACGGTCATGTTTGCACACCAAAAAGCTCAAAATAGTGTAATAATATCACATCATCATGTTTTAAAGAAGAGTAGTCTGATTAATTGGTGTAAATAACGGATGATGGCCACAGAACGCTAACAATTACACACATTCATTTAAATCGTTTAAATCTACATTAGTTTAAATCGATTTTGTGTGCGTGTGTGGGTTTCAGGGATGTTTAGATTACTACAAAAGAGTTCACATTTTCTCTTTTCTTGAAAATATTTAGCTATTAAGAGATATTTAAATGCTTCAGTTTGTTTTCATACAATAATAATATAATATGAAAACAATTTGAAGCATTTAAAATGATATATTATACCATATCAAAATCAAATACTTCAATTATTTTTTTTATTATTTTTTTATTATAGTAGCCCTGTATTTTATTATTATAAGCCTAATAGAGAATTGATCTCACTAGGGCATTGTTTAGGGCTACTTTGAAAAGTTTAAAACCCGCTGCTAAAGAAAATATTGGAAATTCATTAGCAATAAACAATCATTTAACTTTGATGGTTTATAGCTATATTGATCCCCGTTTTTTTCTCCTTTTGTCCCAAAGTCTGCCTGCCATGGTCAATAGTGTTTGAATGAAACAACGGCGCGCCGCTAGACGTTACACAGTTGTCCGCGTCTGTTGCCAGGGTTACTATGGGCGGAAACCAGGGATGTTACATCAGTGACAGGCGACAAGTGAACAGAGACGGGCACTATCTAAAATTGTGAATTTCTCCAAATTCTCTAAATTTAAGTCATGGAAACAATTAGGATAACTTAAGTACACAATTGAAAGTGTTTTTTGGATATTTTGATACAAAATTCTTACATATTGTACCTTTAATGCTGCCTGAACAAAATTAATTGACTGTACAAAAACACTTTATGGTTTTCCCAAACCATCTCAGTGTAACAGCTTAATTTTTTTCATACTAAATTATATTTTAAAGAATTGAACATTGTTATTGTAATTTATTTGTAATTTTATGGTAAAGATGGGTACAACAACACTGTAAAAAGAAAATCTCAGGTAACCTAAAATGTGCTTCATTTGGTGACTTCTTAACTGCTTGTTTTCAAAAATATGATTTAATACCAATAAGTTACATCAAGGGTCAAATAAAATAGAAATTACACATTAAAGTTCAAAGTTACAACTGCATGCTGACACCGCTGTACAGGTCAGGTGCCTAGAATGTGTTTGCTCAGGTGCAAAAAATATCCCCCAATAGAGAAAAGTTTTGCTCAGGCAGAATAAAAATCAGGGAAATTTAAGTAAACGCTGTTCTCCTCTGAGCTGTAGGAGTGCATCTCACCCCAGAGCGAGCAGCGAGGCTGGAGACGACCGACACCGTCTGCAACAGCATCAGCAGAGGAGGGATATAGGACAGAGGATTGTCCCCGCTGTGCGACACCAGCACCGTGTCGAAGCCCCGAGCCACCGCAGGCCAACAGTAGCTCTCCGCCACATTCGGCCCGTTATACTTCCTCCGCAGCAGGAACTGAAACATCCACACAATCAGATACAACCACTAAAAACATCCTCTATTCAAATTAGTGATGGGCAACGATTGATCGCATACCAAATAAAAGTTTGTTTACAAAGTTTATGTGTCCGTGTGCTGTGTGTAATTATTATATATATATATATATATATATATATATATATATATATATATGAGAGACAGACCGATATTATCGGCCGATACTAGGCATTTTCCAAACTATCGGTATCGGCAGTTATAATGGCCGATAAATGAATATTTGAAGAGTTCAGATGCAAAAGCCTCTAAATGCCATTTGAAATGTTCTTCTTTAATGATGATTTTTATCAAACTTGTATATTTAAGTTCAGTAATTTCACTTAAATAACAATTAATAGGTAATCATCATTGCCATTTAAGTGAAATCACTGAACTTAAATACACAAGCTTGATAAAAATTCTAGAAGAAAATTTCAAACGGCACTTAGAGGCTTTTGCATCTGAACTCTTCATATAAAAAATAAAATAAAAAAGGACGAAACACGCTTGAACCATGTCATGAGTGTTGGAGTTGTATAGTTTGTCCACCAGAGGGCACTCAACACGGTTCCTGTTCATGATACATACATTGCTTAAATAACAATTAAAAGAACATTCCCATCAGTTCTCTTAAGTCAAATAAGCATGACAAAATTTGTGACTATCATGTCCAGTTTAAAATAAATAAATAAATAATATATCGGCCGATTTTTCAGAATATCAGATTTGAAAACACAAAACTATTTGTATCGGTATCGGCCTTCAAAATCCTTTATCGGTCGGGCTCTAAAACATATACCAAAAATACACACAAATGCTTGTATATATTTAAGAAATATTTGCAGGTGTATACTGTATATATAGTTATACTAATTTATATTATATAAATATTTTTATGTTAACACATTTTTATTAAATATATAGATGCATGTGTGTGTATTTATATATACAGAATAATTACACACAGCACACATATTATGTAAACAAACTTTAATTTTGTATGCGATTAATCATTGCCCAGCACTAATTAAAGTATGATCCCATATCCTCCAACACAAATGTTAAAAGTCACAAATAATACCCCAGAAGCAATCAGAAGAAAGCTAATTAAGTTGGGCGCATGGCCATAGTATTTTGCAGTGGAAAAGTGTCAAATAACACAAAATGATAAATAAAGCAGTGGATATTCCAATATGACATCATTCAGGCACACTTAATGATGGACCTTTCTGAACTGCTCGCTGATGGGAGCGCGGGCCAGGTTTCTGCAGGGTTCGACACGCAGGGCGGAGTGCACCAACACACCCAGGTGACCCGGGTCACAGCGTGCAGCCTGTGGAACAGCACAGGCCCGGTTAGACAACACACACCAGCACCATCAACACTGCAAACCAATAATGAGGCTCTTACTTTGGCATCAAGAGATTCTTGGTCTGGATTGAGTGGATCAGGGTTCAGAAACTGCATGAGTCTGTCCAGAATAGGGTACACACAAATAGGGGAAACATTTCTTTACGAAATAGGTAAAATAAATTAGATGTAGAGAAATTGTGCGACATGTTTGTTTAGTAAGGACAGTAATGTAGAGCCTGCCTTGACGAGGCCAGCTGATCATCAAGATTGGGCTCTTGGGGGAGAGATGCCTCTTTCTGCTCCTCTGAGGAGTCACTGGCACTATGAACACACACACACACACACAGGTGTAAAACTACATTGACTAACTGAATGTCTATTTGGTCTCAAGTAAACGCTGCATAATCAGGCTGGTTTCAGATTAACTTGACCGGAATCAGACGTGCTTGTGTGTCTTCTGAAGGGAAAGTGTGTTTGGCCTCACCATGATGCCGAACTCCCGGCTGATGCTGAAGCCACGCCGTTCTCTTCAGGCCGATCAGGACTGTGCCGCTTCTCTTCAACAGACTGAAAATAATAAAAGCACTTTACAGTCACTCATTTATCCGCTCGTTTACTAACTATTTCTGCAGATGCAAAAAGAGGTATTTAAGATTTTTGAGTGCTTACTTCAGGAATCTGCTTTGAATGTAATTTAAACTTCATGCATCTGTGAAAGAAAAACAATTTATTATAATTTTCAAACATTATATTAAACTAATTAACCGATCACCAATCATTTTGAAGTCTATTTGTAGAATTATTTACAGGGATGCTCCAATCAGGAATTTTGCATTAATTCAGGACCTGAATTTCATTTTTGAAAATGGGAAGGTGAATGAATTGTCAAGGTTTTGAACTATTGTGTAATAAATAGAAATAATTTGAGCACGTAAACTTTCATATGTAGGTTTAAAGTCACACCAAGGAACTTTTCAACCTTCATAATATATTTCCAAGTCTCTTGTGATGGTACATCGACTAAAAATAGGTTGAATGACACGTCTGCCATAGCCTGACGGGGTCTGTAGCGTTTTTAATCGTACTTTTAAACTTCGGGTTTCGGGTAACCGGTGAACAATTCGACTGCTTTATGACATATACGTCACTTCCACCACCACCCCCACTTCCTTAAAATTGGACGTGCGAGCCAAAAGTTATAGTCATGGCCGAAGCAGCACAGAAATACAAGAAAGCAAAGGTTTTATCAGAGCAAAGCAAAAAGAGAAAGTGATCGCGTTAAAGGCAGAACGAGGATCAACATTGGGCCAGCGTTTTCTGGCGTGAGCTGAAGGAGGAGGAGGGGTGCCGACCGATGCGGACTTGGCTGTCATGCTTTTGGACTAGTAAGTATAATAATTGAATACTATCTCTTTGTTTTTGTTTTTTTTTGTCTGCCTGACTATGTTACGGAAGCTATCTTATCCTCCGTTTATCTTCATGAATCAAGTAATGATAGTAGAGTAGCGAACTATCAATCTGGTAGCTAGTAAACGATATTCTAGTTTTTGATGGTTAGCTATCGCTAGCATTCTCGTTCTGATTTGAACTTTGAAATCGATGAAATCGAAATATGGTTATTATCTACCACTCAAACATTGTATTGAAGTATCACGGTAACGGTAACCAATAAAGTAGGCTACTATAATGACGCAGGCTTGTAAACGTGAGCATCGCGATCATTTGTTGTTAGAAAAAAAAATAAAACCCATGAAATTATATTCATATGACATGCTGAGATATACGCCTGGGATGAAGACATTTCACACGCGACGCAAGCAGAACACCTGCATGTGACCTCCAACGACAGTGTTCAGGGCTATCATGGTTGGCAACAAATGCGCGTGCATGTGGGATGACAGAGTTTACGACAGTAGTAGAGGACAATACTGTTTCCCAACTGTAGGGGGACCCCGAGAGCAAAAGTTACCTGGTGTTACTTTAATAGATTCAATTTATGCAGCGAGACTTCACAACTAATTACTGACACTGTACCACAACATTTTACATTTCTTATGCTACGTTCACTGGACGCGAATAGCGCGTCAGGCGCGAATGATTTCAATGTTAAGTCAATGCAAAGACGCTTTACGCGCGTGAAAAATTCCTGCGGCGCGAATGAGGCGTGGAGCGAGGCGCGGAAGATGCGAATACGCCTCGTTCGCGCGAATTGAGCGTCTGGTGCGTTAAGCGCGTTACGCGCGAATGATTCAGTTAGTGCCGTTTGTGCATTCACGCGTTTGACGCGAATTCGCGTCTGCCACCCGAGTTGAAAAATCTGAACTTTGGCGTGAATTGGCGCCGCGTTAACCAATCAGGAGCCTAGCTGCTTGCTCATGTGGTGAAGTGTCTGGATGCTTCAATAAATTATTTTGTTAATATGACTAAATGCATGGTGGGATTATAAACAACAAAGCAAATGTTTTATCACTTAAAACATTATTTCTAGATACGAGACATGTTCATTTTGTATTGAATGTTATTCATTCCATATCTAGATTATATGAAATAGTATTATGTTGTAAAGACAATCAACATATGTGCATAAATTCGTGTCTGGACGTGAGAGAGAGAAAAAAAAAAAAAAAAAAAAAAAAAAAAAATCACAGGACAGGTTAATAACTTTTGAAGGCTGGCTCTATTTATCATCAAAACAAAAAATAAATGACAGCTAGATTAGATGGATGAGGGAGAGGGTGATCCTCGCCCCGATGCGGGACAACATGTCATCAAACTGGACGCGGGACAGGCGGAAGTACCGCTGACAGCGGCCGTCATCCAGCGCAGCTCCTGGAGCGAGCAAATGGTGAAACTCGCCAAACGGTTCGACTCTTAAGGGTCCGATGGACACAAATATACGGCGACGATGATCCCCACGCAGCTGTTCTGCTCTCCAGAGTAAATACAGAGCGGTAAATCTCTTGATGAATGCTCGGTCGACATAAAAACAATGGCCGCCAACGGATTTTGATTCTGACGCGCGCAAATTTCGCTTCAAACTTTTGTTTTTACGCGCGCCAGTTTCGCTCTTGACACACGAATTAACACAAAGTGGTCAAGCGTCAAACTAGACGCATCAGGCGCGAATTTGACGCGCGATTCGCGTCCGGTGTGAACGTAGCATTAAGGGTCAAATCTGAATTTCATCCATTAATCGAACTTCCATAGTGCATAGTCTTGCCTTGAAATTTTCTCATTTGGTCACATTCTGTTATGGAATATTAGTTTTTATTGATTGTATATTTTGAGTTTTATTCACATCCATTATGCAGGTATTATGCAGGTATTATCCATTATGCTGCTCGCTGAAACATTTGAACACCGACTGTTTCCATCGACTGTAGTCACAAGTATCAAATTACATTTATAACTGGCCTTAGTAGGCCTAAGTGTGTCCCGGCTTTATGCGGTTGTTAATGCAATTATTAGAGAGAGGAAGCGAGAGAGATGTTGAAATAATGAGACAGAAAAGCATGGGCGTCAATATTATTATTTATTTATTAATTAAATTTGTTTTAATTCATTCGTTCATTCTTGTTTTCTATAATTGACAGTAGATAACCCAATAAATGAAACAAGTAGGCCTATCTATAATTATTTATTATTATCTGGAATAATTACGAAAATCCGTGCAGCAGGACTATTAACTTATTTATATAGCCTATTCAGTTTAATTTTCCATTTAGCCTATTATAGATAGGACTACATATTTTATTTATTAGCATTAAACTGTATGTGTCCATTAAATGTGAAGTTAGACATTGTAATCTGCAGATCAAGCGCATGGGGCTGCATGTTTTTTCTTGTTATTAATTATTTTCCGTTATTACAGTTAACTACGCGCAGTGATATGGAACTGTGATGCGGTCAAACCTGCCTGAAACTACTTCAGCCGTGCGTTTCCCTGAAAATAATTGCACAACTTTAGGACGTTTTCAACCAATCAGAATCAAGCATTCAACAGCCCTGTAGTATAAAGTAGTTTAATGCAGTACTGACACTAAAACTGAGTTTTTTCTCTCCCAGTAATTTTTATTTTGGGTGAATTATACACAATATATATTGTCACATTGGCCAATAGCGATCGGTAGCTGATCAATCAGAGCACCCCTAATTTGTTGGCTAGTTAACTAAATTACTCATCATTATCACCTTCATAAAATCAGATGTACTTAGAGACAAGTCGGGTGTCCATCTAAACTTAAACACACAATCCAAAACTCAATTACACGATTTATGAGCTCTTAAGGAGGAACCGGACTGAGATGAGTCTTACTGGGCCTTGTTTACGTCGGTCTGCGCACAGCTTTCCTCTGTGGTAATGCCCGTGGCCTCGACTCTGATCCGCCATCCTCTGCCGATCTGCATCAAACCACAGGGGTCACAGTTAAACTGGGATCCGGGCGTTCACTGGTGCCGCTATAAAGCCCAACTCGGTCGAGCTTGATCGCTCTCGTGTGTTATAAACGGACACTTACAGTGTTGGTCCCAGCATTGCGGGCCAGTTTATGGACTTGAGGTTTGACCGGAGAAGGCGTGTGTTCTTCCTCCGACACCTGCGGTTTCTGCGGCTCGCTTTCTAAAGGAGAAAAACACACAGCAATATGAGTACCTTTCAAGACATTCACTATCCAGGCTGCTAATTTTACATGTCATTTTAGTGTAGGCTTGGGCGGTATTACGGTAATATCGTATACCGCGGGATCTAAAAATAGCAACGGTATCATTTTCAATATCGTCATACCGCCAGAAAAAAAAAACAATGCACTTAAATAGGAGACAAGGAATCCTTGTCTCCTATATAAGTGCAATGTTTTAAATACAATTTATTTAATGGCTAAAATGCTTATATCTGGTTCTCATGACGTGACAGTGTGGTGACGAGAGAGTGGGGGAGAGAGGGCAAAGATTGCAAGTTGCGCACCGAGTGACTTGGTCTCGAAGAAGAACACGAATTCTGCAGTTTGGCAGGGATGGGCATTTCAAGCAAAAATAATATTTAAAGATTGCCTGGTATTATTCGATTATTATTTGAAAATTGCGCCCCACCACCACATGCACGCCACATGCATGCAGTCTACAGCGGGACGGACCGTGTGACGCTTAAATATAAGATAGGTTTGAAAAAAAAAACGTATTCCTTTCATATTTTTTTAATAATATGATGTTTTTCTATGTATGTTGATTTTATGAAAAGGGAACTTCATGAGATGACTAAGATAAGATCATAAAATGCGCAATATCGGAAAACATTTGGAATGGGTCAGTCAGACATGATTATGACCACTTATTACGTTTTGTTTTGTAGAAATCCTTTCTTTAAAACGAATTTCGTTTTGAATAAATTGCATCTTCATTTTAATTTTTTTTTTTCATCAACGAATTGCCTGGATTAATTAATAATAAGCAAATATAGTGATCAGGACACGCGCCGGCGCGTGACTGGAGCGCGACTCATACATGAACTGAACCTCGCATATAAGAAACAAGATCTGAGAAGTGTAGTAAGCTTGAAATGTCTTCTTTAACAATCTAAAAGAAATTGGCTGCTCTTTGCTTATGTTTAGGCTAATTCATATCAAGTGTGCATTACTCTTTATTCGCGTTCACTACCGCGAAGATGCGAGTTTGCATGCAATCTTTATCTTTGCAGCAATTGACATAGAAAACACGTTGGGTCAGTCAGACATGATTATGACCACTTATTACGTTTTGTTTTGTACAAAGCCTTTCTTTAAAACGAATTTCGTTTTGAATAAATTGCATCTTCATTTATTTATTTTTTTTCATCAACGAATTGCCTGGATTAGGCTAATAAATAAAAAGCAAAGATAGTAGCTAATCAGGACACGCGCCGACGCGTGACTGGAGCGCGATTCATACATGAACTGAAACTCGGTATATAAGATACATGTCTAAATGATCTGAGAAGTATATATACATGTAAGCTTGAAATGTCTATACTTTTAAACAAAACAATTACAAGCTAAAAGAAATGGGCTGCTCTCTGAGCTATAGGCTTATTCATATGAAGTGTGCATTAGGCTACTCTTTATTCGTGTTTTCATACCATGAAGATGCCAGTTTGCATCGTCAATGCAATCTTTATCTTTGCAGCAACTGACATAGAAAACACTAGTTTATTAATAAATAATTTTATCTCGGCTCCACTCGGCTCGCGTCGAGAGCTCGTGGCGCGTGATCTTCAGAAATGCGCTCCCCTCTCTAGAGGAAATATCACCACTCTGCTCACATTCTCTGGTGTGAGACAATGTGTATCTCCTGTTTTCTAATAGTTGATTGACAGCTTTTAGATGCATTATTGGAACCGACACTCTCTGGTTGAACGTGTCATCATGTGTGATGCCGTCTGAGCCTTATCTCGTAATTTTTAATTAGTCACGCGGTAATACCGTATACCGCGGTAAAATAGGGAGGAGGTTTGACGGTATGAAAATTTGGATACCGCCCATGCCTATTTTAGTGTGATTAAATACAAAAAATGTTTTAGCAAGGGTCTGTGTTTTAAATCAGAAAAACAAATAGAATAGAAAAGAAAAGGTAAGTGCTAGTTAGGGGTGTGCGATATGACGATTTTTAATCGTGGACGATTAAAATGTCTCCACGATCTGCTTTTGAAGAAATATCGTAGTATCGTGTTACAGTGCATTCTATCAGTTCAGTTCTGGCGCCTCCGTCTCTCAACTGTACAACGCGACGTAGCCTACACATGATCACACGTTAATGAATAGGTACGGGACACTGCAATTCACAAAAGTTCATTATTTGCATAAGCCTTGCCGGTTAAACATTTAATTCACGTGCTGATGCGCTGTTCTAACGTGCGCTTTCCTGACCGCATAACCCCCGACGCTCACAGGCACTAGAAGTCTGTCAAACAGCGCCTGAATACTGGACTAAGTTATCTTTCGAGTCTTATTAAGCTAATACTGTTAAATACACACAATGTTTGCATAAACAGGCTATGTCTAAAGTGAAAGCAAACATTTGAGAGAATATCTGGTGTAATATGCGTCTATATTAAACGCGTCGCGTGCTGGTCTAAAAGCCACAGGAATAAATAGTACTGCCGCTTGTCCTTAAAGGGATAGTTCACAAAAAACAAAAAACAAAAATCCGTCATTATTTACTCACTCTAATGTTGTTGCAAACCTGTATTAATTTCTTTCTTGTGCTGAACACAAAAGACAATTTTTTTTTTAATGTGGGTAACCAAACAGTTGCTGGTCCCCATTAACTTCCAGGAGAGAACCTATAAAAAAAACTATAAGGAGACCAGCAACTGTTCGGTTACCCACATTATTCAAAATAACTTTTATTTTCAACAGAAGAAAGAAACTTATTTGGGTTTAAAACATCTTGAGAGACTAAATTAAGACAATTTTCATTTTTGAGGGAACTATCCCTTTAGTGTTGATAAAACAAAAAAACAAAAAACAAAAAAAAACACAAGGAGAAAATCACTCACTCACTGAGAACTTTAATATATCTTTAATAAGAATCAATTTATTCAGTGAAGTCTATGTAGTGTTTTAATTTCATATTTGTTCATTTAATTACTTCAATGCAACTGCTAAATACACCTACTGCATCTGAAAAAATAAAGCACTATTTATTTAATATGAATATTAATTTCTGTAATGTTTATCTTGTCTTATTTTTTTAATAACAAAGAAAATAATGACAAAGATTTTTATCTTCGCCACTGGCCTAAATGTATGCCTTTCTTTTTTCTTTTGTTACCTAAGGCTTTGTTTTTAACATAGGGACATTATTTGGCTGTAATGAACAGCCAAAATATTAAAACCAACTTGAAAAAGAATCGTGATAAAAAATCGTGATCGTGATTTTCCTAAAAAAATCGTGATATGATATTTTTTCCATATCGCCCACCCCTAGTGCTAGTATTAATTGACCTATGGCTAAGTCACGCCCCCTCCACTCACTTGGACAAACACGGTATGGGCGCTATGGCAGCTGTCACAGTAGGAGACATTTCACAGGAGGCAATTGGTGATTTTTGGAGACAGAAAGATTATATATTAGGGGTGGCACGGTACATGAAAAAACACCCGAACCGTTCGGTTCGGAGCGCGTGTGCGTCTCACGGTTCGACGCATGCGCAATGTAACCTCGTGCCCGTATGTGACGTGTTTTCTTTTCGCGCGACAAACTTGTTCGACTTGGACCGGCGCTGCATAGAGCGATCGGTGAATAACATCAATCTAGCGAGAGTCGGCTCCGTATGCATTCATCACTTTCGCGGTATTTGATGTCATTACCGATCGCTCTGTGCAGCGCCGGTTCAAGTTAGTAAACAAGCCAGTAAAAGTGGAGTATGGAGCGCTGCAGGTCACGGCACGCGGAGAAATGGCAAGTGGGAGAGATGAGGGAGTTGGAGGACGCGCCAGCGTCGTATAAGTCTATGGTATAAGTCCGGTGTGTGGGAACATTTTGGATTTCATGTTATGATATTTTAATTTAACTACAGTGGCACTTTATGTATAGATAAGAGCTTCAGTCATACGTTTCCAAATCCTGCACTTTAATTTTAAGTGGAAAAAAGTACCCTCACATTTTGGGAATAGAAGCATTGTTGATACTGTTTTTGTGTTGAGGTTGAACTTAAATTTCACTTTATGTTTATGGCCTTTGCTATTGCTATAGCTTAATTATCTATAGGCAATGATGTTTCATGTATATTTACATTTAAAAGACAGTGTTTTAAGAGTTGCTCTCTTTTTCTTTTAAAAGATAGAATTTTGGTAAGAGCTACAAAAGTTAGCAGTTGATACATGAAAGTTAATTTCTTTGTGTAAATAAGATTTATGTGAAAAAAATGCACAAGTTCTTGTATGATAGTGATACACATTCTCCTTTTTTTGCCAAATAAACAAAAAGCATGTCAATTTCTTCTCTCTTGCTGTATCTAAATCTCACCTAGCTTTCCTCTGAGATAGTCCCAAAATGTGCTTAAAGTCAAAGAGTCAAATTCAGTTTGTGCATGATTGCATGAATATAATATATATATTTTTAATACTGTATCCTAAAGTGTGGATAATTAAGCTATATATCACATGCTGAAGTACATTTCTGGAGTGTTAAAGATTAAAAGAAAAAATAACAAGAACCGTACAGAACCGAAAACCGTGACCCTAAAACCGTGATACAAACCGAACCGTGGGTTTTGTGAACCGTGCCACCCCTATTATATATCATTTTGAAGTCACCTAAAGGGCCTTAACTATGCATTGGAGGGTTATATTAATCATTTTATTGTTGAGTAGGTCGATGGAAAGCTTCAGCTTCAACAGGTCATAGTGTAAACGTGATAAACCGCATATCGTTGCCATCACTGTTTGGTGCTGCGGTATTTACATGAATCATTCAGCACAACATTGTTAACATTTGTTATCTCGGTTATTTACAGATACGTTATGGCTCGTTTCCACTGAGGGGTACGGTACGGTACAGTACGGGTCGGGTCAGGTCGGGTACATCATGATCCGGCTTGCGTTTCCACCGCCAACAGTACCCTTACTTGATAGGCATGGTGTTTGCTGGAAAGAAGCGATCGAAGTCATTTTCGCACGAAGAAAGCGACATAGTAAACAACAATGGATGACAGACAGCAGATCTTGATCATCTTGTTCTTGCTTATCGGCATGTTTGTCACTAGAAACAAGCGCTGGCATTAGGCGTTTCTCAATATCAAGTAGCCAACGCAAAATCCGACTCAATGACTCCCGAGGACGCGAGTCCAGTAATTCTGCTAATCGAACAGTGCGTTCTTGAACGCGGCACTCAGCTCGCTCTGCGACTCCGGTTATCTCTGTATGTTCATTTTAGACGACAATAAAACCACTCTGCTTCTTTTCGATTTCATTTAAATACATTTTAAACATTATAAGCACACAAATGTGGTTCAGGCAATGCATAGCCTATTGATTATAGTCACTGAATGTATGTAACATTATATTTATAACAAAACTAAATATAAAACAACCCTGCCTGCCTACCTCTTCGTTTAAATTTAAAAATATTAAACATATGCCCGGCAATATGTAACGTTAACGTATTGCATATCGCATTGGTACAAATGTTGCAATAAACAACATTAGATGATCTTGTTATAAAATAAAATAATTAAAAATTACAAACTATCTTTTTGTTGAATTTCAGTTTTATCAATAATAGGCATTATAAAAGTATAAGTAAAAGGTACAAAAAGATATACAGTAAAGCTTACATATCATAAAGAAACAATTCAGTCAGTCAAATATACAAATTCAGCGCTCAAAGATATGAAACTTCACGTAGCCTTCTGCCAAAACTATTGGCCAGGGAACGAATTATAGATTCACGAGACCAAAGATCACCTGTTAGGTTTATACAAGACGAACTACATCTCATGTTTAACCACTACAGAGACGTCCGAGTCAGCGGCAAACATCAGGACGACTAGCCGAGGAAAGGCTGTTCCAGGCGGGGGACACGAGCGCGAGCGTCCGGTGATCGCTTAGAATGGATCTCAGTCAAATTATCATAAATCTATAAATAAACCACAGATTTGAGCTTTAAAAAACTACTTTCTCGCCTGAACAACTCTTAAAACTACATTTCGTGACACAATAACAGTAGAATTATATTTCAACTGTATGCTTCTAATGCCCTTGTAGCACACGCGAGTGACGATCCTCTGTCCACCAATCACATTTTGCAGTGAGTCTAGCTCCTCCTTTTAGTGCTAGGTACCCCAACGGAAGGGTACCCAAAAAGTGGTACGGTACGGTTCGGCTTTTTGGTACTATTCACAACTTTTGACAGTGCAAACGCAAATAATTGCGTACCGAACCGAACTGTACCGTACCGTACCACTCAGTGGAAACGAGCCATTAATGAAGCTAAGTGACATGATGTACAACGCAGCTAGAAGCTAACTTTAATGTTTTCTAATGTACGTCCAACGTTAGAGATTTTAAAGATAACGTTCAAATACGTTGTTGACTTAACTTAGATCAGATGTAGACATCCTTGTTTAATTTATCCACGTTTAGTTGGTGTTGTGGTCTACCGCATAACTTAATCCAGAGCAGACATTTATCTCGGTTGAGATGTGGCTTGGGAAAGGGTTAAAAAACACACACCCTGCTTCCCAATTCGCATACTATCCGTCCTAAATAGTATTCGAAAATAGAATTAGTACGTCCCAAATCGTAGTATGTTGAAATGAGTGTTTCAAAGATACCCGGATGGTCTACTTTTTCCGGTCAGAATCCGAAGTGTAGATCGATGCACACGGCTGATATTGCCCACAAACCATTGCGCGTTGGACGAGGATTCGGTTAGAACTACAAACACGAGTAAAAGTGTTAAAAAACTACAGACACGTAGTCGAAACGGAGGACGCGCGAGTCCCCGCGGTTGTGTATAGAGGTTTAGATAAAGAGCTTTGAGTGATTAATTATCAGTATCTAACCTGACGAAAATGAATTTATTCAATGTTGTCCACATTATATTGCATTTGCAGCAGCATTGTGAACTTTTGTAAAGACACGTTTAGCCATTACGTTTTAAATGCATCATTATATTCAAATTGCAAACACGAGGAGAGCATGAAAGACCCACAACTGGCAGATGAACGCGCTCTCCGAAACGGTAGGAAATAAAATTAGATAGAATGGAGGGTTTTAACTGTGACAAGATGATTGACAGGGCAGTTTACGGTGACAGGATGCACGCAGCACGCGACAGAGCTGTCTGTTAAAGATGACCTGATAGTATGTCCCAAATTGCCTACTCTTTTGCTACACATTCAAAAGTATGTACTTTTTCCTCACAAAAAGAGTACATACTTTTAGGACGTAGTATAAGTAAGCGAATTGGGACGCAGCAACACAGTCACCCAGCCTCTCGGGAACCTAGTGTCAGAAGGTCCAACAGCGACGGTGCGTTGTGGTGCATTTAAAGGTTTTGTAAAATATATTTTTCCCATCTGGTGGTTGTTTTTGTCGTTCAACAGCAATTTACTAGTGAAATTCGTTATTGTTAGAAGTCAAATAAAATAAAATATAATAAATCTTATATATATAAAAATTAAATCATTTAAAGATTTTTTTTCTCCTTTTTTTTGTGATAATTAGGTTATGTCCATTTGTCTTTGTCCGTCAACAAACAAAACAAACCAATATATTTTACTGTATATCCACATAGAAAACAGATATTTAAAACTCTAATAATATTTCACAGTTGTTGTTTTTTTGGTCAAATAAATGCAGCCTTGGTGAGCAGAAGAGACTTCTTTTTTTTTTTTTTTTTTAAAGAGTAAAAGATCTCCCCAAACCTGACCTGTCTGTGGTTGCGGACCATCTCTCCGCTCGGTTCGTTGGGGATTCTGGGGGATATCGGGCGCGGGCGAAGCTTTGACCGGACAGCAGCCCTTCATCTCCAAGAGATCTTGAGGACGGGAGTAAATGTCCCACGCCAGGCTGACAGGAGCCCGGTCTCCATTCCTGTTCCCGTCCGGCACGCTCGACTTCTCACTCACGAAACAGGCAAACTTCTTGGCCACGAGCTCATGGTTCACACAGATCTGCTCAACGACAGCGGACTGGCACTCAGCAGCTGTCTGAGATCCTGCTCAGCATATCACATAAACACACTTTACCTTTGTGTCATTGATAGTCAAGTAGAGTTCAACGGCAGAGCAGCCGGCAAGCGTTTCACACAGAACGGCTTCCGCCAGAGTCGACACTAGAAACACACAGAGCGTCTATAAACACACAATGCAGGAATGCATGGAGGCAAGTTTCCCACAGGAACACGAGTGTCAGAAGAGCTGCTGGAGTTAAACTGAGAAAACAAACCATTATCAGTTAAACTAAAGCTTGATAGTGTTCCTCACACACATCCCGTGATCGTGGATCTCGACATGCAGCAGGAATCATGTTTCCTGATTTATATTTGGATATTTGAATATCCTGATTTATATTCGGATATATTCGGAGCCTGATTTGCCTGTGAAGGCTTCATATAAATACAATTTAGGTCTAAATCCATGTGATCACTATATCAGTGTTATATACATCATTTCGTCCAGCCGTAAAACTGGTGTAGTTTTCTGTCAGTGTTTATTTAAAAACACCCAATTATTCAGAATATACGGTGGTAAATATTTAATTTAGTTGTGAATACAGTATGATTTTACCCCATAATTCAGCATACTGACACGAAATGACTGAAATCCAGCTGTATCTGTCTGGATCCGGTTGTTTCGGTGAATTGCATCGATTCATTTGCTTCTGTTCTGTATCTTTCAACAGTCTGTTATAAAATCTAGTTATAAAGTCAATCTCAAAGCTCTTTCCCGTTTTAGGTGTGATTTTTTTTGCAGCTGAAAACCAATGCTGACGTTCAGTGCGTGTGACTGCAGTCACTCCGGCCGACGCCGACAGGAGGAGCCGCTGTAGAACCACAGCACACTCTTACCTTGTAGCAGATTGTGCAAGTATTTGGTGGCAGAGCTGTCCCACGTTGAGGAGGGCCTGAGATCAGACAGGGAAACAGAGCATCAGAATACCTGCGCGTGCAGCACAGAGACTGCTTCAGGAGAGGGACTTACACCAGCTCGGCCGTGTCTCCGGAGACCGGCACCTGAAGGGTCATGGGGCGAATCCCAGCCAGGCTGAAGCGGCGCACCCTGAAGGGCAGCTGCAGGAACTTCTCCAGAGGAGTCCTGACACTGAGAGCAGATACAGATACTAATGGTGGGGGAAAATATCGCAATATTTTGCGCACGCAATTATATCGATACAGTAGCGCAAAGTATTGCAATATTTAATTATAAATTATCCATTTGAAGTGAGTTGAGGAGTCTTATTTTCCTCTTTTTTTTTGTAATGCCTTTGATTAATATGGGGACATGAATCGCAATATATCGCAGAATTGAATCGCAACACTTGCTGCATCACATTATGTTAAGAATCACAGTAAAATTGAATCCTGGCCCAAATATCGCAATACTATCGAATCGACACATTTTTGCCAATTCCCAGCCCTAATCTTCACACCGAGAGGAAGCAAAGTGGACAGCTAAAATAAAGTGGAACTAAAAACGCTTCATGCATTTAAAAGACTTTTAATTATAAAGACGTCAAAAACACACTGGGACTACTTTGAAATTCTCATGCTTTACTTTTTCCAGCTGCTCACTCAATATGATAGGAAGATAATTATATGCACTAGTTTCTTATAACTCTATACAAAATATTACAAACATCATGCAAACGCTGTCATAATTCATCAAAAGTACCAGCAGCACTTGCATTTACGTAAATCATACTTTAAAAATGTTATAATCACATTAGGCCATTTATTTCTGTCCCCAAATTAAGACCTCTTAAAATGATAGATAAAAGGATTAGTTCACTTTTAAAAAAAAACTTTTGCTGATAATTTACTCACCCCCAAGTCATCCAAGATGTCCATGTCTTTCTTTCTTCAGTCGAAAACAAATGAAGGTTTTTGGTGAAAACATTACAGGATTTTCTCCATATAATGGACTTCAATGGGGACCATCACAGAACAGAGCAAGGCGAGCATTTGTGCTTATAAAACTTAGATTTTTATTTATTTTTTAAATGAGTGATCGTTTCGCTAGATAAGACCCTTATTCGTCATCTGGTGTCGTTTAAAGCCCTTGAACCGTTTGGTTCCCATTGAAGTCCATTATATGGCGAAAATCCTGGAACATTTTCATCAAAAACCTTAATTTGTTTTCATCTGAAAAAAGAAAGACATGGACATCTTGGATGACATGGGGGTGAGGAAACTACAGTATGCTACTTTGTAGTGTTGTCAAAAAACTCGGTACTTCGGTACCAAGTCGGTACTAAAAAAAAAAAAATGTTACGGTACCAGCTTTTCTAGGTACCGAATACCTATCCAGTTCTAGACGCGCTGTCTGAAAGGTGCACAGTTGCGTCCTCTTCATAACGCTGATATATCGCTCTCTCTCTGAATCCACTTGTTGAAACGAAAGGAGGAAAGAGCCACATATGGAAATATTTTGGATTAGGCTAATGTCACGTTGCCATAAGAGGCCGATTACATGCAAATTCGCAATTTCAAATATAGGCGCGAGGCAAGCGCGCTCATAATAAAAACTCGTTGCATAGCAACGACAGACGCCGCGTGAGAGCAAGCGCTTTGGAGAGAATAAGCACGCGCAAAAATATAATAATAAAAAACACGCGCGATATGTGAACGGCCTCTAAAGTGCTTTCGGGGTAGTTTTACGAGTACACATAGGCGGAAATCACGGGGGGGTCGGGGGGGTCAGGACCCCCCCTATCTAAGGGTTGTCCCCCCCCAAAAAAAAACATTAAAATATGTGTATTGTAAATAATGTAATGCTATGTTCTTAAAATAATTAAGAAATAAAATAACACAAATGCAAACGGGGCAATATCGAAAAAAGCGTTAAACATTTTGAGACCCCCTCCCTTGCCTCACAGTGCATTGGTCCACTGCCTCCGTCCCTTTTACCTCAGACGCCTCCGTCCCTTTTACCTCAGACACACATATTCCGGTGGCGGGAGAGAAAAACATAGTTTTTGAGTAGTTGTGGAACTCCAGTAAAGGGGTCGCACACCGGATGAGAAGCGTCGCGTCGCGTCGCGCAGCGCCACAATTCGAACACATTATTCTCTATGAGTGTACACACACCGGCGCCGCCGTTCGGCGTCTGTCCGCGGCGCCCAGCAACGGCTCAGGACCGTGTTCAAAACCCTGCTGCGCCGCAGAGCGCCATTTACATAGTTTTATATACAATTTAAATTATTTTTGTCTCAAATCGGTGCTGACGGATCCTGACTTCGCCCTATGCTGCAATATGCATTTAGTTTTGCATTTATTTACAGAAATCAGCTGCTTGAATGACAATTGCTGGTGTTATTGGATTTTTCAGGTGAGATTCTCAATTCATTCAGTTAACGGATGCTCTGAGGTAAAGTTTTCAGACCGCAGACTCAGCAACGATTGTTTTTAATTGTACAGTACAATAATAACTTAGAACAGACATTATCTTCATGTCATTAAACATTACAATATTGCTGGCCATACACTGGTGAGAAAGTCCGGGTGCGCTGTGCATTTAGATTGTAACGCTTTCACTGTGATTTAGTTGGTTTATCATTTAATATAGTTAAAGAATGAGTCAATGAATGAAATGAAATCGCTGCGCTGCGTGAGGAGAGTATGTAAACAGATTCGCCGCTGGCTTAAACCAGAAATAAATTTTAAGAAGTATAATGAAATGATCTCCATGCTACACTAATAATAGTAGTAAGGCTTTCCTCTCTATTGTTTTGCCTGTATTATTGGTGTCCCCTTCAAAATTTGCTCTTGAGAATTGTTATGTTTATTGTCCCCCCCAACATTTTGATGAAATTTTCGCCCCTGCGAGTACACGAGCACAGTAGTATCCACCCGACACCAGAGTACTGGTATTAGTATCGACGCATCCCTATTTATGTAATTTAATGTCAGTGCCAGTTCTAGGCGTATTCTTGCCTTTATAACTCGGCAGGTTTAAAAAGCCTTTTTAAAATTAAATATGAATGCAGTTTTAGATTAAATAAAAGTACAGTCAAATCAAATAAAACATGTTTTATCTCCTGTATAGTTTGGTAATGCTACAATAGGATACCATTCATCAACATTACTTAGTTCATATCAACACATTGAGTGAACAATATATTTTTACAACATAAATATGTTTGCAAATGTTATTTAATACAAACACTTGATTGTTCATGTTTGTTCACTTCATTCATTGTGCATTAAATAAATGTTAATGGATTAAAACTTTACAAACAACTTTAAAAATGTGTTCGTGCATACTATTGTTTATTTTAGGTCATTTTATCTAATCTTTTTCTAAAGTGTTTATAATGCAAATGTACAGTTTCCACACTTGTAACTGTGATAAACACTTAAATATATGTAAATTTAAACTAAGCTTTGGTACCGAAATTGGTACAGAGAACCGTGAATTTTTACTGGTATTGGTACCGAATACTGAAATTTTGGTACCGTGACAACACTACTACTTTGAACTACTCCTTTAAAACTTCTGATACACCATAAGATATTTATGACCTTAAAGGGACAGTTCATCCCAAAATTAAAATTCTCGCATAATTTACTCACCCTCATGCCATCGCTTTCTTTCTTCAGAACAACACTAACGAAGATTCTTAGGAATATAATGAATAATACACCAAACGCAACAATGGCAATGGTAATCCACATGACCCAAGTGGACGGATCAAAGTTTTCTGAAGCCAAACGATACTTGTGTGTAAAAACAAATTGCATTTTTAACTATAATACATTGCTTAACACAAACGTAAATGCGTTTTAAAGTTTACATGGCACTCGTACGACAGTAGATCGAAAACAATGATTTATTCTTTAAAGTAAAATATTTTGAGTATTTTTCTCACAAACACCGATCGTTTCACTCCAGAAGATATTGATGGCATGAAGGCGAGTAAATGCAGAGTCTATCCCTTTACACTTGATAAAACCAATTCAGGATATTTGAATTTAAATGTTTAAAAGGCTTCGTACTCATCCGCTCTGACGATGATGTGATCTCCGTGGTCTACCAACAAACACCAGGCCTGAGAGTCCAGCGACCCCTCGATGACGGACTCGACCACGGCACGACACCAGCTCTTCAGAGCCAGACTGAACACCACACACACCTGAGAGAGAGAGACAGAGCGGAGTCTGAAATTCTCGCACGTTAAAAAATAAAAACGACCTCTATGAAGGTAATATGATGCCATAAAGAATCGCATGCGCAGGGTAAAGGTCCTTGCACACTTTTCCGAAATTTGAAAAAATTGAAGTCTGAAATTTTCATATGCGTTTATTGGTATTCGTGATTCGTTGGCTGCTTGCTACGGATGCGAAAAATGCACAAAAAAAGAAAAAAAATTACGGATGACAGTTTCGGAGGCAGTGTGTAAACGTGATAAGTCGCATTCACATTACACTTCAAATTGCGCAAATTGAAAATACGCTCAATGGAAACACGTCAATTTCGCGAAAACTCCCATTTATCGCAAAAACATTTTTATGCTCACAGGAGGTGGGTTTTCAGGCAAAAAAAATGAATATTACACAAAACTGCAATGGAAAGAGTTTTTGCGCATTTACAGTCACCTGACATAAATGACGAGCGTGTTCGACAGAGGACGAGACTGAGTTCTCTATTAAATACATAAAAGACAAAAGAATTATGGGAATACTGGATTCTAAACCTCAAAGAAATGCCACAATCACGAGCTGGAAGCGGATCAGGGGGAGAAACTCCCAGAAACACACCTCATACAAGCCGCTCACAGGCTTTACTTGCCATTAATGCTTGGATAACACACACACACATACACATCTCCTTCGATTAATAATAACAGCCAGTGCAGTGGCTGGGATACATAAACCAACATCCGTTGCCATGTTTGGAAAGACTTGTCACGAGAGGAAAATGGAAACGCGTCATTCCGAAATAAATTTTCTGTCGACATTTAGAAAAAATTCGCAAAAGTTTTGCGCAAATCTGTAATGGAAATGCACCTATTGACACGACGTGAGGTCCGAGGTCATTTTTTTTTTACGTGCGAAAAAGTCGTGTGCAATGACCTTAACACTAAAGGATCAAACACTCAAAACACGCCTCTTTTACATGCGAAAGAAAATGTACTATTACAATCAAATAACTTACTAATATTTAATGTTATTATCTCACTTAAAATTCGCAAAAGTTTTGCGAAGATCTGGAACAGAAATGCACCTATAGACCATTTCACAAGATGTAAACAACACTGGTCCAGAAGCACTTCCTGTTTCAGTTTGTAACTGTTTTCTTTATTTCACATGTAAAGAAAACATCTTAAAGATGTTTCTTTAACTTTTTGATTCAGTTTTAAATGTTCTGTTGGTTGTATTTTATCCCAGCTTTTATGTGGTGTTAAAAAACTGAAACAGGAAGTGCTTCTGGACCAGTGTTGTTTACATCTTGTGAAATGGTCTATTGACACGACGTGAGGTCTGAGGTCGTATCTATTTTTAACGTGCGAAAACTTCGAACGAGAATTTCAGACACGGTGTGCAATGACCTTAACACTAAAGGATCAAACACTCAAAACACACCTCTTTTACATGAAGAAAATTTAGTTAGAATTAAATAATTTACTAATATTTAATGTATAATCTCACTTAAAATGAAGTAAATGTCGCATTAGGCATTATAAATCAACACTTTTGACACTTATGTCACTTTAGACATACTTGAATTTTAGATGTTTCTCATGAACTTAAATCTTTTAACATCAACATTTGCATATGTTGGTAATAATTATTATTATTTTTTTTTTAAGAGGAAAAGCGAGTGTCCAGTGTGTAGAACAGAGTCTCGAGATCAGCAGCTCACATAGAAGATTTGTTTAATGTTTCTTCTCCGGTTATGCCATAGCTCTGATTAAATGATATTTAGCCTTCTAAAACCATGATATGAGTGAGTTTTCAGACTGGTAGAGCATGTGACACCACAAACCCCCAAATATGAACCACAGGAAGTTATTATTCTTCATATTCCTGATCTGACATACCAGCCCCAGCTTCAGTTCTGCAGGCTTCAGCTTCTGGAGGTCCATGTTGACCTTGTGGTAGAAGAGGTTCATCTGCACCCTCAGGTGCTCGTACTCCTCAGGGCTGTCCGGCTGAACGCCTGCTCCTCTCAGGACCCGCGCCCACAGGCATCCCGGGTCCTCCACCTGACCACACACACACACATCAAGAACTCGTCGAGATACACTCATGCACACCAAAGATCTGCTTATTACCGATATATCAGTGATGGCTGAAATGCCTTCATGTAAACGCATTAATCGATCAGCGCATACGCTGAAATTTAGTTCAGAATACATGCGGTTTCTATGTAAACAGATATGTGCATCAGATTGCAATGTTTAGGGTTGATCTAACTTTCAGATCTGAATTTAGATTGCATTCATTACTTGACTGATGAATATTAGTGCATTTGTTAGCAAGTAGGGCATTAGTTTCCATTTGTTCATTGCAATGACTTTAATGAGTAAAGGGTCAAGTGTCAAGGTAAACACATTTGTTTGTGATGCAAAGGGACAATCCTTCCAAAAGTATAAAGACCCTTTAAGAGTGATAAAAAAACATGGAGCCTAAAAAAATAATTATTATAAATAAGCAATAATCCTTCATTATTGACAAATTTCTTTTTATTATTATTTTTCTACTACCTATAAAAGCTGTGTTAAACATAACTTGACCTACTTGGAAAGAAAACTGCAAAACAAACAATGAAAATTGATTATTGAGATTATTTCGGCTAGTCGTCTAACTCGTTTTATCTTTAATTTAACCATGTACTAAAATACATCTAGCTAAAATTAAAATGAATAAAAAAGAACTAGAAAATTCAAACCATGAATAAAAACCATAGTGTCTCGATGATGTAATATCTGAATGAGAGCCATCGGCTGCATGTAGTGTTTACCTTGATTATCTCTATTTCTAGCATTTCTTCGACTTCCACCGCAAAATCTGCAAAAGAGTGGAAAGAAAGACAAAAGTTTATTTAAATCCTTCACAGGACACCGATGTCAGCTGGTGTTCAGTGCATGACGGCACACTAGGGCTGTGTGATATTGATAAAACTATATCTCAGGATTTTCTGGACAGTGATTATTAGACGCTATTTTGCTGTGTGTGTTTATCGTGCTGGTACTTTGGCAGGTTTAGGACTGTCGTGGACAGCGACTCATAAAGTCTTTGATATTCTTCATTATCTGGTAGTCAGTTCAGAGTAGGGCTGGGCGATATGGTCAAAAAAATATCACAATCATTTTTTTTATATCAGTGGATATCGATAATTATCACGATAAATGTCAAATCTTTATTTCTTTCAAGTTTAAAGGCAGATTTTTGCTCCTAAGTGAAAGTTGTATAAACCAGAGCATTATTTGTGGTTTTAAACTACTCTTTATTGTCAGAACATATCATGACAAACACTTGCCAAACAGGTGAACATTTCACAAATATGAGGTAGAACATTCAAACATTTTTCCTTAAAATAAATATCTGAAAAGAAAAATATTTCTTGAGCACAGTTTGCAGTGCAGGCTGCACTATTCAAATGACATGTTTTGTCTTGAAATGCATATTTGACAGTGAGTTGACAGTAAATCTGCATCCTCACTCAAGCTAATATTACATTTATGTTCATTAACAAAAATAGTTACATCTGTTTTTTGTTTTTTAAATGTAACGACCACATTTTTATTTGGTAAAATGTAATATTCTGACTGAGTTTTATTAAAAATTAACCATTGGTCATCCAGTACCATGCATTTAGATCATGATAACCACAGATAAAACCAGGTATAGCCTATAACTTAGCTCCTCACTGTCATGTCAAAATGTAACTTTATGGTTTCTGTGGTATTTGTATGAAAACAGTAGCCTAACAGTTAAATACATTATTAAATACTGTACTTATATTCCATTAGTCACTTAATACATTGTCTACAATAATAATATTATACAATTCAATATGTACATCCCACATTTCATGGTGCAGTTAATATTACTATAGGCTAACGTTACAGTAAATCCATGGTAGGCTAAATGGATTCAGTATCAATTCAGATTCTGACTGTATCGTTGCACGCAGTGATTCTCCTTTTCGTGTTTCATCTGCCTTTAAACTGGTTTAAACTTGACATTTGTATTCTTCGCTGAAAAATTATATTGCGATAATTATCCCTACATATAATATATATATATACACATACACACACAAATATATATATTGTATATATAAATACACACACATGCATGTATAATATATATTTAAGAAAATGTGTTATTCATATATAAAATATTTATATTTATATAATATAGATTATGTATTTATATATATACAGAATTTAAGTGCAAATAATTCTTAAATATATACATGCATGCATAGGTATTATATATACAAAATTATTATATACAGCACACACAAATATATTATGTAAACACAGCCTTTTATTTTGGATGCGATTAATCACAATTAATTTTTGCACAGCCCTAATATATAAAAATTCTTCTGGACTAAGACCAGAAGAACTGCGGCGTTTCCAAAGACCCTAGAAAAAACCTGCAAAACTAAAAACTATGCGCAATACCTGGACAAAAGCTGTTTTAAACGTAAAGGGTACTAAACACCTATTGATTTGATTTAGTTAACTAATAAAAGTGAATTGATAAATAAAATCTATTTATGATTATGACATTATTTTGGAAAACATTCTCATTTACAGCATTTTTACACAAGTGCTTTTTCACAGTACTATAGCTTTGCAGGCAGACAGGCACTACCTTCGAGACGTTGCCGCAGTTCTTCTGGTCTTAGTCTCTGTTTTTTTCTGTTTCTTCATATAATTCTTAGATGCACTCGATGATGGGATGATGGGATGATGAGATCCGACCTCCGTGTGGAGCATTGGCTGTTGTCAGAATCCTTGTGCATTCAAAAATTTCACTGGATTATTACAATTATATATATATATATATATATATATATATATATATATATATATAAAATGATATAAAACAGTCTGCCCTGCATATATTATAAATGAAATATAGATTTATCCTTATCAAAGCTACAAGCATTCTTTAGTCAAGTGCAGATAGTAATTTTCTGTTCCCTCTGTTCTTTAGGTTAACTTAACTGACAGACAGAATTAACACTAGAACGGCCACAACGGTCATTTTGACCGTTTTGAATTTTATATCTATAATAACTTTGTTGAAAAAAATAATAAAATCCTGCTGGTACCTGACTTTTCCTAAAATTGTCTGTATTTTCATTTAAAATGCTTTTGATATAAATTAAGTTACGCAAACGTAAGGCAAAACAAAAAAAATGAACATATTTACCTATTTCGGCCATAGATGGTCATATTGACCGCACTGAATTTTGCGGTATTTTTTTGTTAAATATCCCGCGGTTGATCGTGTTCTCTCTCAACTGTCAACAGAATGGTCCGTCCGGTCACCTAGCGGTGTTTGCTATAATAATTTCTACATTAGTTGTTGATCAGAAATAAGCAAATAAAACCGGACTACAGTTATCTATAATTCGGATGCAGGGGAACAATCGGAGGTGGAAAGTGACAGCGACGTTTCCTGGGTGCAAGTTAAAATTTCCTCCTCATCAGAGAGTGATTCAGAGTCAGAGTCCACATCAAGCAAAAAGAGACGGCTGCTATCATCAGACACGGCGGATCCAGATGTTCTGCCCTGTCCTGCGCTGTTTGTTTTGCTGCATGGGCTGTTCACTAGTTCTGCGAGTCCTATTATTATAGCCTTGACCGCGTCGCAAATCGTCACTATCTAACATTTTCGTCATAGTTTTTGTCATTCAAACCTAGTTTTTATTTAGTTATCGTCTCGTTTTCGTCTTTGAAAAAATGTGGTTGACAAAAATAATTACGAAAATTATTCATCAACACTGTTTTGAATCTAACGGTCAAAATGACCGTTTGTGGCCGTTCTAGTAGTTTTGGAATTCTGGCACTTCTAGTGTTAATGCCCCCTGTCACTTTAAGATCTGTCGCTGCTGACAGGATCTCACGCTTCTCATTCTCTGGGTGCGTTCTATTATTCATCCGTCTCGGAGATCCGAATCGGACGACAGATGTTGACTAGCAACACGCCCCCTTTCCTCGGATTTCTCCTCTCGGACGTCGGACAATTAATGCACTTAAATGACAATTAATAGGTAGTCTCATTGCCATTTAAGTGAAATTACTATATAAAAATTATCATTCTAAAAATGATCATTCTAGAAGAAAATTTTTAAATGGTACTTGGAGGCTTTTGCATCTGAACTCTCTCTCTATATATATATAAAATTTAAGTATAAATAAAAGTCAAAACCCATTTTTAGTCATACCTGGAAACAAATCCTGGTCAAATAGGTTATATGGGCCATTTTGTAGAATTGGTTCAAAGTTAGAGTTTGAAAGATCTTGAAAAATAATAATATGAGCAGAAACCGTCTAACTAAATGAACGTTCATTCACACACCCGATTCATATTTAAACAGTCTTTTTGGTTTTACAGATCAGAATAGAATAGCCCATATAGTCTTATGTAGGGGCGAAAGTGAATTAACGCACAGTGCACACGTCTGTGAATTCGTCTATTCCTTCCTATCAGACACGCATTTGATATTTAAACAAAAGTCTTTGTGCAGGTTACAGACATTATTCAGTAACGCGATTAGAACAAAGCACTTAAGAATAAATGACTTACTGCATCAGCTGAATCCGTGCTCCTCAAAATGAAACTGGTAACTGAGGTACTTTTGTACAGGATCCTCCTCACTGCGCAGCAAGACGAAAGGTTAGGACGAGGTTAGATACGTAATAAACTATGTTTTTATCAGTGAGCGGGGTCACATTAACACGTCATACGCTATAATTAGGTAAAAAGGGAAAAGACTGACATCGCTCTCTTTTCATCAACTGAGAATAGTTGCTTTTTTATATAAAGTACTTTATTTAAAAGAAGAGAATTTCAGCTTCATAAAGAGAGATCTTTCGTGTCTCTGTGACAAGTATTTAATGAGTTACAGGTTATTTTTTGGACGCGTTTCAGAAAGATTTTTGCGGAGACAGAGTGAGCTGAAAGTGCACCTTGTTTATTTTATTTATTTTACAAAAACACAAGGTTTTGATATTAATAAGAGTGTACACAAAAAAGAAGACCCTCTATAGTTTATAATCATGTATTGATTTCATTATATGACCATAAATGACGGAGTATTTTAAGTCTATGTTGCAGCTATGTGAAAGAAAAAAAAACACGATCAAAACACGGGGATGTGTTTTTGGTCCTCAGAGGGTTAAAGTCCCTGTAAAGGCAATTCTACATAAAAAATAAAAAATCTAAACACATTATAAATGTTACAAATGTATTGCTAAAACATATTAGAAAGACTGTGAACTGTGAAGTACTGAAATGTGGAGTTTAGGGATGGGCATTCGATTAAATTTTCTTAGTCGATCGTCGGAAGAATTAACGATCGACTATCGATTAATCATTAATGTTTTTATATTCAAATTTATTATTTATTTCACTTTTTATAAATTAAAAATGCAATGAAAATACAAAAATACAGCGTGTTTTTCCTCGATTAGATCTTTATTACAAGATGATCAACTTGTGGCAGTTAAACTGGGCGTAAATTTGAAGATATGTGCGGCGCGGTGCTCTAACGCAACTGAATCTGCAGCTGCGAGTTGGCCCTCGTGAGACCCTCGTTTGTTCCAAAATAATAAATAATAATAAAAATAACTTAACCAAAAACATAATAACATTTAGATTTAACAGGTTGTCAAAACGTAACTCAATCAAGGTACGCAGTCGAGAAAGGGTGAGAGAGATTAGCCTACCTAACAATCAATTAGGCTAGCCTACTTAAAGCCTCATAAAAAAAAATAAATAAAAAAAAATCGCATACAACTTCTGCTCCAGTCAACTGATTTTTGTTGAGAAAGATAAGCATGTTGATGACATGATCTGGGGTCAGACGCGACCGCAACCTGCATGGTGACGGTCAAGCCTTGTTTACATTTTTGCCTGGCTCTTCAGCGCGAGTCTCTGCAGACTGCACGCGCACCTCCCCAATAATGCATCACAATACACATAGTTGACAGATTGTATGTTGTGAGAAATGTGTGTGATCTGTGTTATGTACTTGTATACTCTTAACTAACTGCCCCTTGTGAGATTAATAAGTTGATAAAAAGTAAAGTAAATAGTCTCACTTTTAGTTACGTCTTAACTATTATAATATTTCGAAGGGCAAAAACATGAACTTTAAACATTGGCTTTACTTTTTCAATCAGCTGTCACTTCAGCGTGAGGGCAGTAGCATAGCATTAGCACCTCAGCTCCACCCGCATCCCGCCTCTTTGCCCATTTTAATTGATCCGGTAGTGATGAGAGGTGACGCCCTGCCAAGATGGCGACAGCCGGCTCCGCCCACTTTAGGCTTCAAAAACGCTCTTCAGAAACCTACGGGTGACGTCACGAATACTAAGTCTATATTTTTTTACATTCTATGGTCAAAACCTAAACTTTCAACTAGGGCTGGGACAACAGACGTCAGAAAAAATACGTCATGGACGCAAAATATGCACATCAATTCATCAGACCCAAAACAAAGATGGCGGCGCCGGATAGTAGTAGCAACTAGGGCTGGGTATTGACACATAGTTCACAATTCGATTCGATTTCGATTCACTATTGATTATTTTGGATATCAGTTATAATAAATGGCAAATTTTCTCAAGGAAATCAAATCTCTTAACTAATGCTGTAAACTATGGGAGTCTAGTTGTAGCCTACTAGGCTTCATTAGCCTAATATGAAGGTAATAATGAACTGTTTTGTAGCTATACAAACACTTAAATTACACTTTTTTATTTTTTATAATAAGAAGATTATATAAATATAAACATTTAAATGGTGGCTGTCATAAAAAAAACTTGCCAGATTTATTCAAATATGCATTAAATATTGAATAACATTAAGATTATAATGCATATTATGTAATATGGTGTATATATTTAGCAAAATGCTCCTCTCTAGAGTTATCGTTCCTCTTAAGTACACACACACAACCCACATACCATAAAACTTCAAATAATAGCCGAGTCCCACTCCCAAATAGACGCCTGTCTCTTTTACGCACCTGGTGTGACTGCAGGTTTGGGAAAGGTCTGTTTTTTAGTTTTGGGTTGCCAATCTTCTAAAATCGTCAGATCGTCCGCTTTTTGGCGGTCGCCAAAGCAAATTTTTGTCCCGCCAAAGCCTATTTTGATTGGTGAGTGATGTGAAATAGAATGACTGCTGCGCTTGACATAACGAGCAGAGAGAGAGAGAGAGAGAGAGAGAGAGAGAGAGAGAGAGAGAGAGAGAGAGAGAGAGAGAGAGAGAGAGAGAGAGAGAGAGAGAGAGAGAGAGAGAGAGAGTCTTCAAAGAACACAAGCGCTTTCTCTCTCTCTCCCTGGCGGATATTAATCAAACGGAGCAGGTTGAAATCCGGCGACCAATGTGGCGTTTCCTGATGGATCGAGGTTGTTCATTTTATACGTGCAATTCCCATGAGCTATAAGTGCGTGCGAGACTGCTGGATGCATGCGCTTATAGCTATTAATATCGAGGAAAATACATAGAGAATAATTATTATTTCCGCTTCCATAGACATAAGTCTGTATTTGACAAACTTTTAATGAATTGCTTTTTTAGTAACTTACTTATGTGAACCTAAAATAAACATTATGTGCTTGAAAACATTATGTAGCTGAATAGTTTTGATGTCAAGCGGTGGGTGCTCTCCGTCTCTGGCTCAGAAAATATGTGTAGCCTACTACAGAACAGGCTCATTTTAGACTAAATTAGTTAATCAATTAATTTTGAACTTTCAAATTGCACAAGATTTATTAATTTAACTTTCAAACGTGCAAACTCAAACCCCCTGGATGCAAGAGGTCCACACACAATATGTGGGAAACACAGTATGATAGTTTTCGAAAAATACAAAATACTATTATTTATTAATACAAAAATACCTCAAATACAAATATTATTAGGATTTTGCCACCTCCACTTCGTTGTGAGCCAGGAAAACCCTGAGATTATTTTTATTCTTTTTTAATTTTGTTTGTTCTTTTTCCATGCAGTTTGCGAAGTGACAAAATAAAGCTAATAAACTAGTCCACACTTTTATTTTCTCCGTTTCTGAATTTGATGTTATCAGCGGCAAAATACAAACACAATTGCATTATTATTTTTATATACGGTCATGTTTTTTTTTTTATGTCATGTTGATAAAATACATTTTAACTTAAAGTCTAGTTTACTAACATTTTTTGGTGGGCAATTGCAAGGGGACAGGTGGGGCACTAAACCTTCCCTACCTTCAAAGTGGGCAATGGCCGAAAAAGTTTGAGAAACACTGCTCTAATCTGTTAACATGGGAGCCGAAATAGAAACGGACACGCCACGCAGTAGTGTGTCTCCGGCCAAGCACACCGACTCAGCCGATCCTGCTCGGCATCACGCATGCGTAGTGGTGATCATGTGAACAGCGCCAGACACTAACATGTAAACGGTTGAATAAAGTCTGTTTTTTCGGAGCACTAAAAGTATTCGTATCACTTCATAACATTAAAGTTGAACCACTGGAGTTACATGGACTATTTTAACAATGTCTTTGCTAAGATACCTTTCTGGGCCTCAAAAGTGGTAATAACATTTCAGTCTAATGGAGAGTCAAAGCTCTCAAATTCATCAAACAATATCTTAATCTGTGTTAATTTGAGGTTTGGAACGACATGAGGGTGTGTAAATAATGACAGAAATGCCATTTTTGTCGAAGTAACCTTATGGATATCAAGTTTAGCCGCAGAAAAACTCAACCGAACCGTGTGGTTCGACCAATCGCATAACTGTTGTAATAATTAATCGTTTTTCATCTAAAACTGCAGAAAGTCCACATTGATTACAACATCACGTTCGCAGTTAAGTCTAAAAGCAACATACAATCATAAAATAACTGTTGAAGATGTAACGTTAACTTTATTCTGAAAGTCTGTCGGCCGAGGGACAGTAACGTTACAGTTTTCACTTAAAGTTTTTGTTAGTTTGCTGCGGGTTTATAACGACACACATTTTGTCTCGAATGTAGGTTAAAAGCGTGAAATATCGTGTTTATAACTGTGATTTAAAACATATTCCCATTTACGTTACGCATAAAGTAGGAGAGCGACTCTTACCTCGCCTGCACCTGTTGTTGAGGAGTGTTCGCGCCGTTGAGGCGGTGACGTGCAATCAGTGACGCCATCGATCAGCCGCACACCGCTCACGTGCAGCAAATATTTAAATCACAAAATATCTTCTTTATTTGGCAGTATAGCTTTGTCTAGATTTGCGTTTAAATAAAATATATCTGTAGATGTGCTGCCCAATATATTACAACAAGAATGTGCTTGTGTGACATACAGTTTGATATTTCGAAGAAGCAGGTGATTTATTACAGATATTATTTTAATTTTAATAATTATGCAGAATCACAATGTCCTCGTTTATTCTGGTTGATTGATGTCATATGTACTCGTATAATAATATAAAATATAGATATGTTTGTATATTAAACATCCAGTGGTGGCTTTTATTGTGGCTTTTAGTCCTAGCTGTGAGCTAATCCTACTCCTGAAGAAAAAAAAAAAAACATATATGGATTTAAAACACAATCTTTTATCTCAGGAAAACAGAGCTGAGTATTGATGACATCTTTTTTGGCGTATATCAAATGCTCTCTAGTCAAATGCTTTCATTTTTATTATTATTATTTTAAGCAGCTTTTTGTGCTCCATATAGACCATTTCACAAGATGTAAACACTGGTCCAGAAGCACTTCCTGTTTCAGTTTTTTAACACTACATAAGAGCTGGGATAAAATACAACCAACAGAACATATAAAACTGAATCAAAAAGTTAAACAAACATCTTTAAGATGTTTTCTTTACATGTGAAATAAAGAAAACAGTTACAAACTGAAACAGGAAGTGCTTCTGGACCAGTGTTGTTTACATCTTGTGAAATGGTCTATAAGAAAGCAGGGCTTAACTTCTGGGTCCTCTCAAAATGTCAGGTGATGAACAAACAATACACTTGATCTTCAAGATGATGATGATTAAAATTTCAAAACATTTCATTCTACCCCTGGGAATTCTAGTGTTTAATCAAATGAGAGCTTATTTAGAGATATCAGCCGAATGGCCTAGTAGTAACGGATCCAAGGTCGTAACTCGTAAATTACCCCACTAATAATGCCCGGAATGGTACTACAGTAGTACAACTTCAGTACTCATGAAATAAGGCATTGGAAAGTTTGTAAAGGGTTAGAGTTAATAGTGATAAATGTGATCATCACTGACTCCAGGGTTTTTGGTTCCACTAAACATCAGTGGCACAAAAATGAGGAATGCAGTGCATATTGTGCCAAAATCATTCTTTGAAAATCTCCTTTATATATAATCAAATGATCTCTATTAGTTCAAAATGTTATTTTTTATATCAATATCAATAAAACACAGAGTACAACATCCACTCTTCTATAAATGCTAAACAATACAGGACACAGAACAAAGGAGAATTCAGGGCTAATATAAAGGACAAACAGGAACTAGTTAATAGTGCGCAGGTGAATGTGATGAGAACTGGGTCAGAAAAAAAAAACCAGTCAAACAGAAACTGAACACAGTGAAAATGTCTCTGGTTACTATCGTAACCTCAGTTCCCTGAGAGGGGGGAACGAGACATTGCATAGCAATGCTATCTCCACTTTGGGAATCAGTTTGTCCACTTTTTTGTTGAAATCTTATAACGACAGTTTGAACAGCTAACCTATTGTCACGAAGTATGCAAATACTGATTCGCGGGCAGTATAAAATGCACAGCAATACAGTGCCGAAGTGATGACGTCACTTTGTAGAACAACTCGGAAGCTAGCGGCGCATGGGTTCCCTCGATCGAAAAGCAATGAGTTTTCGCCATAGACTTTTGGAAAATCGCAAAAAAATAAGATTTGTGTTAGACAAAACGTGTAAGGGTCACAACTCTTTGTCAATCAAGATAATATTTACTAAGTTAATCCAAAATTAATAAGTTTAATAAGTTAATCCAAAATTTATACATTCTGAAGCCATATAAAGTTTTTAAAAAAACACAATCAGACACAATAAAGTTTTTAAAAAACACAAGCAGGCTATAAATGTATGTTTTATGTCATAGATCAAAACGTGAAAATATTTAGAGGCTTTGCTAACCACAGACCTTATTTCAGGCGATTTAGCAAAAACCCATTCAAAAATCCCATAGACTTTAGAGCGAGGGAACCGGGAGTGCTAAAATGCTAACTCACTTCTGTGTTTTGGCCTACAGAGTGACGTCGTAACTTCGGCACTCTATTACAAATCACAACTGAACGCTTGCACAGTTGTTCAAACAGTGAATGTCTTGTTCCCGCCTCTCAGAAAACCGAGTTACGATAGTAACTGGAGACGTTTCCTTTCGAGAGCAGTACCTCTACATTGTGTAGCTACGCTGTTTATTAAATCCTGCCGTGGGAGCAATTAAGATAAGCCCTAAGATACTGCCCTGGCGATTTATGTGCAAAACCACAGCCTTTTTTTTCGGTTTGAATTAGTGATGCACCGATGTGAAAATTTGTGGCCGATACCGATAACCGATATTAACATTGCTGTTATGGCCGATACCGATATTTACCGATGTCGATATCCCTGTATAGAAAACACATAGCGAGGATTAGGGCTGCACGATATTGGTAAAAAATGACATTGTGATATTTTATTTTTCTGCGATATATATTGTGATATATAAAAACAATTTCACCAGATTACTTAAATTGCTCTATTCGGAAAGAATGAATCATTCTAGAATGACTGGGGTAGTTTTGTCATGGAGTATATCCACAGAAACTAATATTAATAGAATGTTAACAAAATTTGTTAACATTCTATTAATCTATTAACCTTACACTTTACAAGAAAGTTCCATTTATTAAAGTGTTCATTTAATGTACACTTTAATAAATGGAACCTTATTGTAAAGTGTTTCCGATTTATGTATCTTGAGCTCAGTGTTGGACAGATCAGTTGTTTTAACCATTCATTAAAGTGAATCGGTTCAAAGGAGTCATTAGTTCGCGAATCGGACGTGTCATTAACGGAACCACGGCACACGTTGTGTGATTATCCAGGCAGTTTAGAACATCGCACGAGATTTGTCTCGACTTATTTTTACAGTCTATGGTCTCGACAGTCGACACAGAAAACATTTCATCAACACGATAGATTTTTTTTTTTTGGTTTATTGAAAGTGTGGTTTCACAATTCACAACCAGTAGTTCAGAAGAAAAAAACTTCGGTCTTCCGACCTTTTACCATCGTGTATTCTCAAAGATATTCAGTCAACTCAATTCATAAACATGCGTGAGGGGGAGAGAGAGCAAGACATTTTGAAGACGGCGCGCGTGACCGGTGCTTTCACTCTTGTTCCCTCCGTTAAACAAGCGAAAGACATTTTGAAGGCGGCGCGCGTGACCGGTGCTTTAATTGACTCTCGTTCCCTCAGTTAAACAAGCGCACCAGTCACTCATCTACATCACTTACCGGTCAAATATGGCTTTGGCGGGACAAAAATACGCATTAGGAAGGCTGGCAGAAAACAGCTCACCAGTTCCAGTCTTCGTGCGCTTGATAGAGTTGTGACGTTCGCGAACGAACCGATTCTTTTGAACGGCTCATAAACATGAACGATGGGAGCCGAGTCGCGGCAGGAGGGGAGCCGTTCTTTCTGTCGTTCTTTTTTTCCTATGCGTGTTTTACACAGATGCACATAAATTACCTCCTCAGTTACAGGGGAAGGGGCGCCCAGCGCAGGGGTGATAGTTGTGCACGTGCGTGCATCTTTTACGTTATCTTTTATAACCCTACGTGCCTATGTCATTGGGTAGGAGCGGAGCCAAAAGTTGTGCACGCCGCCATCACATGGTTACTCCAGTTTTTTTTTTTTAAAAGCCATAAAGTAAGGAACTGCTTGTATTTATTTACATTGCATTTTGTGTTCATATTAATGTTATTGTATCTACAGTATATATTTACAACTTTAAATATTTTTTGTTTTTTATCAAAATGTTATTGTGGTATTGTATGGAAAACATAAGTCAACAGCTTTACACATACACTCACTTTGTACTAAAGGTAAATCCAAAATAGTGATGTCACGTTCTAAGCAGAGGGATGTTGTGCAACCCTTTGAAATATAGCCCACACATGACAAATGAGGTAATAATCAATATTTCAGAATAATTCAAACTCAGATATTGATCTGTGATATCTGAGTTTGAATTATTTGACTACAAATCTCACCTCATCATTCCTCCCAGTGATTATTCTAAATATTTAAAAAGAGCCAAAAGAGCCATTCTTTTGAACGGCTCTTTGAAAGGAACGGATCGCCAAGATCCGGATCCCCTCAAAGAGCCATAAATCCCATCACTAGCGCTTGATGTTTAAACCATAGACTGTAAAAAATATGGACGTAGTGTCCGTGACGTCACCCATAGGTTTCTGAAGAGCGTTTTTGAAGACTAAAGTGGGCGGGGCCGGCCGTCGCCATCTTGGCAGTGCGTCACCTCTCGTCACTACCGGATAAATTAAAATGGGCAAAGAGGCGGGACGCGGGTGGAGCTGAGGTGCTAATGCTATGCTACTGCCGCTGAATTGACAGCTGATTTAAAAAGTAAAGCCAATGGTTAAAGTTCATGTTTTGCCCTTCGAAATATTATAATAGTTAAGACGTAACTAAAAGTGAGACTATTTACTTTACTTTTTTATCAACTTTATTAATCTCACAAGGGGCAATTAGTTAACTTAAGAGCATGTATACAAATAGCCTACATTAACACAGATCAAACACATTTCTCACAACATACAAGCAGTCAACTATGTGCATCGTGATGCATTATTATTCTGCTAGTTAAAAATGTATTAATTACTTACAATATTGCTCTAAGCTTGTGCATGTGACAGTGATTCAAGGCAAGCACACATGTCAGTCGGCATCTCACGTCAAGTTCGTAAAGAGCTTTAATTCAGTCTATTTTACAATCCGATTTTGGCCGCCTCTCAGTTTCTCAGATGGGTCAAACCAAAGATATTACTTCAGAACTTCAAGTAAATGAACTAGAAATCCGCGCTCATTCAAGGGTGTGCATCTATTGCATGGACGGAGAGAAAGCACTGAAATTATCAGACATCCATTAGTGCACGCGAGGGAAACAGCTGGAAACACGGCGCTGGTCGATCTCTTCATACTCAACACGACGGAATCCAACGGCGTGCACGGGCGAAGGTATAATACATGTATTAAATTGTATGAAATAATCCCGGAAAAAGCACAAACACAGCTGAGGGTGACGCTAACAGACAGCAGACAAACTACTAGCAGTGAAAGCGGCCGCAAGAATCCACCTGTCACTCAAGTGGCCACGCCCTTAATTATGCAGAACTTTAAGGCTAAAATATAATTTAAACAGATGAGTTGTAAAAATATTCACCCCCCTCACAGTTGTCATGAAGGGAAAAATGAGCTCTATAGACCAAAGCCACTTTTTGCTCCAGGCTGTAAACATGTTTTTTTCTGCTGTAAAGTTGGGCATTTTAACATGGGGGAGATACAGATTTGACTCGCTTCTGCAGCCTGCCTCAAGCGGCCACTCGATAAATTGCAGTTTAATTCACTTCCGTATTGGCTTCAAGAGAGAGACGGGGAGGTTGCCGCTTGGTTTAAACGCACTTGCGCTTTTAATACGCGTGCAAAAACAAACATCCCCGCCCCCACGCAAGTCAAATACACAGGGAATGATCATCGGCCTGTTCACATCGGCCCTATTTTGACATCGGAACGATACCGATGTGTAAAAAATTGACCAAATCGGCCGATATTATATCGGCGGCCGATATATCGTGCATCACTAGTTTGAATCAGTACATGCTGCTGTTCCAACGTCGACCAAAGGGCTTCCAGGGCTAAGGACACCGCCTTTAATTCCAAACGATTTATGTGCAGCCCAAAGGCACTCCTGGGCTGAACATATCCGGGTCGCTCCACGGTCTCAAAGCGCTAACGCTCCATTAACCTGACATCGCTAGCTTCAATAAATTGTTGCTAGCACAACATGCTAGCATCTCATATCATCATATATATCAAGTAAGAGTTACAGATGAACGTGTTCTCACCGTTGTCACCATTTTTTTTCTGAGGGAATGAACAAACTTGACTTTTTCAAACAGTGCTGGATTCTGTTCTGGACCACAGAAAAACACTTTTGTTATAAGAACGTTCTCCAAATATGTTGTCAAAATATTGTTAAAGCTACTTCTGAAAAAATTTCCAGTTTTCTTGATGTTAGAGGAACGTGTTTTGTTCCTCTTGTTCTTTCAACAAGTTTTGAACATGTTCTTCAAATGTTCTTTCAACTTCATTTTGATTTAAAATTCAACATTATAGGAACATTGATTTCTAACATTGCAAGAACATCAAAATACCCAGTTTCCTTAATGTTACTAGATGTTATTTGAAAGTTAGCTTGATTTGGGGGAAGTTTCACAGACCTTTGCTGGGATAGTGAGTTTACTGGATTATTCATTATATATAATGCATCATTTGTGTGTGTGTGTCTGATGGTTATTTTTTTGTTTTGACATAATCATAATTTGACCTGAATCACTGAACTCATTTAGTCTCTAATCTCGGACTTAAACGTATATTGTCGATTACAGCATCACTGTGATTCTGCAGCATAAGATTTTTTTTTTTTAATTAATAAAACAAAAACTTTATTTTAGGCACACACAGACATCATGAATCAGTGTATGAATCTCTACAATGGTGAAAAACAGAATATTCAATTATAGGGAAAGGAAATTACTAAGACAATTCAGATAGTATTTTTTTTTTTTTCATACTGCACTGCATGATCATGAATGAGTTTTGGTGGCACCCAGAAACCACTGCAATGTCAATGTCTTTTAAACTGTGAGGAACTTTAACAAATACTTTGGATTATATTGAAAATGCTGAAAATTATGAGCTGTAGAATCACAGGTCTGCTGTAATCAACAAGGTAGACATAACTCTTTAAATAAGACGAATGATTCAGGTCAGATTATGATTATGTAAACCATAACTAACACCACCTGATCAATGTTTCTATTTGTTAATCTGAAAGTTATAACTCAGATAAAACAGGCCAAACAACACCTTAAGTAAATGACGTAAGGGTCAACAGCCCATCTAAAGCAAACACTGATCACCATAATGGTGCCCTAACAAATTTGATTTTTTTCTTTGCTGATTCTGCTTATTACATGGTTCAATAATGATCAATCATCACTCAATGAATCATTAATTAGCTCATTAACTTTAAAACTCTTGAGAGTTAATTTAACACTCTTGAGTCTGAAGCCATATTAACTCCCAGGAGAGTTAATTTAACACTCGAACTGCTGGATTATTTGTTTTGGTTGAATGTAAAAATTTGGACAAAATTAAGACTGTTGACCTTATTAAACTAAACAGCATTGGATTAACCTTATGTAATTAACAAGGTGCCCTCTGACATTTAAAATCAAATCATACACCATATTCCATACCAGATGGGGGCAGTATACCTCCAGAAATACCTCCACGGCCACGCGCACTCTCATATCTTCAAACAATACGGCCGAGCGCTGTGTTGCTCTGTCTCCCTCGTCGTGGATATTAATCAAATCAATTGACACGATAGTAAAAGGTTGGAAGACCGCAGTTTCACGTGGAGCATTTGAAGATTTTTACAGATTAGAGACTAAATGAACAACATCTCAATACTAAATTAAAGGCCGTCTCATAGACAAGTCGGTGCATTTCGACGATATGGGAAAATTAAACCCCAGGCTATTATTTCTAGTTTTATGATATTCGTTTTGTTCATATTACATTTATCATTAGTTTTAATTAATGTGACAGACAGCAATTCCCTAATGTGGACCAAGCTAGCGCCTTTCAGAGCTGCCAACTCTCACAACACTTTTCACACACTCTCACGCCACACATCAATTTTGTCATGCACAGAAAAGGACACGGAGATCGATGTCAGCTCTCTCAGATTCTGTTAATTTTATTACGCATCAAACAATAAATACAGTTTTGGCGCTTTACACGACAGATCCCTAACGCACGTGAACCGATCATCTCTACTAGCTAATGGTAAAAGAACACGAACACTGTTGAAAGATAGAGTATCAACTTACCAAAATGTATTCATCATGCATAATATCGACCAATCATTTTTTGAACTCTTCCCTGAACTGAAATGTAGTAGTGGGCTGTATTTTCCACACGACTGACATCAGGTTCAAGTACACACAAGCCGGCGCGACTTCTTCTTCTTCTTCTTTTTTATTGGCGGTTGGCAAACAACTTTTAGGTGTGCATTACCGCCACCTTCTGATATGGAGTGTGGATCAAAATGGCTTTTCCTCACTATATATTTTATAAATATATAAAACCATAATAACACCAATAAATAACTTTAATAAATATTCATTAACATCTTTAATATTCATACATTATCAATAAATATAATTTCCTAAGACAACAAAATTTATATCCTTCTACTAAGACCTGTTTTATTCAAAAAGACACATATGGCTCTATATCCTGCATGCCCTGAAATTATTTGTAATAATTCCTTCAAATCCAATCTAATTTTTTCTTTCTCAACCAGTTTCTCAGCCTCATCCTTTCCTCATTATACTTTCGACAATAAATAATAACATGCTCTACTGTTTCATTGATATTACAGACCTCACACATCCCAGTTTCATGTTTGCCTAATAACTTTAGTGTACTATTCAATCCAGTATGCCCAAATCTCATTCTTGAAATAATGTCCTCTTCCCTTTGATTCCTATTATTTTCCCTCATACCTCCTACCCTCTTCTGGATACTGTAATACATTCTTGCTTTTGTTTCTTTATTCCACTCCTCTTGCCACTTCTTCTTCATTTCTTCTTTGATTATGCTTTTAACTTCTGCCTTACTATAACTTATTACCATATCTGTTTCTGATTTTTTGGTTGCATTTTTGGCATATTTGTCTGCAATTTCATTTCCTTCTACTCCTATATGGGCTGGAATCCAAATGAATTGTATTATTACTCCTACTTTATTAATTCTATAAACCGCTTGGGCTATTTCCAACAAAATATCCTGTCTTGTTTCTGATTTCATGTTCTTAATACTGATTAATGCACTACTTGAATCTGACCCTATTAACACTTCCCTTGGCCTACTAATTTCAACCCACTCAATGGCTAAGAGAATGGCCAGCATTTCTCCTGTATACACTGACATTTTATCATTTATTCTCTTATTTAACATAACATTAACTTCTGGTAAAATAAACGCAGCTCCTACTCTATTACCTTCTGTTTTTGATGCATCTGTATATATCACCGGCACGACTTACTCGTGTTACTGCAGTTTGGCTGGTGTTAACGTTGCCCGCCCGCATACCGCCTCCCATGGCCGAAACTGGTATTACGACACCTGCCGGGCCGGGGCTAGTAATTTAGCATGCTAATTCAGGGTAATATCTCGACAGCACTATAACTTGTCATTTTTTAATGACATCATCAACCTTATTTCTTCTCATTCTTTTGATGCGTGTAGATCATTTTTGGGATATTTTAACCTCAATTTTTACAGATGGCACCTTTAAGTTAATTGAAATAAATAATGTTACATAAACCTGTTGTCATGAACAATCAGGCACAGGTAGATCCAAACGCAGCATAGGTTTATTTACAGGATAGTCAGACAGGCAAGGGTCACACACAGCAGACACAGCATAGGAGACAAGGCTAAATCACAATCCAAATACCAGGCAGGAGAACAGAGGCAGGTAGCAGACGACACAAGATCCAGGGAACAGGCAGAAGGTCAATGGGCAGGCAGCAGACAATCGAGGAGAAGAGGATTCAGCAAGGGTCATAAACACGGACGGGCAATCAAACTAGGAAACGCTCAAAAGCAGACTTGGAATCAAGACTAGATATCAGACTGGATTACAGACTAGGAGACGCTAGGAGTTGAACACAACAGTGAATCATACCTTCATTCAAGACTTCGCAAAGAGTGATAGAGACAGTGAGGTATAAATGTGTGTGGAGCTGCGTGTGGAACTAGATGCAGGTGTGAGAGTGATCAATGGAAACAGGTGTGTGCGTTATCAGTTCAGGGAAAAGCAGTTCAGAAGTGGAGTGCCCTCTCATGGCATTCGAGGGCAATCCAGCCGATCATCATTACATAACCCCCCCTCTAAGGAGCGGCTTCCAGATGCTCCAAAAACGATCTAGGCGGGGGGATGAGCGAAGGCGGTCCTGGGGGAGGGACGGAGGGCCAGGCCCGTGCAGGGGAACGGGCTCAGGACATAGCCACGGTGGGCCTGGGCCGCATAGTGTAGGCAGACCTGACTGGGGAGGTGGCCAGGGTGGAGCAGGGCGAGGCAAGGGCCAGGGCGGAGCAGGACGAGGCCAGGGCCGAGCAGGACGAGGCCAGGGCCAGGGCGGAGCAGGGCGAGGCCAGGGCGGAGCAGGACGAGGCCAGGGCGGAGCAGGACGAGGCCAGGGCGGAGCAGGACGAGACCAGGGCGGAGCAGGACGAGGCCAGGGCGGAGCAGGACGAGGCCAGGGCGGAGCAGGACGAGGCCAGGGCCGAGCAGGACGAGGCCAGGGCCAGGGCGGAGCAGGGCGAGGCCAGGGCGGAGCAGGACGAGGCCAGGGCGGAGCAGGACGAGGCCAGGGCGGAGCAGGACGAGGCCAGGGCGGAGCAGGACGAGGCCAGGGCGGAGCAGGACGAGGCCAGGGCGGAGCAGGACGAGGCCAGGGCGGAGCAGGACGAGGCCAGGGCGGAGCAGGGCGAGGCCAGGGCGGAGCAGGACGAGGCCAGGGCGGAGCAGGACGAGACCAGGGCGGAGCAGGACGAGGCCAGGGCGGAGCAGGACGAGGCCAGGGCGGAGCAGGACGAGGCCAGGGCGGAGCAGGGCGAGGCAAGGGCGAGGCAAGGGCCATGTCAACGTCGCCTCCATGGCCCCCACAGAGTACCTACTGTCCCCCCCAAAAAAATACTTGGGGAAATCTACGGGGGGAACCTCTGGGTGGTGAACGGGTACAGGAAAGGCCTCCCGGAGCTTGAAGGGTGCAGGCAGAGCGAGGCGCAGAGGCGGGGCCGGCAGGGCGAGGCGCAGAGGCGGGGCCGGCAGGGCGAGGCGCAGAGGCGGGGCCGGCAGGGCGAGGCGCAGAGGCGGGGCCGGCAGAGCGAGGCGCAGAGGCGGGGCCGGCAGAGCGAGGCGCAGAGGCGGGGCCGGCAGGGCGAGGAGTCTGGGCACGCTCACCGGGGCCTGGCGAACCAAACGAGTCCTCCTTCTCCTCCTGCGGTGGCGCGTCACAGGGCTAGACACACTCGCTGGGCTGGACAACTCACTCACTTGAAGAGGAGATGCAGCGCTCACTTGAAGAGGAGATGCAGCGCTCACTTGAAGAGGAGATTCAGCGCTCCCTTGAAGAGGAGATTCAGCGCTCCCTTGAAGAGGAGATGCAGCGCTCACTTGAAGAGGAGATTCAGCGCTCCCTTGAAGAGGAGATTCAGCGCTCCCTTGAAGAGGAGATTCAGCGCTCCCTTGAAGAGGAGATTCAGCGCTCCCTTGAAGAGGAGATTCAGCGCTCACTTGAAGAGGAGATTCAGCGCTCACTTGAAGTGAAGATTCACTCACTTGAACCGGAGACTCATCCACTTGAACTGGAGATTCATCCACTTGAACTGGAGATTCATCCACTTGAACAGGAGATTCCCTCGCGGGGCTCACGTGAATCGCGAGTTCGGCTGGGCTGACATGAAGCGCGGGCTCGGCTGGGCTGACGTGAGTCGCGGGCTCGTCAATGCGCACGTGAAGCGCGGGCTCGTCGTGACTGACGTGAACCAGCGATGAAGACGACGAGGGCTTCGCGGGTAAAGTACACTCGGCAGGTGTCGAGTAGAATAAGCGCGCAGTAGTGAAGAGGTCCTGCAAGGAACAAGCCCGAGCGACATACCCGTCAAGAGTTCAGTTGGCAAGGTCCCGCGGCATCCATCGAGCGATCTCATAATCCAGCCCATTCAGAAACAGGCCCATGAGCTGGATATCATCTAGCGCTCCCACACTGCAAATGGACAGGAACTCCTTCGCGTACCTTTGGACAGACCGGCCCTCTTGCAAGACTGACGACAGGTATTCTGTCATAGCCCGGTTGCTGACGACTGCTGGACCCATATTGAGGTTGGTTGTTCTGTGACGCTGTGCGGAGAAACGCTGAGAGACGCTGAGGCTGGGTCTAAACGCAGTGTAGCTTTATTAAACAAACTTAAAACAAGACACTAGAAGCAAGACTCGAGAGACGTGAAAGCACCAACGTAACACACATAAATTCAACAACCAACAAAGACAGGGCAGAAACACAGGGCTTAAAACAGGTGAACTAAACAAGATGATAAAACACAGGTGCATGAAATAAACCATAATCAGTCCAGGGTAAAACATGAATGAAACAATAAACTAGGAAGGAGTGCCCCCCAGAGGCTCAAGCGGGCACTCCAGCCGCAGATCGTCACACCTGTTGACATAAAAGGATAATTAAAGCCGCAACTGTTAACATAAAGCCAACATAGCAATTTTTAGAGTGTATGATGGGGTGAGATAGAGAAATGGGGAACAGGGAAATCTAGAATGACCTCCTCTCATGTAGCCTTATTCTTATATGCCTGTGTTTCTCTCTGTCTGGGAATGCAGGATTTTTAAATTAAAAATGAGAAATCCCAATGTTGTCAAATTGTTGTCAAAATATTTTTAAAGCTACTTCTGACAGACAAACAAGAGTTTCAAAGAAATACATGTAACATTTTTCATGACCAATTCTCAATTCAGCCATTATTATACTCATCTGAGAAGTTTTACTCTTAATATATCTGTGATTATTTAAAGTTCAGTAATGGACATGACAAAATAATATAGAATCTATGTATGATTTAATTGGTCAGACGACACAGTTTCACCGCTGAGTTAGTATCTAATCCAAACATGGCGTAGATCGGCTGAGTGAATGTGGCCTGGACTCTGTGGATGAGACTCATCGTGTCCGAGACGCTGTAGAAGGACAAAATCCCTGCGCTGTGATCCACATACACTCCTATTCTACTGGAGACATTGACTACAGGAAGAACCGTCTCAATGTTGTTGTGCCAGAATGAACAGTAGTTTGGAGAGCAGAACAAACTCCAGGACTGATTGTTTCGTCCAGAAATACTTTCAGGACCATTTCCCTTCCTGCTGATGCTCTTATACGTCACTGATATATCCACTCCAAATCTCCTATCTCCAGCCCACACCACCTCCCAGTAACAGCGTCCAGTCATTCTCTCTCTACACATCGCCTTACACCAACGTTCAAATCTGTCTGGATGATCAGGATACGGCAGACATCTGTCAGCGACAGTGATCCTTGTGTTTCCCTCAGACAGACGGAGCCAATGATTCACTGAGTTCAGATCCAGAGTGAACAGACGGGAATCTGATGGAGAGAAAAACCTCACAATATTAATTGTGATCTTGTGTTGAAAAGTTCTATTACGAGAGGTTCTCTCGTATTGCATAATTTAGCTTACGCTATGGAAAATATACATCTTTTCGTGATATTGAAGCCAACAAAAATTATCCTTAATTTGTTTTCATTGTCAACGCAGTGAAGCAGCTAGCAGACCTAGAGCAGGCTGTCTAGCTTGCTCATAAGCTAAACTGCAGGAACTGCAGCAGCTTACCACTGATTCCGACATGACGTCACGTCCAATGAAGGCCACTCGCGCGAAAAGCCAACGTAGGGGACCACCACGCCATCTGCGCTCTCTGGAACAGTCGGCCTAGTGCTGCACGATTAATCGTATCGCAATCATAATAGCGACGTCAAAGCTATGGGATTATATAACGCAAAATCGCGCGATTTTATCTGAAAATCTACTAGACTACTTTTTGTGCGAAAAAAACATAAATAACGACTTTATTCGACTATTCCATTACTTCCTTGTGGGCGCATGCGCGAGAACTGAGATGAGGACGTTCTTCTCCTTCGACTACTTCTTGTTACCGGCTGCTCACCGCTTAGGAGTTTTACCGCCACCTGCCGTATAAGATGATGTGCTGATATATCTGGAAGCGCAAAACTTTCTGTTTACAAGCAGAGGAAGATGCGCGCTGTACATACGCTTTTCAATTAGTGTATTTTCCGCACTACAAGGTGCACTTAAAAGCCTTTAATCTTCTCAAAAAACGACAGTGTTCCTTATAATCCGGAGCGCCTTATATATGGATCATCATCTTATACGGTAGGTGGCGGTAAGGAAGGCCATAAGGAAGTAATAGAATAGTCTAATTAAGTCGTTATTTATGTTTTTTTTTTCCGCACAAAAAGTAGTCTTGTCGCTTGATAAACTTATAATTGAGCCGCTGTAGGCACATGGAATATTTAAACCTTTTCTTTAATGACTTTATGGGCCGTCAAGAGCCAGTCCCTTAGGAAGCCTATGGAAGAGTGATCCAGCTCTCAGATTCAATCAAAAATATCTTTATGTGTGTTCCGAAGATGAACGAAGGTCTTACGGGGTTGGTACAGCATGGGGGTGAGTAATTAATGAATTAATTTTCATTTTTAGGTGAACTAACCCTTTAAGTTATGATGGACGAAAAGAGTTGTGCTTGTGAGAGAATGAGGCGCGTGTGAGATCCGCGTCTCGTCAACGGATTCTCTTAAAGGGCCAGCGGTGAATAAAGAGTTCTGTCGGTAAAGTGAATCAAAGAACAAAGGGAACAGAGAAAATTACTCACTGCTCACTGAAATTTTGTAACTTTAATAAGGATTAGTCTATATATAATTTATAATTCATGCAGCGCAGAATATTTGATAAGTTTATTCAATGTCAGGCCACAGGTAAATATGGCATATTTTTGGTTTAGGGTATGTGAGGATTGTTTGAAGTTCACTTAATTTAAAAGCTGCAATATGACATTTTCCCCAAATCGTGCAGCCCTAAATCGGCCTCGCTTTTTTATTTCCTTTCCCCCCCTTATGTAATGTCGAGGCAGAAAGTTTGAGCGCTTATATGCGCTTACAGGTCTCTCTGGAAGAAGAGATAGTAATATCTCAATGTGACTCTCCTGGTTAAATAAAGGAAATAATAATAATAATAATATGCGATCTCTGTAGCAAACGTGCCTGCTCTCCGTCTTTCAGCCCAGTGCTAGTATCTTTTTATTTTTTTAGATCATCATTATGTATGTATGAATGAAGGTTTATTTACAGAGATAGGTTTGACCTTCAATAATAGCAGAGTGTTCTGAATGGGCTATATGCACGCATTTGTCCCGCATTTGACGCAAGGATGCTCGTCCATTTCCGGTTGTGGAGATTAAAGCGGAGGAAAACCGAGGAAAACGGGATTATGGCAGAGTCTTCAAAATTTACTGTCCTCCAGTCTTTGAAATGAAACGTACATACGTTTAGATGTAATTTTATATAGTTATTATTATTTAATATAATTTTTTTTAAAAAAGCATAAACACAACAAGGGGTGTCTGTTTTATCTGTTTTTGTGACTAACGTTTCTTTAGTATAACCATGGAGTATAAAATTCAATATAAATTCTCGGTATTGCAATGGACTCTACGATCGGCGGAAGTTATCGAGCATCCCTAATGCTTCACCGGAAATACCGCCGTGCATAGAGCCCATTGCTCAAAAATTAGTGATTTGCATTACAACCAAAGCCAAGAAGGAAACAACTGTAAACAACTGTTTTTACTACTGTAACATTTTTCAGTCAGTGTCATAAATGCATCTAATCCATAATGTATGTTTGTTAATAATTAATTTATCATTTGGTTGAAGCAAAAACACAAAGTAATCAGTTCTATAAACAGTACTAAACGGTCTTGTAATATTAATTAAGCATAACAATCTCTAACTCTAATGGATTTTAGACTTTAGGATTTTAGGATTTTGTGTTTTCATAGTAACTCACGTTGTAGAAACTCCTCTCTGGTCTGATATCCAGGAGACTGAATGACCTGGACGGTTTTCACTATGGACACCAAAACACATCTGCAGTTTAATTATCACATCAAGAGGAAATTAAATATACATCCACCTATATATTTAATTATACTAATTTCTGAGCATAAATTACTGTACATTTACAAGTACATTAAATGTTCGATTTCAATTGAGCGATCGCAATAATTTGTCTTTTTAAAATGCCATGTAAACACATTTGAGCAAAACTGGAAAAACAGATCTGGATAATGTGATTGTAAGTCGGCATCGTCCAACAGATATACTTGTTAATTGGTAAATTTGATGTCTCCACTTAGAAGAAAAGGTTCTATATAGAACCTTAAAAGGTTCTATCAGCGCTACGTATTTGGAACCCCTAAAAGGTTCTATACACTCTTAAAAAAAGGGTTCCTCTGGGTTCCAACCCTGGGGTTCCATACTAGGCCAATAGAACCTTTTACAGAAGTTCCATATATGAAGCGGGGGATGGAACCATTTCTGGTTCTAAATAGAAGCATTTCTTTAAATAGAAGCATTTCTTCTAAAGAGTGTGTGAAAGATTTACAAGCAAGATATTTTACTCAGACAGACATATTAAGAATTTAGCATGACTATGCAAAACCTGCTAAAACCTACAAAAGTACCTGTTCCAGATATGTTTTGTGTCTCCTCGCTGCAGAACTGCTGCAGTTTGTCTCTGAGTTGAGAGACAGATTTCACTACATCATCAAAAGACAGACGAGAACTGACAGTGAAGCCGTCTGTAGATCCAGAGAGAGAGACTGATGACAAACTCTACAGACACAAAGACAAAAACACAAAGTGACTGTAATTCCAGAAGTTTGTTAAAGTCCTCAGTGTTTGAGAAGATCTGTGTTACCTGGAGGAAATGAACATGATCGTGTGTGTGAGAAAGATCCTCCAGCTCAGTGTTAATCCTCCTCAGATCATCGATCTCCTGCTTCACTCGCTCCAGTCGTTCTTCAGTTTGACTCACTGCAGATTGTTCCTGATCTCTGATCAGCTGCGTTATCTCAGAGCGAATTCTCTCAATGGAGCGGATGAGCTCAGTGAAGATCTTCTCACTGTCCTCCACTGCCGTCTGTGCAGAGCGCTGTTACACACACACACACACACTGGCTTTAGTGGGACCAGAAGAGCTCCAGCACTGGAGGAAAGTCCAAACTGAGACTCAAGCTTGTCTTCTTCTCCAAACTCACCTTATGAGACGCCACAGCCTCCATCAGCGCCTGGAGATCTTTCTCTCTCTCCTGGATTCTCGTCTGGATGTTTCCCTGCGTTTCTTCAAAATGTCTCTGCAGAAAACAGATTTAAATTTAATCTACATTTCCATTCAAATGTTTGGGGTTTGATCACTCATGAGATCCAGTATGAAGCAGTACCTGTTTCTCTTTCCTCGCTGCTGCAGTTGATACAGTGTCATGATCGCTGTGTTCATCCACCGAACACAGCAAACAGATACACCGCTGGTCGGTGCGGCAGTAAATCTCCAGCAGTTGACCATGTCGAGGGCAGATCATCTCCTGCAGTCGTCCAGTGGCGTCCATCAGATCGTGTCCTTTACTTCTGAAGAGACTCTCATGCTGTTCAAGGTGAATTTGACAGTAAGAGCTTCGACACTCCAGACACGACTTCACTGCTTTCTGTTTATTTCCAGTGCAGGAGTCGCACTGCACATCTCCAGATCCAGTGTGAGGATGACGGCGAAGAGGAACAGGAGGAGGAACAGGGGCAGATCGGAGACTCGTCGGCTTGAGTTTCACCATCAATTCAGCTATCACCACATTCTTACCTAAAACTGGTCTTGCTGGGAAGGATTTTCTGCACTGAGGACATATGTAGATTCTCTCCTGATCCCAGTGGTTTGAGATACACTTCATACAGTAACTGTGTCCACAGGGAATCGTCACTGGATCCTTCATGAGATCCAGACACACTGAACAACTTAACTGGTCCTTAGCCCATGAGAAACTAGCTTCTGCCATTTCACTGTATATGAACACACAGACAGAGAGACGATACACACTGCCGCTTCCTTCCAACTGAGGGCTTTATATACTGTATCTTCCTGGTAACATACCTAAGAAACGGTTTTTTTTTTCTGCAGGGTGTGACTTACTGTAACTTGTTCATTTCACAACAAAGTTGTCTAAAATACTGAACTGATTATGATTTAACTCAGCATACTGATTTATATACTTTAATAGTACTAGTAGCATCGGCGTCCGTCTACTGGACCACACAATAATATAAATCATGTTACATCACAATGCCATAACTGGATCATGATCGAGACTGCAGCAAATGTGAGAGAGACTCACGGATGTCAAATAGATCGACTCATCATATACATAGAAAATATATATACACGGAAAACTATACATGGAATTTCATGGTGAATGCAAATCCAAATACAGAAGCAGAGAGCAACATATTAATTTTAACATGCTATTATTAATTAGTATTGAATTTATATAACTCTTAATCTTTTCCAGTGCAAACAAGCACTATGTGGAAAAAATAATATTTCGATAATCTTCATTTTATAAAGTAGAACAAGCGTTGAGCTTGGGAATGTGGTTGAATGGGATCTGAAACAAAGCTAGAGAAACTATGCATAGAATGTTCCAGTAAAATGAAAGTTTGCACGTAATGCTGTATAAATGTAAGGGTGGATTTTCTGCAGGGGTTCAGGCTGCAAGACTTCTGAATGGCTAAAGAAACGTATAAGCAAGATGGTAGAACATTTCCCACCCACTGCCACTTAAACCAATGACACATTTTTTTCAGTGCCCTTGATTTTAGAAATATTTTACCTATATATCTTTCCAAACCTGCTCCTGGAGGGTCCAGCTATTCACTACGCAGCAAAAGAAAAAACAGTGTTAAATTAACTCAGATTTTGAGTACACAATCAAGAGTGTTAAAAAAGAACACAGAACCAGTGTTAAAGTTAATGATATAATTAAGCGACCCATTAATCAATACACCTGCTGTTGAAAAGCAGAATCAAAGGAAAGAGTCATCAGTTTAAGATAATCAGTGTTTGATGTAGTTTGGCTTTGTGTAAAAAAAATGGCCCGCTTTAACTGTGTATTTGATTATCTTAATCATTTAATTAACACATACACTTCAAGACTGCTTAAGTGTTACAGTGTTAAATTAACTATGGCCTTTGCTGTGTAGAAATTCCAGGCAAGTGTTGAACACTGAACAGGATTGAGCAGCACCCCAATTTCTTTTTAAAAGTCTTTAAACCACCAATCAAACAAGGTGAATCACAATGTTAAAATATATGATTACAAATAAAATTGCAGTAGCATGAAGCATTCAGCATCATTTTAACTATGCATGTATGAATAATTGGAATTTTAACAAGTTCTTTGCTGTTGAGGAATGGAAACACTCAGAAAACTTAAATATCTCTAAAACAAAAAGCATGTGCGATCTCTAAAGAAATGTAGCTTTGGATATTAGATTTATTATTGTGACAAAACATGAATTAGTACTGAAGACAAACTGACAAATGAAACATTTAGAATTATAATTAGTAATTTCGTTTTTAAGAGTTCAGTAAATGTGCTGTGTTTTCTCATCGTTATATTCACCATTTGGATGCACAGAATGAGAAACAGCACCAAAAATGTGAATAGCTTAAAGAGTAAAAAACACTCTGTGAACTCAAGTGAATCAGACTTTGCCTGTATAGGCGAGAGATCATCCCCCAACAACGCGTTTGGGTCTTTAGTTGACTAAGGGACACGCCATTCGTCAATTGTCCTGAAGATATTTGAGGCGTTTTAAAGATTCCCTGATCCGTAATTGAGAGGCGTGGAGTCGGACACTTTCTGCTTTCCGTGAAGTCATCTGATCTACAATACATGAAACTATGCAGTTAATATAGGAAACTGTTTTCACAAAGCAGATACAAGCAGATATACAACCTGCAAAGAACTTCCTAAGTAAACCGAAATTATGGTGTCACTCTAAAAAAAATGCTGGGTTGTTTTAACCCAATGTTGGGTCAAATATGAATTAACCCAGCTGTTGGGTTAAATGTATGTGCATTTTTTAATCAAACAATTGGGTTTGTCCATATTTGACCCAAAAATGGGTTAAAACAACCCAGCATTTTTAGAGTGTATGTTTCTGTAATTATAGTGTACCTCTGTGTAGGTACACAGATATATATTTTTTAAAGCTATACATTTCTTTCCTTTTTTATTTAGGCTACCATATATGTTTACATGTGGCATCACGTGGGTAGACAAATCAGACGACTTGCAAGTTATGCGTCTAGCTGGGTTCACTTTAGTGACAGTCATAAATCATAGAGTCATAGGGACAGGTGACATGCATTTAGACTGATGATTCGCCGATTTTGTGTTTCATGTCAATCATGTAATCATAACATAAACGTGCTTACACGTTCGCCAATAGGTGACGAGAACGTGTTCATCTGTAAGTGATTTGATTTGAAATGATATGAGATAAAGACTACATGGAGAATGAACGACACGTTACTGTTGTACTGCGTCTACTTATTACTTAGTTACTTTGCATGCATACTAGGCTACTGTGCTTGTGAATGATAGACTTTATCTCCCTAAAACATTTTTTTCTATGTTAGATACTGTACATCATTCCTACAGCTTGAACCATCTCTCACAGCTTGGGTTGGTTTGGAAAAGGATCGAGGGACTGGTTCGATTTGGATAAGGCCCAGAGAAAGAGAGCCGCAGATGGGTGTGGTGACCTTCCCCCTGCTAAAATTCCACCTCTTGTTATATGTGCAGCACTGTACAATATGCTACACCTTTCCGAGAAGAATGAGAAAGAACCAGTAAGGAATGCCGTTCTAGCTTTAGATCCTGGCAATGAGATATATACCTCAGGCTGTACAAACTAATATTCCTAAATCCCTTAGCAAAATGCACATGCCATTGAACAGGGCACTCTCACACGCAGAACTGTACTCAAAGACTGGAGAGGTCTTTGCAGGCTTGAGCATAACAAACAGGAACAGGTACTTTATTTATACATCAGTGAGTGTGGTTTATATGGAATGCCAAAGCTGACTTAATTAAAAATAAATAAATACATAAATAAATATACGAAAAAATGTAAAAAAGCAAAAATACATAAATATACAAAGAAATTTAAAAAAGTACAAATAAATGAGTATTTTTACTTTTATTTCCATAATTATGTATAATTGTATTTTCACACATTTACGTGTGATGTAAATGTAAATACACATTTATTTATTTATTTATTTATACATTTATTTATTTAGTTGGCCGATGAAAGAAATCGATGAAAGAAATCGATGTTGTTTGGCAGATTCACAAGCAACAACCAATAGAAAAATTGTAGATGAATAAATATTTATATATATATATATATATATATATATATATAGTTCAAAAACTGTGATTTTCAGAAATAAATGACAAAAATCGACTGTCCATTTTTCACTCATACTTCCTTTATAAACACATTACATGCATGCATATGTTAGCTTAGGGTCTTCTGAATCCATAGATACCTCCATTATATCTCCATTACATATAGTTTATAAGCCCAAATGTAAAAATAGGGAAAACAGACCAAAAAGGGCTTAGTGCCCAGAGGGTTAAACTGGGTAATTTATGTAGTAAAAATGTGAAATTATTTTACAAGTTGGTGCCTTCTAGACTGAGAAAAGACAGAAAATGTATTTTTGGCCCATGTGGATGAAAGACAACAACTCCCAGAATACACTTGCTTCGCTGCCCTAAGAGGCCACCCCGAAGCCACGCCTACCGGTAACAGAGGGCAGTATCGGAAGAAATGATACAGCTAGGCTATGCGAACACAGTTGTTGTCGCCACGTCTTTAAAATTCGAACACATTATTCTCTATGAGTGTACACAAACCGGCGGCGCCCAGCAATGGCTCAGGGCCGTGTTCAAAACCCTGCTGCGCCACAGAGCGCCATTTACACATTTTTGTCTCAAATCGGTGCTGATGGATCCTGATTTCGCCCTATGCTGCAATATACATTTAGTTTTGCATTCATTTACAGAAATCAGCTGCTTGAATGACAATTGCTGATGTTATTGGATTTTTCAGGTGAGATTCTCAATTCATTCAGTTAACGGAGGCTCTGAGGTAAAGTCTTCAACTTCTGCACCTTCATTATCTTGATATGGTTTGGGTTTCAGCTGAACTTAATACTAGTCTGACCCAAACCCTGAAATCTGTGCAAATGTATCAAACACATAGTGCAGATTATATGACTATTTTACAAATTTGCATTCAGTGGTGGTAAATCAAAATATAACAAACTTGTATTTGACCTGTTCTTTGTCACATTAACTTAGCAGATGATTTTATCCAAAGCGACCAGGAGAAATACAAGCGAATCATCTTATGGAGACAATGGCATAAGGAATGCTTGCAATCCAAAGTTTCAAACATTGTCCAGAAAAGTACAAGCAACAGAACAAGGGAAATATGAAACTGGGGGGAAAGCAGTTTTTTTTTTTTTTGAGTCACTTGCTCTGCCTTGCTTTAAATGAGCGGCTCATTCAGATGAGCTTTAACACGATCCTCATTCACATTAAATGACGAATAAGGATAAACAAATATGACGATTTACATTTTCTATTTAGCTGATATGATGTACATCATCTTATGGAAAGGATTATATTATTAATATTTATACCAATTATAATTATTTTAAGGACAGATCATCTGCTGGTCAGACATGAGATTCACAGAGAGACTGATGATGTTTGTGTGCTTCAAGCGGCCCCAAAAACATCTGTATGAAAGCCTCCTCACACCCCTCCCTGATGCTGATTTCATAAAAATCTATTTCAGACTGTTTTCTGAACACACAGATGACGGGGCCAGGCTTTTGTCAACCTTTCCACTGAAAATATCTATCATATTTACACGCTGCTTTTCCTCGTGGCTGATGCTCGCCATGGATTTGATCCGACAAAGGCAAAACAAACATTTCATCATTGGGTATTTTAGTCTCCGGTGAAAGCTCAGAACCTCTGCTTGGTGTTCAGTTTGTTTTGGCTGAACCAAAGTATTTTACCACTCCAATTTTTAACCAAATGTACGAGAAGAAAACACACGAGAGAAGGGCTCGTTGACGCGCTCAGATGCCGAGCGGGAAGGTTGAGTCTATAAGGTTCTCATGCGTTGTTTAAGAGCGCAGCGCCGCGATAGCGCCATTCATTGCTGAAACTTGAGTCAAAAGTTAGTAAGACTGTTGATCCGGAAAGAGAGAAATGGCAGAAACCGCTCCCGCACCCGCTGCAGCCGCCCCGGCCAAAGCGCCCAAGAAGAAGTCCGCTGCTAAAGCCAAGAAAGCAGGTCCAGGCGTCGGCGAGCTCATCGTCAAAGCGGTGTCCGCATCTAAGGAGAGGAGCGGCGTGTCCCTCGCCGCGCTGAAGAAAGCGCTCGCTGCCGGCGGATACGACGTGGAGAAGAACAACTCCCGCGTCAAGATCGCCATCAAGAGCCTGGTGACTAAAGGCACCCTGAAGCAGGTCAAAGGGACCGGCGCCTCGGGTTCATTCAAGCTCAACAAGCAGCAAGCCGAGACCAAGAAGAAACCGGTCAAGAAAGCGGCTCCTAAAGCGAAGAAGCCCGCGGCCAAGAAACCCGTCGCTGCCAAGAAGCCCAAGAGCGCAGCGGCAAAGAAGCCCGCCGCCAAGAAATCGCCCAAGAAGGTCAAGAAGCCCGCAGCCAAGGCCGCTAAGAAGGCGACGAAGAGCCCCAAGAAGGCAAAGAAGCCAGCAGTCGCTAAGAAAGCAGCCAAGAGCCCTAAAAAGGCGAAGGCCGCTAAACCTACAGCTGCAAAACCCAAAGCCGCCAAGCCTAAAAAGGCAGCGCCCAAAAAGAAATAAAGTCCAGTGTTTGTTCCTCAACGGCTCTTTTAAGAGCCACCCACTAATTCTGAATAAGAGCAAAACTCGTTTATATCAATGATGTGTTCTTTTTGAAAGCAACTCTTGGACTCATTCATTCTGAACAAACAACTCAAAACGTTTTGAAGAAGACATCAACGTTATGTTATCCATTATTTATATGTAAGACATGTATTGTAAAAAGCAAAAAAAAAAAAAAAAATCTGAGGAGAGTTCAGATTCATTCATATATTTTATTTCATTCTTTTGAAAAAAAAAAAAAGATATGAAAAGGAGCAGAAAGAAGATAAACTTAATATCTGCCCCTTTACATTGATCACAGTAAATAGGATGTTGTACAACACAGTACAGACAGAATACAATGTTGGAGAATTGTGACAATACAAACAACCCACATAACAATATGGGAACTGATTAGACTCCACTATTACAATAGGAACATAATACTGTGCAGTATGAAAAGTGCAGCACTTTTGGAAGAAACAGCGTACAATATAATTTTTTAAGATCATTAATACGTGTGCATAACAATCCACGCCAGGGGTTGGGCTTTCGGGAGGAAGTTCAGTGATTGGTTTGAATATTTACAGACTCTAAACCAATGGGCGACTGGCACTCTCTTTTAAAAACAGTATGTGGAGAACTCACTACCAGCATTAGTTTTTACTGTACTAATTAAGTTGAAAATGAGTGGTAGAGGCAAAACCGGCGGTAAAGCCCGAGCAAAGGCTAAAACTCGCTCCTCCAGGGCGGGACTGCAGTTCCCCGTCGGCCGTGTCCACAGGCTCCTGCGCAAAGGAAACTACGCCGAGCGCGTCGGTGCCGGAGCTCCTGTTTATCTGGCGGCGGTACTCGAGTACCTCACCGCTGAGATCCTGGAGCTGGCCGGAAACGCCGCTCGGGACAACAAGAAGACCCGCATCATCCCCCGTCACCTGCAGCTGGCGGTGCGTAATGACGAGGAGCTCAACAAACTTCTGGGCCGAGTGACCATCGCTCAGGGCGGCGTGCTGCCCAACATCCAGGCCGTGCTGTTGCCCAAGAAGACCGAGAAACCCGCCAAAACTAAGTAAACGGATCACAGACTCGATTACTGAAACAAAGGCTCTTTTAAGAGCCACCTATTTTATCTCTCAACGAGCGCTTTTCTCAGTTAATATCTACAAACACTATAAACACTTTTGGTCAAAGAGGAAAATATCCCCCCTAACGACTAGTGTCTACCTCCACGATGAATGTTACAGTTGACGTTGTGCACGTTAGAAGCACATGATGATCACCTAATGTGTGATTACCACCTAATCCATTTCCTCTAATATTAAAATATAGTTTGCCATGCTTTGATGATGATATATTGAATATTTTAATAAATTACCATCTAAAATAAAGGGTAATTTACATATCGGCTTCAGGGAAACAGAATTTGCTCAATGTTCCTCTGGGTCTCTGTCCCTTTATTAGCGCGGCTGATCTACTGATCCCCTGTTTCACGGGGAGGTTAGAAACCCATGTAGTGTGTCTCCCTGCAGTGATTTAATACAGTCTGATGTGATCTGCACAACCACTGGACCTTAAATACAAATAAATCCAATGTTGAGAGAACAAAGGCGCCCAAAGTAACGGAACAAAACCGCTCGAGCGGGAAATCCTCCGCTTGAAAAGAGGAAACGCGCAGCCATTGGCTGGCACTCATGCGCAGACGTCACATACTAACCAATCACAAGGCCTGCATCATCGCGACACAATGAGCTCGTGGCGCCACAATGCTTTATATTCGGGCGTGTAACACTGAGTAACATATCCAGCACAAGCAGGACGGAGAGAAGAAGACAACAGCAATGGCAAGAACCAAGCAGACCGCTCGTAAATCCACTGGTGGTAAAGCCCCGAGGAAGCAGCTCGCTACTAAAGCCGCCCGTAAGAGCGCTCCGGCCACCGGCGGCGTCAAGAAGCCTCACCGCTACCGGCCCGGGACCGTGGCTCTGCGGGAGATCCGCCGCTATCAGAAGTCCACCGAGCTGCTGATCCGCAAACTGCCCTTCCAGCGGCTGGTGAGAGAAATCGCTCAGGACTTCAAGACGGACCTGCGCTTCCAGAGCTCCGCTGTCATGGCCCTGCAGGAGTCTAGCGAGGCTTACTTGGTCGGTCTGTTCGAGGACACCAATCTGTGCGCCATCCACGCCAAGAGGGTCACCATCATGCCCAAAGATATTCAGCTGGCCCGCCGCATCCGCGGAGAGCGCGCTTAAACCGGCGTCCGATTCAACCCACAACGGCTCTTTTAAGAGCCACTAAAGTTTACACTGAATGAGAGAATTTCCCATGTAGTGCCGATAATTAATCATGCTGAAATTGTGATTTGATTACAGTAACTTCCACGTATAAATATTAATTACCAGTAGCAGGGTGGCGTGCTGACCATTTAAATCTTTTTGTTCCGTTGTTCTCAAGAAAAGTTGCGGCACTGCATTGAATACAATATTGAAGTCAGTCTATTCTGCTCTTTGATCTTGAGACATCTAAACCGTGTTTACTGGATCAAACTGAAGTGTCAGAGGTCAATATGATAATAGGATCATGTGGGAGTGGAGATGAGTGTACTGTTTGTGGAGAATTATGTCTAATAACATTGTATTGGTGACTACTTTGAAGGGGTGGATTCTGGAATCCACTGCTGCTTTAATCTATAGTCAAAGAGTGAATATAATCAAGATATTAATCTATATTTGTTCTTCTAAATATCACACAAGTTGAAGGACTTCTCTAGGCTTAGGAGGTTTTACTTTGCTATAGAAGCTACCAGTGTGATTACTGATATGTTCTTTCATGTATTCTCTATTGTCTGTATTAAATATATCTGAGAGGTGACTGAAGGGTCTGGCCCATGCCAGGAATACAGCAACTGTGCTTGCTCATTTAGCCCAGCTTCTAGAAATTAAATATGGACTTGTTAGAAGGAAGGCTGTAGCTTAGACCTTGGTGAAGGCTAAAACTGCTGTGATCTTTGTAACTGTAAGAGATGCGGCCTACAAACTCCTTGTGAGTCTTGAAGCTGCTTTCTGCTCGATGAAATTCCAAACGAACTTCAGTACAAAAAATATATATTACTAATTAATAATAATATTTTATTTGTTATAATTCTGACTCTTTTCTTAAATTGGCTGCTCTTCTAACTCCTGGTCTTAATTAATCATATATGGTCCTTGGGTTTTTAGATCCCATGACAACTTAATGTGTGAGGACTTTCATTGAGTGATAATGCGTGATAATAAATGATTTCACCTCAAAGTTTGTATAAAATACAGTGATAATTTTGTCTTAAATCATACACAAATTTATCATATAACAGGTAATGTGCTAGCCTGACTATATATATATATATATATATATATATATATATATATATATATATATATATTGTAACAATATTTTTCAGGCCTTCTACAAAAGAATAAAGAGTATTTATCTTGTGGTGCACATTACTAGCATGGTAATACCAGACTCTGCTACTTCACTTTGCTTCGTAGACAGACTACAGGAGCGAAATGAAATTAGCGGAAGTAGGAAGTCTGATGTAGTCAGGCTAGCACATTACCTGTTATATGATAAATTTGTGTATAATTTAGGACGATATTATCATTGTATTTATTCAAACTTTGAGGTGAAATAATTTATTATCAGGCATTATCACTCAATGAAAGTCCTCACACACATTAAGTTGTCATGGGATCTAAAAACCCAAGGACCATATATATATATATATATATATATATATATATATATATAATCATTGTTCATTTATTTGTAATTATCAATCACATAATAATTGTGTGAATTAAGTCTCTTTTGAGGATGTGGTTCAAATGAACTTCAAATGTTCTGTACTGGACATGGTGCTGGACATCCAGACTTTGAGGAAAGTAGTATGTCAATTTTATTTTTCTTCAGTTGGGAAAAAAACAACACTAAGCTGCTAATATTAGTTGTGATATAATATTAGTTAACATTATCTTAAGATGCTTAAAAAGAAAGATGTCACATGGAACCCATCTGCAATACAGAAGAACCCCACCAGATGGCGATTTAATACATGCCTCTTGAAAGATCCAGAATTTGACAGCTACTCCAAGAGTGGACATCCTTCCTTGAAATAAACGACTCTCGAGCATGGCTCGCCAACATCACTGCTCTGGGAAACATGGAAAGTAGTTTTACTTTTAGAAAAATTATATCATATTCAGTACATAAAAAAAGGACAGAGAAAAAGAAGTCCAACGGGAAGAAAGAATAAAATAATTAGTATTACATGCAAATAATCAATCAAAAACCATCTCTAAAGAATTAAGAAAAAAATTTTTTTGCTTAATGAAATAAAGAAAAGAAACCAGTTTCTGATTCAAAGGCTCCGTCAAGAAACTTTTCACCATAGCAATAAATCCGGAAAATATTTAGACAGTCAAAGTAAAAGAAATAAAGAAAGAACAACTATAACCTCCATCAGAAACTCAGCAGGGAAGCTAAACAATTCACCAGTTGAGATAAACAAAATATTTCAAGAATACTATACAAAATTATACTCAACTGATCTGGACCCAAACCTCGATAACACAATTTTACCAAAACTCAACCTGGAACAAGTTAACTCTCTCGAACTTCTTCTTCTAGCTGCCTTGTTCTTTGTAGGTCCAGATTTTGACTTCCAGGAACACATCTCTGTTGTAAGGTTGAACACCAGCACCCTAAAGCCAGCCTGAATGTTCAAGGGCGTTGCAGCCAGGGGATAGGCAATCGCCACAATCCCAGGAGTCTCATAAATTGACATTGTCTTCCCGGCGTTGATCCTCATCCAGGCATCACATGTGCTGTGATGTGGCTCGGCTCGTAGACAAACCTGTTTAATGATTGGAGCCGATGTGGGCAGCCGATGTGTAAATCATTCATTAGCATTGTCTGATGTCCATCAATGGACGGATGAGACTCGTGGTTGTCCAAAAGGAGTAAACAGGGCTTCTCATTTGAGCACTTTGTTGACTTCCTGAAACATTTCAGTGAACATACAAAGTCCATCCAGAGGAATTTACCCCTCCTTTGCTGCCAGGTGGCCTGTTGATCAGGAAATGGTAAAGTATGAATAAATAATAAAGTATGGAGGTGTACTATTCCCTGTGGCTGAGACGGCACATGCCAGTGTGACAAGGGTTCCCCTTTCAGCCGAGGTCAGTGACCCTACTTGTTTGAATCCACGTCTGGCCACCACTTTCTCTGGTTTATATACAGTGGTGACCCCAGTTTCATCAACATTCCCGATGTCTCCTGGTCCAAACTCATATTTGGTTAACACATTCTCTAAGTTGTCAAATAAAGCATTAACGCTCTCTCTGTTGAAGCTAATTCCCTAGGGAACGCTAGTAGTCTCTGGTTTTCTCAGTGACAGCATTGTGTGCCGCTTTAAGAAGCCTGTAAACCACTCTTTCTGGCCTTTTCTTTTTCTTCAGCTGGTGTGCCACAGCAAACTGGTAGGCAAGCTCTCTGACCTCACTTGACATCAGACCAAAATAAATGTCAGCTGACCAAATAATATACTCAGCAACAGTGTTGGGAGTAACGCATTACAAAAGTAATACATTACAGTAACATATAACTTTTTGCTGTAACGCTGTAGTGTAAGGCATTACTAATCAATTTTCAGTAATATTTTACTCGTTACATATCAGTTCTGTTGTAAAAACAGATATATGATCTGTTGCTCTTTTTGATATTTTAACACTGTGCTGAGGGATATATACTGCTGCAGTGGCCCTACCTGTTATTGGATCTGTTGATCCATCTGTAAATATTTTTATCATGTTGTTATACTTTTGATTAATGTGTTGTTGAACTATAACTTTTAATGGCAAATTTGGTTCATTCTTGTGTATCTCTTTATGAATTAATAAGTCTATTTCTGGCATTGGGTATAACCATGGAGGTATAGATGATATTACAACAGAAGGGGCTACATCTATCTCTGTTATTATTACTACTTGCGTCTTTGATCCGGCCTGTGCTTTAAGAAAGGGGGTTGGGTTTCGGGCGGAAGTTCAGTGATTGGTTTGAATCTTTACAGACTCTAAACCAATGGGCGACTGGCACTCTCGTTTAAAGACAGTGTGTGAAGACACACCACCATCATTTTTATAACTTTAAACGGCAGTACTTGTGTTTGAAATGAGTGGCAGAGGCAAAACCGGCGGTAAAGCTCGAGCAAAGGCTAAGACTCGCTCCTCCAGGGCGGGACTGCAGTTCCCCGTAGGCCGTGTCCACAGGCTCCTGCGCAAAGGAAACTACGGCGAGCGCGTCGGCGCCGGAGCTCCTGTTTATCTGGCGGCGGTACTCGAGTACCTCACCGCTGAGATCCTGGAGCTGGCCGGAAACGCCGCTCGGGACAACAAGAAGACCCGCATCATCCCCCGTCACCTGCAGCTGGCGGTGCGTAATGACGAGGAGCTCAACAAACTTCTGGGCCGAGTGACCATCGCTCAGGGCGGCGTGCTGCCCAACATCCAGGCCGTGCTGTTGCCCAAGAAGACCGAGAAACCCGCCAAATCTAAGTAAACGGATCACAGACTCGATTACTGAAACAAAGGCTCTTTTAAGAGCCACCTATTTTATCTCTCAACGAGCGCTTTTCTCTGTTAATATTATCAAACACCGTAAACACTTTTGATTAAATAGGAAAATCACAATTAACGTTACAGTTGACGTTGTGCACGTTATAAGCACATAATCACCTAATTGGTGTTAACCACCAAACTATTTCCCCTAATATTGAACCATAGTTGCCTGCCAAGCTCTGATAATATATTGAATAAATTAACATAATATTAATATACATATCGGCTTCAGGGAAAAAGGATTTGATCAATGTTAATCTGGGTCTCTGTCCCTTTAGTAAGCATGGCTGATCTACTGATCCCCTATTTCACGGGGAGGATGGAAAACCTAGTAAAGTTAGTGAGTCTCGCTATAAGTGCTTTTATACAGACAACGTGATTTTGTTAAAATCCGAGATCTGCACAACCACTGGGAATTAGGGCGAGTATTCCCAGATACTATATTCCATAACAAACAGATACAACATTGTGAGAATAAAGGCGGCCGAAGTTGTCAACAGAACAAAACAGCTCGAGCGGGAAACCCTCCTTTTGTTTGTAAAGAGGAAACGCGCAGTCATTGGCTGGCACTCATGCGCAGACGTCACATACTAACCAATGACAAGGCCTGCATCATCGCGACACTACGAGCTCGTGGCGCTGCAATGCTTTAAAAAGCGGGCGTGTAACACAGAGCAACATTATCAATTCTAACGCAAGAAGGACAGCCTGTAGAAGACAGCAGCAATGGCAAGAACCAAGCAGACCGCTCGTAAATCCACCGGTGGTAAAGCCCCGAGAAAGCAGCTCGCTACTAAAGCCGCCCGTAAGAGCGCTCCGGCCACCGGCGGCGTCAAGAAGCCTCACCGCTACCGGCCCGGCACCGTGGCTCTGCGGGAGATCCGCCGCTATCAGAAGTCCACCGAGCTGCTGATCCGCAAACTGCCCTTCCAGCGGCTGGTGAGAGAAATCGCTCAGGACTTTAAGACTGACCTGCGCTTCCAGAGCTCCGCTGTCATGGCCCTGCAGGAGTCTAGCGAGGCTTACTTGGTCGGTCTGTTCGAGGACACCAACCTGTGCGCCATCCACGCCAAGAGGGTCACCATCATGCCCAAAGATATTCAGCTGGCCCGCCGCATCCGCGGAGAGCGCGCTTAAACCGGCGTCTGATTCAACCCACAACGGCTCTTTTAAGAGCCACCAAAGTTCACACTGAATGAGAGAATTTCCAAAGTAGTGCTGACAATGAATCATATTAAAGTTGGGATACGATTACAGTGACTTCTAGGTCTGAATTACCAACAGCAGAGTGGCGCCGTTCGTTAAAATTAGCTTTTGTTTTTTTTTTTGAGAAAAGTTGCGGCACTGCATTGAATACATAAATCTCATGTGAAATGAAGGAAAATATACATAGAAATACTAACAATATTGAAATCAGTCTGTTCTGCTCTTTGGCGATTTTGTGATATCTAAACTTTGACTACAGGACCAAAGTGTCTGAGAGGTCAATCTATGTAGACAATAAAGTGTTTTAAATGTTCTCTTCGTTTACAGCTAGTGTTTGCTGTGATTATGTGGGAGTGGAGATGAGAGAGTATTGGTGAATACTTTGAAGGGGTGGATTCTGGAATTCTCTGCTGCTTCAAAAGTTAACGCGTGATTATAATCAAGATATCGTCCCCTTGGAATTATTAATTAAGGTTCTATCTGAGTTCTGAACAGTTTTGAGATATTGAGCTTCAAAGTTTTTGCATTCCATATAGGAAAATGTGTATGGGGAACAAGTTTCTTTCAAACATAAAAATAATAGGGACCCTAAATGTACAAAAACATCACATAATGTAAATAAATTGTCACAGAATAAGAATATGTGAATAACTCAATTTTGACAAAAATGTCAGATAGAACCTTATAATTCCAAGGAGACGATATTAATCTATATTTGTTCTTCTAAATATCACACGATTGAAGGACTTCTCTAGGCTTATGAGATTTTACTTTGCTATAGAAGCTACCAGTGTGATTACTGATATGTTCTTTTATGTATTCTCTATTGTCTGTATTAAATATAACTGAGAGGTGACTGAAGGGTCTGGCCCATGCCAGGAATACAGCAACTGTGTTTGCTCATTTAGCCCAGCTTCTAGAAATTAAATATGGACTTTGATATGAATATGAACTAAGCTGCTAATATTAGTTGTGATATAATATTAGTTAACATTATCTTAAGATGCTTAAAAAGAAAGCTGTCACATGGAACCCATCTGCAATACAGACGCACCCCACCAGTGGACTAGACATCCTTACTGCCCAAAATCCTTACTGTAACCTAGTAGACATCCTTCCTTGAAATAAATGACTCTCCAAAGTCAGAAGCATCACTACTCTTGGAAACATGGAAAGTAGTTTTACAGGGAAAAATTATCTCATATTCCACACATAAAAAAAGAACAGAGAAAAGGAAGTCCAACTGGAAGAAAGAAATAGAATTACTTGCAAATGATCAATCAAAAACCATCTCTAAAAAATTAAGAAAAAAAAATGCTTAATGAAATAATAAACCAAAGAAACCAGTTTCTGATTCACAGGCTCCGTCAAGAAACTTTTCACCATAGCAATAAATCCGGAAAATATTTAGACAGTCAAAGTAAAATAAATAAAGAAAGAACAACTATAATCAGAAACTCAGCAGGGAAGCTAACCAATTCACCAGTTGAGATAAACAAAATATTTCAAGAATACTATACAAAATTATACTCAACTGATCTGGACCCAAACCTCGATAACACCATTTTACCAAAACTCAACCTGAACAAGTTAACTCTCTTGAACTTCTTCTTCTACCTGCCTTGTTCTTTGTAGGTCCAGAGATGGGGTTTGGGGCTGGGTCAGTGGGACTGTTTCTGGGGGATGAGTCTGAGGGAAGAACAGGAGACATGGGTAAGGAGAATGCAGAAGACAAAAGGTAGGTAATATAAAAAGTGTCCGGATCAAAAAATCTAATTATGTACACAATGCACTCAATGCCCAAACCCCATCTCTGCCATTATAATTAATAAAGGCTGGTTTCTAAAGTACTTCTTCCTGTATTAAATGTCATGGGTAGCCTAAATGGGTTCCATTCAGACCTTAACATTAAGTCTTTCACTGTTTTATGTCAACAAGATTAAAAAAAAAACATTTTCATCTGCTATACCAAATGTTTAGATATGTTTTGGGTAATTATGCAAATTAGCTAATACGTTATTATATTATGCACCGTTTGTCCATGTTAACAAACAATTTCGAAAAACTTGTAATACATTTTATGTTTGTCTTGATGTAAGTAATCAACTCAGTGATTTTCATGATGATATCTAAATGTTAAAATTTTTACCCTATTCACGTGAGAAAAAGAATGGGTCTTTTTCGAAACTTACCCCTAATGGGATTCTCTGATTTTTTTCTGTACTCGGGACACTGAGGATACAAAATCAGTTGAGTTTGCTTCTGTTGCAATTTGTTCAACCTTTTTTCATAGAATGACTGGACTAAATTAGCAATATCCTTTATACTCGCTCCATCAGAACTGTTTCTTTCAAAAATGTCATGAACTGTATTTTCCTCAATTCCAATTATGTTTTTTTAAAGTGAAGTTTAATTTTAATTGTTCAAGTACTTCTTTTACTTCCTTCTGTCCTTTCATTTTCATTACAATCCATCATCAAATGTTGGACAGATTCTGATTGATTGCAATGTAAACACACTTCATTTATATGTCTACCTAATAGATGAGGTTTCTTGTTGAGCCCTGTATGTCATCCTGTCTTCACTTTGATTTTTACTCATCTCCCTTTTCACGCCAAAAGAGCTTTGAATCCTATACAAATGTCTTCCTCTATCATTGATATCCCAAAGTGTGATCTTTTATGATTTCTTTAGCCTCAGTTTTAATGCAACCTGCATATCAACTGTTGGTGACTTAAGGGATTGTTTAGCCAACATATCGACTTTTTCATTTCCTTTCACACAAACATCTGCAGGGACCCAAACAAACCATATACTCAAACCTTTATTATGCAATCTATATATATATTTCAATTGGTGTTTCAGGCCTGCATGATTTCCCTGATTGTATGCTTGTGAGTGCCAAACTATCACATGCAACTGAAACATGTTGTGTGTTACATTCATCTACCCACTGTAATCCCAATACAATGGCTATCAGTTCTACTGTGAAAACTGAAAGATTATCTGTTGTTCTTTTCTTGATGCATTTTCCACATTGTGGGATTCACACTGCAGGACCCATATGTCCATTTCTTTGAACCATCTGTGAATATCATTATTTTATTAGGACAACTACTTTCTAAGTATCTTTGTACAACAAACCAGACAGGTATGTGCTTTGAATTATCTTATATTTCCTCATGCATTTGTAAATCAATCATTGGCATTATAACCATCCAAGTAGGATATTTGAATATGGGACAGAAGGATAATAGTATTTAAACCTATTTTCCTTGCTTTTTTATTCACAACCCATCCAAAACTTCTAAAATGAGATTTACTACGTTCCCAACACTCCTGCGTAGTCTTTGCAGGAAGGGATTCATTATGTTCCTGCAGGTTTACACAATATGCTAGTATTAGTTTAAGTCTTCTGATACCCAACGGCAACTGGAGATGTTTTAAAAACCCCACTTTCGATTTAAGCAATACAACCATAATCAAAAGTAGATCTCATAAAAGCCAGTATTTATTTTGCAATGAAGACCTAGTTGTTCCCCAATCTCCAATGTTCCACCAACCAAGAAGTCTAATACTCAATTGCAGTCTACCTCTTCTAACCAATTAATTCCGTTTTATAAGAATTACTTCTTTCCACAGCATATTATCATCATGTCTTTTCGATATCAAAAAAAGAAAGACAGCTACTACCATGTCTTTGTTTGTCTGGGCTTTCCTAATCTCTTCCTTTGCGGAATCCACCTTTGTGAAAATAAATTGCACAAATTGCAAAATGAAGCTAAGGTCAGGGTGCTCTAACTATATTTTGGGGGAGGTGTGTGTGTGTGTCATGTGACGCGGCGGTGGTTTCTGTCAGGTCCTGTAAGCACATGTAAAAATCTTCTTTGTAGTACTCATAGTATTCATTTATGTCCTTTCCTTGATCGATAGAAACACTCAGTGTGAAACATGTCTGGAAGAGGCAAAGGCGGTAAGGGACTCGGGAAAGGAGGCGCTAAGCGTCACCGTAAAGTTTTGCGCGATAACATCCAGGGAATCACCAAACCCGCTATTCGTCGTCTGGCTCGCCGCGGCGGCGTCAAGCGCATCTCCGGTCTGATCTACGAGGAGACCCGCGGAGTGTTGAAGGTGTTTCTGGAGAACGTGATCCGCGATGCCGTCACCTACACCGAGCACGCCAAGAGAAAGACCGTCACCGCCATGGATGTTGTGTACGCGCTGAAGAGACAGGGACGCACCCTGTACGGCTTCGGGGGATAAACGCCTGAAACCAGGACAAACCACACAAACCCAAAGGCTCTTTTAAGAGCCACACACTCTCCCAATTAAAGAGCCAAATGTTTCATGTCAAATCATCGATTTAAGTTTAAAACTGTTGTTTTCTCAATCCAGGATCAATCTTATCTAAGTACGCATAAGTAATGTTTTACAATGTATGGAGAATGCCGATACCTTTCTACTTTGACATAAGAAGTTATTCACTATTGAACCGTTTGGAATTAAACGTTACCATATCACGAACGCTGTTCCATTAAGATCAACAAGAAGGAAAACAGCACTTTGATATAATGGTACTAGCTGACAAATGTGAGAATGCAGAAATGAATATACTTATTGTCCACAAACGATGGGCTTTTGTTTACTATTACTGTTTTTTTAACATCTCAACAGTTTCATGAACCAATGACGTTTTTAAAGTGTATCTGACCATTATTGGTCTCTTTTTTCCCAAATTCGCTCAATGGGTTAGCCTGACTTTGTCATACTCATATTCTATCAATATGCTATCAATGGGTTAATAAGGTTTTAAAATTACACCATGCACAATATTAGATTATAATTAATTTAAATATTACATCATGCACAATATTAGAACCGCTTGTTTTCCTCAAAAATTACTTAAATTCCTTAAAAAATATTACTTATTAAAAAGAGCGGGAAACTAAACAAATGAAACTTGGTGGAAGAAGTGTGTGGTTCAAACATGAGACGGCGGGCGGAACTATATTTTATCCACACCTGTGATTGGCCCTCGTTCCTCCCAAGCTGTCCAATGAAATGTGAGTTTGTGGGTTTGGTCTATGCAAACAGACAATCAGAAGTTTTCCCCATCCCGCTCAAAATTAGCATAGAGCAGTGAATAAATATCTCTGTATCGCTCTGTAGTCTACATTAACTTGTCAGTTTTATGATATCGCATCATCATGCCTGAACCAGCAAAGTCCGCTCCTAAAAAGGGATCCAAGAAGGCCGTCACCAAGACCGCCGGTAAGGGAGGAAAGAAGCGCAGAAAGTCCAGGAAGGAGAGCTACGCCATCTATGTGTACAAAGTCCTGAAGCAGGTCCACCCTGACACCGGCATCTCCTCCAAGGCGATGGGCATCATGAACTCTTTCGTCAACGACATCTTCGAGCGCATCGCCGGTGAGTCGTCTCGCCTCGCGCACTACAACAAGCGCTCCACCATCACTTCCAGAGAGATCCAGACCGCCGTGCGTCTGTTGCTGCCCGGAGAGCTGGCCAAACACGCCGTGTCCGAGGGCACAAAGGCCGTCACCAAATACACCAGCTCGAAGTGAGGCGTGCCCGACTTCAACTACCCCAAAGGCTCTTTTAAGAGCCACACATCTTCTCAGATAAAGAGCTCTTGTGTATTATCTATTGCTCTTCTTAATTCTATGAGAATGTTGATAAATCCTTTAACATATAAACACTGACTTAGGTTTTTGGGGAGATTTAGGCGGAGCTCGTTTTACAATCCTAGCCCAACCCTTTTAGTCTGTCATTAGTTTAAAATTTTGATAAGGTTGTCTTTTTTTTCTCCTTGCTCTTTGTGTAAATGGTCTAACCTATTCACAGCATTTTCTAACTTGTGTAAATCTCATCTAACACCAAACCCCGAGCTGTTCCTTACATTTTAAACTAAGTGATTTACCTTGCAACAAGCATTAATGCATTCATTATACAAAACAAAAAAAAAGCACTCGCTGTTTATTCTATTTTTAACAAGAAATAATTCAAAAATATCTGAGGAAAAAAGAAAAATCCTAAAACCAGTTTGCAAAGTATACAGACAAAATTACAATCATGTGAATGACGTTTTATAGGTGAAAGGTGTTTTATACCTTTTTAAAATAGTGTACTTTTTTTCTTGGATTTTTACGGTGGCCGAGAGAGCTCACTGCGCTGCAACCTGATGAAGACGCATGCAAATAAAAAAAAAACGTGTGCAAATATAAAAAATGCATGCAAATACAAAAAACATTCGCAAATTAAGAAAAACATCTTCATTAGTTCCACAACACACGTGTGCTCCAAGTACTCACAACACAACCAAATACAGAAACGCGCTGCAAACGTTCACAACACCACTAAATACAGAAACGCTGCAAGTAACAAAGAACACAACGGAAATGTTTCCGGGGAACCAAATAAGTGACGGACCCGACTAAGCATTGTTTCTGACCATGTCCATCCCTTTATGGCCACCACGTCCCCATCCTCTGATTACTACTTCCAGCAGGATAATGCACCATGACACAAAGCTCAAATCATTTCAAATTGGTTTCTTGAACATGACTCTGGGTGCTTCTCATTTCTTATTTGTGCATCCTCGTTTCCTTTCCTTGCTTCCTTTCCTTGCGTCTCAGCTCCACCCCCTGTAGGACGTGAGGGAAGGAAGCGAGGAAAGGAAAGGAGGACAGAGGAATCGAATAAAAGCTTTTTTATATCCATTGGAATACTTGATCACTCGAGCGTCACTCCACAGTGTCATCAGCAGCGCTAAAAGGATCTGCCCTTATGTTGTTGAAGTTTGGTTATTTAATAAATTCATAATAAATAATAATAAAGATAGGCTATACTGTTGAAATATTTGAGATGTGTGGTTTATATAAACTGCAAAGGTAAAGTATAAATTAAAATGATTGTGACCGATGTGAAGGGGGAGGAGAATTGACACGTGCGTCACGTTTAGTCAGTATAACAGTTCCGCGTAGGATGCACCTGTGTATCCTCGCTTATGACTCCTCAGGAAGCCTCCTATCTCCTCGATCCTCGACTCCTCACGGTGCAATTAGAGAATTGAGATGTCCTTCAAGATGGCTGAGCTCGATCGGTTTCCGGGTCATAGGAGGGAGGACGGAGGAGCGAGGAGACGAGGAGGGATATTGAGAAGCACCCAATGAGTTGACTGTACTAAAATGGCCGCCACAGTCACCAGATCTCAACCCAATAGAGCATCTTTGGGATGTGGTGGAACGGGAGCTTCGTGTCCTGGCTGGATGTGCATCCCACAAATCTCCATCAACTGCAAGATGCTATCCTATCAATATGGGCCAACATTTCTAAAGAATGCTTTCAGCACCTTGCCACGAATTAATCAATGCCACTTAGAATGAAAGCAGTTCTGAAGGTGAAAGGGGATCAAACACAGTATTAGTATGGTGCTCCTAATAATCCTTTAGGGGAGTGTAGACTGTAACCACTGATGAACATATTCAGTATTGATGAGGAAAAAAAAAGAAACAAAAACTATACCGAGGGCTGATTACAACCCCTAACCTCTGACACTCTTGGAAAAAGATCTACCACTAGACCATTGAAAATCTCTAACAAATATTTTTTTGATCTATGCATTAATCTATGAGCAGAAAGGCTCCACAGTTTGACAAGTTTGTACCCAGCACTTTTGAAAATGCACTTCCCCAGCACATTTCAAACCAAACTGACGCCCGTGGAAGTAAGCGAGCAAAAGACCTTGCATGTGCAGACCTCTATGGTGCAGACAGCACCACTCCAATTCCCAGGTCCCAGACATTCATTTGGTGGTTAATCCATGTTTGCGTCTTTTTTTCCCCATTTTTTCCCGACAGAGTCGCTATGGGGAAAAAAAGACGCAAACATGCATTAACCACCATATGAATGACTCTAGAGAACATGCGCAGTAAACGGGCTATCAGTCTGAGACATAGACAGTAAAAGAAATAGACAGAGCGATCTCATTGGAACTCCATTGAGACGATTGAAGCCCGTTTTTGGCGATTTTTTAGCACTTCCGTCCCTGACGCGCAGACTCAAACAGAGCTTGACTACGTAATGGGACGTGAGTGACCCGTCTGTCTTCTAGTGCTGTGGCATGAGAAATCTGAATCATTCCCTTCCGAAACATACAGAGGCGGAGAGTGTGAGCTGTAGGAGCTGTCCATGAGCTAAGAGAAGGAGACAATTTTGCTAGGTATTCTGATGAATTATTTTGTCATTTTGCCTCCACGTTTCCCCAATTGCACGCAAGCTTCTCCTCATGTCCATACGGTAATCTCTCTAATGTGCGACAGAGTCGTGTAGGTATGACGCAATTGTTAGCCTACTTTCACTAAAACTGCTTCTACGGGGCCATAACATAAGCTACAAGGTAATGGAGCTATTTATACATTGTCGTGTTTCTTTAGAAATAAATAAAAGACAAATGGGATCTTCAAATGCCTCAGATGTAAAAATATTCGCTGTCAAAGTGACACCAAAATGAATGGGAGTCAATGGGAATGCTAACGCAAGTGAAGTTCTGCTACAAGATGTCAGGCTTCAACTTCCGGTCGATGGATTACCCCCATAAGGCAACGCTACTTTTGCGTCATCGAAGGTTAACGCCCCTTTTTGGGGGAAAACGAACGGATTCCCCTGACAACAGAACTCGCTCTAGTCGCTGCAAAGTTTCTTAAATTGCACAAACATACACACTATCTTTGCCGACCGAGGACCGTGAGCGGTATTTAAATAAGCTACTGGATACAGGGTTACAGAGATGTCCTTTTGAAATGGTCGAAAACTGGATTAATGACCCCACTATTCAGACATCTACCACTATCTCGTGGAATCACTCATTTTTTTGTCATTAACACACTCACAGTATGACAAACTAGACGATGAGGCCATGACGCTTGGATCATATAACTTGATTTAAGCTATTGACATAGTTGTGTTGCCGACTAGCTATAAGTTACTAACGTTAGTTAGTTAGAAAGACGAAAGCTCCTAGCAGCTACGTGATTAACTTAGCTCTCACTAGACACGCTACCTTGGCTGTTAACTGATTTTACTGTTCAAATAGTGGCAGGCTAGGACTAAAGTGGACTTGGCTGGTTTCTGCTTGTGTCTAGAAAGTGCTGGTACTTTGAAAGTTGTATGGTAACAATAACATAATTAAAGCCAGTAACTAGCAAGTACACTACTTTATGTTAAATACAGATAGTTTAGGGGTTGAATTAATTAAATAATCGTCTTACCTGTTATGAAATGCTTCCCACATACATGTGTGAGGGGTCTTTGGGTCCCACAATCCTCAATCTGGTGCTTCCCTCTTTATCGCCTGAAGCCATAACATTCTTCTTTCCGCTTGTTTTATTCGGCATGGTAAAGGTATACATTTTAAACCAGGTGTTTTAAAAACATTTGAGGTCCAGCTCACCACGCAACAACTTTTGGGCATGTTATTTTTGTTCTTCTGTTACCGGAGTAGACAAAATTCAGACCATGCCATGGGCTCGTTCTTCGTACGTTGCTTAAAACATCCGAGATCAAATGAGACATCTAAGATGATATCATCGTGCTAATCATGATCCGGCTAATTGGGTTCTTCGAACACACCTGTTGTTTATGATTAGTATCGCTGGATTGAGTTATCTGAGATAACTGCGCGTTCTCGCGTTGGTTTAAAAGGGGACATGTATCGATAGCAGAACCAGTGATCAGCAACGCTGCTATTGGCTGTTCAGCATGGCCAAAGAACACGCCCAGTTATTCTCCCAAGCAGAGCAAGCGCTTTTAATGCAAGGTTATGCCGAATTTCAGTCTTTAATTAAAACGCCAGGGAACACCTCAAAGTGTGCAAAAGCCAGGAGAGAGTGCTGGCAAAACTAGAAGACAAATTAAATGCGTTTGTGGTGGCCATGTTAGATGTTTTAATAACTTATTATTATTTTATTTTTATTTTCATAATTTCATAATTACTTTGTTCATTGTAATGTCGAGTCACCACACTATAATAATAAACATGGTGAAAGTGAAGTACAAAAATATTCTACTTAATGGTAATTTTAGGCCTTAGGCCTACTAGTCTCTTTTAAAAAGGCACTGTTAAATAAATGATTGTTTATAAAAGCAAACAGGAAAAATGCTGAGAAAAAAAATAATAATGATGCTCCTGACCCTGGCAGAAGAGCTGACCCTTGGGTTGAATGTGAATTGCCCTGTTGTGAAGGGCATCCCTGCGGTTCAGCTCTTCCAGACCCACATCAGGGACCAGTAGCAGCAACACCTACATCACTGGGAAATGAGATTTAAAATATCTTTGTACACTGTGAAATAATTTGTTGCTGCATTAAATGAAGTAGACCTATAATCCAAATTGGCTGGTTTAGTCATTTCAGCTGTTAAATCTTGAGTAATGATAAATTGCTTTGTCTTGTGAAAGTAAAAACTGATAAACTTATGTTAATGTAAAAAATATTTTGCCATGAGTTATCAATCACATTGCACTGGAGAGTGAAGAAAACTTCTCAGATGACTGTCCTTTGGAAGAAGTACTTTAATTTAATTGATGGCTTTAATTGATTTCTACTTGTGCCTATGCCTATTATTTCTGACAGGAGTCCACATGTACAGAAAGGCCTACAGAAGAGTCTGCACACAGCAGTGATACAGGGGTGGGCAGTGTAGACAACTTTTGCTTTTTATTTGTTGCATTTGTTCCCTATATGAGTCTTCAACAGAAAATAGAGTATTTTGAAAAAAACAAAAATCAGGGGGAGAAACAGAACTTGACTAAGAAAAAATTGCACTAGAAATAGAGTTGCTTCAAAATAAACTTCAGAGTAAAATCACACAGAGTACTATTGCTGACCTTGCATAATATCTTTTAAAAAGATGACTGAATAACTGGCTTTTCTTTACAAAGAACAATTGAAATAAAACTCTAAGCAAATAGAGTTTTGCAAATTTGTCTTGTCTTTTATTTTAGGCTTAATTAAACTTTTTTTTTTCCTTTTTCTGATGTTGGCAGTGTTGTGTAATACATGCAATGTCACAGGCCCTGTCAGGTGCAACCCTCAGGCTTTTTAGACCCTGAAATCTTCCCTTTAGTTGGCCAAAGCTCATGTCATTGTGGCAAAAAAAAAAAAAAAAAAAAAAAAAAAACTAAGAGCACTAGCCTACTTTGTGAATGGCACAACAGAAAGCTTATCAAGTTCTCCGCATCTCCAATAGTGTAAAGGAAGCCACTCGCAAATAATTTTAGGGCAATGCAAACATTTTGTACTGTTGTTGAAGCCCGACATCGAATCAAACATTAATGTGCATTTCCAACAAAATAATAATGTATTTAAACGACAAACTCACGACGATCGTTTCACGAGAAAACAAAAATAAATCTCAGAAATTAAGCTACACTATCGCGCTGCGCTGAAGGACTTCCCGTATCAGCCGCGATCTAATCCTGTTTACATGAAATAAGCCTGCTCGCGAGCAGGTTCAAGCTGACGGACCTGTTGCTATGACAGCAAGTCCAGGATGAGCGTCGAAGAACCAAACGATCCAAGATCATGCCAAATCGCCAACAATCAAATCCAGCTAACTGAGTTAGCGACGTACGAAGAACGAGCCCATGTCAAAATAGAGAACCCATACCGAGACCGTTTGTTTTCCCCAAAAAAGGGGCGTTAACCTTCGATGACGCAAAAGTAGCGTTGCCTTGACGTCCTCTCCAGATCAGAAAATAGGTATCAGTTGTTGGGTGTCTAGTAACGAATGATGATAAGAAATACACTTACCGGTACTTTTATTCACATTTGCACGCAGCAATAATAGCAAAAACAACTAAACAAGTAGTTTTTTTTTTTCTTTTTCTGTAGAATACATATGTTGGAACCCTTTTTCTTCTAACATGTAGGAACTCAGAAGCGAAGACTTGGTTGTATCTTTTTAGCCAAGAGTCTTCATTTCTGTTGCATCACTGTAGTCTGCTTCGTTCAGAAATCTCAGCCAAGTCTCCTGGTCTTCGCTTTGGAGTTCCAACACTTTAGAAGAAAAAGTTTTCAACAATACCTTTACTTTTACTCTTGATACTTCAAGTACATTACAGTATGCAAGACAACACTTATACATAAGGTTTTAAATATGAATAGTTTTCCCCCAATGTGCCATTACATTTTTAACTAAAATTTCTTTACTAAAGTGTCAAAATATACTGGAGGAGTGGTTCCTCAGTCGGGCCGCAGTCGAAAGGACACCCCGAAGAAGTGAGGGGTGCAAACTTCGCTGACAAGGCTTTTCTCAAGGGTGTGTCCAGAGACTGTCTTTTAGGAGCGGAAGGTGATAGAAATATTGATAGAAAAATGAATAATGCACTGAATTAACATGATTGGGACTTCCTTTTATTATACAGGCAAATAATTATATTACTTAATAATCAACCCCTTTTCTGTCATTTCACACACTTTGGTAAACTGGTTGTGACTGACAGCATTTGAAACGGATGCTTAAACTGGCAGGGAATTTTCTCCTTTTTGCCTTCCCTTGAGGCCACAGTGCTCAAGTTGATGGGAAATGTTCAATGGATTACGCTGGCAAAACCAATGACAGTTCAGAAATTCCTTGAATACATGGAGATGTTACCCTTTATATTTTTTTTCAAAATAGTTCACTGAGATCTTAAATCTCCAATCAAGTATTTAATATTTAAAACCCCATTTAATCTGAGGTGCTCTTTGAATCCTGAAGATGTTGGATTTTTGCTTATTTCAGCTATTTACACCATAAGGAAAATGCCAGTGGTCATAAAAACTGCATTCAGCACATGGGGAAATATTGATCTGTTCCCTAAAGGGTCTATTAATATGAAAAAAAGAAAAAAAAGAAAGAAAGTCTCCTTACATTCTCACACATTTATATAGTTTATTTACAAAAATAGTGTACATAATAAAATCAAATACAAAAGAGGGTGTGTAATTGAAGGCACATTTTTGTGCACCCAGGTTTGAACACTCAAAAATTGTTGTGCCACTCCTGGAAACAGTTCCTGTTTAACTGAAGACACAAATGAACGTCACATGCCTGGCATTTCCATGGTGTTTGTTGCTTCTTGTTACGCACTGCTTTGCAATGCACACATATGCGGCGACCAACAGTGGCAATCTTTCTGACATCGGAGGTCAGCTCAGCTCCTGGAACCGGCACATGGTCCTTACAGGTCTTTTTTGGATCTGATTTCTCAGACACACCACAGAGCTCTTCAATAAGCTCTTCCATAAACACCTTGTGTGTCATGTTGCCGTGTAGCTCCTTGTGCAATATGAAAGCGTTGGTGGCAGCAACGTCCAAAATCTGTAGAAAGACTTTTCTGTACCACTTCATGGTTTTGTGCTGTACGGTGTAATACTGCAACAGCTGGTCGGACGGGTCAACACCGGTCATGTGCCGGTTGTACGCGGTCACTGGCGCAGGACATGGAAAAGACTTTGTCCACCGTGAATCATGTGCTTTTACTTTTCGTTGCACACGGTCTCCAGTATAGGCAGCATGGATGGTGGAGCAAATGGACACCTCTTGTTTGTCCATCCACTTCACACACACTAGAGGCCCATCCCGAATCCACCGGATGGATCCCCTGCTGGACTTTTTGGTCAGTGAATTAGATGAGCTTTGTGGAAAGTCCTTCCTATAGTCTCTGTAAGTCCCACAAGCACCAAACTTCATAGCAAACAAGTCTGTTAAGAGCTTTGGACTTGTGTAGAAATCGTCCATGTACACATGGTACCCAGAGCCCAAAACTTTCTTGTCCAGGAGAGACATCACGGCATCATAAGAAAGCCCACGGCCCGTGGGAAGGATGTTCTTGCCCGTGTACACAGAGAGGTCCACAGTATATCCATTCGACGAGTCAGTAAGGACAAAACACTTGAAGCCCAGATTTGCTGGCTCGGCTTTCATGAATCTTCTCATTCCTGCATTTGCTCTGCATGCTACCAGTCTTTCCTTCACAGCTAAATTTCTTCTGGGATGATAAAAGGTTTTGCACGCAAGACGGATGGTGTCCATGAGGGGTCTTACTCTGAAAAGCTGGTCATGTTCAGCTGTTCCCCTCTTTTTGTCATTTTCCTTGTCAGCGTCTGGGTGGCTCATGTGCAAATTCCATGAAATGGTGCGGTATCGTTCCCTAGGCATGACTGTGGAGGGAAAAGGCAAAGAAAAGAGACTGTCCTGTCGCCAGTAGTCAGCGATTGAGCTCATCTTCAAAGAGGCCATGTAGAAAACGAGTCCAATGTAGCAGTACAGATCGCCAACACTGACATCTGCCCAACTGTATTTGCGACCCTTTGCGAGTGCTCTGGCAGCCTGAGCGTTTGTGTTGTGGCACAGATTTGACACAGCGCTCTCTGAGAAAAACAGTTTGAAAAGACTCATAGGAGAGTGCGAGTCAGAAAGATTCAACTGTGGCCCAGGTTCCCGAGCCGGCAGGAATCTCAGAGACTTCGGAGCCACGTCGACATCAGTCTCTTTTCTCCATGACGGAGTCTTCTTGGCTCTCTTTAAAACAGGAATCTGGTCACTGTCACTCTCACATCTGTGGGGGAGAATACAAATGAGCTTGTTGAAAACAGGATCACAACACCATTATTATTCGTATACTGAAATTTTGCCCACTCATTAAAAAGTGATTGCGCTCATCCATGCAAATATACTTGCTTATGTTTATATTATTCCACAGTATATGGAACTTAAATGAATCTGTCACTTGTAAAATGACGGGGTAAACATGCACTTACTCAATATTCTCAACCGTGCTGAAAACTGAACGATGTTTGCGTCTTGTGTAAGGTCCACGTGAAGGAATCACATTCCTAAGAAGAGAAAAACAACAAGCACAAATATAAGTAAACATTTGTTAGCTTATGCGTGCGCTAGTTTGCCAGCTTGGATAACATAAGTGATAGACCCTGATCACATAACCAGGTTTCTCAGAAGAGAAAATCATCCTAGTTGGGTAAAAGTCATAAGTAGTGAATGAGAGTTTACATTAAATGTATATTTAGTTTTAATTTGATCAAATAGCAACAGAAAAACGTCACAATAGAGTTTTCACAACTTTTAAAAGAGTAAAAAATAAAATAGAGAGAGAACTCGATAAAGGCAGTCGAGAAGAGAGAAAGATGTCAATTTTTTTTTTGATTCATTGGTAATATATAAATATATATGTATATATATTAACATACATACCATATTGGTTTGAAACAACTAACTTATATGCGACTCTAACAACTAAAATAATAATAAACGGCTTACTCTTCAGAAAATGTGTCCTGCGCTGGATGCAGGTCTTCATCATCAAAGTCTTCATCATCTTCTGACTCTGACGAACAAGTGAATTCTTCCTCGCTGTCTATGATCATCCGAAGAGCTTCCTCGTGAGCCATCTTGAGGAAAAGTCAATAAAGCCAAGCAAGAGTTTGCCGCCAGTTTTATCCTGTTGATCGAGGGAGTTTCACACATTTTCAGGTCATTATCATGTGAATGACGCACTCTGCCGGTGGGTGAGGCCAGACCAGCGCTAAATGAGAACAGGAAAAAAAAATCATTTCTTTTACTGTCTACTGGAAAACAGGATTCAAATTTGTAATTTGGCTAACTCTCTTTATTTCTGGATTGTACAAGTTTCTTCCCGCTTTGGTCGGCCGTCTTGGTGAGCGCCTTGAGGGCAGATTTCACTTCTTCTTCTTTGATTTGATTGGCGGTTGGCAACCAGCATTTAGGAGTATTACCGCCACCTACCGGACTGGAGTGTGGAATATATTCTACGCAGACTAACATTTGGAAAATAATAATAATAATTATAATAAATAAATAAACCTATATCCTTTCCATTAACCCCGTATTTTTCAGATATTTAATATCTTTAATATACAGTGTCCCTGAGGATTAACCCAGTATGTTAGCATATTTTTTGTTCTTCTTATCCTAGTGGCTGTTCCCCCATTTCCACTTGCATGGCAACTACTGGAGAAGTCTTAAACGCTCCACATTTTAAGAGGTTATTGATTTTTTTTTTTTTTTTTTTTTTTTTTTTTTTGCATTTGTCTTTAACTTTATCAGTGTGCTGTTTCCAGGTCAACTTTTCATCAAACAGTACTCCTAATAGTCTGATAACTTTTACTTGTTCAAGTGTTTGATCATATAATTTTAATGACTCTTATTTATGTCCTCTGGAAAAACATATCAGTTGTGTCTTTGCACCCAATACATTAAAACCCCACAATTGCTGCCTGTTTTTTTTTTTTCTGAATAAATTTCCATTCTCTTATCCATAGGGCCCCATCATCTGCATACAGCTAGTGACTTCCCAATATTTCTTTCCACTTTTTCAAAAATATCATTGATCATGATGTTAAATAGTACTGGACTACATACACTGCCTTGTTGAGTACCATTTTGAACTTTATAAAGTCTTGAATATTCTGTACCCACCATGATCTCTATTGTCCTGCCAAATAAAATTCCAGCACCCAGTTGTACAGTCTACCACCTACACCTAATTTGTTTAATTTAATAAGTAACCCTTCCTTCCATAACATATCATATGCCTTTTCAATATAAAAAAGACAGCTACCACAACCTCCCCATTTGTCTGAGCTTTTTTGATTTTAGATTCCAAACATAAATTGAGTCAATTTAGGCCATGAGATGGGACCCCAAATTTAATGAAATTTAATTTATTCTAATGCTATCACACATTTTTCAATAACAGGGTCATATACCCTGAACACAAAATACACAAAAATCACCATGCGGTTTAATCCCTAAAAATGGTACCAATCAATCCTCTGTCCCACGGCCTAATTGTATTTCTACAATTTCCCTAACTGTGATGTGAGTGCTATTGGTCTATAACTTGAAGGGTCTGATGGGTCTTTCCCAGGTTTTACTATTGGTACTATGATTGATTGTTTCCATACTATTGGTATTTTGCCTGTTTCCTAAATCTGTTTATATAAACTTAACACTACAGTAAGTACGCTATCTTCCAAGTGAGCTAACATGCTATAACTGATGTTGTCCTTCCCTGGAGATGATTGTCTTGTCTTTGAGATAGCCCTTCTTAACTCATATAAATTAAATGGTATATCTAAATCATTAGTTGTTGTGCTCTTCTTTATATTGACACCTGGGTTCATGGCAAGATTGTTGTCTTTGCACTTTTTGGCTTCGACTAATAAATTATCTGAACTATGTACTTTAACTAAAGTTTCTGCCAGCATTTCTTCCTTATCCATATTACTGATTGCTGTTTTATTGCCACTTATTAAGGCAGGCATTATATAACTCCTTCTGATTCCACTAATTTACCTATAACCGTTCCCCATATATCAGCCAGTGATGTCTCTCTTCCAATCTTATTGCAGTAGTCCCTTCAGTATGCACGTTTTGTTGTTCTTATAGTCTTACGGACTATGGCCTGTGATCTTTTAAAAATAATTAATGTCTCTAGTGAATGATGGTTTTTTTTTTTATTGCCTAAAAGCCTTGTTTCTTCTTTTAACAACTTTGCTACAATTTACATCCCACCATGGTACATTCTTTTTCACTCTGCTCCCTGTACTTCTTGGTATCGTTTGCTCTGCTGTATTTATAATGACTTCCACTTTTTATTAAATTGTTCCCCATCTGATAAATCTTCTTTAATTAAACTCTCACACTTATCCTTACATATATTTTTTAAATGTGTCCCAATCTGCTCCCTCTAATTTCCACCTTTTAATTCTTGAGCTTTCCTCATGGTGTATATCTACTCTGATCTTAACTATTATAGGGTAGTGATCACTACCTCCTGATGATGTATTTAACACCTCCCATATGGTTATAAATGACACTTCTTCATTAATAAAGTTGGGAATGTGATACTACACTGTCTCTGTGTTTTGATCATCGATCTCACACTGATGCCACACATCACAGGGGTCCAGGCCTGTTTCCATCTGATGACTGACAGACGCTTCGAGGCTGCAGAGAATACCTGAAAATAAATCTAACAGACAAATATTGTCTTGGATCAGAATACTATTGTATCCCCCTGTTGTTTTCAACTCCAAGAAACACATTTTAGGAAATAATTTGAAAACTTCAAAGCAACTGAATTGTTTTTTTGAGTGTTTCATTCAAAAAAATTTAATTTAGTTATTATCAGCCCTTCAGCTCCAGTGTCCTCATGCTTTATCACTGATCCTAGTTAAACCTGCCTGTGTATTTCTGCAGCTTCATTATCTTGATATGGTTTTGGTTTACTAGTACTACCAAAACCTGACATACGTGCAAAAATATCAAACATATAGTGCAAATTATATGACTGTTTTATGAATTAGCATTCAGTGGTGGTTAAATAAAAATAGAACAAACTTACAATTAGTGACCTGATCTTTATCACATAACTTATCAGATGATTTTATCCAAAGCGACCTATGGAGAAATACAAGCGACAATGGCATAGCAATACAAAGTTTCAAACATTGTCCAGAAAAGTACAAGAAATATGAAACTGCAAAAAGCAGTTGTTTTAAAGTCACTTGCTCTGCCTTACACTGCATGAAATGTGGGATTTAATAGGTAATCTTCATTGCCATTTAAGTGAACTTACTGAACTTAAATATACAAGCTTGATAAAAATTGTCATTTTAGAAGAAAATTTCAAATGGCATTTAGAGGCTTTTGAATCTGAACTCTTCATATATATATTGATATGCAAATTACAAAGGTAAAAAACTCAACATTTCGCTTGGGTACCAATTTTATGGACTCAGAACCTAGGCGGTTCCCGACTTGTACCCATAAATGCTCCTCAATTCTTGTGGAAAGTCATTTTTTCTGAAATCCGTCTAGTCAATAAGATTCTTAATCTATCTAGTCTATATGGCTAAAACTCCTCAAAAACCCAAGTCAATGTTTAATAACGAATTCATTAAAATTCTCATAGAATCAAGAGCATTAGAGAACTACACAAACGCTCTTTATTTGAAAAGATGTGTGGCTCTTAAAAGAGCCTTTGGGTTAGTTGAAGTAGGGCACGCCTCACTTCGAGCTGGTGTATTTGGTGACGGCCTTTGTGCCCTCGGACACGGCGTGTTTGGCCAGCTCTCCAGGCAGCAACAAACGCACGGCGGTCTGGATCTCTCTGGAAGTGATGGTGGAGCGCTTGTTGTAGTGCGCGAGGCGAGACGACTCACCGGCGATGCGCTCGAAGATGTCGTTGACGAAAGAGTTCATGATGCCCATCGCCTTGGAGGAGATGCCGGTATCGGGATGGACCTGTTTCAGGACTTTGTAGACATAGATGGCGTAGCTCTCCTTCCTGGACTTTCTGCGCTTCTTTCCTCCCTTACCGGCGGTCTTGGTGACGGCCTTCTTGGATCCCTTCTTAGGAGCGGACTTTGCTGGTTCAGGCATGGCGATACAATCAGTAAAATGACGAATCAATGAAGACTCCAGCGCGATACAAAGGTTTTTTATTCACTGCCCTATGGTAATTTTATAGGCCAAACCCGTAAACTCGTACTTTATTGGACAACTCAAAGCATCACAAGAGCAACGAGGGCCAATCACAGGCGGATAAATGATATAGTCCCACCCACCGCTGCTGTTGTTGAAACCATAGGTTTGAACGAAGGCCTTTCCTCCCAGTTTCCTTTGTTTCGTTTCCCGCTTCTTTTTTTTTCATTTATTTATTTATTCATTTATTATTTGTTCGAAAAGAATCGGTTCTAATATTGCGCATCATGAACAAAGCCCACTTGACCGTGTGTGCACAATACAAACATTTTCACTTAAATAATATTTATTTGTTTTTTTCTTGTTAATTTTGGAAAAGAGCGTTCGTTAAATTGTTTAGCGAGTAATTCAAAAACAATGAGTTATTTATGTACTTACCATCTACTTAAGAAAAGCAAATGTTTGTACGAGTCTGTGTACAGATATTTGGTGGGGTGCCATAGATTCAGAAAACAAGTGAGTTTAATGATTGGTATAATCAAAACATTGACTCTTTATGTGTCAGAGTGTGTGGCTCTTAAAAGAGCCTTTTGTTTAATGTGGTTTGTTTCAGGCGTTTATCCCCCGAAGCCGTACAGGGTGCGCCCCTGTCTCTTCAACGCGTACACAACATCCATGGCGGTGACGGTCTTTCTCTTGGCGTGCTCGGTGTAGGTGACGGCATCGCGGATCACGTTCTCCAGAAACACCTTCAACACTCCGCGGGTCTCCTCGTAGATCAGACCGGAGATGCGCTTGACACCGCCGCGGCGAGCCAGACGACGAATAGCGGGTTTGGTGATTCCCTGGATGTTATCGCGCAAAACTTTACGGTGACGCTTAGCGCCTCCTTTCCCGAGTCCCTTACCGCCTTTGCCTCTTCCAGACATGTTTCACACTGAGTGTTTCAATCGATCAAGGAAAGGACATAAATGAATACTATGTGTACTACAAGGAAGATTTTTACATGTGCTTACAGGACCTGACAGAAACCACCGCCGCGTCACATGACACACACACACACACACCTCCCCCAAAATATAGTTAGAGCACCCTGACCTTTGTTTCATTTTGCAATGTGTGCAATTTATTTTCACAAAGGTGGATTCCGCAAAGGAAGAGATTAGGAAAGCCCAGACAAACAAAGACATGGTAGTAGCTGTCTTTCTTTTTTTGATATCGAAAAGACATGATGATATGCTGTGGAAAGAATTAATCCTTATAAAACGGAATTAATTGGTTAGAGGAGGTAGACTGCAATTGGGTATTAGACTTCTTGGTTGGTGGAACATTGGAGATTGGGGAACAACTAGGTCTTCATTGCAAAATAAATACTGGCTTTTATGAGATCTACTTTTGATTATGGTTGTATTGCTTAAATCGAAAGCCCTAAGAATATGTAGTGGGGTTTTTAAAACATCTCCAGTTGCCGTTGGGTATCAGAAGACTTAAACTAATACTAGCATATTGTGTAAACCTGCAGGAACATAATGAATCCCTTCCTGCAAAGACTACGCAGGAGTGTGGGGAACGTAGTAAATCTCATTTTAGAAGTTTTGGATGGGTTGTGAATAAAAAAGCAAGGGAAATAGGTTTGAATACTATTGTCCTTCTGTCCCGTATTCAAATATCCTACTTGGATGGTTATAATACCAATGATTGATTTACAAATGCATGAGGAAATATAAGATAATTCAAAGCACATACCTGTCTGGTTTGTTGTACAAAGATACTTAGAAAAGTAATTGTCCTAATAAAATAATGATATTCACAGATGGTTCAAAGAAATGGACATATGGGTCCTGCAGTGTGAATCCCACAATGTGGAAAATGCATCAAGAAAAGAACAACAGATAATCTTTCAGTTTTCACAGTAGAACTGCTAGCCATTATATTGGGATTACAGTGGGTAGATGAATGTAACACACAACATGTTTCAGTTGCATCTGATAGTTTGGCACTCACAAGATTAAATCAGAGAAATCATGCAGGCCTGAAATGCTAATTGAAATATATCAAATAATATATAGATTGCATAATAAAGGTTTGACTATATGGTTTGCTTGTGTTCTTGCACATGTTTGGGTGAAAGGAAATGAAGTGGATATGTTGGCTAAACAATCCCTTAACATTTGCGATATTTTTGAAACTCAAACTATATGTATTGTGAAATATTGCGGATCAACCCCAAATCAATACAGACGTTTCAAAATGTGTTAAATATCAACATAAATGAGATATGACATCTTTCTTTTTTAGTATCTTAAGGTAATGTTTACTAATATGATATATCACAACTAATATTAGCAGCTTATTGTTGTTGTTTTTCCACTGAAGAAAGCTAAAAATTAAAATACTACTTTCCGCAGTCTGAATGTCCAGCACCATGAAGTACAGAACTTTTGAAGTCATATAAACCACATACTCAAAAGAGACTTCATTATAAAATATAATATAACTAGTTACAATGTGCGTGTGTGTGTATATGTAAAACAAACTATATTTTAACAATCTTGTTCTACAGTCTATCATGCCTCAAGGAGGAAAAAAAGTGTATTTATCTTGTGGTGCATATTACCTGTTTTATGATAAATTCATGATTTAGTATTTACATCACTAGTATTAGTATTTTCACTATATTTTATATAAACTTCTAGGTGATTCGATTTATTATCGGTATCACAAACCTTTATATTACATAGACTACATAGGAAATTCTCTCATTCAGTGTAAACTTTGGTGGCTCTTAAAAGAGCCGTTGTGGATTGAATTAGACGTCGGTTTAAGCGCGCTCTCCGCGGATGCGGCGGGCCAGCTGAATATCTTTGGGCATGATGGTGACCCTCTTAGCGTGGATGGCGCACAGGTTGGTGTCCTCGAACAGACCGACCAAGTAAGCCTCGCTGGACTCCTGCAGGGCCATGACAGCGGAGCTCTGGAAGCGCAGGTCCGTCTTGAAATCCTGAGCGATTTCTCTCACCAGCCGCTGGAAGGGCAGTTTGCGGATCAGCAGCTCGGTGGACTTCTGATAGCGGCGGATCTCCCGCAGAGCCACGGTCCCGGGCCGGTAGCGGTGAGGCTTCTTGACGCCGCCGGTGGCCGGAGCGCTCTTACGGGCAGCTTTAGTAGCGAGCTGCTTCCTAGGGGCTTTACCACCGGTGGATTTACGAGCGGTCTGCTTTGTTCTCGCCATTGCTGCGGTCTTCTTCACTCCTTCCTGCTTGCGCTGGAAATGTTGCTCTCTATTTTACACGCCCGATTTTAAAGCACTGCAGCGCCACGAGCTATGATGCAGGTCTTGTGATTGGTTAGTATGTGACGTCTGCGCATGAGTGCCAGCCAATGACTGCGCGTTTCCTCTTTTCAAACAAAAGGAGGGTTTCCCGCTCGAGCGGTTTTGTTCCGTTGACTACTTTGGGCGTCTTTATACTCACAATATTGTATTTATTTGTATATGAATCGCAATGGTTGTGCAGATCTCGGATTCGAAGGAAATCATATTACAGTCTATGTAAAAGCACGGCATCGAGACTAAGACACACTACTAAGGTTTCAGTCCTCCCCGTGAAACAGGGGATCAGTAGATCAGCCCCGCTAATAAAGTGACAAATACCCAGAGGTAGATTGAACAAATCCTGTTTCCCTGAATTCGATATGTAAATTACCCTTTATTTTAGATTATAATTTATTACAATATTTAATATATCATCAAAGCATGGCAAACAGCTATATTTTAATATTAGAGGAAATGGATTAGGTGGTAATCACACATTAGGTGATCATCATGTGCTTCTAACGTGCACAACGTCAACTGTAACATTCATCGTGGAGGTAGACACTCTATTGCAGGTGGGTTATTTTCCTCTTTGACCAAAAGTGTTTATAGTGTTTGTAGATATTAACTGAGAAAAGCGCTCGTTGACAGATATAATAGGTGGCTCTTAAAAGAGCCTTTGTTTCAGTAATCGAGTCTGTGATCCGTTTACTTGGTTTTGGCGGGTTTCTCGGTCTTCTTGGGCAACAGCACGGCCTGAATGTTGGGCAGCACGCCGCCCTGAGCGATGGTCACTCGGCCCAGAAGTTTGTTGAGCTCCTCGTCATTACGCACCGCCAGCTGCAGGTGACGGGGGATGATGCGGGTCTTCTTGTTGTCCCGAGCGGCGTTTCCGGCCAGCTCCAGGATCTCAGCGGTGAGGTACTCGAGTACCGCCGCCAGATAAACAGGAGCTCCGGCACCGACGCGCTCGGCGTAGTTTCCTTTGCGCAGGAGCCTGTGGACACGGCCGACGGGGAACTGCAGTCCCGCCCTGGAGGAGCGAGTCTTAGCCTTTGCTCGGGCTTTACCGCCGGTTTTGCCTCTACCGCTCATTTTCAACGCAGATATTACCGTTTAAAGTAATACAATGACGGTGATGTGTCTCCACATACTGTCTTTAAACTAGAGTGCCAGTCGCCCATTGGTTTAGAGTCTGTAAATATTTAAACCAATCACTGAACTTCTGCCCGAAAGCCCAACCCCGCCCAAATCCATGGCGTGCTATGCACACGTATTAATGACCATATATATATATATATATGTACTAAAAAATTATATTGTACGCTGTTTCTTCCAAAAGTGCTGCACTTTTCATAGGCTACTGCACCGTATTATGTTCCTATTGTAATATTGGAGTCTAATCAGTGCCCATATTGTTAAATGTGGGTTGTTTCGTCACAATTCTCCCGCATTGTGTATTTATTCGGTCTGTACTGTTGTACAACATCCTATTTACTGTGATCACTGTCTGAACCCTCCTCAGCTTTTTTCTTTTTTTCTGCTTTTTACAATACATGTCTTATATATAAATAATGGATACCATTACTTTGTTGTCTTCTTCAAAACTGTGTTGACTTGTTTGTTCAGAATGAATTAGTCCAAGAGGTTAATATTAGTTGCTTTCTAAATGAACACACATCATTGATATAAACTAGTTTTGCTCTTATCAGAGTTAGTGGGTGGCTCTTAAAAGAGCCGTTGATGAACAAACACTGGACTTTATTTCTTTTTGGGCGCTGCCTTTTTAGGCTTGGCGGCTTTGGGTTTTGCAGCTTTAGGTTTAGCAACCTTCGCCTTTTTAGGGCTCTTGGCTGCTTTCTTAGCGACTGCTGGCTTCTTTGCCTTCTTGGGGCTCTTCGTCGCCTTCTTAGCGGCCTTGACTGCGGGCTTCTTGGCCTTCTTGGGCGATTTCTTGGCGGCGGGCTTCTTTGCAGCTGCGCTCTTGGGCTTCTTGGCAGCGACGGGTTTCTTGGCCGCGGGCTTCTTCGCTTTAGGAGCCGCTTTCTTGACCGGTTTCTTCTTGGTCTCGGCTTGCTGCTTGTTAAGCTTGAATGAACCCGAGGCGCCGGTCCCTTTGACCTGCTTCAGGGTGCCTTTAGTCACCAGGCTCTTGATGGCGATCTTGACGCGGGAGTTGTTCTTCTCCACGTCGTATCCGCCGGCAGCGAGCGCTTTCTTCAGCGCGGCGAGGGACACGCCGCTCCTCTCTTTGGATGCGGACACCGCTTTGACGATGAGCTCGCCGACGCCTGGACCTGCTTTCTTGGCTTTAGCAGCGGACTTCTTCTTGGGCGCTTTGGCCGGGGCGGCTGCAGCGGGTGCGGGAGCGGTTTCTGCCATTTCTCTCTTTCCGCCGGATCAACAATCTTTGAAACGCTGTCTCAGATTTTAGCAATGATGAATGAACTGCGCTCTCTTGCGCCGCTGCACTCTTAAACAACACATGAGAACCTTATAGACTCAAACTGTCGTCTGTACGCGTCAACGAGCCCTTCTCTCGTGTGTTTTCTTCTCGTACATTTGGTTAAAAAGTGGAGTGGTAAACTACTTTGGTTCAGCCAAAATAAATTGAACACCAAGCAGAGGTTCTGAGCTTTCACCGGAGACTAAAATACCCAATGATGAAATGTTTGTTTTGCCTTTGTCAGATCAAATCCATGGCGAGCATCAGCTACGGGGGTAAGCAGCGTGTAAATTTGATGGATATTTTAAGTGGAAAGGTTGGTAAAAGCCTGGCCCCGTCATCTGTGTGTTCAGCTAACAGTCTGAAATAGATTTTTATGAAATCAGCATCAGCGAGGGGCGTGAGGAGGCTTTCATACACATGTTTTTTGGGAAAGCTTGAAGCACATCATGAAGTCTCTCTGTGAATCTCATGTCTGACCAACAGATGATCTGTCCTTAAAATAATCATAATTTGTATTAATATTAATAATAAATATCATGTCCATAAGATGACGGACATCATATCACCTAAATAAAAATGTAAATCGTCATATCTGTTTATCCTTATTCGTCATTTAATGTGAATGAGGATTGTGTAAAAGCTCATCTGAATGATACGCTCATTTAAAGCAAGGCAGAGCAAGTGACTCAAAAACAAAAAACAAAAATAAAAAAAACTATTTTTCCCCCCGTTTCATATTTCCCTTGTTCTGTTGCTTGTACTTTTCTGGACAACGTTTGAAACTTTGTATTGCAAGCATTTCTTTTGCCATTGTCACCTTAAGATGAATTGCTTGCATTTCTCCATAGGTCGCTTTGGTTAAAATCATCTGCTAAGTTAATGTGACAAAGAACAGGTCACTTATTGTAAGTTTGGTATTTTTATTTAACCACCACTGAATGCTAATTCATAAAAAGTCATATAATAATAATTCCACTATATGTTTGATATATTTGCACGGATGTCGGGTTTTGGTAGTACTAGTACTAAACCCAAACCATATCAAGATAATGAAGGTGCAGAAATACACAGGCAGGTTTAACTGGGATCAGTGACAAAGCATGAGGACACGAGCTGAAGGGCTGATAATAACTAAGTTAAAACTTTTTGAATGAAACACTCAAAAACAATTCAGTTGCTTTGAACTTTTCAAATTAATTCCTAAAAATGTGTTTCTTGGAGTTGAAAACAATAGGGGATACAAGAGTATTCTGATCCAAGACAATATTTGTCTGTTAGATTTATTTTCAGGTACTCTCTGCAGCCTCGAAGCGTCTGTCAGTCATCAGATGGAAACAGGCCTGGACCCCTGTGATGTGTGGCATCAGTGCAAGATCGATGATCAAAACACAGAGACAGTGTAGTATCACATTCTCAACTTTATTAAGGAATAAGGGTCATATTTATACAAGATAAAGCAGAATCATCTACAATGCAGGCCATCCAATCATAGAACTGAAAGATCAACCCCATACGGAATATTAATAAATATAATAACAAGCGAGGGCAGAAGTTCAAATGTGTGCATTTTGAGTTTGAGTGTACGAGTGTGTCCAAGCTATGGTTCTTTCTTTCTATTGTTTTGTGTGTCCATGATGTGCACATAACATAACATAAAGAAGGTGTACACCAGGGCAGTCTTACACAAGAATAATTAAAAGTGGAGCCTAGAGTAGAGAATAAATATTCTTCTTACTTTTGTTCTTGTGAAAAGAAATGGGGCTCTCATGACACACATTGAAACACCATTTTCCTCATGTTTCCCTAGAGATTTTGAGGACACCAATGACAAGAGGATCTAACAATTTTTAATTACATCTTAATGCAATACACAAATACTGAAGCCTAAAGTTATACTAGATATTTGTTTAAAGAAACTATATTAACTTTGCTAATATTACCAGCCAATCAGATTTCTCACTGACTAGTTTATTAAAAGCAAAAATGAATTTATTTATTTATTTTTATGATATACAATGTGCGGCAAAACACACATTGTAGATCATAAACACACACGTTATCACTTCGAGAAAACCAATGGGGGAGGAAAAATACTGTAAAGATGACTGTAATATGCCAAACACAAGGCTGAAAAATAATTTGAGTTTGGGATTTTTAAATGGAAATATTCAAACCCTGCTCCCTTGCAACAAGCTTAATTTTCACTAAAGTTGAATTAGTTCTTACACAGCACAAAAATAGGCCATCCCATTCCTACCAAAATCCGGGACTCAAATTGAATCCCGTGGGACTTTATTTGTGTGTTAATACTGATGTATGATCTTCAAATGTTTATACAAGTTCTCCCAAAGAGTTCTCCCAAAAGAGAGATTTTATGTGCACTATGAACATTGCAGAATTGCAATTGTCAGATTAAAGCATATTATTGGCATGCTTGTGATCGGTAAAGTCAGTTGAACAGGCGCGTGGGAGACTGAACTGTAGCCTGGTTCAACCAGACTCTAGGGAAATGAAATTGAGCGGAAGTGCGTAGGAGGGCGCAGCCAGGCTAACTGAACTGGCGGTTCGGGTGAGGAATTCAAAATTGGGAGCTTTCAATTGGCAGATGTGTCTCTCTAGCGGCCGATTTCTGACCAATGAAAACATCAGAGCAGAGCAATCAAGCCCTCTGAAATTAGAAGACTACAATAATGTTGTGTAGGGCAATTGCACGCTGTTGCTTAAAACAAAGCAGTATTAAACATTCTTTTGCAATATTTAGTCACAACAATAAGCCGTTTTTCCACCCATGAAAAAAGTTCTGGCTATGCCCCCTGCAGCAGATAAAGTCCAGAAAAAGAGTTACACCAAAATACAAGTTCAGGGTTTTTCGTGTTGTCTTTTTAGCGCCGATCTGGCCACACCCACCGGCAGTCCGAATCGATATTCACATGGTAATAACCCCGTACACACCGGGACGAATATCAGTGCGCGTTATTCGTCAGCGTTTTTCAACGCGTTTTTTGTGTTCACACCCAAGCGTTTTTCGCTGACGATGAGCCGAGTGAACATGCAAATTCATTCCCTGACATTAGATGGCGCTTAATGTAAAACAGAAATAATAATAGAATATACTATAGGGTGATCATATTCATGTCTCAATGTTTTATTATGACAGATTAAAAAAAACGAATGAAATAATGATAGAAATAATGTCTTCTGTATTAGAAAAATAAATATATAAATAATAAATAACTAAAAAATGCCTCCAAATGTAACAAAAAATAGCTCTCACAAACTTACAAAAACGAACTAACAAAATCTATTTATGTCTTTAGTTTTCATTCTCTTTATCTTGTTTTTCTTCCTCGTCCACCTTGTTTGCCCATCTATATTTTTAAACCAGGACATTTTCATCACTTAAAAACAGTCAGGACAGGACGTGGAAACAGGACATATATAACGCAAAGTTGAGATGTTGCCCAGAGATGAACAGATGCACAAGAGACGAGAGTTGTCGTATTTCCCCGCGTTTAATAAAACCATTCAAACGTTACACTCGTCCTCATACATGGGGATCGAGCGAGAAAAAAAAAACACAAACAAACATCTGGTCACAATAGAAAAATAAAAGAAAGAATACAAAGAGTCGGCAGAGCGGTTCTCCTCTCCTCACTTGTCAAAATCTAACTGACACTATACGCACACTATGCGCAGTTCTCATCTCAACTCAGATTTCTATAAAGCACAAAGTGACCATTTTACATATGTCCCGGGAAAACAGGACTGTTGGTCACCCTATACTATACTAATATTACAGAAATACTAATATAAATATTATCATATAGCTCATTATGCTCCGAGACCAGCAGCTCAACATTCATCTTGCACGTAGGTATCTTATCTCTTCTTCGCCGTGTGCTCGGCAAGACCGTTTTGTGTTTGAGCGCCCCCAAGTTGTGTTTTACTGTAACTTCAGAAGTACCTGACACGTGAGCAAACCGGCCAATCTCGTTGGTCGGATAGGTTTTGACGCGGCGCGTCAAACCAAAAAAACGAACCCGAGGCGTTTTTTAAAAAATGACGCTTTTACGCGTGGCGTTTTTCGCGTCGGTGTGAACACTCACATTGGCGCCCATTGTTTAGTCACGAGGCGTTAAACGTCGACGAATAACGCGCGCGAAATTCGTCCCGGTGTGAACAGGCCAGGGTGACGTACCAGCGAAATCTGGTAAACGCCCCCATCAATAGGATAAAATTGGCCGAAAACATTTGTTTGGCTTTATTGACCTTTCATCAAGATGGCTCGTTACGCACGCGAGCAAGCTCTCCAGATGACCATAGACAGTGAGGAAGATGAGTTTTGCTCAGAGTCTGAAGAGCTTGACGACGAAGACCACAATTTTGAGGAGTCCTTTGATCCAGCGCAGGACACATTTTCTGAAGAGTAAGCCATTTATTCTTATTTTAGTGAGTCGCCTACATGCAGCTGTTTCAGACCTGTCCCGACTGAAATCTACTGTTTTTAATATTATGGGTGAAGTGTGTTGTCCTGTGGTATTTTCATATGTCTTGCAAAACAAGCATTTGAAGAGTTCAGATGCAAAAGCTTCTAAATGCCATTAGAAATTTTCTTCTTTAATGATGATTTTTTATCAAACTTGTATATTTAAGTTCAGTAATTTCACTTAAATAACAATTAATAGGTAATTATCATTGCAATTTAAGTGAAATCACAGAATTTAAATATACAAGCTTCATAAAAATGATAATTCTAGAAGAAAATTTCAAATGGCACTTAGAGGCTTTTGCATCTGAACTCTTCATTTATTCTCTATAATGTGGAGAGAGATAACATTAAATATCCAGACTCCGGGTTAGCTTGCATCATATTCATGTGCTTTGAGGCTTCATTACCACCCCTTATTGCAAATATAGTGTTGGTATCTGATAGCATTATTTGGCAGAAAACCAGCGTTTACTGTAAAATACTGGCTCATTAACGGAGCTTAACTGTGTCCTCCAATATCTGCTGAGGTGTAAATGTTTTGACTGTGTTTGAAGCCCTATCAACAGGCATGAAGCAGGAGACCATGTATCCATTAATCCGCCTTCTCCAATATCTCCTTATAGGTGTAAATGTTTCAATGATGCCTCATCGTCAGGCATAAATCACCAGCCGTATACATTAATTGCCAATCACTTATGTTTGCACTGGTATGCCACCTTGGACAATTTAAGCTAACAAATGTTTACTAACTTTTCTTTTCTTAGGAATGTGGTTCTTTCACGTACTCCTCACACAGGAGCGGCACAAAAGCACCGTTCAGTTTTCAGCAAGGTTGAGAATCTTAATGAACAAGTGCAAATTATCTGATATTTAAGTGTTATAAAACCCCTCCCAAAAAATGTGATTGGGAGTTTTAAAAGCTTTTTAATGAGTGGACAATATATCAGTTTTGGTAATGGATAATGTTTTTTGTGATCCTGTTTTCATGCTCACCTTTGTTTTCTCCCCCACAGATGTGAGAGTGACAGTGACCAGATTCCTGTTTTAAAGAGAGCCAAGAAGACTCTGTCATGGAGAGAAGAGACTGATGTCGACGTGGCTCCAAATTCTCTGAGATTCCTGCCGGCTCGGGAACCTGGGCCACAGTTGAATCTTTCTGATTCGCACTCTCCTATGAGTCTTTTCAAACTGTTTTTCTCAGAGAGCGCCGTGTCAAATCTGTGCCACAACACAAACGCTCAGGCTGCCAGAGCACTCGCAAAGGGTCGCAAATACAGTTGGGCAGATGTCAGTGTTGGCGATCTGTACCGCTATATTGGACTCGTTTTCTACATGGCCATGATGAAGATGAGCTCCATCGCTGACTACTGGCGACAGGACGGTCTCTTCTCTGTGCCTTTTCCCTCCACAGTCATGTCTAGGGAACGATACCGCACCATTTCATGGAATTTTCACATGAGCCACCCAGACGCAGACAAGGAAAATGACAAAAAGAGGGGAACAGCTGAACATGACCAGCTTTTCAGAGTCAGACCCCTCATGGACACCATCCGTCTTGCGTGCAAAACCTTTTATCATCCCAGAAGAAATTTAGCTGTGAAGAAAAGATTGTTAGCATGCAGAGCAAATCCAGAAATAAGACGGTTCATGAAAGCCAAGCTAACAAATCTGGGCTTCAAGTGTTTTGTCCTTACTGACTCGTCGAATGGATATACTGTGGACCTCTCTGTGTACACGGACGAGAACATCTTTCCCACGGGCCGTGGGCTTTCTTATGATGCCGTGATGTCTCTCCTGGACAAGAAAGTTTTGGGCTCTGGGTACCATGTGTACATGGACGATTTCTACACAAGTCCAAAGCTCTTAACAGACTTGTTTGCTATGAAGTTTGGTGCTTGTGGGACTTACAGAGACTATAGGAAGGACTTTCCACAGAGCTCATCTAATTCACTGACCAAAAAGTCCAGCAGGGGATCCATCCGGTGGATTCGGGATGGGCCTCTAGTGTATGTGAAGTGGATGGACAAACAAGTAGTATCGGTTTGTTCCACCATCCATGCTGCCTATACAGGAGACCGTGTGCAACGAAAAGTGAAAGCACAAGATACGCGGAGGACAAAGTCTTTTCCATGTCCTGCGCCAGTGACCGCGTACAACCGGCACATGACGGGTGATGACCCGTCCGACCAGCTGTTGCAGTATTACACTGTACAGCCCAAAACCATGAAGTGGTACAGAAAAGTATTTCTACACTTCTTGGATGTTGCTGCCACCAACGCTTTCATATTGCACAAGGAGCTACACGGCAACATGACACACCAGGCGTTTATTGAAGTGCTTATTAAAGAGCTCTGTGGTGTGTCTGGAAGCAGATCCAGAACACACCAGTAGTGACCAAGTGCCGTTTCCAGGAGATGAGCTGATGTCCGATGTCAGAAATATTGCACTGCAGTGCATGGAAAGAAGCAACAAACACCATGGAAATGCCAGGGATGCGACATTCACTTGTCTTCATTTGAACACGAACTGTTTCCAGGAATGGCACAAAGGTGTGTGAGTGTGTTCAAACCTAGGTGCACAAAAAATGACCTTTTAATATATATATTTTTTTTATTTGATTTTAAGTATAATGTGTACTATGTTTGAAAATAAACTACAAAAGTCTCCTCACATTGTCACACATTTTTCATTTTCATTTTCATTGATCCATTAGGGAACGGATAAATATGTGCAGTATTTAGGAGCACACTGTCTTGCATACTGCCGTTCTAAGAAAATTAAAGTAGTATTTATTATTGTAATGCAATCTGGGCTGAATGCAGTATAGGGTGTCTTTGCCTTATTGTGTAAATAGCTGATGTGAATAGCTGAAGCACAAATGTTAGGGCATGCCCTAAGTTGCAAACGATTTTTCTCCAGTGCTGTGACGTATTTCCAAGTGAAACGTAATATTGAACAGAGGGCAGGGTTTTACTCTAGCGCTCCTCCTCTCCATCTCTCGCTCATAGCACACTAAGGGTTTGAGGGGAGTGGTTAAGCGTTTCCCCACCCAAACTGTGAAACCTACGTCATCAGAAAAAGAAACCGTTCCAGACCGGAAGTAACTTTTCAGATTTTGATTAAAGATTACTAAGGTAAAACATTTTTTTTTAAATATATATATTCACTTGCACGGATTAATTGTTCACCACAAGACTAGTAATATGCGCTAACAAAGTAAATAGGTTCAGTTTTGATTTCACGGGGACTTTAATTTAGTGTTATTAGAATAGCAGTATTAGAATAGCAGTAATAGAATAGCACCATGCTGCCACAACTGCTAAGTCAACCATAAGAGTGAAAAAAATTGTTGGTTAATTCTGACGAATAAAAACACAGAGAAGGCTAATCCAGAACTCTGAAATGAGTTTTCAATAAATACACAGTCAATTCTAGACGGTTTTTAACGTTGTTTTTTACTTGTTAAGTGCAAACGCTTGCATTCAGAGAATTCTTCAATTCAGTCAGTTGAATGACTTTACTTTTGCAAAATAAAAATAATAGTTTCTGTAAATTCCTTGTTATGACTCCAAACTGATGTTGATTGTTCAAGGGTCTTGTTTGTTTATTGGGTAATGCTTAATATTTAATACAATTTCTCTAGAAATTCTGTTGCTGCTTTTAAAATGAGGCAAGTTGGTGAAACATTGTGGGGGGAAAGAAAGCCACAGATTTACCAAAACGTGAACGGGAGAGGACTCTGTCCCAGACGTATTACTGAAGGAAAATGAAATTGAGCGGAAGTGCGTAGGAGGGCGCAGCCAAAGTACTCTTGGCATTTTTGCTGAATAAAAAACAGCTTTGGATGAAACACGGATCAAATTAGTTAAAATCCTCCTATTTACAAGACGTTTTTTCTGCATTTACCGTAGTGTTGAATGTGGTATTTGTAAGATTTGAAAACATCTGAAGAGCTTTTTTAATAAAAAAAAAAAAAAGCGGCAGTGGCTCAGTGGTTCATGTGGGTTGTCTACGAACCGAAAGGTTGGTGGTACAATCCTCGGTTCCACCTGACCAAGTGTCGAGGTGTCCATGAGCAAGACCCCTAACCCCAGCAGCTCCCGACGAGCTGGCTGGCGCCTTGCATGGCTGACACCGCCGTCGGTGTGTGAATGAGTGTATGAATGGGTAAATGTGAGGCAAATGTAAAGTGCTTTGGTGGCCATTAGGTCTATGAAGGCGCTATATAAATGCAGTCCATTTACCATTTAATTCAGACTTGTTTTATTTTATATTGGTTTTTGTATGAATTTTATGGACATTTGTGTTTAGACCACTTCTATAATTGATTGGTATCACGATGTTTCACCCACGTTATAAGAATAAGTGTTTATGAAAAAATGTGGCCACACTAACTTATAAAGAGAAAATGTGTGTTATAACGAGCCGTTAGGTCGCTGACTCAATATTATGAAGCTGCAGACTCGTGGCTTCAAGAGTTATTCAGGTGAGTAGAGACGAGTGTTTTTTTTCTCATGGTTTCAACAGCTAAGAGGTGATTAGTGCTACCTAATAAATTGCGCATCTAAGAAAAAGAAGTGCAAATCAATTAACATCAGAAAATGCTGTTTTCATCATTTTAACAGCAACATGAGCTCTTTCAATGGAATAAAACCTCAAAAGCTCTTTAACTGAAAATATGTGTGGCTCTTAAAAGAGCCTTTGTGGTAGCTGAAATGATCCCGCTTTACTTCGAGCTGGTGTATTTGGTGACGGCCTTTGTGCCCTCGGACACGGCGTGTTTGGCCAGCTCTCCGGGCAGCAACAGACGCACGGCAGTCTGGATCTCTCTGGAAGTGATGGTGGAGCGCTTGTTGTAGTGCGCGAGGCGAGACGACTCACCGGCGATGCGCTCGAAGATGTCGTTGACGAAAGAGTTCATGATGCCCATCGCCTTGGAGGAGATGCCGGTGTCAGGGTGGACCTGCTTGAGGACTTTGTAAACATAGATGGCGTAGCTCTCCTTCCTGGACTTTCTGCGCTTCTTTCCTCCCTTAGCGGCGGTCTTGGTGACGGCCTTCTTGGAGCCCTTCTTAGGCGCGGACTTTGCTGGTTCAGGCATGGTGATACAATCAGTAAAATGACGAATCAATGAAGACTCCAGCGCGATACAAAGGTTTTTTATTCACTCCTTATGCAAATTTTCAAAGAGATTCGAGATTCTGCTGATAGTCTGTTTTCATAGGCCGCGAACCCATAAAATCGTATTTCATTGGACAACTCAAAGAATCATGAGAGAAACAAGTGCCAATCAGGAGCGGCTTAATGATAGCCCCTCCTACCCGCCAAAGTTTGAGTGACACCGTTTCCTTTGTTCATTTCTCCGCTATTTATTTATGTTTTAAAAATATTTTTGAAGAAAAAAACTAAATTATCCATGATCGTGTTATCTGAAAACTCAATTTTGAAGGAAATAATAGCAACGATCAGATCCTTTTAAAATTATTTTTCATACCAGAAAATCTCTCAAAGCAACTTTAATCACTTTGATTTTGACCATATATTTTTGTTTGTTTCTGTAAACCACTTTAAATTCCAAAAGATGAATCTCTTGGAAATTTACTCTAGAAAGAAAAGTTGATTGATTTTAATGCAATTATATTGCGTTAAAATACTTCATAAAATACACACCACATAATTTATTAAAGAAAAGTAAAAACTTATTACAGAATGATCTTTCTTCCTTTTATAATTGTATAGTTTACTTTCAATTCAAGACGGTAGACCAGCATCTATCTTTAACATCGTTGTGGAAAGACTCTTTATGTGTCAGAGTGCGTGGCTCTTAAAAGAGCCTTTGGGTTTGTGTTTATCCTGGTTTCAGGCGTTTATCCCCCGAAGCCGTACAGGGTGCGTCCCTGTCTCTTCAACGCGTACACAACATCCATGGCGGTGACGGTCTTTCTCTTGGCGTGCTCGGTGTAGGTGACGGCATCGCGGATCACGTTCTCCAGAAACACCTTCAACACTCCGCGGGTCTCCTCGTAGATCAGACCGGAGATGCGCTTAACACCGCCGCGGCGAGCCAGACGACGAATAGCGGGTTTGGTGATACCCTGGATGTTATCGCGCAAAACTTTACGGTGACGCTTAGCGCCTCCTTTCCCGAGTCCCTTACCGCCTTTGCCTCTTCCGGACATGTTTCACAAATACCAATCAAACGATGGATACAACAGTTGAGGACTTCTAGGACGCTATTTATATTTACCTAGAGGACCTGAAAGAGACCAATAACGCGCCACAGGGCGCAAAACGCCCCTCCCTTCAATATAGTTCCAGCCCAAAACAAATGTGATGATGCAACCCAAACCTAAATAGAAATTAATAAAAGATGGCAAAAGGTATGGAATGACTGTAAAGGAAGACATCTTTATCAAATTCAAGGAAAGGTTGGAAATGAGAAGAAAAGATATGGAAATAGGAAGAAAGATGTTATTATTACGAGGTTAAGAATTGGTCACACTGCATTGAATTATAGTCTTTATAAAATAGGGAAGCATGATACAGGAAAATGTGATAAGTGTGGGGAGTTAGAAACAGTGCAGCATATTCTTTTAGAATGTGCTGCATATGAATGGGAGAGACAACAGTTAATCCAAGAGCTACAATAGATGGGAATTGATACAATTTCAATGAAAGTATTGTTAGGAAATGGGTCAAGACAATCAACAATTCACGAATTAATATTTAAATAAAACAGGAATAGTAAATAGAAATTGATTTTTTTTTTCGTGTCCTTTCCTTCCAAAGCCAAGCATACTCCACACTCCAGATCAGTAGGTGGCGGGAAGGCACCATTTATGTTGGTCTGCCAATCCGCCATTAAACACCACAAGAAGAAGAACACAAACCTAACCATAATCTAACGAGGCGTGTCCGACTTCTTTCATGCTTTTTAAGATTTATTTCATTTGATGCAGAATATAACTGAATTGGACCTGTATAAAAGCAATTTCACATCAATCAATTGTAGTTGTGTTTAATAGTTTTTATATTATTCGCACCCTGTAAAACTGCTATCACAAAATTTATGTAAAAAATGTTATAAGCATTAAGTTTTTTTATTATACAAATAATCTTCCTTATATTTAATTTACTTGTGATAAAATATTTTATAATTATGGTTATGGTAAGTAGCCTAATCACAAAGAACGGTAACCCGTAGTATTAACGTAATGCATGACAAAACTTTCTAACGTTACTCATACAGAAATAAACTGGAAATTATCTCAATCAATGCCGTTTTAGTGGCTCTTAAAAGAGCCGTTGTGGGTTGAATCAGACGCCGGTTTAAGCGCGCTCTCCGCGGATGCGGCGGGCCAGCTGAATATCTTTGGGCATGATGGTGACCCTCTTAGCGTGGATGGCGCACAGGTTGGTGTCCTCGAACAGACCGACCAAGTAAGCCTCGCTGGACTCCTGCAGGGCCATGACAGCGGAGCTCTGGAAGCGCAGGTCCGTCTTGAAGTCCTGAGCGATTTCTCTCACCAGCCGCTGGAAGGGCAGTTTGCGGATCAGCAGCTCGGTGGACTTCTGATAGCGGCGGATCTCCCGCAGAGCCACGGTCCCGGGCCGGTAGCGGTGAGGCTTCTTGACGCCGCCGGTGGCCGGAGCGCTCTTACGGGCAGCTTTAGTAGCGAGCTGCTTCCTCGGGGCTTTACCTCCGGTGGATTTACGAGCGGTCTGCTTGGTTCTTGCCATTGCTGCGAATTACTTTTCTTCTTTGTCCTGCTAATGCTTAAAATGCTGCGTTAAATGCCTTACACTCGCTTTTAAACCATTGAACCACCACGAGCTCATAGTGTCGCGAGGATGCAGACCTGGTGATTGGCTAATACGTAATGTCTGCGCATGAGTGCCAGCCAATGACTGCGCGTTTCCTCAAACAAGTAAAAGTTTTCCCGCTCGAGGCTCGGGCTGCTGCTTTGTTTTGTTTCATATCTCATATAAACCAACCAGTGTATATGACAACTCCTCGGTCCTTATACTCTAAATGTTGTATTTATTTGATCAGAAATAACCGCCTTAATCCCAGTGGTTGTGCAGGTTTCGGATTAGAACAAAATACCATTACAGTCTGCGGTTTCCATCCGCCCTATAAAGAAGGGGATCAAAGATCCAGAGTCACATTAACCAATTTCTATTAGCCTACTATGAAGTTGACATGTGCATTGCTTCTAATTTTGGATTATTTATTAATATATTCACTACATTGTCAGAGCTTGGTAAATCAGCAATATTTTAATATCATGGAAAATGCGTTGGGTGGCAAGTACACATTAAAGACCATCATGTGTTTTTAACCATCACGCACACCTACTACTGTAACGGTCGATGATGTAGAGCAATCATGTTTTATTGGTTTGTTGGGTCATGTTCTCCCTCCACTAATTACCTTTAGTGTTTATAAACATTATTAACAGAAAATTCACTCTCTATCAGATAAAATGGGTGGCTCTTAAAAGAGCCTTTTAGTCTGGATTAAACACATTCGAGTTTACTTAGTTTTGGCGGGTTTCTCGGTCTTCTTAGGTAACAGCACGGCCTGGATGTTGGGCAGCACGCCGCCCTGAGCGATGGTTACTCGGCCCAGAAGTTTGTTGAGCTCCTCGTCATTACGCACCGCCAGCTGCAGGTGACGGGGGATGATGCGGGTCTTCTTGTTGTCCCGAGCGGCGTTTCCGGCCAGCTCCAGGATCTCAGCGGTGAGGTACTCGAGTACCGCCGCCAGATAAACAGGAGCTCCGGCACCGACGCGCTCGCCGTAGTTTCCTTTGCGGAGGAGCCTGTGGACACGGCCAACGGGGAACTGCAGTCCCGCCCTGGAGGAGCGAGTCTTAGCCTTTGCGCGGGCTTTACCACCGGTTTTGCCTCTTCCACTCATTGTTTAAAACTTACTTATCTCGAACCTTCCTGACAATAGAAAGTGCTCAAATGAAGTGTGCCTCCAGCTTTAAACAAGAGTGCCAGTCGCCGATTGGTTTAGAGTCTGGAAAGATTTAAACCAATCACTGAACTTCCCTCCCCATTCTAGCAGGAATTATTGTGCACTGTTAGCACATGCATGTACTAGTATTTGTGAATGTGAATAATAAAAAGTGGAAGAGATGAAACCATTGAAATGTTTGTTATAAAAATACAAAAATGGATATCGTGCGCTGTCTACCAAAAGCGCTGCACATTTCACACAGACTACCCACAAGTTTCCGGGGGGCGCTCCTGTAAAAAATAAAGTGGGTGAAACTTCCGGCAAGGCGGCGGAAGTAGCTATAGCATTCCAATGGTATTTTGCATAGACAGTAAAAGAAATGGACACAGCGACCCCGTTGAGTTCAACGGAGAGAGCTGAAGCTCAACATGGGCACTCACTTCCTGATAGCCAAGCGTTCTGCACAGGCTCAAACTGAGCTTGACGACGTAGTTGTCACGTGAGCAAACTGACTGACTTATAGTAGCTGTGCCATAAGAAATTTTAATCGTGTACAGAGACGGCGAAGCGCGACCTGGAGGAACTTTTGGTAAGTATTCTAATTAATTATTTTGTCATTTTGCTTCTATTTATGCCATAGGCTGACACCATAAATGGATAGACAAAACTTTATCGAAGACAGTGATATAACATTTATAATAAATAAAAATTAGGATCACACCTCTGAGTCCTCTGTGCCCACATTTGTCCACAATTACAGGATTAAAGGGTTAGTTCACCCAAAAATGAAAATTAAGTCATTAATTACTCACCCCCATGCTGTACCAACCCCGTAAGACCTTCGTTCGTCTTCGGAACACAAATAAAGATATTTTTGATTAATTTTGAGAGCTGTATAACTACCACATTGGCTCCTAAGGGACTGCCTCTTGACTGCCCAGAAAGTCAATGAAGAAAATGTTTAAATATCCCAAGTGACTACCGTGGCTCAACTATATGTTTATCAAGCGACGCGAATACTTTTTGTGCGAAAAAACAAACAAAAATAACGAGTTTATTCGACTATTTCTTTTCTTCCTTGTAGGCCAGAAACGAGATTTCCTTAGATTTCCACGACGCATGCGCGAGAATTGCGATCTGAAGTAGTGTAAGCTGGTGTAAGCAGATCGCAATTCTCGCGCATGCGGCGTGGAAATCTAAGGAAATCTCGTTTCTGGCAATAGTCGAAGAAATAGTCGAATAAACGCGTTATTTTTGTTTGTTTTTTCGCACAAAAAGTATTCTCGTCGCTTGATAAACTTATAGTTGAGCCACGGTAGTCACTTGGGATATTTAAACATTTTCTTTATTGACTTTCTGGGCCGTCAAGAGGCAGTCCCTTAGGAGCCAATGTGGTAGTTATACAGCTCTCAAATTTAATCAAAAATATCTTCATTTGTGTTCCGAAGACGAACGAAGGTCTTACGGGGTTGGTACAGCATGGGGGTGAGTAATTAATGACTTAATTTTCATTTTTGGGTGAACTAACCCTTTAAGAGCTATAAAGTGAATACGGTTTGAGGGCTACAAAGGTACAACAGAAAACAACTTCCCCAAACAAAGGGGAAGCGGCCAGTTAAGGTAGCAGCAGATGATAATCACACCAACAACTTAAAAGGTAGCTCACAGGATAACAGGGACAAAACACAAAGGGAAAAATAATACCATACAATTTACCACTCTCCCTCCACTATGAGAGTAAGCCCCAGCACGAGACTTGATACACACTACAGCAGGGACTCCACGCACTCACAGCCTAAGGATCATAACACTCCCCCCATAAAAGCAAACTAGGGGTTTGACTACATTAGAGGTTATAATTCATTACCACTTGAGACAAAACAAACCAAAACACTCCCACCTAATCTCAGATAAGCATTTAACATTTACATTTATTCATTTAGATGACGCTTTAATCCAAAGCGTCTTACAATTGCTATATATGTCAGAAGTCGCACGCCTCTGGAGCAACTAGGGGTTAAGTGTCTTGCCCAGGGACACATTGGTGTCTCACAGTGGATTCGAACCTGGGTCTCTCACACCAAAGACATGTCTTATCCACTGTGCTATCACCACCAAGCAGGAATACAAGGGTTTCTTCTCTATGGTGGAGTAGTTCAGCTGATGTTTTTTTTTTTTAAACTTGACAGAGAAGTAGCAGACCAGATGGCAGATATCCTTCTCCATCCTGCAACAGCACGGCACCAGCACCCGTGGCACTCGCGTCAATCTCGAGCTTAAAGAGGAGAGAAAGGTTTGGCGCGGCCAGGACGGGCACAACAGAGGTGCGATTTCACTGCTTCAAATGCATGACAGAGCTCATTTCGAGGTTATGATAGAGTATTAGCCTATAAGGTTGTATTCATTTCTTTGATTTCCTGACCCATTTAGTGCAACTATTGGTGGAATGAATTCTGAGAGATCAAGACATCAATTTTATGAATTTTATTCAATTACATTTTGACAGGAACAGAAACCACAGCACTTTCATTGGCTCTATTTTTATACATTATTTCACAAAATAACTGAATTATATAACCATGCCATTTATCATGAGCATAATAGGTCACATATTTGTTTTACATATACATCTTATAAAAAATGCAACTAATGGGTTTCCATGCTAAAAAAAAAAAATACAAAATTATATACAATTCATGCAACTGTATCAATGCTTTGATCAACGTATTAAAGACATATGCACTCATCCAGCCAAATATTCCAATCTTGAGATTACACAAAAATAAGATTTTCATGTGGGGGCACCTTGTTTTAGCTCATTTGTCTCACATACTATTTAGCTTGTTTGCCTTTTTCTGTTTAGATGTTCTTTTTACATTACCATTCTCATTTAGTTTGGTCAAAGTGTCCTGTTGTGCCTTTTGGACTCTAGAAAAAAAGATTATATTAATTAGATAAAAAAAAAAAATCAATAACACGAACCAAAACACATACATACATTTTTAAAGTTAAAGATGAATTAAAACATTAATTATCTTCACATTATTTATCCATATTAAGAATACTCTCTCTCTTTATATATACTGTATATATAAGTTCAGATAGACAGCTGGTGGGACTAATGAAGGCCTTGATTAGTTACACCACGTGTGTTTGAGGCAGATTTGTGCTGTTGTGAGGGATTCTATGCAGGGGGTTGAATAATTTTGAGACTGCAGACATTAAAAGTTGCATTTTCAGCTAAATCTGGAATTTGGGGAAACAACTTGAAACATTTGTTGTGTATATCAATTACTTTTGTCTGATTTGTTCAGTGCAAACAGCTGAAAGTCTGTACATTTTTGCCAATAACCCTGATTTGCAGGGATTGAATAATTTTGATTACAACTGTGTGTGTGTGTGTGTGTGTATATATATATATATATATAGATCAGGTGAATGACATTTTGCCTCACTTTCCAATAGATTGCAATGAATAAAATCCACTACCACCCTACATTTTTTAAAAATGGACAGCGCAATAATCATCAACTTGTTTAACCATAATCATTGAGACTTTTAGCACAAAACAACCCAGGCTAAAATCATATATATATATATATATATATAATTGTATTAAAATGTTGTTCCCTTTCAAGGGAACTTCGAGCTGCGTTTGAGACGCGGTGGGAACGCCCTGCATGATTACGTCGTGAAGCACATGTAAAATCAGTCCAATGGAAGCGCGAAACGTCATGGATGACGTCATAGACCAGGAAACTATAAAGCAACCCTGAAATCAGACCACCAGCTTCTGCACCTTCAGCAAGCGCTCTCTGTGAAATCTGTCCTTGTCTATATTGTTGTCTGTCAAAGCCCAAAATATCTCTATCTATTATCATGGCGAGCAAGCAAGATTTTAGACGTTGTGTTGTTCCCTGCTCTCGTTATATCACGGGTGGGGACACACATCAACTTTGTGTTGTTTTGGTTCGCGTACCCCGAGGTGCGGGTCCCGCTGCTGCCGGCTTTCATCTTGGGGTTCGCAGATGGATCTAGTAGCGGGGTTTGAGACGGGCCCCGCCCTTTCTCAACCCTCTGCTGGATCCGGTGTCTCTGCCCAGGAACGAGCCCACGCTGCGGTTTGTCCTCGCCAGGTTGAGGCACCAATGTTGCAGATATCCAGTTCTGATGTCGTGGATATGGGTGATTATGAGTTTTCGCCAGCTCATACCCCTGCTGATGAGGAGCTTATGGAGGTTTTATCTCGTGCTGTAGCTAAATTAAATATCGAATGGCCAGCTGACGATTTTGATATTGAATTTAGAAAAAGTCTGTTAGATGAACGATTTTTGCCATCTAGATCACGACCTCCACGTCGGGAACTCCCGTTTTTTTCCCGATCTCCACACCGAGGTGTCGAGATCGAGCATCTTTCAGAGTGCATAATCATAGTAAAGTTCAAGGAATTGAACACTATGGTTACCTGACAATGCCTCGTGCGGAAGAGACGCTTGCGAGCTATCTCTCCCCCCAGTCAGCGTCATCTCTGAAAGCCCTGACATTACCCATCAAGCCTTTAAAAGCGTACTCGGCAGCTTACACACTATGTCAATGTGATCATACTATGTTTTTTAAGAAGCTGGTGGTCTGATTTCAGGGTTGCTTTATAGTTTCCTGGTCTATGACGTCACCCATGACGTTTCGCGCTTCCATTGGACTGATTTTACATGTGCTTCACATTTTACATTGTGCGTCTCGTTCCCTCTGAGGGAACCAGGGTTACATACATAACCTGAGACGTTTTATTCGCTCGTGTTACTGACCTCAATTCTTCTTTCAGCCTTTTGAGTTTATCATACAGTCTTTCATTTCTCACATCCAGGGGGGAAGTAGGGACAAACCAGCTTGCTACACACTTAAAGATCACAACTACATGCTGGTCACAGAGAGATAGATCAATATAGTGAGTGAACCATTATTCTTAGTGTAATTACTCTGTATCTGTAATCATGTTCTTATTTATGTATCAGATTACCTCAAACAGAATGATGAAGACTAATCGTGCTGCCAGAATGACCCAAAACTGATTTGTTAAACTATAGTCTTCATTACTTCTGTAGTCTCTGTAGCTGAAAATAAACAGTACAGTAAATAAACAGTACATAAACAGTGTAAACTTGCTTGAGGTGTTTAAGATAGATAGATAGATAGATAGATAGATAGATAGATAGATAGATAGATAGATAGATAGATAGATAGATAGATAGATAGATAGATAGATAGATAGATAGATATTACCTGCAGTGTGTCACATTTATGCCACTGTAAGTGACCATCTGATGATGTGTGAAATCTTCACTAACTCTCTTATCACTTATATAAGCAATGGAAAGTGTGTTGTTTATGTATCCAACCATACAACTGAAATTAAAGAAAGAAGATTGAAAGACACATGTGTGGTGCTCCAAATATGTTGATAAGCAGGTTTGAAATATCAACTTACTCAATGCCTGTAGCACTGCCGCTGGCACAAGGCCCATAGTAGTACTTGTAAACCAGACGAGGAATGAAATCAGAGGATATACCAATGACCAGTCCATTAGCAATGACCGCAAGCACACTAATGGCCTCCAGCACTTCAGTCCAAACACCTGAAATTTAGAAAAAAAAATTAAACATTGTTTGAGGGTCCACATATTTTTTCATGATAATTTTCCATCCTCTATTTTTAATTGTCAAGTTTCTTTGCAAAGTTGCATTATTTTGTGACAGATTAATAAAATAATCTGAACAGATTTGTGCTACTCAAACTGTTAAAACAAGACTGAAATGATGAGGGATCAGAGGGATCCGGTTCAGCTGCTTCAGAAGGATATTCAAAGAGTTGTAGGCAATAAACAAAGCCACATTTTACCCTTATCTATAATTGTTCTAATATTTAGGATTAACTATTGTATTTCCTCACAGTGACTGGAGCTCAGAAGGATTCTTTCAGACAACACGTCAATTTCAGTTTGTTAATATAAATGGTCAGTTTGAACTGCACTGGAAGTTTTGAGTTCAGCAAGTTACAGTTTGTTTACATAGTCCCATAAGCTCTTAAAGGGTTAGTTCACCCAAAAATGAAAATTAAGTCATTAATTACTCACCCCCATGCTGTTCCAACCCCGTAAGACCTTCGTTCATCTTCGGAACACAAATAAAGATATTTTTGATTGAATCTGAGAGCTAGATCAGTCCTACATAGACTGCCTAAGGGACTGGCTCTTGACGGCCCATAAAGTCATTAAAGAAAAGGTTTAAATATTCCATGTGCCTACAGCGGCTCAATTATAAGTTTATCAAGCGACAAGACTACTTTTTGTGCGAAAAAAACATAAATAACGGCTTTATTCCACTATTCCATTACTTCCTTAAGGGCGCATGCGCGAGAACTGAGACGAGGACGTTCTCATTCGTCTACTTCTTGTTACCGGCTGCTCACCGCTTAGGAGTATTACCGCCCCCTACCGTATAAGATGATGTGCTGATATAGCTGGAAGCGCAAAACTTTCTGTTTACAAGCAGAGGAAGATGCGCGCTGTACATACGCTTTTCAATTAGTGTATTTTCCGCACTACAAGGTGCACTTAAAAGCCTTTAATCTGCTCAAAAAACGACAGTGTTCCTTATTATCATTTTATACGGTAGGGGGCGGTAAAACTCCTAAGCGGAGCAGCCGGTAACAAGAAGTAGACGAATGAGAACGTCCTCGTCTCAGTTCTCGCGCATGCGCCCATAAGGAAGTAATGGAATAGTGGAATAAAGTCGTTATTTATGTTTTTTTTTGCACAAAAAGTAGTCTCGTCGCTTGATAAACTTATAATTGAGCCGCTGTAGGCACATGGAATATTTAAACCTTTTCTTTAATGACTTTATGGGCCGTCAAGAGCCAGTCCCTTAGGAAGCCTATGGAAGAGTGATCCAACTCTCAGATTCAATCAAAAATATCTTTATTTGTGTTCTGAAGATGAACGAAGGTCTTACGGGGTTGGAACAGCATGGGGGTGAGTAATTAATGACTTAATTTTCATTTTTGGGTGAACTAACCCTTTAAATATCAAATGATTTCTCATGATATGAATATTCTGTTTATAACGCCTTGAGCCTTTTTTTCCCTCACCAATATTGTTGGCCTTTGTTGGTACTAGTCTGCGTTCAAGACTGACCATCTTAATGGCATCCAATCGGATCTCAATGATGTTGTTTAGAAGAGCCAACAATGGAGCCAAAGGAAATGCTGCTACGAAGATAGTAGTAAAACTGAACTGCATCACTGGGGAGGTAAAACAAACAAAAAATGCTCATTTTAGACATCTGTGTTTCAAAGAAAACATACGCTTTCTACCGGATCCTCTTAAATGAACACTAGAAGAGTTTTGAAGACTCAAAACTTGCTGTGGGGAGTGATTGCTAAGGCATTCTAGGTGGTTATTAGTATTTTACTGTGTTGGGGTTACTAGTGACCCAAATCAAAGAAGCCTACTTCAAATCTCTATGGTTTGAGATCTCAATCATGATAAAATGTGTAGGACGAGTTACTGACCAAAATGTAATATGGTTAGGGATTTTAGTTACATCCCTAAATATAAGAATGAACAATAGTAGTGATATTGTCTTAGCAAACACCACTAGTAATCAGTTCTGGGAACACACACACACACACACACACACACAAAATGACGATTACATCTTCAAGCATATTTTCAAGATCTGTACCCATTTCCAAGAACTCATTAAAGAGGCTGAAGCTGTCAGTTTTAATCAGGCCATAGTTTCTGTGGAGCTCCTCGCGTTTGCAGTTTTCACAGAGTTCGGATCCTTCCTTGGTGCACTCCTTCTTATAGCATTTTACACATCTTCTCCGCAGCTTCTGGGTCTTTTTCCTGTTCAACCACCTTCTAAACCATCTGTATGAGGGTATAAATAGGTGTTTGTTATCTCTTATTCATTTACTGTATATCATACAAAGTAGACGAAGCAGTGTAAAATAGGGATCAGGATTATAAGAAATGTGATGATTCCGGATCCTTAACTATTATTTTTAATACTTGACAAAGAAATGGTCTTAACTGCATAATAGCATATGACTGAAATACTACTTTCGGTAACATTTTAAGTCAACATAGAGCACACAATAGAAAAGACGTGTAGTAGCGGAATCTTACGTCATAAAAATGTTTGGTTGTCAGTATTTTATACTTAATATATGGAAGTGGTTCTGAAAAAGTTCTTGATTTCCAACACCAGTGGAAAAGCACAGACCACAAAAAGACAATAAAAATGTTCCACTTACGGACCAGAATATTCAAAGATATTGTTGAAGGTCTGTTTAAGTACCATGATAATAGACATCTGAATGAACAAATCTGTGAGACAGCCACTTGGGTGACACTGAAGTGAAAAGAATGTAATATTGCATAAAAATTAGTGTAAACAAATAAGTAAAAAAAAATATATATATATAGTAGGCTATTTTGTTTATAGCACACTGTGCACTGTAAAAAATGAATATGCTTTATCTAATCCAAAAAAATGTGGCAACAGATTACAAGCAATATTATTAATTAAATGTAACAAATTAGAATTGAGTAATAATTAATTAAAAGTTAACCATTTAAAATGAGTAAAACTTACAACAACAACCAAAGAAAAAAAACATACATTTAAGTCACCATTATGGTGATCGGTGTTTGTTTTAGGTTTTTTTTGAAATGACGGTTTTCTCCTTCAGTGATTCTGCTTGTTAACATCAGGTGTCTTCAATGTTGGCAATATAAAATAAAGAGTTGACGTCTGTCTGATAGTGAGATATTTTTGTTAATTTTTTTGGTGTAAACTTTACTTATTTTAAATGGTTAACTTTGAAGGAATAATTTGATTAATTATTACTCAATTCTAATTTGTTCAATTTACTTAATAATATTACTTGTAATCTGTTGCCACAATTCTATTGATTAGATAAAGCATATTAATTTTTATAGTGTAGACAAAATTATAATTGCCACACCTCCTCCAGTCTCCATCTGCCAGATATTCTTGTATATCCTCCAGGGTGACCATTAATTCTTAAAAGAAAAATGTTTTTGTTAAGTGCATTACTTTTTTATTGTTGCTTACAGTACATTTTCATTACAGTAAAAATGTATTAATTTTAGAGGAAATGAGTTATGCCCTGGTAAAAACACCTAAACTGAACCGTACAATATAACCAATCGGTCAAAGCATATGACAGGGCTACACAAAACTAATACTGACAAATTCATAAATGATGTATCTGGTAAAGGCTGATATTAATTGTACAAATAAATTCATAAGTACTATAACAATGGGATTACTCTGAAAACAGAGCAATTAATTTACAGTAATTATTAGTATAATATCATAGATAATACTATATATTAGAAACTATTAATTGTCAAGGCTACCTTCCCAGAAAGAACGCTGTGTACATGAGAGAGGAGAACATTGTAAAGAACTGGAATGTGAACATCTTCACTGTGAAACTCCTTTCAATGGCAGAATGGGAGTGCTTATTCTCTGCAAACAACAACAAAAAGAAAACAGTATAGTCTTGACAAGTGTTGTATAGCAAACAAATAGGGTTAACAATAAAAATGTCTGAAAATTAAAGTCACAAACCGTGTTTCACTGACCTATTTCACTCAGCTTCATGGCTACTGTACAATTGACCTGAATGAAATAATTACATGGTTACAACTATTGTTATCATAAGCCAAAAGAGAAATAAGCTCTGTTCCAAATTGTATTGCATTACAGGCAACTCAATGCAAACGCTGATTCAAAACAGGCTACTTAAATGGTTAGTTCAGCCAAAAATTTAAAAAAAATTATGTCATTGATGACTCACCCTCATGTCGTTCCAAGCCCGTCAGATCTCCGTTTATCTTCGCAACACAGTTTAAGATATTTTAGATTTAGTCCGAGAGCTTTCTGTCCCTCCATTGAAAATGTAAAAAAAAAAAAAAAAAAGGAAGATGGCGCTGCTGTGATTGTGAATAAGGTCAATTGCTCAGGATCAGTTGTTTCACCTAGAGATGTTTAAAGCCTCGAGCACACAGACGTTACCTGTGCAAGAGCTGAGAGGTAAAACTGAAGTGGAGAAAACTTTAAAAAAAAAAAAAAGAAAATGTGTGTACGGTATACTGTGCTTGTCCAGAAAAGAAATAAAGACATCATCAAAGTAGTCCATATGACATCAGTGGCTTAGTTACTACATACCAAATACATTTTGGTCCAAAACTATGAAATGCCAAAGCTGACTTAATTAAAAATAAATATATACATAAATAAATATACGAAGAAATGTAAAAAAGCAAAAATACAAAAATAAATACATAAATAAATATACGAAGAAATGTAAAAAAAGTACAAATAAATGAGTATTTATACTTTTATTTCCATATTTATGTATAATTGTATTTTTTCACAAATTTATTTATTTATTTCTACATTTATTAATTTATTTATTTCCACGTTTATTTATTTCCACATTCATTTATGTATTTATGTTTTAATGTCTACATTTATTTATTTCTACATTTATTTATTTCCACATTTAATTATTTCCACATTTATTTATTCCAACATTTCTTTCTCCGTATGTTAATGAGGGGGGCGTGTTTTAACTTAGACATAAGCAATCGAGCTCAGAGTGGCAGTGCTGAGGCCGAGGTGTCACCTTGTGGTGTTTGACCAAACGAAACACAAGAGCTGTGCAGGCAATAAATAATAATTTGGTTATCAGATAACACGTCAGCAGCATCTTATGTCAGCACTGCGGACAGAACCGGAAGACAATACATTGTTTAATGTTACTTTTGGTTTATTGTTTAATGTTATTTTTGTTTTTTGTTCTTTTTGGACAAAATTGTATTTTCGATGCTTCAAAAAATTGTAACTAAACCACTGATGTCACATGGATTACTTTGATGACGTCTTTATTTCCTTTCTGGAAAAGGACAGTATGTCGTAAATACATTTTCAGTGGAGGGTTAGACTCTCGGACTAAATCTAAAATATCTCCAATGTGTTCTGAAAATGAATGGAGGTCTTACGGCCTTCACTCAAAAAAATTATATATTGACTTCATTTTTTTATGTAAACAGGTTCCACATAACTGGGTTACGTTTAACAAACATAATTTGTTCATGTAATTTCAACAATGGAATTAAGTAATTTTAAGCGACCCAATTAAACTCTGAGCCGAGTGTTAAAGGAACACCGAATCAGGTTTAAAGTTAATGAGATAATTAATTGAATAATTTAGTGATGATTGAGCATTATTAAAGACGCCTGATGTTACCAAGCAGAATCACTGAAGGAGAAAACTGAAATTTTAGGTCACCATTATGGAGATCAGTTTTTTTGTTGTTTATTTAGTTGCGCTCTTGACTCTCACTAGCCTGGTTCAACCAGATTCTCGTACATTTCATTTGTACATAGAGTCTGGCCTCTCTCCATTGAGAAATGTTTACTTCCTTGTAGGCAGGTTCTTTGTTAAAGTTCAACACAATTGGATCTGATAGGCTGAAGCAAGTCGATCACAGGCAAACAGGGAGTACAGTAGGGTGACGCAGCGTCTCGTTCCCTCTCAGGGAACCAGGGTTACAGTCGTAACTTGAGACGTTCCTTTCAAGGAAAATCGAGCTGCGTTGAGATTAGGGCTGTGCCATATCATACCGTCCACGATAATACCGGTATAAAATTTTACATGATAAAAAATTGTCATATCGCGATATTGATGATATGATGACGTATGGCGTATTTACGTTACTTAGCGCGTGCACAACAACACAGCAGCATGTAAGCCTCCGGATCAGATCAAGATTTAGTTCCTAAAAAGGGCGCTACTTCAATAGTATGGAAGTTGTTTGAGTACAAGAGGTCAGATCTCCAACAACACAATTATTATTATTTATTTTGTCAAATATGCATGAAAACTCGTTTCACCACTTCCCTACTAGCGTACATTTTGCATTCGCCTAATCTTCCTTCAGAGTTTCCGCAGTTCGGGTACAACAGTCAACACGATTAAACTCTTTCTAAGATGATTCAATGTTACTATTATTATATTTGTAAATAAAAGGTCTATGGTTTCGCATAACACAACTTTATCTTGCTGGACTTTATTGCTGTAACGTTAAATCATCATGTTACTTTCTACCGGCCGGGTGTCTGTTAGAGCAAAACACTAGAGTCAGAGCACTGTTGTTCATCACGCGCACAGTAACTGAAATGTAAAACTGTTAAAAGAAAGGACTCGATAAACGATTGCACAGCTAGATGCTGTATATTATACACGACGCTACGCATCAATATTTATTTACTTTGTGCTTTGAACTGTTCAGTGCGGAGTATTCGACGCGCTGCGCGTGCGCGCTGTGACTCCGTGTTGCTTCAAGCGCATCATTCAGCGCTCGGGATGCGCATAAGCGCTGTGCGATATATTGGAGCCTTTCATATCATAATACTTTTGCGCAATGAAAGATTATTAATAGCCTTTGTTCTGTCCTATCGATCATATGTTGCTGCCTCATTAAACAGCTGTGCTATACATTTTAAACATGCCTCAATTTTATAGTAGACTATGCTATATAATAATTAATCCTTTTGATTTGTTACCTTGTTTTTTTTTTCATGAATGTACAATACAAAGAGCAATGTGTAAAGTTTTACCAGATTTAGTGTTACAATTGTCTCTTATTTATTCCCCACTAAATGTTTTTTTCCCTAAATGTTCCAATTTTATACAATTATTGTATAAATTAGGTATTGTATACCTCATTTGATGCTAATCCAAAAACTATGCAGGCAGACTATTAGACATAGACTATTTTTGTACTTCAAAGTTTAGGTAAATTTTATTAGGTGACAATATTGTGCAGGCTTCTGAAGTTATTGTTAATATTGTTAATGTATTACTGTAGTTATTGTTAAAATAAAATGATAAGGAGTTATGTTATACTTTTTTTTTGCACTAATGCTGCTGCCAGCCAGCTGCAATCACCAATAAAACATTGTTTCATATATATTTTTTCTATATCGTGATGAATATCATTATCGCAAATATTCTTGAAATATCGTGATATAATTTTTAGGCTATATCGCCCACCCCTAGTTGAGATGCTGTGGGAACACTATACCCACTACGCCATAACAGAAAATGCCTGTTCTGTGTGAAGTCATTGTGCAAGCATCCTAAGCAAGCAAAGGAAGGAAGCATACTACAGGGTGTCTCCTCAAGAATACACCACTAAAGGGACGTGGTAAGCAGCTAAGGCCGCAATGTACACCTTTAGTGTGGAGGGGATAGACCTGCGGAGAAACGCCCCTGCAGGAACTCCAGCACCGCAACCACAGGGTAGATACCTGGGTCCAGCTGGTACTCTCCGCACCAGGGAGTGAACAATTTCCACTTCAAGGTGTAGAGTTTCTGGGATGAAAATAAGCACCTCCAAATCCGAGGCCATGGTCCTCAGCCGGAAAAGGGTGGCTTGCCCACTTCAGGTTGGTGGAGAGATCCTTCCTCAAGTGGAGGAGTTTAAGTATCTTGGGGTTTTGTTCACGAGTGAGGGAAGGATGGAACGGGAGATTGACAGACGGATCGGTGCAGCTTCAGCAGTAATGCGGTCGATGTACCGATCTGTTGTGGTGAAGAAGGAGCTGAGCCGTAAGGCAAAGCTCTCGATTTACCAGTCAATCTACGTTCCTACTCTCACCTATGGTCATGAGCTTTGGGTCATGACCGAAAGGACAAGATCCCGGATACAGGTGGCTGAAATGAGCTTTCTCCGCAGGGTGGCTGGGCGATCCCTTAGAGATAGGGTGAGAAGCTCGGTCACTCGGGAGGAGCTCAGACTAGAGCCGCTGCTCCTCCACATCGAGAGGGGTCAGCTGAGGTGGCTCGGGCATCTGTTCCGGATGCCTCCTGGACGCCTTCCTGGGGAGGTGTTCCGGGCACGTCCCACTGGGCGGAGGCCCCGGGGAAGACCTAGGACACGCTGGAGAGACTATGTCTCCCGGCTGGCCTGGGAACGCCTCGGTATCCCCCCAGAAGAGCTGGAGGAAGTGTCTAGGGAGAGGGAAGTCTGGGCATCTCTGCTTAGACTGCTGCCCCCGCGACCCGGCCCCGGATGAGCGGAAGAAGATGTGGATGTGGTGTGGTGTAGAGTTTCCTCGTGGAGGGAGCTCTGGAGTTAAGGATGGTCTCAACAACCTTAGTTGAGAGACCTGAACCCCCTCAGAGGCCAAGCCCAAAGTTTCCACAATTCTGGGCGGGGGGAAGGACCAACCCACTCGACTGAGAGAAAACGTCCTTCAATCTATTGTGACAAATCAGTCCTCGGACTGAATCTGTGACACAATCTGTTTGAATGTAAGTATCCATCCTTCTTTGGAACAATGAAGTAACGGCTGTAAACCCCTGACTCCCTACTGGGAGGAGGAACCCTTTCTATAGCCTCCTTTCGCAGAAGAGTCTGTACTTCTTGCTCCATAACCAGAGCCTGCTCAGTGTCCACCACGTAGGGAGGACCCCAAGAAATCTAGGCAGAAATCTAGAACCAAACTGAATTTTGAAACCATTTCTATAGTGACTGTTCTACGACCCTCCTCGGAGGATCGTTCGGGAATGCTGACATCTTGTGCCCTGAAGCGGCAAACCGGCAGGGAACAATCGGACTGCTTGCAAATGATTTTGAGAGTTTACCGCAGGGTTCCCCAAACTTGGTCCTGGAGGGCCACTGTCCCTACACAGTTTTGCTCCACCCCTGATCAAACACACCTGAGCAAGCTGGTTGATCAGGGTTGGAGCAAAACTCTGCAGGGACAGTGGCCCTCCAGGACCAAGTTTGGGGAACCCTGGTTTACTGGAACGGAGAGTATTTTAGCAAATAAAATAATTTTTAAAAGCCATTTCAAGCCATTTCATCAAGCCATTTCATTGGGTCTTTAAAAATAAGACAACTATCAGTTCTCTGAAAATAGTGGGAGGTTTGTAGAGCTTACCCGAGTCATGACGGTGATGGTGATGTAGTGTAGCACAGCTCCGAGCATCAGGGCAACTGTTTGGGAATTCTCCGTAATGACGGGCCAAGAACTGTTTTCAGCCAACAGTACAGTAGCAATCACTCGAAACACAACTAGGACATGGGTCAAACCAATGATGATCAGCATCTGACAACACATAAAACACAGACAACAAAAAAAAGCGTTAGCCGTACATATATGAACTATATATTTTTATGAGAGTAAATAGATTTTTGCAAAATCAACATGGGTTTCTTACCATAAGTGTGGCTAAAACCATTACTATAGTGGACCGTAGATAAGAGTGCATGGGCATCTTGGGTTCACAGTGTGCATTATTAACAATCTCCAGAATCAATTCTTCCTGCATGGTACAAGTGCATACAAAATTACATGTTATACCCAACCACCCTAAGCTTTATAATGTAGTTCTTCACCATGATGTAACAATGATGCAGTTTTTTTTGAAGTAACAATGAAAATAGTAGCATAGCAGCAGTGGATGTGCATCAAAAACCGAGAAACAATTGGTTGCAATTGATTTTGAGAATTTACCGGAACAGAGAGTGACTAATTGTGTGTTAAAATTGTACTTCACACCAGTCATTAGTTACGTGACCCTCATACATTTTTTTTTCTAGAAATATATTAGTAATAAAGGTCTACTGAAGCAAAGCGGTGCGTTTGTGTAAGAAAAATATCCATATTTAAAACTTTATCAACTAAAATAATTAGCTTCCAACAGACAGCCCTACACATCGATTTGTTTTATTAGTTTAGCCAGCAGCTTTTTCAAGAGGGCAGCTTGACCATATTATTTAAAGTTATCAGTACTCATATAAAATTCCCAGTCGCTAACTCAAAGGTCTAATACTGTATGATGTATTTTTGTGATAGAGATTAATGTGTAATACCTCTTCCTCACACCAGTCAAAGACCTTCCATGCGCACACATAAGACGAACTGTGACGCTTCCAAAACTCCAGAAACACAGTGGCTGTAAAGAAGACAATAACGTCTCTCATAACACTTAATGAATCCAACTAAATCAATCCATCAATTCAAGGTTAGAGCTGTTGTTGAACTTACCCCACACAGCCATGAACATGGCGAATGCTACTGTTCCCTCATTATCAAACAGAAGGCTCACCTGCACATGTGGCCCAAAAGACACAGTGTCAGCACATATAAAACATTTATACCTTTATTTAATAGAAAACTAAGCTAAGAGAGAACATTCACAGAAATGTGGCCAATGTTCTGGAAATCTTATCTGAAAGTTTTGAACAATTGTTCTACCAGTAATGTTAATAGATTTTTTGTATAAAGTTACCTGGTTTGTAATAACATTATAAAAATTTTAGCACAGATAAAAACATTATTTATAATGTTACCCTAACATAAAAAAAACTGGACATTAAGGGAAGATTCTGAAATAACATTTTTGTAACTTAAACAGAATGTTAGAAAAATGTTCTTGGAAAATACAGTATATTGTGACGGAACGGCTGTCCCTCCCTTGTAATCAGCGCCACCCCGTCCCTTAACCCAACACCCTTCACCAGGTTTTCGACTGAAGTGAATGTGATTGGAAAGGGGAGCGCTGAATTGGAGAATTGACGGTGTGTGATGAGGCACACCTGAAGAATATGAAGCCTCATCACCGCCGCTGTTAAATGCTGTCGTTTGCTCCTCCCACCACAAATATATATACTGTATATATATAGCTGGGGGACTGGAACTTCTTCGTCTAGGTATACAGTTTAGTTCGGAATGGGGTACGGTTGTCATGGACTCAGGGTGCACATGCGTTTTAGTTGATTATGATGTATATAGTTTAATTAAACAAATGTGATAGTGTTGATAATAGGCTGGAATACAATACACAAATTGTACTCCGATTTGCTGTCTAGATGAGTCGACAAATGCAGATTCGGACAGACGGATTTGACGGACTTCACATAAAATCGCATAGTTTATGATGGGCTCAGACTCTGAAGCTTAAGGTTCAGACAATGATTCCATCCAGTCGGAGGATATCAAAACATTTTTCATATTTTGAGCCAATTTTAAAACGTTACTGAAACAGAAGCTGTCCTCTATCTAGCAATAAAATACAATACAAATACAATAACAAAACAAAAGTAAATTGAAAGAACGTGCATAAAATAAGCCTCAATTTTTTTGACTCTTCAGTACAGATAAAACAACTGACTGTGCTACTCATCTCCATCTCAATCCAAATTCGCTTGTCTCATTTTCTTCCTGTTGTGACAATTACCGTGATCATCAACTGTCATAACTCTCCTAGCATTGAGAAGTGTCTCTTGTTTGTGTTTGTTGTGTTCGGAACGATTTTAAAGTCTGGAAGTGTATGAACCCCATTTTACCCTCACTGTAAAAAATTTGGAGTAGGATTTACTTGAAAAAACCTTGCTAAACGATCTCACTCAGAAAATGCTAGTAAATTTACAAAGATTTGCCAAGTAAAAACCTAAACATATTTATCAGTAGCTTTAATTAGAAATCTTTAAGTTAAATTTACTTGGAATATGGAATTAAGTAAACTTTACAAAAAATAAGTAATTTTAACTCGGCTTGTAAAAGGTTGATTAATACCGATTTCCTTTGCCTTTACACTTCACTAAAACAGTTATCTTAAATTTTATTAGTCATTTATAGTATGTTCTTTACTTAGATCATCTAAGTAATTTATATATACATCATGTCAGACTTTAAGCCTTATGTGAATGCAAACACCTCAATACTTGGTGGACAATACACAATGGTGGTAACATTTGATGGATCGTTTTTCGTTTTAAGCAAAAAATTTACTCGAAATGTCACAAAATGGCAATTTACTAATACTGAAAACAAAAATCAATGATAAAACAGTGTAAATACAGCTGGAAACCAGTGAAAAATGAACCTCATTAAATTATTCAAGGTCCAGTGCATGATGGGAACCCCAGTATCAGAAAAGTTGAGTAATTTTTACTTAATTTTATTGAGTTGATATTACACTTTCATTTATACTCGCTTGAAAGAAGTACTGATATGGAATTTACTTAGTTTTTTAAATTCTTGCCTGAACTAACTTTTTCAAGTAAATTACATTGGGTTTTTTCACTAGTATTTACTTAACCAAAAAATCATTTTTTACAGTGCTGTAACCATTTATAAAGTTGGCAAGTGTACGATGCCTAATCTGTTCAGATTTTAAAAGTTCTGTAGTGTATTCCAGACTTAAGACTACTACAGAAAAAAAATGATCTTCAATTATCTCCATACCAAAATCTCAGTTAGCCTAACAGATTTACTGAACCATTAAAATATGACATATGTTACCTAAAGGGCCTTGAATGCTTCATATAAGTGGGTGATAGAGTCGTGATATAGAGCATATGTGTGTATATGTAAAAAACAAAGTAAGAGTGCACTTACTTGTCGGTGCACAATTGTCTGCATAAAAAAAAAATACAGTACCTTTGCGTACATGCAGGTGTCGGAAAGCTCCCACACTTTGCAACTAATATCGCACAGAGGGCACATTATAACGTTCGACTGGCACACCTCTTGTCTGTGTACACACACAAGCACAAACACATATTGATTTGGCTTCAGGACCCTTATTTTACATTAGACCTTACACAGTACCATAAATGTTTATCGAAAAACAAAGATGTATTTAAAAATCAAACATTGAAGTTTATTAATATTAGGTTACTCACATGAGAGGACTTGTGCTGTAGAAAGCCAGGCCATACAGGAATACTATGAGACCAATTACAGAAGCAGGAATCAAGAGAAATGTGTACCAGCCCAGCCACAGGAAATAAAGAGCCACCTTCTCGCCAAGGTAGTTTCTGACAACACATACAATAAATGCATCATCAAGAAACCTTCCAGGATACTTTCTATTGGCAGCAGAATGGAAATAAGTCTATAATCAACAGAGAGATGAGTACAACCACAAAATAAATAAAAAAGAGAACCTGATGTTAGTTATGGGTTGCCCCCGAAAACAAGCGGACCATCGAGCCCAGCTCTGCTTCAGTTCTTTCTGCTCCCTTTTCTAGGAATGAAAGTGGACAAAGGACAAAGTTGTTGTTGTTTTTTTATGTTGTTACGATTACTACAAAACCATGAAATCTAATTTATTTGGACTGTAACTAGAGACCCTGTAGGTTTAGTTGTCCTGGTTCCCTTTCGAGGGAACTCGCACTGCATCAAAATGCCTGTGTGCGATTGCGTTGCGAAGCAGGGGTTTTGTTCGTTGGTTCTTGAAAAGAATCTCATTTGACTTCTGAAATCTTACATTTTTCTGAGTGAAACTTGATTTGAGTATTCAAAGTAAAGAATTCTTCTATGTGTGTGATCAAATACTCACTGTGACAAGATACGTTTCCTATGTGCTGCTTTGAGCATCAAATGTATAATTATCACCCTGGGATTTACTTCCTTATCAACACATTTGCATAATGATTCTGCAGTGTGGACTCTGTACTACAGGTGCACAAATGCTGTGAGCAAGAGGAAATAAATATTAAAATCATACCTCATGTAAGCAGAAGTGAGTCTCGAAAACATTTTTTTTTATGAGATCGGGCAGATATTCTGAAACACCTAAGAGAGGTAGAGCGAGAGAATGTATTGTGGAATCGACAGTTCTGGATGAATCATATAAAGGTTGAAATAATACAGTGATGTAATATGAATGAGCAATCTAGGGAAACTGTTACTCACCGTCAGACTTGATGCATGTGTGATGCAGAATGAAATCAACAATACGAATCCTGAAACAGAGCCACAATGCCCTACTGTTAAAGTGACTTCTTTATTTGTGTACAACACAGATTTTTTCACAATACATCAATCGTGACTATGTCACCTTTCTCCACTGCACCATAGAGAGGGATTACTCAGATTACCACGAGCAGTGTTGGGTGTAACTAATTACTAAGTAATTAGTTACTGTAATTTAATTACTTTTCCCTTGAATATGTAAAGTAAGGGATTACTCTTCATTTATAATTGAATTACAGTTACTTCTGATGTAATTGAGGTAAATACTGTGTATAGATCAATCCGATCTCACAGCGATTCGTATGCATTTTATGAGGTGTCTAAATTGTATGACTGCACTCGTACAAATTCGTATGAATTATTGTAAAATATGTATGAAAAACGTGTGAAATGTCATGAGAGCAGACATAAAACAATAGTGGGTTTAACATCAAAATGTATTGTCTGATGTTAAAAATTATGTTTTTATAATGTAACCTTCTCCACCTTGGTCAGTTCATGCAATTTTATAGTATTTATTTGAAAAAATTAAAACAGATTCATGTCTATCCTTGTATTATTCAGCTGGTTGAGATTGATATGGGATTTTGAAAGTAATTAGTAATTAAAAGTAATTAAATACTTTTTAGAGAGAGTAATTAGTACGTAATCTAATTACACTGTTGAAGAGGTAATTAGTAACTAGTAATTAATTACTTTTTTAGAGTAACTTTCCCAACACTGACCACGAGTAAGAAAAGTAGCATTTTGTTTGCGAACCGTTTAATTGGTGAAAATCTCTATGCATCTATTCTAATCTCTATTCATCGGCAAAATTTACTGAGAAGTTGGGCGAAAATAGGAATGTGTTAGTTAGTCGATACTGAACAATGATCAAAGTAATGCCAATCACGTCTTTAAAAAATAGTTTGAATAACAGTCATGAAAATGGCTAGAGAGTTTTTTTGAGACTGTGTTACCTGGTTGACTGAGGTATAGTACCCTGCTGATCACTACTCCAGTTACAGGCATCAGACACTTTTAAGAGATAGCGGTATGTCTCAAAAACCCTTTCCGGTGCTCTAATGCAATAAAATACCGTATCATCATCATCTCTAAATTTCTGTAAAAAGAAACGCACACCAAATAAAAATAAAAGAGTAAAGCATATATCCGACAACATTTGTAACATTATCAACTAAATAATATTGTATAATATGATATTATAATACATTAAAGGAGTAGTTCACTTTTCAAAAAAAAACTTTTGCTGATAATTTACTCACCCCCATATCATCCGAGATATCCATGTCGTTCTTTCTTCAGTCGAAAAGAAATTTTTGATGAAAACATTCCAGGATTTTTCTTCATATAATGGATTTCAATGGGAACCAAACGGTTCAAGGTCCAAAAGACAGTTTCAGTGCAAACTACAAACTGTTCAAAGGGCTTTAAATGATTCCAGACGATAAATAAGGGTCTTATCAAGCGAAATGATCGCTTATTTAAAAATTAAATAACAAAGTTTAAGTTGTATAAGCTCAAATGGTCGTCTTGCTCTGTTCTGTGATGTGATCTTGACTCTCCTGTTCGAACTCGTTCATCAAAATGAACAAATCTTTTTCCGAGTAAATTCGTTCGTTTTGTTCGTTGAATGAACCAAATGACTCGGAAAAAGATTCATTCATTTTGACGAACGAGTTCGAACAGGAGAGTCATGAATGCGCGTCACAGAACAGAGCAAGGCGTCCATTTGTGCTTATAAAACTTAAACTTTTTTATTTTTTAAATAAGCGATCATTTCGCTTGATAAGACCCTTATTCATCGTCTGGAATCGTTTAAAGCCCTTTGAACAGTTTGCACTGAAACTGTCTTTTGGACCTTGAACCGTTTGGTCCCCATTGAAGTCCATTATATGGAGAAAATCCTGGAATGTTTTCATCAAAAATCTTAATTTCTTTTCGACTGAAGAAAGAAAGACATGGACATCTTGGATGACATGGGGGTGAGTCAATTATCAGTAAAAGTTCATTTAACAGCATATTGTATCATTGACTTGTACATATTATACACACACAGACAAAAGACACACTGTTTGAGCAATGAAATTGTGCAAAATAGAACTGCAGTTTTCCACTCAATCGTTGTGTCAGCAATTACGCAACTCTTGACATTTTTAGTTACACTTTTACATGCAAAAAGGGAATTCGCCCTTCATATGTCAAGACATTAGTTCTAGACTTCTTAAACCACATCTAGAAAATGCAAAAACTCACTTACTTGAACATTTAATTTCTTAGCTTTCAAACTTTCAATAAAAGCTTTCTGTTTTCGGTTGCATTGGTTATTTTCCTCTTCTTCTGATATTTTTGCCACAAGAACAAAATCGTAGGTCAGGGGAGGATGCTGAGATTAAAAAGAAAGAATAAATTATTATGAGAAACTTCCCACTTAGTTACATAAATACATCCTATGCAAACTCTCATATCATTCTACTGACTTTCCTTTGTGTGTATATAAGCTAAAAATAATTTAAACATGTACAGTGGGGTTTTTCTCATCCCATTTCAAATTTCATTTTGATTTATTATAACGCACAAAAGATGCTATTTGGAACATAGTCAAATCATGCTGGAAAACACTAATGCATGCTGCCATCTTTCTATTACACTATTACACTGATAATATACAGTAAGTTGTTTTAACATATTCAATTTTAAAAATAAGTCTTTACACTAGCAGCCTCACTTTGAAACCTGTATTATGTTGTATGTGCAATTCCTTGTTTCACTCAGACATTTGTAATGGGAAAAAAAAAAATGTATTCAATTCGAAATAGAAGCATTTGCACTAGTCTCACTTTGAAACCTGTATTATGAGCTGTGAAGTGCTATAGGCCTTACCACTGGTGGCATGGATGGGATCTTATTGCCATTCTCATTTACAACTCCAATAGTTTCTAAAAGGTCAATGCTCCCCTACAACAAAAACACAATATAAACAGTTCAGAATAATAACCCCACTTACAAGAAGGGGAAAAAGGTGGAAATGTACTGTCAGTGTGTTCTTAAAGGGATAGTTCACTTTGAAATTAATTTTTGGTATGTTTTATCTTACCTCAAGGGCATCCAAGATGTAGGTGTCTCTGTTTCCACAGTATTTTCAATTTTGATATTTTTAGGTCAAACCGTTCTTGTCTGTCAGTCATATAATGGAGGTCTATGGTCACCACCTCAAAGAGCATGCACAGAGAAGTCCAAATTAAACATGATTTAATGACTCGTAAATGTAAGTACACATTGATGGCCGAAGACACGAAACAAACGGTTTGTGTGAGAAAACGAACAGTATTTATATCGTTTTTACCTCTTGTAACCACAGCCACGTCCAAGTGATCTGAGGAAGCGCCGGAAGTGATCTCTCGCGTGTGTACGTCACTCATTGTTTACACAGAGATTTCACAAGTGTTCTCCTTCACTGTGAATATCTAAACATATTTAGATATACAAAAAATCTCAATGAAAGACAATTTCGATATATCAACAGACAACGTAGAATTTTTTTCACAACCGCGCGAGTGATCACTTCTGAAGCTTTCCAGACCGAGGTAAAAACGATATAAATACTGTTCGTTTTCTCACACAAACCGCTCGTTTCGTGTCTTAGGCCATCAATGTGTACTTACATTTACGAGTCATTAAATCATGTTTAATTTGGACTTCTCTGTGCATGCTCTTTGAGGTGGTGACCATAGACCTCCATTATATGACTGATAGACAAGAACGGTTTGACCTAAAAATATCAAAATTGAAAATACTGTGGAAACAGAGACACCTACACCTTGGATGCCCTTGAGGTAAGATAAAACATATCAAAAAATAATTTCAAAGTGAACTATCCCGTTATGGGTGCAATAACATATTTATATTATTGTACAATAAGATAAAGAATTAAATATGTAAGAAAAGAGTTTACAAACTCTGGATTTCTGGCAAGAGCACAGATCATTATCAACCTGTCCCTATGTTCTTACTCTGTTGCAAAATAGTATAATGATGACACAGATGCATGCACATTATACTGTAAACTGAAACACAAATGAAAGCATTTCGGAAAGTTCTTATCCACCACCAAGTTCTACTTTCACACAACTGAATAATCTTATAGTTCTTTTTGAAACAAGAAACCCCCCAAATGCCTGTGAATACCAGAAACAACATCCTGGTGACTCAGTTATCAAGTCATGAGGGTTGGAATGTTGTTTCTGCATTTTTTAATTGATTTAGTTGTAGTTTAGTATCTGATTCTACCCTAGATAACTATCAATGTTTGTTTTACTGTAAAATAGTCTAAATACCTCAGATCGTCCCACACCTACAGAAGCAGAGGTATTGCAACCGTAGCAAATGTTTTGATTGGCAAGGGAACGTTTTGTGTTGCTTATGACCCCAAACACAGGTCGTATCACAGATACTGTGTCTATTGATGACGGCTGCAGTAGACAACTTAACTTCAGTGTCACACAGACAATCAAACCATTAAATCTTAGAACAAAGGCGTTCGACCTTTTCATGGCTTAGCAGAAGTCTTTTCTCTTGGTTTGGTTTCATATTTCTGATTCATGACACATTCTATTGAATCAATGTTATCAAGATCAAGGAACCACTGTCAAAGTTAGAACAATGTAGATATAAAAGTGATTTGGCAGGTTATGTTTAATAGGTTGTATAGAAACCTGGCTGTTTAGTTTTATGCCAGACATTATTTCTGGTTTATTCTGCAGATAGCCTACATCTTTGAATCAGACACACACTCTGCCTGTGATTCATGAATTCTGTTGGCTCTCAATTAACAATAACATTATTTTCATGTTTTAAGTGAAGCACTAAGAAACTGCATACTAAAGTTAACTCTAAGAGAGGCAAAACTAACTAGCATCGCTGCTGGGTAATGCAGTTAAAGTTCATCTTCTCACCTGCCTCCGGTGTAGTTTTCGCGTCATCATGAGAGACTCAGGATTCCAGTCCATGACAGCTGTGCTACACGGGATCACAGACACTTGTTAAAGGGAACTCGCCATTACATTACAAAGAGTAAGCACAAAAGACTAATGAGAAACTCAGACACTTCCGTGCTACAACAAGGAACTTGACATGTGTGACTGGACTTGAGAGACAGCCGCTGTGGAATGTCGCCAGATTACTCACGGGTCGTGATGTCACGCGCGCGCTCACGTCTGATTACAAACTCGTCATTGAGCACAATAACCCAAACAACTGCGTCACAAGAGCTAAAAACTAAGATAGTTCCCGTTTATCATTTATATTAAAACGACAACAATAATTACATGTCATAGACCTTTATAAATAATATAAATATCTACACAATTCACACTATTTAAAATGAATAATAGCAACACATTTACCAAAACATAGGCAACTGTATCTTTTTACATGACATAACATGACTTTTTTTCTCTTTTCCCTTTCTTATTTAGAATACAGAATATAGAATGACAATAAAAATACACATTGCCAAAAAGTGCAGCCAACACTTTTGCCAAAATATTCTTAGATCTCTTTGATTTAGTAATAGGTTAGCCAATATAAATCTCACACACCCTGCAAAGTCTAAATATAATAATAATTGTACCCTAACAATAGGCTAATAATATAGCCTAGTTGATTGGCAGTAATGCATTTTGGGAGCTTTATTTATTTTTTTATTTTTTTTAATCAATGGTGAACTGTAAAGGTGTGTTAGCGCTTACGAGTATCTTTTGGCTGTTATCTGACTGTCTGTTTATTGTAAATCAAACCCATGACGTGAGTAACCCACCAACGTTGCATTTTGAAGTTCTGCCACTAGGTGGAGGCAGGAGATCTATTATGAACTCCCGCCACTGCAGGAACTCAGAACTTTTTTTTTTTTTTTTTTTTATTGAACACACTTATTTACAAAAAAAAAACAATTTACAAAATCTCTCGTTGGGAGACACATGTGCATGACATACACAGTTACATTGAACAAAATTCAATAAGCAAAATAAAAACAAATAAACCTAAAATGAAATCAATTAAGCAAAGGCATTTCAGTCAAGGCATGTCAAAGTTATTCACATATAAACATTATCCTCAGTCTTCATATAATCATAAAAATAAAGTTACATGGAAGCTTTACAAATTATAAGGACAAATATTTTGAGACATCTTCACATAGAGAATAAATTTTATCACTGGAGTCTTTCAGAAGTTCCAAAGACAAAAAATATTCCCTCAGTTCAATTTTAAACACTATTATGGATGGATTTTTATTTTGCCATTTGCATTTATGAATATGGTATTTACCCATAATTGTTATAATATTGTAAATTCTAAAGAGTTCCTTCGGAAGGTTTTTGTTACCAAAAAGAATTTGCTCTAACTTCAATTGTAAAATTCTCTCCATTTTTATTTCTAGCCAATTCATGACATCTTGCCAGAATTCTTACCACTGGACAAGAGAAAAACAAATGTTCAATAGTTTCATCTTCCTGGGAGCAGAACACACACGGCTCCACTTCAAAACCAAATCTCTTTTTCAGCATTGCTGCTGCTGGATAATATCCATTTAAAATTTTGAATTGCAGTTCTTTGATTTTAGGAGGTATAGGCCATTTCATGAACTTGATATTTATTTGTTATTTTGTCATCATAGTGCCTTATTTTTATATTTTGGTCAAAATCATGAAATAGTCTACATTTGAATATTTTGCTAATACAATTATTGTTACATTTTTTGCTGTTTATGGGAATTTGGTTTAGTTGCAATTTAGGCAAATTTACTTGACCTTTGGAATAATGTAAATAATTTCGTATCATATTTAATAAGGCTATTGGTATTGCTTTACATACCTTATTATAATCCCTTACTAAACTTTGTATATCAAATTTTGTTTTAAAATCCGTAAAACTAAGAAAGTTTCCTTGTTCATCCAATATATCAGTGATGAAGATGATTCCCTTTTCAAACCAATTTCTGAAAAAAAGTGTTTTTCTACTAATTGTTATCACTCTGTTGTTCCACAAAGTGGAACCATGTGGTGTAAAATTATGAGTAAATACCATCTTCCAGTAATGAAGAACTTGTTTATGATAATCAGACAGTTTTACTGGCAATTTGGATATCTCGAAATCACACTTTAAAAGGAACTCTAAGCCTCCCACTTTATCAAAAATATTTTTGGGAATATGATACCATAGAGAATCAGGTTTATCTAGAAAGGCTTTAACCCAGTTAACTCTAAAAACTCCAACCATGGATTCAAAATCAATTGTTTTTAACCCTCCTTTAGTCCTTTACAAGTTGTGATTTTTTGATGTAGTGCGTTTTATTACGCCAGATGAATTGGTATATTATAGTGTTTGCTTTTCTTATGTTTTGTGAACTAATATAAAGAGAATAGCTTGGATAAACTAATTTAGAAACCCCTTCTGATTTTGACAATAGGTTACGTCCTAAAATGGTTAAGTCTCTTGTTAACCAATGATTTAAGTTTCTTTTTATTTCTTCAAATTTCTCTGTGATATTTTTGGATTCTCTTAATGTCAAGTTTTTAGATAGATGAATGCCCAAGTATTTCACATCATTCTTAACTGGAATCATCTCCAAGATTTCCTCAGTGCAATTATATAAAGGTAATATTTCACATTTCTTTAGATTAAGGCAAAGGCCTGATGCTCTAGAAAAAACAGAAATCACATTTAAAGCCTTCTGAAGAATTGATTTGTCCTTTAGAAATATCACTGTATCGTCAGCAAATTGGCTCATTTTCAATTCAGTGTCACAAACTTTTATCCCTTCAAGGTCTTTATTATTTATTACAAAATAAGCCAAAAGCTGCGTACAGAGAATGAATAATTTTGGTGAAATTGGGCACCCTTGTCTTATTCCACAAGAGACATTAATTCTTGGAGTGATACCTGATTGAAGTGAAATATAACTGTATATTTGGTCATAAAACATTCTGATTACCTTACAAAAATTTTTACCAAAACCAAAAAGTTGAAGCGATTCTAGTAAAAAGTCATGTTCGATAGAATCAAATGCCTTGAAAAAATCAATAAACAATATTAGGCTATCAGTGTTAATAAGGCTCTGGTAATCTATCATGTCCATGCAGGAACTCAGAACTGAGCATTCTGCATGTAGACCTGTGTGTGTTAAAAAATATAAAGGGTTAGTTCACCCAAAAATGAAAATTATGTCATTAATGACTCACCCTCATGTCGTTCCAAGCCCGTAAGACATTCATCGTCAGTACACAGTTTAAGATATTTTAGATTTAGTCCGAAAGTTTTCTGTCCCTCCATGGGCTCTATGCACGGCGGTATTTCCGGTGAAACATTAGGGATGCTCGATAACTTCCGCCGATCGTAGAGTCCAATGCAATACCGAGAAGTTATATTGAATTTTATACTCCATGGTTATGATAAAGAAACGTTAGTCACAAAAACAGAAAAACACCCCTCGTGTTTATGCTTCTTTTTAAAATTATATTAAATAAACATAACTATTTATAAAATTTCATCAAACGTATGTAAGTTTCGTTTCAAAGACTGTTCTCCTCCGCTTAAATCTCCACAACCGGAAATGGACGAGCATCCTTGCGTCAAATGCGGAACTTATGCGTGCATATAGCCCATTGGATATGTGTGTACGGTACTGTCCGTTTCTAGAAAGGAAATAAAGACATCATCAAAGTAGTCCACGTGACATCAGTGGGTTAGTTACAATGTTTTGAAGCATCGAAAATACATTTGGGTCCAAAAATAACAAAAACTACGACTTTATTCAGCATTGTATTGTCTTCGGTTCTGTTGTGGATCCGCGTTCAGTGCCACTCCTGACGTAAGACGCGGCTGACGTGTGTCTGGTGCGTCCGTGTATTTGGGTTCAAATAAATATGGCTGGGCAAAAATGCAAGTCTTCCCATGTGTGGAAATCCTTAGACATGTTTGTGAAGATGGTTTTGTACAGCGTGCGTCTCCCTCAGACTGTAACCAAACCTGCAACCTGTAACCTGCTCAGCCGCTCCACACACAATACACAAGACAATACAATGCTGAATAAAGTCTGAGTTTTTGTTATTTTTGGACCAACATGTATTTTCGATGCTTCAAAACATTGTAACTAACCCACTGATGTCACATGGACTACTTTGAGGATGTCTTTATTTCCTTTCTGGACATGGACAAGTATACTGTACACACATTTACAATATTAGAGGGACAGAAAACTGTCAGACTAAATCTAAAATATCTTAAACTGTGTTCTGAAGATGAACGGAGGGCTTGGGACAACATGAGGGAGAGTCATTAATGACATAATTTTTGGGTGAACTAACCCTTTAAAAACCTCTGGGAAATGTTTAATATACACTCTAAAAAATGCTGGGTTGTTTTAACCCAACTTTGGGTCAAATATGGACTAACCCAGCCGTTGGGTTAAATTTTTACATTACATTTTTAACCCAACATTTTGGGTTTGTCCATATTTGACCCAAAATTGGGTTAAAACAACCCAGCATTTTTTAGAGTGTAGTTATGGGTTTAAATTACATGTTATTTTTCGTTATATTACAAAGTATATTAAAATAAAAAATATTGTCATACAGAGCATTTGTGAAGAAAATTACAATTGGTCAAAATAACAAAAAAAAGGATGCTTTGCCATGTTTCCAGACATTGAATAATGAAAAAAAAAAATGTGTATTCATTTTTAGAACAACACAATACATGCAGGGGTCGACTGATCTTTTGGTACTATCTTTTTATATTTTGTTCCAATCAACTTCACAAAAACTCACACAGTTTGACTTTAAATTCATTCTATATGTGAGTTCAAATGATAGAAATCTGAATCTCCTCTATAATCTTATAACCCAGATTAAACACTTTTGTCCTATATTATTACTTCGGTCCGCCCATAAGCCCCATGCGTCTGCCACCTTCACATATGGCTGTGGAGTTATGAAACCCAGATTGCAGAGTTGAAGGTTTGGGAAATAGGCAGCTATGTTTCTGTCCCGCTGCCACACCCAGACAGAACTCCATGTGTAATTGCTAGAGTGAAGGGCCGTGGTGACCACTTGAAGGGTGGCCCTGGCCAGAAGAGTCTATATTGGGCTACACAGGCTCCTTTAGTTACACTCCTGGTGGGGCTGGAACAAGCCAGCAAGATGAGGAGGATTCTTGGAAACAGCCTTTTCTCTTTCTGTTCTGTATGGGTAAAAATGTGTGTATGTGTGTGTGATATTATAATTTGTAGCTCTCAAACCGTATTCACTTTATAGCCCTTAATCCTGTAATTGTGGACGAATGTGGGCACAGAGGACTCAGGTGTGATCTTAATTTTTATTTATTATAAACGTTATATCACTGTCTTCGATAAAGTTTTGTCTATCCATTTATGGTGGGTTTTTTTTAATATTATTTTGGGGGTATTTTCTATTTTTGAATGTATTTACTTCAAAAAGTACAATATTTTCTATGTAAATTATGCTTATTTTTTATGTATTATTTTATTTATTTATTTTAACTACATTAAAATATCATTCCAATAAGTTCTTAGAGCTAAAACCTAAAGATGAAGTGACTTTGCTGTCACCTGGTGTCTTATTTTGGCTCATTTTAGAAATGCTCTAAATTCCAGTTTTTCCCATTCATTTCTATGGCTGCCCATTTTTGACCCAAATACAAGTTATTTTTTTTGTTTTTTGTTTTTTGTTTTTTTGTTTTTTCCAACAAAAAATTGTGTGTTCAGGAGGCAAACTTATGCTGAGATAATGCTGAGATAATTTTAGTGTTAGTTACATGTGACGCAATGCGTTACATTACTGAGTTGTTCCTAATGGCAAATTTTGTTGCTCAATCGTTCTGAAATGTCTGAGAATATATAATTGGCACGTTCCATAAAGGATAGGAAGTGAACGCTTATCTTTGGGTAATCTCAAGCTTAATTCCTTCATGAAGAGTCTTCGTCTGTTGTTATTAGAGGAAACGTGCAATGGAAACTGCAAGCAACTTTGCTGTTTATGATCACATGATGCGATTCATTTGATATACTGAAATTAAATCAGCTTTAAACCCACCAGGAAAAAATCCTTACGTATATTTTGTGCTTGTGTTTATCAAATGCCACACCAAGAGACTGTATCATGTTGAAATAACTTTGAATTAAAGACAATCTTATCAGCTATAAACAGGCATTTTACTGTGTTATCCAGATAACACTGATATTCAGATAACAATGTGAACATTTGAAACACTAATCTCCTACTCTGTTTTTCTTTGCCCATCCCAGTGTGTGTGTGTGTGTGTGTGTGTGTGTGTGTGTCTGACTGAGGGCACTTTGAAGTCCCAGTACTGAAATTTTAGATTTTTGTCAAAGGGGGGATGAACTGAGAAATCAAATTTTCCTTGAGCTTTTGACATCTAAGACGTCATCATATTATAAGAATATCCTGTAAGTTTCAGAACTGAAAACGTCCTTGTTAGTCCAATAAAAGCTTTTCAGCAAACAACTCATTTTTCAAAGTGGGGAACTATGACGTCAAAGAGGATAAAACCCCACCCCCGCAGAAGAAGATCAACGCCTACATCAACACGGCCGGTTTAGCCCCCCCCCACCGATTCGCACATTACACGCATAGCTAAATAACATAGATTCCTACCTCGTGATGACAAACCGGATGGAGCTACCGAGCAGTAAATATGTGTAAAACTCATTATAATATGCAAAACTGTTCTCCACTCACAGCAGTGGGCGTTTACTTCCAAGTCTTCAATGGGAGACGCCCATATAAACCCCGCGTTTTTCAGCTAGGCTCAAGACTAGGGTAGAAAATAGCTTATTACTTATTCATTTTGATGTTTTTTATTGCAAAAACCAAGCGAATGTCATAAGTTGACCTCAGACAACAATACAAAAAAATAAAAATAAAAAGCCGGTTCATGACCCCTTCAACATTTGTCAACTGCCATTAGGACCGAATGCTGAACTGTACAGCTATCACATTCTGAAATGTAATATTGGTTTGGGCAAGAGCTTATTAGAAAATAAATAACTTGAATTTTTATAAGAAGAGCATGATCTCATAAATTGTAGATACATTTTTAATATGTGATGTGAACTTTTTAAATATTTTTTAAAAATTGTGTGTGGTGATGGAAATGATAGGGTGGTGGCGGAAATGACAGGGTGTTAAAATGAATTAACAGCGAATTAACGTGAATGCATATGAACAGATATTTATCAGAAACATTTTTAAACTCATCACACTCATTAAACTTAATTCACAATGTCATTAACCTATAAAGTGTAACCCCCTTTTTTTGAAAAGACATGAAAATGCACATTTTGAACGTAAATGGTTGTATCAAGAAGCACAATATTTACCTTGATTTATCTTCTTTTTGTTCTTGATGAAAATTTAAATTGCCTTCATATCGTGTGCTCTGATGTCACTGAACATATCCATAGACAATCATTCACACAATCTTTTTTTTTCAAAGGGACATTAGTGTTGTGATGGAAATGACACCAATACAGTGCAACAACTATATTTTGCATAAAAAGTAATATTGCTAGGGGTCTCACATTAAATCCATAATGTATTTTAATTATTTTACTAGTGCCTAATTTAGGTATAATAACCAGATAAGCCATATTTTTAAACTCCAATTTTCATTGTTGAAGTTAAAAAGTCTGGGTGTGTGACAAGGAGAAAACAGTGATTTTGACACCTGAAAAGTATGAAAAAAAGTAATAATAGAAAGGTAGCAAAACGTTGGTTTAATTGTTAGTTTAACAAAGAAAGAGGAACTTGTCCAAAATGATACGTATGTTTTAATGACCAAATACATAAAAGTGCCAATAGTTGAAGAATCACCCAAACTGAAAAGGTATAACATCTTTCTGAAGTTGTTTCACTATTAGAGATGCTGCACAGACTGGTACTGTTCGACTTCATCTGTATCAGAAATCCCACAGAAATATCATGCTGTAAAAAAATATTGTTGGTTTAACTAAAAAAAAAAAAAAGTAACCTGGTTGCCTTAAAATTTTAAGTTCATTGAAATGGAAAAAGTGAGTTTGAAGGAGATTGATTTTAATCATCAGAAACTCAAAATAATATGTTATCTGAACTAAATAAATTATATAAGTTGATTTGACAAAAGAAAGAATGTTGTGATAACAAATCATGAGATTTTTTTTTTTTTTTTTTTTTTTTACAGTCAGTCAATAGTTCTTGATTCGAGGTTCAGGCTTCTCAAGCCAACATTAAACTTCACAAACTTTTGCCTGTCAGCAAATATTTTATTAATGAAATAATCATACCTGCAATATAAATTATAATATTCCACTGAATTTCTTTGAAGAAGATCATGAATTCATTCAAGCTAAAGAAATTTCCCAGAAAGGCTGTTTTTTTTTGTTTTTTGTTTTTTTAATAGGGTTAAGAATTATGGACACGTATTTGTAGTGTGTCGACAAAATTGCGGTCATTTGCTCTCACTCCCCTTTAAATCAAGAAGTGAGCGCTCGAGAGTGAGCGAATGTCAACTATGTGGAAGGTTTAACTCATGCATTTGAAATAAAACCCCAATGACGTGCCTCTGCAGCCTCCCAATGCAAAGACCTGTCCTTGAATATGAATGAGTCCATGCCAGCGTTATTAGTTAACCCTCCAATAGTGAAGAAATTGCTCATGCATATTAAGAGAGCAGCTCTTGCCATAGTAGGAATCGTAATTTCGCCGACTGAGACCCAAGACAAACCCGAGTGGGCAAATCTGATCCGCTGAGCGTGAAGTGAACGGTCATTCCTCGGGCAGATCACGGGGCGTGGGCTCACACACACGGAGCCCTGGCGGAAAGAGCTGTCATTTATATCAGACTCACATTTACAATACTTCAGGACACTTATTGAAAATGAATCGCGGACCGGGAAAGTCGAGTGATGAGACGCTTATAGAAATGAGCCGAACTGCTTGGTCCAGCGGCGGTAAGTGTCCGGAACACGCCTTTACTCTCTCACACATAGGAATGGTTTAAAAGAAGAATAAAAACATACAGTTTGTGCTTTATTCTGAAGTTAGCTACCATTTGTGTTGTTCATTTATCTTATTCAAATAGTTTATTTTTAGAGTTAATGTCCTGAAGAGATGGCTATTTTATAAATGCGCACATCCGTTCCGTCAAAATTGTGCGCGACAGTAATATGAGACAACAGCTTTAGTAGGATATAGCCTTCTATTATAATCATTTTATAAGTTTAGTTTAAATTAAAGTAAAATAAACATCTGGATGTATTTAAAGCCTAAAGGTAGTCACATTTACATTGCATTTTCCTATAGTCAATGACGGCAAAGATATTTTTCTAGCACTGTTCTTGTAAACTCCAGAAAAGACTACATGTTGATATACAGTTGTAGTCTCTAACATAGTATAAAGATGAAAAGTATCCTATGGGTGTGTGTGCACACAATGACAGACATAAACGCTTAGTTTTGACTTTATTAAACAGAAGATACTCATGAGCGTCCCCTTTAAAATCCTTGATTGTGTTTTTACCTTAAAATGGTCATGTACTTTCCATTCTCTTTGTCATCAGTGTAGTCCACATGCCAACAGCCAAATTCTGACACACTGAACCGTACATTCCCCATAATCTGGGATATAGTCATAGGGAATTGAGTACCATGAAATATAAAATAGTTTTTTTTAAGTAGCTTGATGACTTTGAACAATTTCAGTGTTTTAAAAAAAAAATCATAGAACAAATGATAGTTAATCCAAATGACTTCACATTTGCTAATGCAACCACTTGATATGAATCAAGACACAATGGATATTGCCTTTGTCAGACTTGTTTGATTGTTGCTGACTTCAGTTTGTCTTCACTTGTCCTGCATGATGTGCAGCATTACAGGAGTTCCCTGATAAGCTGATAAAGGCCTCTATAAACTCATCTGCAACATTTATGCTTTCAACTTTGTCTTGAGTGTCCACACACACACTAATTCACTGCCTTTTAAACCGTGAAATAATTCCACTCAAAATAACTGTTACTAATACCATGTTGACATCATGGTTTTATGCTGTGAAACTAACCACAAGATATCTCTCATGTGCTTTGTTTATTTCCATGTGTTCGCATAGCAACCATTCTCACTTCCAGTTTCACACCAGGTTGCATTGCTTACAGTGGTCAAGTGTTCATGATGATCGTTTGTAATAGCTGGTTCAGGTTTGAGGATTATAGATCTCTAGAAACAGAACAGAGCAGTCTTTGTCCTAAAATATGCTATATATCATTATAGATCCTGTTGCTCAAACAATAGAGAATGCTAGCAAAACTAAAGTCATACATGCAGGGTATATACTGTACCTTCAATGTATTGTACGTTTCTTTGAGTAAATGTGAAATAATTGTGAATGTCAATCAAAAGTCAGAAATAAATGTTAGTTGAATCCTTTTTAAATGAACCCTGGCTTGTGCGAAAGACCACAATCACATGGATAGGCTATACACACATATGTTATCTTTTATCTGAAATACATTGGTTTGATAACACACTATTGCGTGATTTTATGAGGTTTTTTTTTTTTTTGAAGCTGCCTTTCTGTGAGTCAGAAACGTTGGACAGGAGAGGGGTTCACACAATCATGACGATTCTCTCATCATTCACTCACACTCGCGTCTTTAGTGTTTGAGATTCATTTGAGAAGGGAAAATATTAAATGAACTGTGTCATATTTGATATCAACGTTTAAAAATTATCATCAGGGATGAAACTGTTGAACACAATCCACATGCCTTCTGTCGCCTGATTGATAGTCTCCTTTTTTAGCTGTGAAAAAAAAAGATTTTTTTTATAAAGTAACATGTATATTGTTAGTGTTATTTTAAGATGAACACTAACTGCACTGAAGCAATTTATCCATACCTATTTTATTTTATTTTTTTGGAAAATACATGTCAAAATTGGATCCATCAGGCTTTTGAAGAATGTTTAATTGTACGTCTCTAAATCATCACTGCTTTCCATTGCAATGTTTTGCCCTCCAAAATAAAAGCAACAGTGCTTTAAAAAAAAAAAAAAAACGAAGCATTTTATCATTGAACAGAGACAAAACAACGGCACTGACATTTAAGATATGCCAGTGAAAGTTGCGTTCAGTTAAAACGCCTCAAATATGCATTTTTAGCCTGTGACTGGAGTCTAGACCTTAATGGAGTAGTTCACTTTTTATAAAAAACTTTAGCTGATAATTTACTCACCCCCATGTCATCCAAGATGTCCATGTCTTTCTTTCTTCAGTCGAAAAGAAATTAAGGTTTTTGATGAAAACATTCCAGGATTTTTCTCCATATAATGGACTTCAATGGGAACCAAACGGTTCAAGTTTTAAGTTTTATTAGCTCAAGTGGTCTGTAATGAGCGTTCGTGACTCTCATGTTCAAACTCGTTCATCAAAATGAACAAATCTTTATTTGAGTCATGACTTGAAGGGTCCTTGATAAGACCCTTATTCATCGTGTGTTGTCGTTTAAAGCCTTTTAGTAAAGGTCTTTTGGACCTTGAACCGTTTGGTCCCCATTGAAGTCCATTATATGGAGAAAAATCCTGGAATGTTTTCATCAAAAACCTTAATTTCTTTTCGACTGAAGAAAGAAAGACATGGACATCTTGGATGACATGGGGGTGAGTAAATTATCAGCAAAAGTTTTTTTTGGTTTTTTTTTTTTTTAAAGTGAACTACTTCCTTAAGAAGATTATTCAAGAATTCTACATAAAAAAAAAATACTCAGATGTCTATGTGTAGAAAGTGCTATAAATTTCCCTTCAGTACGTCTTGGTTATTTCCCTTTTTTTGGAGAATTAGGCCTTAACATAATTTGTATTTGTGTCTGGAATTTAAAAAAAAATGTGTTAATATCTGCACCTTATTATGCGTCTGTGTTAGTATCGCTGGTGTGTGTGTGTATTTGTGTGCGTTTCTGTTCAAGTATGTTAATATTTTTTGGTTCAATGTGAGCAAAACAAGGGTTTCTTGTATTAGATAGTTCAGCATATCTGTTCCACCATAAAAGACCTTTCACCTCATTTTTATCCTCAAAAGTTTAACAATGTTACAAACAGTTTTATCAGAAGGATTTTACAGTGCAATCACAACAGCTCATTTTTGAAGAAACAACTAGAAAAGGGAATCTATATTAACATCCCTTATTTTGTCTTTTTTTCTCTCCAGAAGAAAACAATGGCTTCCACACCAGTTCGGATAAGGAGTCGTTTCCACTTGAAAATGCTGCGGTAAAATCTCTCATACATTCAGACACCATAAGTCCTCCTGATCTTCAGTTTCTACGTCAGATCATTTGATAGTGTCAACACTAGCCACAAACCTGTTGTGAAGATCTGCGTAGACCAGAGTGAATTTCCATGCTGGTCCAGGCGGATTTATGCTGGTTTAGTGTTGGTCTAGCTTGTGGTTGCTATTTACCGTAATAATCTGGTCTTGGTCTTTATTTGTCATTAGTTGGATGAGCATATTTCTGGTTAAGCTTAAATAAGAAGCCTGTTAAACATCAGCATCTAAAACACAACAAATATTGATGTTTTCAGCAGGGAAATCCTTCAAGGCTTTATGGTGTAAGTGTATCTCACTAGCAGGTGAAAATAAATGTCATATCTTAAAGAGATACTTGAGATTTTGTCCAATAAGGAACCCGGGTAGCAACAAGCTAACAGCCCTCGACAACCACCCAAAAACACAGATTGTTTATTTTAATCATTTTTATAGGGTTTTCACTTTCAGCGCATTCATTGTTCAGCCAACTCTATAGAAATCAGAAGCAGGAGTCAAATAGCAGGTTATTGCATTAGTTAGTTATGCGTTATTAAAAGAAAATATACAAAAAAAAAAACATCCTTTGTTGAGATAAAGAACTAGACATGCTGTGACTCAATAGATTCAAAGAAATGCATTAATAAAGAGATGTTTATGTTCATTAAGAACACAATGCAGGGGAACACATATCCACATATGATGTATTAGCTCATATTAATGCTCATTGGTCAGCTTGTGTTTGCCTAGACAGGTGTCCTTGCTTCCATCATGACACATTCATTCAAATTCATCTCTGCCCATGCACATCCATTAAATTTGCATATGAAAAATAACTTGCTCCAAAACAACTTCCAAGTTTTCTTAGTCTTTGTTTCGAGTTTCAGAATTGTTCATTGTGCCGCCGTTTTACCAGTAAAACAAGTTTGTTTTGAGAAACTCTATTGTGGACTTGAGTTGCACGATTACAGATAAATGGAGAATCACGATTGAAGAAAAAAAAAAAATAGAGATCACGATTCTCCCATAATTCTGAATAGACAACTAAACAAAATAACATGTAAAATACTAAAGGTTCTTACAAAATAGTAGGTGCTGCAGTCTATATGCAGTATTTAAATGAGTAGTTCACTTTTGAAAAAACTTTTGCTGATAATTTACTCACCCCCATGTCATCCAAGATTTCCATGTCTTTCTTTCTTCAGTCGAAAAGAAATTAAGGTTTTTGATGAAAACATTCCAGGATTTTTCTCCATATAATGGACTTCAATGGGAACCAAACGGTTCAAGGTCCAAATGAGAGTTTCAGTGCAAACTGTTCAAAGGGCTTTAAACGATTCCAGACAATGAATAAGGGTCTTATCAAGCGAAAAAATAATAATAATAATAATAAAAAAAAATTTAAAATGAAAAAAAAGAAGAAAAAGACTAATTAAAAAAACAAAAAACAAAGTTTAAGTTTTATAAGCACAAACGCTCGCCTTGCTCTGTTCTGTGATGCGCGTTCGTGACTCTCCTGTTCGAACTTGTTCATCAAAATGAATGAATCTTTTTCCGAGTCAATTCGTTCATTTTGTTCGTTGAATCAACCAAATGACTCGGAAAAAGATTCGTTCATTTTGATAAACGAGTTCGAACAGGAGAGTCACGAACGCACATTACAGCACAGAGAAAGGCGAGCATTTGAGCTTATAAAACTTAAACTTTGTTGTTGTTTTTTTTTTTTTTTTTAAATGAGCGATTCAAGGCAAATGGCGAATTTTGGGTGATCTCAAAACACATTTTCGGGCAGACTCATTATGGAGACTCACTAGTAGCCTAGACTTGTTGTTTAACTACTGCGCTCTGTTACCGGTAGGCGTGGCCTCCTAGGGCAGCGAAGCAAGTGCATTCTGGGAGTTGTTGTCTTTCATCCACATGAGCCAAAAATACATTTTCTGGCTTTTCTCAGTCTAGAAAGCTCCAAATTCAAAATTTCTTCTACATAAATGACCCATTTTAAATACACATTCATCTTTCCAGAGGTGGAATGACCCTTTAAGAGAAGTAATGACCAAATGTCATGTTATTTTTTAGCTGGTTTTCTAGCTAGTTTTCAGTCAGCTAGCTTCCCCGCGCTGGTGAAATAGTGGGGTTGTGTGACGTCGCTCTATGGAGGTGTGTTAAAGCGGTTACTGGGACTGCTGGCATGACAGTGGAAACACAGCTTGATATGTTCCTCGTGGTTCGAGTTGCGAGGCTATTGGCCCGGTACGTTGTTAGCCCTGGCCGGTCTTACTAATGTCTCGTAACTGATCATGACACGTTGATTTTGAAGATTCGCATTCACAAAGGAGATTTTCATTGAATTAACATGAATAAATATTTAAATTTTAGTCAGTTTCCCATTAAGTTATCTTAAACTTCAGAAGACTTGGAATATTAGTCAAATAGACTCATTTTCTGATATATTTATAATGCTTTAATTAAAAAAAATAGAATTGGGAGTTTAACTGACCCCTAGTTTCTATTCATTTTTATTGCATGGAGTTGAGTGAACATTCTTGAACATTTCTTCATTCGTGTTCTTCCACGGAAGAAATCAAAGTGACATTAGGATGTGTAAATAACAGAATTGTCAATTTTGGTTAAACTATTTATTGTTCCCTTTCTCATTTCCCCTCAGACTCTGATGAAATATATTGAGTTTTGCTAATGTCATCCAAAAAAATACTGAAGTTCACTTTATCATCGCTGTTATCTGTCCACCACCCTTCTCTGTATTTTCTTGGCTTTTTATGGTTTTCTTTTTCTTACACTGAATCAAGATAAGCACGCATATGTGACTGCCGCCCTTTCTCTCCTCTCTGTTCCGACTCTCTCCCTGTCTGTGTAGTCCATGGCCAGTGTTGTCTCTGAATGCACACGCACTGTGTCTGTTTGCTCAAGTCATTCTTCAGTGGTTGAATGTGAACAGTGTGAGCGAGAACACACTGAACCACAGCAGCACCTCTCCAGCTTTAAGGGGGTAAGAAGGGAGTGTGTTTGTGTTGTGTGTGACTTAAAGGGGCCATCATCATTTTTTTATCACATAGTTAAACATCAAATATTTCATAATAGGCTATCAAGACATCACAATAACTTATAAATGAATAACACTGGGAAAAAAAACAACATACAAATAGGATTGATGGAATAAAAGAGCAGATTGCAAAACTTGATTGTGAAATGACTGTAGGGCAGTGATAATTGTGTGTTCAATGATAAGAAAACACATATTCCACAATAATGTAATGTACATGTATCAGTGGAGGAATTATCCACTCCGCACTCTCAAAAAAAGGTACAAAAGCTGTCACTGGTGCTGTACCTTTTCAAAAGGTAAACTTTTGTCCATTTCATGAGCTAATAAGTACGTTTTAAGTGTTAAAATGCACATTTTATGTGCTAATAAGTACATTTAAGTGTTAACATGTACATTTCAGGTGCTAATATGTACATTTTAAGTGTTAATATGTACATTTTAGGTGCTAAGATGTACATTTTAGGTGCTAATGTCAATTTCATGAGCTAATATGTCAATTTTAGGTGCTAATATGTCCATTTCATGAGCTAATATGTCAATTTTAGGTGCTAATATGTCCATTTCATGAGCTAATATGTCCATTTTAAATGGTAATATGTACATTTTAGGTACTAATATGTTCATTTCAGGTGCTAATATGTACATTTTAGGCGCTGATATGTACCACTAAGGTACCAATATGCAGCCTTTGGGTACAAAAGTGTACCTTTTGAAAAGGTACAGCCCCAGTGACAGCTTTTGTACCTTTTTTTTTTCTGAGAGTGTGCAGGGCTTTTCTTATCAAGTGCTGATAAATTCAATTAATTGCATGCAATTAATCAGAATATGATATCATTCATTTGCACAGTCTTTGGGCCAGATTCACTAAACAGGGCAAGTTAGCACGAGAACGCAATCCCAAAGAAGCGCTGATGGGAGTGGAACGTTCAGAAAAGTTTATTTACCCAGATTAATGATCACAGACGCAGCCGGATCATTTCCATTAATGACCAACACAATCTATCAAGAGCAGCGCACATCAGCGTCTGGATTAAAATAATTGGGCAAACGCTAGTAAATTGACTCTCGCAAACCTTAGGAAATCACCTTGCATGATTCATTTAAATATTCTTCTCCTGTAAGTCCTGCGTCTTATGTTTAAATAATCAGACCCACATTCATAACAAAGATAGGCACTTAAAGGAGTAGTTCACTTTTGAAAAAAAACTTTTGCTGATAATTTACTCACCCCCATGTCATCCAAGATGTCCATGTCTTTCTTTCTTCAGTCGAAAAGAAATTAAGGTTTTTGATGAAAACATTCCAGGATTTTCTCCATATAATGGACTTCAATGGGGTCCAAACGGTCCAAGGTCCAAAAGACATTTTCAGTACAAACTGCAAACTGTTCAAAGAGCTTTAAACGACACCAGACGATGAATAAGGTTCTTATCTAGCGAAACGATCGCTCATTTAAAAAAAAAAGATATATATATAACAAAGTTTAAGTTTTATAAGCACAAACGCTCGCCTTGCTCTGTTCTGTGATGCGTGACTCTCCTGTTCGAACTCGTTTATCAAAATGAACGAATCTTTTTCCGAGTTAACTCGTTCGTTTCGTTCGTTGAATGAACCAAATGACTGGGAAAAAGATTTGTTCATTTTGATAAACGAGTCACGAACGCGCATCACAGAACAGAGCAAGGCGAGCGTTTGTGCTTATAAAACCTAAACTGTGTTATATATATATATATATTTTTTTTTTAATCAGCGATCGTTTTGCTTGATAAGACACTTATTCATCGTCTGGTGTCGTTTAAAGCCCTCTGAACAGTTTGCACTGAAACTGTCTTTTGGACCTTGAACCGTTTGGTCCCCATTGAAGTCCATTATATGGAGAAAATCCTGGATTGTTTTCATCAAAAACCTTAATTTCTTTTCGACTGAAGAAAGAAAGACATGGACATCTTGGATGACATGGGGGCGAGTGAATTATCAGCAATTTTTTTTTTTTTTAAAGTGAACTACTCCTTTTAGCCCCTTGCAAATGTCCGTTTTGACATTATTAGTATTATGCTAGTATTCTCTCAACTAGAGTGTATGCATGTCCTCATAGCGATGGCCATTCACCAAACGCAAATATGAGAACCTTTGACCTTGTAACTTAATTCATAGAATTTGAGTTATATTACTATATTGCTGTTGATAACATGCTATTAGATTATATTTATAGACTTCATTAATTACAATAAATGAGTAACAGATGAACTTCCGCCCGGGTGGTTTATTGTGTAGTGTGAACATGCAGGCGTTGACATGTGTGTGCTTTATCTTTGTTACTGTGTGTATTCTAGTGTCATTAACCTCACAACACACTCAATTCATCCACAGATCTGGAGAAAGAGAGCATTATTTCTGAAGTATCGCTCCAGGGTACGCCACGGTAAAGAGGGCTGAACTGTGTGTGTGTGTGTTTGCTTTAAGTGAGCATCTTGCATTTTGATCATATTAGACTCTATTATTGTGTTGTGAAGAACATCATGAAATGCATGGCCAAGTTTCTATAAAGTGACTTATGGTTGTGTTAAACTAAATATTCAGTGGGAAATAATGTAGGGTGGGACCTAATTTTATAACTGTAGGGATTGGATTGTGAAAAGACATTTAGTGGATTGTTTGAATGACTTACCTTGAGTATGAAATGGCAGTGTTGCCATGATTTTTCTAACAGTTTTTGTCTTGTGGATGATGAAATATTCTTGAAGGAGGGGTTCAAGCCATAGGGAGGGACACAAGCTAAACCTATACACTTGTCACACTGACCCAAACACACGACAGAGAAAATGAAGTAAGCTTTAATAATCCACAAGGCAAATTCCAACTCAGATAAGCAGTCCAACACAACAGAACTGAACCTAAGTAGTGGAGATAGCGAGACACAATCCTGAACATAATTATGAGGTCAGATTAATAGCCATGACAACTACACAACACAAACAAAGTCCACGTGGTGTGAAAACAGTATATCATACACTGACTCGTAAGTTGACTTGATCATGTCAGCTAAAGTAGTTTAATAGGCATTTATGTAGTCAAATTTTAAGAAATATTATTTTAAGAAAATATAAAACTTTTTTTTTCTTTAGAAATCTAAATTTTGCACAATAAAATAAGGGATTTTTTTCAAGTAAATTGATTTTTAAAGTGGTCTGACACGTCTGGCTCGAATGATAGTGTGTTTTGCGTAGGACTGTCGGTTTAAAGGTACAATATGTAGGATTTTTGCAGTAAAATATCCAAAAACCACCAGGCCAATGTTATATATTTTGTTTAGTTGATTACTTACAATATCCCAAATGTTTCCAACTATTTATAAATCGTGAGAAAATTGCGATTTTTAAACAAAGAAAACGGGGCGTGAGAGCAGGGGTGGAGAGTCGCCAGTCAATGACGTCATATGCGCGTTACCCCCGGTTTCCGCCAGGTTTGACCTCGTACTGCAGTAGTAACCATGGCGACAGACTTGACAACTGGGTCACTTATGCCCGTTATGCGTGCCCAACAGCGTGAGCGTCCCTAGCAGGGTTTTGTTCAAACATTAAGGACCATAGCAAGCAGACAAAAACGAAGATCAACATCCGCGAGCTCCACGTCCGCGACTAACTTCGACTTTACAGAGACGCTAGACACTTGAGTGTTACTTGAGCAAACAGGTGAGCAAATCAATGTATGTAAAACTAATCAATGTTATATAATTCAACATGATGAAATGTTAAAATATGATCTGTATGTTAATCTAGCTTAGTCTCATTCAGCCAACACACAACCTAACTAACAACATTCAACACACAAATGCCGTTTAGTGTGATAGTGAAACTGTTAGAGCAAGTGAAGCAGCGCTGCGTTACCTCAAGTTTAATTCCTCTAATAAACTGACCTGTGTGAGTAATTCAGTGTGTAGTTCGGTCGAATGAAATGTCCTTATTCCTTTATATCCGCGGGACTCGTGTTGCGTGTGGCGCTGGTGTACGTCTAGCAATCGCGCCCTGCTTCATACTACAGTTAAAAACATCAGTGTATTCACTCCTCCATAAAAGATCCAACAGCTTGACGACAAGATCCATAACACCGCTTAATGTGGAACATACGTCATTAATAGACGCCGTTGTTATTGTAAGAGGTTACCCAGACAGCAAACTGACATTGAATCAACGTAGAAACGACGTCTCTCATGACATCGAAACAACGTTGATCTGGCATTGTTTTGCTCATCGAATTAACGTTTAACCAACGTCGGACGCGGCATTCTTCAAAGCTAAATGAAAATCGAAAATTGGTTTGCTTTCATAACGTTGAAACAGCATTGATTTCAAGTTGATTTTCCGTTAGTTTTGAAAGAATGACGCGTCTGACGTTAGTTTAACGTTAATTCGATGAGCAAAACAATGTCAGATCAACGTTGTTTCCATGTCATGTTTCCACGTTGATTTAATGTCAGTTTGCTATCTGGGTAGCGCCCCCTGGTGGCGAAACAATCTTGCATGTTTTACCTTTAAACAACAGGAATGTTTGAGACACCTGTTTGTATTATTTCCCAATTGCATTTGCTAATGTTAGTTGCACAGAAACACTGCAAAGAAGGAGTAAACGTACATTTTATCCAGCAAAATAGCTTTTTGAGCCACACAACTAGCCTAATGAATGTGAAGTACTTTGTGTGTGTTAGTGAAACTGTTAGAGCAAGTGAAGCAGCGCTGCGTTACCTCAAGTTTAATTCCTCTAATAAACTGACCTGTGTGAGTAATTCAGTGTGTAGTTCGGTCGAATGAAATGTCCTTATTCCTTTATATCCGCGGGACTCGTGTCGCGTGTGGCGCTGGTGTACGTCTAGCAATCGCGCCCTGCTTCATACTACAGTCATGATAAAAACATCACTATATTCACTCATCCATAAAAGATCCAACAGCTTGACGACAATACGTCATTAATAGACACCGTTGTTATTGTAAGAGGTTAGCGCCCCCTGGTGGCGAAACAATCTTGCATATTGTACCTTTAAACAACAGGAATGTTTGAGAAACCTGTTTGTATTATTTTCCAATGGCATTTGCTGATGTTAGTTGCACAGAAACACTGAAAAAAAGGAGTAAACGTACATTTTATTCAGCAAAATAGCTTTTTGAGCCACACAACTAGCCTAATGAATGTGAAGTACTTTGAAGCTCTACACACATATTTTAAATCCACAATATTACCCCAAACATTGTTCACGCTCGAGTTGTCTAAACATTGAACAGTCTTGATTTGTTCAGGGGTTGTGAGCTCTGAGTCTGAGCATCAATAAATGATGTTTAGTGCGGATTTTAAAGCATCAGAGGAAAGAAACAGAAATGGAGATCACAGACGGGGGACTTTGACATCTTGAACCCATTTGTTGAGATGTTAACATATGGTGTGCATGTTAATATATGTTTTGCACATTATTAAAAATGGTTGAAAGAGACTTTCTTATTTTTTTTTAAGTTTCTAGAGAAACACTACATTTCCTTCCCTGTATGGTAACATGTCTGTGATCATAAAAAGCATCATGATGTTCATTAGCTGTGTTTTTTATAGCGTCTGAGTCTCTAATTGTGTCGTGTGTGTTATTTTGTGGCTGAAGGCTCTGCGGCTCACTCTGTCCCGGCCTGATTTACCTAACCACGCAGATACTTATCTATATGTCAGTGCAGGAGTGTATGGTTATTACTGACTGCTTTCCCCCCCCCCCCCCCTAACATGTTCATATGCATCATCTTCAACTTGTAATTACAGTAAATGAAAGAGGGAGAGACCTGTAGTGAAAGAACAGCAGTCGCTCTGCCAGGTCAAACACACACATATATATATTCCTGCTTACAGTAAAGAGACAGCAGGATGTTAATTAGATGATGTTTGCATGGAGGAGTATTTCTGTGTGTGCCAGTGAGATTTGTTTAGAAAGGGATCAGGCTACATCACTCTTAAAGGGACAGTTCATAAAACAAATAAAAAGAATTGTTAGCATTTATTCCCTGTCTGAAATAATGTGCGGATTTTGAACAATATGATGTGAGTGAGTAAATAATGCCAGAATATTTATCTTAACAAAAACACTGGAAAAGTTCAATGCGGATGTGAAGAAGACAGTGAATCAGATGGCAAAGTCATGAGATACCATACGCCTGATTATTTACATGCAGTTGTAACTTTCTGACGCTGAGGTTGGTCTTTTTGAGAATGTCACGATCTGTAAATGGGATTTGAGCTTGACATGCAAATGTCAGCAGAGAGAACATTACTGTGGAGATTTTATTGCTCAAGCGGATACTATTTCATAGCTCAGAATACTTTTAAGGGTTAGTTCACCCCAAATTTAAGGATTCATTATTTACTCACTTAACATGTAATCTGTCAATGTAAATGATAAACATTGAGGGAGGGACTTAAAGAGATACTCCACCCAAAAATGAAGTGAGTTTCTGTTGTGATTCCTGTCTGTGTTTCCCTTGTCTTGTGTGAACTTTAATTATTTCCTGTTTTGTAGTCCTTTGTAGTTTTTCTAGTTTATTATTCAGTTGTGTTTATCCAGATGTTTCTGATTGACCACGCCCTCTAGTTATCTAGTTTAGCTTGTTAGTAGTCTCTGTATTGAAACCCTGTGTCTTGTTACAGTGTTTGTGGGTTCATGATGTTGTTAGATGTTGGTTGTGGCGTTCTCTGTGTCTGAGTTTTTGAGTCTGTCTAGTCTTTAGTTTATTTAAAGGAGCTGTATGCAAGATTGTGGCCAAAACTGGTACTGCAATCACTTTCAAATTCGGGTGTATCCCCCCCTTTCTCCATGACTCGAGGTTGCCAGATATGCTGCAGGATCCGGCTGCTACAAGAAGTGACGCGTCCTACACATTGAGGTTTTTTTTTTTCAGTTAATTATTTATTTCGGATTTTGTCACAAAGTATTTCAGATTCATATCCACATTTTTTTTTATCCGATTCCGACACGTTTGTATCTGCAGCTGTGGTAACTAGAGAAGAGCTGGCAACCCGAATGCTGCAACACTACTCACTCCGTGATTGGTAGATCGGCGAAGCATGACGCATCAGAACAAAACACAACATGACAACATCAACACAAGTCGAGGGCTGCAACTTCACTTTTTAAATGACAATATCCTGACCGGACTACTGTTGTCAGTGATATAAGTATTTGAAATGAAGACGATTTCTTAATGTCTAGTGACATATCAGGGAAAATTTATGATTAATTGAAATACATTTTTTGCACACTGCTCCTTTAAGTATTTGGTGCTGTGACACCAAAGCAAATACTAAATATGAATGGCTGTTTGAAATGTGTAAATGCTGTTCAGAAACAGAAAGTCCTGCAGCTGCTTTGTTTACTGGGTTACCGCGGTAACAGCTGCATTTCTGCTGTTCCAGAAGCCCATCTACAGTCAATGTCATGGGCTGCGTCCGAAATCGCGTACTATGTGAGTAGGTACTATATTTAAATAAAAACGTACTTTGCGACCGTTAAAAAAGTATGTTCTATATAGTATGAATACTGGTATGAATGAGTCCGGACGTACTACATGCGGCATGTTGTTGTCGCGTGACATACGCTGTGGAAAATTTAAAGAGCCCATTTCAGCGACTACACTGCACTTCGCACTGTTTTAGTTCTGCTCTCTGTTTTTACATCGTTCGAGCCGACAATCAAGAGGAGGCGTCGTCGGTCAGCTGCTCGCAGATCACGCCTTTTGCAGAATTTCTCAAATAACATTTATTTACCTAGTACATTTTACCTCATAAAACACACACAATCCCTATGAACAATGACAGATGTCATTTATTTGCTTGTGATATTACCATTGATAAATAAACATGAATGAATTAATAGAGGTACGCATGTGTGTCTGTGTTTTAGAGCCAGACCGATATATCGGCAGACCGATATTAGGCAATTTCCAAACTATCGGTATCGGCGGTTATAATGGCCGATAAATGAAATAAATAAAAACGGACGAAACACGCTTGAACCATGTCATGAGTGTTGGAGTTGTATAGTTTGTCCACCAGAGGGCACTCTACACCGTTCCTTTTGGCAACACTCGTTGAGATGGTCACGACGATACATTAAAAGAACATCCCCATCAGTTCTCACAACTCAAATAACCATGACAAAATTTGTGACTATCATGTCCAGTTTCAAATAAATAAATAAAATATCGGCCGATATATCGGAATATCGGATTTTAAAACCCAAAAATATTTGTATCGGTATCGGCCTTCAAAATCCTTTTTCGGTCGGGCTCAACTGTGTTTATCTCCTAACGTTACAGCTGCACCTCCGGTTTCCGCCATTTTCGAATATAACGACAACTCCTCTCCCGTGGCATCATGGGATAGTAATGTGTCCATCGCATGCGCACTTCAGAATCTCGCCGGTAATAGTAGGTCATCCGGGTACTTTTCGCCTACTGCTTTTCCAATTCTATGATTTCGGACATACTTGGCTACTCGCTCGCGTACTGTACTGTTTTTCGCATACTATATAGTAGGGAATTATTCGATTTCGGACACAGCTACCCAGCAAACACAGAACGTTCCCCCTAACGTTCCCGAATGGTCCCATGAGGTTAATTTTTTTGGGAACCAAACAAGAACTGTCACGAGCTGGGCTCGAACTCGGGTCTCTGGTGTGGAAAGATGAAAGTTCTACCACTTAGCCACAGAGGAGGTAGTGTTGGACCCAAACGAAACACTCAAGGCAATACTCCAGGCAAAGTAGATTTAATAAAAAAAAAAGATACTTTGCAAGTCAAAAATCCAACAAAAGCTCTTTAGAGAAAGAGGAATGATAATAGGAGAAAAAATGCAAACAATAACAGGAGAAAAATAAAACAACTCCACGAGGGGAGAAAAAACTAACTCAGACAACTAAGAATAGCTTACTTGGGATTGCTTGGAACTTAAAAAAAAAACACAGCAGATCACAGCAGGAATCACATAGCCAAGACTCAAAAACCGAGTGAGGAACAAGGGGAAAAAACACAGCTAAAATACTCTAAGGAAAACAAGGCACAGGTGACCTGCATAATAGCTAACAAGGATGCATGAGGAATAACTAAGGCAGAAGGGAACACAGGTGACCTCAAGAGGCCCGGAGAAGAACAACAGGAGGCAGGATTCTCACAGGACCCCCTCCTCTAGGAACGACCCCTGACGTTCCTTCCAGAACACCCTGGCCTCAGGGAGCGAAACTCTCGGATCAAACTTGGGTCCAGGATGTCCTTGGCAGGAACCCAGGAGCGCTCCTCCGGTCCGTAGCCCTCCCAGTCCACCAGATACTGCAGAGAGTTCTGGACCCTCCGGGAGTCCAGTATCCGGCGTACTGTGTAGGCTGGCTGGCCGTCAATGATCCTGGGAGGTGGAGGGGGTCTGCGGGGGGGGGGCAAAGGGAGAAGACAAGACAGGTTTAAGTAATGAAACATGAAAAGTGGGATTAATTCTAAGGGAACGAGGGAGAAACAAACGATAAGAAACCGGGTTAACTTTCCTTGCTATGCGAAAAGGTCCGATGTATTTCTGGGAAAGCTTCTTAGATTCGACCCGGAGGGGCAGGTTCTTAGTAGCCAACCAGACTCTTTGACCAGCTCGGAAATTAGGCGCCGTCCGGCGGCGGCGATTAGCCTGGGTTTGGTATCTCTGGGAGGTCCGCAGGAGTGTACGCCTAGCCTTCTTCCAGGTCCGTCTACAGCGTAGGACAAAGTGCTGTGCAGAGGGAACACCAACTTGCACTTCTTCCTCAGGAAATAGTGGAGGGGTATATCCGAACTGGCATTCAAAAGGGGACAATCCGGTGGCCGAGGACTGGAGGGTGTTGTGGGCATATTCAGCCCAAATAATATAGGTGGCCCAAGAAGTGGGATTACTGGCTGCCATACACCGCAAGGTGGTCTCCAGATCCTGATTAATCCGTTCCGTCTGCCCATTAGACTCAGGATGGAACCCGGATGATAGGCTGGCTGTGGCCCCGATAAGTCTGCAGAAGGCCCCCCAAAACCGGGATGAGAATTGGGGACCACGATCAGAGACAATATCACGGGGAATTCCAAATATCCGGAAGACATGATTCATTAGGAGCTCAGCAGTCTCCTTGGCTGAAGGCAGTTTGGGCAGGGGGATAAACCGGGCAGCCTTAGAGAAGCGGTCAACAACCACCAGGATTACAGTGTTGCCTTGGGATGGAGGAAGTCCTGTAACAAAGTCCAGAGAAAGGTGTGACCATGGCCTTTGGGGAATAGGTAAGGGACGGAGCAGACCCTGGGGTCGCTGACGTGTAGTCTTTCCTTGATTACACACAGGGCAGGCCTCCACATAAACCTGGACATCCTTCTTGATGGACGGCCACCAAAACCTCCGCTGGAGGAATTCCAGTGTGCGAGCACTACCTGGATGGCACGTCAAGGGCGACTCATGACCCCACTGCAAGACCCGGGCCCGAACAGATAGAGGAACGTACAAGCGTCCGGCAGGACCACCACCTGGATCGGGCTCGTGGACAAGGGCCTCTCGTACCCCTCTTTCTAGATCCCATTGAAGAGGCGCAACTATCCTAGACCCTGGAATAATCGATGCCAAGGGCTTCTCCTGTGTTTCGGGAGAGTAGACTCGAGAGAGGGCATCCGGCTTGCCATTCTTGGTGCCGGGTCTGTAAGATAGGAGAAACTGGAATCGATTAAAAAACAGGGACCATCGCGCTTGCCGAGGGTTCAACCGCTTAGCCTGCTGGAGATACTCCAGGTTCTTGTGGTCGGTAAGAACTTGGAAAGGATGCTGAGCCCCCTCAAGCCAATGGCGCCACTCCTCCAAAGCCAGTTTTACCGCAAGCAATTCTCGATCCCCCACATGGTAGTTACGCTCGGCATCAGACAGGCGATGAGACATGAAGGCACAAGGGTGTAATTTACCATCCTCACCCCTCTGTGACAGGATGGCCCCTACCCCCACCTCTGAGGCGTCCACCTCCACCACAAAAGGTCTTTCTGGGTCAGGAATAACAAGAATCGGAGCGGAAGTGAAGCGGCACTTGAGATCCTCGAAGGCCCCCGCAGCCTCCGAACCCCAGTGAATCTTGGTTCCTCCTCCCTTAGTAAGTGCTGTTAAGGGGGCAACCACCGAGCTGAAATTCTTAATGAACTTCCTATAGAAGTTTGCAAAGCCAATGAAACGTTGAACCTCCTTGACTGTGGCAGGGGTGGGCCAGTTGAGGACTGCCTTGACCTTCTTGGGATCCATTTCCAGGTGGCCGGGAGTGATGATAAACCCAAGAAACTGAGTCTGGGAAACATGAAAGTCACACTTCTCTGGTTTTACGTAGAGATTATTGTCAAGAAGTTTCTGGAGAACCTGGCTAACATGCCCCACATGCTCCTTTAGTGATTTTGAGAAGATGAGGATATCGTCCAGGTATACGAAGACGAACAGATTAAGCATGTCACGAAGAACATCATTAATCAGGGCTTGGAATACTGCGGGGGCGTTAGTGAGTCCGAACGGCATCACCAGATATTCATAGTGACCCGTGGGGGTGTTGAAGGCCGTCTTCCATTCATCTCCTTGCCTGATCCGCACAAGATGGTAAGCATTGCGGAGATCCAGTTTAGTAAAAATGGAAGCCCCTTGAAGCAGCTCAAAAGCAGTGACCATGAGAGGAAGGGGGTATCGATTACGTACCGTGATCTTGTTTAAGCCCCGGTAATCTATGCAAGGCCTAAGACCCCCGTCTTTCTTCTCTACAAAGAAAAACCCTGCCCCAGCCGGAGAGGTAGAGGCACGGATGATGCCGGCTGACAAGGACTCCTTAATGTAGGCATCCATAGCAGAGTGCTCAGGAGAGGATAAGGAGAAGACACGACCCCTTGGAGGGCAGGAACCAGGGAGTAGCTCAATGGCACAGTCATAAGCTCGGTGAGGTGGTAAGGAGGTAGCCTGGGACTTGCTGAACACTGGCTTGAACTGATGGTAAACACTGGGGACTCGGGAGAGGTCGACAGACTCTTGAAACTCGGAACTAGGGGCTGAGGGACTCTGAAGCTTGCAGGTGAGTTGGCAAGTGGATCCCCAGCTTAGGATGGTGCCAGTAGGCCAGTCGATCTGGGGATTATGTCTGCGCAGCCATGGGTGACCCAGGATAATAGGATACTCAGGGGAGTCAATGAGATAAAAGATCTCCTCCTGCTGGTGTTGAAAGACAGTAAGTCGTATGGACTGAGTCACCTCTGTTACTTTGCCTGGTTCCAGAGGTCTGCCATCCAAAGCTGTAACTGCCTGGGGATGAGGAAGTAGTTGGGTAGGGATTTTAAGTTCCTTAGCCAAGGTTAGATCCAGGAAGTCACCTGCGGCACCGGAATCGATCATAGCCTGGACCCGATGCTGGTGGCCTCCCCAGGACAGAGTGGCTGGAATAGCAAGGACAGCATTGGTAGGAGGAGCTCTAATTTTCCCCATCACAGTCCTCCTGTAGCTGGACGGGGACAGGAGTTTCCCGAAAGCTCAGGGCAAGTGGAGCGGAAGTGGCCAGCAACCCCACAGTAGAGACAACGGCGCTCCCTCATGCGACGTTCCCTTTCGCTGGGAGAAAGCCTGGATCGGCCTAACTGCATGTCCTCCGGGGAATCCAGGAGCTGTTCAGGGGCCGGGGAAGCTCTGAATGAAGGAACAGTAACTGGAGTAACAGAGTTGCTCAGATTAACTTGGGACTGAGACACCTGGCGGCGAGCTGTTCTCCGCTCTCTCAGACGATTGTCCAGGCGGATGGCCAATGCTATGAGGGACTCGAGATCCTCAGCTGGTTCTCGGGTGGCTAACTCATCTTGAAGGGGCTCCGACAACCCTGCCTGAAAACAGACCCTCAACGCTTCATCATTCCATCCGCTCCTTGCTGATATGGTCCGAAATTCAATGGCAAAATCTGCAGTGCTGCGGGAACCCTGGCGAAGAGAAAGTAGGCGTTTAGAAGCTTCTCTACCACTGACAGGATGATCAAACACCCTCTTGAACTCTTTCACAAAATCCTCATAGGAGGCACAACAAGCATCCTGGGACTGCCATACTGCAGAGGCCCAGGAGAGCGCCTTATCTGAAAGGAGGGTAATAATGTAAGCAATCTTGGAACGGTCTGTGGGAAAACTTGAGGGTTGAAGCTCAAAGGTTAGGGAGCATTGGGTGAGGAAACCCTGGCAGGAACATGGATCTCCAGCAAAGGGCTTGGGAGGTGGAAGTCGGGGCTCCGTGAATGGAGAAGGCCTGTCGGGGGAAGGTGAAGGTGAGGGAACAGGGAGGCGTTCGGAGAGCTGGCGGATGGAACTCATCATTTCACCCAGGAGATGAGAATGACTGGTCATCAGCTTTTCTTGTTGGCTGAGAACGGCTTCATGGCGCTGGAAAGATGCCTCATGTTGAGCAATCAACGTAACCAGGTCCTTGGAACTGAGTGTCTCTGGGTTCATGGCTGACTCGGTTTTTCTGTCACGAGCTGGGCTCGAACTCGGGTCTCTGGTGTGGAAAGATGAAAGTTCTACCACTTAGCCACAGAGGAGGTAGTGTTGGACCCAAACGAAACACTCAAGGCAATACTCCAGGCAAAGTAGATTTAATAAAAAAAAAAGATACTTTGCAAGTCAAAAATCCAACAAAAGCTCTTTAGAGAAAGAGGAATGATAATAGGAGAAAAAATGCAAACAATAACAGGAGAAAAATAAAACAACTCCACGAGGGGAGAAAAAACTAACTCAGACAACTAAGAATAGCTTACTTGGGATTGCTTGGAACTTAAAAAAAAAACACAGCAGATCACAGCAGGAATCACATAGCCAAGACTCAAAAACCGAGTGAGGAACAAGGGGAAAAAACACAGCTAAAATACTCTAAGGAAAACAAGGCACAGGTGACCTGCATAATAGCTAACAAGGATGCATGAGGAATAACTAAGGCAGAAGGGAACACAGGTGACCTCAAGAGGCCCGGAGAAGAACAACAGGAGGCAGGATTCTCACAAGAACGTTATAGGAACGTTCCATGTAGGTTATTTTTAGGTTCCATTTTTATAACGTAAGGAGAATGTTCCGGGAACCTTAAGGGGAAGTTCTAGGAACGTTCTGGGAACCAAAAAACTAACGTTCTCAGAACGTTCCCAGAATCACAACATTATAGTCTAAATTTTTCAGTTAAAAATAACAAAATTAAGCAAGTTGCTTTGCATCTCTAAATATTTCTGTTGGTTGTTTAACACAATAGCTGTCGAATATTAAATGTTGGGTTTATCTCATCGATCAAGGCTGCTCAGAGCTGGTATTGTGCTAGTTTAGCTGGTCCACCACCACCAGTAATCCCACTTCCCATGCCGAGGACCAGCAACCAGCATCCCATGCTGATCCCAGCTTGCTAAACACACCTTATGATGGTGACCAGCATTTCTCAAATATACACTCTAAAAATTGCTGGGTTGTTTTAACCAATCTTTGGGCCAAATATGGACAAACCCAGCCATTGGGTTAAATTTTTCCATTACATTTTTAACCCAATGTTTGGGTTTGTCCATATTTGACCCAAAGTTGGGTTAAAACAACCCAGCATGTTTAGAGTGATGGACATTATGATTATGAGACTGCCCTGCTGGCACAATGATGTCATCTCTGTGAGCTCCCTGCTCTCTTTCTCTCTATCCGGTCTATTAATGACTGGGCGTGTGTGTATTTTAAAGGAGGTCCGCTTTACAGTGTGTGTGTGTGTCTGATTTTCTGGGCTGTTGTAGAAAGGATGTGGTCTCCTCCTCTGGAGACTCCCAGAATCGTGAAAGATGCAGCACTTGATAGATGGATTGGAGGTAAAATGTTTCTCTTCTCTCCTTTTCTCTCTCCTTCCTCCATCTCCCGGCTGCTGTTTGTGGAGTATCGGAGGAGGATCTCTGGGGGATGTGTTTAGCAGTGTCCTGGCATTACTAGCCAGCGGTAATTGCTTTTACTAATGCATGTTGGTGTGTGTTACTCGCGTAGTCTAGTAGGGATGTGCTAGCCGTAGACTGCTGGTAGTCATGTGAGGTTTAGTTTGTTGGAATGACATAAGTAAATCAGCGGTGTTCAACCTCAGAGAAGTCGTTCGGCTTGGTCACGTCTCTGGAAGTGGCTGTGAGAGAATGTAGAGGTGTTTTACGGCTGGTTGCCGTTGTGGTCACTGGATGTATTTGTTTGTGTTATGCAGAGTATGCAAGTTATTTTTAGTTGTCGGAGAACAGCTGCAGACTGACAGGGCTGGAGCAGAACATGCAGTCTTCTAACTTTGGGCAATGCCAGTGTTAGTCCTGGATGAAAATGACCCAGCTGATCCCTGACATGCAGCTCGTAAACTGAGATTAATATAGGTTTAATACACTTGCCTGTGTGTTTCTGCAGAGGCCTTCTACAGTGTTTACATCTTTATATCAGATTGTCCTGAACACTAGGTGGCAGCAATCACATTGCTGTGTTATTCAATACATTGAACTGTAGGAGAAGAAGAGAGTTAAGAGTTGAGAGCTGTGTCATGCTAATTCTACCTGATTATTAAGTATAACAGTGTCTTTTTTAATGGTGTTTTTGCCTTAATTAGTATAGCGGATAGTGACCAGGAAGCAAAATGTGAGAGAAAGAGAGGGATGGGAACCGAAAGGACCATGAATTTGGTGTGGCCACAAGGTAAAAGTGTGTGCAATTCGGCTGTCCCTAGAAATGAACAAAAATATGACAAAAACTTTGGATTAGAAATATGAATATAACAAATGAATAAATGTTGTGTTTTTAATCAGGTTTGTGTTCATGTTAAGGGCCATTCACACCCGCACGTTTATTATAATAATCCACCTGACTTAAAAGTGCTTATATTGAAAACGTAAGATGACAAAACTGTAGTGCGCTTTTACCAGCGTTGTAGTCGAGACCACCTCACTCGAGTCCGAGTCGACACCGAGACCAGAGAGAGTCGAGTCCGAGTCAAGACCGAGTCCATAGAGAGTCGAGTCCGAGACCAGAGACGGTCGAGTCCGAGTCGAGACCGAGACCACTGAGGGTTGATTACCTAATTTACTTTTATTTACTTAGAGAAATCCTTTTTTTTTTTTACTGAATTTACTTAGAGTTTAAAAAATATGATCAGTTTAGGGTAAAAAGGCCACATAGTAGGTGGTGTTAAAAGTAATTTTATTACAATTTGTCATGCGCAGTTGCGCACTAGAAAATCACCAATCACTGGGCGTGTCAATCAATTTAAAGAAATATTTTATTAACATACATTAATAATCATGAAAAATATTTTTAATTGAACTCGAGTGGACTCGGGAATAATACCGAGTCCTAAAAAAAAAAATGTTCGAGTACGAGTCAATTCCGAGTCCAAATGGACACGAGTCCATGACAAGACCAAGACCATTAAAATATGGTCTCGAGACCGAGTCCGAGACGAGTCCGAGTTTCGAGTACTACAACACTGGCTTTTACTGTAAAAAACAGAATGTCATTGTCCGTTTGTGGACACTATAGAAGTAATAGTAACCACAGAATAAAAAATAAGAAGGTAATTGCAAGTTTTTATCTCACAATTCAGACTTTTTTACCTCACAATTGTGAGAATTACGTAATATAAAGTCGCAATTACGCGTTATTAAGTCAGAATTGTGTGATAATTGTGAAAATTCTGACTTATATTTTGCAATTCTGAGAAATGCAGTCAGAATTGGGAAATGTAAACTCTTGTGAGCAATTGTGAGATAAAAAGGCGCAATTATCTTTTAAAATGTTTTATTCAGTGGCGGAAACAAGCTCCATAGGACACCAGTGTTGTTGTTACATACATATTATTATTGGTATCAGTGGGAGCTCGTGGGTTTTAAAATAGAGGAGGCACACTAATGTCTAGGGATTCCCTGCCGAGGATGATGGTGAATATTTATTGTTTTGGCTTTTTGGTCGATTTTAGACAGAAAATGTAAAGAAATTTACACATATACATTGGGATAATACAAATATAATGTTCCTCTCCTAGCCTATCACTTGAAGCAAACATCCATCCCTTCTTAAACGGATAGTTCACTTTGAAATTAATTTTTGATATGTTTTAGCTTACCTCAAGTGCATCCAAGATGGAGGTGTCTTTGAAAACCCAGACAACTTCTGGCGAATTTAGATTTGCTCTGAAAGTTAGTCTGGCAAAGAGCTCACTCATTCAAGCCCATTTCCAAATCGTCGAAATCGAGGCACCAATCAGAAACGTTGGGGCGGGCTTTACACGATGATGACAGCGCTGGGATTTTGAAGCAGATTTTGTAGCCTACATTACAAAGATGGATGCCGCCATTGAACATCACTCGTTCGAATAAGCTATTGTGTCTGTTTTAAGTGATTTGAACGTTTCTTTTTGTTAAAAAAAACGAGATGTTAAAAAAAAAAAAAATCAGAGATGTTTCTCCGCCGCTCTGCATACGTCATCTCCTTCATCGCTCTGATTGGGTTTTAGCTCACTTTGTGAGGGGGAAATATTAACCATTGTCAATAATGTAGCAATGTATGAAGCACAGCGCAGACGGAAGTCACTTAAAAAACTAAACAAATGGCTTTCGGTTGGTCCGTGTTACCAACTTAAACCTGTTGTAAAATTGGTATGAAGAAATGTCAGATCGTGTGGATTCCTATTGAAATGACTGGATTTAGAAAATTTGTCGAACAATGGTAAATGTGACTGCACTGTAAGTCTTGCTTTTCTTTAGCATGCAGCTTGTGCTGAAGTATTTGTTCAGGTTTTAACAGCACGCATGTAGCCTGTGAGTAGCAGGGGCTAGGACATGGTTTGTGTGAAGTTAAACTGCAGACTTTTGAATTGGTTTGAAGTTTGCTATACACTCTCAGAAAAAAGGTACAAAAGCTGTCACTGGGGCTGTACCTTTTCAAAAGGTACACTTTTGTATCCAAAGGCTGCATATTGGAACCTTAGTGGTACATTTTAGCACCTAACATGGACATATTAATACCTAAAATGTACATATTAGCACCTAAAATGTACATATTAGCACCTAACCCAGATAGCAAACTGACATTGAATCAACGTGGAAATATGACATCGAAACAACGTTGATCCGACATTGTTTTGCTCATCGAATTAACGTTGAACCAACGTCAGGCGCGTCATTCTTTCAAAACTAACGGAAAATCAACTTGAAATCAACGCGTTGTTTCAACGTTATGAAAGCAAACCAATTTTCGATTTTCATTTAGCTTTGAAGAATGTCGCGTCTGACGTTGGTTCAACGTTAATTCGATGAGCAAAATCAACGTTGTTTCAATGTCATGAGAGACGTCGTTTCCACGTTGATTCAATGTCAGTTTGCTGTCTGGGAACATGGACATATTAATACCTAAAATGTACATTTTAGCACCTAAAATGGACATATTAGCTCCTGAAATGTACATATTAGCACCTAACATGGACATATTAATACCTAAAATGTACATATTAGCACCTAAAATGGACATATTAGCTCCTGAAATGTACCTATTAGCACCTAAAATGGACATATTAGCTCCTGAAATGTACATATTAGCACCTAAAATGGACATATTAGCTCCTGAAATGTACATATTAGCACCTAAAATGGACATATTAGCTCCTGAAATGTACATATTAGCACTTAAAATGGACACATTAGCTCCTGAAATGTACATATTAGCACTTAAAATGGACATATTAGCTCCTGAAATGTACATATTAGCACTGAAAATGGACATATTAGCTCCTGAAATGTACATATTAGCACTTAAAATGGACATATTAGCACTGAAAATGTACATATTAGGACCTAAAATGGACATATTAGCTCCTGAAATATACATATTAGCCTAACACTTAAAATTTACAGATATTGGCACCTAAAATGTACATATTAACCCCTAAAATGTACTTATTAGCACCTGAAATGTACATTTTAGCACCTAAAATGGACAAAAGTGTACCTTTTGAAAAGGTACAGCCCCAGTGACAGCTTTTGTACCTTTTTTCTGAGAGTGTAGTCTCTGTCACGTTTAATACTCATGTTTAAGCTGTTTCAATGCATCCTTTATTGTGATGATATAGAACATTTTATAAAGCTGCAGTACTTTGTATAAAAGCTTGACTTTGTTCAAATAAATGTAAAAAGAGATGTTGTGTTTGTGCAGGTGGATAAGCAGCAGCAGAGTAAGGATTCGGTGTACTTCAGAGATGGCGTACGGAGGATAGATTTTGTTCTGTCTTACATCGATGACAAGGATGGAGAAAAGAAACAGGTTTGTTATCCACTCCATAGGGGATCTCAATAAAGATCTGTTCGAGGACTATATCGCACTGTGTATATCTTCACACTGCTCATAAACATTTAAGGGATCCTAGATAAACATTTTCCACCAAGATAAAAGTTGTCAGACAATGAACAAGAACTCCTCTTTAAAGGGATAGTTCACTTTGAAATTAACTTTTGATATGTTTTATCTTACCTCAAGGGCATCCAAGATGTAGGTGTCTTTGTTTCCACAGTATTTTCAATTTTGATATTTTTAGGTCAAACCGTTGTTGTCTATCAGTCATATAATGGAGGTCTATGGTCACCACCTCAAAGAGCATGCACAGAGAAGTCCAAATTAAACATGATTTAATGACTCGTAAATGTAAGTACACATTGATGGCCTAAGACACGAAACGAGCGGTTTGTGTGAGAAAACGAACAGTATTTATATCGTTTTTACCTCTTGTAATCACAGCCAAGTCCAACTGATCTGACGGCACGGTTTGTGCATAATGCGCCGGAAGTGATCTCTCGCGCGTGTACATTACTCATTATTTATTTATTTAGAAATTTTTACCTTTCACTGTGAAGATAAGTGAGAGATCACTTCCAAAGCTTGCACAGACCGAAGCGCCCGTGCCCTTTAAGTGATAGTGCTCAGTACTTGTATATTTGATTTGATAAGCCTACTGTACTTCATTTACGTCACATTAAGAAAATTTGTCATGTAATTGATTTAAGGCATGCATTGTGATAAAAATTACACTGAAAATCCCCCAAAAATGTGCATTTTAAATACCCGATTGGTGGCCTAAATTAACAGGAAAAACGAACTGTGGAGTGTAGCAACTGTAAATACGCAGCTTTTTAGACTCCGATGTCGAATAACAAAATGACCTAAAGTTTATACACTACACGGATGAGTACATAATACATGAGTACATGCAGTAAAAGTGTATAGTGTGTCATTAGGGATGCAGCTGTAGCACATTAGTCATAAATACACAATTATATCCACAAAAATATCACCAAAAAAAAAAAAAAAGAAAAATCACACATAGCCAATGGTAAGAAGCTTTGAACTCTGTCCTCCAGGTGAGCACAAACGGGGCTGTCAGCCTTTACTTTGTGAAGTGTGTGTGTGTGTGTCATAGTCTTATGTACTTCCACATTCTCGTTACTCATAAATGATATGCTTTACCAGGCCTGGAAGCTCTACAGCTCTGCAGACAGAAATAATCTTGTCATAAGTAGTTACCAGGAACGCTGTACTATGTATTTCTCCAAAAGCACAACTCTGTGATTGTCAGATGTGGGGTTGATCTTTCATGCAGGATCGAAGGAAGGAGTTTGAGACCAACTTACAGAAAGCCGGACTTGACCTGGAGACTGAGGACAAATCTGTGAGTAAAACAATTCACATATTGTAGCCACCAAAAAGCCATTTCAGGATATTGATATGCCATCAGATTAGTTCTCTCTGTATCTCGCAAATACAAATATTGATTCATAAGCTCTAGAGTATTATGATTCTGCAATGTCTGATCATTAGCAATATATTTCATCGCATTTGTTTAGCTGGGTACAATACAAAGGATTGTTTTAGCAGAGGACAGTGAACTTCAGACACAGCTGATCACTGGAGCGAAGAGATCTGAAACATGAATGATTGTGCTGATGCAATGCTCATTTAAAAAAAAAAGAAAGAAAACCCTACCAGATAGGGCTTAAGTAAAAATGAATGAATAAGTTCACTTTTCTGAAATGTGACGTGCGTCTTTCCAGGAGTCGGAAGATGGAAAGACTTACTTCCTGAAGATCCACGTACCATGGGAAGTGCTGGCAACGTATGCAGATGTCCTGAAAATCAAAGTGCCCTTTAAAGCCAATGATATTCCAGCTAAAAAAGAAGTGCCCATGGGCTGGCTCTTCACGCCCTACCGTCTGCCTGATCACGTGATGAACCCTGAGCCGGATTACTTCACCTACACCTTTGACAAGAGCAAGATCGACTTCTTCCTCATCGAAGATAAAGAAACCTTCTTTCCTCCGTCCACGAGGAACAGGATTGTAAGAAAAACCTTATTAGGCATTAGACATTACAATACTTTATTTTAGATATAAAATATATTTAGTCTTCAGTGTCACACAATGCTTCAGAAAGCATTATAATATGCTGATTTGGTGCTCAAACATGATCAGTTACTGTTAGTTCTTAATTAATAATAATAATAATTCTTATTATTATCAACATTTTTGCTGTTTAACATTTTTCAGAATTGTTTAAAAAAAAAACCATTTATTTAAAGTAGAAATATTTTATAAAATTATAAATATATTTACTAGGGCTGTCAAACGATTAATCGCGATTAATCGCATCCAAAATAAAAGTTTGTGTTTACATAATATATGTGGGTGCACTGTGTATAATTATTTTAGACATATAAATACACAAACATGTATGTATATTTAAGAAAAAAATATTATTTATCTACAAAATATTGATATTTATATATAATATAAATTATATATAAATCTATATAGTTAGTATATACATGATACTATTTCTTAAATATATTCAAGCATGTGTGTGTATTTATATATATATATATATAAAATAATTAAACACAGTGCACCCACATATATTATGTAAACACAAACTTTTATTTTGGATGCGATTAATCGCGATTAATCGTTTGACGGCCCTAATATTTACTTTTCCCACGTATAGTCACTTTTGATCAAATGAACATGTCCTTGCTGAATAAAAGTATTTTTTTTTAGTCATGCTTAACCCAGACTTTTGAAGTATTTCACAGTTCCACAAAAATATGAAGCAGCAAAACACAAATTGAAACAATGGTTCCTATTAGAATGATTTCTGAAGGATCATTTGACACTGAAGAATGAAGTTCTTAGTTTTGCCATCACAGGTAAAAATTACATAGGAATATTATACATTACAGATGTATAAAGATATCACATTCTTCATTACTGTGTGGTCATACTAACCTCTAAACTTCCAGAGCACAGCTGTAGACTTTAGGGCTGTGAAACGATTAATCGCATCCAAAATAAAAGTTTTTGTTTACATAATATATGTGTTTAGTGTGTATAATTATTTTGTATATATAAATACACTCACATGCATGTATATATTTAAGAAAAATGTTCAAATATTTACATATACATTTCTTAAGGGTGCTCTTCGGTCATTTCTGACCGAAATATTTTCTGTTTTGAATTTCTAAAAATCACAGCTTCATCGCAATGTTACGAAACTTGGTGACTTTTATGGCATTATGTTTGTGAACATACATAGGAAATAATGGGAAATTGACAAAAACACAGAAATTGACACATTTTTATTTATTTATTTATTTACATTTTTATTATAAAAAAATCATTTTTGAGATTGTTTCAACTATATATTCAAATCCACCAAAAAAAAAAAAAAATTGGTTCATAAACAGCTGGGGAATTCACATGCCTCTCCATAGAGAGCTGTACATGCCATCTAGTGGTTACACCATGATTCTACGCTTTTTCTCTATACTGTAACCAGATGGTGCTAATTTTCTTCAAAAATATATTTTTTTTTCTGAAGGCCTAGACTCTATATTAAACTAAAATACTGCATTAATATTTTTTTTAAAAAAAAAATTATTTATTTTTATTTATTTATTTATTTTAATATTTATTAATATTTCTGCAATATTTATGGTCTCTTTTTGCCAAAGAGAAAAAAAAAAAATATATATATATATATATATATATATATTTTTTTTTTCCTTTGGCAAAAAGAGACCATAAATATCGCATAAATATTAATAAATTCAATAAAATTTCTCAAAATACTAAATTACAAAGAATAAATATTATAGAAAGAAAATAAATTGCATTGGTTTTACTGGGATGGAGGAAATCTAATTTTTATGTGTCCGGTCACTTTTGACCGGGAAGATAACAAGTGTGACTCCGAAACGAAGAGCACCTGAGGGTTAAATATTGTATGCACATGCATGTGTGTGTATTTATATATACAAAATAATTATACACACCACACGCTCATATATTATATAAACACAAACTTTTATTTTGGATGTGATTAATCACAATTAATCGTTTCACAGCCCTAGTAGCCTTCTGTAGCTTTTACTAAGGAACTGCCCTGTAACCGAAGGCTTGGCTTATTGTCTTCTCCACGTAGGTATATTACATCCTTTCCCGAATCCCGTACAGTAAAGATGACAAGGATAAGAAGGGCATTAAGAGGCTGCTGAACAACGGGACCTACACATCTGCCTTCCCTCTTCATGACGTAGGTCTTTTACATCAAAACTATCCAGTTTCTCTGGAGACTTGAAATGGTGACAATGATTCAAAAGGCTTTGCTCCGTCGAAAAACAATAACATCAATGTGTGTTTCTGCAGTGTAGGTACTGGACAAGATCTCGTGATTCTAACTGTGAGAGCGAACGCTATTCCCTGTACAAACACTGGGCTGGTTTCAGCTGCTTTTACAAGGAGCAGCCGCTCAACCTCATACGGTAAGGCCGACCGCAGCTTGCTTTGTATTTAAAGGAGTAGTTCACTTTTAAAAAAAACTTTAGCTGATAATTTACTCACCCCCATGTCATCCAAGATGTCCATGTCTTTCTTTCTTCAGTCGAAAAGAAATTAAGGTTTTTGATGAAAACATTCCAGGATTTTTCTCCATATAATGGACTTCAATGGGAACCAAACGCTTCAATGGGAACCAAACGGTTCAAACTTCAAATAAAGTTTACGTTTTATAAGCACAAATGTTCGCCTTGCTCTGTTCTGTGATGCACGTTTGTGACTCTCCTGTTCGAACTCGTTCATCAAAATGAACAAATCTTTTTCCGAGTCAAATCATTCATTGAATGAACCAAATGACTCGGAAAAAGGTGGGGGGGAGGAGTCAACGTTTTCTCAAAGTTTCCTACTGCAGCTTTAATCTGACTCCATTAAAGTTGTTGTTATTCTTTAACCTCTCATTCTTTAGCGGTAAAGGGCTTTCTTAGAACTGATAGGAAAACGTAGGATTTAACCTGAACGTTTAGATAACAAAAGCCATAATCACTTGACTTAAGCTTTTAACATCATCAGTGATAAAAGGAAAGATTAAAAGATAAGTTACATGTTTAAATATCCAGACAGCAGAACGGAAAAACATACTGTAGAAAACTTAGTTTTAACAAATAATGTAAACAAGGCTGTAAAAGCCTTCCACAGAGTATGTGAAGGAGTGACGAGGTTAAAGCCTTTCTCCAAGATCAACAGTTATCTTTCCTTCTTAAACCCTAAGCCAAGCATTGTTACACATGAGAGGAATACCAACACCGAAACAGACCACAGGAAACTAAAAGATGAGGCAAATGTGTGGTGATCAAGAGAGGAAGAACATTAACATATTCTCCTCAATGCGTGTTCAAACAATAGTACCTAGATTGTACATTAGGATGCTTCAATATGTCTATTAAGTTCACCACCATTCATTTCAGCGTATAAGCTGTCAGATGAGACCAAACATGGCAGAATTACATATTAGAAGACAGTAGTAAATAAACGGTCCCACTTTGTACTATATACTTACATTGAAATTAATAATTTGATACAATGGACTTAATGTGTACATACATGTTTTTACATTGTACTTATATTTTAAAATTCCAACATGTAATTACAGCTATAATTACTTTATTACATTTGTAATTACACAGTTGACCCTCCCCTCACACGTTAACCTACCCTTAAACCGACCCATAGCATACCACCACACCTGTCCCCAACCTTACCCGTATCACACCTCAATAGCAGCAAAAGTGTTTTACAATACAACAGGAACACAATAATACATTGTACTTATTGTTCAATGTAAGTACATAGTATGTAAAGCCACTTAATATAAAGTGGGACCAAATAAACAGTATGTAGTTGAAAGCATACGTCCTGTGAAGCAAATGGTCTCTCCCGTGCCTGGAGTGTCCCAACAGTCCTTTCACTAGATAAACATTAACATAAGGCCGTTGTGCCACGTTTAATTCACATGTATACCTTTAAAAGGCTTTTTGAAGTACTAAGGAGTCTGCCCATATTTGCTCAGCTCAACCTGTTCATCATCACTCAAAAAAATGATATGTTGGCTTTACTTAATTTTTTTCGTCAACAGGTTCCACATAACTTGATTACGTTAAACAAACATTTGTTCATGTAACTTCAACATCATGGAATTAAGTAATTTGACCCAATTTAAGTAGTCTCAACGTGAATGTTTAAAGAAAAAAAAACATAAAATAACTCTTGATTTTAACATTTATTCTTTCTTCATTCAACCGTATGCAAAGCATGCTGGGAACTAAAAGCACCGCCCAGTTTCAGTTAATGCAACACAAATCATTCATGTAATCCAACACAAACTTAAATTAAGCAGATCGAACACAATCAAATTAAGTTCAGGCAAAATGGCAGTCGGCTCGCACTACACTGTAAAAATGAATATGCTTTATCTAATCAAAACAATTGTGGCAACAGATTACAAGCAATATTATTCATTCAAATTGAGTAATCAAATTAATTCCTTACAAGTTAAAACATTAACATAAGGCCGTTGTGCCACGTTTAATTCACATGTATACCTTTAAAAGGCTTTTTGGCATAAGTCACCATTATGGTGATCGGTGTTTTAGGTTTGTTTTAAAATTACGTTTTTCTCCTTCAGTGATTCTGCTTGTTAACATCAGGTGTCTTTAAAATAAAGAGTTCTTAATTAATCTTTGACATCTGTCTGTTATTCAGGTATTTTAGTTTATTTTTTTGGTGTAAACTTTACTCATGGTTTATTAAATGGTTAACTTTTAAGGAATAATTTGATTATTTATTACTCAATTGTAATTTGTTGTTTGTAATCTGTTGCCACGATTTTATTGATTAGATAAAGCATATTCATTTTTACAGTGTATACTGCCACCCTCTGGATGTACAGTTTTTTGTACTGTTAAGTTGAGACATAATCGCATAGACCTTAATAGAAAAAAAAAAAACTTTTCAAGTCAAAAAGCACAATTATTATAAGTAGGGTTGGGTATCGAGAATCGAGTATCGATTGGAATCGGGACTAACTTTTCGTTTTTCCCGGAATCGTTCAAAAGTTAAAATTTCGATTCCTAGTTTCAATATTCACAGTCCGACGAGCGGAAGAAGAAACCGCTGAACAACACCAACGAAGAAGCGTCTACCGGAAGTGTTGGCATAACCGCGCGAGTCAAACATGAGTAGCTTACGTCGGCGATCCAAAGTGTGGCTTCACTTTTCTAAAAATAACGAAATCTCGGCAAAATGCAAAATTTGTGACAAAAGGAGTATTTCCTTCAGAAAGACCGTTGGTTAGCAAGGTTAGCTAAACTTTTTTGACCCTGCCTCTTAAAAGAATCGGAATTGAGAATCGTTAGGAACCGGAATCAGAATCGTTCAAATTCAAACGATACCCAACCCTAATTATAAGTAAAATAAATATAAATATAGTATGTAAAGTTCATTTTTTCTTTTTTTTTTGAGTGATGTGTTCCTTTGTTCAGTTTTCCGCTCCTCATTATTAGTTAATGTCAGTTGTGTTCTATTAATCGTTTGTGTTTGCTATATAAGTTAGTCCCTCACAGTCATTCTCTGTCCGATCACATGACCCTAAGTGACCCTTTGGATATTTGGAATTAAACTTTGTGTTGGAATGATATTCTTCTGTATTTGTAGGCAAACAGATTCAATCTTTTTTTTTTTTTTTTTTTACAAAAAAAGGTTAAAATTGTATCTAGTGATTGTTGAAATACTTTCTTCTACCTCAGCTTAGAGACAAGTATAATATAAAGGTTAGGAAAAGTGGGTTTTGGGGCAGAACAAACCTCTTGTTTGACCAAGTGTTCATGAAACCTGTTTTTGCACTTCAGTAGCACTAGGGGGCAGAAATTCACACAAAACAGTGGAAATCTAGTTAAAATCAAGACATTTTATAGATGTTTTTTTTTTACCAAATGAACACAAGGATGAATGTTTAAACATTTCCATTTGAATGCACCAGTATAACAATACAATTCATAAATATGTATATACTAAAATATTTACCGTTAAATGCCACACAGCATTTCCAGATGATGAATCAGAATTATAAGTTCTATTAAAACATCTTTCTAAAACTCTCATACTCGCAAGCCAATGAGAAATCACATATCTTGTCTAATGAAAGAGTAATCTTAATGGCATATTAAAAGCAGTTTATCATCACTTTTTGTAATCGTCACTCAAAGAGACTGTCGCATACTTAGCTTTTGTTAAAGAAATAAACTCAATATATATAAAATCCTCAATGTTAAATAATAGAGAATGTGATGTCTTGAGTTGATCGACATTTTCATTTAATCAAATCTGCTTCTTGTACCAAAGGAAGTACTATGGAGAGAAGATCGGCATCTACTTCGCTTGGCTGGGTTTCTACACCGAGATGCTGTCTTATGCCGCAGTTGTTGGTCTACTCTGTTTCATCTATGGCGTGGCCACCTTCGACAACAACGTCTGGAGGTGAGGATGAGGCTAGAAAACTGAGTGTAGAAGAAGACAGTTCATGCGTGTGGCAGTGCTGAGACTGCAATGCATCAAAGGGATAGTTCATTTTGAAATTAATTTTTGATATGTTTTATGTTACCTCAAGGGCATCCAAGATGTAGGTGTCTTTGTTTCCGCAGTATTTTCAATTTCGATATTTTTAGGTCAAACCGTTCTTGTCTGTCAGTCATATAATGGAGGTCTATGGTCACCACCTCATAGAGCATGCACAGACAAGTCCAAATTAAACATGATTTAATGACTCGTAAATGTAAGTACACATTGATGGCCTAAGACACGAAACGAGCGGTTTGTGTGAGAAAACGAACAGTATTTATAGCGTTTTACCTCTTGAAATCACAGTCACGTCCAAGTGATCTCTCTCGCGTGTACGTCACTCATTGTTTACACAGATTTCAGAAGTGTTACCCTTCACTGTGAAGATCTAAACATATTTAGATATACAGGAAATCGCAATGGAAGACGATTTCGATATATCAACAGACAAGGTTGAATTTTGTTCGTAACCACGCAAGAGATCACTTCTGACGCACTTGTGCAGACCGAAGCGCCCGGTCACTTGGACATGGCTGTGGTTACAAGGGGTAAAGGGATATAAATACTGTTCATTTTCTCACACAAACCGCTCGTTTCGTGTCTTAGGCCATCAATGTGTACTTACATTTACGAGTCATTAAATCATGTTTAATTTGGACTTCTCTGTGCATGCTCTTTGAGGTGGTGACCATAGACCTCCATTATATGACTGACAGACAAGAACGGTTTGACCTAAAAATATCAAAATTGAAAATACTGTGGAAACAAAGACACCTACATCTTGGATGCCCTTGAGGCAAGATAAAACATATTAAAAATTAATTTCAAAAAGGGAACTATCCCTTTAAGAATCACTCTGACACATTTCGGAAACACATAGAGGCCTGAGTTTGGGTTCACAGACAGTTGTTGTTGTGTTCTGTAGTAAAGAGATCTGTAACGAGACCATTGGAGGGCAGATTGTCATGTGTCCTCTCTGTGATAAGAAATGCGGCTACTGGAAGCTCAGCACAACCTGCAGCTCTTCCTGGGTGAGGAAAAATGTTTATATGGTGTAACAAGCATGTTTTTTTTGCATACTTATGGATGTAAAGTCATATCTTCTCCATCTAATTGCCTTTTAGCAATCGTATCTGTTTGACAACACGGCCACGGTGTTCTTTGCAATATTCATGGGGATATGGGGTGAGTAAAGACCTTTTTAGACATTTGTGTGCTCTTATTCTCTGTATTTGTTACATCAAACCACCATCAGCTTCTCATCATGCTTTAGTGCAGTTGATCAGCCAATGAAAATAGGGATGGGCCGTAATTTAAGAGAATGTGTTAAAGGAGTAGTTCACTTTTTTGAAAAAACTTTTGCTGATTTACTCACCCCCATGTCATCCAAGATGTCCACGTCTTTCTTTCTTCAGTCGAAAAGAAATTAAGGTTTTTTAATGAAAACATTCCAGCAGTTTTCTCCATATAATGGACTTCAATGGGAACCAAACGGTTCAAGGTCAAAAAGACAGTTTCAGTACAAACTGCAAACTGTTCAAAGGGCTTTAAACGATTCCAGACGATGAATAAGGGTCTTATCAAGCGAAACGATCGCTCATTTAAAAACGAAATAACAAAGTTTAAGTTTTATAAGCTCAAATGGTCGCCTTGCTCTGTTCTGTGATGCGCGTTCGTGACTCTCCTGTTTGAACTCGTTCGTCAAAATGAACGAATCTTTTTCCGAGTCAATTCGTTCGTTTTTTTCGTTGAATGAACCAAATGACTCGGAAAAAGATTCGTTCATTTTGATAAACGAGTTCGAACAGGAGAGTTATTCATCGTCTGGTGTCGTTTAAAGCCCTTTTAACAGTTTGTACTGAAAGTGTCTTTTGGACCTTGAACCGTTTGGTTCCCATTGAAGTCCATTATATGGAGAAAATCCTGGAATGTTTTCATCAAAAACCTTAATTTCTTTTTGACTGAAGAAAGAAAGACATGGACATCTTGGATGACATGGGGGTGAGTCAATTATCAGCAAAAGTTTTTTTGAATAGTGAACTACTCCTTTAATGTTTAGATAGTTTGAATTAGTTTACTAATTCACTAGTTTACTCTAATGGTAATAGATGATTCTTCTACTAAAACTAGTTGTCAGTCCAGATTTTCAATAAACATTGTGTTTGGCATGTCATGACATCTGGTTTGCGTGGAAACCATCATTTTTTGAAAGGATATGAATATAATGCATTCATGAAAGCAGATGATCAGTGTATTTGAAGCTGTATTGTGGTCTGGTGTCAGTGACTCTGTTCCTGGAGTTCTGGAAGCGGCGTCAGGCCCGACTGGAGTACGAGTGGGATCTGGTGGACTTTGAGGAAGAGCAACAACAGCTTCAGCTTAGACCCGAATACGAGATCAAGTGCACCAGTCGACGAATCAACAACGTCACACAAGTAAGCATCTACTTGCCTTTTGACCCAGGGATTGTATTTGTGTTCTTCATCCCTGCTCTTGGAGAGCCAACGACCTACAGAGTTTAGATCCAGATGTGCTCCAGTTCACCTGGCCATCAGTTGATTCTGCTGGAACGAAACGAAACAACTCCAGGACCGTGAATGAGGAAGCCATGGTTTAAAGGATTTGTAATTCATTTTAATGATTGATTCATTTTGCAGTGTATTATGCTACTGACATTTTTTTCTTCATTCTACAGAGAATTATTAATGCTCATAATGTTCTTCATTGCTTTATCTCTTCTTTCAGCAGATTTTATATGAGATAATCGTATTATATAATTGTGATGCATACATGTGGACATAATCAAACTCAGGCTAGTTAGACGAGGTTCAGTGATATTGGGGAGTTGCCTCACTCACTCAGTGCCGTTTAGCATGAAATGAAAATGAGACCGATGAATTATGTTCAGTATGTTGTTCTGCATTAATGTCTCTGGTCTAATGTAATTGTCTCATATTTTATGAAGTTTTTCAGCGTTTCATTAGTGAATGACACATGTCTATTCACACAAAGCTGTAAAATCTACTGTTAAAGCAGTAGTTCACTTTTAAAAAAACTTTTGCTGATAATTTACTCACCCCCATGTCATCCAAGATGTCCATGTCTTTCTTTCCTCAGTCGAAAAGAAATTAAGGTTTTTGATGAAAACATTCCAGGATTTTCTCCATATAATGGACTTCAATGGGAACCAAACGGTTTAAGGTCCAAAAGACACTTTCAGTGCAAACTGTTCAAAGGGCTTTAAACGACACCAGACGATGAATAAGGGTCTTATCAAGCGAAACGATCACTCATTTAAAAAAATAAATAATAAAGTTTAAGTTTTATAAGCACAAATGCTCGCCTTGCTCTGTTCTGTGATGCGCGTTCGTGACTCTCCTGTTCGAACTCGTTCATCAAAATGAACAAATCTTTTTTTCATGTCATTTGGTTCATTCAACGAACGAAATGAATGAGTTGACTCTGGAAAAGATTTGTTCACTTTGATGAACGAGTTCGAACAGGAGAGTCACAGTACAGAGCAAGGCGAGCATTTGTGCTTATAAAACTTAAACTTTGTTATTTATTTATTAAATGAGCGATCGTTTCGCTTGATAAGACCCTTATCCATTATTCATTAAACTGGAATCGTGTAAAGCCCGTTGACCAGTTTGCAGTTTGCAGTGAAACTGTCATTTGGACTTTAAACCGTTTGGTTCCCATTGAAGTCCATTATATGGAGAAAATCCTGGAATGTTTTCATCAAAAATCTTAATTTCTTTTCGACTGAAGAAAGAAAGACATGGACATCTTGGATGACATGGGGGTGAGAAAATTATCAGAATTTTTTTTTAAAGTGAACTAATCCTTTAATGTTGAGAAAACCAGTGAACCTGAAATCCGATTCAGTTTCAAACCCTATAAATATGAATATGGTTTGGATTGGGTTTGTAAAAATCTGCTGTCTAACAGTGTTAATTGGACAGAAAATGAGTTTACTGAGTCCCCTCAGGTGTTGGACGTCCAGGTTAGTTTACTGAGAAACTAGATAATTGCGTGTTTGTTTGACTTTGCTCACGCTGTATAGGAACAGGAGTGGGTTCTAGACCAGACACCAGCTGATAAAGCAGGCAGGTTTCTCCTGTGCTGGACCACTGTAGTCTTGTGGGTAAGACAGGCACAGGACGAAAAGAGATTGGTTTGATGTGTGTGAGTGTGTGTATAGCATTAGCGACCTGCTCGCCGTGTGATCCCAGCTAGTCGTAGAATTGATCTGATTTTAGCGATCTCATTAGAAACAGGACGAGTCCTCTAGACAGCAGTGTGTACAGTGACGGCACTAGTGCAGTGCTAGATTAGGGCTTCTGTCCCAGGTGTGTGTGTGTGGTGGTGGTTGCTCATGTTCCCTGCTTTGCTTGCTTGCTATGTAGGAGATGGAGCCCTATTTACCTCTAACAAGCAAGTGTGCTCGCTCAATGCTGTCTGGGGCCACCGTCCTCTTCTGGGTGAGCATCACAACTTACAGCAGACTGAGACTTTCATTTTCCTTATACAGTAAAGTACAAATGTTGTCACCTTTTTATATTAGCACATATGTACAAAAATACAGAGGGGTTCAAAAGTCTTAGACAACACTGAAAATTTGGGATTTAACTTGGAGATACTTTGAAACTTGGAAGTTTTGCGATTTTTAAACATCATAAATTACCCCCCAAAAAAATAAAAAATAATAATTGTCCATGATTTACTGCCCCTTAAAGGGATAGTTCATGTTGAATTTAATGAACCGTTCAACCAGTCAAAGCGTTCTTGTCTGTCAGTCATATAATGGAGGTCTATGGTCACCACCTCAAAGAGCATGCACAGAGAAGTCCAAATTAAACATGATTTAATGACTTGTAAATGTAAGTACACATTGATGGCCTAAGACACGAAACGAGCGGTTTGTGTGAGAAAACGAACAGAATTTTATCGTTTTTACCTCTAGGTTTTGGAATTTGGACTTCTCTGTGCATGCTCTTTGAGGTGGTGACCATAGACCTGCATTATATGACTGACAGACAAGAACGGTTTGACCTAAAAATATCAAAATTGAAAATACTGTGGAAACAAAGACACCTACATCTTGGATGCCCTTGAGGTAAGATAAAACATACCAAAAATTAATTTCAAAGTAAACTATCCCTTTAAGCCGTCCTAGGTGTCTATGACTTTCTTATTTCAAACAAACACAACTGACGGAAGCTAGCTATTTTAGTTTATAAAGTTTTTTTAAATGGATATTTTTCTTACACAAATGCCTCGCTTCACTTCAGAAGGCTTTTATTTACCCCCCGGAGCCGTAAGGATTACTTTTATGATGGATGGATCATGACATGATATTATCATCGTCATATTTTGTATGTTGTTGTAGAGTCGTTTTTTTTTTTTTTTTTTGATGGGGACAATGCACATTAATGAACTTCTGAATTGAGACAACAAAACAGACGTAAACATGCCGGATTATAGCCACAGGGCTAATTTACATCCGTAGTCCCTAGACAAATAACAAAAAATACAAAGATTACAACAAACAAAATAACAACAAAAACAAAATAAACAAAATATACTCTAAAATATACTCCCATCGCTCGTTGTGTATCGCTATCATGGTTGAACAGGACAAAAAGTCTGATTACCACATTATCGTGTGTCGTTAGGACAGATGAGGTGATGGAGAAATATTTGAGACTGCATTATTTCTTCAATAAGCAAATTTGTTTAATGCTCTTTGGTACTTTGGATCATTTTGAAATCATGCTGGATAACGTCAGATTTGGTTCAGCTCGAGTGCTGCTTTCATTTACGCAAAATAGAGACACAAAATACTATGAAATTCCCTTTTTTTCTTTTTTAAATAAAGCCAATTGCTCTTAACAAAGTACACAAAAAACATTTTCACTAGTGGTCTCAGATTTTTGAACCCCACTGAATATATTAGCTCTGTTCCAATGGTGGAGCGTTTTTAAGATTTCCACTCTAGAGGGTGGTTTCACTTTTTTTGCGTTTTTAAGCCCAAAAACGGCGTCGCCGTGTAAACGAAAGGCACATCTGATAAAATATTTTTACGTTTTCACCCGCGAGCGTTCTCGTGTAAACACAGGGCCTAAAGGGTAAAAACCGGTAAAAACGTAAAAGTCTGCTAGACAGTGAAGGTTGTACACAGGCGTTGTTGTGTGACAGTGCTTCACATCGCCACCTAGCCGCCTGGAGTGCATACTACATTGAATTTCACACACTTTTGCGTCACCATATGAGAGCGGATTTCCCACCCATAACGCTCGTCTAAACGCAGAATAAAAAGTGATAACGCAACACCACTTTTGCGTTTTCTCTTCAGATCGTTTCCGTGTAAACATAGCCGAAGGCATCGTGCACAACGATGCTATTTAAAACCGAAAGTCGGACTGTTTACTCAATATATGCATGTGCTATGTTCTTCTATGCTTATTAGAGTGTTGTGTCATTAGCTAAGCAACTTGCTAATATCAAAAACAGTTTAAATCCATTGTGAATCAAATCTTCAGTAAACATTGCATATAGAACACTTTTTGTTTAAAGTTGCGAATTAAATTATATATTGTTATTGTATTGTATTTAATGACTGCAGTTCCAAATGAATAACTTAAGAGATTTCACAGCAGTTCGGTGGCGTTTACACAACATCGTTTTCAACCAAAAACCGAAAACTTTTGGTTATGGTGGCCTGAAATCGCAACTTTTCAAATCGGGTTTCACGTTTTTTTGAAAATTATACTGTTATTGTCTTCATGTAAACTACAAAACCATACATTTGTGAAAACAGTGACGTCATGCGCATGCGTATTACGCGTTCAGTCCATAGCCGCGTGTGTTTCTTTACAAAGTGACGTCGCCAACTACTGGCCAGGCAGCAGAATACAGCGATTTTAGTCTTTTTCGCGGATCCGTGTGAACGGGATCGATTTGACATCGTTGTCGCCTGCACGCTTTTCTTTTTTTTGTACATTTTTGTCATATAAATATACCCTTAAAAGCTGCCGATGTTGGTAGTAGATTTGAAACAGAGCTATTATATACTGTAGCAAATACCTATTAGCGTAATATCTGTGTTAGACTTCTGACTGAATGTTAATAAGTCACTGGACTGTACGGACACAGAGTCACACATCAGTAAGTCAGTAAGTTAAGTTTGCCTGAGAATGCATGTTTTTACCAGCATGAGGCGTTTCACTGTTTTGGCATGACGTAGTTCGTAGTTTCCACAGTGTTCTTAGAAACAAAACAAAAAATTACAATATTTTTATATGAATAATTGAGTAGTGTATACTAATTGCAGTGTGTGAGTTGTTTTGTGTGTGACGTTTACCTCTCTCGCCCCGAAACCCAGATCTCTCTGATTATCGCCAGTATAATCGGTGTGATCGCGTACCGTCTGGCAGTGTTCGCGGCGTTTGCCAGCATCATGAAGGAAAACGAAACCAATAAGCTGGATGTGGTTGGAAGCCTCATCACACCCCAGTTTGCCACGTCCGTAACTGCTTCCTGCATCAACTTCGTCATCATCATGATCCTGAACTTCCTGTATGAGCGCGTAGCCATCAAGATCACTGACATGGGTGAGTCTTTATCTCCCAGACTCTTTCTTTACCTCAATTATGCTGACTAATGTTGTAACTTTTTAAAAAATATAATAAATACCTTTTAAATAAGACTATAAATCAATGTTATTTATGATCATTTCGATTTTTTTCCCCTATTAATTTATTGTATTTGTCATTTGCAACTCGATTTTTCTGATATGTTCCAATTAATTCTTATACCATGGTCTGGGTGAATACTCGATTCTGATTGGCTGCAGGGTGTCCGTTAAAAAGTGATAGAGGACACCTAGTAAAGTAGTTCTGGTGAAACTGCCTGTTTACCATTCGAAATGAATAAATAAATGCGCTGCCTACAACGGCTGTGAGTAACCATAGCAACAGGCAGTCACATGCTCTATCATCTAACGTTAGATATTATAGCCTAAGGGCCGTTACATAGTCAACGCATCGGTACGCATACGCGTCCGCATGGCTATGCATCGCTACGCTTTGGCCGCCATTATGCGTCGATGCGTAGCCAAATGTGTCGTCCTAGTTTTTGATACGCGACGCACTGATGCGCGCAATACTATGCGTTATCGGTGGGGGCGACATTGCAAGAATTGTACATTAATTCAAATATATCATGTTAACAGAAGAAGAAGGTTTGAATACAATGGCGGGCGAGGAGGAAAAATTATACGAGCTTATCCCCGCATTTATATCATCCGCATTTATACGACAGAATTCACAATCACAATTAGTAGGCTACACTCAAATAAAATTGCGTTGGAAAATGCCTGGAGAGAGGTTGCAATCGCGATGGGAAAGACAGAATCAGGTGAAAACGGACTGGAAAAGTGCCCGTGACAAATTTACCAGCCTGGTTATATGAATTAATGGTTTATGGATATGAATTAATGAATTAAAATACCAAATTAGTTAAAATGTGTAATGGTTTTTACATAATTTAAATAATACCAAATTATAAAAAAAATGTGTAATGGTTTTCACATAAAACCAAATAAGTTAAAATGTGTAAAGTGTTAAATAATAATAAAAAACTCATGCTTCAAATCGAACTTTTATCAATTTATTTGTCAGTGCTACCCAATCGTAGCACACTGTAGCCTATTGAAACACGCCAGCATCTGATAAAAAGTAATCAGCCAGCTGCTCCCTGACAAGTGCCGCTCTCCCGGGAGGGTCTGCTGCTGCCGACCGAAAACCGTGGTCCGTCGACCATGTTCTGGTCCCCCACAACGTGCTGCCTCCACTCCACTTCAGTGGATGCCAGAAAGTTGTGGAGAGCCACGCACGCCTTCACGAGCTTCACCGCTTTTTCAGGTTTGCAGTGAAAAATCTACTACCCCCTGTTGCGTGACCGGTGTATTGCATTTTACGCATCGCCCGTGACGCTTGCGTCTGCTTTAACACTATGAAAGGGAACGCGTTGCTCGCGTCACTCGCGTTGCTTTCTCGCGTAGCTCGCGTTGACTATGTAACGGCCCTAATACAACAATGAGCGACTTCGTGCTATTTCTTTTAACATTTATGGAGAATATGGCAACTTTGACGACTGGTATGCTGCTGAAGAAAGAAAAAATGTAAATAAAACGGAGGAAATTACACCGCTGCTGCGCTGCTCCATTGAACTCTATTGGTAACGACGTAACTTGCGACCATTGGATAACGATGCTTTCGGGAAACGCACCCCTGAATGAGACCCTGCGGGAGTTTTACGCAGCTGTCCAGACAACCAAGGCAGGAGAAGGCTGAACGCTACAGCGTTTCAAGCCTAAGGAGCCTGAGGCAAATGACCCTCTCTTTGATCTGATTAATTTATTGCCCTCTATAACGTTAAGCGCAAATCGCTGGAGCTCAAAGCTAATTGTTTTTTATTGTTGTTTGATTAATTGTTTTATGTGTAATAAAAAAAAAACTATGCCTACCTTTGTGTTTCATGAAAAAAAAATGCATTTGTGAACCTGAAGGGATACGAGCTAAGCGGACTATAGGCTAAATATCTCCGGTTGCTAAATAAACAGTCAGGCAAGTTATTATTTGTAAAAACTAGATTTAGCCTAATTAAAATATAAACTAATGTTTAAAAATGTTTTATTTGGCAAGTGACCATGGTATAAGCGGGTTAATGCCCTCCGAGGTGTCCATTGTCAGGTTTTAATGGACTTCGGCGGAGGCAACCGTCCTCCGCTGCGCGTCGGCCGGTTTACGCCTCGCCGTCGTCCATTAAAACCTGACAATGGACACCTCGGAGGGCATTAACCCTTACATAAATACTGGTGAATAAGCAATTGTACAGTTACTGAAGTATTTCCGTAATAAAGCTATTTTTGTAGGTTTGCACTCTGACTTTTATTCACTCCACAGAGGTTCCCAAAACGCACGTGGAGTACGAGAACAAGCTGACGGTGAAGATGTTCCTCTTCCAGTTTGTCAACTACTATTCCTCGTGTTTTTACGTCGCCTTTTTCAAGGGCAAATTTGTGGGTTACCCTGGCAACTACGCCTACATGTTCGGCAAGTGGAGCGGGTTGAGAAATGAAGAGGTAGACCTGACATCCCATGAGAATTATTTCCAATCCCATTATTATTTCACCTTTTAAAATGTTTTTTCACATGAATGATTGTCTGTGTAACTTTAGCACAATACAATGCATATTATTGTGTGTAATTATAATTCATGAATTATGAAGTTCTTATTTGTGATGATTATAATTGTATTTCCAGTGCGAGCCAGGCGGCTGTTTGATTGAGTTAACCACTCAGTTAGTGATAGTGATGGTGGGTAAACAGGTTTGGGGGAACATTCAGGAAGCACTCGTCCCGTAAGTCCCCATGACATCGTTATCACACTATATTCATAACTATCATTGTTTGTTGCATGACGAGGGTATATAACTAAAGTAATTCTTAAAGAAGTAGTTCACTTTTTTTAAAAAAACTTTTGCTGATAATTTACTCACCCCCATGTCATCCAAGATGTCCATGTCTTTCTTCCTTCAGTCGAAAAGAAATTAAGGTTTTTGATGAAAACATTCCAGGATGTTCTCCATATAATGGACTTCAATGGAAACCAAACGGTTCAAGGTCCAAAAGACACTTTCAGTGCAAACTGTTCAAAGGGTTTTAAACGATTCCAGACGATGAATAAGGGTCTTATCAAGCGAAACGATCGCTCATTTAAAAAATAAATAACAAAGTTTAAGTTTTATAAGCACAAATGGTCGCCTTGCTCTGTTCTGTGACTCTCCTGTTCGAACTCGTTCATCAAAATGAATGAACCTTTTTTCGTGTCATTTGGTTCATTCAATGAACGAGATGAATGAATTGACTCGGAAAAAGATTTTGATGAACGAGTTCGAACAGGAGAGTCACGAACGTGAATCACAGAACAGATCAAGGCGGGTATTTGAGCTCATAAAACTTAAACTTTGTTTTATTTATTAAATGAGCGATCGTTTCACATGATAAGACCCTTATTCATCGTCTGGTGTCGTTTAAAGCCCTTTGAACAGTTTGCACTGAAACTCTCATTTGGACCTTGAACCGTTTGGTTCCCATTGAAGTCCATTATATGGAGAAAAATCCTGGAATGTTTTCATCAAAAACCTTAATTTCTTTTCGACTGAAGAAAGAAAGACGTGGACATCTTGGATGACATGGGGGTGAGTAAATTATCAGCAAAAGTTTTTTGAAAAGTGAACTACTCCTTTAATTTCATGACTAAACAGAGTATGACAATTCAGATCCACTCAATATGGCTGTGAGATTCTATGTATTTTTTAGTGTTTTCAATTGATTTATTAGTGTTCATTGTTTATTTATTGATAGAGGGTAGTGTTTTATATATTTCTATATGTTCAGCTGGTTGCGTAACTGGTGGGTGAGCAGAAGTGCTCGTAATCATCCAGAGAGCCTGTACAGCCGCTGGGAGCAGGACCATGACCTCCAGACCTTCAGTCAGCTCGGCCTGTTCTACGAGTACCTGGAGATGGGTGAGTGGAGACACACACACACACACACACACACACTCTCTCGGGCAAAAAAAGTTCAAGTTAAAGTGCTTTACACAGAAAGGAATCAAAATAATCACAGAATAAAAGCAAGGAAAATTTAAATAGTTAGAAAAGGAATTAAATGAGATATATGATACAGTATAAAATGAATTAATTCACTTTGAAATGAATTTTTGGTATGTTTTATCTTACCTCTAGGGCATCCAAGATGTAGGTGTCTTTGTTTCCACAGTATTTTCAATTTTGACATTTTTAGGTCAAACCATATAATGGAGGTCTATGGTCACCACCTCAAAGAGCATACACAGATTAAAGTCCAGATTAAACATGATTTAATGACTCGTAAATGTAAGTAAACATTGATGGCCTAAGACCATAGACCTCCATTATATGACTGACAGACAAGAACGGTTTGACCTAAAAATATCAAAATTGAAAATACTGTGGAAACAAAGACACCTACATCTTGGATGCCCTTGAGGTAAGATAAAACATATCAAAAAATAATTTCAAAGTGAACTATCCCTTTAACTAGTTTCAAAGTAGCTTTACTTGTAACGTTTTGCTTTCAACCTGCAGTAAGTCAGTTTTGCAGACAGATGGTGCTGTAGCTTATCTTTGTGTGGAGCAGCACTTCATCTCATCTTTGTTTTGCAGTTATCCAGTTTGGCTTCATCACCCTGTTTGTGGCCTCTTTCCCGCTGGCTCCTCTGCTGGCTCTGATGAATAATATCTTGGAAGTGCGAGTGGATGCCTGGAAGTTCACGACTCAGTTTCGCAGGCCCGTGGCAGCAAAAGCTCACAGCATTGGGGCATGGGAGGAGATCCTCAACATGATCGCTGTTTTCTCAGTGGTCACCAATGTGAGTCTGTTTGATTTAGTATTACTTAAAGGAGTAGTTCACTTTTCAAAAAACTTTTGCTGATAATTTACTCACTCCCATGTCATCCAAGATGTCCATGTCTTTCTTTCTTCAGTCGAAAAGAAATTAAGGTTTTTGATGAAAACATTCCAGGATTTTTCTCCATATAATGGACTTCAATGGGAACCAAACGGTTCAAGGTCCAAATGAGAGTTTCAGTGCAAACTGTTCAAAGGGCTTTAAACAATTCCAGATGATGAATAAGGGTCTTATCAAGCGAATCGATCGCTCATTTAATAAATAAATAACAAAGTTTAAGTTTTATAAGCTCAAATGCTCGCCTTGCTCTGTTCTGTGATGCGCGTTCGTGACTCTCCTGTTCGAACTCGTTCATCAAAATGAACAAATCTTTTTCCGAGTCAATTTGTTCATTTTCGTTCGTTGAATGAACCAAATGACTCGAAAAAAGAATCGTTCATTTTGATGAACGACTTCGAACAGGAGAGTCACGAATACTGATCACAGAACAGAGCAAGGCGAGCATTTGAGCTTATAAAACTTAAACTTTGTTATTTTATATATTTTTTTTTAAATGAGCGGTCGTTTCGCTTGATAAGACCCTTATTCATCGTCTGGAATCGTTTAAAGCCCTTTGAACAGTTTGCACTGAAACTGTCTTTTGGACCTTGAACCGTTTGGTTCCCATTGAAGTCCATTATATGGAGAAAATACTGTAATGTTTTCATCAAAAATCCTAATTAGGGCCCAAGCCCTGAAAGGGCGAAGGCCCTATTGTTTTCCTTGCGATTATTTTTCTTCTCTATTATTATAATAATTATTATTTTACTACCTTTTGGGCACTTTTGGGGCCCTTAACGTGCTCGAAAACTCTTGAAACTTTGCACACGGGTCAGAACCCGCGGCCATCAGAGCCGGGCTGAAGCTGGTACCTGGGCGTGGCAGGGGGGCTCGTCAGCGCCCCCTGGAACGGGGTCCGAACACTCGGTCCATAACTCAAACACGCTTGCATGTAATAATATGAAACTCGGTACACATGTTGATCTCATCGTTTCATCTATACCTCGCGCTCTTACTTTTTACCCCAGCCCAACAGGAAGTCGGCTATTGAGGTTTGTTTGTAAAACGCTCGCAATGGTATTTGAAATACTCCTCCTAGAGCTTTGATCCACATTCGACGAAACTCGGTCAGCGTGAAGTCAAGACATTGAGGATGAAAGTTTGCGAGGGGATTTTTGATATCTCGAACGGTTTGTCCGTGGCGAGGAAACGAAATCATGGCGAGAAACGTGAAACAGGAAGTGTGTTATAACTTCAGCATACATTAACTGATCTTGATGAAACTTCAGCAGTGTGCTCGCTGTAAGAGGACGATCACATGGATGTGACTATTGTGAGTAAAAGTTATAGCGCCACCAACTGGCAGCAGGAAGTGTGTCACTTTCAAAATGCTTTGAAATCACCCTTTTATTTTTACCCGATTTGCTTCAAACTTCATCTGTATAATGTAAACATACGGCAGATGTAGACCTGTGAATGGATTCTTGATATCTTTGATACTGTTGCCGTGGCAACGCATCAAACTTTACCCTTCTTTTAGGATGCTTTTAGGATGCTTTTGAGACCCTTAGCATGCTTCAAATTGCATGAAACTCGACAGACACATAACATTTATTAGCCAGTAGACATGTGCAAAGTTGCAGAAACGGGCGTGGTGAGGGCTCAGTAGCGCCACCTTTTGACAAAAGTGGGGTGGTTAGTTTTAACTAGAGTTACAAAAATTGGTATGTATATTGTACTCCTCGAGCCGGACAACTTTCTAATTGACACTTATTAGCTAGGACCCACAGAAAGTCAGATATTTTTGTTTGAATATGGCCACTCTGAGCCTTTGGCTGGCTGGCTGGCTGTCTGTGTGTGTGTGTGTGTGTGTGCAGGGGGAGGGGGCTTAACCATTTCACTGCTGTGTGTATGACCTGCATAAAGAAAATACATTTCTCAAGCCTGGTATTTTTTAAATAAGTTTTTATTTTTATTTTTTATAAGTAAAGGCATATAACTAGTTTAATTGTAGTGAATTGACAATAGTTTTATATAATTAGTTTATTAATCAGATTAACTTGGTCAATAAACTTGGTCTGAAAATTTGGTCCATAAATCAAACACACTTGCATGTAATAATATGAAACTTGGTACACATATAGATCTCATCGTTTCATATATACTTCACACTCTTACTTTTTACCCCAGCCCAACAGGAAGTTGGCTATTTAGGGTTGTGTTTAAAACACATGCAATGTAATTTAAATTATTGCTCCTAGAGCACTGAACCAAATTCGACGAAACTCGATCAGCGTGAAGTCAAGACATTAAGGATGAAAAAGTGCCACGGGATTTTTGATATCTCGAACGGTTTGGCCGTGGCGAGGAAACGAAATTATGGCGAGAAACATGGAACAGGATGTGTGTTATAACTTCAGCATACATTAACTGATCTTGATGAAACTTCAGCAGTGTTTTCGCTGTAAGAGACCGATCACATGGATGTGACTATTGTGAGTCAAAGTTATAGCGCCACCAACTGGCAGCAGGAAGTGTGTCACTTTCAAAATGCCGTGGCAACGAAACAAACTTTAACATTATTTTTTGATGCTTTTGGGACTCTTAGCTTGCTTGAAATTGCTTGAAACTCAACAGATACATCACATTTATTAGCCAATAGACATGTGCAACTATGGCAAAAGATTAAAGTAATGTCAAAAAAGTAAACACTAAAAGCCTCATATCTTCTAAAAATGTAATTATACATCATTTGTTTCTAAATTAAATTATACAAATATTATAACTTCCCCAATTTTTCCTTTTTTTTCATTTAAGAATTGTGTTTACGTTCAAAAACAGCCAGAATTGTTGTAAAATTCATAAAAAAATAATAATCTGAGTCATACGTAGTGCTATACTGCCCTCTTGTGTTCAATATCAGGTAGGCCTATTGTGTATATTCCCACCGGTTAATCAACGTGTGACTCCGCTGGGACTTGGGAGCTTTTAAATCGCTTACTTAAAACCGAAAGTCAAAATACGGATGTCCGCACAAGACATTAATGGTGTGGAGTAGAGCGAGCATTTTAAATAAATTCCTATTAAGTAGGATTGAACTAAACAGAAAGAATGTTCACTCTGTTCTGCTGGTTCCTCGCTGGTGGATCATATGATTACTTTGTCATAATCTATGACAAAAATGCTATTATAAACCATATTAATAATAGATAATACACATTGCTCTTATTTTTGAAAAATACATTCATGAAAAACAAGATAACAAAAATCATTAAAAAAAAATATAGCCATGGCTGCTATAAAGCAACATATAATTGAAAGGCAATTAATAATCTGTCATTACGTCACTGCATTATGATATTACGGCTCCAATACGGTGCAGCACAAAGCACTTATGTGCATCCCGAGCGGAGAATGATGTGCTTGAAGCCACATGAAGTTACAGCGCATTGAGTCCGTATTGAAAAGTTCAAAGCACAAAGGAAATACATATTTATGAACAGTGTATTATACATTATCTATCTATGCAATAGTTTATTGAGCCTTTTCTTTTAAAGGTTTTAAATTTCAGTTACTGTGTGCGTGAAGAACAATTATAGTGCTCTGACTCTAGTGTTGTGATCTAACCGACAGCGTCCGACACCCGGTAGAAAGTAACACGATTAAGTTACAGCAATAAAGTCCAGCAAGAAAAAGTTTCTTCATTCGAAAATATAGACCTTTAGACCTTTATCTTAAAGATCCAGTATAATAGGATTAACATTGAATCATTGAAGATCGTTTCATCATTGACTGTAACCGAATGTGACGTGCTGTTTGAATGCTGAATGGAGAATGACTGACAGGCGCAGAGAGGGAAAAGTTTGTGTTCTTGAATTTAATGACTTAAATATTAATTTCTATATCACATAATAGCTTCAGAACACTAATAATACAGTACACAAAAACTTTATGGTACTTTAGAAAGTTTTTGTGCCTTTGTGCCTAACAGAATAGTATATATGCACAATATAGAATTTGAATCAGCCTCGTCAAAGATGGCAGTGTCAGAGCCGATACCGATCCTGAGTATCTAATCGGCGCACTTCTTTTCAACAGTCAAATTGAAATTGAAATTGCTTGAAACTCAACAGATACATCACATTTATTAGCCAGTAGACGTGCAAAGTTTCAGAAACGGGCAATGTGCAAGGACTAAATAGCGCCACCTTTTGACAAAAGTGGGGTTGTTAGTTTTATCTACAGTTACAAAAATCGGTATATACATTGTACTCCTCAAGCCGGACAACTTTCTAATACATAGTCATTAGCTCGGACCAAGAGGAAGTCAGATATTTTGGTTTGAATATGGTGAGCCTCTCTCTGAGCCTACGTCCCTGTATGGCAAGCCCTTTTAACATTTAAAAGCTAAGTTTGCCTGTCCGGAATTAACATTGTAGATATCAACAACGTCTTTCTGTCTATTCGTAATTACATTTTGGATAGTTTGTATTATCATTTAAGACATCTGTAACATAATTGTGACTAGTCGAAATGACAGAGTATGGCAAGCCGTTTTAACATTTAATCATAAAAGGGCCAAAGCCTTCGGCACCGCTACCCGGGTGCCTTTAGGTAACTAAAGGAACCGGGGTTGCGGTGCCACCGGCTTGGGCCCGCCATCGCTGCTCGCAGCTATATTTTCTTTTCTTTTCGACATCTTGGATGACATGGGGGTGAGTAAATTATCAGCAATTATTTTTAAAGTGAACTACTCCTTTAATGTCAGTAATTAGGGCCCAAGCCCTGAAAGGGCGAAGGCCCTATTGTTTTCCTTCCGATTATTTTTTTTTTTTTTTTCTTTTATTTTTCTAACGACTATTCGGGCACTTTTGGGGCCCTTAACATGCTCGAAAACTCTTGAAACTTTGCACACGGGTCAGAACCCGCGGCCATCAGGGCCGGGCTGAAGCTGGTACCCGGGCGTGGCAGGGGGGCTCGACAGCGCCCCCTGGAACGGGGTCCGAACACTTGGTCCATAAATCAAACACGCTTGCATGTAATAATATGAAACTCGGTACACATGTTGATCTCATCGTTTCATCTATACCTCGCGCTTTTACTTTTTACCCCAGCCAGACAGGAAGTCGGCTATTTAGGGTTGTTCGTAAAACACTCGCAATGGAATTTTTAATACTCCTCCTAGAGCTTTGATCCAAATTCGACGAAAACTCGGTCAGCGTGAAGTCAAGACATTGAGGATGAAAGTTTGCGAGGGGATTTTTGATATCTCGAACGGTTTGGCCGTGGCGAGGAAACAAAATTATGGCGAGAAACGTGAAACAGGAAGTGTATCATAACTTCAGCACACATCAACCGATCTTGATGAAACTTCAGCAGTGTGTTCGCTGTAAGAGGACGATCACATGGATGTGACTATTGTGAGTCAAAGTTATAGCGCCACCAACTGGCAGCAGGAAGTGTGTCATTTTCAAAATGCTTTGAAATCACCCTCTAATTTTAACTCGATTTGCTTCAAACTTCATCTGTATAATGCAAATACATGGCAGATGAAGACCTGTAAATGGATTCTTGATATCTTTGAAACTGTTGCCGTGGCAACGCATCAAACTTTACCATTCTTTTAGGATGCTTTTGAGACTCTTAGCATGCTTCAAATTGCATGAAACTCGACAGACACATCACATTTATTAGCCATTAGACATGTGCAACGTTTCAGAAACGGGTGTGGTGAGGGCTCAGTAGCGCCACCTTTTGACAAAAGTGGGGTTGTTAGTTTTATCTACAGTTACAAAAATCAGTATGTATATTGTACTCCTCGAGCCGGACAACTTTCTAATTGACACTCATTAGCTAGGACCCACAGAAAGTCAGATATGTTTGTTTGAATGTAGAGAAAATCTCAGAATTTTGCCAGTCTCTCAGTGTCTCTCTGTGTGAGTGAGAGGAGGGGCGCCTGTCAGGTTAATTTTAACCCTTTATTTGCTGTGTGCAACTTCTCTGGCATTTTCGGGGGCCTTAACATCCTCTAAAACTCTTGAAACTTTGCACACGGGTCAGAACCCATGGCCATCAGGGCCGGGCTGAAGCTGGTAACCGGGCGTGGCAGGGCGGCTCGACAGCGCCCCCTGGACTGGGATTCGAAAATTTGTCCATAAATCAAACACACTTGCATGAATTAATATGAAACTCGGTACAATTAAAGATCACATCAGGCCAAACAACTTTCGTGCTCTAAGTTTTAAGAAGGAAGTTGGGAATTATGGGTTGTTTGAATAATTCTCCTAGGAGAAATACATCAAATTACAACGCATGTGTTTACCAATCACAACCAAACTCGGTGTGCATGAAGTCAAGACATTGAGGATGCTCAATTCCGGACGGATTTTTGATATCTCGAACGGTCTGGCCGTGACGAGGAAATGAATTTTATGACTAAAAAAGGACACATAAAGTGTGTTATAACTTTGCTCATTTTACCTACAGTTACAAAACTTTCCACGTATATTGTTCTCGTCAAGTCGATCAACTTTCCAATTTAAAGTCATTCGCTCTGAGCAACAGAAAGTCAGATATTGTAGTTTGAATGGATTTATTTCCCCTGCGATTCACTCTCTCTCTCTCTCTCTCTCTCTCTCTCTCTCTCTGTGTGGGTGTGTGTGTCTGTGTGGGGAGGGGAGGGCTGTTGTCTGTGTTTGTGTGTGTGTGTGTGCATGTGTGTGTGTGTGGGGGGGAGGGGAGGGCTGTTGTCTGTGTTTATGTATGTTTGAACCACACAGTGTGGCTGGCTGCGATTTTTCCTATAAGTCCTTGTCTCTAAGTCCTTGTCTTTTTGCATAACAATTTAGTATTTTTTTAAATGACAAAATAGGCATATAACCCCCATCTTTTAAATGTATAGTTTGCTTTAAATAAAAGTAAGATTGTATTTGTAATTGAAGCTGAATGAATTTAAAATTCTTGTGCTATATTTCAATATATTTGTTTTCCTTAAGATTTTAAAACACTAACTTCATTCTTTTCTGAATTACAAATATTTGTTTCTGTATAAAAAATACTCTGACTAAAAACACATTTGATGTTTCTTTTTCTATTTTTATTTACATGTATTTATGTATGTGTGTGTGTGTGTGTGTGTGTGTATAAAGTGCAGGTTTTTTTTAGATAAAGTAGAATTTCTATAACTATGTGTTGAACTGATAAATCACTGTGTGTTAAACACAATCTACTTAATACAGACAACTTCATTATAAAGATAAATAACAAATCCAAAAAAATATATGATTATAATCTATGACAAAAAAAGCCATTACAAACTATATTAGTGGTAAATACACATTGCTCTTTGTATTGTTGTAAAATACATTCATGAAAAACAAGATAACAAAAATCAAAAAGATAAATTATTTTAGATAATTATTTTAAATGTATAGCAGAGATGTTAAATGAGGCAGCAACATACAAACTTTCTAGAACATCATGGACCTGAATAGCTGGTTTTTATGGAGGACAGTGAAGAGGAAGAGGGTGCAAATCAAACAGCTCATTCTCAGACTACACAGCAAACAGCTTAAGTTTTTAGTGCTTTGTTTGAGGTTTTTAGTGCTCTGTCCTATCTTTTATCAACACATAATAGATAGAACAGAACAAGAAAGGCAATTAATAATCTGTCATTGCATTATGATATCAAAGGCTCAGTACAGTGTGGCACAAAACGCTTATGCGCATCCCGAGTGGAGAATGATGCGCTTAAAGCCACATGGAGTTACAGCGCATCGAGTCCGCATTGATGCAAGCTCTACAATACACTTCTTTTCGACAGTCAAAGTGGGGGTTACGTTTTTGCACGTCATACAGAATAACCCTAAAGGCACCAAGGTGGCGGTGCCACCGGCTTTATATTAAATATAAATATAGCTGTGAGCAGCGATAAAGGGCCAAAGCCGGCGGTACCACCATCCCGGTGCCTTTGGGTAACTAAAGGCACCGGGGTTGCGGTGCCACCGGCTTGGGCCCGCAATCGCTGCTCGCAGCTATATTAATGTTATTGATTTGTTCGTCAGGCTTTCATCGTCTCATTTACGTCTGACATGATCCCTCGGCTGGTGTATCTGTATGCGTATCACCCGGGCAATGAGATCACTATGGAAGGATACATCAACAACAGCCTTTCAGTCTTCAACATCTCCCAGATTCCGATCGAAAACCGTCCCGAGGACGGCGAGAACCCAGAGTGGTACGACAGCACCAACATCACCACCTGCAGGTACTGTAGTGTATGTTTGTGCTGGGTCTCTCCACAGATATTCATGGTAACACTGATAAACATGAAGTTGGTTGATCTTCTAGATACCGTGACTACCGCTACCCTTCAGGACACGAGAAAGAGTACAAGCACACTATGCAGTTCTGGCATATTCTAGCGGCCAAATTAGCGTTCATCATCATCATGGAGGTAAGGGCTCTTTAAATTCCCCATTCCCTTCAGAAACAGAACTTTGAAAAGTATGCAAATCATATACTTTAAAATAATATATTTTAATTGCAAACTGAATGTAATGTGTTGGACACTTATTTGCATGTTTTATGAAATTTGATCGCGATCAGCACCCTGTCAATATTACTTGCCTTACCTGATTAAAAATTTAAATAAAAAAATAACTAGGGAATCACTAAAATGAGAGATTTATTCTGCTTTTATGATACACTCAAAATATTCCACAAGCAATAATTTACATTTAATGATATTCAAAACAGAAAAAAAAAACTATAAACAATAAATAACCGAAATAATTTAAAGTGAAAGTGAAAGTAAGCTGTGTTGGGCTCACATTACTCTCTCATTCAAACAAAACGGTTTTAAAGGAGCATTTCATCCGTTTCAACATTAATCTTTATTGAAAGCGGATTATACATGTAGAATATTGAATTTGCTGTTAGGTGTTTTAATCTTACTTAGGTTGACTTTTCTAATATGTTCATGTCATCAATATTCCCAGCATGTGGTGTTTGTGGTGAAGTTCTTTGTGGCGTGGCTGATCCCCGACGTGCCGTCAGACGTGAAGGCTCGTGTAAAGCGTGAGCGCTACCTCATCCAGGAGTACCTGCACGACTACGAGCTGGAAAAGCTCAAAATCCAGCTCAGCCTGAACAGCCAGAACATCGAGCAGTGCACGTGTCCGACCACAGCCTCCGCGCCTCTGAAGGTCGAGATGTTATCAGACTGTCTGACCTAACACAGGCCAATGAGAGAAGCTCATGCCACAAACCAATCCTCGCTCTTTCATCAGAATCACACACCACTGGTTCCTAACATCTCCTGGTTTATGTTGGATAGTCTTTTTAATTTGTTTGGGGTATTCACTCCCATTTTATCTCATTATCAGCCATGTGTAGATAGCAGACATATCTGGAGTTCAGCTGTAACTCGTTTTCTGTCTATGCAGGACATTTGCACATCTGTCTTTCACGTCACTGTTCTCTGTTTATGTTGCCAACGTCTCCTATAAGACACTACAAACGTGCAGTACAGGCTGTTTGTGTTCTCTGTGTGACAACCAGGCAGCTGAAGGGTCAGGTTAGAAAGGGTTTAGTGTCCTTCACACGCAAACACAAGCACTTATTGTTTAGATTTGCCTTTAAGCTACCAAAGATAAAATGCCTTAACATCATAGTCATATGCATGGATCCTTTACGTTATTTCAAATGAGACTAAAACACGTCTATTTACTACATGTGCAGAATTCATGCAAAAAGAAATTTATATCTAAAAAGGGTTTTCAGGAAAATGTTAATTTTGTGAGTTGCCGCCTATCATGTGCAAGTGTGTGTGTGGGTGTTTTGTTTTTGTATTTTCTTTTATGAGTGAAGACAGGAACTGGCACTCAACTCATTTTACAGTATTATTTCATAGATTGAAATGTGCACACTACACAGTGCTGTTTGTGTGATGGAGGTGTTGAATCTTCACTCACGCTATTTATAAAGCAGTTAAAGATAATCTGCACTTTAAAGCGTAACATGTGCAGGAAATCTTCTCAAAGCCAAAGTGATTTAAATGGCCAAGTTAGAAATCGATTTTTTTTTTTTTTTTTTTTTTTTTTTAATGTGCCTTAAAATCCAGGTTGGGTGATTGTTTGTACTTCCTTTTCAATTGGTTTACTGCATTGTCCTGGTCGGAGAAGGACAGTCACTTTGATTTTATGTTTTGCACTTATTGAGAAGTAATTTATCTCAGTGTTACGTGTGGACAAAGAAACCTTGTGAATTTCTCCAAAACTATGAAATGACCATTTGGCGTTGAATTAAATGCTTCAGAAACTTCAAATCAGACAGTTGTAATGAGGACCATGAAGAGTTGACAATTTGACATGTACATGTATGCTAATGTGGATGCAAAATCTTAGCATGTGTATGGTGACTTGAATATTTAAGTTGGAAATTATATTTTCTGTAGTTTTTTTTTTTCTCGATCTGTCATGAATGATCATTGTTTCATCATTTGAAGAACTGTTATTCATTAAAATATATGCCTTTTGAATATTTCACTGTTGATGTACTATGTAGCTGACAATCTGCAATGCTAAAAGATGAAAAGATTTATCTTAAAACATTACCTGGCCTTTTTAGCATTTCACTTCAGCTAGATGCTGAAGTTCTGGGTGATCAAAATGATCAACATTTATGCCTTAACCCTTATCTGTGTTCTCTTTCATAGGTTCACTCAACGCTGCGGATAGCGCAGTGGGATATTCTCTGAATATGCCGATTGTCTGAAGCCCAATAGAATCACGCCAATCCATTGGCTGATGGCGCTCGCGCAATCTGGCCCCGCCCCGACGCAATTACGTAGCATAATCATATACGCGCGTGCGCCATCTTCCCCTCAGATTTCTCTGCCTTCACGAAGCGATCACGAAGCGATCACATCGCCCTTCGTCTCGGTTTTTCTAAGCCTACTTCGGATTATTCGGATTCTTGCACTTCAGCGACTGCACAAGTGGAACTCTGTTCTCCTTCCAGTGAAGCTGCAATGGATTATCGACGTTGCTCTCCGCCATGTGCTCGCTTCATCGCAAGCGACGACCCTCACAGTAAGTGCATCAGGTGTTTGGGTTTCTCACATGCGCGCGAGGCCGTTTTGGGTTTTTCTAAATGTAAATTTTGCGATAATTTACTTCTAAAAACTCTCCGCTCTCGGCTTGCGGTTTTTGAGAAGGATTCTAAATTCGTTTCCCCCCGTCGCGCTCCCGAGGCTTCTCGAGGATCCGCGGCCTGGGGTTCGGATGTTGAGCTCGAGGATGTGGAGTTTGAGCAGACGGGCCCCGCTCTTTCTCTCCCTCCATCTCCCGAGCTCGCTCACTCGCCGGTCGAGTTTGCTCATGATTATTTGTGTCCCAGCCCGGGAGCACGCGATTCTGTTTCTTTCGGGCTGGAGGACGTCATCTTTACCGCGGCTTCCGACTCCGAGGATTTCGGGCCTGCTCTCGTCGATGACGTTATCCCGCCTAGCGGCCAGGAAACGCGGCCTACCGCGGCCTACTCTGAGCTTGTGGATGTGCTTTCGCGCGCCACGGAGAAACTCTCGATCGACTGGCCTGACGAGCCTCGCGAATCGCAGTCTTCCAAACTCGACGAGAGGTTTTTCAGTGGCCCTAATTCTAGGCCCCAACGGAGAAAATTGCCATTTTTCAATGATCTGCATCGGGAGATTTCCAGATCCTGGAAGCAGCCTTTTTCTTCGCGTCTCACTAATGCATCAGCTGCTGATTTCACCAACCTCGTGGGTTCTGTGGAACAGGGCTACTCTGCCATTCCGGCTATCGAGGATACTTTGGCCAGCCATCTTGCTCCATCGTCGGCGCCATCTTGGAGGGCACGTCCTCTCCTTCCATCGAAGGCATGTAGAACCTCTTCCTCTCTCATCGGGAAATCCTACATAGCGGCTGGTCAGGCAGGCATGACCCTTCACACCATGGCCATCCTTCAGGCCTACCAGGCCGATATCCTTAAAGAGATGGATGAGGGTAGTGGTGTCACTCCTGAGGCTGTGAAGGAGCTGCGTAAGGCCACGGATTTGGCCTTGAGGGCCACCAAACATACCGCACGTGCGGTGGGCCGCTCTATGGCTGGCGCGGTTGCTGCGGAACGCCACTTATGGCTCAACCTCACTGAAATTCGCGATAGAGATAAGGTTTTCCTCCTCGACGCCCCTATCTCTCAGTCAGGTCTGTTTGGGGAGGCGGTAAATACGGTGGTTGAGAAATTCCGCTCTTCCAAGTCTCAATCTGCCGCTTTTAAGCAGTTCATGCCCAGGAGAGTTAGGGAATCCCCCGCTCCCTCCCCTGCCCGAAGACCTAGAGAACGCTTTTCTCAGGGAACGGAGTCCTCTTTCAGGAGGAGTGACCCAGCGCGTCCCCCACCTCCCACGGTTTGGGGAGCCAGCGGTCGCCCGTTCCCTCGTCAGCGACCTCATAAACGTGTGCAGCTGAAGCGATCCGACAAGCCGCCCGCTCCAGCTGCCTCGTCCCGCTCCTGACCCGTTGGTCGGGAAAAGGAGAGCTCCTCCACAGGCACGAGGTTGGGACAGACCGCGCAAGCGTTTCTGTCCACCTCCAACCAGCTCTCCTTTTCTTACCCTGTCTCCTTCGCCACCCTGGGTGTTTCGAAGAGCAGGCCATATTTCACCGCTTCTACGCAGCCCGGTGCGAGAGGAAGGAGACACCCTGGGTTTTCTCTCCTCTCCCCCGACACTCTCTTTGACTGCCGGTCACGTCCTCAGAAACGTTCTTCCTTTTTCTCTGGAGCAGGCAGGCCCGGTCACCCAGACCTCGGCGTTAGCACCTCTCATCGCGTGTCAGGACGCCAAGGGCTCTCCTGCACGGCCAACCTTGCAACTCCACGGCCTTCAGCACGACACCCTCACTCAGGTATGTCATTTGCATTGCAACACCCCTCTTCCTCTTTCACATTTCTTTCCAGAATGGGAGCGGTTACAAGGGGTATCGCCGTGGATTCTTCGCACAGTTCGGTTCGGCTACACTCTCCAGTTTTGCCGCAACCCCCCTCGGTTCAACGGGATTTTTCCTACTGTAGTCAACAGCGCCACTCAGGCTTCTGTGCTACAGCGGGAAATTTCTTCCCTCCTTCTCAAAGGAGCTATAGAGGAGGTTCCTGCGGAGGAAACCGAACAAGGCTTCTACAGCCGTTATTTCCTGGTTCCGAAGAAAGGCGGCGGCTTGCGTCCCATTCTAGACCTCCGCAGACTAAATTTCGCCCTCTTCAGAGGGAAATTCAAGATGTTGACGTTGAAAGCCATCATCTCTCAGATTCGACCAGGAGATTGGTTCGTGACAATAGACCTCAAGGATGCCTATTTTCACATCCAGGTCGTGCGGCGTCACAGAAAGTTCCTCAGGTTCGCCTTTGGAGGGAGGGCGTTCCAGTACAAGGTCCTTCCCTTTGGCCTTGCCCTGGCACCGAGAACGTTCACGAAATGCGTGGATGCAGCACTGGCCCCCTTGCGGCTCCAGGGCATCCGCATTCTCAATTATCTGGACGACTGGCTCATTCTAGCCCAGTCCAGGGAGTTGGTTACCCACCACAGGGACACTGTTCTCCGCCATATTCAGTCTCTCGGCCTGAGGTTGAACGTGGAGAAGAGTGTTCTTACTCCAGCTCAGCACACAGTCTTCCTGGGTGTGCACATGGATTCCGTTCGTATGCAGGCCCGTTTGGCTCCTGCACGGATTTGCAGTTTGATGACATGTTTGGCCCGTTTTTCGCTTGGCCATCATGTTTCTGTGGGCACTTGCCGCAGGCTTCTGGGCTTAATGGCCGCAGCCTCCCCTGTGCTACCCCTGGGTCTGCTCCACATGAGACCCTTCCTGTGGTGGATGAAGCTCTCAGGCATCCGGCCCACTGGGTCAGCCTTTCGCCTGTTGAGGGTGTCGGGCAGTTGCTCTCGCGCCCTGTCGATTTGGCGGGACCATCTCTTTCTTCAGAAAGGGGTCAGCATGGGTACGGTTTTCCGTCGCCAGATGCTTACGACGGATGCCTCTCTAACCGGTTGGGGAGCAGTTTTCGAGGGCAGGCCAGCATGCGGGGTCTGGACGGGCGAGACCCTCGCTTGGCACATAAACTGCTTAGAACTGAGAGCCGTCTTCCTGGCTTTGCGTCATTTCCTCCCTTTTCTAAAGGGTCACCATGTCATTGTCAGGACGGACAACATGGCGGTAGTTTCCCATGTAAACCGGCAAGGAGGTTCTCGATCTCGCACCCTGGACAGGCATGCGCGTCATCTTCTATTATGGTCTCAGAGCAGGTTTCTTTCTCTGAGAGCGGTCCATGTCCCAGGGGTTCTGAACCTCGCAGCGGATTTTCTATCGAGGCAGAAACTCCAGTCGGGGGATTGGATGTTGAACCGTCAGACAGTTTCCCTGATCTGGGAGGTGTTCGGAAAAGCGGAGGTGGACCTCTTTGCCTCGCAGGAGTCATCCCAATGCCCGCTCTGGTTCTCCCTGAATCCTCCAGCTCCGTTGGGGATAGATGCATTCGCCCACCCTTGGCCAATGCAGAAACTCTACGCCTTCCCGCCCATCAAACTGATCCAGGCGGTCCTGGCCAGAGTGAGGGAGAGCGGAGTCCGCCTCCTTCTAGTAGCCCCATTCTGGCCGTCTCAGCCATGGTTTTCGGAGTTAATTCCTCTGCTGGAATCGCCTCCCTGGAAGATTCCAATCAGAGAGGATCTGCTTTCCCAACTTCAGGGCAGGATTTGGCATCCTCGCCCGGACATGTGGAAGCTGTACGTTTGGCCGATCAAGGGTCGTCGACTTTAGGCTTGGATCTCCCGACTGACGTTCAGGAGACCATCGCTAGTGCTAGAGCTCTTTCTACAAGGAGACTGTATTCTTCCAAATGGAAGGTTTTCGCGTCTTGGTGCTTGGCGCGTGATAGGAACCCAGTTAACTGCCCTGTCGCTTCAGTGTTGGAGTTCCTGCAAGAGAGATTTTCCTCCGGGGCGGCGGCTACCACCCTCAGGGTCTATGTTGCAGCCATTGCGGCACATAGAGAGTCAGACGAGATTCCTTTGGGCAAATTGAGGTTAGTTTCGGCCTTCATGCGTGGGGTTAGGCGCCTGAAACCAGTTCGCTCCCCTAGAGTTCCCTCTTGGGATCTTTCTGTCGTCTTGGAGGGTTTAAAGGAGGCCCCCTTTGAACCCTTAGAGTCAGCTCCAGATCGGATTCTGACTCTTAAGGTGTCACTTTTGTTGGCTTTGTCTTCTTTAAAGCGGGTAGGGGACTTGCAGGCTCTTTCGGTTAGTGAGTCATGCTTAGACTTTGCTCCCGGGTTAGTCAAAGTTTCCTTGAGACCTAGGCCAGGCTATGTTCCTAAGGTTCTCTCCACAGCGTTCCGCTCTCAGGTTGTTAGCCTTAACGCTTTCCACCCTCCGCCTTTTTCCTCTGAGGAGGATAGGAAGCTTAATCTGCTCTGCCCGGTTCGGTCTTTGAAGTTTTATGTAGACCGCTCCAGCTGTTGGAGGAAATCTAACCAGCTTCTGGTTTGTTTTGGTGCTGGCCGCCGTGGGCTTGCTGCATCGAAACAGAGGATTTCTCATTGGGTCACAGAGGCGATATCGATTGCCTACCAGGCGCGTGGTTTGCCTTCGCCTCTTGGCATTAGAGCGCATTCCACCAGGAGTGTGGCATCCTCTCAAGCTCTTTTCAGGGGAGCTCTATTAGAGGACATTTGTGTTGCGGCCGGATGGTCCTCTCCGCACACTTTTGTACGTTTCTACAATTTGGATCTTGACATGACCCCGGGTTCCCAGATTCTTTCTGTTTGAACCGTTTGTAGTCTTTATCTTTTGATACCAGTCATTGCAGCGCTCTTTGCTTGGCGAGTTTGGTATCCCGTTCCCACTGCGCTATCCGCAGCGTTGAGTGAACCTATGAAAGAGAACGTCTCTGGTTACTTACGTAACCTATGTTCTCTGAATAGGGAACGAGACGCTGCGTTAGCGGCCAAGCTCCTCGCGCTGCTGACAGTCTTCTTTTCGGCAGAGAAATCTGAGGGGAAGATGGCGCACGCGCGTATATGATTATGCGACGTAATTGCGTCGGGGCGGGGCCAGATTGCGCGAGCGCCATCAGCCAATGGATTGGCGTGATTCTATTGGGCTTCAGACAATCGGCATATTCAGAGAATATCCCACTGCGCTATCCGCAGCGTCTCGTTCCCTATTCAGAGAACATAGGTTACGTAAGTAACCAGAGACGTTTTTCTTGATAATTACTGTTTTACGTTTTTTTTATGCATGTTGTTTTTGGATGTGGATGTGAATCTGGTGTTTTTCTCCACTGCTGATGTACCATAAATGTACTACATTTTTCATACTTTAAGCAACCCACTGTCACCCAAATAAACTATTGAATCCACAAATTCAATCGTATTTAATTGTTGCAAACATTGCTTTGAATTCTAATGCCACAACTTTCTGAGTTTTGGGAGAGGGCAAGTTTCATATATCTTGTAGGATAGAGTCTGCTCCAAAAAAAAAACAAAACACGATACACCGATGGGTCACTGAGTCCTCCTTCACCATCTGGGAGTTACAGTGAACACTCAGACTGTTGCTGCCCAGAGTGAAGATGGTTTGGGTTGAAATATCATGACTTTCTCTTCTGTGATGATTGATTGGCAAGCAGTGTTGTAGTACTCGAGACTCGGTCTCGAGACCATATTTTAATGGTGTTGGTCTTGTCATGGACTCGTGTCCATTTGGACTCGGAATTGACTCGTACTCGAACATTTTTTTTTTAGGACTCGGAATTATTCCCGAGTCCACTCGAGTTCAATTAAAAATATTTTTCATGATTATTAATGTATGTTAATAAAATATTTCTTTAAATTGATTGACACGCCCAGTGATTGGTGATTTTCTAGTGCGCAACTGCGCATGACAAATTGTAATAAAATTACTTTTAACACCACCTACTATATGGCCTTTTTACCCTAAACTGATCATATTTTTTAAACTCTAAGTAAATTCAGTAAAAAAAAAAAAAAAAAGGATTTCTCTAAGTAAATAAAAGTAAATTAGGTAATCAACCCTCACTGGTCTTGACTCGGACTCGACCGTCTCTGGTCTCGGTCTCGACTCGGACTCGACTCTCTATGGACTCGGTGTCGACTCGGACTCGACTCTCTCTGGTCTCGGTGTCGACTCGGACTCGAGTGAGGTGGTCTCGACTACAACACTGTTGGCAAGAACCATTGAGCTGTTCTGGAGGATCATGTGCACCTAAAGGTTCAAACGTTGTACCCTGAAGGGGATGCCGTGCATCAGCATGATAATGCATCAATACAGCAAGATTAGTGACAGAGTGGTTAGATGAACATGAAAGTGAAGTTTAACATCTCCCATGACTTGCACAGCTTTCCTACAGCTTTAAGGGAAAGTTCTAGGAACGTTCTGGGAACCAAAAACTAATGTTCGCAGAACCTAAATTTGTTTGCTGGGCTATCTGCCATTCCCAAGACGAATTGATGTTGTTTCAGTTTCATTGTCCAACCCCTGTATATGCAAAGAAAGAAATATTACAAAATACTTATATGCCAACATTTATTTCTCTCTTTTTTCCTCAAGAATTTAATTATTTCAATGATTCTGACACAAAAACACACCGAACTTTAATATACAAAGTCAAACACTGAGAGAACTGAAGGCCTTAAATACACAAGATAATAGAACTTAATATTAAACGTGTTAAAGTAATCAATGAAACAAATGAATCTGTAAAATATGATTACAAATTAAAAGTCCTTGAAAAACATTACAACACCAGAGAGTTGAAATGCAAAACTATACGCTTTACTGACACAGACATTAATCTGGACTTGAATTTTTATTTAGCCTATTTTAGTCCAGAAGGAAAGATGATGCATATTTTAAAAATACATCAGAATAAATAATACAGTCTTTCGAAGCATGTGTCCAAAATCACTCTCTATAACCTTAAATAGGGTACTATTTGAGGGGACAGCCATTTGTAGGTGTGTCTAAAACCATAGTGGACATTATCATGTGCACTGATTCAATCCCACAATGCACCGCAATAACAAGTCTACAACCGTCATGTACGTTCAACGCAGTGGTGTAGTCTAGTTTTTTGTAGTGATCATACTGTGATATGATAGCATCACCCTCTTTTTCTCTTTGTTTTTATCTTGCCCTGTGTCTTCCCCTCCTAAAGCTGAGCTTTGACTGCGATAGGGCTTTTCATTTTTGTCTGTCAGTGAAGAAAGTAAACATAGGGTCACTGATAGGTTGATTTTGCCTGAATATTTTTCTCAGACGCGTTTATTCACTGAAAGCTACTAAAGCTAGGTTATTAAGTTTACTAAATGCATTCAAAACGTAGGCAACACATTCATTATTGATCTTACCTGCGTATCACGTATAGACTACTACACTTTTTACAGTCTATGCTACTACACCACTGGTTCACTTCAACGGCGAATACCCATAATGCATGAATGCATTCCCGTGTCTGACCAGAAGATGGCGCCGTAGCTGAAACATCCATCAATTTCCCAAACTGCTGCAGGTTTAAATTCCTTTTTACTTTATTATTAAATTCTTTAATTACGGTTTATAGTTTCCATGGCAGAGTTCAATATTAATCTTTCCATTACTAATGAAGCTGCCAATTTGCTAAATTTAAAAGAAACAGCCATTGATTAAGCATGATCTATAATCGGTCACACTTAACAATAAAGTTAACAATACATGAACTAATAATGAACTACACGTATACAGCATTTATGAATCGTTTTTAATAGCCTATTAATCTCACCATTTACTTATAATTTATAATAATTAATGTAATAATAATAATACTAATACATTAGGTAATACACCGTGAACTAACATGAACAAAAACGAACAGCTGCATTTTTATTAACTAACGTTAACAAAGATTAACAAATACAGTAACACATTGTTCACGTTAGTTAATAGGCTACATTAATGTTAACTAATGAACTTTATTGAAAACTGTTACCAAATAATCTTTGTACTTTGTATGTTTTGTTTTTTGTTTTTTTTTTGGGGTTTTTTTGTCTTGGTGAAAATTAATGTTTTTTAACAGCTAATATAAAAATCAAAATTAAAGTTTTGAACCAAAATTAATTTTAAGTAACTGAAAAATATGAAAGAAGAGTAGCTATTCACACAAAGTCATGATTTTATTTATGAGTTGCACTGCTTATATGTATTTATGAATAATTTAACGGATCATGGCAAACAGAACGACACCGAGTCTAGCGCCCTCTTGCGGTCTCTATTCGAAGTATTTTTTCGTGCCCAACCCTGTTTTCTAAATTATTGTTGGTATTGTTGGAATAATCTATCATGAATATTTCTAAAGTAATACAAATAATTATAATTCTGACTCCAAAAATAACCTACTCAATTATCTCGTCCCAAGAGTGCATTTAATGCCAGTCAAAACTGATGACTTGAAGGATTGCATTTTTGTAAAACCACCCAATGCGCCCTGTAATACTATAATATGACTAATAAATATGTTTGCCAAAGGACCTGCTAATTACTAGTTGTCAATACATTTCTTTTAAGCAGTGCACGAGGGGAGCGCGCATGTGTGGAGCGCGCAGCTCACTCGCTGTCTGCGGGTTCATGCACAGCTGGACGGACGCGCGCTTTCCCTGTCCGTGGTCCCGAACGCGCTCCCGCACCTAGTGCTGGCTTCCACCGCTCCACGTTTATTTTTTCTTCATCTGTCTTTTTCATTTTTCTCATTCTCTATTTCAAGGGTGAATTCTGATGGATTATTCTCGTTTGTGATTATCGACAAAATGGAAAAGCGAGGAATAACAGAAGTCGGAAAGGGAGTTTCGAAAGACATTTCAGTGACTGTGGAACAAGATTTTAATTGATTGATTGATCTTGGTGTTTTGTAAATCGTCTACACGGAATAAAAACGCATTTTTTTTACTGGGTCATAAAATACTGCTCAGGTTTCCACACTCAAGGAATATGCTGAAATATCTTACAGCCAATTCAAATTAAAATCTCTTATTCATATTGAGTGGAATATTATTTTTGGAGATGGATACGGTGAAGGAACGAGTTTTGGCTCCCGGTAAGGAGAGATTGAGGAATCTGGCCGGGAAAACCCTGGGACACATGCACAGGTAGGCTATCAGCCCCTTTCATTCAAAAAAAAAAAGAAAAAAAGAAAAAAATGAAGACAGGAAAAATTTGTACAAAAAAAATTTTTTATCTCGATGTCAAAGTACAATATTCATGTCTACAGAAATTCAAATAGCCTATTTCCCCTCCCTAGCTACACAGAAATGGCAAAATAACGCATCATTTATAGCGATTAAACAATGTGAAGTGTGGCACGTTTTTTTCGTGATTTTCGTTAGGAGAAAATACGACAGAAATGATGTGTGCATTAAAGATCGTGATTCGATCGTGTGTAGATCTAGAGATTCCTCCGAGGATCGTTCCTCTGCCCACAGCGCTCCTGAATCAATTAATAATTCATGAAAGAAAGTCGTGACATGACGAGCTATAAATCCCTTTAATTAAATCAGTAACGTTATTATTCGTTCGTTTTAAACGTTAAAAAACGCTCAAAAAATGTAGACTAGTCTATTTATTTTAGTATAATTAAATTTCAGAATAGAATCACTGCTTTTCCGTTTTACTTAATCGTGTAAATTATTTGTAGGCTATTGTATAGAAACCGTGCAATGAAAACATGTTTAAGAGCGTTTTGTATTTTGATTATTTCATTGTAGGCCAGTGGTTATGAAACGATCAGAGTCGGAACGAATCAGTGAATGGTTTTCATCACAGAAAGAAAAAAAGACTTCACTATGATCTGATACACAACGGTTAATCTAAACACAGCATTATATAGAACGATATTTATTGTAGGCTATTTCGTTTGTTATAATCTTTTTTCCCATTTAGCCTATATGTAAGTGTTGAAGTAGCCGTAAAATGTGTTGAAAAGCAAAAAAGGCTAAATATGGTCACGTCTGCATTTAAATAGATATGTATTTCTATAAGGATGTAAGAGATAAAATGCTGCAATGCGGTGCAAATAACTCAGTTTGCCAAATCGTGATGTATAACTCTGTTTGTCCTTTTGCTGAATGCTTGATGGTTAATTATTCAATAAAATAAACAAACATGATAACATCGTATCCAAAAACGGAATAGCCTACAATTAATAGAATTAATTGAATGAAAAAAAAAATACATATATGTAGGCCTATCTGTTATTAACAGAGATATGTTATGTATTTGTGTAGGCTATAGTCTAGCAAACAGAATAACGTTCGACTAGCCATAACGTTCCTTTCGAAATTTACAGCCTACAGTGACGTTTTTGTGAGATGATCGAATATTCGAATGTTGTAGTTTAGCCTTATGATTATTTCCCCCTATTTTTTTTTATTATTATTTATTCAGTAGCAAACGTTCCCCTAACGTTCCCGAATGGTCCCATGGGGTTATTTTTTTTTGGGAAACAAACAAGAACGTTATAGGAACGTTACATGTAGGTTATTTTTAGCTTCCATTTTTATAACGTAAGGAGAATGTTCCGGGAACGTTCCCTTAACCTTAAGGGAAAGTTCTGGGAACCAAAAACTAACGTTCCCAGAACCTAAATTTGTTGGGCGTTCCAAGGACACTCCACACGAACAAACACACACAATTATAGATTATTTTTTGTGCGTGTGTAGAAAGTGAGTAGGCTAATGCTGTATCTTCACAGGGTGATGGAGAAGAAGCAGAAAACGGGTGAGGTGATCGAGCTGACGGAAGATGGGCGTCCCGCGCAAATGAAAGAGAAGAAAGCGCCTCTATGCGACTGCACGTGCTTCGGGCTCCCGCGCCGCTACATCATCGCCATCATGAGCGGCCTCGGCTTCTGCATCTCGTTCGGGATCCGCTGTAACCTCGGAGTCGCGATCGTCGGCATGGTCAACAACAGCACCATTCACAAAGACGGCAAGATCATAATCACAGAGGTGAGCCTGAGTCACTCAGAGCATCCTCATGTGAAGACACACTTCCACTAATTCAAAAACATCTACATTTTATGTGGAAACACTAATGGGAAAATGTTCCTCTGAAAGCATTTCAAGTTACACATACATGTTTATAAAATGACAGCTGAATTAACCGTGCGTTATACATTTATTTTCCCCATAAGAAAGCGAAGTTTAACTGGGATCCGGAGACGGTGGGAATGATCCACGGCTCGTTTTTCTGGGGCTATATAGTGACACAGATCCCAGGTGGATACATATCCTCACGACTGGCTGCCAACAGGTAACTCACCACACGCATTTAGAAACTAAATGTGCTATAATACGTTTAATTTTCACAATTTATATATTTACAAATAGCCTAGACATTTATATCACATAGGTGTTTATATTAGGTTGAAAGGCCACATGCTTCCCTGTCTGAGCTTTATTTGGTTGCCATGAACCCTGAATGCAGAAGAGACACGCTTTCCTCTGGAGACCTCATTAACCAGCGGACAGGATCGCGTGTGTTCGCGCTTCCGAGGCACAAAAGAGCCCCCTTTGACTGATATACACTCATATTTTTACATAGGACCTGTTCAAATAGGCTAGCTATATATACAGTATAGCTATATGTATATATATAATATGCTATATGTAGATTGCGTTTTTTTAAATGTTGTAAATTAAAGGGATAGTTCACTTTGAAATTCATTTTTGGTGTGTTTTATCTTACCTCAAGGGCGTCCAAGATGTAGGTGTCTTTGTTTCTGCAGTATTTTCAATTTTGATATTTTTAGGTCAAACCGTTCTTGTCTGTCAGTCATATAATGGAGGTCTATGGTCACCACCTCAAAGAGCATGCACAGAGAAGTCCAGATTAAACATGATTTAATGACATATTGATGGCCTAAGACACGAAAAGAGCAGTTTATGTGAGAAAACGAACAGTATTCATATCGTTTTTACCTCTTCCACAGCCACAAAGCGCCCGCGCCGTGATCTGAGGGCGCGGGCGCTTTGTGGCTGTGGTTACAAGAGGTAAAACGATATAAATACTGTTCGTTTTCTCACACAAACCGCTCGTTTCGTGTCTTAGGCCATCAATGTGTACTTACATTTACGAGTCATTAAATCATGTTTAATTTGGACTTCTCTGTGCATGCTCTTTGAGGTGGTGACCATAGACCTCCACTATATGACTGACAGACAAGAACGGTTTGATCTAAAAAAAATCAAAATTGAAAATACTGTGGAAACCAAGACACCTAAATCTTGGACGCCCTTGAGGAAAGATAAAACATATCAAAAATTAATTTCAAAGTGAACTATCCCTTTAAGCAAGTGCGCATTGCGAGCCTGCATTTGGAACAAGTCCAGAAGTTTAAATGTAGATTTTTGATTTCATTGTCCTTGCATCTTGGCTTTAGAATTTCAAGATGTCAATTTCACGAACATGAATTTGATTTCACTCATTAAACCAGATGGTTGCAGCTCTGTAAATTAGATTCCACACACAATTAATAAAACATGTTTTCCTGCCTTTGAGTGTTTTTCGAATGATTTCTCTACTACACACCGATGCCTTCGGGTTGAACTGAGTAAATCGGCTCTTGGCATGTATTTCCTGCTCAGTTTCTTCAGTCACTGCCGATCTGGTGCAGTTTACAGTTCGACGGGTGCCCATGATTTTGAGTCATTACCCATAACACCTTGTTTTTCTGTGGTTCAGGGTGTTTGGTGCTGCTATCCTGCTGACGGCCACACTCAACATGTTCATCCCCTCGGCTGCACGAGTGCACTACGGCTGTGTCATGTTCGTCAGGATCCTGCAGGGCCTGGTGGAAGTAAGAGTCGTTCTTTTAATCCATATGCTTATCAAATCACTGTTTAATTATTTAACAGAGCATTTACACCATATAACAGGTTCAGCCCCCCATAGCAACCAGATGTTGAAATATTATTGGGGTCAAGTTTAACTGAACAAACTGGAAATAATTTCTACTCATTTCTCTGTTCAGAACAAATCAAAATTGTGATTACAGTAATGCACTCAAGTCGTTACACACAGATGAATGTTACAACAAAAGGCACAATAAAAAACGAAGTATTGCCATTAAAGGAGTAGTTCACTTATGAAAAAAACTTTTGCTGATAATTTACTCACCCCCATGTCATCCAAGATGTCCACGTCTTTCTTTCTTCAGTCGGAAAGAAATCAAGGTTTTTGATGAAAACATTCCAGGATTTTCTCCATATAATGGACTTCAATGGGGACCAAATGGTTCAAGGTCCAAAAGACACTTTCAGTGCAATCTGTTCAAAGGGCTTTAAATGATTCCAGACGATGAATAAGGGTCTTATCAAGCGAAACGATCGCTCATTTAATAAATAAATAACAAAGTTTAAGTTTTATAAGCACAAATGCTCGCCTTGCTCTCTTCTGTGATGCGCGTTCGTGACTCTCCTGTTCGAACTCGTTCATCAAAATGAACAAATCTTTTTCCGAGTCATTTGGTTAATTCAACGAACGAAACGAACAAATTGACTCGGAAAAAGATTCGTTCATTTTGATGAACGAGTTCGAACTGGAGAGTCACAAACGTGCGTCAGAGCAAGGCGACCATTTGAGCTTATAAAACTTAAACTTTGTCATTTATTTATTAAATGAGTGATCGTTTCGCTTGATAAGACCCTTATTCATTGTCTGGAATCGTTTAAAGCCCTTTGAATAGTTTGCAGTTTGTACTGAAACTGTCTTTTGGACCTTGAACCGTTTGGACCCCATTGAAGTCCATTATATGGGAAAAAATCCTGGAATGCTTTAATCAAAAACCTTAATTTCTTTACGAGTGAAGAAAGAAAGACATGTAAAGAATATAATATGCATATCAATACATTTTTAACAGTTCAACGTGGATTTCCTTAAATAATAAAGCTCAAAGTTTTAAATCTTGGGGAGTGCTTGGAGGGATAGTTCACCTAAAATGTCATTCCTCACTACCTTTTTTAAATCTGAAACACAAAAGAAATATTTTGGACCCCATTGACTTTACACATATCTTCAAAATATCTCTTCTTTATGAAGAAATCAAGTCATTAAAGTGAGAAATATCTTTTTTCTTTTCAGGATGAACTTTTCAGAAAGAATTTTGTATTTCAAAATTATATTGAAATCTACCTGAATAGAATTCATAAAAATAATTCATAAAAGTAAGATGGTTTTGAACCATGTATTTTACACCAACACACAGAACACCCGTTTTGTGTAGTGTGGTGGATTTGTGTATTGCCTCTACACTCTCAGAAAAAAGGTACAAAAGCTGTCACTGGGGCTGTACCTATTCAAAAGGTAAACTTTTGTCCATTTTAGGTGCTAATTTGTACATTTTAGGTGCTAATATGTCCATTTTAGGTGTTAATATGTACATTTCAGGTGCTAATTTGTACATTTTAGGTGCTAATATGTACATTTCAGGTGCTAATTTGTACATTTCAAATGCTAATTTGTACATTTTAGGTGCTAATATGTCCATTTTAGGTGCTAATATGTAAATTTTAGGTGTTAATATGTACATTTTAGGTGTTAATATGTACATTTTAGGTGCTAATAAGTACATTTTAGGTCTTAATATGTACATTTCAGGTGCTAATAAGTACATTTTAGGTACTAATAAGTACATGTCAGGTGTTAATATGTAAATTTCAGGTGCTAATATGTACATTTTAGGTACTAATATATATTTTAGGTACTAATATGTACATTTTAGGTGTTAATATGTACATTTTAGGTGCTAATATGTACCACTAAGGTACCAATATACAGCCTTTGGGTACTAAAGTGTACCTTTTGAAAAGGTACAGCCCCAGTGACCGCTTTTGTACCTTTTATTCTGAGAGTGTATAACCGATTCCTTGATCTTCCTCCTTGAAAAAGGTAGGACGTCCCAGGTTCTTTATAAAGGTTCTTTATTGGCATCGATGGTTTCACACAGAACCTCCAACATCCTTGGAACAACTGGAAAACGGTTCAGATTATTAATAAGAAAATGTTCTTCACTAATAAAAAAAATGGTTCTGTTAAGAACTGTTCACTGAAAAGTTCTTTGGGGAACCAAAAATAGTTGCATCACTGTATCAGCAGACACACCGAAAGCACAGGAGTGAACAAACAAATTATGAGACGCTTGAAAGGGAGAGTTTACTGACTTCTGATGTCATCTCTTATTCAAACAAAACTCAAAAGATGAACACTGAAAGAGTATTAGCAGCTGCTTGCTGGCTTTGTCTGTGCGCCGGTCGCCTGCTATTCGACACTATTGTTCAGTGTATGATGAGTGCTGACTGTACATGAATTAAAACCCATTTGAGGTTATTGTAACCACACTAGCTTGTGTTGTGTGTATTGACATTGGCTCTGCGGATGTGCTCTCCTTTGCTGGCTGCAGCAATTTGTGTCTATCAGTGACTGATTCTGTGACAATTAGCTAGTAATGAAGATTTAATGGGCAGCATTAGTGTGTTTGTGGTGAATCAGATCTGATCTGCTGCGTTTGCGCAAGTCTGCATGCATGGATCATTAATCCTTATTTGAATTGCGTTACTGTTAATTTGTTCAGGGTTATATTTATCTGTTTTTTATGACCCCTTGTAAGGTATTTCTTAAGAACTTTTGTTGTAGAGCTTTTACATTTTTTTTTATTTGTTTTATTGCATAAGCGTAGCGTCAGATCCGGCAGGTCACGTTAAGCCGCCTTTCCACTGCAAACAACAAACGACCGCCGTCGGACCGGAAGTCATTCATTTCCAATGGAGAGTCGTACGGGAGCTGCGGGGAGTTCCGATCATATGCGTATGCGGAAAATTCGGATCCGTTTTGAGCTGTTCCGTTGAAATATCTGAACGTCTGCGGCTAGACCGTATGCGACCGGCCAACCGGAAGTGATGTATTCTAAAAACTATGAGCGCGAGGCTAGAATTACCAATATTTTAACTCTTTAATGTTTTTCTGTAACCGCTCGCTCTGTAAAATGTTGGTTATAATTAACTATAGCAGAAAATATATTTTATAATTATTAAACCAATATTTATACTACTGTATTTTTATTTGAGATGAATTGAGGGTCATTTGTTTTGTGTAGATATATTCATGCGTGCATTACATTTATTAAAATCATTAATTTACCATTGTGAATATCCTAGGGTAACGGTTGCTTCACGACCAATTTCAAAGTTCTGTGCGACTTACTCGCATCAGCGGACTCTCAGCGGATCCATAGTCGTGACGTGTTCACATTTCCCTCCTACATTCCCAGATCCTCCTCTCGCCAGTCTGGATGGCATTCTGATTCCCATCAATCAGACTAAAATTCTCTAATTATGTACTTAAAATCTTGATTTAATGATATCTGCAATACATTCATGTTGGTTCTGTTCCCGTACACACCGGGATGAATATCAGCGCACGTTATTCGTCAGCGTTTTTCAACGCGCTTTTTGTGTTCACACCCAAGCGATTTTCGCTGACGATGAGCCGAGTGAACATGCAAATTCATTCCCTGACATTAGATGGCGCCGATTTGCTCTGCAAAACCACTCCATAACAGTTGTCTTTTATCAAGATGTTTCGCTGTCGCGTTTGTCATATTGTTATGCGTTTGTCAAAGCTCCGTGAGGAACTGCTGGCAGGTAATTTGTTTATTTCGTTTAAATAAAGTTGTATTTTTGATTGTCATCCGGTTCCTGCCTCCTTCTTCCCTGAACCTTGCTACACTCCCTTATTTTCACTGTTCAATGCACAGTTGAAAAATCATGAGTTAGGCAAAAAAGTGTGAAAGAGTTAATTTTTTGGAGTTTTTTTTTTTTTAACTCTGACTACGGTTTGTGTTATTGGATACTCCCCCGCTGTGTTGTATTTTGGAGTTCATTCATTGGTGTTCAGGAGCGTGTTTTAACACACCTGGAGTTATTTTTGAGAAGTGCGCCACGACACGACCCTGCCGCTGCACAAAGGAATAATGGACTTATGCTTCGTCGGTAGGTAAAAGTGTAACTTATATAAAACTATTTAAAAAATATATTTTCTAACAAACACGTTTGGTCATCGCGTAACTAGCTGTTACGTTACAGGCTAGTTTGTTTACTAATTAACGTCAACGACCATGACAAACTTGCTGTTGAACGCATGTTTAAATTACTTGTTTCAAATTTTGAAATGGCTATTTGCGTGGGTTTTTTGTCGATGTAAACGAGTTAACATTAGCTAACCGTCTTTCCATTCACCGTGTTTCTGAAAATGAGTGTTTTGCCGTGAAATTAATGCATCAATGCATTACAGGCAATTGAATTGTAACGTTAGGCTATATTAGTGGTGACCCACGATGTGCGTGATTTTCAGCTTATATATTTTTGCATTCTCAAATCAATGAATGGTGCTAGATTATATTATGCCTCATGCTGTTGTTTTTGTGATCTTCAGACGACTGTCCTGCAGCAATCGGTTGAAGGTTACTCCTCCTCAAGTCTGAACCAAATGGATTTGCTCAAATAAAGGCAGTAAATCAAGAGTATGGTGTCCAGTGTAGTAATTTCCACACAAAACATTATATTGTGTTAAATAAATGTTAACTCTAAGAAGTGTTAAACTAAACTGGTAACACTGGTAATGAGTTTATATAATTAATTTTAGAGTTATATTTACTCTCTGTAGGATTAGTATTTTAACTCCATTTTAACTCTGAAAAAAGTGTTAAATTCAACTCCAAGAGCAGAGTTATTTTACCTCTGCGCTGGAGTCTAATTGATGGTCTCACATGTACACTCAGATTGAGTTGATTTTAACTAACAGGGAGTTTATTCAAAAAAACAGAATTTGCTGTGTGTTGACAGCTATGATCGACACTTGTCAGACCAGGCAATATTCTATTGTCCGATTTTGTTGAACCCGTATGAGTTGTAGCCTCAATTTCAGTTCTCGTCTGACAGGAGGTTGGACGCGTTGTTCATTCTGAGATGCTCTCCTGCTGACCTCGGCTGTGACGAGTGTTTATTTGAGTCACTGTTGCCTTTCTATCAGCTCAACCAGTCTGGGGTGCGTTTCCCGTACAACTGTGTAGTTCGCTGCTTCACTACCATAGTACGATGCATCGTTGGAGAAATCAAGCTAGTCACGACTGTTTCCCGAAACCCATTTGCGCAAAGTATCGTTCAACCACGTTGGTTTCGCACGTTGTGGAGTAATAACTACTTTTAATGAAACTGTTTGAGATCCAATTACCGCTAGATTTGTTAATATTTACAGACATGTCATCTGAGGACTATTTCTAATTGTTCTCAGTTGTTTTGTTTTATTACCAGACTCAATATTTGGCTCGTTCAAAATAGTAGAGCACGTTCGCACATGCGCACTCTTCAAATACGGAACTTTAAATCTTTTGAAAAACTAAAAGACGTAAAGTACATTTGTATGCATTCTAATTTTTAAATTATAGGCACCGGTTGTACTGAATGTCAGCTCAAGATAAGGATTTATTACGTCCAAATGTGATGCGATATAGAAACGATGCCTCTAACCACAGGTCGAGAGCTGTCGTTCAAACCACACAACTTTGCGATGTTGTTTGCGAATGTTTATTGGAACGATGGCTTCGGGAAACACCGACTCGTTGAACTATGTTGATAACGACGGAACTTGCGACCATAGTTGGCACCAGGGTCAAAGTCACTTAAATCTCCCTTCTTCCCCATTCTGATGCTCAGTTTGAACTTCAGCCGATTTGTATTGACCATGTCTACATTATGTGATGAAAATATTTAAAATCTTTCTTTTATGTACAGTATATTTGCATATCTACGGAGCCCCTCTAGTCCCACTTTGGTAAAAAAAATTAATTATAACTATAACTAACTAACTCTATCTTGAGGCCACGAGTTAGTATCTTGAGGCCACGAGTTAGTATCTTGAGGCCACGAGTTACTATCTTGAGGCCACGAGTTACTATCTTGAGGCCACGAGTTACTATCTTGAGGCCACGAGTTACTATCTTGTGGCCACGAGTTAGTATCTTGAGGCCACGAGTTAGTATCTTGAGGCCACGAGTTACTATCTTGAGGCCACGAGTTATCTTGAGGCCACGAGTTACTATCTTGTGGCCACGAGTTAGTATCTTGAGGCCACGAGTTAGTATCTTGAGGCCACGAGTTATTATCTTGAGGCCACGAGTTATCTTGAGGCCACGAGTTACTATCTTGTGGCCACGAGTTAGTATCTTGAGGCCACAAGTTAGTATCTTGAGGCCACGAGTTAGTATCTTGAGGCCACGAGTTAGTATCTTGAGGCCACGAGTTAGTATCTTGAGGCCACGAGTTAGTATCTTGTGGCCACGAGTTAGTATCTTGTGGCCACGAGTTAGTATCTTGTGGCCACGAGTTAGTATCTTGTGGCCACGAGTTAGTATCTTGTGGCCACGAGTTAGTATCTTGAGGCCACGAGTTAGTATCTTGAGGCCACGAGTTAGTATCTTGTGGCCACGAGTTAGTATCTTGTGGCCACGAGTTAGTATCTTGTGGCCACGAGTTAGTATCTTGTGGCCACGAGTTACTATCTTGTGGCAACGAGTTAGTATCTTGAGGCCACGAGTTAGTATCCTGTGCCCACGAGTTACTATCTTGTGGCAACGAGTTAGTATCTTGAGGCCACGAGTTACTATCTTGTGGCCACGAGTTACTATCTTGAGGCCACGAGTTACTATCTTGAGGCCACGAGTTACTATCTTGTGGCCACGAGTTACTATCTTGAGGCCACGAGTTATCTTGAGGCCACGAGTTAGTATCTTGAGGCCACGAGTTACTATCTTGAGGCCACGAGTTACTATCTTGAGGCCACGAGTTATCTTGAGGCCACGAGTTACTATCTTGTGGCCACGAGTTAGTATCTTGAGGCCACGAGTTAGTATCTTGAGGCCACGAGTTATTATCTTGAGGCCACGAGTTATCTTGAGGCCACGAGTTACTATCTTGTGGCCACGAGTTAGTATCTTGAGGCCACGAGTTAGTATCTTGAGGCCACGAGTTACTATCTTGAGGCCACGAGTTAGTATCTTGAGGCCACGAGTTAGTATCTTGAGGCCACGAGTTACTATCTTGTGGCCACGAGTTAGTATCTTGTGGCCACGAGTTAGTATCTTGTGGCCACGAGTTAGTATCTTGAGGCCACGAGTTAGTATCTTGTGGCCACGAGTTAGTATCTTGTGGCCACGAGTTAGTATCTTGTGGCCACGAGTTAGTATCTTGTGGCCACGAGTTAGTATCTTGTGGCCACGAGTTACTATCTTGTGGCAACGAGTTAGTATCTTGAGGCCACGAGTTAGTATCCTGTGCCCACGAGTTACTATCTTGTGGCAACGAGTTAGTATCTTGAGGCCACGAGTTACTATCTTGTGGCCACGAGTTACTATCTTGAGGCCACGAGTTACTATCTTGTGGCCACGAGTTACTATCTTGTGGCCACGAGTTACTATCTTGAGGCCACGAGTTACTATCTTGTGGCCACGAGTTACTATCTTGAGGCCACGAGTTAGTATCTTGTGGCCACGAGTTAGTATCTTGAGGCCACGAGTTACTATCTTGAGGCCACGAGTTACTATCTTGTGGCCACGAGTTAGTATCTTGAGGCCACGAGTTAGTATCTTGTGGCCACGAGTTAGTATCTTGTGGCCACGAGTTAGTATCTTGTGGCCACGAGTTAGTATCTTGTGGCCACGAGTTAGTATCTTGTGGCCACGAGTTACTATCTTGTGGCAACGAGTTAGTATCTTGAGGCCACGAGTTAGTATCCTGTGCCCACGAGTTACTATCTTGTGGCAACGAGTTAGTATCTTGAGGCCACGAGTTACTATCTTGTGGCCACGAGTTACTATCTTGAGGCCACGAGTTACTATCTTGTGGCCACGAGTTACTATCTTGTGGCCACGAGTTACTATCTTGAGGCCACGAGTTACTATCTTGTGGCCACGAGTTACTATCTTGAGGCCACGAGTTAGTATCTTGTGGCCACGAGTTAGTATCTTGAGGCCACGAGTTACTATCTTGAGGCCACGAGTTACTATCTTGTGGCCACGAGTTAGTATCTTGAGGCCACGAGTTAGTATCTTGAGGCCACGAGTTACTATCTTGTGGCCACGAGTTACTATCTTGTGGCCACGAGTTACTATCTTGTGGCCACGAGTTAGTATCTTGTGGCCACGAGTTAGTATCTTGAGGCCACGAGTTAGTATCTTGAGGCCACGAGTTACTATCTTGTGGCCACGAGTTACTATCTTGTGGCCACGAGTTAGTATCTTGAGGCCACGAGTTAGTATCTTGAGGCCACGAGTTACTATCTTGTGGCCACGAGTTACTATCTTGTGGCCACGAGTTAGTATCTTGAGGCCACGAGTTAGTATCTTGAGGCCAGGAGTTAGTATCTTGTGGCCACGAGTTAGTATCTTGTGCCCACGAGTTACTGTCTTGTGGCAACGAGTTAGTATCTTGAGGCCACGAGTTACTATCTTGAGGTCACGAGTTAGTATCTTGTGGCCACGAGTTAGTATCTTGTGGCCACGAGTTAGTATCTTGTGGCCACGAGTTACTATCTTGAGGCCACAAGTTAGTATCTTGTGCCCACGAGTTACTATCTTGTGGCAACGAGTTAGTATCTTGAGGCCACGAGTTACTATCTTGAGGCCACGAGTTACTATCTTGAGGCCACGAGTTACTATCTTGTGGCCACGAGTTACTATCTTGTGGCCACGAGTTACTATCTTGTGGCCACGAGTTACTATCTTGAGGCCACGAGTTACTATCTTGTGGCCACGAGTTACTATCTTGAGGCCACGAGTTACTATCTTGTGGCCACGAGTTACTATCTTGTGGCCACGAGTTACTATCTTGAGGCCACGAGTTACTATCTTGAGGCCACGAGTTACTATCTTGTGGCCACGAGTTACTATCTTGTGGCCACGAGTTACTATCTTGTGGCCACGAGTTACTATCTTGAGGCCACGAGTTACTATCTTGTGGCCACGAGTTACTATCTTGAGGCCACGAGTTACTATCTTGAGGCCACGAGTTACTATCTTGTGGCCACGAGTTACTATCTTGAGGCCACAAGTTAGTATCTTGTGCCCACGAGTTACTATCTTGTGGCAACGAGTTAGTATCTTGAGGCCACGAGTTACTATCTTGAGGCCACGAGTTACTATCTTGTGGCCACGAGTTACTATCTTGAGGCCACGAGTTAGTATCTTGTGGCCACGAGTTAGTATCTTGAGGCCACGAGTTACTATCTTGTGGCCACGAGTTAGTATCTTGAGGCCACGAGTTAGTATCTTGAGGCCACGAGTTAGTATCTTGAGGCCACGAGTTAGTATCTTGAGGCCACGAGTTAGTATCTTGAGGCCACGAGTTACTATCTTGTGGCCACGAGTTAGTATCTTGTGGCCACGAGTTAGTATCTTGAGGCCACGAGTTAGTATCTTGAGGCCACGAGTTAGTATCTTGAGGCCACGAGTTACTATCTTGAGGCCACGAGTTACTATCTTGAGGCCACGAGTTACTATCTTGTGGCCACGAGTTACTATCTTGAGGCCACGAGTTACTATCTTGAGGCCACAAGTTACTATCTTGAGGCCACGAGTTACTATCTTGAGGCCACGAGTTACTATCTTGAGGCCACGAGTTACTATCTTGAGGCCATAAGATAGTTATAATTAATTTTTTTTACCAAAGTGGGACTAGAGGGGCTCCGTAATATCTAGGTATCTTTTTTTAATGTATATTTTAATTTAATGTATATGTATACTATCTTGAGGCCACGAGTTAGTATCTTGAGGCCACGAGTTACTATCTTGAGGCCATAAGATAGTTATAATTAATTTTTTTTTACCAAAGTGGGACTAGAGGGGCTCCGTAATATCTAGGTATCTTTTTTTAATGTATACATATTGTAATACATATCAAATATTGTGTCCAGGGTGTGACCTACCCAGCATGCCATGGAATTTGGAGCAAGTGGGCTCCACCCCTTGAGAGAAGTCGCCTAGCAACCACCTCTTTTTGTGGTAAATACAGTTTGCCTTTTTAAAAGCATACACAACAACACACCATACCCAAAATAAAACCATTACAAACGCCCTGTTTCAGGTTCGTACGCGGGTGCTGTGATCGCCATGCCGCTGGCAGGAATATTAGTCCAGTACTCAGGATGGTCTTCTGTCTTCTATATATATGGTAGGTTTATAATCTTGACTGCGAACTCTGAAATGATAACAGAATGTTATTTTTTGTGTGTACTTGTTCTCCATGATTTTCTCTCCATTGGACTACAGGGTGTTTTGGGATTTTCTGGTACATGTTTTGGATTCTGGTTTCATATGAGAGCCCAGCAGATCATCCCACCATCACAGATGAAGAGAGAACTTACATAGAGGAGAGTATTGGAGAAAGTGCCAATCTACTTGGGCCGTCTGAGGTACGTTTTCTTGTGTGGTTTCTCCTGGAGAAATCCGAAGATCCCATGAAATCAAATTTGGGTATCAGTCCATGTCTATTAGCTTTAAAGGGATACTCCACTTTTTTGGAAATAGGCTCATTATACGTACAACTCCCCCAGAGTTAAACAGTTGAGTTTTACCATTTTCGAATCCATTCAGATGATTTTCTGATATTTAGAAGAATATCAGTAACCAGACAGTATCTGGTCTCATTGACTGCCATAGTAGGAAATAAAATATACTATGGTAGTCAACGGGACCAGAAACTGTCTGGTTACTGATAGGGATGTCCCGATCCGATCCACGGCATCGGTATCGCGCCGATACCGGCCCAGAACGCTAGATCGGAGATCGGAGGGGAGAAAAAAATATGAGCGATATCCAGTTTAGCGGCGCAGCCTGTCACGTGATGATTGTTGTGTTTACGCACACGCGCGCAGAGAATCACTCTCGCTTTGCGTGTCAAGAGCGAAAGTTTGAAGCGAAATTTACGCGCGTGACGCGCGTCAGAATCAAAATCCGTTGGCGGTCATTGTTTTTATGTCGACCGAGCATTCATCAAGAGAGTTACCGCTCTGTATTTACTCTGGAGAGCAGAACAGCGGCGTGGGGATCATCGTCGCCGTATATTTGTGTCCACCGGACCCTTCGGAGCCGAACCGTTTGGCGAGTTTCACCATTTGCTCGCTCCAGGAGCTGCGCTGGATGACGGCCGCTGTCAGCGGTACTTCCGCCTGTCACGCGCCCAGTTTGATGACCTGTTGTCCCGCATCTGAGCGAGGATCACCCTCGCCCGGCCCCTCATCCATCTAATCTAGCTGTCATTTATTTTTGTTTTGATAATAAATAGAGCCAGCCTTCAAAAGTTATTAACCTGTCCTGTGATTTTTTTCTCTCTCTCACGTCCAGACACGAATTTATGCACATATGTTGATTGTCTTTACAACATAATACTATTTCTAGATATGGAATGAATAACATTCAATACAAAATGAACATGTCTCCATATAGAAATAATGTTTTAAGTGATGAAACATTTGCTTTGTTGTGCATAATCCCAACATGCATTTAGTCATATTAACAAAATAATTTATTGAAGCATCCAGACACTTCACCACGTGAGCAAGCAGCTAGGCTCCTGATTGGTTAACGCGGCGCGAATTCACGCCAAAGTTCAGCCAACTTGACGCGCGGATGAGGCGTATTCGCGTCTTCCGCGCCGCGCTCCACGCCTCATTCGCGCCGCAGGAATTTTTCTTGCATTGACTTAACATTGAAATCATTCGCGCCTGACGCCCTATTCGCGTCTGGTGTGAACGTAGCATTAGTGCGTCGAAGTTGTGATAGCGCTGTCGGCTAACGCGAAATGCTACTATTTACATTCCATGGATGTTTATTCATATATACAATTGTTTTGGACTAAAAACTTCTTCAAATTGGATTGTATGGACGCTTTACAGTGAAACCAAACCATTTTTGTTGGAATGTGGACTAACAGATGGCTAATTGGTGAGTTTCTTCCAGTTTGTGTTGGTTTGTTTTGGCTGTTGGTGGTCTGACAAAGAGACAGATTGTGCCCGCTGTGTTGATTGTATCTTAAAATGGTTTACGTCGTTCGAATCACGAGTTTCTCAGCTTTCCAAAGATATGTATTATGTTTACTTTTGTGTTTGTTTTGTTTTGTCTTTCACAAAGTTAAACCTATAAACCACCCTGTGGGCCGTATACGGCACGTCGGACCACGAAAAAAAAAATATCGGACTAATATCGGTATCGGCAAAAGCCAAAGGTGCGGCATCGGTATCGGTATCGGAAGTGAAAAAGTGGTATCGGGACATCCCTAGTTACTGATATTCTTCGAGTTCGAAATATCAGAAAATTGGCTGAATGGATTAGAAAACGGTAAAACTCAACTGTTTAACTCTGGGGGAGGTGTAAAATGAGCTTATTTCCAAAAAAAGTGGAGTATCCCTTTAAGGTAGCAGTGCTGAAGCAAATCATGTTTTTTTTTTTTCTCAAATTGTCTGTGTTTAAAGCACTTTTGCCCTTGAGAGCTTGAGAATCTTCTAGGTTCCTTTTCTTGTCAATGGCAGTTGTGCAGCTTGAGAATATACATGAATATTGAGTGTAAATAAATACATACAGGAACTGTGTAACGTTCAGGCTGAGGAAGAAGATGAGACAAGGTGTAGCGGATCTAAATGACAGCATACATTTATTAAACAAACCAAAAGAGAACAATCCAACACGAAGAATCAAAGAAACAGTATAAACACATCCATCACCCGATAATGAGTAAATGAAAATGAGGGCATTATATACACAACTAACTAAGGAGCATAACAAGGAACAGGTGTGTGAAATCAAGTAACCATGACAACCAATGATAAACGTGCTAGAAACCATGACAACAGAAAGTTAACAGGAAATAACCCCGAACAACGTGCTAAGCGAGCTGAACTGTATGAACGGCGTTCGTGGTTTGACTTATCGAGACTGTTTTTCAAAGATGGCTCCTGTCTGTATACACGAAGTGAACTGTCTTCATAAAGTATCTTCTTATTAAACGGTCTGTACACTTACACAGTTCTCAATGCTTTGTTTTGCATGTAGGGACCCTCATTATGTTACTGTGTTAGTGTGGGGCTATTTTGAGCCTTGTTAATGGTATAAACTAGCGATTTCTTTTTACTTACTCAATGCCCCCATTACTAGCATTATACGCTAAACAGTTTTTAGAGATAAAACTCTTTACATTCGATTATCATGAAAACAAATCTCAGAGAACGGTTGACTAGGTACCGATGCGTTATTAGACCAAAGGTTCATTTTGCGCCGGAGTTCTCCTTTAAAGTCGTTGAAAATGAAACTGAAAACACTTCATTAAGTGACAAGTTGGTCAAAAATCGACTACAGTTTAATCTTATTTTTATTTCTTTGTTTCTTTCAAAATGTTTTTTTTTTTTTGTCATCAGAATTCATTCAACTTGAGACGGACTAGAAAGTGGTAGTTAAAAAATCATGCTTGTTGAACTGTTCTGATTGCTTAAAATCTTCATGCTACAGGTCTTTCTATACATTTATTAACATGTTTCTTTTTTTCCACAGAAATTCAAGACACCCTGGAGGAAGTTCTTCACCTCCATGCCGGTCTATGCAATCATTGTGGCCAACTTCTGCCGGAGCTGGACCTTCTATCTGTTGCTCATCAGTCAGCCGGCGTACTTTGAAGAAGTGTTTGGCTTTGAAATCAGTAAGGTGAGAGAGTTTAGGGGGGAAATGTTTTTGCATTAATCAAGTCTCAATATTTGACAGCTCGTAAGGCTTGTGTGTTTGCTGTATGAATTGTCCTCATATGCAATCCTTTCTGGCCAGGCTTGAATCATTACTATCTGTCTGACCCCTCATTCACTGAGTCGCCGTATTGGATTGTATTTGAGACGTTGGGCATTCAGAAATGTGTGTTCATAGTGGCGTTCATAAATGAAAGCTGACATTGTTATTGATCTTGGGCTCCTGAGCTGAGAGAGTGATATAAATCCTGCAAGCCTGACAGGAGTAATTTAACCGCTGCTTTAATTCTGCGGGTCAAACGCTCTCATAGGTGCAGTATGGGAGATTGGACTTACAAGTTGTTTTGGGGTTTTATCAGCCAGGGCTTGTTTAGGATTTCCATTTTAGTGATATTTGTTATGCCACATTTGGTTATTTAGGATGCTGTATTGTAGAGGCTTTCAGTGATTTCACCCGAAACATCTGAACCCGGATGACTATTTTCTTCTGTGGAAAACTAAAGAACATTTGCATAATATCGCAGCTGTTGTTATGCAAGTATCTTACAAGTTGTTCAAATGACTTAAAGCTATGTTTTAAGCCATACACTGAATTTGTGTGAGAAATATGTGCAAATAAGCTTGAAAATGTCTAAAAACTTTTTTCTAAAACGCTTTTAGCGTACTTTTAAAAAGGGTATAATGGAAATAATCTACTTTAAAATAATATACAGTACTTAAGTGTGACCTGAATGTTTTTGGACACTTAATTGAATGCCATTCAGAATAAAATTATAATGTATTATAGTGTAAATTCTTATGAAAGGAAATTAGCTGAAATTAAGAGTGCTTTTTGACCCACTACATATTAATGTAATTTCTTAATTGTCTTTGAAATATGGTTAAAGTGTACTGCTGAATGTCCTGACAAGCATTAATCGTAAACTAAAATATACTTCTATTTAAACGTGTATGTTGTGTACTCAAAAATATTTGTAATTACACATTTTGCAATTTTTTTAGTCTCATATAGATGAAGATAGGCAATGTAGTTCCAAATAGCAGCGTGGTTTATTAAATAAAGCAAAACGGGTGCAAACTCAACGAAACCAGACAATGAACCGATGGACTCAAGGGGTCCTATTGTGCTGGTTCACTTTTTCAACTTTAGTTTGTGTGTAATGTAACGTTGCTGTTTGAGCATAAAAAAGATCTGCAAGATTACAAATCTCAACATCCACTACAAATTGTGATATTTTATTTAAAGGGACAATGTGTAGGAATTTCTGCCATTTATAGTGGTGAAAATGTATTTTCCATTTAAACGAATTGTGCTGTCCAGCGTCTCGCTTTTTCAAATGGGCATTGCATCTACGGTAGCCGTTATGTACCAAAAAGTCATGACAGGATTAGCACTTCGTCGAGTGTTTCAAACACAACGAACAAACGAATGTTACAGTATGAATTACTGACTGTGAAAAACATTAACTATTGTAATAAGTAGTTATGCCTTCTTTATTTGTATTTATTCTTTATTATATTTTTTGAAGTACGTGCATTGTTAGATGTCATCATCAACTTTTAACTATAAATGTTCATCTGTCTATAAAATAAAGTACACAACCCATGTAGTTTTATTTAGTACCACCAGTATATTTAGTAAATGGTTATATTTTCTGTTTTCCTCATTGTGATGTTTTCTTTGGCTGTTGTCAGGTCGGTATGCTCTCTGCTTTACCTCACCTGGTCATGACCATCATCGTGCCAATTGGTGGCCAACTGGCTGACTACCTGCGCAGAAAAAACATCTTATCCACCACCACCGTCAGGAAGATCATGAACTGCGGAGGTGAGAGCGACCGTATTTGATTACATTATTTGTATCTTTTATGAAATAAATTAAAAAAAATATTTGTTGGTATGACCTTTGACCCACCCATGTGACTGTAGGGTTTGGAATGGAGGCCACGCTGCTGTTAGTGGTTGGTTTCTCTCACAGCAAAGGTGTGGCCATCTCATTCCTGGTGCTAGCCGTTGGTTTTAGCGGATTTGCTATATCAGGTGAGACGCTTTATAACATGTTATAGGCATCAACAGTTTTGAAATCCCATTTTGATTTAAAACAATATATAAAATAAATCTTTCCCCATAGTTCTGAATTTCTTTTTTTCAATCCGGCTCCTCTTTAAGGTTTTAATGTCAACCACTTGGACATTGCGCCAAGGTATGCCAGCATCCTGATGGGCATTTCTAATGGAGTGGGCACACTTTCTGGTATGGTCTGCCCTCTCATTGTTGGGGCTATGACCAAAAATAAGGTGAGAAATCCTGAAATTATTCACATGTTCTTTATTCATTTAATCATGTTTTTTTTAATACACATATAAATAAACAAAATCAGGCATTTATGGCTCATATAGTAGTAAGAATATGGAGCTCATACTCGAGGACAAAAAAAGGCCCAAACTGAGCATTTGGTGCAGTTATTTATATGGCCAAAAAGTGAGATTAAATTCTGATAACTTGTAATATAAATCAATGATATTTATAACAGTAAAGCAGACAGTAAACAGTTGTACTTACATAAAATGCATATATTATCAGTTCTCTAGATCTCTCAATAATATGCCTTACACTGTAAACCCGAATAAGTTAGCAAAAAAGGTAGGTAATTAGTTATATAAAAACTGCTTTCGCGGTTGGCTGGCAGTGAGAGACGGACGAGCTCAGCACTTGTCATATATCACAACTGTTTGCAGTGTTTTCAAACACATAATGTTTAATTTAGGTTTCAGACATTTAAATACACAAAAGTACTATAGTAAAACAATACATTTGGACAAAATACACACTGATGTCCATGGAAGTAGCAATAACAATTTTTCAAGAATTAGTCTTTCACTGTAAATCGATGCATACGTTCATCTGCCAGAAGCTAGTTATTTAAGTCGATTGAGTTTTAAAAATGGATTTTTCTTACACGAACGCATCGCTTCAGAAGGCCTTTATTGCAGAGAATAGTACGATCTAAACACAGGTTGTTTAATACAGGAATACGTTAAACCGATAACACAGAACATAGGAACAATACCACAAGGATCACAGAAACAGAAGCAAACAGGCCAGGCTAGGGAGGCGTAGCGCCGGCCATTTTGTCCAAAGACACTGGGAGGGCGGTCGGGAAGAGACTCTGGAATGGCGGCAATGATGGGACGAGACTCTGAAAGGGCGGCAATGATGGGACGAGACTCTGAAAGGGCGGCAATGATGGGACGAGACTCTGGAAGGGTGGCAATGATGGTACGAGACTCTGGAAGGGCGGCAATGATGGGACGAGACTCTGGAAGGGCGGCAATGATGGGACGAGACTCTGAAAGGGCGGCAATGATGGGACGAGACTCTGGAAGGGCGGCAATGATGGGACGAGACTCTGGAAGGGTGGCAATGATGGTACGAGACTCTGGAAGGGCGGCAATGATGGGACGAGACTCTGGAAGGGTGGCAATGATGGGACGAGACTCTGGAAGGGCGGCAATGATGGGACGAGACTCTGGAAGGGCGGCAATGATGGGACGAGACTCTGGAAGGGCGGCAATGATGGGACGAGACTCTGAAAGGGTGGCAATGATGGGACGAGACTCTGAAAGGGCGGCAATGATGGGACGAGACTCTGGAAGGGCGGCAATGATGGGACGAGACTCTGGAAGGGCGGCAATGATGGTACGAGACTCTGGAAGGGCGGCAATGATGGGACGAGACTCTGGAAGGGCGGCAATGATGGGACGAGACTCTGGAAGGGCGGCAATGATGGGACGAGACTCTGGAAGGGCGGTCGTGACGAGACTCTGGAAGGGTGGCAATGATGGGATGAGACTCTGGAAGGGCGGCAATGATGGGACGAGACTCTGGAAGGGCGGTCGTGACGAGACTCTGGAAGGGTGGCAATGATGGGACGAGACTCTGGAAGGGCGGCAATGATGGGACGAGACTCTGGAAGGGCGGTCGTGACGAGACTCTGGAAGGGCGGCAATGATGGGACGAGACTCTGGAAGGGCGGTCGTGACGAGACTCTGGAAGGGCGGCAATGATGGGACGAGACTCTGGAAGGGCGGTCGTGACGAGACTCTGGAAGGGTGGCAATGATGGGATGAGACTCTGGAAGGGTGGCAATGATGGGACGAGACTCTGGAAGGGCGGTCGTGACGAGACTCTGGAAGGGTGGCAATGATGGGATGAGACTCTGGAAGGGTGGCAATGATGGGACGAGACTCTGGAAGGGCGGTCGTGACGAGACTGGCAGGGTGGCAATGATGAGACGAGACTCTGGAAGGGCGGCAATGATGGTACGAGACTCTGGAAGGGTTGCAATGATGAGACAAGACTGGAAGGGCGGCAATGGTGGGACGAGACTCGGGAAGGGCGGTCGTGACGAGACTCTGGAAGGGTAGCAATGATGGGATGAGACTCTGGAAGGGTGGCAATGATGGGACGAGACTCTGGAAGGGCGGTCGTGACGAGACTGGCAGGGTGGCAATGATGAGACGAGACTCTGGAAGGGCGGCAATGATGGTACGAGACTCTGGAAGGGTTGCAATGATGAGACAAGACTGGAAGGGCGGCAATGGTGGGACGAGACTCGGGAAGGGCGGTCGTGACGAGACTCTGGAAGGGTAGCAATGAATGGACGAGACTCTGAAAGAGCGGTCATGACGAGACTCTGGAAGGGTGGCAATGATGGGACGAGACTCTGGAAGGGTGGCAATGATGGGACGAGACTCTGGAAGGGTGGTCGTGACGAGACTCTGGAAGGGTGGTCGTGACGAGACTCTGGAAGGGTGGCAATGAATGGACGAGACTCTGAAAGAGCGGTCATGACGAGACTCTGGAAGGGTGGCAATGAATGGACGAGACTCTGAAAGGGCGGTCATGACGAGACTCTGGAAGGGCGGCAATGATGGGACGAGACTGTAGAATGGCGGCAATGATGGGACGAGACTCTGAAATGGCGGCGATGATGGGACGAGACTCTGGAAGAGCAGTCATCTTCACAGAGGGCTCTGGTGTGGCAGAACAGGAAACAACAAAAGTCCACACAAGACAGGAATCATGATAGTGACAATAATCTAGCATACAAAACCCAACATGTTTATTGTTGCATAATGTTGCAGTTAGTGATCAACAGACAAGCATTCAATTTTAAACAAAGCCAAATATAACTACATAATTTTTACAACAATTGCATTGTTGTTTTCTGAATTACAAAAGTCAAAAATTGCATTATCTTCCAAGAGCAGCGTGACTCAGCATCTGGTTTAAGACAAGCTTTTTTAGCATTAAATAATGGTGCAAATACCAGTAAATTGAGTTGTAAATCACCTATTCATTTAAATACACTTCTCCCATAGATGTTGATTCTGAAAGGGAAACTCCTACTAATGCATATGCGATAAGCCCAGCCGCATAAATAACCCCGTCCACGACTTTAACGCTAATTTTACACTGCGTGTCTTTAGGTAATCATGACAGTAGTTTTTTTTTTTTTTTTTAACTCCAAAAGAGGGTTTGCGCTGGTGCAAGCTGTTAGTAAATCCGGCCCTAAATTGTCTGTTTCTTGTCCCCCAGACTCGTGAGGAATGGCAGAACGTGTTCCTGATCGCCTCACTGGTGCATTACGGTGGCGTCGTGTTCTACGGGATATTCGCGTCCGGAGAAAAGCAGCCGTGGGCAGATCCAGAGGAGACCAGCGAGGAGAAGTGTGGCTTCATCGATGAAGACGAGTTGGCGGAGGAGACCGGTGACATCACGCTGAGCAGCGCTCCTTTCGGAGGCCAGGCCGGTCTTGGAGGCCCCGCCAAAACATATGGGGCCACAACACAGCTCAATGGGGGATGGGCGAAAAGCTGGGAGAAATCCGAGGAATACATCCAGGAGGACGCCGAGCAGACGTATAGAGGAGACGGGTACTCGTAGATGTTTCATTTCTAATGAGTCAAAACATAACAAATCTTTTGAAATAAGACAAAGTAAAAAAAGAAATAAAGAGAGATATCCTCAAGCATAGCTGTAGAGTCAGAGACGTCTTTTAAAAAGAGTCTTTGTCCAATCTGAAGTGAATATATAAAGAAAATATTTAAGAAGGAATAATTTATTGAGATATATAAATGAGAATATACAGCTAATTAGATAGAAAATATCATATTTAGGATTATACAAAGGATTTATATGGCTAAATCAGTTTAAAGACAATGTAAATGTTTCTTTTAAAAGTACAGATGTTCAATTATTACTGTGGTTTACAACATTTAATCAACTGACAATATTTAATAGCACAGACATCTGTAATCAAAGCACAGGTCTTGGCTGTTTTTTTTTTTTTTACAGGTTTTGTTTTAGTTTTGTGTCTGTAACTTTAATAGATGAGTAGTTGAGGACCAATCAGAGTAGAGTAGAGTAGATTAACATGTAGTTTTGTTCAAAAGAAACAAGTGTTTACTCTGGTTTAAAGAGCTCTTGCCATTGACCTTACAGAAAATATGCAAAATTTGGGTTCTTTGACTATATTATATAACTTAAACCTTCAAAGAATGCTGTTTATCATTATGTTCATGTACTGTATTACACATTATAAACTGGTCCCTTTAAATGGGACATAAACCTAGAAGGTAGAGCAAAAATAGACAACCGCTTGGTGCAGAAAGAATCTAATAGCACAAATTTGCAAATATAACTGCTATATCTGATACTCATGTGTATTAAAATAAGTGTGAAATATATTGAAAAACCTTTAAATGTTTGAAACGTCCTAAAGTACACTTGAGAAATTTTTAAAGTGCAATCTTGTATAAATTGTTCCGCTACTTTTCATCAACGATACATTCAAGTGTGTGTTTGGCAATACAGTCCTGTATTTTAAGTGGTATTAAGCTGGTCTTCATTTAAAATGTTTCATTTTAACCACCATATAATGACAAACCAGACATTTTGATACTTTGAATGCACTGACATGTTGTTATTTGAAAAGAAAAAAAAAAGTAATTTCTCTCTCGAGTATGTGTTTTGACATGGATTTACTGTTTCTGTGAGACTGTTGTGAAGCTGGGTCAGTGATATCTGTGCTTATACTGTTTATTGGGCCATATTTATCATATAAACTGTCATAAGAGCGAGGCGGTTCATGTGGAATGTGTATTGTGATGCAACTATGGTCGAACCATGAATAAGGACCAGGTGATCATCTAACGAGTTTAACTGGCGCCAAAGCTGATGTGAGTGAATCTCACGAAACCTGTCAGGGACGAGTCTACAGGTCTTATTTCACCTATTTCAGTTAGTTTGTATTTATTAAAAATTAATAAATGGTCATTAATTGCTCACCCTCATCCTGTCCCTCATCTTCGAAACACAAATGAAGATCATTTACATAAAATCGGAGAGATTTCTGTCCCTAAATTGACAGCTCTGCAACTACCACTTCATAAATACAACTAATCCGTATGAATCAAGTGGTTTAGTTCAAACTTTCAGAATAGACTTGACCGCATTATATGACGAACAGGTTTAATTTAGTCTTTTAATCACATCACCTCAGCGAATCATCTGCGAATATACTCGACACGAGAGAACAAACCTCATTGGTAAACACCATCATTGGTTCTTGCATGTCAAGCAATCATGTTTGAGCTTCTTTTTAACTTAACTGATGTATGAGTTGATGATTATATGTGATTAAAAGCCTAAATTCAATGTGTTCATCATATAAAGCGATCGAGGATATTTGGACTGAACCACTTAACTCAAACAGATTAGTTTAACGATCTTTTTACGAACGTTTTTATGCATTAAAGTGGTAGTTGCAGAGCTGTCAATGGAGGGACAGAAACGTCTCAGATTTCATCAAAAAGATCTTCAATGGTGTTCTGAAGATGAACAAAATCTTACGAGTTTGGAGTGACACGAGGGTTAGAATTTTAGTTATCATTTTTAGAAGTAATCCTTTAAAAAAGACATATTTTGCATTAAGAAAATCAAGTAAGTTTGTAGGACCTGTTTTTTAACAATTATGCCAATTAAGCACATTTCCCCCCAAATGATTAAAAAATAAAACATTATAATACTTTTAAATGAAATAGTATAGTCTTATTATTAATATTTTTTTGTTATAGAAATAAGTAACCTGGGTGGTGCTTATTTTCATGAAAATCATGCCAATGTAATAATTAAAAGGCTTTACTTTCTTTGGCAAATGACACAAGATGTAAACAACACTAGTCCAGAAACACTTCCTGTTTCAGTTTGTAACTGTTTTCTTTATTTCACATCTTAAAGATGTTTGTTTAACTTTTTGATTCAGTTTTAAATGTTCTGTTGGTTGTATTTTATCCCAGCTTTTATGTTTTTGTTAAAAAACTGAAACAGGAAGTGCTTCTGGACCAGTGTTGTTTACATCTTGTGAAATGGTCTATAGCTTGCACATGTTTTGTAAGATTCACTCTGATGCTCCATGCATGACACAAACCAGTGTGTTGTTAACCAGCAGTAACGTGTCATTATTACACATGTAATGTAGTAATGTGTCATTAAAGTCTTACGCTGTTCCTTGATCAAAAAATAATACTAAATAAATCAAAAAACACAACTATTAAGAACATGTACTGCAATAATTTACCAATAACATCAGCAATCTTGTAATATTCGCCATCTACAAATCTGGATTGTGTCTAGTTTACAGAGTCATTGGAATGATTGCGAAAGTCTTCTCGAAACGTCAGAACCAGCTTATGTGTGTTCTGATCAGAAGATACGGGGACATTTTCAGAGGTTGGAATCTGAGCCATGCTTTAAGTTGTTCTGAAACTCAGCTAAATGTTTTCTAGATTTGTGTATTGTGTGATAACACAATTTTCATGGCCTCTTGCCTGAGACTGAAGTGCACAAGTGATTGTTATATTTTGTTGTCGTGTCAAACAGAGCGATTTGTTGATGTCAAAAAGTGTTAAACTGTATGAACTGCTCACTAAGTGTGATTTTTATATACAATCATTCAGATGAAGACATTATGATGTCTTTCCTTTGATTTTTGTGATCGGTGGACCAAAATTTAAAGGCATTTTTCTGGTTTTGAAAAGATAAGAGTTGATGTTCTTTATAGAGTATGATGATTATTTTTGCATGATATAGTCATTAAAATCATCCTGGGCATTGATTTGTTGTGTCTCTCGTTGATTTGACAGACTTTTCTGCAACTGAGTTTCTCTTTTACAAACATCAGCTTGATAAAGTTCAGTGGATCTCACCTTTTTATGATGTGTTGTTAAAGTTCTTCAGCGCCTGGAGTTTACCGCATTGATTTCAGTGAGGTTGATACATCACAGCCCTTGTCAAAAAGAAGTGTGCATTTGCAGTGCATTTCAAATCTTAAAACTATATTTAAGCAGTTACTTTGATTTCATATTATCACTAAAGCTGGTTTGAAACAATCTATTTTGTCAAAAGTGCTATATAAATTAAGGTGACTTAACTTGACTATTTATAAATGTATATAATATTAATCAAACATTAGGCCGCTTAAGTGTCTTGAAGGAGAGGACACTTTCATGATTGATTCTCAGTATACTTTTAAAAAAAGGGCACTTATTATTATATTTTTTTTAGTTTTATTTTAAAGTGTATTTTAAATCATTGTTTTAATAATCTTCTGTCAAAGTGCAATTATGTGGATGCGTTGACTAACATTTTTAAGCAAATAAAAAGTACTTGTAGTTCTGTAGTGTATTAAACGATGTTACCTTTAACGTTAATATATTTCAAATATTCCAAATGGCAACATTCCAAATGTGCAAATACAAAAATAGTTAAATAAATGACATACGTTTAATAGAAATTACATTAACGTATACTTAAATGCTTTTCAGTACATTACTTAAAATATTATTTCCATAAAAAAATACATTTAAAAAAAAAGTATACCAATGTGTAGGGGTTTGTACACAAGGGCTTGTGAAAGCGATGCTCCATGCTTCCTGCAACGTACATCCTCAAAATATACTTTATATAAAAAAAATCCGTCAAGCATTAGTGTGTAAACCTTGTGTAGCCAGAGTCGATGGATTTGACTCATTACGCCATGGTCGGATCTGATTTAGGTGCATGACACACAGAGGACAGATTACCACCAGCAATTAGATGGAAACAAATCTCTAATCAATATCACTTAACAGCCCTACGACAGACTGCTGAGAGTGCTGGTCTTTTATTTGTTATTAGACATAAGAGTATAGAACAGAATTAAAGACCAAGGCCAATACCAGACCACTCAAAATCTAGACCATACCAAACCTTCAAAAACCCAGGCCTTCTGAAACTAGACCAGTACCAGACTCCCAAAAACTAAAACCTAGACCAGTGCCAGACTCCCAAATACTAAAACCTAGACCAGTGCCACAGACTCCCAAATACTAAAACCTAGACCAGTGCAAGACTCCCAAATACTAAAACCTAGACCAGTGCCAGACTCCCAAATACTAAAACCTAGACCAGTGCCAGACTCCCAAATACTAAAACCTAGACCAGTGCCAGACTCCCAAATACTAAAACCTAGACCAGTGCCAGACTCCCAAATACTAAAACCTAGACCAATGCCAGACTCCCAAATACTAAAACCTAGACCAGTGCCACAGACTCCCAAATACTAAAACCTAGACCAGTGCCAGACTCCCAAATACTAAAACCTAGACCAGTGCCACAGACTCCCAAATACTAAAACCTAGACCAGTGCAAGACTCCCAAATACTAAAACCTAGACCAGTGCCAGACTCCCAAATACTAAAACCTAGACCAGTACCAGACTCCCAAATACTAAAACCTAGACCAGTGCCAGACTCCCAAATACTAAAACCTAGACCAGTGCAAGACTCCCAAATACTAAAACCTAGACCAGTGCCAGACTCCCAAATACTAAAACCTAGACCAGTGCCAGACTCCCAAATACTAAAACCTAGACCAGTACCAGACTCCCAAAAACTAAAACCTAGACCAGTGCCAGACTCCCAAATACTAAAACCTAGACCAGTGCCAGACTCCCAAATACTAAAACCTAGACCAGTGCCACAGACTCCCAAATACTAAAACCTAGACCAGTGCCAGACTCCCAAATACTAAAACCTAGACCAGTGCCAGACTCCCAAATACTAAAACCTAGACCAGTGCCAGACTCCCAAATACTAAAACCTAGACCAGTGCCACAGACTCCCAAATACTAAAACCTAGACCAGTGCCAGACTCCCAAATACTAAAACCTAGACCAATGCCAGACTCCCAAATACTAAAACCTAGACCAGTGCCAGACTCCCAAATACTAAAACCTAGACCAATGCCAGACTCCCAAATACTAAAACCTAGACCAGTGCCACAGACTCCCAAATACTAAAACCTAGACCAGTGCAAGACTCCCAAATACTAAAACCTAGACCAGTGCCAGACTCCCAAATACTAAAACCTAGACCAGTGCAAGACTCCCAAATACTAAAACCTAGACCAGTGCCACAGACTCCCAAATACTAAAACCTAGACCAGTGCCAGACTCCCAAATACTAAAACCTAGACCAGTGCCACAGACTCCCAAATACTAAAACCTAGACCAGTGCCAGACTCCCAAATACTAAAACCTAGACCAATGCCAGACTCCCAAATACTAAAACCTAGACCAGTGCCAGACTCCCAAATACTAAAACCTAGACCAATGCCAGACTCCCAAATACTAAAACCTAGACCAGTGCCACAGACTCCCAAATACTAAAACCTAGACCAGTGCAAGACTCCCAAATACTAAAACCTAGACCAGTGCCAGACTCCCAAATACTAAAACCTAGACCAGTGCCAGACTCCCAAATACTAAAACCTAGACCAGTGCCAGACTCCCAAATACTAAAACCTAGACCAGTGCAAGACTCCCAAAAACGAAACCTAGACCAGTGCCAGACTCCAAAATACTAAAACCTAGACCAGTGCCACAGACTCCCAAATACTAAAACCTAGACCAGTGCCAGACTCCCAAATACTAAAACCTAGACCAGTGCCAGACTCCCAAATACTAAAACCTAGACCAGTGCAAGACTCCCAAATACTAAAACCTAGACCAGTGCCAGACTCCCAAATACTAAAACCTAGACCAGTGCAAGACTCCCAAAAACGAAACCTAGACCAGACAGACACCACAAACCCCAGAACAATAAAGACCTCAATCAGTTGTTTGATTTTAAAGGATGTTTCTTTTAGTCTTTCAACTTGAATAGGCTAAATTCATTAATTTGTTAATCAGTCAGCATAAATATCTTTAAATTCCCCCTTTACGTTTCAACACTGCTGTCTTGACTGGACGATGGTATGCTCTGTTGAAAGGAAAGATGAGCCGTCTCACTGTAATGACCTGGGCTGGCTTCCTCTGTGGCATGTGTTAATGTGACAGGACACACACTGCTGTCACCAGCCGACCGGAACGTGTTTTCCCACAGCCCACTGGTGACACGCGTCACACCAATTGCCTCCGTGACAAACCCACCCGCGCGATACCCATCATCTTAACCCCCCCACCCACCCACCTAAAGTGCATCAGAATGAATACATTAGTGATGGTGTATACTGATAGGAATAGGCTAAACTTAGTCAGTTTTCAAAACACTATTCTGTTTTTTAACCAAACAAAGACTAATGGATGTGTGCGTGTGCGCGCATGTGTGTGTGTGTAATAAATGAGTTTGATCCAGTGCTGTGCTCCGGGCAGCAGGTGTTGAAGGGTATCCCAGCATCTCTAGGGGCCGTGGGGCTCTAATCAGCATCCAGAATGAGTATGTAATGACCAAACCTCTGTAGGGCTCATGGGACACCAGGATCCAAACACAATTATTTCTGTGAACCCCTCCCAACCCTACCCAACTTAACTCTCCATAAACAGTTATTGCAAAGGGGGTGTTTCATCAGATGGACTCTGTCATGCAGAGAGGCAGAAGTAAGGTTTTTTCAAGCAGTCTCTACATTAATATGATGTTCTCTAAACCTGCTGTCACGTATGACTAAACAGGAATGAGTCAATGGTGACTCAAACTGGGCTCTTATATCTTAACCTTCTCTTTCTAATAATTATTTTCTCTCAAATTTTCTTTGCTAAGGCAAGCATCAATAGTATTAAAGGACAAGTTCGGTATTTTACAATTAAAGCCCTGTTTTAAGATCGTTTCTGATTAAATAGAATGGTTAGGATTGTTTTTTAGACAGATGCTGCTGTCACGAGATTTTTTGGTTTCTGTAATGGTAGGTGCACTGGGACAATCATTCATAAAAACGCATAAAACTTTAGTTTACAAAGACGTGAAACTCACTGAGTGGTCTGGGGTGTTCACTGATATGCTCACACAAAAAATCGCTGCAAAAGATGCTTTCCAACAGGTTTTATCGTAGTTTTGGTCCATCTCCATTGACTTGTATTGTGTGTTCTGTGATGTCCGTTATTACTCCGCCGCCTGGAAACGGAAATGGGCCTTGTTTGTATTCTTTCTGTAGTCTTATGCAGTCGCGTGTATAGGTCGCGTGTATACAAGTGGTTTGCTTGCATTTGGCAAAGGTGCATTATCGCCACCAACTGGGCTGGATTGTCTATTTTTCAAGCTCTCAACGGAAGAATGTTCGGCTGTGATGTGTTCGGAAAAATAGGTCTACAGTTTTATAATGAATGGGAAAACACCTGTTGGAAAGCATCTTTTGCAGTGATTTTTGTGTGAGCATATCAGTGAACACCCCAGACCACTCGGTGAGTTTCACGTCTTTGTAAACTAAAGTTGTATGCGTTTTTATGAATGATTGTCTAGTGCACCTATGGTGCTAACACAAACCAAAAAATCTCGTGACAGCAGCATCTGTCTAAAAAACAATCCTAACCATTCTATTTAATCAGAAACGATCTTAAAACAGGGCTTTAATTGTAAAATACCGAAGTTTAAGTTAGTTAAACTCATCCCAACATATTTTATATGTTGTGGGTCACCTGTATTAATGTATTATATGTTGTGACTGCTGTGTTTCACTAAACCGGCGGTGAGGGCTCTGGGCTGGTCGGGACGGGACCAGTGGTGACATGACGTGCTATGGGAGTTCATGGCGTGTTAGACCAGAAAGATCTAAGAGAAAAGTAGTTTTAAGTTTTAGCGCCATTTCGCGTTGATCAACAAGGCATTTCATGTTGCATTTTTATTGGCTAGTCAATAGACGTAGGTTGTAGAAGGATAGCAGACGTAGGATGAAGCTAAATTTATGACACTGTCATAAAATTATTGCTGGCTATCTTTGGTAGCAAGACCTTGACGACTGCCATCTTTGAACCTTTCTCACTGCAGGACCAGAGTTTAGCAGCCAAAGCCACAGAAATCTCCACGATTGGTCATCTTTCATCTGGGACAGCCCAAAATTGTACAATGTGTACCAGGTATTGAACCTTATTCAGAATCACACTGTCAGTCTTAATTAAATTATTGTGCATATATCCAATTGGAATCTAATTAGCAAATGTGAATTTCTGGAAATTCAAATCGTATTTCTGAAAATCCGTTTCAGTCTGACTGCACTGAATCGGATTTTGCTTGGTTAATGTGACTTTCTCACGCCACATAAAAACGTACGCATGTCCAACATGACATCATGACTTTTGCGTAAACATACACGGCACTTTCGAGTCAAGTGGCGTGTTATCTCTATGCATTTTGAGCTATCCGCGTGTATGTCTACGCCATTAACGTCCGCGTCATTCCGTGTGTCTGTACAAGCCGTCAGATCTCCAGTCATAAATGCCATTAACCCCATTGACGGTTAAGTTTAGGGACGGGGTTGAGGTAAATCATATATAACGTTAAGTCAACGGCGTTCATAAACACGCTGAAAAGCAATTCTGCGTCTTGATAGCACGCCAAAAATGGAAATACGAATTGGCGTGTCACACGCTACTTCATGAGGTCAGTCTAGCATGTCAGACGTTCTTATACAGGAAACATGCTGAAAGTCACTGCAGAAACAAGGTTGTATAATTGTAAGTGTTGGTAAAGCAGAAAATTAAAATAGCCTAGTATCGAGATGTTTTGAGACTGGCGGAGACGACAGCACAGAATAAAGCCACACATACCAGCCTCCAACGCTTCTGCTGCTGACTCATAGTAGTCCAGCACAGCGGCTACATATTCCCTAGAAATGCCAAGGTCATGGATAAACCACGCTCTATTGTTTGATCAATAGAAATGCTCAGTGTGCTTCTTGAGGGCAAGAGAGGGAAGTTTACCTGCACAGCACTTGCTAGCTAGCCTCCCTTACACTAGCAACAAACCATGACACCTTAGCAATCAGATAACAACACGCCAACCTCCCCTCTGAACTCGACCGAAATCGCATAAAAACGCTCTTGCCACCACCTATAAAAAGTGTGTAATTTTTGCCACTAGAGGTCGCATATTCAAATCAATAACAATGGTGTAGCTGGGAAGGAGCGTGGGATGAAGGGAGATGTCGTCTTCACCTCCACTTCGATGGAAATAAATCCAACAGGACTCACAAATCATGTTCATGGATGAGGTAATGAAATACAATTTTATAACCGTTATGTTTGATAACTTTTTTTAATGAATTAGCCACATGTTTAATGCTAAATTACTACTCATGTCACTTTTGTTGAATTAAATGGTGGGGTAACGCAGCGCAGTTTGCGCGTTCAAAACAATCATACGTGCCCACAGCACTTGCAAAAAGGCTGACTTACTATTTACGTATAACACATACGTTGGGCTATTTAATTTCACGGCCATAGACTTGTTCACCAGACTTGTTAAACAGTGTTAGGAAATGCCACTCCGATATTGATCCTGGTTTTATTTCCTCTCTTGTCAAAAACTCATCTTGGATCATTTGAGAGCTCTACAGCTCATGAGCTATATTTGGCGACAAAACCTGCTACAAACAATAATGAACAATTGTGGTCCATGGTGACTGTGCGAAACAACAACAGTGGCGTGTTTGACGCTACAACTACTACTTTCCCATTTTTTCACTGTTGCCATGGTTTATATAGCAGTAAATCGAGGATAACGGGGACATGATGCCATTGACAGGTGACGCAATGGTTAAATTTGGTTAAAATAACAAATTTCTCTGGATTTAAACATTGTTGGAAACATTTGGGATCATTTAAGTACATAATTCAACTAAATCTATAACAATGTGCTAGTGTTTTTTGGATATCATATTATTATATGTTGGATAATTATATATTGTGCCTTTAAGTAATATTACAGTGGTGAATTTTTTCTTCATAAAATGTGAAAATCAAGTTTCAAGAATCGAACTGATCAACATAGGTTGTGCTAAATTACAAAGGAAGCTCCTAGGGGAAAAGAGACCGGTGACTTATGAATGTGTTGGCCAGTTGTTTCTCTCTGTCATGTTTATGAACTATTGATGCCCTGAGGCATTTATTCATGTAATTAGGTTTTAAATTACTTTCCCCATGCACAGGGAATAGAAGTTCACTCTGTGCGAATCACACAAATGCTGGTTGACATCTCTGTGTTTGAAACCTGATGGGTTTGCAGTTGAAAGGGGTCCAAAAAAACGATGGTAGTGTGGCTCAACGGCAAACATATAGGCACAAAACTATGAATATTTCATCACTTATCAACACTTTTCCTCTGCTTGAGAATCGTCCCCTCCCCCTTCCACCGCCCTGTTCTTCACACCATCTTAAAATAGTCCGATCTCGCTGATGCCGTGGGAACTGACAGTATTTTTTCTCCCTGGAAAGAGATCTCTGCATTGGCTCGGGTTGCCAGATTTGCTCTGTAGAGACCAGCAGTGGATTATTTAGCATTCTTCCTCCATCCTGGAGAGAGAGATGATGGAGGTGCCTAGAAATGCGCAGTTAGGTAACTGAGTCACCGTGAAATCAAAATCAGCCCTTATTACGTCCTTAAAACTGTGTAAATACAGTGCCTAAAAAGCCTGGCCAAGTAGATGCTCACTAGATTTTAAGGTAGAGACTGCTCAGTTTTATAATTTTAATAAGTGAACCGAAAAGAGTAGTGGTGTCTTTCTCTGGAGAATAAACTGAGAAGCAGAAGATACCCAAAATTCGCACTTCATTTGATTGCATTGCTGTCTAAAAACAAATGAGAATACATCTCCTTTGTTGTATTCTTCCTGTGGTCTGGGTCTCAGGTGTGACTCAAGGCCTCTCACCTCTCTCTCTCTCTCTGACAGTGATTAAGAGGAGAGGGAGACTTCTAGAGAAAGACAGGAGAGGGAGACAGACAGAGAGAGCGAGAAAGAGCAGGAGCCAAATCTGCTTAAGCACACACTGAGAAGGGCCAACACGTCCCCGGGGACCAACTCTGCTATTCAGAGCTGACCCTCAGCAGATGGGATCTGTGCATGTATGTGCATGAGTCTGAGAGAGAGACGGGGCTTAGATTTTAATGAATCCTATCCTAGTGCTCTCGCTCTCTCTCTCTCTCTCTCTTGGACACAGCCTTTGATTAAAATGTTATTTAGATGAGACCAGGGAGAGAGAGAAAAAACACACGAAGAGATGAAAAGGCTTGGGACTGAATCGAAATGAAAAGTCCACAGAAATAATGATGGTGTAGCAGTGCGTTCCTTGTATCCATCTTGCTTAGCATCTAGGATGGATGTTTTACTTTACTTTTTTAGTCCATAGTTGATGGTCTCACAGCTGAAGTCAACAGTTCTGTTAAAACACTTTCACTATAGCCCCTTTCACACAGCACATTGATCTCTGGAAACTGCCAGAACGCCTTCTGTGTGAACGCAAACACGACCCGGGATTGATACCGACATCGATGCCTGGTTGGGGACCTAGTAACATTGCCGGAATCAGTCCCTGAACGCGCGCTGTGTGAACTAAAGCTAGAACCAATGCCGCAAGGGGTGTGTCATAGTGATGACGCTCGTGCCATCGCGCGACTCTTTTGCTCTTATAAGATAGTTTGTGTTCGTCATCAACAAAGAAAAGACGAACAAATGTCTGCAAACTAGAATGAAGCAGAGACCAGGAGCTCCTCGCTATCCGCGCTGAAGCTGAGATCGTTCACCAGCTTTGTGGAACGGTATGCGCGTGTACATGTTTTCGACGCGTACGTTACGTTACGAACATGATCATCATCGCTGTAAGTCACACTGTAAGATCTCAGTTGTCATTGATGTCAGACTATACGGCGGTCAAGACGTGTTAAAACTGACACACGCAAAAAAACTTGTCTTGAGTTTTACATCAATCAATGACACGTTCGGTGACCGTGAGCTGCATTACCTGCGGGATTGAAATGGTGGCTACACAGAAATCTCTAACGTTATTTTTGGTTATGTCTTGTCTTGAAAACTAAGACAATTTGACGATCATCGTATGCAGGACTGAGAGGCAAATCTTCTGTCTCTTCTAGAATTTGGTTGGAGGTCAAATTTGTTAGCAATGGTCATTAATCGGCTGTCGGTGAATATGTCAAACTAACAATCAAAGACTTTAGTTTTTTAGTATTCTAGGATCAGATGAGTCTTTTAGTCTTAGCAAAATGTATCTCAGAAGGCCAAATCGTGGCCAAAATCGCACAGCCAACACATTCTCATCCCAAGATGTCATCTAACTGACGCTTTTGACCATACGTCGACTTCCGACGTTTTAGGGTACCCTTCTAATCCTAACCCTACCCCAGACCTAAACCTACACGCGTCAAATAACTGACGCTAAAGGTAAAGCTTCAGTTAGATGACGCCCTAGGATAGCATCATCTAACTGACGTTAAAGGGTACCCTAAAAGTTAGATGACCCTAAAGGGTCAGTTAGATGACGTCTTGGGATGAGAATGGGCTCACACAGAATGTATCCGGCTTAAGCTCTGCAGGATATTGGCCCTCAAGACTTGATATCAAGCCCTCAAGACAAGATCCCGTACTATAAGGAAACTTTAACAACCATCCCATTTGAAGTTGAAGTTGAAGCCAGCAACTACATCAAGTTTCCTCAAATCTGACCCTGGAGGTCCAGTGCCCTGTGGAGTTGAGCTCCACCCCAATCAAAGACACCTGAGCAAGCGTATTAAGGTCTTGAGAGTTAATACAAAATGACTGTAAGGTGACTTTAATCAGGGTTTCCGCTAAGCTCTTCAGTGCAGTGGGCCTATATGGATCATCCAGCCCAAAGATCCAACCACTACCCTACATACACCTAAATCACTTCTTGGATTCATTACCCCAGAATGTGTTGCAAACACTCCTACCAAACCTCAAATGTTCTCACTAACAGCAGCTGCTGTGAACACACTGACTGGTCCATGTGGAGATCTATTTATAAAGTTATCTATCAGCAGAGCTGTCGAGAGTGCTGTTCAGCATCAAGTCTGCTGATGAAATCCAGGCAACACAAGGCAATATCACACAAGATTGAGACCTGTTCTCTGTTGCTGTTATAACACAAGATGAGAATTAAAGGGGTCATAATGGTTCTAAAAAGACCATTATTTTGGGTATTTGGTGTAATGCAATGTGTTTATGTGGTTTTAGGTAAAAAAAAAAAAAGTCTTATTAATTATTTCACACATACTGTACATTATTGTTGCCCCTCTGTGTCCCACCTTTCTGAAAAGCTCATTGTTTAAAAAGAGCAGTGTGCTCTGTTTGGCCAGCGATCCAGTGCATTGTGATTGGCCCAAAAACCTTAAGCCTGTGACGGAAAGGACACGCCCCTTACCATATTTGGAACATCAGCTCCCAAAGCAATAATGACAGGTGATCATGTCAGCTAGATGACCAAGCTGATAGATCAACCGCTATCACCCCTAGATCAACAACAATGATCTTTGGAGGGACCATTTCCCTTCATGTTCCACTTACTCTTATGGTCCTCTTATCTTTCCCTTTACCCTGTTGTCCCTTTCTTTTTTGGTTCCCATTCCATTTTTCCTTCCTTTCCATTGCCTATCTGGTTCCCTTTCCACTTCCTTTCTGGTCCCTCTTCTTTTTCACCATTCTGCTGCTTATTCCAATTCTTGTTCACCTTTCTATTCTGTTTTCTCTTTACCAGTGTTGTGTACTCAAGACTCGGACCCGGTCTCGAGACCATATTTTAATGGTCTTGGTCTTGGTCTTGTCATGGACTCGTGTGCATTTTTTGACTTGGAATTGACTCGTACTCGAACATATTAGGACTCGGACTTATTCCCAAGTCCACTCGAGTCACATTCAAACTATTTCATGACTATTACTGTTAATATTTCTTTAAATTGTTGTTTGATCGATGATTGTTGACTTTCTTGTGCGCAGCTGCGCAAGAGTTGAGACTATAACATTTGCGGCGTGCAAATGCAGCAGGACTCAGGTCAGATGGGATGTGGAGCCTCTAGCTCAACTATGTATTGAAAATGTCTGCCTTATCATCCATAATTCAGTTTGCATATAAGAGCCACACAGAATTTGTGTGCAGTAATGCTATATGAAAGAGCACTTACTGATTGTAATAATTGTAAGTCATAATTATACTAAAATTACCTTTACACCACTGTGACCTTTTTACCATTACAGTGTAGATGATTCCATGGTATATTTGGTTTAATGTTTGAGTATGGTGCCAATTTTATTGTTACCACCAAATATTTTATATATATATAATATATTATATATATACTATATTTATAATATAGTCTGTTTGAGACCAAACCTTAGGTTATTCAATCTCTCTGGTCTCAGACACGACACTCTTTGGTCTCGGTCTCGACTCTGACTCGACTCTCTTTGGTCTCGGCTCGGACTCGACTCTCTTTGGTCTCGGCTCGGACTCGACTCTCTTTGGTCTCGGTCTCGACTCTGACTCGACTCTCTTTGGTCTCGGACTCGACTTTCTTTGGTCTCGGTCTCGGCTCGGACTCGACTCTCTTTGGTCTCGACTCTGACTCGACTCTCTTTGGTCTCGGTCTCGACTCTGACTCGACTCTCTTTGGTCTCGGTCTTGACTCGGACTCGACTCTCTTTGGTCTCGGTCTCAACTTGGACTCGACTCTCTTTGGTCTCTGACTCGACTCATACTTGACTCTCTTTGGTCTCGGTCTCGACTTGGACTGGACACTCTTTAGTCTGGGTCTCGACTCGGACTCGACTGTCTTTGGTCTCGACTGGGACTCGACTCTATGGTCTCGGTCTCAACTCGGACTCGACTCTCTTTGGTCTCGGCTCGGACTCGACTCTCTTTGGTCTCGGTCTCGACTCGGACTCGACTCTCTTTGGTCTCGACTGGGACTCGACTCTATGGTCTCGGTCTCAACTCGGACTCGACTCTCTTTGGTCTCGGTCTTGACTCGGACTCGACTCTCTTTGGTCTCGGTCTCAACTTGGACTCGACTCTCTTTGGTCTCTGACTCGACTCATACTTGACTCTCTTTGGTCTCGGTCTCGACTTGGACTGGACACTCTTTAGTCTGGGTCTCGACTCGGACTCGACTGTCTTTGGTCTCGACTGGGACTCGACTCTATGGTCTCGGTCTCAACTCGGACTCGACTCTCTTTGGTCTCGGCTCGGACTCGACTCTCTTTGGTCTCGGTCTCGACTCGGACTCGACTCTCTTTAGTCTGGGTCTCGACTCGGACTCGACTCTCTTTAGTCTGGGTCTCGACTCATACTTGACTCTCTTTGGTCTCGGTCTCGACTTGGACTGGACACTCTTTAGTCTGGGTCTCGACTCGGACTCGACTGTCTTTGGTCTCGACTGGGACTCGACTCTCTATGGTCTCGGTCTCGACTCGGACTCGACTCTCTTTGGTCTCGGCTCGGACTCGACTCTCTTTGGTCTCGGTCTCGACTCGGACTCGACTCTCTTTGGTCTCGGTCTCGACTCTGACTCGACTCTCTTTGGTCTCGGGTCGACTCGGACTCGACTCTCTTTGGTCTCGGTCTCGACTCGGACTCGACTCTATGGTCTCGGTCTCGACTCAGACTCGGCTCTCTTTGGTCTCGGTCTCGACTTTGACTCGACTCTCTTTGGTCTCGGTCTCGACTCGGACTCGACTGTCTTTGGTCTCGACTTGGACTCGACTCGATGTTTGAGTATGGTGCCAATTTTATTGTTACCACCAAATATTTTACATATTCTTGAAGATATCTTTAAGTCTGTTTGAGACCAAACCTTAGGTTATTCAACCTCTCTGGTCTCAGACACGACACTCTTTGGTCTCGGTCTTGACTCTGACTCGACTCTCTTTGGTCTCGGGTCGACTCGGACTCGACTCTCTTTGGTCTCGGTCTCGACTCGGACTCGACTCTCTTTGGTCTCGGCTCGGACTCGACTCTCTTTGGTCTCGACTCTGACTCGACTCTCTTTGGTCTCGGTCTCGACTCGGACTCGACTCTCTTTGGTCTCGGTCTCGACTCTGACTCGACTCTCTTTGGTCTCGGGTCGACTCGGACTCGACTCTCTTTGGTCTCGGTCTCGGCTCGGACTCGACTCTCTTTGGTCTCGGACTCGACTCTCTTTGGTCTCGGTCTCGACTCGGACTCGACTCTCTTTGGTCATTCCACTTCTTCATCCCATTCCCATTCTTGTTTGACTTTCCGATTTGTTTTCTCCTCAACTTCCCTTTCCCTTTCTTCTTTCATTTTCTTTTCTGCTTCCCCTTCATTTCATCTTCAATTATGTTTAACCATCTTGAGTTTACTTTTCATTTTGCGATTTCTTTCTTTCTCTCTTTATCATCATCTTAAAATTTCCTCAGTTAAAATTCTTTGTGCTATTGTGCAGAACTGAGAGAGTGAGGTGTGAACAAATGATCCGCAGACATTACAAACAGAGCAAATGTTAATTAAACCAAAGACAGTTTGTCTGAAACCTTTCAGTAACTCTATTACTCACACAGCATAGATAAATAAAACTATACAAGTTTTCACTATTGAACGACATCTGTTAGTCAGATGAAGGACATTTTTTGTATCTACAGTTTGTGTATTTTGCATGTGAAAGAGGATGTGAATATGTTTTAGTATACTGTCTGATGGATTAGACCGCATGGTAAAATGAGCATTAATTTGAGCCTTTTATGTTGTAATTTCAGGGCATGGTCGACTCTAAAAGTACTAAATTCACTTACAGTAAAAAAGTTGCACCTCAGTAATGCCTCTCTTAACTTTATAGTCCTATAATAAGTGATCTTAAATAAATATATTCACATTTTAAGCTCAGGGTAAACAATTAGAGCCATGTGATCAGGATAATTACTCTTCTGGTGTTTGTTCTTCAGTATTCGTCAGCTTCTTTTCTCCTGTTGTTCTGAAAAGCACGTATCCTTCATCTGTCTGCAGTCTCTCCGAAATGAGCTTTTCATCACATGCTTAACAAACCATGTCCTCATTGGTGCTGTCACCACCCCGCCCCCAACACACACTCACACCAGCTCACAAGTCCATAGGGAATACAGATAATAAAGGTGTGTGTTCATATATGGAAAACACATGTTTTTTTCTTTATTCTGTGTGTTCCAGTAAATAAGCCATTTCTTTGGTAATATTTTAGTTATTTAGAAGCCATTTAATGGCGTTGAGTGTGCAGATTGTGTTATATAGTGGTGCTTTAATCAATACTATTGCATCTATTTGGCATTCAAAACTACCTTAAATCCACCAAAGACAGATCACATGATCTTAGATAAGAGTCCACTGAAAGAATGGACTTTTAAGATCTCATGAAATCAAAATGATAAATTTTCGCTCAGGAAAATATATTTGCTAGTTTTCCCAAGCACAATTATGGGAAGGAATACAATAACCTGTGTGTACTGGTACTGCTTTTACATCACTTCAAAGACATTCCAACATTCCTGCTTAATGTCTCTCCAGAAATGAGAAGCAGGAAAAATATCTGTATTACAGCAGAATAATGACATCAAGTCCCCCCTCCCCCCTCCATTTAAAAAAAAAAAAGAGGCCATAATGAATTTCTGTGTTAGGAAGTCTCGCCTCTGATTATTCACTGTGGAAACGGTTGTGTTTTCTCAGCATTGCCTTGCTGCTTTCTCGCTGCATATTTGAGCTGAGAAAACACATTTTCTTTGTTTCCAAGGAGACAGGGATGAGGAGAAAAAGAAGAACTATTTGTCTGCTGTCAAAGAAACCACAGCATCTCCAGAGCATGTGCTCTAGAGTCAGAAAAGAGTGAAAATAGCGTGTCTGCAATTTCTTTCCTGGTTGAATGCAGGATATAGAGCCGGTATAATTGTAACACTTTTTGGTTTTGGCTCATTAATGAAAAAAATGTTAGTAGTCCCCATGTAGTCAATAATTATATCCCTTAAAACTCATCTTTGATCACCAGAATTACACATTTAAACGTTTTATCCTTTTCATGCATTAAAATATCTTGAATGTAACTCGACACCCTCAGCTCATTTAGTATGCGCGGTCATATGAATATGCAAATGAGCTCCGCCTCCACTCACTCAGCTCAGAGATCCACTGGTTGACGATCACACATTGATCTGATTGGTTACAAGGTAGTGTGTGACATCAGAAACACCAGCGATTTCAAACCGTGTGTTTGAGACTGTCTTTGGTTCACTGCAGTTTTAAGGAGGAAATACTCAGCAATGCTGTCCACTTATGAATGTACGTTTCTCAGACATGTAATCAACATTTAAAACTTGATTTTAAACACGGACTGTTTCTAAGCTCAAAGGGGATGTAGAACTGAAAAACCCTTGCCATTGACGACACCAATGGCCGTTAAGTGAACTGCAGTCAGCAACTTATTGCTCGCACTCTATTTTACACTTAAAGCCCTGTTTTAATAGCCTGGTTAAAACCACACCATTTTCAGTTGTAACTGAGATGTGGTCTGGCAAAGCGTCATCATAGACAAATCATGTCCAGAGGGGCGTCACCAATGGACATCGCGGATAGAGTGATGAAGGGAGATGACGTATGCAGAGCAGCGGAGAAACATCTCTGAGTGTTGTTCTTTGCTAGGTTTTTTAACAAAAAGGAAACGTTCAAATCGCTTAAAACAGACATGATAGCTGATTCGAGCGAGTGATGTTCGATGGCGGCGTCCATCTTTGTAATGTAGGCTACAAAATCAGCTTCAAAATCCCAGCGCTGTCGTCTTCGTGTGAAGCGTTTCTGATTGGTGCCTCAATTTCGACGGATTGGAAATGGGCTTGAATGAGCTCTTTGCTAGACTAACTTTCAGAGCAAATCTAAATTTGCCAGAAGTTGTCTGGTTTTTCCCAGGCTAAGATCGTTTCTGATGAAATAGAAGGTTAAGATTGAAATTTGGACACATGCTGACCCCCCCCCCATGCTATACTAATATAGACCTAGCTATATATGTAAAACTTTTCTTTACGTGACACATTGACATTACAGCACAGAATGGCTCTTTCGGCATTATCCTGAACATTGTACAAGCATTTGTTTCATGTGTCACAGAACGGAAGAGAGGCTCTCGGGAGTGTGAGAAAACGTCCTTTTGATTTTCAAGGTGAAAACCGAAATCATATAAGTACTTATAAGTACGGACGAGCCGTGGGGCCGCCATCTTAAACCGGTCGTCCGCTCTACTCAGTGCAATCTGTATGGCGGATGATATGAGCTGTCAGCACATTTAATGAATCATATCTCACTGAATAGCGAACTGATTTTCACGCTGGGTTTTCAGCAAACGAAAACGAAACGAAAGCTATGATTCAGGACACATGGGGTATTTTATTCACAAAATACAACCAATAGTACAGTAATGTTAAATCTTAAATCTTACTTGTGAAAAGTAACTCCCGAGCGATAGTTCGCCGATTGATGCTGGAATATGCTCTGGCATCTACTACTGCTATGCATTACAATAGGATGGCGACCGGTTCAAGATGGCGGCCGGATTTCTCAGTGCCCAGCGGCTAATAGCAGACATCCCAAGTCTCTCGGAAGTTCCGGGTGTCTCCCGCATATTCATAGCGTCTCCCGGATGCCCGCAAATTAGTTAAAATCTCCCGGAATCTAGAGCGAGATTCCGGGAGACATGCGCGCGTAACATACATAGCGCGCGGCGCGTGCACGACAGAAATATGGGAAGCCAAACAAACCAAAACGAGACAGCGGGGGTTTACTGAGCTCGCGCCGCGCTGACATGTCATCTGCGTAATTCAATGGTCCGATTCGTTAGCGACCAATTTAAACAGCGCAGCGCAAACCATACATATAAACCATACAAATAAATGTACAATAAAGAAACCCCTCCTTCCTTACAAAGAATGGTTCTCTACTGAAGTTTAGGAGTATTAATTATGGAGAATTCCATAATTAAAACAGTCATTTGTTAATTTTATATAAAATATTAAAACATTTTAAAAAAATCTTCCTCCCTGAAATGAATTCTTGCAGGTTGCGATGTCTGCAATAGGGCATCTCTCTATAGACGAATCCGGCGAAACTACCGGAAGTAAGCGGGCGCCATTACTGAGCTGTTGCTGGGTAGCGTTGCGCCATTGCCTCCTATTGTTTTAGTTGCAACTTGCGTCCACTGGAATAAACAGCCCGCGATTTACGACTGTCACTAACGTTACAACGTTATCCCTTGTATAATGTCGAGTGGGTAAACAGTTTCCGTTATAAATTGTTTCAATGGTGGCAGTAAAATTTAAATTTTGAAGAGAAAACATTGTGAATACCCCGGGTCGACTGCCCCTGTCTGGTGCCGTACGGTTTACAGATTTCCTGGGCGAGGACAAGACGTGGACATTCGCGTATAATAACAATTATTTAATGACATGAGTAAAAAAAATATAATAAATATGTGATGTAGTGATCAGCAAAATCTCCTCTCTTGCTATTTTTTCTATTCAATTAACATGCTATGGTCATTAAATGGCTTTCCTGAGCTAAATGTAACGTTATGTGACATAATTGTTTTCCTGCTGTTATATTGACCTCTTTCCATGGTTTAAAAACACTAATTGGTCGATATTATGTATACTTTCTAGCTGTAACGTTACCTTACCCTTGCCTGTTGCAATGTGAAAATGAGATAAATAATGGACACAAATGAAAAACATAAATTTGTTTATTTGATTTCATTCATTCATTTATTTATTGTTGCCAAATGGACAGATCTTAGCCTAGCTAGCTTGCCAAGCTATTTTCATAAATAACGTTAATCTGTAAGATCGTTTGTACCTTCATCTGTGACTGGAGGCCACTGCAGTCACAGATCAAACCAACAAGTCATTCTGCCTGGCTGTAGCTGTCATCGAGGGTGAGTTCGCGTTATCAGAGGTTTGTTTACATACCGGTGCATATGTCTATACGCCTGTGTAACAGCTCAGTAATGGCGTCGCCACAAGATGGCAGCCTAGACAGAACGCTCGTCGGATTCGTCTATATGATATCTATGGTGAACACGTCACAATAAAATCAGTCGTCAAGCTTTCATAGGAAAATTATTACCTATAGCCCCTTTTAAACATAATTACATTTCACATGCCTTAACTCAAGTGTATTGTAAGTGTAAATACTAAAGTTAGTCAAAACACAACAGATCCTCAAACAATGTATATTTAGACAAACAGATTTATTTATTTGATCCCTTCCAAATCAGGTCTATGACAACCCCGAATCATGTAACTTGAAACCATAGGCTAACTGTTTCAAATATAATAGCCTATTCAGTTCTTCATAATGATCCTGTTTGTCATTGGACTCAAAATCAATTTAGAGATAAGATTGACTAATTATTTATTACAAGTACAGAACCTGTTTGAACAGGAAACTACCCCTTTTCTATTTTAAAGTATTAGCAAACAACACGATACTGTTGAGATTTCAGATGAAGTCATGAGCAATGAGGTTTGATTGTGGGTTTCAACAATCTCAAGTGTCCTCGTAAATCAATGAACGCGTGACCCGGCCGATGCAGATTCCAGATCTCTTCCTCCTCCTCCTCCTTAATGTGACAGTCACAGACATATGAAACCCAGCCCATGAGGCACGCGCCTGCGTGTCTCCGGGGACCAATTTAAAGGCGCACGCGTTCGCTGCCTGGCCTCTTCCTTCTATTCAAATGGAATCCTGCGCTTAATGCCAACGGTTGCCACGGCGACTGCGATGCCACCATCTGTCACACAGCCTATTCAAAGCAGCGCCATATCTCTTTAATGAAGGGGGGTGTGTGTGTGTTATTAATTACACACTGATGAAAAACAGAATTACAGTTCAGACCTACAGCGCAAAACTGCTGTTTTGTAATGTTTCTCAGGGTTTACACACTTTTTGACCAATGTTCTATGATTTTTATATTTTGCTTAGAAAAAGCATTTTCAATCAATCAATCAATCAATCAATCAATTTTTTTTATTTATATAGCGCTTTACAACAACCATGCGTTGATCAAAGCGCTGATTTTTACCAGATTTTTTTTTTTTACCTGATATTATGACCGTGGAGAGTTTGTGTTTCTGTTTCATCCTAGATGAAAATGTTGTCGCTTAAATTGTTCCAAACCTGTATAAGTTTCTATCTTCTGTTGAACACTAAAGATATTTTGAAGAATGTCGGTCACCTTTGACTTCTATGGTATGTCAATGGGGTCCCACATCTGTCTGGTTACAAACATTCTTCAAAATATTGAATTGAGTGAGACAGAATATCACTAATCTACTCCATTTCATGTATTCCTTATAGTCCCCGTGGTGAAAATCCAGCTTTTAATGTTGTTTATGTCTATGAGGTGTTTTTAATGTGGTTTTAGACAAACCATGTGTAAATTCACAATCAACAAATTGCATTAGTATTTTCTCCTTAAAACTGCAGTGAAAAAAACAACAACAAACAAAAAAACAGATAATATTGGCTGTTTCTGACGTCACAAACTACCTTTTAACCAAACAGATCCATGTGTGATCGTCTGAGCCGAGTGAGTGGAGGCGGGGCTAATTTGCATATTCATAGAACCGTGCCATGGATGTTACATCCAACATATTTTAAGGCATGAGGACATTTTTCAAGGAAAAAATATTTACATACGTATTTTAAAGGATAGAAGTTTAGACTATTATTGACAAAAAGAGTTGCAATGACCCCTGCATTCAACCAGGATAGAGTTTTAAGTGATGAAATTATTGAAATTGTTGGAATGAAATTATTAATAAATAATGAAATAATGAAATTATTGGACTGTAAGCAATGCATAAATGTCAAATATGGTAGAAACAATGTTAAACATATAATTTAAGAGCTTTATTATTTATTCAGCTATAAGATCTCAGCTCTGAAATAAAGCACTTGTGTGATGGTGTAAAGAGCGCTGTCGCCCCCTGTCGGCCGGGAGCTGGAAATATCATGACAGCACAAAGGAAAGAGCTTTCTCTGGAAGTTTCTCAGTGAGGGATACAATTACGTTTTGATTTTTTTAATAACGAAGAAACCCCCCCCCCCCCCCCCCCCCAAAAAAAAAAAAACATATAGGCAATGGAGAAACAAAATCACTATTATGATGGCTCTTATAAAATAATATAATAACACCGAAAACTATTACAAAATGACAAAACATCAGAAATGACTAAAATGGCTCCATTTCGACATTTCTGGCTCTGCATTTTATATGGTTATTAGAAAAATAGATAAAAATTCAAAACTTTGCCAAATATAGGCTATAAATAATTATAATGTGTATGGGGAAAATACACACACAGTTATAAACTAAAATAAAACACATTACCATTAGTTTAACTAACATCAAATGTTAAATAGCCCAGCTAATAATATTATTGAATTATCTTCCAATCTTCAGTTGAATGATTAAATCAGTCCATACACTGATGCCCTTCACATTAAAGTCTCCATCTTCCAGTTTGAGCGCGTTAAGCTCAGTCGCAGTGTCCTCTTTTAATCCTGCTCCTGAATTTAATAAATCTTTTAATCGATCAGCCAGTACATTAAACGTCACTGGCCCATCTGACGTCGGCACCCAAACACTCTCCAAGACGTCATACTGCAAGCAGGACGCCCACCGTTTCAAAACACCCCAATATGCCTGTTTAAACTCCGGAGACTGTCGGGAGAGGACCGCACACAGTCCGGGAGACAGCGATCCGCACAGTTTACCGCAACACCCGTCGTGATCTTGAATCCAGGCGAGGATAAAGTGCTGAGTGACGGCGTTCGTGTCGTCATCGCTGGAGAGGAGCGCAGCTGCTATGACGTCATACAGGCTTTCCGTTTTTCCCGCGCTGTCCCGAAGGATGGAATCCAGCACCGTTCTCGCATACTCGTCATTGCCGGGACGAGTTAGCAGAGAGTTCAGGAGTTCCCGGAGGAGTTTGCCTCTCACTTCTGCCTCAACCTGTAAACCAGGATGACTAGTCCTGTCAGACGAGCGGCAGAGCAGATTAAACGCAGATTTGCATGTAATGAAGCTGCTTTGATCAAACTGGAATTCCTGTGCTGCAGTTTTGGGATTTGGGAGAAGCATTTGAACGACGGAGTTCGGGGAGTAAGGGTTTGTGAGTAGATGAACGAGCAGCATGTGTTGACACCGAGCCAGGTCCGAGAACATGACTGGAGAGTGCGCCGGGAGCGCGTCCTGCAGCCGCTGGTTGGTGTCCTGCAGACCGGCCTCCAGTGCGGACCGGACCGTGGGGTTGGACTGGAAGCGGGAGTGGAGCTGCTCGCAGTACTCGGCCCACTGAAACGCCCGCTGTAAGCTGTGCTGGTCCCATTCACGCACGCGGTCCGTCTGAGACACGGCCAGTAACTCTAGGATGTTCGTCAGTTGTCTCTGCACAGCCTCCATGAAACTCCTGCACTGTTACCGCTGCACATAAACAAGCAAGCATGGAATATGAACTTCAGTCTTCAGCTAGCGCGTGCTTCGTTCTTGATTCGCTATTGGTGGAGGACGCGCATGACGTCACTTTTTTTCCGCGGTACTGAACTTCCTAAAACTATTTCTTTCAAAATAAAAGTTGCATATATATATAAATATATATAAATTGTTATTTTATAGAATAATAACATACACAACTATAATTTTTTTACATAAAACGATCTATAGAAGAACTTTGATCACTTGTTTTTTTTTACAGTCTCATTTTACATGTATTTTTTTTTTGTGAAAAGCACGTTTTGTTGCCTATTTTGTTTTAATTGTTGTATACAATTTTATCTGTCATTTTTATCTGGTTTATACATATTTTATCTCATATCCATATATATATATATATATATATAGCCTATAGTATTATAACATAAAGAAAAAAAACATATTTGTATGCTATTTGTATTTTTCAGGCCAGTGTTTCTCTACTGTGTGGCTCGTCGTTGTATGGTCTCTCCTGCATGAGCTGTCGCATCGCGCTGAATCAAAGACGCGTCGCGTCGCGTCTCTCAGGGAGGCGGTGAGATGAGCGCACTTTGAACTGAGACTCGCAGTGACATTCGGCTCTTTGAGGCTCAGTGTCATGGTAAACAGTCTGAGGACCCTGCGCTTGAGAAAAGCATGAATTCATTGGATACGAGAGTCTACTGTTGAAGAAACGACTGCAGTGCATTCTGGAGGGTGAGTGGATATTTTTCTGGAAAGAGAAATGTTTCAGATAGATAGATACATTGATAGATAGATAGAATTACATATAGTACAGTACAAATATTTTTATTCTTTTTAAAATAAAATGCATTCATGTGGAAAAAAGTTCCTTCAACATTCAGTACCCTAATTATACTTACAGAAGTACTTTTTTGAGGAATGCATCTTTAGATCTGCCTACAATATAGTCTGTTTTTGTGGTTTCTCTTTAAGTGTTAAAAATAGCTCATGAAAGCACCAGCAGCTTGGAAATATTACTACCGTCATAAAATGTCAAGCATATCCACTTGAAAACAAATAGAAAATAACAGTTTTTTGCTCTTAGACTGCAGAAGGTATTTGAGTTTCTCTCATATGGGCTGCCTCAGTTAAATGTGTTATTGTGCACTTAAAACTAACAGTTAAAGCCTGTAAATATAATTAAAGCCAGTCTGATACATCAAACATTATGTAATGGGATTGTGCAGACAACTAGTCTGAATAACCTGGGAAAGGAAATACACTTTAAAATGAACTTGTAAAAGGAAAAAAAATCAGGTTGGATTTAGAAAATGTGATGGGATGACCACTGCATGAGACTGAAGAAGTCCTGTGTGTGTGTGTGTGCGTGTGTGTGTGTGGGTGTGTGTGTGTGTGTGTGTGTGTGTGTGTGTGTGTGTGTGATTTACCCTTCACAGTCCTTTAAGGGCAGAATACAATGTGTGTTGTGTGCTTGATGAACATGACACAGCGGTGAAGCTCGAATAACTGCACCAGAATCAGATAATCGAGCTGGAGTATTATCACTTATATTTCTGCATTAGTCATGGTCAGTATTTGGTTTACGGATAGGAAATTCACACAACCTATTAGAGACACTTATTGCCTTTATAAAACAACACTTGCAACTTCAATTAAAACTCATCTGTTTGCTAAAAGAATATTGACTGAAATAATCTTATGCTGTTCAATATAATTGTCCCAGCTAAAGGTTTGTCTGTCACACTGTACACTGACCTTTGGAGTCACCCATATGTGCCCAATATGTGAGTTTATATGATTGGTGGTGTATGTACAGTAATTGTTTGCCGAGCATCTGTTTCAAGCTGGTGATCATACAGTCGTGTGAGCGTCTAATGTCAGCCGATGTTTAGCAGTCTTTGAGATAGGAGAGAGATTTTAGTGAATGCTTTTCTCTTTTATTAAGTGCCACTTTTTCACACAAAACCTCATGCCATAATGCTATATAGCTATCATTTCATAATAGCCAACAATGTACAATCACTGTATATGTTTGGAAATGATTTCATTATATCCAACAAAGTACAAACGGAGCTCACGCTGAACAAAAACTGGTTTAAAGGGTTAGTTTACCCAAAAATTAAAATTCTGTCATTATTTAATATTTACTCACCCTCATGTCCTTTCAAACCCGTGAGACTTTAATTCATCTCCAGAACACAAATGAAGATCTTTTTTATTGAAATCTGAGAGCTTTCCCTCTATTGACAGCTGCAACTACCACTTTGACGCTTCAGAAATTTCATAAAGAGATCGTAAAACTAATCCATATGAATTGAGCGGTTTACTCCACCATCTGATCTGGATACGGCCCGTATCCGGCTGATTACAGTAAACCTCGGATTCAGAATAAGCAGAAAGACTAATCTTAGCGTAGATGCCATTCTTCTTATGATTTAACGAGTACATCAGGTGTTATAGGAAGTGTTCCCGGTTCTGACCTAACTTTGAAGCCTAATAATCATTAAACTGATTTGAATAATAGAAATGTATAGTGTTCTATATGTATGTTAGGTTAGAGAGATGTGTTTTTAGTCTAGATTTAAACTGACAGAGTGTGTCTGCTTCCCCAGACAGCGTTAGGAAGATTGTTCCCGAGTTTAGGTACTAAATTAAAGATCTAAGTCGATTTATCAGCTATCTAGAATTTTGAGATCGCTACAGACGGACTATAATGCGTTAAGAGCTCGCTCAAGTACTGCGAAGCTAAACCATTTAGTGCTTTATAAGTCATCAGCGATATTTTAAAATGTATATGATGTTTAATAGGCAGCCAATGCAGGTTGACAGACCCGGGCTAATATGGTCATATTTCCTCAATAATCTAGCCTTGATGTCGTGAACACATGAACTAACTGTACCGCGTTTTTCACTAAAAAAGCATATGTCGTAATTTAGATATATTTTTAAGATGGAAGAATGCGATTTTACAGATACTAGACGATACTAAATGAAAGATTGGTCAAAGAGCACACCCAGGTTTCCAAAATTAGATAGTTTTTTTTTTTTTCAGAATTAATAATTACTAGTCATCCAGTTTTTTTATATCAGCTTGTGAATTGGTAAGTTTTGTCAGAGCGTGAAGAGTAGCATAACAGTGAAAACTAATGCCATGTTTCCTAATAATACATCATAATGATAGCATGTACAGAGTGAACAGCAGCGGTCCTAGAACTGAGCCTTGTGGTACGCCATACTGAACTTGTGATCGATAAGACATCTCTTCATCATTACCTCTACAGAGTGATAACGGTCAGATAAGTATGATTTAAACCTTGTTCAATTCCACTAATGCCAACATCATTTCCGAGTCTATTTAAAGCTGCAGTCCGCAGTTTTTCCTCTTTGTCGCCATCTCTGTTCGAAATTTGCAATTACAGTCATTCGTGAGTAATCAGCTTTACATGGGTTGTACCTAGACACGGCGCAGCGCGGATGAACACACTATTTGAGGAGAGTGTGTGTTTGTCAGTCACCGTACCATTTCGGATACTGTCGTTGAGAATCACAGATTATAATTTTTGGAAGTATGAACAACAATTTTCATTAGAAAATGTCATCAGAAAAACATCCACTTTTGTTCTGGTTCTGACATTGCAGTAAATTGTGCTGATTAAATCTAAAAATCTCTTATCATATCAAGCAAAACCATGCAAATTATACTTTGTTCTCAAATTGTAAATGTTAAAAACGTCAGCATTGCGTGACTACATGTAATGCCCTTCCGATATTATCCTTGTTTTCGCATGGGTCTGGTTGCAGTCTCTTTTTTTCTGTCGCCACTCCGAAGTCCAAACGAAGTCTTAAGTATTTTACAGAGGTTGAGTCTCCAGTTCGTCGTTTGAACCTTTCTGGATCCGCCGTCAAATTGATAAGTTTAATCATATCAAGTGCTGTGAGAAAAGGCAATAAACCTCCACCTCCAGCATCCTCATACTAGCCGAGACTGTGTACAGATGTGTGTGTAAAGATGTGACGTAATGACACAAAGACATGCTCGAATCTCCTGCAGAAATCCACCATTACCACTGGAGTTAAAAACATTACAAGAGTACCGCTTTTGAAAACAGAGAGTTTTGAACACTGGCTGGTCATGTACTTGCTCAAGTATGTATTTTGGATAATTTGTAACATAAAAAGCTAAAGCTACAGACTGCAGCTTTAAAAGAATGTTGTGGTCAATGGTATCAAATGCAGCACTAAGCTCCAGTAACTCTAATAGAGAGATACAACCACAATGTGGTAGTTGTGTGGCTGTTAATGAAGGGACAGAAAGCTCTCAGATTTCATCAATAAGATCTTCATTTGTGTTTCGAAGAGGAACGGAAGTCTTGCGGGTTTGGAAAAACATGAGGGTGAGTAATTAATGACTGCATTTTCATTTTTGAGTGAACTATCCCTTTAAAGCTACAATACCTACGATTTTATGCCGCTAGAGGGCGCTACATTCAAAACAACAACAACGGCTTTGCTTGATGACGCCGTGGAGGAACGCGGAATGATGGGAACTGTTGTTTTCAACTCCACCGTGGATAAATCAGTCAGACGGGAATCGAAAATTAGTTGTCATGGATGAGGTAAAGTTCGATTTCTATAACTGTTGCGTTTAATGACATGCTTGTTTTTCATTAAACTGAAATAACCGCAAGAAAAGCAAGGTTTAAAAGTAAATGAGTTATCACAGATGTTAGGGGAGAGCCGGGACGGTTGAAACACTTTTCAGATAAACGTTGTTTTCTAAGATACAGCCAACAGTTCACATTCTGAGAAGTATTCGCGGTGAATACGACCTTACGATTTTTCACATCATATGCATAAACAACAAGACATTCTAACAATAATACTAATTGTTTTGCATCGTTTACTGAATACAGAACACGGCGTCACTCACCTGTCAAGTAAAACACATGCAAGATCGGCGTCTCTTTCTAGTTCGAGTTTTTCACGAAGTTCTCTCCATTTCGGAAATGCCACGCCGATGTTGAGCTGGTTTTATTTCTCTGGGTCGTTTGGTTAAACCGTTCGTTGACGTTTGCGTTTATGAGACTTGTCTTTGTCGACAGAACCAGGTGCAATCGCTGAAGAATAATTGTGCTCCATTCCATAACAAATGTGCGAAACAAGCTGACGTTTGTTGCTTGATAGACGCTAACGCACAGCTACAACTTCCACATTTGTCCAGGACTACACGCAGTACAAGCGGAAACCGAGGTAACGCGGATATGACGCGATTGACTCTCGACTCCCAGCTCACCCCTGCTCACACGCCCCGTTTCCTTGGTTAAAATCGAAATTTTCTCGCGATTTAAACATTGTTTGAAACATTTGGAATATTGTAAGTTATCATCTTAACTAAATATATAACACTTGTGATTTTGGGATATTTTAATGCAAAAATCTTAGGTATTCCACCTTTAACTTGAACACATCTTTCACATGCTCAACAAACATGTCAGTGGCTACAATGCGCTTTACAAACACATTGTAAATAGAGAACGTTGACATCCCTCTCTCTCTCTCTCTCTCTCAATTTCTCTCTATGTACACACACACACTGTATATAAATATATGAAGAGTTCAGATGCAAAAGCTTCTAAGTGCCATTTGAAATTTTCTTCTTTAATGATGATTTTTATCAAGCTTGTATATTTAAGTTCAGTAATTTCACTTAAATGGCAATGATAATTACCTATTAATTGTTATTTGAGTGAAATTACTGAACTTAAATATACAAGTTTGATAAAAATCATCATTAAAGAAGAAAATTTCAAATGGCATTTAGAGGCTTTTGCATCTGAACTCTTCATATATATATATATATATATATATATATATTTATTTTCAGTAAAAGTGTGTGTTTGTGTCATTGCTAAAGTGTTTAGAGGTAGCTTTATGGTCTTGGGAGGTTGTTTGTTGGTTGTTTATTGATTATGTCAAAATAATTAAGTCTAATTATTTGGGTTTCTATATATCGCTTGGCTTCCTCCTTTACTATAAGTGTGCAGGATAATTTTCTCATGCTTTTTATCGTCTGCCAGATCTGATCATTTTGAGCGCTACTAATAATAAGGCCAATCTCAGATCGTATCAGCATTATCATTCAAGCCCTAATGATCACAGTCTGGGAAATATTAAAAACAGACAGCACTGATATTATTAGTGGACTGCTGTTCATGTCTCAAAAGGCTTTGTCTCTTCCTTTCTCCATATGGGACGATTTGTCCTCTTTTTAATTCCCTAGAGTGCCAGTAACACCTCGTTTTTTTCCTCTCAACCTTTTCCAGCACAGGAGCTCTTTCAGAAAGAAAAGAAAAGAGGAGATTTGGGTTTATCTGATAGACGTTTGGCAGGTAAAGTGAACTCTGGCTATTTTGTGAAACAAGAAAAAAAAATACAGATTGACTTTCAGTTCGTATTGGACTGCCAGCCATTCAGAGCTCACAACAACAATGTGACAATTGTTGGACCCAAGTTCTCATTCCCAGGTTGCTTAGAGAAAAACGTAGGAAGAGGCCCCATTCTGCATCACTGAAGATTTTATACTTCTCAGAACTCATAACTTTTCTCTTGTGCCTCTGGAATTCACATGTGATGCAATGAATTATGGGTAAGGGGAAATCCCTCGCAGTGCTAGGTGGCATCACGAATTATCGCCACATTTCTGCACTGTAAAAACACATTTTTTTTCTTTTATCAAATCAACTTAGATCATTGTTGTTCAGATAACTTAATATTTTAAGTTTCTGATGATTAAATCAATCTCCTTCATTGTTTTAACTTAATTTTTCCATTTCAATGAACTTCAAATTTTTAAAGTTAAACAACAATATTTTTGCACAATAAACCAGACCACTGCATGTAATGCATGTAAAAGCAACAATGATATGCAGTAACAAGCTTTTCTGAGAGACTGAACCAGATTCATTTGGCAGAATTCACTAGAAAAGAATGCACTGTCTTCATCCGTGTGGATTGGTACACATTCTTCATCAAATAGCCTCAGGTTGTTACAGGGAACTGCCTTAGACAAACATGGAAATGTCTCTGCAATAACTGCTCTAGCTTCTGTTAGTTACAGAGACACATTTGTTATCACTAAATGAAACAAAACCTCACAGGGTTCATAATCCTCAACATAACCAATTAATAACCAATCCACACTTTCATGACTTAATGCCGCTCTCTGTCAGGGGAATCCTTTTTTTTTTTTTTACAATTATGCTCACCAAGTCTGCACTTATTAGAATAAAAATATCAGTAATTTTGTGAAATATCATACAAATTAAAATACATGTTTTTAATATATTTTAAAATGTAATTTATTCCTGTGATGCAAGCTTTTAAAGCTTGCATGATCCATCAGAAATCATTCCAATATGCTCATTTGCTGCTCGAGAATCTTAATAACTTTAAATATGAACTATTTATGTGATATAGAAATCGTTTGCAGCATTATAAATGTCTTTACTGTCACTTTTGATCAATTGAATGCTTTCTGACGTTAGTTTATTTCCAAAAACCCAAACAATTGAACTGTAGTTTATATAGACCTGAAAATCAGAGAGAACTGGTGGTGGACGCTTTTGACTTAGGGAAGGGAGAAACCATCTAAAAAACACATTGCAAACACCATAACAAACACTCTGAACACCTTATCTCATCCCTAGCAAAGAACATTAGACACTGAATCCAGTCAAACCGGATCAGAGAATACCGTCAACGTGTTCACATTATCTAAGACGTATTTTCTTCAGGAAATGTAATCCAGATTGTCTGAATATTCTGAGGTTTGATTGGGAAAAGCATGTTTATTTGTCGAGCTATTGGGTCAAAGACAGAGAGAGTGGCTGTTCTGTCTTTATAAAAACGAGGAACAAGCGAGGGAATATTATTATCACAGGACAAACAAGAGAGCCTGGAGCTGGACTGTGATGAGAGGATCAGTGTGGGGGAACAGAGTCAGAGGAGAGAAGGACAACATTTGTGCTCTGTGTGAATTTTGTCAGAGCCAAATGACTGAATGAATGTGATTTGGTTGTACTGATGTAGATGTCGTTGTTTCCTGAAGCATGTGCAGTCCTCTGAGCGGTAAGCAGCAGCCGGCTGGCCCGGGCCTCACAGATCTGCAGCTGTACGGTCAGTGGCTGGCCAGTAGACATGAGGCCAGTCTGCTGCCCATGAAGGAGGACCTGGCGCTCTGGCTCTCCACTATGCTGGGTAAGTCTTTTATATCTCAGTGCTTCCCATGTCTTTCAGAACAGCATCAATTGAGTCTCAAACAAAAATGATCACTGGTCTGTTCTGAGTCAATGCTGTATAAATACAAATAATGCAACTAACCATAAAATGCTATAAATAAAAACATAATTATACATTGTTGGGATAGCTAAATAGCTGTATTTCAGCCTGAAACGCATTGGTCTGGGTACATTGTGCTGTGACACACATGTCCACAAGAGGTGCTATTGTTTTTCTTCATTGCATTTTGCTCAATTATATTGTGGTGCTTGTAGTTTGTCTCACAGGAAAATGTTACTGGGATTAAATTTCATGTTCAGTTTCCTCTAAAACTGTTCAATGTGAATGTGGCATATTATTACGTTGGTTGCTTTTTGTATCACGGCAGTTCGGTTGAGAGGTGAATGTTTCCCCGCCGGCGTTTTTTGAAAAAAGTTGCAAGCCACCCCCAGCATTTTTTATCGCTTTGACAAAAGTTTCACGGCCCCCAGAATATTTTGTTGTGTGAATATCTGAACATGCAATATATCAAAATGAAAGAACAGACACTTGTGTTTAAAATGTGTTTAAACGTTTATTCTATAGCTTCATGCACTCTTTTTTTATCAACACTTGAATGTTTTATAAAAAAGCAACATTTTGAGCAAAAACTGAGCGAGTCCATCAACACCCCCTAAAGCTAAGCTAGTTCACACTACATGGTTTTTAAGCCTAATTTAAAATTCGTTGAGCTCGCCGACAGGTCAGGGTGTTATCGTGTGCAAATCGCGGGGGATTAGCGGACGATGAACGCTCGCCAATCTGTTAGTATGAAAGAGCCAACAACGCATCAAAGACGCTCGCAGACGACTAGCAGACGTGTCGCCGAACCCAGAAAAATATCTAGCATGCTAGATATCCAGAGCTGTCGCACGACTCAACCTTACGTGATGTCATAAGCTCCAGCCAATCAGAGTAAGGCATGGGTTGAGGTCACGGGGTAAATCTTATTTTTTCTTTTTTTGCGTTTTTTTTTTCTCAGAGCAAATCGTCGCGCAAACAGTTTGAAGCACTAGTTTCTGTCTGACGTCCATATTCGCGTGTTGTGTTCTTCGTCTTCTACGCTGGGTTTTAGTGCGCGTGTTGTTTCGCGTCATTTTTCGGTTCGTTTTAACGTGGTTTGTAGACGAGATAGAATAGTTGGGTGACAGAGTTGTTGTCAAGTTGTGTAGTGCGTTACCGCCTGTTGCGGATCAATCACGTTGTGTCGTGTGGTGTGAACAGCTCAACAACTTGAACACTCCTGAAGTCACAGAAAGCAAGTCATGTAGTGCGAACCGCACAGCCCGACGTTTTAAAATCGTGTAGTGTGTACTAGGCTTTAGGTTGCAACCAGTCCTAAACCTCATCCTGGCCCTGGGTCAACATTTTATTAGATTTTATTTGAATTTTGCCAATGAACCAGATGTACACAACTGTATGCACCTGCTTACATATGCTATCGCTGGTTTCTGCTTCTTCTTCACGTCTTTTGATCTGGAGATTATCTACTCTTTCAGAAGAGGCCTAATAGCGCCCCCTACCGTACAACAGTGGAAATTCTGAAACTCTGGAAATTTTGTCAATGGCGGGAAAGCGTTGTGTCGTAAATGACGGAAATTACCAGGGAAAGAGTTAATGCTCTATCGCGTTTGAATTTAGCATACCCCGCATACACTGATACCAATACCAGTATCAGTGTAATTTGGGCCTGATATCTGCGCTCATTTACTCGTATTGATCAAAATGATCCAATACCAAAAATATACCACGATACTACGCTGTCTGTGTACAGTGTTTGAAAACGGAACAACTGAAGGAAATATATTGATAAATGTATTAAGTCAACTAATTTGATTCATATTCTTTTGGTTTCTCCTCCCAATACTTTCAAAACTTACAAATGCAATGAATATACAGGTATCGGTTCTCCATATCGGCAAGCACCAAAGATGAAAGCATCTGTATCGAACTTGTAGTTCGATACTACTTGTAGAAAGTAGCATCGGTGCGTCCCAAATCCCTACCCTAAACTGATAGTGTTAACAAAAGCAAATGTGAGGAAAAAAATGCATTAGGGGCGGCAGTGGCTCAGTGGTTCATGTAGGTTGTCTACAAACCGGAAGGTTGGTGGTTCAATCCCCGGTTCCACCTGACCAAGTGTCGAGGTGTCCATGAGCAAGACCCCTAACCCCAGATGGATGGAGGAGAGCATGGCTGACGCCGCCGTCGGTGAATGAATGAATGTGTGGTGGCCATTGGGTGTGTGAAAGCGCTATACAAATGCAGTCCTTTTACCATTTGCTGAAGCAAACATGCCGCTTTAGTCCAACATACTGGCATGAGTAAACCAACCATCATGCTAAATAGAAATTGCTGTGAGCTAAATGAATGAACTTTCAAAAACAATGGCCACCAAAGCACTTTACATTTGCCTCACATTCTCCCATTCCCTCACTCATTCATACACCGGCGGCAGTGTTAGCCAGCTCGTCGGGAGCATCTGGGGTTTGGTGTTTTGCTCATGGACACCTCGACACTTGGTTAGGTGGAACCAGGGATTGAACCACCAAACTTCTGGTTTGTAGACAACCTACATGAACCACTGAGCCACTGCCGCCCTGACAATACAAAATGGACTAGAGCGCAGGGTCTCGAAACATGTTTTTTAAGTTAAACTTGGTTTAACATTACACAGCGTTATGAAAACCTTGTTGTGAGCCCAGACAAGGCACAATGACGTTTTACACATGCTGTTTACATCGAAAACACATCATGCTGCGCCAGTGCCTATACACATTTCTGATAATGCTATAGCCCTGACAGGCCTTGCCCTAGTGCTGCCACTGGTTGTGACTTGTGTTTTGCCGTATCAATGCCGCAAGTACAATGCCGTATCAGGTGAGCAAGTTTGCCACGTCTAAATCCGCCACACAAAATGGAGCTGCTGTCACATATTTCCAGTGAACCTGGGCACTACTAAGATATGTGTGTGCATTAATGCTCCTTCATTCTGCTGGTGGACAGTATTCTGCAAGATGGAGAGGAAAGGTTTAAATTCATGTCTCAGTATTTGCTTAGGTTGCTCAGAGCATGTCCAGCTACACTCTGTGGATCCTTCTTACCTTTCTTTTTATTTATTTAAGCTGCTATCAATTAGTTTATTTCAGTACAATTATGCTGTCCTTAATACAGTATGTGTAACACATAATATGTTTTGATTTTATTTAAAGGGTTAGTTCACCCAAAAATGAAAATTAATTCATTAATTACTCACCCCCATGCTGTACCAACCCCGTAAGACCTTCGTTCATCTTCGGAACACAAATGAAGATATTTTTGATTTAATCTGAGAGCTGGATCAGTCTTCCATAGACTGCCTAAGGGACTGGCTCTTGACGGCCATTAAAGAAAAGGTTTAAATATTCCATGTGCCTACAGCGGCTCAATTATAAGTTTATCAAGCGACGAGACTACTTTTTGTGCGAAAAAAACATAAATAACGACTTTATTCCACTATTCCATTATTTCCTTATGGGCGCATGCGCGAGAACTGAGACGAGGACGTTCTCATTCGTCTACTTCTTGTTACCGGCTGCTCACCGCTTAGGAGTTTTACCGCCACCTACCGTATAAGATGATAATAAGGAACACTGTTGTTTTTTTAGAAGATTAAAGGCTTTTAAGTGCACCTTATAGTGCGGAAAATACGCTAATTGAAAAGCGTATGTACAGCGCGCATCTTCCTCTGCTTGTAAACAGAAAGTTTTGCGCTTCCAGCTATATCAGCACATCATCTTATACGGTAGGGGGCGGTAAAACTCCTAAGCGGTGAGCAGCCGGTAACAAGAAGTAGACGAATGAGAACGTCCTCGTCTCAGTTCTCGCGCATGCGCCCATAAGGAAGTAATGGAATAGTGGAATAAAGTCGTTATTTATGTTTTTTTCGCACAAAAAGTAGTCTCGTCGCTTGATAAACTTATAATTGAGCCGCTGTAGGCACATGGAACATTTAAACCTTTTCTTTAATGACTTTATGGGCCGTCAAGAGCCAGTCCCTTAGGCAGTCTATCTAGGACTGATCCAGCTCTCAGATTCAATCAAAAATATCTTTATTTGTGTTCTGAAGATGAACGAAGGTCTTACGGGGTTGGAACAGCATGGGGGTGAGTAATTAATGACTTAATTTTCATTTTTGGGTGAACTAACCCTTTAATATAATCTATTTATGTGCATATACAAACATGCATTCGATTGCATGTGCACATGTTTCCTTTTCCAACATTTCCCATCATTAATTCGATTATGAATGCCACACTCACCATCTGAACCAGGAGACAAATTCTGAACTGAAAAGAATGGTAGTGTGTCATGGTCCTGGCGTCTGTTCTGTGTGTGTGTGCGTGTGTGTGTGTGTGTGTGTGTGTGTGGATGGAGGGGGATGTCTGTGGAATTTCTGGCAGCTCTCGGGCTGTGAACAGCCAGCTGAAACCAGGACTTTGTCTTTGGTCTGCCTGGAGCAAAAGGAGGCCAGGAGCCACAGTGGGACGCACATGGGCTTCATATACAACCACACACCAACCACCAGATCCCTATCCAGATCTCCCACACTCTTTAGTGGCTTACTCCTGTCTCTGTGTTATTTCTTTTAGACAAATAACTCCTCAGATCTCTGAAACTGATCTGTGCTACAGGAACACAATTTAACCTTTTGCTGATCTTGCCAGGAACCATATAGATTTGTTTATTGTTTTGCTCATTTGCATTTTCAGTAGTTGTTGTTGGACTTTTTATTTGTGGTGTTTTGAGCTAAAGTTTAAATTGCCATTGTTAAATCATAATCTTCATAAACAGTAGATTACTTAAATGACTTTTCATAGAAAGAAAATATCCATTCACACTACACTAGCCATGCTACCATTGTGACAGTTTTACATATGAAAAATGTAATTTTCTGACAGTATCAGAAATGTGTGTTTGCTGCTACGACCTACGTCTACTGACTAGTCAATAAAAATGTAACATGATTAATGTGCTAAAATTTAAAACTACTTACCTAGAGCTCCATTTACATGGCCTCTTTTCCCTAATCTTGACTGTGACTAAGATGCTGTATTATGCATGCTAGGCCAGTAGTTGGCGATGTCACTTTGTAAAGAAACACTACGCGCCTGCACACATACACATTATTTTACAGAGCAATGTGCCAAATGCGCATGCCTAAAAGACGTAATAACGTAATAACACGTAATATCGCAGCAGTGCGATTTTAACGATGTGAATATTTTCTAGAAATAAAAATTCCAGATGCAGCATATCCATTTCCCATTCATTCTTGCACCAAACAACACAACAAGATGACATTTAATAATAATAATAATTTAAAGGGGAAATGAAGCAGTGAATCAAGTTTACATGATTTACAAGATGGATTTCCAATATAATCAACAATTATATAAGAAAGAAACATTACAAATGTAAACATTTAGAAGAAAAAAAGAAAAAAGGTGACTTCACGGGGTTGGTTGGCTCAAGTTTAACAGGCTCTGGGCATTGAAAATCGCGACATCAAACTGTGTTTACATCAGTGTTTTGACCGCGAACGACTAATGTTAGGTACAGTCATTAGACAAAAAGACGACGTCTCATGTTAAATGTTGACAAACTGCACATAGAAACATTGTTCGCGATGTCTGCCGTCAGATTCCCGTCTCGTCACCACCATGTAAGTTTGCATGTATATGTAAAAGGGGAAATGAAACGTCCATATTTTCGCACTGGTAGTGCTAGTAGCTACAGCTTACTGTACATATACTAGGAAAAAGTGTCTCCGCTCTGACATCCTTCAGGGAAAGCATCGCCACTTCCACACGTCTAACTCCCGGCACAGCATGGTAAACGTGCGCGCCGGTGATGCAGAATTGACCACGCAACACATGCTCAAGATCAACCTCTTGACAACAGATGGACTCTGACACGGAGGGCATGGCAGTAACGCTACAACAGCCACACTGACACCTGGTAAGTTAGCGTTGCAAACCCGCTCTTCGCCCGAAACCACCACCGGCTGTTCTACATAGCAACGTAACTTACATGTTGTTGACGAGACGGGAATATCTGACGGCAGACATCGCGAACAATGTTTCTATGTGCAGTTTATCAACATATAACATGAGACGTCGTCTTTTTGTCTAATGACTGTACCTAACATTAGTCGTTCACGGTCAAAACACTGGTATAAACACAGTTTGATGTCGCGATTTTCAATGTCCAAAGCCTGTTAAACTTGAGCCAACCAACCCCGTGACGTCACCTGCACAATGGCGGCGCCCTGGCGGCGAAAGATACAAAGTTTTTTTATTTTTTTCCTCTAAATGTTTACATTTGTAATGTTTCTTATATAATTGTTGATTATATTGGAAATCCATCTTGTAAATCATGTAAACTTGATTCACCGCTTCATTTCCCCTTTAAGCTCCGTATTATGTAGCCGAATCTGTGCTGGTTTGTATTGACCGCCTCCAGTTGTCTGTTTGTTTTGCCTCCAGCTAGCGCTGTGACGTCGGAATAATTGTGACGTCGGCGCAAAAGGGGTCCATAATCACTGATTCCATCTAAACTGGATACATTATACAGATGCGTATTTAATTTCTAACAACAGTATTATTGATCTGACAGCACTCACTATTCGATGAGAACTGAACTGGATAATGACATCACTGTTTTTTGGAAAGCTGCTTCATAGGTGAATTGAACTAATTTAATAATTGATGATCTTTACATTGGAACTGAATCAACACTGAGCTGACTGCCGAACAATGACACCTCTTGGTTTAAACAGCATGTACAGCATTTTCAACCTTCAGACGGTCCCCAGCATCAGGAACAAGTTAATGGTTTATTTTTAATGCTGTCCCGGATCGCATCATATGATTATGTGAGCAATCATACAATGGTCAACAAATGACAAACATGACATTAAATAAACCTCAAGGAAGGTTTTGTTGCATTATATTCTCTGTAAAGCTGCTTTGAAACAATCTGTATGGTAAAAATCACTGTATAACTTCACTTGACCACTTTGGAGATGGAGCGAGTGTAAGATATGGTCTGAGACGAAATAAAGAAAGCATTTCACGAGCCCTCCGTCTCTCCACTGGGCTCAATTACCACATTTGGAACTCATTAAAACATCTAAACCCCCTCGACCACTGACGCCCCCTCTTTATGAAAAAAAAAAAAACATGGAGTAGATGAGAAAATATGCTCTTTCCACAGATACCCCAACCCCCTGCTACCACCTCCTGTTTCACAGTGACATCATGTAGAAAGAATGATAGTCTGGAAGTCAGTGAAATGCAGCCGCCACATGTTGATCTCTGTAGAAATGAGTCCGTGTTTCTGTGTGTGATTCATCTGGATTACTATTGGAGAATAAATCAGCTGTTTCCTTCTGAAACACTTTGGGACTGAGATTTGTTTGTGAATCATAGCTGCAACAGATGTCTACAGTTGAGACGTTGTGACGTCAGAATTAAGATGAAATAAATGCAAATTAATATTCTGTAAGCTTAGATTTTGATCATATATTTAATTTTTCAATAGGAATACCTATACATATACAGTACATGTCATCGTAGTCATTACAATAATAAAGTAACAATGAGTATGATATAAGTAATAATGAGTATTTCCGGAATGATATAAACAATAATATGTTGTTAATAATGTTTGAAATGGTACTTTAAAAAAATGAAAGATAACCCAAGTACAATGAAGAGCAACCAATTGTGGGATATTAATCTCCTTCTTTCATATTTCCCATCAGGTGTGGAAATCACAGCCGAGAGCTTCATGGACAGGTTAGATAACGGTTTCCTGTTGTGTCAGCTGGCTGAGACTCTGCAAGACAAGTTCAGGCAAAATGAATCCGACGTGAGTTCACCAGAAAAGGTACTAATTTATTATTGTTTATACGCAAAAAGCACTTACTCTGTAAGGCCATATAACGTCTTAACACGATTACATTTAATCATAACAGGACTATAATAATATTGAAGCATGTTGCATTAATTGTATTATACAATCTGTATATAAAATTATATAATAAAATCATTAAATAACACAATTTCATTTAATCTTAAATACATTTCATCATATAGGCCACAGTTAAAGTATAGCTTCAGCTGCAAGGTTTCTGATTCATGGTTTCCGAATCTGGGTCTGTGTTTTAACTGGTGAGAATGGCTCACTTAGCATTTGACGAAAGGCTGTGAGGAAAACGTGTGCGGGAAGCCCTTATATGGAGATGATCTGGGCGTGTTTTATGCAAATGACTAACCTCGTGCACGCGGCCGATCATTTAGAATACTCCAAATTCAATAACATCAGGACAATGTGAAGAACACATTCATGTGCGTAAGAACGTGTTGTGAATTATGTGGAGATTTTTCACGAGAAGGTCTACAAATATGAAATAATCCTCACAATTATTAGTGAATGAGGTCCATTGTTTTTAGGAACAAGACGCTGCGTCATCGCATTGACGCTATGGGAACTTCTTCAGTGTCATATTGACCTATTAAGATACATCTACTGTACCTGTTACATATATATTTTTTTGCCATTTGATTAAAAGTTTTCACATGTAAATCAATATTTAAAGAGTAATCTTTTTTGACCTTTGATCATACGTATTTCAAAGTTAATGATTAGTTGATAATTCAATATACCTACTTTATTTTTGACAAAACATCCCATACTATATATTAGGGGTGGGCGATATGACCAAAATTGTGCTTCACGATATGACTAATTTTATTTCACGGTAACGATATATTTCACGATATAGTTATTTATATAGTTATCCTCAAAAAAAAAAATAAATAAATAAATAAAAATCGACAAAAAGGGCTTTATAATAAATACACCCAAATACTTTAGAAATGAAAAGTATGTCACCTTGTTTTATTTTTATTTTATTTGGTAAATTATTTATTTGGTAAACTATTTTTATATCAAAATATATTTAACAAAAAACACTGAAACTTTTAGATGAACTTCCCACAACAGATTGATATTAAATACAACTCATAGGTGCATTTCAACTTTAAATAATTTTTCAATCTCATGCATTGCTTTACTTCATCAATCAGTTTATTATATAATTATAATAGATATAATATAATTATAATATTGTTTTTACCACATGTGCTTATTATACTGCGTTTTTAACGGAGAAGGGTATTCCTGCACAACCGGAGACTGCACACACTGTTGTTTTAACGGGCTTGTTTTTGTTATATTCTTTTTGTTATATCTGGCAACCCGTCAGTTCAGAAGTGACAAGAAGGAGAGCAGCAATATGAAAACCAAACCGCAGCTACTGTTAGTGTTGACTAAGTAGTTTAAATTATACACAACTTATAACAGTGCGTCGAACACCGCGCGCTCCCTCTCAGTGGTTGTGCATGCGCGCGTCTTAACATCAACAAAATGCGGTCGATTAATTTGAGAGTGAAGTTGTAATCACGGATCGAATCAAAGGAAGATTTTATCAACTGGTCCAGTAGGCAATTGTTTGGAGTTAAATATATATATATAACTCGCGCTGCATATTTAGTAATTTTGCCTCAGAAACAAGATTATACATTCGTTTTAACAAGCAGGATGTTCATTCATGCTGAAAGCGATTTTCATGTTTAAAAAGTAACTATACATAAGAGAAGGAAAGATGCGGATAACTATACATTATTTAAGGTTATTTCTCGTAATGATATTGATATAGCCTATGAAATGTTGTTATTGTAACTTCATGCTTTCCCTGTTGCGAACGTGCACTCCTCTAAACTGTAGCCTGGGTGCTGCTGCTCTGCTCAAGTCGACGGCTGCCTTTCCCCCCCGAAGATATCACGTTAACAACAATCCTTTATAAAATGTAATTCCTTTGTGGATCCTCTTGATCTGCTTTCTCCATGTTTATTTGACAAATCTCAGCATCAGTGTCAAGCGCGCTGCAGGGGAGTTAACCACGCCCCCTTATTTGCATTTCGCGGTATATACGGAATAAAAAAATCTGTTACGACTGACGTTTTCTATCGCGGTAACGATATATATCGCCATATCGCCCAGCCCTACTATATATTTGACATATGAGCAGAAATTGGTGAACAATTTGGCTTATTTGATGTGACAGTCACAGTAGTCTTTTTTTTTTTTTACAGTAAAAATTTTACAATCTGTCCAAAACTAATCAACGAAATCTTGTCTAAACATTCATATTTCTTCTGTAACATATCGTTTTTATGATATAATAGCATATAAATGTTAATTTGCAGTTTAAAGCCCCGTTCACACTACACGCGAACAAGCGACGCGATACCATTCATTTCAATGGTGAGCGGGCGACTTCCGGCGACACGCGCGACAGCGACCGGTGGGGCGTGTCCAGAGACGCGACAAATTTGAGAAATGTTTAACTTTATGCAAATGAAGAGCGATTTTCGCGAGCGACAACCAATAGGAGTGAAGTCAGTGGACCGCGTCGCTCTTCAGTGCGGAGTCTGACCGCGGCAAGTTGAACGAGAAGCTCATTTTAGCTGTCCTATAATTTATGATATATCTCTGTATACATACAGTGGTGTTCATCGTACTGTCAATGGAACTGGTATTTGCCCGTTTTCTGCAGTTAAATTGCCGCGATGGCAAACAGCACTCATTGTTTCTTGTTCATCTTTAAAATTATGCATTTTATGTACTGATTCCATTTATATTTAGACTTTTCCTTCCAAAATATTGGTTTGTAGTGGCAATAAAACGTATTTGTTGTCTAACATAGAGTAACTTCCGTGAATGTCACTCACAAACATTACTAGGCAACCAGAAGTGGGGAACGCTCTCCAGCGAATCCACAGGCGACCTGCAGCGATAAAGTCGCGTGTAGTGTGAACGGGGCTTAATACGTTGTTTATACAACAACGATGCAAGCAGTTCTTAAATAAACAACAGCACACATCTGTGCCGTTCATTCATTAAGACACATACACGCGATTCATATTTAAACGTCTTTTTGCGGTTTACAGACACTATTGCATATCGCAATTAAAACAAAGAACTTAAGAATAAAGAACGGTAACACTTTAGAATACGGTTCCTTCGTTAATGAATAACTACACAAGAACCAATGAGTAACACACAGGGCTCCAGACTGCGACCAAATGGTCGCATTTTGCGACCAAAAATTGAGAGTGTGCGACTGAATTTTACATCCAGTCGCACATGTGCGACCAGTAAATTTGCCACACGTTAAACGTATGGTAAAGCGTGGAAGAGGCGCGTCAATGAATCCGTGACAAGAATAGCGCGCGTAAACGTTTGTGGGAAGGAGACGGAAACAAATATCACAACCTGATGTGCGTCTGAGCAATCAGCGATCTATCGACTCTTTAGTCGTTACCTAGCAACGAATGCAAACAAAATGAAAGTGGAACGAAAATACGCCACTCAGCTGCAGCAGCGATCCGAACCATTGACAAAATAAAGCCCCGAACTTGCCAGTCGCGGGCCGATCTCGCTCACGCGCAACACTGTTACTAGAGCCAGTGAAGAAATCCATTGAATTCGCCTCAGAATTAATAACATTAACACCACCAGTGAGATCCAGTGAGAAACACTCCGATTCGGCGCAGAGTTCTGTTAAACCATATCAGATCAAACAGCGCTGACGTGGAAACCAGGAAAAACACTTACAGAAGACTTTCAGTCCACAAATCAGCCTAACAGAACCATGAATTTAGGCAAGTTAACTCTTACCATAAATATGATAATGTGTAAGTAGCCTACTACACATACTTTCCCAGCACTTCAATAATATCATATAGCCTATAAATGTTTTATTTTTTTGTATTTTTTATGTGATTACCATACCAACACATTTTTTGTTCATCCTTTAAAGATTGTCCTTAAACGAACAATTTTAAGATGTTGGAAAACTCTTATTTAAACACTTAAAATAATAATAATAATACCATTGTAAACAGTAGGATGTTTATTGGCTATTTTCATTCCATATACATATTTTCACTACTTTTATTAATTAATATTAAGACATTATAAATGATAAAAACTAAAGTTAATTTCATCTACACCCTAAATTAAGCTTAGTGATTTATTGTTAGCCCCAGTGCTACCAGATTTTTATTTTTATTTTTTATTTTTTTATAGAACTGTGAGTTCTCATTTGAGGTGATTCTGCCCTCAACTTTGGGTCTGGAGCCCTGTGAAGTTAAAATAAAACAGCATATCATAATGTTAAGTCTATTTATTATTAAAGAATTTGTCAGTATTACAGTTATTTTGTGGGAAATTTGAATAATTGCATTGCAAGCTTATTTAAGGTGTGCCCCTAAATTTTTTGCTTGCGCTCCTAAAATTTTCAGTCAGGGGCAACAGCGCTCCTAGTAAAAAAAGTTAGTCTGGAGCCCTGACACAATATTAACAATCTAGTAACTATTATTAACTAACAAGAAACTCTGATTAACGAACTAGTAAGTAATAGCGCACAGACGAAAGTGGTAGTTCACTATTAACTGATCAATAACTACTATTTTTTTAATACTTCCCAGAGACTACTGAAAAAGTTTATTAACAATCTAATCTAATAACTAAAAGAAACTCTTATTAACTAATTAGTAAGTAATAGCTCACAGATGAAAGTGTTACTAGATACTTCTGTGGGAATTACTAATTATTTGGATTCGTATTATAAAGTGAAGATCATTGGAACTAACTAGTAATGACTCAAGTGTTACTAAAGACATTTTCTAAAAGTATACTAAAGTTCACCAAAAATCTCAAACGTTTGCACAAATCATGACTAGATCATGTAGTAACACTTAGTTAGTTCCAATGACCTTCACTTTATAATACGAATCCAAATAATTAGTAATTCCCACAGAAGTATCTAGTAACACTTTCATCTGTGAGCTATTACTTACTAATTATTTGGATCCGTATTATAAAGTGAAGATCATTGGAACTAACTAAGTGTTACTGTCACGGGGTGTGGTGCAGGGGTGCAGGAGTGCAGGACGAAGGAGCGGGAGGAATCCAGTTTACCATCAATTTACGAGTTTATTTGAAACATACAGGCAGGAAGGCAGGGAAACAGGAGCAAACACCGGGTAACATTAACATCAAACATCAAACATCGACTGACCAAGACAGACTGAATAAGAAGGAACTAAATAGACAGAGGAATCAAACTAAATGGAGTGCAAACAGGTGAAAATGATGATGAACAGACGAGGAACAGGTGGCTGATGAGGGAGTGAGATCTGGAGAGGAAACAAAAGGATCCGGGGAAGCGTGGTGCAGATGACGAGACAAACTGGTGAAGACGAAGACTGTGACATCACTCCCCCCTCCCGGTAGGCGTGACCTCACGCCGTAACATCAGCGGGGAGGGGGGGTGGGCGCCCTGGAGGCCGTGGAGGACGTGGTCAGGCGCAGGAAGCCCCCCAGGGCGGAGCAGGATGAGGGCGTGGCCCGGGCGGAGCAGGATGAGGGCGTGGCCAGGATGGAGCAGGATGAGGGCGTGGCCAGGATGGAGCAGGATGAGGGCGTGGCCAGGGCGGAGCAGGATGAGGGCGTGGCCAGGATGGAGCAGGATGAGGGCGTGGCCAGGGCGGAGCAGGATGAGGGCGTGGCCAGGGCGGAGCAGGATGAGGGCGTGGCCAGGATGGAGCAGGATGAGAGGACCCTTCGGGTGGCCACGGCGGAGAGAGCCCTTCAGGAGGCCGTGGCGGTGAGAGCCCTTCGGGAGGCCACGGCGGTGAGAGCCTTTCAGGCGGCCGTGGCGGTGAGAGCCCTTCGGGAGGCCACGGCGGTGAGAGCCCTTCAGGCGGCCGTGGCTGGGACACTGGGCCCCCCCCCAAAAAATATTTGGGTTGAGTCCCCGGGTGAAGGGCAGATGGGGAGTGGATGGTCTCATGCTGGACGGTCTGGACGGTCTCGGGCCGGACGGTCTGGACGGTCTCTGGCTGGACGGTCTGGCCGGTCTCTGGCTGGACGGTCTGGCCGGTTTCTGGCTGGACGGGCTGGACGGTCTCTGGCTGGACGGTCTCTGGCTGGACGGTCTGGACGGTCTCTGGCTGGACGGTCTGGACGGTCTCTGGAGGGCTGGACGGAACCAGCAGTGAAGAGCATACAGTCTCTGGAGGGCTGGACGGAACCAGCAGTGAAGAGCATACAGTCTCTGGAAAGCTGGACGGAACCAGCAGTGAAGAGTATACAGTCTCTGGAGGGCTGGACGGAACCAGCAGTGAAGAGCATACAGTCTCTGGAGGGCTGGACGGAACCAGCAGTGAAGAGCATACAGTCTCTGGAGGGCTGGACGGAACCAGCAGTGAAGAGCATACAGTCTCTGGAGGGCTGGACGGAACCAGCAGTGAAGAGCATACAGTCTCTGGAGGGCTGGACGGAACCAGCAGTGAAGAGCATACAGTCTCTGGAGGGCTGGACGGAACCAGCAGTGAAGAGCATACAGTCTCTGGAGGGCTGGACGGAACCAGCAGTGAAGAGCATACAGTCTCTGGAGGGCTGGACGGAACCAGCAGTGAAGAGCATACAGTCTCTGGAGGGCTGGACGGAACCAGCAGCGAAGAGCATACAGTCTCTGGAGAGCTGGACGGAACCAGCAGTGAAGAGCATACAGTCTCTGGAGAGCTGGACGGAACCAGCAGTGAAGAGCATACAGTCTCTGGAGAGCTGGACGGAACCAGCAGTGAAGAGCATACAGTCTCTGGAGGGCTGGACGGAACCAGCCGTGAAGAGCATACAGTCTCTGGAGAGCTGGACGGAACCAGCAGTGAAGAGCATACAGTCTCTGGAGAGCTGGACGGAACCAGCGGTGAAGAGCATTCAATCTCTGGAGAGCTGGACGGAACCAGCGGTGAAGAGCATTCAATCTCTGGAGGGCTGGACGGAACCAGCCGTGAAGAGCATACAGTCTCTGGAGAGCTGGACGGAACCAGCAGTGAAGAGCATACAGTCTCTGGAGAGCTGGACGGAACCAGCGGTGAAGAGCATTCAATCTCTGGAGAGCTGGACGGAACCAGCGGTGAAGAGCATTCAATCTCTGGAGAGCTGGACGGAACCAGCGGTGAAGAGCATACAATCTCTGGAGAGCTGGACGGAACCAGCGGTGAAGAGCATTCAATCTCTGGAGAGCTGGACGGAACCAGCGGTGAAGAGCATACAGTCTCTGGAGGGCTGGACGGAACCAGCAGTGAAGAGCATTCAGTCTCTGGAGAGCTGGACGGAACCAGCGGTGAAGAGCATACAGTCTCTGGAGAGCTGGACGGAACCAGCGGTGAAGAGCATTCAATCTCTGGAGGGCTGGACGGAACCAGCGGTGAAGAGCATTCAATCTCTGGAGGGCTGGACGGAACCAGCGGTGAAGAGCATTCAATCTCTGGAGGGCTGGACGGAACCAGCGGTGAAGAGCATTCAATCTCTGGAGGGCTGGACGGAACCAGCGGTGAAGAGCATTCAGTCTCTGGAGAGCTGGACGGAACCAGCGGTGAAGAGCATTCAATCTCTGGAGGGCTGGACGGAACCAGCGGTGAAGAGCATTCAATCTCTGGAGAGCTGGACGGAACCAGCAGTGAAGAGCATACAGTCTCTGGAGGGCTGGACGGAACCAGCAGTGAAGAGCATTCAGTCTCTGGAGAGCTGGACGGAACCAGCGGTGAAGAGCATACAGTCTCTGGAGAGCTGGACGGAACCAGCGGTGAAGAGCATTCAATCTCTGGAGGGCTGGACGGAACCAGCGGTGAAGAGCATTCAATCTCTGGAGGGCTGGACGGAACCAGCGGTGAAGAGCATTCAATCTCTGGAGGGCTGGACGGAACCAGCGGTGAAGAGCATTCAGTCTCTGGAGAGCTGGACGGAACCAGCGGTGAAGAGCATTCAATCTCTGGAGGGCTGGACGGAACCAGCGGTGAAGAGCATTCAATCTCTGGAGAGCTGGACGGAACCAGCAGTGAAGAGCATACAGTCTCTGGAGGGCTGGACGGAACCAGCAGTGAAGAGCATTCAGTCTCTGGAGGGCTGGACGGAACCAGCGGTGAAGAGCATTCAATCTCTGGAGGGCTGGACGGAACCAGCGGTGAAGAGCATTCAATCTCTGGAGGGCTGGACGGAACCAGCGGTGAAGAGCATTCAGTCTCTGGAGAGCTGGACGGAACCAGCGGTGAAGAGCATTCAGTCTCTGGAGAGCTGGACGGAACCAGCGGTGAAGAGCGTTCAGGCTCAGAAGGGCTGACGGTGAGCGCGGGCCCGGCAGGGCTGACGGGGAGCGCCGGCTTTCGGGGGACGAGCCTTAAACGGGGGCGCCGAATCGGGTGGAGAATCCCCTGGAAAATCCCGGCGTCCATGTTGCTTTTTGGTCAGTCGATCTGTCACGGGGTGTGGTGCAGGGGTGCAGGAGTGCAGGACGAAGGAGCGGGAGGAATCCAGTTTACCATCAATTTACGAGTTTATTTGAAACATACAGGCAGGAAGGCAGGGAAACAGGAGCAAACACCGGGTAACATTAACATCAAACATCGACTGACCAAGACAGACTGAATAAGAAGGAACTAAATAGACAGAGGAATCAAACTAAATGGAGTGCAAACAGGTGAAAATGATGATGAACAGACGAGGAACAGGTGGCTGATGAGGGAGTGAGATCTGGAGAGGAAACAAAAGGATCCGGGGAAGCGTGGTGCAGATGACGAGACAAACTGGTGAAGACGAAGACTGTGACAGTTACTACATGATCTAGTCATGATTTGTGCAAACGTTTGAGATATTTATTTTTATAATACAGATAGGTTCATAGCAGCTTTACAAAGATAACAGGAAAATAATGCGACAAAGTTTGTTTCCAGAAGAAAATAGCATCACAGTCCAGCTTAAGTAAGTTCAGTGATGTTTCATTTTGTTGTAAAAAATGTATTCATTTAGTTAATTTATATATATATATAGACACTCTGGAGAAAACAGTGATGTCATCGTCCAGCTCAGTTCAGTTCTCATATAATGGTGTCGATGCAGGCAGATCAATAATTACTGTTGAATATTAAATTAAATGTTAGATTCAATGTCCTCAACTACATGCATAACATACACTAGAGCATTAGCACTTTGATTTCATTATTTCTTTGTTTTCTTTACTCTAGCACTGTTGCATGTATGCCCTTAGTAGTAATATAAATGAATTCAGCATGGCTGCCGAAATGCATGTAAGCTTATTAAATACTGCCATTTATCGGGTTCAGGTGCTTGTATTGAATGCATTTTTAGTTTCTCTCTCGTACAAAGACTTTTGTCTGTATTTAGGGCCCCTTGCTTTTTCCTGCCAAACTTCGGCATTGTGGGACGATGAACTTTGGAAAATCGCTGAGCTTTTTCGTTTTAACAGAGCAGTCTAATGAAAGCTGTGACTTGTTAACTCCTCCAGATGGGAAAACCATTATGATCAGGAGATTTTTTCGATGGTAAATTAAGAAAATATTTCTGCTTGTCTTGGCCAAAAACCACCTCTTACAGATACTCAGAATGGGTCTTTCTGTTAGTTATGACTCGCTCCAGTTCTGCTACTAGAGTCTCTGAAGGATAACAGCACAAGAACTACACAGTACAACTCATGGCCTGTAGTTTTCCCAATTGACCTATCAAAGCAATCATGATTTTTTTGTATGCACTGAATGCGCCAGCAAAAGATAGGTGTTTAAATAGAGGAGAGTTTGGTAAGAAGACCACATATTTATGAAGGACCTGTAATATAAACCTGCCTGTGATTGACAGATGTACTTAAGAAATGTAATAAACCTTTAGGGTAAATGTATTTTGCTCATCAAAACAAATTTCAAACATGGCGGGTTCAATGATTTTCCAATGTATTAGACCATGTTATTTCCATGAAATATAAAAGCATATTTCTGCGACCTTGTATTATAGATGTATTCTAGATATACACCCTTCCCTATCTGAATATACAGCCTGTTCTCATCCCAAGGCGTATACATCCAACGCACATGGCACTCCTTAGCGTCAATATGAGACCCAGATATACATCAGTCCCTCCAGAATTTCACGATTTTTTTGTGTGATTTTTGCGATCAGAATGACTGATTTTGTGGTGGTAATTTCCAAAAATTTGTCAAAAAATTTGCGATTTATATATAACATTTACCATTATAGTATTAAGTCCTTCAAAAAAAACGCGGAGTTTTTTTTTTTATTGTTGCGGGCAAAAATTGATTGATTACGCGGCCCGTTTTCTTTAAAAATGTGATGGAATATGCAGGATATTTATGCAATTTTATGCGTGAAAAAATTTAGGGAACTTGCGAAAATTGAGGTTTGATGAAAAAGAGAAGAAAAGTGATTCCCCCAACACCCTGTTCTCACTAGGCTAATGTAAGAGTCATTTCGTATTACTTCCTTTGATAAGCAAGCATACTACATCATAGAAAGTGCTGGGAATATATAATTTCTCATCTTGGTTTCTTTCAGACTGAAACGAGTGTAAATAAGGTGTGGTCCCTTTAAGAGCTGCGCGCTCCCTGTTGAACTCTCTGCAGTGTTATATGTGCGCCTCGAACACCCCATGTGTGCGGGTCATTTCTGTTTGATGCTACTTCTTTTATCTTATGTTGTTTATTAAGTAACGATGTGACGGACAGTTATACGAGTTCGATTTGTGAGATATCAATCGCCTCCGTGAGTCTGTCTGGCGTCGCGTAATTTCGTCACTTCATAACGTTCCCATGGAAACAGGGGGAAATGGCTGCTCTTGTGTGAAGCAAACGCAACATTTTTCAACTTTCTGCTAAGATACATGTGACTTTTTTTGCAACGAAAATGCGAGGATTATGAAATTATGCAAACCCCGCATATTTTGCACGGAAATCGGCAATTTATGCGGCGAAAGTGAGGCGTATTTGAAAAAACGCGGCCCGGCATAAATGGACTTTGGCTGATTTTTTTCTGAGGAACTGATATATGGGCCATAAGGCGCCTCCTAGTGGTCTAACCCTAACCCAGACCTAAACCTACCCATAACCGAAGTGTGTTATATTGACGCTAAAGGGTGCCATGTGCGTTGGATGTTTACACATTGTCAAAAGCGTCAGTATATGATGCTCTAGGATGAGAATGTGTTGGAATACCAAAGAAAAAGAAAATGTAGCAATTTTTCATACAGTACAGCAGACATGCTTACACAGTTGTCTCTCTGCGTGGTGTGATGTTGGTTGTATGAGGAGGACATCACGACCATAGTTGTGTGTCACAGCAGTGAAGCTTTCATTGTATTAGTCTCTTTGTTCACATTAGCCATTGGTCACAAGGAAAGTGAATTATGGGCTACGTTCACACTGCAGGCTGAAACGACCGGACCTAATTCCGATTTTTTTTTGCCCCTATGCGACCTGTATCTGATTTTTTCATGACAGTCTGAACGACACAGATCCGATCTTTTCAAATGCGACCCAGGCCACTTGGGTATGTGGTCTAAATCCGATATGTATCCGATCTTTTGAAATGCGACTTCAATCTGAACGGCCAGTTCACATATATCCGACCCGCACGTCATTGCACGCACCTGTAGCCAGCCAATACACGCTAACTCCAACGCGTTTCTGCACTGTTATGGGCCGCTGCAGACGTGTCTCTTCCCCAGTGTTGTGCCTGAACGCGTTCAATGAACGATAGTGCATCTAGTGTTGTCACGGTACCAAAATTTTAGTATTCGGTACCAATACCAGTAAAAATTCACGGTTCTCGGTACCAAAGCTTAGTTTAAATTTACATATATTTAAGTGTTTATCACGGTTACAAGTATGGAAACTGTACATTTGCATTATAAACACTTTAGAAAAAGATTAGATAAAATGACCTAAAATAAACAATAGTATGCACTAACACATTTTTAAAAGTTGTTTGTAAAGTTTTAATCCGTTAACATTTATTTAATACACAATGAATGAAGTGAACAAACATGAACAACCAAGTGTTTGTATTAAATAACATTTACAAACATTAATTAATGTTGTAAAAATATATTGTTCACTCAATGTGTTGATGTGAACTAAGTAATGTTGATGAATGGTAGCTATCTTATTGTAGCGTTACCAAACTATACAGGAGATAAAACATGTTTTATTTGACTTGTCTGTACTTTTATTTAATCTAAAACTGCATTCATATTTAATTTTAAAAAGGCTTTTTAAACCTGCTGAGTTATAAAGGCAAGAATACGCCTAGAACTGGCACTGACATAATAAATAGGGATGCGTCGATACTAATACCCAGTGTCGGGTGGATACTACTGTGCTCATGTACTCGTAAAACTACCCCGAAAGCACTTTAGAGGCCGTTCACATGTCGCGCGTGTTTTTTTTTATTATATTTTTGCGCGTGCTTATTCTTTCCAAAGCGCTTGCTCTCACGCGGCGTCTGTCGCTGCTATGCAACGAGTTTTTATTATGAGCGCGCTTGCCTCGCGCCTATATTTGAAATTGCGACTATTCTTTCCAAAGCGCTTGCTCTCACGCGGCGTCTGTCGCTGCTATGCAACGAGTTTTTATTATGAGCGCGCTTGCCTCGCGCCTATATTTGTGGATTCAGAGAGAGAGAGCATATCAGCGTTATGAAGAGGACGCGACTGTGCACCTTTCAGACAGCGCGTCTAGAACTGGATTAACCTGGTACTCGGTACCTAGAAAAGCTGGTACCGTAACATTTTTTTTTTTTAGTACCGACTTGGTACCGAAGTACCGAGTTTTTTGACAACACTAACGCGTTCATATTTTCGCGTATCATATTATTCACGTTCGCCCAAAATAAACATACTGTATTACTGCCTGATGAACATTACTGTGAACACGTTCATTCTGATGTCTGTGAACGTGCGCTCTCTGTCAGTATAACTTTGTACAGTAGGGTGCCAGATATAGAGCCTTCCAAGCGAAAACCTGGCTAAAACACATGTAAACATGCCATAAAAATGTAGCGAATAACCACCCAATCTGGCCACACCAGCCACCAGTGTCGCACCGCGGCCGCCGGTGACAAAGCAAGGAGCGCCGCGGACACGCACTATCGATTAAAGGTTCTCAAAGCGATCCTGGGTGTTGACATTCGAATATTTTCAAACAAATCGGAGCTAGACCCTCCCTCCTCCGCATCTCATCTCCTCCTGAAATAATTGTGAACGTGTATAGTTCTAGCTAATTATATCCTTGTGTGGGTTTGGCGAACATAAGTGTCAATTTAGAAGAAAAAAAAACAATGTAACGTTACCCACCTGTCCAGCAAAAACAGAGCAACCTGAATGTCGGACTGGAAGCCCTTCTGCCGCCGGAGTTCTCGCCATCGTTCAAAAGCTTTGCTACCGACGTAAATTCGGAACTTCGCACGTTCTTTATCCGACTCCTCCTTCTTTTTAATTTGTTCTTCAGAACGACGTCTCTTTGGTCGTGTTTCGGTAATTTTTCAAACTTCCCTCTGATGCTTCTCTCTCCTTCACACACACACACCCTTCATGTGCCTGCGCACTAACCCCCCAGACCCACCCTCAAATACTTCTTGCCAGTGATTGGCTGGAACACTGTTTGTTAGGTTTCGTGGTCCGGGTGAGACATGATTGTTTTTGTTGCCGTTTGTGGAGCCTGTGGTGTCTACAGAGACCGCGTTTTTTTACAGTGTGTTTAGGGGACAGGCAGCTAGCCGATAGTGAGGAGACGTTTGATGTATGTGACAAAAATGTTTTGGCCCAGCATCGCTTAGAGAACCTTTAAACGGGCTTATGACGAGGTCGGTGAGGATCGGAAAAATCTTACATTTATGTGCAACCTGCCCGTCGATAAAATAATTATTGTCTTTGTTTGTATATGGGCTGTGGCAATAATAATAATAAAACAAAAACTCGCAACATATGAAAAAAGAGAACTATTCCGCAAACAACAAGTGACATTGTTGACCGTTGATTACTCTTCTGCGCATGCGGGTCACTTCTGGGTCATTTCACGTTCACACAGGAGATCACAAAAGGTCGCATTTAATTGGAAATGTGAACGGCCTTCCAAAAAAATCTAATTTTTTCAAAAAATCGGAATTGAGCATTAAGCTCTGGAAATTAACATCAAAATAACATTATGTATTAAACTACAACTTACAAATAAAATAGATGTAAGATATATCCAACATACAAAATACAAAGCATAAAAAAACCCAAAATACACAAGTAAAGCGTGATCCATGGGCGTCAGTTTGGTTTGAAATGTGCGGGGGACAGAGACGCATTCGGAAATGCATCTTCTAAAGTGCTGGGTACAATGACACATTCATTTTATTTTCTCTTTCATGCAGGTCATGTTTTGAACGATGATGTCGTGTAGCTTAGGCCTACCAGAGACAATTTATTTTATATGGGCCTACTGATGTAAATAAAATAAAATGTATACAAATATGTGATAATGTCCAACCAAAAAATGTGATGGGTGAGGGGTTAAATAGTACGTCAGGTTTAATTGGTCATACAATGAGATCGACTATGTTGTTAGTGTCATGAATTTTCACGTATGTACTGTAATGGTGGCAGAATTTTTGCCAAGCGTGTCAGAGGTTCTGGGTTCTAATCCGATTATGTTTATCAGTGGTTTTATATCAACAAGCAGGGACACGTTTTTTTTGTTTTTATTTTGCGATTTCACTGGAACGAATAAAATCTCCACAACGGATTGAAGGGCGAGTCCGAGTGAAGCGCTAGCCACAACAGTACACTGTGTGCGCGCCACTGATTGCAGAGGAAACAAGCAACACACATTAGTGCTAGATCGCCTCTTAATTAACAAACGGGCAAAATTAATGTTCTGCTGGTTAACTGGAGATGTTTTACTTGTATTGGTACATCCGTACCGCGAGATGTTTCAAAAGTGGTGGGGACAAAATCAACCCTGGCAAATAGTGGTGTGGACATGTCCCCCCGTAAATGACATGTATAACACACATACAAATATACCCCACCACATGGAATTTGCAACACATGAAATATAAAAAATACAAAACCATTGAAAATAACTGCATATACATACATTATATATATATATATATATATATATACAGTATATACTATATATATATATATATATATATATATATACACGTTAGTAAACATATTTAATACATTTATCCAAATAACATGGATGGCCAAACATTTAACATAGATGACTACATATCGTTTCATGTTCATGTTTCAGGTTCCCGTCACAGACTTTGCTTCTGGGAAACATAATCAGTTGGTTTCATGAGAACAAGATTGAATTTCAAGACTGTTTAATTTCAGTCAATACTTTACAGTCATACAGTTCCAGTACAGATCCATTCAAAACACCAATCAAATATGTCTAAATAAATAGCAGGTTAAAAATTACTGTTAATACTATTTTCAATTATGTAAATTTTATTTTAAGTGTGAATACAAGTGAGATTCAAAATTCTGCCAATGTTTTGAAATGTGTGTAAATGTGTCATAGCCCTGCTGCATTATGGGTTGGCAGATCGTTATATGTGCGAACACAGCACGGATGTGAGGAATACTTGAGGTAGTGAGAGTAAACATCGGTTCATTGATTACACAGTCCAGAGGCTACAGAGAAGTGAGATCAAACACTAACCCTAACTCTACCCTTTAAAGAGAAAGCGAGTTTGTTTAAATGTCTTCTGAAGCTAAACAATAGGTGTGTGTAAGAAATATACAGATGCATTAAACTTTTTAAACATAAGCACATTGTGCATGTCACATAAGTGTTCTCTGAAGCATGTTGTAAAACCTGCACCTGCGTTAACCCTCTTGTGGTGTTGAAAAACTACTGTCAGGATTTACTAAAGACACACAGTGAAAAATTAAAGCTGTAAGTCGTGGACAGGGTTATTTTTGCGGCTGATCTTATTGCATATGCATTTGTAGGAGTTTCCCTTTCAAACTTACGTGATTTACTAAGGTTTGTCGTAGTCAGTTTGCTGGTGTTTGCGCTATTATTTACTGCCCAAAAAAAAGCACATCTTAAACCAGATACTAGATTGTTTTGTTCATTATGGAAATGATCCGGATGTGTTCTTTCATTTGTGTGTGGTCAGTAGATCACGTGCAGGACTTGACACTATCATCTGTGTAAAGATGATACATCTTCGCTTTTTTTAAATTACACTCTCACGCTAATTTGTCCTGTTTAGTAAGTCTGGCCCTAAAAAAAGTGTACGAATCACTTGTTTTCTAAAGTACAAAAACAGTGGTACCAGCAGGTAAAGCTTGCCCATTGACTTTTAACAGAGCCTCCAAATCGCGTGGTGAGAATGAATGGGGGGAAGTCAATGCTTCCCTCACTCTAGTGTTGTAGTACTCAAGACCACTTTTTGATGGTCTCGGACTCGACCGCTTTTTTTTTTCAAGACCAGTCCATAACTGTGAAAATATCACTAATTTGTTCATATATTGACTAATTTTTTGTTAACATCCTTGCTTTTATTGTATGTAAAACGTACTGATTCAAATCCAAGCAATAACGTGACTCATTGGTCATTGCTAATCTTGTATTTTTGTTTTTCGGTCTCGATACACTCTGGTCTTGGTCTTATCTCGGTCTCAATACATTCTGATCTTGTCTTGATCTCGATACACTCTGGTCTTGGTCGTGTCTCGGTTGGTCTTGTCTCGGTCTCGATACACTCTGGTCTTGGTCTTGTCTCGGTTGGTCTGGTCTTGTCTCTGTCTCGATACACTCTGGTATTGGTCTTGTCTCGGTTGGTCTTGTCTTGGTCTCAATACACTCTGGTCTTGGTCTTGTCTCGGTTGGTCTTGTCTCTGTCTCGATACACTCTGGTATTGGTCTTATCTAGGTCTCGATACACTCTGGTCTTGGTTTTGTCTCAGTCTCGATACACTCTGGTCTTGGTTTTGTCTCAGTCTCGATACACTCTGGTCTTGGTTTTGTCTCAGTCTCGATACACTCTGGTCTTGGTCTTATCTCAGTCTCGATACACTCTGGTCTTGGTCGTGTCTCGGTTGGTCTTGTCTTGGTCTCGATACACTCTGGTCCTGGTCTTATCTCAGACTCGATACACTCTGGTCTTGGTCGTGTCTCGGTTGGTCTTGTCTCGGTCTCGATACACTCTGGTCTTGGTCTTGTCTCAGTCTCGATACACTCTGGTCCTGGTCTTATCTCAGTCTCGATACACTCTGGTCCTGGTCTTATCTCAGTCTCGATACACTCTGGTCTTGGTCTTGTCTCAGTCTCGATACACTCTGGTCCGGGTCTTATCTCAGTCTCGATACACTCTGGTCCTGGTCTTATCTCAGTCTCGATACACTCTGGTCTTGGTCTTGTCTCGGTTGGTCTTGTCTCGGTCTCGATACACTCTGGTCCGGGTCTTATCTCAGTCTCGATACACTCTGGTCTTGGTCGTGTCTCGGTTGGTCTTGTCTCGGTCTCGATACACTCTGGTCCTGGTCTTATCTCAGTCTCGATACACTCTGGTCTTGGTCGTGTCTCGGTTGGTCTTGTCTTGGTCTCGATACACTCTGGTCTTGTCTCGGTCTCGATGCACTCTGGTCCTGGTCTTGTCTTGGTCTCGATACACTCTGGTCTTGGTCGTGTCTCGGTTGGTCTTGTCTTGGTCTCGATACACTCTGGTCTGGGTCTTGTCTCGGTTGGTCTTGTCTCGGTCTCGATACACTCTGGTCCTGGTCTTGTCTCGGTCTCGATACACTCTGGTCTTGGTCTTGTCTCGATACACTCTGGTCTTGGTCTTGTCTCGGTTGGTCTTGTCTTGGTCTCGATACACTCTGGTCTTGGTCTTGTCTCGGTTGGTCTTGTCTCGGTCTCGATACACTCTGGTCCGGGTCTTATCTCAGTCTCGATACACTCTGGTCTTGGTCGTGTCTCGGTTGGTCTTGTCTCGGTCTCGATACACTCTGGTCCTGGTCTTATCTCAGTCTCGATACACTCTGGTCTTGGTCGTGTCTCGGTTGGTCTTGTCTTGGTCTCGATACACTCTGGTCTTGTCTCGGTCTCGATGCACTCTGGTCCTGGTCTTGTCTTGGTCTCGATACACTCTGGTCTTGGTCGTGTCTCGGTTGGTCTTGTCTTGGTCTCGATACACTCTGGTCTGGGTCTTGTCTCGGTTGGTCTTGTCTCGGTCTCGATACACTCTGGTCCTGGTCTTGTCTCGGTCTCGATACACTCTGGTCTTGGTCTTGTCTCGATACACTCTGGTCTTGGTCTTGTCTCGGTTGGTCTTGTCTTGGTCTCGATACACTCTGGTCTTGGTCTTGTCTCGGTTGGTCTTGTCTTGGTCTCGATACACTCTGGTCTTATCTCGGTCTCGATACACTCTGGTCTTGGTCTTATCTAGGTCTCGATACACTCTGGTTCTGGTCTTGTCTCAGTTGGTCTTGTCTTGGTCTCGATACACTCTGGTCTTGTCTCGGTCTCGATACACTCTGGTCTTGTCTCGGTCTCGATACACTCTGGTCTTGTCTCGGTCTCGATACACTCTGGTCTTGGTCTTATCTAGGTCTCGATACACTCTGGTCTTGGTATTGTCTCGGTTGGTCTTGTCTCGGTCTCGATACACTCTGGTCTTGGTCTTATCTAGGTCTCGATACACTCTGGTCTTGGTCGTGTCTCGGTTTGGTCTTGTCTTGGTCTCGATACACTCTGGTCTTGTCTCGGTCTCGATACACTCTGGTCTTGGTCTCGATACACTCTGGTCTTTGTTTTGTCTCGGCTGGTCTTGTCTCGGTCTCGATACACTCTGGTCTTGGTCTTGTCTCGGTCTAGGGTTAGGTGGTCTTAACTACAACACTCTTAACAACAATCATCTCACTCTATGATTGGATATAATGGGTTGTATTTCGATATGGTTTATCGCAAAAAATCCCACTTTTTCATATCGAATTCAAACTTGAAATGGCTTGAAAACATGATGACTATGTTTTCTTTTTGTGAGCAATTAGCGTGGTAAAATAAAGGTAAATCTTCATGTGATTTTACTGAGCTTCATGACTGATGCAAATAAGTTGACTAGAAAAGAACAAAAAAAATAGAACATTAATTATATAGTGGAAATATACCAAATATAATTGAATGAATAAATTTACATTTGATATACAAAAAAAAAAACTATGAAGACTTTCTTTCCTCATTTTAAAACACCACTGCTTGCCACTGAATCACATATTTTTCTTACACACCTACCGTTTTGATTCATCCACCGGGGTCGAATGGATTACCCTCATGATGGCTGTACAAAAAATTGGCACCCATTCATAGAGAGATTGTTTTAAAATGTTGTGTTTTTCTTAAGAAGTCACATCTGGTATGAGAGTGAGAAAATGATGAGAGGATTTTTATTTCAGGGTGTAGTATCCCTTTAAAGGGAAATTAAAATGTTTACTTTTATGAAACTAAAATGCCCCACAGATGTTTGGTTACAAACATTTTTCATAATATTTTTTCTTCTGTTCCACATAACAAAGAAAACTGATGGCGAAAACAACTTGAGGGCGAGTAAATGATGACATAATGTTCCTGTTTGGGCGAACTATCCCTCAGAAACAATCCCATAATTCCCAAATGATTGCCCACAGATCACAATTTTTCAGCAGTGGTGTATGCCCAAACATTTATTAAGAAATGAAACGGGGTACATTATTGTTTTATTTTAGTCTTAAATGTTATTTTTTATAGCTAATTCAAAGTTCAGACACATGGGACACTTCAAGAAAGGTGTTATAGATTATAATAGCTGGTTTTGTTTCTGATGTAGTTCCTCCCGTCATTCCAATGATCGAAGATTAACTAATACTTTAATAACTAGTCATTGGGGAAGATTGAGAAAAGCGAGAGAAAACAATCCATTCCAGCAACTGCATTCTTCCAGCATGACCTCATCTAACCTTTCTTAGTGTGCTGAATGAAACTATACACTGGGTAAATCTCCCATTGACATTCATATGTTATTTGACCTCAACCATCTCCTTGTGCATGCATTTATCTATCACTGTCACTCTCATCCTTATTGATTATTGATTGGGTTGTGTTTGTGAAAGCATATGTGATATTAGAAGCCTGCGATCTGGACCCCTGCGGGGGAAGAGTGGGAGAGAGAAATAGACCAAAAACAAGAGAGATCACGAACTGTTCATGGTTAGCAGGTGACGTCTGCTGGCTAAAGCACGCAGAGAGACTGTGGCGGAAACGGAAAACTGTAGGGAATAAGGATATGCAGGGGAAGAGATGGGAAATGTGAGAGTTCCTACAACTTCTCTAAATGTAGGGATGTAGTCCAAACGGACCGTTCGATGTAGGCTACTTCTGTTAAATAAAATATCTCGCTTTGCATTGAACTGAGCTTTATAATTTTACAGATATTATTCATACTCTAACAGCTTAACAATATGCTAACTCTATTGGTATTGGAAATGATTGTGAGTTGACTCTTCTCAGGAAGTGAGGCATTTAAGTAACTCACTTAAGAAGTTTCATTTGAATTCGAAAGGCTTGCTCAGAAGATATCAACGCATTCTCATCCCAAGGCGTCATACACTGACGCTTTTGCCAATGCGTATACATCATGGCACATGGCACCCTGTTGCGTCAATATAACACGCTTCGGTTATGGGTAGGTTTAGGTCTGGGGTAGGGTTAGGGTTAGACCACTAGGAGGCGCCTTCTGGCCGATATATATCTGCGTCTCATATTGACGCTGTGCGTTGGATGTATACGCATTGTCAAAAGCATCATATATGACGCCTTGGGAATGGGGTGAGAACGGGCTGAAGGTATAGATGTCATGTTTACTCTAGATAGCAAGGCAGCTAACTGTTTTTGAATGTTTAGATATTAGGTCAGAAACATTCTTTACACAAGTATTTAAATCGCTTGGCCAGTATACTTGCATTTGGTTATTACGGTAGCTTCTAGCAAGTAGGCCTATGTGAGCTGACCAAGATGAATTTTATGTCATCATTTGCTCACCATTATTTCATTCCAAACCCATAAGCCATTTGTTTTGTTGTTGTTTTTTTCTTCGAAACTCAAATTAAAATATTCACTCGTCATTTTTGCCCATCCATCGAAAACCCATGCAACCAAAACCTCTATGCTTTAACAAATCCAAAAAGACATTGTAAAAGTAATCCATATTAATTGAACGGTTTAATCAAAGTCTTCTTAAGAGACATGATAGCTTTAAATGTTGAACAGATTTAATTTAGGCTTTCATACATTGATCAACATATACTTATAGCTCATCACATAGCTCTTGCGGGTTTGGAACAACATTCATATGTTTTGGCCGTAGATTGTTTGGGCTGTTTAGATTTAAGACAGCCTTCTCTTCAAGGCCATTCCTCTTGCATGTAAGACAATTAAATGCAAATGTCCGTCTACAATGCCATTGAGAAACAAATTCTGTCTTTCAGTCGATCCCCAATCGCAGGATTCCTTGCCGCGCCAACGCCGCGTCTGGTTCCTTTTTCGCCAGGGATAACACAGCCAACTTCCTGTCATGGTGTCGAGAGGTGGGCGTAGGTGACACCTGTCTGTTCGAGTCAGATGGACTTGGTGAGTCTTTTAAACAAATCCGTCTCTGACACAGCAACAAAGATTTATGGGTAAATAATTATCTCTACCTTTTTGAAATCTGCCCCGTAAAGACTTTAAAGCAGTAGTTCACTTTTAAAAAAACTTTTGCTGATAATATTCTCAAATTCGTTTAACGAAAATATTCGTTAAATTCCTATGACGCGCACACAGGGATCTGATTGTTTCACACGGACCGTTGTTCAGGAAGCACACCATAGCACATGATGCATTTGACTTCATGTGACCTCATAAACGGCAGAGAATGTCTAAAGTTTGGAATCATTATAAGTTTGTATTCAAAGTTTTACATGTTATGGGCTACATGTAACATGTTTTATAGTAAATTGATTTAACTGTATTGTTATATAATTGTTGGCACTGGCACTTATAAATACTAAATGGGTAAAATTGCAATAAATAGGCTTAGTTTTGGAGCCAAATGTTGGAGTTGGAATAAATACCTCTAGTTTTTTTTAAAGAAATAAAAGCCAAACTCCTTTGGTTGTTTAAAAAGACACACAAACAAATTATCCGATTACTCGATTACTCGATCAATTAAGGTCTAGATTAATCGATTACAAAAATAATCGATAGCTGCAGCCCTATTTAAGTGTGAAAAGCTGTCCTAACCTCACTTATGAAAATTCATAAAAATAGACTTGGATGCCCTTAAAGGGCTCCCTTTTTACAAGATGTAATATTGGTCTCGGGTGTCCCCAGAATGTGTTTGTGAAGTTTCAGCTCAAAATACCCCATAACTAATTTATTATAACCATTTGAAAATGTCATTTTGGGGCCTGTTTAAAAATGAGCTGTTTCGGGGGTATACGACCTTAAATGCAAATGAGCTGCATATCCCCGCCCTGCCTTTGGATGAGGGCGTAACTTGATACCTATGGCAGTCGGTACTGAGAGACTGAGAGAAACCGCTGTTTTGGATGTCATTCAGCGTACGTTTGAATCGGAATATATAAATAGTACGAAGAGACTCCGGCAGAATAAACAAATGAGAATGGACCAGTACGTCTCGGTATGGTTATTTGATACATTTATGTACTTTAGAGTTGTAATTCGTCTTTTCATTCGTCTTCATCATTCCCCTTTGAAATGATGGGCATGTGCAACACGCACACACAGACACACACAAACACTAATGCTGGCGCAATTTTTCTGAAATTACATACACATACTGTGAAGTTTGCTACTACAAGCGAAATTACATTTATGCGAGGGACGGGGACCTGTGGCGTCATGTTTACTTGGTGCTTCTGTGGCAAATGTGAGAAGATGGCTAACTTACAGAACAACAAAATATATGCAGTTTTTAATACAATATCTTTAAATATATATATAAATGTGTGGTTACACACTATACAAACAAGGTTTAAATTATATAGCCTACACAGACATCCTACGACGACAACAACTTTAGACGCATTTGTTGTTGAATTGGCTGACATCGACTGAAAAGACTATTTGCTCAAAAATCATAAAATACACTTACTGTTACTGGAACAGTAGATGACGATCCACAGTTGAGGATTAACTTTTAAGCCACAACAACAGGATTAACCCACGAGTCCACGACAGAACATTTATGTTTCCAAGAGACATTACAGGCTGTCGTTGAAACAATGGAGGATGATGTGTACAGATCACCGAGGGCGGGGTCTATGCCATAACCACACTGTCAATCAAACCCCTTTCTCACTTTCTACGTCACAAAGAGCTGAATCTCAGAACAGCTCGTTCGAGACACCCCTCGCTGCAGCCTGTAGCACGATGACGTAGCTGGATGCTCCAATACGTAGTGGACACTGTAACGTAATATAATCGCTTTTAACAATTTAGATTGTTTCAAAGAAGCTTTACATAGATGCGCATAATCATATATAATTTAATGTAACAAAGATTGTTTTGGCTTTATAGCGGTTTGTGAATAATGTTAGGCTATTTCCAGCTAAAGTTAGTTTTGATTGATTCATCTCTGTCGAAATGATAATTTGAATTAGGGGACGACACCGTTCTCTCTAAACAGACTTTAAACGCGATACTGTGATAAACGCTGATGGCACATGCACATTAAGAATTGATAGTTAGTGTAGAGAGTAGAGAGTTGGTGAACAATCGCACATCTTCTAAGAATACATGTAAATGGTCACGAGTATGGAAGCTATTTTCAGAGCTTTCAGAGTAATATTTAAAACAAAAAAAATAAATCGACTTTTTCCTTACAATTGCGAGTATACATTTCGCATAGCCTACTGACTTTATTTCTCAGAATTGTGAGATATAAAGTCAGAATTGCCTGAAATAAAGCCTCAGTCGCATGTTCTAAAGACAGAATTGCGTGATATAAAGTCAGAATTATGAGATATAAACTAGCAATTGCGAGGCTACTTGAAATTCTGACTTTGTAATACGCATATTGGGAGAATATAAAGTCGCAATTGCGTGTTATAAAGTTAGAATTGTGAGATATTGAACTATTCTGAGGTTAAAAAATAAGTAGCCAGATTTTTTTCCCCTTAGAATTTGACTTTATAACTCGCAATGAGAGATATAAACTCGCAATTATGTTATACATTCAGAATTGCGAGAAAAAAGTCAGAATTCTCATTTTATAGCACACAATTGCGACTTTATTTCACGCAATTCTGTCTTTAGAACATGCGACTCTGACTTGATAACACACATTTGCGACTTCATATCACGAAAGTCTGACTTTATAACCTGCAATTGCGACTTTATATAAATTCTGAGATAAAAAGTCTGACTAGTAGTGAGATAAAAAGTCGCAATTACCTTTTTTATTTCTCACTCTGTGGCGAAAACAAGCTTCCAGACATGTCTCACTGAACAGCAAATTAAGAGGAACATGTAGGCTTTTATTTATTTATTTATTTTTTTTTCCTACATCTGACAAGATTTATTTTCCTGATGCTGTTATTATTTTAGCATTTTCCTTTGAAATGTTTACTGGTATTTTAAGATTTTTACAGTTGTACCTTTAAAATTACTACTTTGACATTTTCAATCAACAGCAAATATGAATAAAATTGCTTTTTAATATGTTCTATATACACGCATTAAAAAAATACTTGCGGTGCACATGCTATTAATCTATTAAATGTAGGTTTAAAATCATGTGATTTAAAATGTAAAATAACATGTAGCCTATGTATAAGCATCCAATTTGTAAATAATTACTTATTCATCAATAATTACTTATAATTATTTAACAGTACTGTACTACACAGGTTTGAACATCATCTCAGTACAATATTGAGTTTACATATCACTTAAAACCAATGCATGCGAATTATAGTCCTGAGATTGGCACTGCGCATGCGTATATGACGTCACCAAAACACACCTCCATCCACTACGTATTGGACCATCCAGCTACGTCATCGTGCTACAGACTGCAGCGAGGACCTCTTGGCTCCTTCTGAGACAGTGCATATGATTTATTGAGATTTTGCTCACACACTGCCAACACACATTTATGTTCAAACACCATGTAAAAGTGAATTTTCCATAATAGGTGCCCTATAAAATGCAAATCAGTGCAGGAACAGATTTGTGAAGTGTGTGTTGTTGTAAATCTGTTCTATATACCAAAAACGGGCTAATCTTCAAATTAGCATATTAGCAGGTGTGGTACATGATGTGGTAATTTAAGGGTTATTCAGCTATTTTAAAAATGAAAAAGAAAAACACATTTGAAAGAGAAAAAAATATTAAATTACTTTTTTTCTTCCTTTCCCCCTCAGAAATAGCTAAGTGAAAACATGGATGCGTTATGTTCAGGTGGGATGTTCTGAGGTTTGATATGGAGATTACGGATTTGAATGCATGTGGTTTTGTGTTGCCATCACTCAACCTCACTGTATCATGGGAAATGTAGAAACGCATGGTGTGTTGTTCAATCACTTCATGCTCAAAACACACTGAGAGTCTCACGCTGAGCACATTAGCTGTCAGTGAGTGTAATAGTGACTTACTATTGCATCATCACCGTGTCTTGGTTTCATCATTCATCCATGTTGATGTTTTCAGTAGTTTGATTTGTACAGTATGTTAGCACAAAATACAGTGTATGTTTAATGTCTCATGTTTTTATTTGTATGTTCTTCTAGTGTTACACAAACAGCCAAGAGAAGTGTGTCTGTGCTTGCTGGAGCTGGGAAGAATAGCATCCAGGTAATCCACTACATTTTTTATTTTATTTTATCCTTTCATCACTCACACTCTCATGTCGCTCCAAACGTTATGACTTTGGTTATTTGGTGAAAAACAATCCAAAATGTTGTTCTTTTTTGATGTCTTGTATTTTTGTCTTGTTTTCTAATCATTCCTAAATCAAGATGCATGTCAAGTTTATTTCTCTGACCTCATTGGCAGATATTTTTTTCTTGTTTTAAGCATAAACTCACTTAATTTGAATCAGTTTGTAATTAAACAAGACTTATCTTTTCATTTCGCTTCATAAGTATATGTATCTTTGTTAGAAAGTTTAGCCTATACATAGGGTTGGGTATCGAGAATCGAGTATCGTTTGGAACCGGGACTAACTTTTCATTTTTCCCGGAATCGTTCAAAAGTTAAAATTTCGATTCCTAGTTTCGATATTCACAGTCCGCCGAGCGGAAGAAGAAACCGCTGAACAACACCAACAAAGAAGCGTCTACCGGAAGTGTCGAACATGAGTAGCTTACGTCGGCGATCCAAAGTGTGGCTTCACTTTTCCAAAAATAACGAAATCTCGGTAAAATGCAAAAGTTGTGACAAAAGGAGTATTTTTACAGGATTATTTCCTTCAGAAAGACCGTTGGTTAGCAAGGTTAGCTAAACTTTTTTGACCCTGCCTCTTAAAAGAATCGGAATCGAGAATCGTTAGGAACCGGAATCGAAACAAGGAATCGGAATCGGAATCGTTCAAATTCAAACGATACCCAACCCTACCTATACATTTGTACTAAATAAAAATGCAAAAATCCTGAGTAAGAATTCTTTCTTTTTTTGCAGTGTATTAGATATTTTGAAGAATGTTGGTAACCAAACAGTTTTGGTTCTCATTGACTCACTGTAAAAAATAATCGTGATTTTCATAGTAAAAGACCGTTATAGCGGTAACGTAACGGTAAAATGCTACTGTACAAAACTGTTAATTGGTTAACAGAAAGTTTCCTTACTATATACGGTAAATAACTGTGATATCATTTTACTGTAAAATACCGTTAAATTTACAGTTTTTGAAAGTGAAAAAGAACAACTCATTGTATAATTTACAGTGAAAAAACGTAAATTGACATTACCACAATTCCCTGTGTGACACTTCACATTTGATGTATGTTTGTTGAAATATCTATGGTTCCTCATAGTTTTCTTTTTTTTTTTTCTAATCAGTTATGTACATTAGGGTTTTATGTTACGTTTAATATTGTTAAATTAGTGTTTATTGCATTGCAGTTTAATGTTTGTGTGAATGACACTGTGCAGCTTCTTTATATAAGTATTAACCTTCTTACTTGTGATGAGCTTGGATTGAACATATGATTTGTTGGTTTTCAGTGTATTACAATGGTACAAAATAGATATAAATTTTACGAAAGGTAGATAAATCAACATTTTATCAGATAATGAAATACGGTTTATTACTGTTAAGTTTAAGTTAAGTCTGTAAAACCATTAACGTTCCTACCGTATTTTTTTTAACGGTAAAGTTCTGGCAACCACAGCTGTTGCTTTTTTACTGTAAAAATTACGGTTTTATTTTTACAGTGCTTATATTATGTATATAATTGTATTTAATCCCATAGTATGTATAAAAAAATTATATAATTTATTATTAAATCTTACAAGTAATGGCAAATTAATTTGGCCAAACCCACTCAAAGAACATTTTTTGTTAATAAGCAATTTTGCATTGTATGTTTCAAAATCACAATTGTGTTGTACATGTAATCAAACCATAAAGTGTGAATGGTCACTCTTGTGACAGGTATAAGGTAGAGCCACCTGGACTTATAAAGCTGGAGAAAGAGATTGAACAGGAAGAGAAGAGACCTGAACCTCCACTGTCTCCTGTACCTCCCGCTTCCGATTCTCAATCTCCATCCGTTTCTCCGTCCATCTCGTTATCTGTCTCTCCATTCAGCAAGACCAACTCCAGCAAGAAAAGTACCGGCAAGCTACTGGATGATGCTGTGAGTAACATTTTTCTTTCTCAGATATCACTCAGGGCTCTCAAGTTTTAAAGACAAGCAAGAGTGACATCTCTACACTCTACATTCTCAAACAACAGTCATTGTTTGTGTCAAACAAGTTGCAAATTTTTTGTAACATTAAAAAAGGAGATCATAACTTATCTTGAATCTTACCCAGATACAGTATTTCCATTTTCTGATTGGCTATTGTGTAACCCCTTTCTTTTTCTTTTTTTGATTGGCTGATAAGTGGCAGGCTCGACTAAGAAATCCAGGGGAGAGGCGCTTGATTCCTGAGTTTTTCAGCATGAGAAATACAATGTGTGGCGGGAGCGCGTGACAAAAGACCGAAATTAGTGACTTTCACGCTCAATGCGTGGCACTTGAGAGCCCTGATCACTATTGTTATCGGTACCACAGTAACTTTAACTCTGACAAATGAGAATGTGCAGTTTTCTGTCATTTTACATGTAATGTGTGTTTCAGGTGAAGCACATTTCTGAAGATCCACCTTGTAAGTGCCCAAATAAGTTCTGCATAGAGCGACAATCGCAGGGCCGTTACCGTGTTGGAGAGAAAATGCTTTTTATCAGAGTAAGTAAAAATCGCAACAGACCTCAGGTTAGATGCCATATTTAAAAAATATGGAAATATGTGACTCTGCCTACATGAGAGACTCCATGTTTATTTTGCTGGACTTTTCAGGCGGCACGTCCACAAGAGGCGCTATAAGCAATAAAACAATTCCTCCATTGCAGATATATAGGTAAATTAAGCAGCCCAGGCTCATGAATATGAAACACACTCCGAAAAAATTGGCACAGAGTCAAAATAAAAGTGAAAAGATTGCAGAATATCCAAGTTATGCCTGGTTCAGATTACACCATTATAGCCCGATTTTGCCACGATCCGTTTGACGTAGGGTGCCGTGGGGATTCGTAAACGACAACGGGCGTCGGGACACAAGATTCGATAATATTATCTCGTATAGTGTCAAAGTGGGCGACAACCTACATCATATACGTTACACCATATATTGTAGAAATAAAACACTTTATACCAAAATGGTAAAAAAGTTACTCGAATCAATGATCAGCATTTAAAAAGCCCCATTCTTACAGACCATTAACTAAAAAAAGTTGGTTTAGTGTTTAGTTACCCTTTAACAAATCACAGATTCTAGATTTTATTGCATTATACAAAATGGCGATTTTCAAGATCGGCCTATGTATGCGGATTGTATGCGAATATGCGGATTTTATGCCGGTCAAATGCACTCGGGCGCCGCGTGATTAACGTCGCGCAACATCACCATCACACGTGCACACGGAACGCACATGTAGTAAACCTCGTTAATTACGTTTTTTTTTTTGTTCGGCGTGCATGTTAATCAATGAGTGCATTCACACCGGGAGCCGTCGGAGCGTGTGAGCGTCGCGAAATGTTCTATTAAAGAGAAGATAGAAAATAAATGTGTGTGTGCTGTAAAGTGGTTTGAAAAAATGAAATCGGAATCGGCAGGTCAAACTCGAGGAAAAATCGGAAATCGGGATCGGCCTAGAAAACTGTAATCGGTGCATCTCTAGCAGTGTTGGGTAAGTTACTCTAAAAAAGTAATTAATTACTAGTTACTAATTACCTCTTCAACAGTTTAATTAGATTACGTACTAATTACTCTCTTTAAAAAGTATTTAATTACTTTTAATTACTAATTACTTTCAAAATCCCATATCAATCTCAACCAGCTGAATAATACAAGGATAGACATGAATCTGTTTTATTTTTTTCTAATAAATACTATAAAATTGTATGAATTATCCTTAAACTGACCAAGGTGGAGAAGGCTACATTATAAAAACATACTTTTATAACATCAGACAATACATTTTGATGTTAAACCCACTATTGTTTTATGTCTGATCTCATGACATTTCACACTTTTTTCATACCTATTTTACAATAATTCGTACGAATTTGTACGAGTGCGGTCGTAACATTTAGACACCTCATAAAATGCATACGAATCACTGTGAGATCGGATTGATCTATACACAGTATTTCCCTCAATTACATCAGAAGTAACAATAATTAAATTACAGATAAATTAAGAGTAATCCTTTACTTTACATTTTCAAGGGAAAAGTAATTAAATTACAGTAACTAATTACTTAATAATTAGTTACACCCAACACTGATCTCTAGTCCCAACTTTTCTGGAAATGGGGTTGTATACTTTAACAGGCTCATAATTAATGTGAATAATGCATAATGTATAATTAATTTTAAAGTGAAAATCATGGTAACACACTATTAATAACTCAATTATTACCAAATATTCCAGAAGGAATTACTAATTATTTGAAATAATAATCTAAAGTGAAAAACAAGATAACTCCCAAGTAATGACTGAGGGCATTGTGAGCTTCTGAATAGTAATAACTCAAGTCCTTGTAAAGGAAATACCAATTACTTGGAACCGTACATATAATATTTTTTGAAATAAATATTTTTGGACTATTTTTATATAAAGTATATTTATAGTCTCACCATCTTGGGTCGCTTCAAATGTTTTCTGAGATACATAAAATTCAACTCCACTGCACTACTTTTCCATCTAAAATAACATGCGCTAGATGGATGTGTTTGACCGCTGTGCTCATCGTGTCTTGCAGGACACAGCGTTCAAAGAATGAGACGTTTAAAACGCATCTCAAGACCTCGTCTTTTTCCATTTCACAATTTTTACCATAAAAACGTGTTTTGTGTGAATGCCCCTTATGCTGCTTTCTCTTTTTTTGTGTCAGGAAGCAGATGATGCCTTATAATGATTTCTAGAAAGGCAGCTAATTAGGCTTTGGAACAGAGATTACATTTTTATTATCCACTACTGTGTGATCACATTAATGAGTCTGTTAAACACACACACACACACACGCCAGTGGGGTGTCCCATAACAGCACAAACTCCACTAACTGACAAATAGTGATTAGTGAGGCAGGCCTGGTTACCATGGGAACCTGTTACTTGGCAACAATTGACTTAAAGATGCTTTTGATCTGAGTGATCCTCATTGTGTATCTGTGTGTTCAGTTGTGTGTTAATACTCCGAGCTGTGCAGTAAAACACTGATAACTGCTCTCATGAGAGGATATTTGAGTGATTACATCACCCCCATCCGTCATAGCTCATTAGGAGCCGTGTTAAATGAGTGTTCTCACTCAATAAATAGGAGGAATTGTGGCCAGGTCTTAGAAACTCCTGGTTGACTGCTTAAACTTTAATAAAATGCAGGTGTGAGTGTTTCTAAGAGATTTTTTTGAAGTTTAGATATAAATTGAGAGGGAAAAAGGGATAGATTGAATAATCCATGTGAATAATTCTGACATCTCTGGTTAAAACATAGTTCGCCAGCATTTGTTGTGTTGTGTTGGCGTCCCCATAGACCTGATTCACAGCAGCGTCATCTTTGATTTTTAATGGGAATGAAAGCGAGGCTGTAGGGAGAGACAGTCATATCTTCAGTGGCTTATACTACTATGTAATGTGTTTTTTGGATCGTTATGTGGATGAAACACTTCAAACATATCTTGCCAAGAGACTTCATTAGACAAAAAACTCCCGACAATATGAGCTATGGAGAATTTGAAGTGATTTAGGATCTTTATATGGCTTCTTACAGTGGATGGCATTGAAAACTAGGCAGGTCTATCCCTCACAGCCTCACTTTCATACCTGTCATGGCGCTGCCCAGAATAAGGTCAATTAAGCGAGCTTCACCAGAGACAAAAAGGTGGAGGAGACAGGCTGCTTGTAGGGAAATCACCAAACTCAATATGGTGGCTCAATGAACTCAATAAGGATGAAAATCAAACACTTGAGACAATCACTGCACATTAGCTGCGCCAACCTGAAAAATAAAATTTTTGTCATGTTATAAAATGTTTGTTATAAAATTTGTATGAATTTGACAATCTGACTCATACCTACATTTGTAAGTAAAATCACAATAGGTCCACCCCTAAAACATACAAATTAATGTGTTGGCACCTAAACAAATATTTGGCATGAAAATTAGGTCAGATTTTCACTTGCTAATTGTCTGTTCAGACCAATGCAGAAAGGCAGACTGGCTTAATGAAAATGCAATTCTGTCAGGACCATTTCCGTCAAAGATAACTGACCATTGGCAGGCATAAAGTTTGGATCGGGGGGGGGGGTATGTGCCAAAGAGGTGGCAACAACAAAGCAAATGTGCATGCAACGTTTTTGTGGCTTTATGGCCTAACATACACATTCTTGTTCATGAACATCATGCTAAACAGTTGCATTACCACAAAGTAATCATTTATATAGTTTAAAAAGAATTATAAAAAAATAGTCCACTTGACAGTGAATGAAAAGAAGTGAGTGAATTCAGACACTGATGAACACCTGATAAGCAAGGAGAGAGAAACAAGAACAGAAAAAAAGAGAAGAGATGAGCAGAAACACAATAACTAGGCCCTTTCACACTGTGACTGTGAAACCAGTTTACAAAATAGTTTTACATAATTTCTTTCAGCATGTACAAAAGTTCTTGTTAAGAAATATGTAGATGCTTTATAAAACTAACAGGTTTGTTTGATCACCACTATGGTGATCAGTGTTTGCTTTAGTTGGACCCTTGACTTTCTAACATGAGTTTTTCTCTGGCTGTTGTAACTGTTGAAGCACATTTGTAATGGGGTATTCTGCTGTCTGTTATGGATCTATGCAGCCGCGGGCCAGCATAGTATAAAACTTCTTGCATGCATTTTAGGATGAATAAATTATGCAGCTGAATGGTCTTTTTATTTTTTCTTATTTGCTTTTATTTTGCTGTTGTTTTTGTTGTGAATATTTTGTATCCTGTTTTGTGATGTTCGGAGTTTATTGTCACCATTGTTGAGATTCATATACTGATTTTTTTATGTCTAAATGATGTAGTTCAAAACTTAAAAAAAAAAAATCCTATAACTGATTGCTGCTGAAACTGTTTCTGTAGTTTCACAGTAATGCCAAATTTTACATTTCACATTCACATTTTTATTCATGTAGCTGACACTTTTATCCAAAGCGACTTACAGTTGTTATATATGTCAGAGGTCGCACGCCTCTGGAGCAACTAGGAGTTAAGTGTCTTGCTCAGGGACACATTGGTGTCTCACAGTGGATTCGAACCCGGGTCTCTCACACCAAAGACATGTGTCTTATCCACTGCGCCATCACCACCATGACATCACTCTGGACTTAAGCTTTTCATGAAATTTTCTGTCCAATTAAATGCTCTCTAGAATGTAAAGCGTTTTAATCAGTCACTTTTTCACACATTTACTATTTTCTACATGGTGAATGGTACATACAAGGGTGGTGATGGCGCAGTGGATAAGACACATGCCTTTGGTGTGAGAGACCCAGGTTTGAATCCACTGTGAGACACCAATGTGTCCCTGAGCAAGACACTGAACCCCTAGTTGCTCCAGTGGCGTGTGACCTCTGACATATATAGCAATTGTAAGTCGCCTTGGATAAAAGCGTCAGCTAAATGAATAAATGTTAAATGTTAATGCGCTAGTATATGGGGGAGAGGGAACAATTCATCTAGTGCTTTATATTGGGGCGAATGAAATCTGGGTTCACTTTAGTGTCACGTGAACCGCCATACTGTATGTGTATGTATATATATATATATAAATGACATTTGTATGGAAATATATTTCCGCCAGGGAATTTAAAGTTTACATCTCGCAATTCTGACTTTATAACATGAAAGTGCAAGTTTAATTCTGCAAAGTTTAATTCAAGTTCAATTCTGAGAGAAAAGTTTTTTTTTCCTTTTTTATTTAATGGTGGAAACACGCTTTCATACATTTGTTTATATAGATTAAGAAATGCTCTTATGAATTGTCGGACATTCATAGTAGACAAATTAAATACGCTCTCTCTTGCTCTCCTTCTCTCTCTGTTTGATTTAGATTTGAACTTTCCTCTAGCTGTCTAGATCTCATTATTGCACAATTCCTGTGATTCCTCATTTTCAGGTTTAGATGCGAGTGCTCAGATTTCATTTAAAACACTGACTGCAGCGGTTCATCAAGCTAAACCCCTGAAATTGCTATTAATTCAGTTGCCTGTGGAGAATCACATTAGTCAGTGCTGATTTTAATTGCTCTGTCCCTGAGAATCAGGCTGTGTCACTTCCGCCCCCTATAGATATAAACTAACAACTGCACCAGCGATTGCATTCTTTATGCACCCAGAACAAAGACTGTGCTGCTTGATACATCGAGAGTCCCTTTAAATAAATAAAAAATAAAGACAACATGCGATACTAACCCACCATGCATTTACATTACACAGTCTGGAGAGAAAATTAAACTCGCTTGTATTTTAAAATCAAATTAGGCTAATGTCAACACCCTCTTCCTTAAAACCAATGAACAAAACTACACAAAATTACAAATACCAGACCTCACTGAATACAGTGTGTGCCAACCGTAAATCCATGTTTTGTGAATTACTCAAGACTGATATTCAGATGACCAAACACAGTCATACTTCTGCTGTTTACGCATGTCATATGCAATAATAATATTAACAAATGTTTAAATTAAAAGTCATGTTTATTCACTTTTGTAAGATAACTGTAGAGAAGAGCATTTTCCCATTTACTGGAGATAAATGCAATTGTTTTTTTGTTTGTTTTTTAAATGGAGATCCATTTTATTTCTTGAATTAAAAATATGAAAATAATTTCCTTTCATTTTCCAAAGAGACCGCCTTGAAATGTGTTGCCCAGCAACCAAGGCTAAGGCTCGGAAAAAAAAAAAAACTACTTTCTTGATCATTTTCCTGTGAAATGAGCGAATCCTGTGAATACGTCTCAAGGACACATTCCTTTTTGTGTTTGTCTTTGAGAAAGACCTTTCTTGTTGAAACACCCCTCAGATTCCCCAGATGGTTTAGGATAGAGTTATTAGAAAGCTGCGTTTTTATTTAAATACACCATGTGCTTCAGTGTGTGTTTTTCTTTTAGCCTGTTGAACTTTGGTGCTCTTGAGAGAAATTGACTGTGCATGTTCCCTATTGAGGGACTTTTAGGGGGATAACCTTCAACATCACAGAGCTGAACTGCTGTATTTAACAAAAATGTGTGTGTGTGGAGGTCATGTGGTGACTTGTAGAGTCTGATTGGTAATATATTTGTGGCTCCAGTGCCTGAGGGCCACAATGTCCCTCCATCAGCCTGCTAAGACTAAGAGCCTTATGAATCTTTAATATCATTTCCCTGCAGGGTTAATATGAGCTGCAGCTCACAGTATGAGATTTCTCTGCTGTTGTTTATTGTTTAGTGTTCAGATAATTCTCCCGTCCTCACATAACTGTTTTGAGCGTGTGTCTGCAGGCTACGGCTGTTCAGCTCTTTATCCCACTGGAGAAGGTTACAGTGCATTATCAGAGTGACATTTTGTCATTTCTCACCCTTTATGAACGATTCTTTTGCAGCTTGTGTGTTCAAGGCCGCTGGGACGGAGGCTGCAATAGAGGGATGAATCACAGCAGAATTGCTGCTTTTTATTGGGGCTGTGACTAACTGTTATGTGGTGGAGGTTTGAAGTGTGTATATATGGCTTTTTTTGGGGGGGGGGGGGGTTTGACTGGATTTGCAGACTGATTAAGAGTTCATTGTTATTGGTTGGTGAAATAGAAGGTTGTGACACTAGACGATACTGTGCTTTAAAAATGTTGTAAAAGTAAATTCAAACCAAAGATTTGACTAACTGTGAAAAAAAAGTTGCATGGATTTTTTAAATTATTTTAAATGTTACTTATTAACCACATATAATGCTAATGAAGGTTTTTTTTCCCCACATTTTTGCAAATGTTTTATATAATAAATGTTGCAATTTTTTATTATTAAGATGTCATTTTTAATCATTTTCTTAGTCTGTTCATTTGATCAGACAGTTCCGCCATCGGACATTTTGGGGGTTTAAGATAAAACATAAAATACTGTATGTATTATTTAAATGTAAAATGAACTAAATAGGATTTATAGAATAAAGTGATACAGTTTATGTCATGCATTTATCTAATTATTTTAGAGGTAAATAATGCACTTGGACACAAAAATATGCATGTCATGTCATTGAGCCTAATAATAATTCTTTCTGTTTAGGAACTGTCTTGATCGGATAATCTGAGGTAATAACAGATGTTGTGACGAGGCAGTGGAGTCCTCCATTTAGGCCCCGTCCACACTACTGCGTTTTCGTTTAAAAACGGAGACCTTTTGCTACGTTTGCACCTCCCGTCCACACTAAAACGGGAAAAACGAAGACCTAAAACGGAGAAGTTTAGAAACGCTGCAGCTGCGTTTTGAATCTCCGGAGGGCGTTTTAGTGTGGACGAGACAAAACGGAGGAGTTTACAAACGATGACGCAGAGGCTCACGCTCGGCTCTATGATTGGGTGTTATCAGTCATGACGTATCCTTCCCTGATTCGCCAACCACTGTTTACACCGGCGCGCGCATGCCCAGTGTTGGTGAATGGTCACGTGATCTGCGTTTTCAGTCGTTTTAATGTGGACGGAGATCAATTCTAATACGCAGACAAAACGCTGGTGTGGACGGAGATCGTATTCGTTTTAATTCTCCGTTTTTAAACGAAAACGCAGTAGTGTGGACGGGGCCTTAGACCACTGGAGAATGTAGGCAGCTGAAAAAAATAATTAAAAAAAATAATCTCAGTCTCACACGCCTCCTTGCCTAGAGGGAGTTTCACAGTGGGAACCGCAGGTGACAGATAGCCAATAAAAGGGTGTGATTACGCCACTGGAGGTGTTAAAGGAGTTTAATGCCAAACACTTTATTGTTCAAATGAGCTTTCATGAATGATAAGGCCCAAAACTTTTTCGAATGCTTGGCCAGAGTATTGGGTCCATCTGGGTCACGGCACCAATTAAAGCAGAGCTTAAACCATCAATAATTAGCATGGGAGTTGGATGCCCTAACTTAGCATAAGTCGCTAATGTGTCACAGCACCAGTGTAATCGTTCAGTAAGGCCCACTTTGAGAAGAGCTCGAACTGATGATGGGAGTTGGGCGTTCTAATAAGGACGCTACGGGCCGAGAGTCTCTAGTGTTAGTTGCTAGCATGCCTTTTGACGCCAGGAGAGTGAGGTTTATCTTGTACCAGCTGGTCTCATCACACTCATCTCCGTCTGGCTCACGACACCACTGTAATCAGTTCCACATATGCTGGTTTGAGCTCAATAAGTTGGGCATGCTAAAGACTGCAGCCCTTAGTGTCAGAGGCTTAACGGATCATGTGAAAATATTTGTGACATAAAATTGCGCATTAACCAAGATTCAAATGCGTAACCAATGTAATGTAAGCGTGGAGTCCCAAACAACTAAATTAACAATAAGTCTTGCCTTCCTGTGGCAGTTACGACCCTCAGTTCTCAAGGAAGTCATAGTGTTCATTGGAAGTTAAACATGTTTTCATGTTTTTCAAACATGTTACACTTAGCTAGCTTTAACCGATGGTCTGATTGTCTTCAGACTCTTGCTCTCTCTAGTCACTCTAGTTCTGTATTTTACGCTTAAAGCCCTGTTTTAAGATAGTTTCAATTGTTAAGAGACCAATCCGAGTCAAGACCGAGTCCAAAGACAGTCGAGTCCGAGTCGAGAACGAGACCAAAGAGAGTCGAGTCTGAGTCGAGACCAAAGAGTGTCGAGTCCGAGTCGAGAACGAGACCAAAGAGAGTCGAGTCTGAGTCGAGACCAAAGAGTCGAGTCCGAGTCGAGACCGAGACCAAAGAGAGTCGAGTCCGAGTCGAGACCGAGACCAAAGAGAGTCGAGTCTGAGTCGAGACTGAGCCCAAAGAGAGTCGAGTCTGAGTCGAGACCGAGACCATAGAGGGTTGAGTTAAGACCAAGACCAAAGAGATTCGAGTCGAGACTGAGACCAAAGCGAGTCGAGTATGAGTCGACACCGGGACCATAGAGATTCGAGTCTGAGTCGAGACCGAGACAAAAGAGAGTCGAGTCCGAGTCGAGACAGAGACCAAAGAGTCGAGTCCAAGTCGAGACCGAGACCATAGAGGGGTTGAGTCGAGACCAAGACCAAAGAGAGTCGAGTCCGAATCGAGACGGAGACCAAAGAGAGTCAAGTCCGAGTCGAGACTGAGACCAAAGAGAGTCGAGTATGAGTCAAGACCGAGACCATAAAGAGTCGAGTCCGAGTCGAGACCAAGACCAAAGAGAGTCGAGACCTAGACCATAGAGGGTCGAGTCGAGACCAAGACCAAAGAGAGTCGAGTCCGAATCGAGACCGAGACCAAAGAGAGTCGAGTCCGAGTCGAGACCGAGACCAAAGAGAGTCGAGTCCGAGACCAAAGACAGTCGAGTCCGAGTCGAGACCAAAGAGAGTCGAGTCCGAGACCAAAGAGAGTCGAGTCCGAGTCGAGACAGAGACCAAAGAGTCGAGTCCGAGTCGAGACCGAGACCAAAGAGAGTCGAGTCCGAGTCGAGACCGAGACCAAATAGAGTCGAGTCCGAGTCGAGATCGAGACCATAGAGGGTTGAGTCGAGACCGAGACCAAAGAGAGTCGAGTTCGAGTTGAGACCGAGACCATAGAGGGTCGAGTCCGAGTCGAGACAGAGACCAAAGAGAGTCGAGTCTGAGTTGAGACCGAGACCAAAGAGAGTCGAGTCCGAGTCGAGACCGAGACCATAGAGAGTCGAGTCCGAGTCGAGACCGAGACCAAAGAGAGTCGAGTCCGAGTCGAGACCAAAGAAAGGATTGTTTTGGATTTTATGAAGGATTGTTCCAGTGCACCTGTGCAACCATTGTGGAGGTGGGGGCCACAGAAACTGAAAACTCTTGGGCCAGCACTTTGTGTCCAAATTTCATTCTTAACAGTTCTATTTTATCAGAAACGATCAGGGCTTTAAGTTTAAAATACCAAACTTGTCCTTGAATCTTAAAGACTGAACGCAGGAGTCTTTAATAGGGGCTTTTCAAGTTCTGTGGTAGCTCAATCCATGTGTATTATCCATTTTTTGCTTCAAAACATCCAAAGTTATTCCATTTGGGAGAAGTAACATGTAATGGACATGTACAATGGAGTTGCGTCTAAATTCATCTCTGCTGATGAATGCGAGTCATCTTGCACAAACGTGCTAATCCAATCAGTACCAACGTATGACAAGCTTTTAGCTAATACTTGCATAGAGTGCACTATATGTTGGGATGTCAAACTTAACCAACCAACCTAGGGATGTCTATCTCTAACCTCTTTTTCTCTGTCTCCTCAGATGCTGCATAATAAACATGTGATGGTGCGTGTTGGTGGAGGCTGGGAGACGTTTGAGAGCTACCTGCTAAAGCACGACCCATGCCGCATGCTCCAGATCTCGCGTGTCGAAGGCAAGATCTCGCCCATCTCTGGAAAATCCCCAAACATCAAAGACCTCGCGCCTGACAGCTACCTGGTAGTGGCGGCCCACTACAAAAGCAAGAAGTAAAGAAGAAACGTACTAATGAAACAAAGACTTTTAATGTAACTGAAGCACAGCTCACTGGCTAGTTGTAGGACATGCCAACTTCCATTGGCTTTGTAAAACTAACTAGTGCTTAAAGGAGAAAACTAATTTTAACACACAGCAATGACAGTGTAGATCAGCTAGTTGGACAATGTATAACTAAGATACTGAGCGAACTGGAATGTTTGTCAAATGAAATCGCTGGATGAATTTAAATATTCACTTCTGCACTGGCTATTCCTTTCAGTGCTTCATTTGCTAACAATATTAATAATGTGTATGGGGGTAGCTACTATTATTATCTTTTGATGTCATGATATATATTTTCTGGCATTTATTGTGTTTAAATGTTATGGCCTTGCTGTTTTGGAGAATGGAATCTAATCGGCCAATCATGTGGCTGAATAGACCCATAAAGCATGAAGACATGATCAAGAGGTTCAGCTTTTGTTCTTGCCAAACATCAGAGTAGGAAGAAATGTCATGTGACCTTGCAATGGTGGATTTAGAAACTGCTGATCTCCTGAGACCATCCAGTGAAAGAGTCAAAGAATAGCCAGACTGGAAACTTCACAACAGTGCAATGCAGAAGAACACACCTGAAGACACATTACAAGGAGGAAACTCAAACATGCATTCAGTGTAATAATAGAGCACTTCGAATTCCCAAGGATTTATTTCCAGCTAGGGATGGGACGATAACCGGTTTCATGATAAAACGTGATAAGATGTACTGACGGTTAGTATTATCGTTTAAAATTTAATTATCATTAAACCGTGTTTGATTATCACGATTTTAATAACTCACTGAATCCTGTCGGCCAGTCTGACGCAGGCGCGCAGCACGCAATATTTTTTTTAAATTACTCTTCAAGAAGGAATGGCGGAAGGCAGTGACCGTGCTCAGGAGATTTTACAACCTTTTAAGAGGACCAAATCTGAGGTGTGGTCATATTTTGGGTTTTACAAAAGTCCTGAGGGAAACTTGATCGAGGATGGTCACCCTGTCTGCCGAACAAAAAGTCACTGCAATAGAAACACTTCAAATCTGCAGAGTCGTCTTGTGTGATCATCACCCGAACTCAAGGCAAGTTAACTTTGACCTTAATACCAAAACTACGTCTGGGAAACAATTGGGCACGAAATGTTGTTTTGAGTTGAAACATTTCACTTGAAATAGACGTGAAGCTTCCGCGAAGAAAAGTTCGTAGCAAGTGGATTTGAGCTAAAGACGAACGAACAACTTCAAACAAGACTATTATTAAAAGTGATTTTCAGGGATAGTAAAATAGATACATCACGTATTAAACCAATTTTATTTTTTAACCACATTATTACGGGAACATATTGAATTGATAATGAGATTAGCTAATGTTTTAAATCTTACCTGTTTATGAATTCATTTTGTAAAACAATCGTCCAGACAAGATATATCACACCAATATTATCAAACTCTGTAAGCAATAAATCAACTCTGATTTCATTTTTGCAATACAATCAAAAACCGGAGATGCAAGACGGCAAGTTGTATTTGAATGAAACGAGAGCGCGCGTCCGTTGTGATATGGATGTGCGCTGTGTAATAATGCGTTGCTATTGACGACGGGCATTATAAAGAAGCTTAAAAAACTGCATAGAGAGGCTTGTTTTATTTGTTGTTTGTTGATTTTCAATTATAAAACTTGTTCATAAAAAATCAGTTCTTTTTGAGCACTTTCATAAATTTTTAACAAAACCGTGATAATATTGATAATCACGATTATTTTGGACACTATAATCGTGATATGAAATTTGCATACCGTCCCATCCCTATTTCCATTATCTCTTCGTTGAATCAAGGTTTAACCGAGTGAACAGAGCACTGAGTGTTATTTGCAGTATAGTAGCAGTGCAAGAGGTCTGAGTGAGTAATTACAAGACGAGGTTTTTCCGTTTAGCAGCAAATAGTTGCAAAAAATAATAGTTTTTTTTTTTTAATCAAACAATCTTTATTTAAGCAATGACTCTTTGCAGTTGTGCTTCTAAAACAGTTCCTGGTCTGAAAGTGTGTCACTGCCCTCAATTGGTAAACATGAACGTTGCAGTACTTTGATTTATTGTAGCATCATACAGTTACATTTTTTTTTTTTTTTTACAATTTGTAGGACCCATGTATTTTTCAAAACTCTTCACACAGTTCTCTTCGGCAACTTTCAGCTCAGCAGTAAATTTTACATAAAAACTGCTCTAAACCTACCAAAAACACTTCATACGTCTCAAATCAGCTCGCCTCAAAATTTCCACCCAGCAAACACACGGTCACTCGTAAAGCAATCACCAAAAACACTAACAATATGTAGTATTATACAATGTTTTCTTTTCTAAAGACAAGAATCTTCTTTGCAAAACAAGAATTACACAAGTTTTCCCCTTTATTAGATTTGCTGAAATGGAAAAACTAAAACCTGTGTGTTCAGCAACATCAAATCGTTTTGATTAGTTTATTTTTTAGATTTGGAATATATCCAATATTGTATAACTAGATACGCAGTCTTATTTAGTTTCATATCATGTTAGGCTTTAAACAATGTTGAAAAGAGTGTAAGCATAGGGGCATAGAGTATTGTTTGAGATGTTTGTCGTTGATTGCATTTCGTACCGAAGCAATGATACATGATGGACTGATGCTGTGCTCACTGTGTGGAGAGTTTTGAAAAGTGACCTAACTATTGAGTCCAATGATTGTAAAAAAAAATAAAATAAAATAAAAAAATAAATCCTTTAATATCCCCTTCTGAAAGACACTTGGGAGGATATTCTGTTGATTATTTGGTGCAAATCGATTTCCTGTCACAAGCACAGAGTGTGATTGCTGTAGGCGGAGGTAACAACTCACTAACACAACTTAAAGGAGTAGTTCACTTTTAAGAAAAACTTTTGCTGATAATTTACTCACCCCCATGTCATCCAAGATGTCCACGTTTTTCTTTCTTCAGTCGAAAAGAAATTAAGGTTTTTGATGAAAACATTCCAGGATTTTCTCCATATAATGGACTTCATTGGGAACCAAACAGTTCAAGGTCTAAATGACAGTTTCAGTGCAAACTGTTCAAAGGGCTTTAAACGACACCAGACGATAAATAATGGCCTTATCAAGCGAAACGGTCGCTCATTTAAAAAATTAATAAAAACGTTTTAAGTTGAAGTTTTATACCGGTAAGCTCAAATGGTCGCCTTACTCTGTTCTGTGATGAGCATTTGTGACTCTCCTGTTCGAACTCGTTCATCAAAATGAACGAATCTTTTTTCGAGTCATGACTCGAAGGATCCTAGATAAGACCCTTATTCATAATCTGGAATCATTTAAAGCCCTTTGAACAGGTTGCACTGAAACTCTCATTTGGAACTTGAACCGTTTGGTTCCCATTGAAGTCCATTATATGGAGAAAATCCTGGAATGTTTTTATCAAAAACCTTAATTTTTTTTCGACTGAAAATAGAAAGACATGGACATCTTGGATGACATGGGGGTGAGTAAATTATCAGCAAAAGTTTATTTTTTTTAAAGTGAACTACTCCTTTAACACAACTTAAAACGGTCTCTTAAAAAGAAATGCATATCAAAGGCAATATGAAGAATTCACTCCAAGTTCCTATAGATAAAACATATTTCACACTAATCACAATAGCCCAGGCTGCTACATACTGGTAATTAACAAGTCATATCATGTCACTGTTGCATGGCCCACAAATATGGAGGTTGAGTTTAAATGCAAGTTAAGATTTTCTTAACTTTACACAACCAAAGCCCTTCAGACAGGGTAAGAAACTGAGGTCTAATAAGATAAAGTGATGCACAATCTACTTGGTTCATAAGAACAGCAAGTCATACAATCAACAGGCAGTGAAAGTGCTAACTAACAGAAATCCTTCATTCATGTTTAACTTCTTCACTCTTAAATATCACAACATTTCCCACTTGCTCATTGAAAAATCCTATGAGCTTGAAAACCAAAACACACTGGTAACTGATGCTTAAATGTAAACGGCTAAATATGGATTAAATGACCCAAAATCCAATATAAAACATGCTTTTCGGTTGTATAAATGTGTATTAAAGTGAAAAAAATGTCAAAAATAGAGAGCACATTGGTACAAAAGCTGCGTGTGAAAATGATGCATGAACTTGTGAAAAAATGCATTATTCGCTAAAATCGGTATCGCAGGAACCCACAAGCTAGCCCAACTTGGCATTAAAGGGGCGTGGCCTGAATGCACTCTGGCGAATCAGAAGAGCTGGAGGATTAGCTTTGTGCAAGAGCTTGGCAGTCTCTATGCAAACTCCCCTGGCTAGTGTACACTTCAAAATAAAGAAAGAAATCACAAAGAGTTTTAAGAATCTCAAGTCAGCGGGAAATACTGCAGATGAAGGTTCAAGGCTGATCCCCAATGTAGACACACCAGTGATCGTCCCTTCAGCCGGTGTTAGCCAACCTGCCACTGCAGAGAAGAACAACACAATCTTACTTTTCTCATTCAGTGGGGAATTAATCAACAGATATCAGTGAGAGAAGGTCTCAGAAGGCCAACCCAATAATTATTATTATCAAATATTTTCAATTTATTATATTAGAGATGTATTTTCATGTATTTAGTTCGGATTGGCTATAATTCGTTGGATCATTTATTTTTTAGAATTAAAAAAAACATATATAAATGTTTTTAATTAAATCCTGGATCCTGAAAGTTATTTAGTCTTCAGTGTCGCATCAGTCAAATATGTTGATTTGACATTTCTTATTACTATCACTGTTGAAAACTGTTGTGCTGCTTAATATTTAAGTGGAAACTGTAAGAGAAAGTTCAAATTAACAGCATTTAATGTAGAAATCTTTTGTAAATGATGATCAATGATCAATTTAAATAATTTAAATCAATTTAACATCATTGCTGAATAAATATATTCATTTTAATTAGATAAAAAAACTGATGCCAACAGTAGAGCGTTTTATAAAAATGAATATTGATTTATGTCAAAATATAATTATAATTGTATTTTAAATTAAAGACTACAGAAGTGATACAGACTTTTGGTTAAATGACTCTGTGCTATGCAAAAATAAATAAATGAATTTATAGATTACCCTCAGCCCCCCGCCTCCAGCAGGAACAGAGTTCATGGTCTGTTTCTCTGTTTCTTCCTGTTTCTTCTTTTTCCTCTCCAAGGCTTCCGGGTTTTTGATACCTCTGTAGGTAATCTACACAAACATCAGACAAAATACAGCTACCACGCCATACTTGTTACCCAAACACTTATTCAGTAAGAACAACAGCAAATTTCACAAATGAATCAAGGCATGAACTAGTAGCTGAATTGTGTGATATTATTCAGTGCTCGCGTGCTGACTCCTGGTGCACCTTAGACAAGCTGGAAACGTGCAGAGAACAGTGTGCAAAAACTAAAATGGGTCTACAATAACATCAATGACATACAACTAGCCAATGACATATATATATATATATATATATATATATATATATTAGTGCTGTCAAACGATTAAAATATTTAATTGCGATTAATCACATCAATGACATAGTTAACTCGCAATTAATCGCACATTTTTTTCTATTCTAAATATCTATTGATTTATTTTTGTCCCATCATTTTTTTCTCATTTTAATTCTCTTATCAACACGCAAAAGTGGATCGGCTTGCTTTGCGCAAATGTTTTTTATTGAATTTGGCAACTTTTTAAAAATAAACTTTCCATTCAGAATCTTATTGGCATCCACTTCGGCGTCTCGCGCTCGTCATCCACTCAAAACGTAACGTTAACCAACTATTTGGCCGGCTCACAAACCCAAACGAGTGTGTGCGGCGTGCCTGTTGTTTTGTTTCAGGTCTAGCTAGATCGGCTTGCGCTTTGGTCGGCGAAGAAAAAACAACATCCCCGCGCGGCGCAAGCTATTGAAATAAATGGCTTTAATAGCGCAGCGCTACGCATGCCGTGTCCTGTTGCAAAAGCATGTGAAAAAAACCCGACAAAGTTTGCTAGGCCAAAAAGACCGTTAATCGCATGATAAAAAAAAATGAACGCCGTTAAAATGGGTTTGCGTTAGGCCGTGTGTCCACCAAAGCGTTTTTCCACGCGCCTGGCGTATGTTTTCAATTGTTTTCAATGGGCGCGGCGCGTTTTTTAAACGCCATGAGCGTTCCGAGGCGCTGAGCGGTTTTTTCACGCTGAAGCGCCGAACGCTTGGCGTTTTTACTGGTCGCTGGGAGTTGAAAAATGTTCATTCACAGTGGAGGAGGGGCGGGACTAAGGCCGTGTGTCCACCAAAGCGTTTTTAGCCAGCTGAAAACGCTAGACGCTCTGCTGAAGACGCCGTGCTTTGGGCGCTTGAGAGCGTTTTGGCAGCGCAGCGTTTTTTCTGTTGAGACGTTTCGTTGCTATGATACAGAATATATGCAGCAGTTTGAATGTTGTGACAGTTGGTTGGTGTGGTTTAGTCCCGCCCCTCCTCCACTGTGATTGGATGGCTGGGTAAAAAGTGACAGTGATGAGCACTGCGTTTTATCCAAAGTTGAACATTTTTCAACTCCCAGCGACCAGTAAAAACGCTGGGCGTTTGGTGCTTCAGCGTGAAAAAACGCTCAGTGCCTCGTCACGCTCATGGCGTTTGAAAAACGCGGCACTCCCATTGAAAACAATTGAAAACATACGCCAGGGGCGTGGGAAAACGTTTTGGTGGACACACGGCCTAATACCACACCGACCAACTGTCAACATTCAATCTGCTGCGGATATTCTGTATCATAGCAACGAAACGTCTCAACGGAAAAAAACGCTGCGCTGACAAAACGCTCTCAAGCGCCCAAAGCACGGCGTCTTCAGCAGAGCCTCTAGCATTTTCAGCTGGCTAAAAACGCTTTAGCCTTAACGCCGTTAATAACACGTTTAACTGACAGCACTAATAAATATATATATTGTGGTGGTATTATAGTTGTAGTCTTGCAGTAGTTCTTCAATTTGAATCGAAGTGGTTCGATTACAACTCACTCACTGGCTCACATCAACTCAAAATGAACCTTTTCATGAGTCAAACTTTATAATACTAATAAATTCGACAGTAACAGAGGTAATGGGACTTAATTATAATGACGAAGTACTAGCATTATGCTAGCAGAAAAAAAAGAACTGTACGGCCACAAGCATTGTGAGATTCCAGCGGCAGTAAGAACCAATGCCGTGTGTTTCAGCTGTAGGATGCGTCCAGAAGTGTGGAAGGAGGACGAGTACTTACCGTGACGCTTTAGCAGATCTAGGCCTATGCTTTCCCTTAAACCTCTGAGAGACAGTGAAATAGCCCTCCAATTACATGTGGCGAAACTAAAATCACTACGCCATAAAACACTGGATGTTTAAAAAGGATCTCAAATGGGATCCCTATTTCTCTCCTTGAAAGGTTGAAGAAGAATGAATAAAAGCAAAACGATGCGGAGCAGGTAATGAGAGGATGAGTATAACAAAACCGATTTGTTGTAAAGTGACACATGGGTCTATGGAATATTCCATACAGGTATCTCTTTACAACTAATTATATTAAACTTTTTTACTCTGGCAAGTAAACATATTTAGTTGTGTGAAGGAGAGCACATGAAAAGGCTTAATGTCGAGTCCTGTTATTGTAATGAATGTGGTGCTGCTGAGACCTGTTAGATTATTAATATATAAATTTGATCTTATATTGTGATAGTGGCTGTAAATGTGTAATGCCTCAGTGACGAACAATCTACTGGGGTCAGAGCTGGTGATGATGACAGGAGTTTGTTCTGATCCATTAATAATAGCAGAGCTCCACTGAAGCACAATTCACCAATAGTATTTCCAGTATTTCCAATAGTATTTCCAACATAAGGCATGTTTACCCCATTTTGTGGTCATTTTAAGCTCAATTTGTTCAATGCATAATTCTAAAGTTCTTTTATAAAGTGAAATTTAAAGTGTTTATTGTCGAGTGGTTGTTTGTGAACTGTTGTTTCTCATGAATGCAGTTTTTATGGAATTGTACATTTATTGGTCAGGATAAAGGACTATTTAAGTTACACTAACTTGAATGGTATACACGTTCCCCTATATAATCATATAATGTTTAACTTAAACAAAAAAGTTTGGAAATCATACCTCTTTCTGTCTCTTCTCTGCAGCGTCTGCTAACTGTCTTCTCCTTGTCTCCTGTGAAAAAAAAAGAAAAATGTTTTCAAAATCACCTAAATGTCTGTCAAGCTCCACAAACAACTAAAGTGAGGCCCTATAAAGATGCCTATTTATAAATTTCTTTAAAAAAATACTATTAATCATTGACAAACTAAAATTATATTATTTCTCTCTCACTCTCTCTCTCTCTCTCTCTCTCTCTCTCTCTCTCTCTCTCTCTCTCTCTCTCTCTCAACAGAAATGATCCTGCACAAATAAATTAATAAAATGTAAATATAAAGAAATAGATATGATTTAAAAAAAAATAATACTCATTAAAAGTAAATAAATCAAATGGACAACATTGACAAGCAGGGAAAACCAGGCTAAACATTATCAATAGTATTCATTCAGGAACCGGACACATTTTTGAACTACTAGTCCTAGTTAAACAAATATATTTGAAAAGTTAGTCTGCCTAAATAAAAATAAATAAAAACATGTGAGAGACAGTATGTACCCCAAAACTATATTTTATGGATAAAAAAAATTTTGAAGAAATTAGGAAAAATTCCATATACTTTCCATACACTTCACAAACAAAAAATAAAAAATAAATAACAGTAATAATAACCCGTTTTATCCTCACGACCACAAAATGTGCAGGTCATTATCATTTTCATGTCACTCGTATCATTATAACGAAGTTGGGGTTCCCTTTAGGCTGTGTAGGAAATGACAACACTTGAAAGATGAACACGGTTAAATATGTAATGTAAATGAACGCATAAATACATTATTAAAAGTACTCACAGGGTCTGGTGTGACAACTACATCATCTCCAGCTCCACCCAGACAGGGTAAACACAAACCCATACTGATGTTGTAGCACAGGGATAAACACAACTCTTTCAGCCAAATGACAGTATATTGAGATCACATATGATGATGCCAGGCCGCTAAGATGAACTCTACAGTTTCAAAGCTTTTCTAAAGCCACTGTCACAGAAAAGCTGCTTGAACAGAGCTAGCACTGTACACAAAGCTAGGCTAGCTATTTTAGCCAGCTACTAATAAATACCGCTCAGCACACTAACGGACTAATACAATCTTCAGCACACCTCCTTCTCAAGGCTCCAGACATATGTTTTTTGATTTTGCCGTGTAAATAAATTTGATATTAATTTGGCTGAAAGTGAACTTCTTCTTCTTCTTGCGGGTGACACCAACGTGAAGGTACATTATCGCCATCTATTGTATTGGAGTGTGGACTAGATAGATAGATAGATAGATAGATAGATAGATAGATAGATAGATAGATAGATAGATAGATAGATAGATAGATAGATAGATAGATAGATAGATAGATAGATAGATAGATAGATAGATAGATAGATAGATAGATAGATAGATAGATAGATAGATAGATAGATAGATAGATAGATAGATAGACAGATAGATAGACAGACAGACAGACAGACAGATCTAAACATTTTGATAGACAGACAGACAGACAGATAGATAGATAGATAGATACATGGATAGATAGATAGATAGATAGATAGATAGATAGATAGATAGATAGATAGATAGATAGATAGATAGATAGATAGATAGATAGATCTCCTAATTTTCCATCAACCACTTCACTGCCCTTTATCCTTATGTGCTGGTATACACATAATTAGGCTATATAGTATCATGATGTTCATATTCTTAAATCTATAAAGATTTTTATATCTCAATTAACTATATCCTTCCTACTGTGAGATGTGAATGACTGCAGTGACTTTAATGCCAAACACGAATCCGCACAACAACAAAAAATAACCTTTTTGTGTGTCTGATGGACTACAAGCAAAACCTTTTCTCCTCCCTATTACCCTGCAGGATATTTAGATGCATGTCACAATTGCGTGATAAACAGTTTGAACCCTATATCTTCAACAACTACTATAAAAATCCAAGAATACTGCAGGACACATCCACTGTGGAGTTGAAAGTTGTCAGGATGACAGGTTTTACAGCAGCTCTGATGGTTGAGAGCAGCTCAACAGCGCCATGCTGCGGTATGGAAGTGTATGGCCTCGGCAACACTGTAAATTGATGGTGTAGTTTCTTTACACTAATACTGAATGATTATCTTGATAATAATAAAAAGCAGAAACATCGGAATACCATAGTATTTTGTACAAATAGATGTTTTGTGGGGAGCAACTAGAGGAAAAAGTAGGAAAATGTTACACTGCCATCTATTGATGAGTTATCCCTGAGATTCATAGTCCTACGCAAATCAATACTATTGAAACGAGGTTGAGGTAGAATTTGACACCCGTTTACATCCCCACCCTTACGTATCAGACAGTGGCGGAGCCAGAGGGGGGTCCGGGGTGGCACTGGACACCCCTGACATGCGATTGGCCACCCCAAAATTGTATTGGCAGTTGCTAATGCTGATTTAAAAAAAAAAAAAAAAAAAAAAAAAACGTTCGTCAGCACGGAAACCTAAAAGGGCAGAAGGATAGTCATCCAACAAAAGGTATAATGGAAACATGTTGGGAATATGGGAAAGGAAAAGTTAACAGTTTTGGTTGGATTATTAAGGATTTAGTTCAGAGTATGAAATTAGATGAGTATAGAGTTATTCCAGCAGTAATATTACCAATAACACCATTATGGATTTTACCTCAACCATATGTAGATCTATTCTTATTGGAATCAAGAAAAGATAAAGAACAGAGGATGTCGGAAGCAGAGATGGCAAAAGAGTATATTGGTATTAAATATGAACAATATATAAAGGTTTTCACAGATGCATCTAAGGATCCACAGAAGGGACAGGTAGGGGTAGCATATATCATTCCCAGATTGAAAGTGGCAGTGTTTACAGGAGAGCTACTAGCAATTATGGTAGCAATTAATAAAATAAGTGAAATGGGGATAAATAAAACTTTAATATGCTCAGATTCAAGTTCAGCCTTGATGTGCCTAGAAGCTCAAAAATCAGATACTAGACAGGATATTGTGTTGGAAATATTACAGATATTGTTTATGATGCAACAAAAAAATAAGATAGTTCAGTTTTTATGGGTTCCGGCACATACTGGAGTGTCTGGAAATGAAGCAGCAGATAAACTAGCAAAACACTCTATGGCAAAGGAAAATATAGATATTCAAATTGGGTATAGTAAGTTAGAAATGAAATCAATAATTAAAAGGGAGATAAATAAAAATTGGCAATCGTATTGGGATAATGAGGAAAAAGGTAGACATTTACATTTAATACAACCATTGGTAGGTAGAGGAAGGAATTCAATTGGGAGAAGGAAGGAAGACTGTATTATTTCTAGATTAAGACTGGGACATACAGGACTTAATTCAACAATGCAAATAATTGGAAAACATCCTACAGGATTATGTGAATGGTGTGGAATCAGAGAAACAGTGGAGCATGTACTTATTAAGTGTAATAAATATTCTGAGGAAAGAAGTAAAATGATTGAAGAATTTAAGTTGAAAGATAATCAACAATTAACGTTAAAGATGGTTTTCAACTCAGCAGAGGGGAGTAGGTTAATAATAATAAAGTTTTTAAGTAGAACAAATTTGATCTTTAGAATATAGATAGGCTATTAGTATTATTAGTATCAGTATCCTTCTCTGGAAGATGATGGACTTTGGCTGTAAATGGAGGAGCTGAACACGCAGCAACATTGAAAGCACAAGTGTTCTGGGAGTTGTGGTATAAGTGTGTCTCTGATCTATTCCTGCAGTAGATGGCGGTAACGCTCTTTTTAAGAATGCGAACCGCCAATAAGCTCAAAGAAGAAGAAGAAGAAGAAGAAGTTCGTCAGCACGCGCGCATTTTTCAAACAGACGAGCAGCAGAGAGGACAGGACGAGAGATGGTTGCAAGTCAGGATACGTCTTCATCTTCACAGAAGAAACATCATATATTTGAAGTAAGTTTTAGCATCAGGGTTGTTTACTCCGAATACATTAATACACGCATACAGTAGGCTACCATGCCGTGTAGTTACTGTTTTTTGATCATCATTCTGGGTGCGTTTCCCGAAAGCATCGTTGGCAACTATGCGGTCGCAAGTCGGTCGTTATCAGCATAGTTCAATGACAACGATATTTTTTGTTAGCAAACTAAAAGTGTTCGTAGAATTTGTATAATTGTTCTTTTTACCTGGGTGCAAAGGCAGCTGGAAAATGAATTAAACGTGTAGAATACTTTCCAAGCCATTACACTATTATAAATTCAGACGTTTGTTATACATAAAAACAAAAAATAAGATTAACTTATCTTTTAAAATCGGACACGGAGTAGTTTTTTTAAATTAAAAAAAAAATAAAACAAGTTTATCTTTTAAAATCGTCCGTTTGTCCTGTGCGTGAGACTGGAAAACCCGTAGTGGATGGAGGCGGAGTGATAACAGAACGCTTAGAGTGCAGAGAGGAACGGGCTTTGGCTCCAGTCCTGGCTTTGCGTCCGCGCCGTTAGGAGCTCAACATCTGTCTCGTAGGCTATGCACGTTCTCTCTAGATTAGAGGATATTTTAACTAATTTGCGGTAAAACTAGTCGATCACGAGTGGCTCAACGGGTGGAACTATAGATAAACTCATCTTTTAAGGTATTTTTTTTACACTTTAGCATGAGAAATCGGGGGTGTAGCGTGAGAATTTTCTCACACTCAATGCGTGAGAGTTGGCAGCCCTGCACACTGCCCTACAAAGGCAAAGCGCAGTAACTAAAATTACATAAATATTTGGTCAAAATGAGTTAAGACTTGTAATGGGCTTTATGACATGTCTGTCTTGTGAAAAAATGGGTTAAATTATGTCCTGTTTCGGAGATGCATTACCACATAATCTACCCATAACATGTTTGACTGGCTGGTATAAAAACTTTAAAGGCCTTTTCCTCCGTTTCTTTGTTTGCGTAACGTTAGTTACTGCACTTTGCATTTGTAGGGCAGCATAAGTTAGTTGTACGGGAAACCCACACCAGAATCGGATCTAGATGTAGTCTTTGATGAATGCAATTTTCTCAGCTTTTTGCTCATGTTGCTTTTTATTAAAAACTTACCAACATTCGAGTGTTTATAAAAAAAGTTTCATAAAGCTAGGCCTATAATAGAACCGTTTTTTTAAAGCACATGATCTGTTCTTTCTTTTGACATGTTCAGATATTGTGAAAATGACCAAAAACGCTAATGGTGGCTGATTTTTATTTTTAATGTTGGTTATTTGGATGATTATTATTAGAAATGAATATGATTGGAATCATATTTTCAATTTTTCATATTTTGAACAGGGTCAATTAAACATGAAAAGAAGGGGACAGATGTCAGAGTTCTTTTTTAAAGAAGCACAAACAGACAGATCAGGTGCAATTGCAAACAGACCCCAGCCCTTGCATCACTGGAACCCAGAGCAGCTCCCTACCTGTGGCTAGTCAGAGTCAGGGTGGTCAGACTTCAGGAACAGGTGCTCTGAATTGCAGTTGCAGGTCTAGACACAGGAATCTAGACACAGGCAGTCACATCCCGAATTCAGGAATTTCAGTTGATGTTGATGTTTTCAGTTGACATCACACATTCTCTGGGGGGCTACACATTTGGATTTCAAACAATTGCTGTAATGGTCTGAGAGATTTTGGTCTGGACGACAGTATTGTGCGTCGGCTGTGGATTTTTTTCTTTTTTAACATGAGCCATTTTAGTTTTTATTTTAGACCAATCTTTATTCCCCCTGAAATTATGAAATATCACAAATCCACACGAATCATAGGCTACATACAAATGTAAAAAATCATTACAATACACGCAAGTGAAAGGCACTACAATCACACTTCATAACATTAAAAAACAACATAGTAGAATGTGTAAAACAAAATAAAAGAAGATATATCTTCGACGTAGCCTACATCATGACTCATAACACAGAGAAGAATTAATTTGTCGTTCCCGAAGCTGATCATTTAATACGGAAAGCACTTGTTCGTTATTCTCACCCCCAACTATTAACAATCTTTTGCTATACACGGACAGTATTTTTAAGCCTCTCATGCTGATCATATAAAATAGCCTGTAATTCACGAATTTTAATCTCCTAAGTGTCCATATGATTGTTAAGCATGACAAAACCCTCGTCCATTCGATGACTTAAAGGATTAGTTCACTTTTGAAAAAACTGTTGCTGATAATTTACTCACCCCCATGTCATCCAAGATGTCCATGTCTTTCTTTCTTCAGTCGAAAAGAAATTAGGGTTTTTGATGAAAACATTCCAGGATTTTTCTCCATATAATGGACTTCAATGGGAACCGGGTGGTTCAGGTCCAAAAGATAGTGTTAATAACAGTTTCAGATGCAGCTTCAAATGTCTTTGAACGACACCAGACGATGAATAAGGGTCTTATCATGTGAAACGATCGGTTATTTCAAAACTTATTCCAAAAATGTAACTTTTCTAAGGACAAATGCTAGCCTTGCTATATTCTGTGAGGCGCGTTTGCAACGTCACGTATTACGTAATTACGTTCAAAAGGTCACGGGCGACGTAGCCGAAAGTACAGAGTCAGTGTTTACAAGTTGAACGCATAGGTTGAACGTGCAAACTAACTCAAACACCGTTTACAAAAAAAGGAATTAAAAGGAAAAACAACGATGTCGGACCATTTTGATTCTGTACTTCCGGCTACGTCGCCCGTGACCTTTTGAAAACCTTTAGACAAAAAGACGATGTCTAATGTTATATGTTGACAAACTGCACATAGAAACATTGTTCGCGATGTCTGCCGTCATATTCCCGTCTCGTCAACAACAGTTTAAGTTTGCATGTATATTCAAGAAAAGTGTTATTAATATATCAAATATCTATATTTATATATAATATTAATTGTGAATAAATATATATAAAATATATACATGCACATATTTCTTAAATATATACATGCATGGAAATGGGTATTTATATATACAAATTAATTATACACACTACACAAACATATATTATGTAAACACAAACTTTTATTTTGGATGCGGTTAATCGCGATTAATCGTTGCTCATCCCTACTATGGACTATATTCAGGAGTGATCCAGCTCTCAGATTTCATCAAAAATATCTTAATTCGTGTTCCGAAGATAAACCAAACATAAACTAAATCATTTTTGGGTGAACTATCCCTTTAAGGATGCTGTGGGCTCGATGCAGACAGCGTTTCCTCTGGATGTACTCGATGGCAGGTAGTGGAGTCCCAAGGATGCGCTGGGCGGTTTTCACCACCCGCTGCAATGCCTTGCGCTGCGCAACAGAGCAGCTCGCGTACCACACTGTAAAGCCCCTTTCACACCGCCAGCGATTTTGTCGCTGTGTGTCGTTAGTCTCTGTACTGTGATGTCGCTTGTGGGCGTTCGTAGTGCTGTCGCTCTGATGTTGTTGGTAGACTGCACATCTGGCCATATATACAAAAGACCATCACAAGTGATGTATACAACTATATAATTTTAATTTGACTGGGAATAAATTACTTTTAAGGCTAAAAACAAACCGTATGCTGTTGGGAGAGTGTTTTTATATTACCACAGCAGTGTTCAGTGGATTAAATCATTTACTAGATCAACGATCGATCAATCAATCAACAAATTAAACTCACTCATACTGGCACAAACTATAAAAACGTCATTCGAATTTGACAAATAATCAATTTTCTTGTCAAATGAACTGCCGCAGTGCTAAACGTGCATCATAAAATTAAAACACTCGAACTATAACGTTAAATTTCTGAATTAAACTCACTGAGACATTCGACAGTTTCTTTTCCATGCATCATTTTATTATCCATGTATGTGGTTACAGTCAAATCATATAAAACAGTGAAATCGTCCTCAAACTCTTTCTTTCTGTCTTGCCTGCACTCGAGACGGTGACGTGAGCTCCACTGAAAGTCTTCTTTCCTATTGGTTTTCGCTCGCGAAAATCGCTTCTCATTTGCATAAAGTTGAAAATTCTCAACTTTTGTCGCTTGTCTCTTGTCGCTTGACACACCCACATTCTGTCGCCAATGGTCACTGTCGCTCGTGTCGCCGTATGTCGCCAGCGCTCCATTGAAATTAATGGGATCTTGTCGCTGCGTGTCGCTGGCGGTGTGAACGGGGCTTAACACAGTTGGTCGGGATGCTTTCACCAGAAGAGTCGTGGAGAGCTGATTCTTCCTCAGTGTCCTTAGGAAGAAAAGGCGTTGGTGAGCTTTCTTGACCAGGCAGGAAGTGTTGGTTGTCCAGGACATGTTTGCCGAAATGACATAACCCCAGGAACTTGAAACTGGAAACATGTTCAACAGCCATTCCATTGATGTGGATGGTGTCGTGTGTTCCTCTTGACGTTTTCCTGAAGTCCACGATGAGCTCCTTCGTTTTGATGGTGTTGAGATTTGGTGATGGGTGACGAAACAGAGTTGGGCAGGACCGGCAAAGGACTCTGGGAACAGATCTTTATCATTCCTCCAGACTGATCTCATGAAGTAGCGTGTGTATGACACGCCAATTCGTATTTCCATTTTTGGCGTGCTATCAAGACCCATAATCGCCTTTCAGCGTGTTTATGAACGCCGTTGACTTAACGTTATATAAATATATGACTTATAGGGCTGGGTATTGTTAGGTATTTCACAATTCGATTCGATTTCAATTCTTGAGGCTTCGATTCGATTTCGATTCAATATTGACTTATTAGCTTCGATATCGATTCAATAATAAGTAAATACACAAGTAATTAAGTGCCTGAGTATATTTTTAAGTAATGTGCGCAGTTTTACCAATGTTAAAGAACAAATTGACCCCAGCATGTTTGTTTCCTGTCATGGTTTATTCAGCAGAATACAAATGTACAATATTGTATGTGTTGAATTCAAACAGAACTGTGACGAGCACTGTACAGTGCTTTAACAACACCTCTAAAGTGCAAGTAACTAAGTAGTAGAAAGTATATTTCTTTCTTCCTATACATTCAAGTTAAAAAAGAAATGTAAAAAGAAGCACAAAATGTGCATACTCAAAAAAGTGCAATATTATATTCTAATTATAATTTTGTAAACAATAACACTTAATAGCTGATCTCAGGCCAATTCTAAGGGGGAAAAATACTAACCTTTTTCCCTCTCAGAAGTTTATATCTCATAGACTTTATATCATGCATTTCTGACTTTATATCACGCAATTCTGACTTTATATCATGCATTTCTGACTTTATATCACGCAATTCTGACTTTATATCATGCATTTCTGACTTTATATCACGCAATTCTGACTTTATATCATGCATTTCTGACTTTATAACACCCAATTGCGACTTTATATCACGCAATTGTGACTTTATATCTCGCAATTCTGACTTTATAACACCCAATTGCGACTTTATATCACGCAATTGTGACTTTATATCTCGCATTTCTGACTTTATAACACCCAATTGTGACTTTATATCTCGCAATTCTGACTTTATATCTTGCAATTCTGAGAAATAAAGTCAGAATTGCGAGAGGTAAACTCCCAATTGTGAGAAAAAAAAAGTCAGAATTGTGAGATAAAAAGTCACAATTACCTTTTTTATTTTCCATTCTGTGGCGTAAACAAGCTTCCATAGTTCCCGGCTTACAGTGGAATCCAAAATGAGCCCAAACGTCGGCTTTTAATGTTGGCGGTGCAGGCTTGAATCAGGCTTGAACGGAGTGCAGCTGCTGTCCGTCATCGCGCTGTTTTGCTAAGGGCTAAAGCGCGACTTGTACAACGCTGAACGCTCTCACTAGAGTGTAGCCCACAGCGCCGCCACTGGCCTGGATGGCTGAATCGATTCATAGGATTTGATGAATCGATATTGAATTGAGAAGCAAAAAATTGCAATGCATTGATGAATCGATATTTTTACCCAGCCCTAATGACTTACCTCAACCCCGTCCCTAAACCTAACCATCACTGGGGTTAATGGCATTTATGACTGTTCCCTTACCATCCTAGGAAAGAAAAAGATATGACTTACCTCAACCCCATCCCTAAACTTAACCGTCACTGGGGTTAATGGCATTTATGACTGGGGATTTGACTGCGTGTTCGGACACGCGGAATGACGCGGACGTTAATGGCGTAGACATACGCATACACGCGGATAGCTCAAAATGCGTAGAGATAACACGCCACTTGACTCGAAAGTGGCGTATATGTTTACGCAAAAGTCATGATGTCATGTTGATTCCTCACATATCACTGAGCCCTGCACACTCACATCAGCCTCGGGAGTCTGGGTCACTCCGTTCCCACATACTCCAATAAAACTCCCAAGTCAAGTCACCTTTATTAATATAGCACTTTTTACAACACAGATTGTGTCAAAGCAACTTTAAAGAGTTAAAAGGAATATAATGCAACAAAGTTTATTTTGTTCTAGAATAAAATAGTGTCATAGTTGAGTTTAAGTAAGTTCAGTGATGGTTCTGTCAATTTTCTTTTGTAAAAGAGTTGTTAATTCATCCATACATCCGCTTTGGAGAAAACATTGACGTCATCATCCAGTTCAGTTCTCATATAACTGTGTCTATGCAGGCAGATCAATGATATTGTTGAATATCAAATGTCCCCAGCTAAGCAAGCCAAAAGCCAAAGGTGACAAACGAAGCAGTTCATTTAAATAAACACACAAATCAAAATAACAAACTTTCAAGAGATCAGAATACAAACACGCAGCAAAAGAACAACCATACAACAACCAAACAAAAGGAAAAACCAAGGATACAAAAAAAAACAGGACACAATGAAAACTAAACTCAAACGTACATTTACACGAGAACAATGTAAAAACAGAAAAGTTTTTCTTTTGTATTTTTCACGTACAGCAAAGTCATCAAAACGATCCCCGATCACACAGATCCGCGAAAACTAAAAACGCTGTGTTCTGCTCCAGACCAGTAGTTGGCGATGTCACTTTGTAAAGAAACACTGCGCACCTATAGACTGTTCACATAATACACATGCACATGACATCACCGTTTACACAAATTTACATTTTTGTAGTTTACATGGAGATAATAACGATATCATTTTTAAAAATCTATTTTTACAAGTTTATATTTTCAGGCCCCCAAAACACAGAAGAAAATTTACGTTTTAGTTTTGTGTAAATGGCCCCTCAGACATAATGTGACAATTTGATACACTAATAAATTAAATCAAAACATAGCAACATCACATGTAACGGATCTGGGCCGAGACTTTGCCGCTTTTCCATTACCAGTACCAGCTCGACTCGCCTCAAGCTCGCTTTTCCCTCCGTTTGACATTGCAGACAGTGCCGCCACAAATAGTACCCGGTCGTCATAGCGACGCCTTTCATTCCTCGTTGCTCTTTCTGGATCCTCTGTTCGGCAACCAAACAAAGGAAAGTCTGCACCTCCTCGTTTGACCACGGCGAGTTGCCATAATAAGAGTAGTACGTTTAGTAAAGGCCTCATTATGCTTCTGCGTCAACTCCACGGCGTAGCTACGTCGTCACTGCTACGGCGTCGTGGCCGTTTTATACTTCTGCGTGAGGTTGTGGTGCATCGCGGTGCATTTCGCCGCCAGAACGCTAGGGGGGTTCGCGAATCTCTTTGGTTCCGTGCGCCGCGAGCGAAAGAGAGAGAATGTTGTTGCATCTGCCAGCTGGAGCTAATCGACGTTGAATAACAAGACGACACAAACTTTATCCCCACAGAATCAACACGGATGTCCAGGGCCCGTTCCACCCATAGACAATAAAATAAAGGTTCCACCCGAGCTGCCATAACGATACCTGTTCGGAATGACTTAAAGGATTTTTTCAGTCTCCACGTGGAACTGTGCTATGGCAGGATATAATGTGTCCAGTCAGTGGCAGACTTGGTTAGTACTGTATTACCAATGATGTAACCGTGAACATTGTATTGAAAATAAACAACAAACTGTGTTTCAAAACAAACGTTGATTTATTGATTGATTGAAGTTTATTGCGAGCAAAAAAGAAAGAAAAGAATATAGACGTATATATTAACAATGAAATAAAAAAACAGTTTATTTTTAGATTAATTCTTTATTTACTTTCTTTATAAGAGTATTATAATTATCAGAACGAGGGTGCAAATGTTAAAAATAGCGCTAATAGCGGGAGGGGGAAATCGGAAAAGCTACACTCCTGAATTGATGTATAATCTGACCAATCAAAGCCCTTGCTGTCTGCGTCGCCTCGACGCTTAGTTACAAATTTTTGGAGGTGCACGTCGAGCTACGGCGGAGGGGTCGGAGAGGGGTTCGCGTCGACGGATAGGGGTCTGCAGGGGTACGCCGTCGATTCGACGCAGAAGCATAAAACAGGCTTAACTATCTCTGGCCAAACTGTTTAAAAATGGCGGGGATATACTGGATACTCCATCTGGCGCGTGCAATAATGACGCAGTGAATGGTGACGATTCTCTCTGACCAATCAGCAGTCGCCATTCGCCAGGACTCATAATCACGGCATGTTTAGACTGAAGTGAAGCCAGACAGCAGCTGCACTCAAACTATAGCACTTAAGGCATAGTAGACGATAACAGAACTACTGTATATTACCCATTACATTATTTATGGGAGATTGTTATCAGGGCCGGATATACTTTTACATTATACAGTGACTGTAACTTTTTGCAAATATATAAAACTCCACCCCATGTGTGGTTGCTGAGATGGATGATGACACAGCACTGATAAACACCACTCATAACTGGCACCAGCTTTCTGCTGAATATCACAATATAGTTCAAAACATCACAATGAACAAACGTCAGTGGTGAAGGACTTTGCAGAGATGCTGTTTCAGCCAATCCCGTCGGACAACAGCAAAGAGCCGGAAAGCTTTGAGTTGGGGAAATGGCGAGGACACTCATCATCACAGGAATCTGGTAATTCTCTGTGTTCATCTTCATTTTCAATTCAATTTAAGAGGATCATTTAGGAGACACATTTAAAGCTCTTATGATTTGTATTTGGGGCTGAAACTAACTGTTTTGATAATCAACTATTTGTATAAATTAGCCAAGATTGATTTACAGTGTGTTATTTATTAGCTTTTATCTACAAGCTCATAGTCTTGACTGGTTTATATATAGCTAAAAAATACATTCTTTTATCGATTTTTTTTTTTTTTTGTAACACAAATTATAATTTTTTTTTTTTTTTTTTTTGACTTTGAGGTGAATGTGACACACAGATGACAAATGTTCCTTCATATTCTCTACTGTGAATATTGGTAATACACGAGCTAAATCACTACTTTGTTACCTGAGAGAACTGACACATATCTTGCAAGTTTTTAAGTGGTGAAGTGGAATTGTGTTTATCTAAAGAGGTTCAGGCTCAATACCATTTAAGAGACTTAATTGTTATACCAAATAATCAATACGCAGGAAGTGTGAGACAGAGACAGTCGATCATGCGGATGCAAGAGCATCAGGCAACATGAGTCTCACATGCTGTGAGGTGCTTTTAAATGGATGTCAACATCCGGATATCAACAAATATTGTTGTTCTTACTCTGTGTCTGTCCTTAAAGCTGCTATTTTCCATAAAACCATTGTTTACAGACTTCTGTCAGGCTCAAAGCAGACAGAAATCACTGGTATGGATCATATTATACTGTATTTTATCATACATTTCATAAAATGTTCCAATTTTTTTTACAAGAATTAAAAAAAATGTATCAATAAAAGAGTAAATTGTCAAATCAAATTTATTTCAATAGCTCATACACATTACATCAAAGCAGTTAGCTTTAGAGAAAATCATGACTTTATAGTGTTTACAGTATAAATAATATAATATAGGGCGATAATATAGTTTACTTTTTATGACATAAATAATCAAGTTGGGATTTGCGATATTGCTTTACATGGATATTACTGTATGCATGCAGATAAAGTATATTTGTGACACAAGACAGGCAGAGAGTGCTGAGCACTGATGGATGAGCACTGAATTCTGGGAATGATGGTCTGTCCACTTGCAGCCTGTCCGGCAGGCATGTACATGTCCACTGTCCGTCTAATTTTGACGTCTCAGCCCCGCAGGCTGTCATTATTATGGGGCAAAAGCGTGTAAGAAAATAATGTAATCTTCATGTTAACATGCTTCTGTGTTGGCCGATGAAAACTATTTATTTTTATCTGTGCATGGAGTGTGTGTAGATTTCTGTTTAGAAATGCATCGTTGTGCAAACCCTGCTGATAAGATATTAAAGCCAATAGGCAAATATGATAGAATACATAAGGGATTGTTGTCATAATGATAAACACTTCCTTTTTATAAATTAAAATTTTGTTGTAAATATATACAAATCTAGTCTTTCAGCATAAATGATTAAGCTTATCAGTTGTAGTTTTTAAGTACTGTAGCAGCAAATTTAACTCTCAAAAAGGGCAAAAAAATTATAAAGTAATTCTGTATTGAAAATTTGGAAAATATCAGTTATACAGAACAATAACCTTTTTTGAAATATGATTTTCTATATTATATATTTATTAAATATTTAGTGTACAAATGAAATATGAAGTATGATTTTCTATATTATATATTTATAAAATATTTAGTGTACAATATATATATATATATATATATATATATTAGGGCTGTCAAGCGATAATTTTTTTTAATCGCAATTAATCGCAGAAGCTTCATAGTTAACTTTTTTTTTCTTTTTTTTTTTCTTTTTTTTTTTGCATGTGTAAAATTCTGTTATTTTGCAAATCATGACAGTTCTAAGCCCAATAGCCTATAATGTAGTATATCTTACCAGAGTTTTCATTGGGAAACAAAAGAGCGCATACAATTTCCTTTTTGAACATTTTTTTATTAAAATTTTAAAAAAGTGCAATGTAGACCATCTTCCAAATATTAGGAGGAATAAAGTAACGCAGTGCTTACTTTGAGAGATGACATTTATCAGGCCACTCTCTTAACCTACTTCAAAAATAAACAATAACATTATTAGCAAAACAATTCCTAGCAATAACAGCAATCAAGTGATATTTAACTCTTTCTAACTCGCTTATGACAAACAGAACAGTCTAAAACATTGACGGCCACAGCGGGATATTTTTAACATTTTCTAGTTTTAAATGACGAATGTCATCCTTGTAATTAACCTGTGCTGCACATGGATGAAAACAAGTCCAAATGACAGTAGGAGGAAATGAAAAATATTGCATGAATTGAGATTCAGATTCAGAACTATCTGAGTTCTAAGTTGTCTCTCCTATTTATTTTCTTTAATCCAATTGCTAATACACACTAGTCTGTTGACATTAGCAGTGGACAGTGCTGCTCTCTTTTTTTTTTGTGCAAGATGTGACCAGAGAGTGAGAACAGTCTTTCACACGGTACCGTTGTTGCAGGTGTTGCCAGATATTTTTGTGCTAGAGGTGCCAAGGTTGGGTAGGCCCTGGCATGTCCAGACCACCATTCCAATGGACAGTCATCGATGGAGATGCTGGGCTCACCTCTGTACCGATCCACAGATGTGTCAGATGCTGGGTCTTCTTCGTCATCTGAATCTGATGCAGCAGCTAACAGAAAGTGCATCTTCTTTTTAGGTGGACCTGGCTCAGGTTCTCTACGAGGCTCAGGTTGCCGGGCACTCTCCTCTTTAATCAACTTCCAGACTTCCTCCCTGTCAGATCTGGGAAGGCATTTCAGATCCTTAAATCTGGGGTCAAGCACTGTTGCTACTTTCAACCACTGGAGATTGGTGCTTTGTTTTCGCTTTGATAGGTCAGATTTGAAGGCCGCTTTAAACCGGAGCACATAACCTGGATCATCGTCAGAAGCAGTCATCAACCGGAACAAATGACACAGTGCAGGCAGGACCACGGAGCAGGATATGTACTGTTCTCCTCCCAAAAGCTCAGTCACATACCTGCCAAGAAACATAAATGTGCAATCAATTACCAGTTATAAAAAAATATCACTGTCGAGGCAGGGGCTGAGGCCTGGGGAATGGAGACTTCAGTGGAGAGTTGATATGGAGGAAGTTCAGTCAGGTGGAAGTGGATCTGTTCGCCTCTCACGCAAACACACTCTCTCCCTTTTTTTTCCCCCCATACTCATCCAGCTCCCCCGGGACTGGATGCCATGTTGCTGGCGTGGCCGAGGCAACGTCTGTACGCATTTCCTCTGACTGCTCATCTCCCAGGGGTTCTAGAGAGGGTCCAGCGGCACAGGATCAGATTGGCCCGAGTAGCCCCGTACTGGCCGGCCCGAGTTTGGTTTTCAGACATACCGGTAATAGCTCTCCTAGCAAGCCCTCCATGGCAAATCCCCATTAGGAGGAACATTCCGTCTCAGGCCAGAGCTGGAGCTGTGGGTGTGGCCCTTGAGAGGGACCAACTATTAAATGCTGGTCTCTCAACTGAGGTTGTTGAGACCATCTTAAACTCTAGAGCCCCCTCCACGGGGAAACTGTCTGCATTAAAATGGAATATATTCACTCTATGGTGCAGAGAACATCAGTTGGACCTAGTTACCTTCCCAGCAGCTTCAGTGCTGGAGTTCCTCGCAAGTCGATTCTCTGACAGGATTTTCTCGTCCAGGCTTAAGGTCTATGTGGTGGCATATCTGCCTTCCACATGGCTCTAGGGGTGGGCACTTTGGGGAGACACCCACTTATAATATGTTTCCTTGTGTAACGGATAAAAGAAATTTGTAATGAATTATGCCAAAATGTTTGTTCATGTTCTATAATGTACCAAGTGCATCTAAGAAAAGGATATGGGGACACCTACAGGCGAGATCCTATTAGTGCTATCCGCCATTTTCTCTTCAGTTTATGCGAGCTGTTGAGGAGAATGGTAGGTGGAAAATCTCTCTCCGGTCAAACAGAAATAAAAGTTGTCAGTGATGACTTTATTTCTCTTTTAAGCACATGTGATTTACTTTATATTTATTTTTGACAGTTATGTGACCGGATGAGCTGTATTTCAAGTCTGTATGGTGTTATTTCACATATCTCCAGGTATGATGTACTGTTTTCTGTGTTTAGAGAAAAGAAAGAAAAGAAACTGAGCTTTTAATTGCGATAAAAACGTGATTTATTGTTTGTTGAATTAATGAAAGAGTTTATGCGAGCTGTTGAGGAGAATGTTATGTGACCGGATGAGCTGTATTTCAAGTCTGTATGGTGTTATTTCACATATCTCCAGTAAACACTTGATGGATGTTGAATCGTCTCGACTCCGTCTCCGTGTGGTCCTTTCCGGGAGGGTCGAAAGAATGAACCAGAAAAGGGGGTTACAATGGTGCCGTGACCCGGATGAGAGTGAGGTTTAGGGGGGTGAGTGTAACGGAAGCCAGCTAGTAGTTGCTGTGTGAGTAAACCTCACTTCCTGATCTCAATAGGCGCTCTAGCGACAGACGCTAGAGGCTGCAGTCTTTAGCCTCCTTGTTAGCGCGCCTGACTCTCATGCCGGAGACCTGGGTTCGAGGCCCGCTCGGAGCGGGGCGAGTAGGACCCGGGTGTTAGGGGTTACATTTGGAGTTAGGAGGATGAGGCCTGTTGTCCATACCAGGATCCCCACATGGCAGTGGTTCTTGAAGGATTATCCCTGGCACCCTTCGAACCTTTGGATGAGGTGTCCAAGAAATATGTAAAAAGAGTCTAAAAGATATCCTAAATAGAGTCGGGGACCTGTATGTTGCTCCCTCTAGCCTTGAGTTCACTCCTGGCAGAGTGAGAGCCATACTCCACCCTTGACCCGGCTATGTGCCCAAGGTGCCTGCAAATGTGGCATGGCCTGTAATCTTGCAGGAATTCCATCCTCCACCGCATGTGTCGGCTGATCAAGCTAAGCTACATCTATTATGCCCGGTCCGAGTTCTGGAGGCCTACGTACACAGGTCCTCAGGCTGGAGTAAGTCGGACCAGCTGCTTGTGTTTTTGGTCACCTAAGAAGGGTTGCCCCTGCCTCAAAACAAACTATTAGCAAATGGATAATAGAGGCCATTTCTTCATCTTATCTTGCCTTTGCCTGTCTTGATAAAAGCTCACTCAACTAGAGGAGTGGTATCCTCTAAAGCACTGCTCGCAGGGGTCTCCCTTCAAGAGGTCTGTGATGCCACCAGCTGGGCCTCCTGACACACCTTCATAAAACATTATAGTCCGGATCTGCCCTCTACACCAGGTTCACAAGTTCTCTCGTCTTGAGTGTGCCAGATTCCTTTTCACTAGGGCGGGTACTAGTCAGTGTGGCGCAGTGGGCATTTTATTCCCCAATGTGTCGATTCTCGACGCAGCGTGAGTTCCCTTGAAAGGGATCGTCTCGTGTTATGACGGTATCCTTTGTTCGCTGAAAAGGGAACGAGACGCTGCATCCCTCGGCCACACTTCCTGCACTCCTGAGACCGACTTGGTTCGACCTATCAGAAGCTGACGCTGTTGTGAACTGGAATCCTTTTATAGCTTCCGACTTACTGGCAAATGCGACATTACGAGTGATGTAATGACAAAACACCAATCGAGATTGGACTAGTTCCATACAGGCTTCAGACGCATCATGCTGAAGGCCTTCCCCAATGTGTCGATTCTCAACGCAGCGTCTCGTTACCTTCTCAGGGAACGAGGGTTACAGTCGTTACATAAGAAGTTTTTGTCTACAGATTTGTGTTGGGCTGAAAGCCTGAAATTATTAACTGCCCGAAATACACAATGTGTCTATAAACAACACTGAAATCAATAGCACTAAATGTCTGAAATGTCCTCCACACATTCATTCAGTTTGATGAAGTGATCAGTCTTCTTGGTTCATTGATTTAAGGTCTGATAAATATTTAATCAGTGAAAGAGACTGCCATGTTTCATTTATTTAATCAAATTGCCCAAAAGCTGGAGATGAGTGAAGTTTGTTGGAATCTTATTGCTTTGGAACGTCATTTACCTCACGTCAATTCCAATCACAATTCCTTCACGTCTGACCATCTGTTCTATTCTAATCAAATTATGTCTTAGTAGCCAGACCTTTAGAATAATATGTAATTATTCTAGTGAAATTAGAGAAATTAGGGTCTGTCCTGTGCAGAACTGGCACAACAATGACAGTGATTCCCTTGCAGTGGCAGTTTGAGATGAGACCAGACCAATATCAAGACTAGAATCAGAAGATTCAAAAACAGTTTTGACCCAGTTCTCAGTAAATGTTTTAAAGGTAATGAACGTAAATCAGTTTTTTGTTTTGATAAATTTTTGATTTTTTTTTCAATGTTTTATTACTGAATGCAAAGAAAATACTGTTTTATTGTTCACATAGTATGTAATTATTTTTAACATATTTGAACAATATGAAGCAGTTTTTGTAGACATTTGTCTAAATAAAATCTAATTTTAACATATTTAGTTATTTTTTGTATTAGCTTAATTTTATTTTTTATTTTTTTGTTTGTTTATGTCCAGTCTCCTTTGTTCCAATTCCCGCTAGTCTTTAGTTGGTAGTCTTTAGATGTCATGGTAACTGATATGATTTTGTTATTCTGCCCAGCTCTGTCATCAATTTTCCTTGTTTGCCTCAGTATTTATCTGTCTGACTTTTCAGTTGTTATTGTTGCTTGTCGTTAACACTTACATTAGAGACCTGCGCGGGACACAATTTTCAGACCCGCTCCCGCCCGCTCCCGCAGTGTTCAGTCCCGCTCCCGCAAAGATTTGTCATTTTTAGTCCCGCTCCCGCCCGCATCTGTGATATAATGTCCCGCTCCCGCCCGCACTTTCTGACGAAAGGTCTTGGCCCTGGGGAAAAAAATGCGTGCTCACAAAATTCCTTACCAATACTTGGTAACATATTTATTGGTAAGCCTGCATAATCAACCATAGGCTACAAAACATTAAACAGGCATCAGTAAGGAATGCCAACAAAGATAACATTAATCGGCCGAAATTCCATTAGGCTTAACATGTAGCAAAAAAAAAATATATATATTCGATTAGGTAATATTATTATCTATCTAATATATATAATTCGATAATGCTCCTGTCACATTATAGGCTAGCCATGAAACATTGCGACTAAAAAACTATTTGGGCTTTGAGCCGCTCAGTGCAGGTGTTAAACTGAAATAGCCTGTGTGCCTACCACAAGTACTTTAGAGAAGTAACGTAACTTACATCTGAAGCGCTTAGGCCTCTATCTGAAGCACTAGAGGCGCTCTGTTTCTCGTCCATGCTGTCTATTTTGAACTTGAACTAGCTTTCGAATTCGAACACGGAGCAGCGGGAAGGAATTGTCTCTAAACAAGTGTGCGACTGTGCGTGAGATTATGCCCCGCCCTACCCGACAATATTCACAAGTTTAGGCTGCTTAAAACGTTTTTATTGCTGCCAATCAGAATCTCCCTCACAACTACAAATTATGTACGCTACTTTAATCATTTATATATTTTATTTTACACTCATATTTAATTTGCCCGCCCGCTCCCGCATTGACCTTTCAAAATTTCTCCCGCGCCGCACTGTTTTGCGTCGCGACCCGCGGGTCCCGCGGGAGTCCCGCGGGGGTGCAGACCTCTAACTTACATTGTTTGGTGTGAATATATTTCTGTTAAGAAAGTCTGTTTGTATATTATTCCTCTATATCGTGTTCCTGTTTACACCACGCTTAGCACATTTCATGCCATTGGCTCGTTTTTAAATACTCGAAGAGGATTGGCTTTCTATGCGAAACCCCCATTCTCCGTCACTTCTGACGTAACGACTCCGTTCCCTACTCAGGGAACGAGGGTTACATCCGTAACCGAGACGTTAGCCAACTATGGTCGCAAGTTCCATCGTTGCCAATAGAGTTCAATGGAAATTGCGACCAACTTGCGACCATAGTTGGCTAACGGTGCTTTCGGGAAACGCACCCCAGACCAGTCTCTCTTGGATCGGGGCCAACTATTACCACCAAGCTTGCCACACAAGTACTGAAAAGTGAAGCCAAAGCATCTCGATCGCCCCCAGGTGGTTGGTCCCAGTATAGGTTATAAACCCAGCCATGTAACATATTGAACAAGAGATGAACTAAACCAGGGGTGCCCAATCCTGCTCCTGCTGATCGACTGCCCTGCACAGTTCATCTCCAACCCTAATCAAAAACACCTGCCTTTAATTTTTTAAGTGATCCTAAAGACAGTAATTGGTTGCTTCAGGTGTGTTTGATTAGGGTTGGAGATGAACTGTGCAGGACAGTCGATCAGCAGGAGCAGGATTGGGCACCCCTTTTCCACCAAGGCAGAGCTGGTGCTGGTTCGGAGCCAGAGCCTAGTTTCAAATCGGTTCTTTGTTTTTCGACCACCAAAGCACCAGCTCTGAACCAGTAAAAGTGGTTCTTCAGTAGCACCAAATCATTTCTGGTCTAGAAGTAAGAACCGCTTACGTCAGCAGCTGGGGACGGGGTTACCGTGACCAACAAGACGAACAGAAACTTGTGACCGCCATTTTTTAAATGGCAGCTTGATTGTAATCTCCGTAAATGAAAGTTACGGCGAGCTGCACGGACGTGCTGGATTCGCCGTGTTTGGATACCGATGTAGGTTTGCAAAGCCATGAGCATAAATTGTAACACAACAACTGACATTGTTGATGGAAGGCTTGTTCGAAATGCATCAGAGCAGCGTGGACTGATCGGAGCTGCTGGAGTGTTTGGAGAGTTTACGACTCCTTCTGCTTTTGAATCTAAACTTTTTCTAATGTTTTTTCGAATCGCTCTCGCAGTTCGAGATTCACAGTGCCGAACCATCTTGAACAAGCCTGGTGTGTTTGTGCGTGCCGCGCTAGCGTAGCTGGACAACATGAGATGTATACAGTGACGTAAGATCTGGCTCTGTGGTGGCTCTCTAGCCTGTGGAAACGCAAACCGGTTCTTTGAAAATCGTCAGTCGAACCAACTCCGAACCAGCACTAGCTCTAGCTCTGAACCAGCACCTTGTTTCTTGTTGGTGGAAAAGGCGTAAGAAAGCTCTGTCCCACCTCGACGCGTCGTCCTGTACGGTATCTGGACAGGCTCACGTGACGTAACCATTCCAAGTTTTGGGGAAAGCTTTTAACATTTCACTCCTTTTATGTGGTTTGGCCTATGTATTCATTCTCTCTTCTAAACTATTTTGGGTTGAAGACATGACTTGCATACTATGATTAACCCAAAATCATATGTGTAGCATGTTTAGTCTCTATAAACTCCAATCTTCGTCCCCCATTTGTTAAGTAGGTGTTCAAGCACGAAGTGCTGAAAACCTATTGTATTTGCTAGAAAGAAAAAAAAAATCCCCTAAAATGCATTGTGCAGCCCAAACCGTAAGGGCTGGAGCTGTGAAACTTTGTCAGATGGTAGGGCCTCGAATTGTGGAGAAGCTATCAGAGTATGACCCCGATTGGCCCATAGGTGGCGCTACAGCAACCAAAAGTACTAAATTGCTCATAACTCCTAGACAGTTTGACTTAGCTTCAATGTTTTTACACCACTGTAATCCCTGGCTCAAGACGGACAAGATGTATATCTCGGATTTCCATTTGGAGCAACCAAAAATTTGTTATTTTGGTTTTTGTCCAAAACCCACTTTTGCGAACTAGTCCCTGGTTTTTTGCCCAATCGGGACCAAACCAGTCTAGGCCTATTCTCTGGACTCTCTAGATCAATAATTATCGAAAAAAAGTTGAAATTTTGCATTTGGTTGGCTGTAACAGGCTCATTAAGATAGTGGTCTGTGGCAAAATTCAGTCAAAAGTCACAACTTCACAAAAATCGGTGAGCATATGTGTCCTAACATGCTTAGGAAGCATGCAAAGTTTCGTGAGGATCGGATCATAGGTGGCGCTATAATCGTGTAATGTATTGATTGTAAATGGTGTTTTACATCTATTATGTCCGTGCATAAATGCATGTTAAATAAAATTGAATGCCTTTCAATGCTTTTGTGCTTAAAGGCCTGAACTGCTTGAACACCGATAAATGCTGCTTGCAGCTTTAATTTACATTACATTTTGCTAACTTTATGACACATTAGTATTATAAGAATCTTGTATATTTTCGTAAACACCCAATGAAATTGAACATTCAAATGCCCGGCGAGGAGACAAAGAGTCGTAAAACTCCCTCCAAAGGGACAGTTTCGCATTGGCTCACACACCTCCAGAGGGTGCGACATCTTCACGCTTTAAAATCACTGATCATCAAGATTTCTCTTTTTCTTTGGACCTCTTCTCCGGCGGCTTCCTATGTTGGACGTCTCCAGGTTTGTCCTTTCCTTTTAGTCTTAGTCTTGTTTTATTTTGTAAAGTTTTGTTTTTCCTTTTCGCATTCTACTTTGTTCATTTCCACAGATGAGGAATGAACTTAGCCTGAATTATTTCTTTGGTAACTTATGTCAATGACCTTTAACTCTTCGTTGAAAGAGTGCGCTCCGGACCACTATGGTCAAAGACGATTGATAATTAGCATATAGTTTAGATTGGCGGTATAGTTCTGTTCTGGGCAAGAACTCCTTGTACATCCATGTAGCCTAGCATGGATAAGAGCAGGAGCACAGCGATAACCCCCCTCAGGGTAAACAGAACAGAATGCCAAATCCCGACTGGACGAGAGGAGGAGCTGGGGATGGAGGAGGGAATTAGCTCCTGAAAAACGCTAACAATCTTGAATGACATGACCTGTCAGAACTAACGCTCCGCTTGATCGTGGACCATTGTCCACTGTCCGAGCCGGGCTCTTTTGTACCATCGGCTCCACCTGGGTCGACATCACCATTCCTCCATGGGCTTGCGGACTAAAACATTACTTATAAATACACAATTTCTTTATTCTGTTTAAGAAGCCACATCATCTCACAGAAGCATGCTCAACTGTTATTATGAAGTGAGTTTTGAGTAAAGAAAATTAAAGCAAAGTAAAAAAAACTCGCGATAAGCCAAATCGGTTTCAAGTGAGATAACATGGAAATTGCGATTAATCGTGCAGCCCTAGAGTCTAATCTAACATATTACAGGTTATTTTTGTCTTATCCTTTTCATTGACTTTTAGTTTGTTTCTGTTCACTCTAAATTGTTCTAGTCCCAGACGTCTTTAGTTGTCATGGTAACTGATGTGATTTTGTTTATTCTGCCCAGCTATTTCATTATTATCCTTGTTTCCCTCAGTATTTATCTGTCTGTGTTTTGTGTTCTCATTGTCGGTTGTTGTTAACGCTTGTGTTGAGTTTGGTGTGGATACGCAATACACATATCTCCCGAATCAATACTATCACGATACTTGGGTGCTGATATCATATAAGTATTGCGATTATATTTGTGTTATGACTTTTGTTTGCTTTTTAACTGTAAACAATGGGGATAAGGAAAAAGTTTAATGATACACTTATACATGATGGTGCAGGCCGTATATCCGTAGATGTCTCTCAGTTTGCCGTTTTTCACTGATACAACACATGTCGCTCATAAAAGAGCTTTGTAACTTCCCGCTGCAAAGCAAGGACTAAAATAAAGTAATTTAATATGAATTAATATTGATTCTGGAATGAAAAGAAAATCAATTTTAAAAACTTTAAATAAGAAATAAAATGCGATAAGTGAATACATTTTTTCGCCAGCCCAACACACACACGTTGTGTTTTCATATTTTATGAGGGACTTTCCATATAGATACAATGATTTTTTGATACAAAGTGTATATTCTCTCCTATTACTCTAACCCCACCCCTAAACTGTACACATCTTTCTAGCATAAGTGAACAGCAAACGCTGAGGTTGGCGGGGAGGATCTTGCGTGACACATCACACGTGATGTTTACTGTTTTTGAGTGGCTTCTTTCGCGGCGACGCCGTAGTCCATGTTGTAGGACACAAAGGAGGAAGGCAACCTTTGTTCCCAGATCAGTGCAGCTTTTAAATTCTCAACCATTTTAGCCCCTTGTTGATTATGTCTTGAGTTAGTTATTTTTTAATATATATTAGGTATTCATTAATATGTATTTATATACTGTGTTATTTATTTAACGTAGGATGTTACAATGCATAATGTTTTCGTTACTATATGTGGCCTCACAAATTGCCCCTTGGGGACAAATAAAGTGTTTTGAAATTGAAATCACCCAAAACTTTCAAAAAACATCACTTAGTATGATTTATAAACTGTTTTCCCCAAAATGTAAATTTGTCCCCATAATGTATAGGGTTTACCAGGTTAAAAGAGTCATATTGTGAAATATTATTACAAGTTAAAATACATATGTTGAAAATAAAATGTAATGTATTCCTATGATTTTTGAACATTATCTAACATAATATAGCCTATTCAACTTGGTATTTTATATTGAAATGAAATTTCACAATAGTACTGTTTTATTTAAAAATATTACATTTATTTAATTGATTAATTTACAAAAAAAAAGTATTCAATGGTGTTTTTTTTTAGTAGAAGCTCTATGTTTTTTCAAAATTACATCTATGCAATCATCTCATACATTATGGTTTATGAAACAGCTTTAGATTTAGTTTGATAAATAGCTTCATAACCACTGTCATCTATAAAATGACATACCATGCTGTGATATAACAGACTAATATAAGCAGACACTTTGATTGGCAAGCCAAATAACTCCTAGTATAGAAGGACGAGGTGGGCACATGAATAGTTTTTCACTTCTCCAGTGGGTGGCAGCATTACATCTCAGGAAATGACATGCGGCACACTGCAGCAAAGTCGTTTGACCAGGAGATCAAAACAAGACCGTGCTAATGCACCGAGATTAAATCATCTGTGGGAGGCTTTTGAGGTTGGTGTGTTGTTGAGATCACAATCATGTGACCCAATAGGACAGGACAAAGACTGTGGGGGGACAGTTTGCAGGGGAGGCAGACATGCGATTGCAGGAGAGGAAAACACTCCTCAATGAGGGATTGAAAATGAGGACTGAACCTCAATAATACATGAAAACTCTCACAGATTCTCAGTTTCCCACAGTCATGTTCTGGAATGCATCTGTGTTTACGTGTTGTTTACCACGACTCTGACATTAAAGTGTTTGGACGGCCATCTCATCAGACCAGCCAAACATCGGGCACTGAAAACATAAACATCAGAGAGATGAATGGGCTGATCCAGGATCAGAAGAGATGCTCATTGTTTAATTTATTGTAATTTATTGCAGTTGTCTAGGAAGCAATAAAAAAGGAGAGCTCATTTTGATTCCAGTGAATTTCACAATAGCTCTCAGACTCTGAATAATCGTTTAAAGAGGCCGAGAGCTGATTAAAAACTCAAGCCTTTAGCACCTAAATGGTGTTTCAATTGTGCCAAAACATTGTTGACTGCTTTGTGCAAGACATCGAGTCTACTGTTTTGGCCTTTGTTTTATTAGTGTTGTCCTTTTAGTCATTTGCTTGTCTTGTCCACTTGTATCGTGCGTTCATTTCTGTATTATGCTCAAAAGTTTCTGCTCTCAGTGACCGTTTTACAACAGTATAATAACTCTATATATCCAGGTAAACCAATAGCATGTTTCACTTAATGTTATAGAAAACTCATTATAGGGTACAAAGGGGCTAACGGCACATCTTAAAACATTATAATATGTTTGCACTGAACATTGATGGAGCAACAGATTTTGTGTGAAAGTAGTAATAAAAGTTGTTTGTTTGGTTTAAAAATCGTATAAATGGATGAGGCGGGAAGGTAGGCCTTTTACTCCACAGACACACGGAGTAAAGACACACAGCATTGATATATAAATACTGTTTTTAATAATTTCTAAGTTTATACTTGTTCAAAACAATTAATTTACTCAAGTTTATACTATTTTAGTTAGATTATTTTGATAAATAAAAGAATACATTTTTGTTCAATAAATATACTGTCATTAAAATATGTTTGTAGCAAAATTAGAAGTTGTGGGAAGAAGGAGGCAGGAAACATTCAAAAACTTCAATAAATACAATAAATGAACCACAAAACGAAAGTAAAGACAGCAATCCCTGACGGACGACTGCCGTCACATATAATAAAACAGTCCTGGCCTGGTCCTCTCTCACCCTTCACTGTCGTCAGTGCTCCTTTATGCTTCCGCTCCTCCGTGAGAGATACGAGAACGGTGCGTCGCGCAGGTGTCGCTCATCATCCCCCCACCGGCCTCGCGTCAGTCAGCTGTTTATTATCATAATTATTGTGTCTTTCGTCCTGACCACAGGGCCGTGTTTTACCCCAAATACCATACTTTTACATGTGAAGAGTTCAGATGCAAAAGCCTCTAAATGCTATTTGAAATTTTCTTCTAAAATGACCATTTTATCAAGCTTGTATATTTAAGTTCAGTAATTTCACTTAAATGGCAATGAAGATTACCTAATAATTGTCATTTGAGTGAAATTACTGAACTTAAATATACAAGCTTGATAAAAATGGTCATTTTAGAAGAAAATTTCAAATGGCATTTAGAGGCTTTTGCATCTGAACTCTTCATGTTCTTCCATTATTGAAAAGAACTGAAAATCACTAAGAACTTTGTCTCAAAATATAGTCAATAATTTATCGATTCTCATGCTACATAAATCTACAACTCTGCATTGCTGTCCGCGAACGCGTCAAGGATCAGACAAATTTCCACATGCATCATCAGAAGCGGTTAAGGAAAGTGCTTCTAGTGCCATCTAGTGGTTTAATAGAGATTACAGTCAAAAGCGCCTTTTACTGCACCTTTAACTCCATAGTAAACAAGCATACTAGAGGTAGAGTTGCTGCATTTATCATTGCTGTTGCATTCTTGCATTAATTCCGTGGTGTATCCTTTGGCCCTCGAGGACAAAGCTAAAGCTATCTACTAAACTAGATCTTTAAAAAAAAAGAAATTGTGGAGCTCTATGTGCTTGTTAAGTTGTAATCACATTTACTGTTCGACGAATTTTCACAGTCATTTTAAACAAAAGTACATTCCTTTTAATTCGAAACCATGCGATCAAGAATTTTGCTTGAGGGCAAAGTATTTCCCCTTTTTGATTTTGACCAACAGGAAGCTATTTGGTTTATATTAGGGACTAATATTAATATTTGGTTTATTAGTGACTAGTGAGTTGTGCTGCATACATCATTACAATATTGACAATTTTCATAAGCACAATTTTGATAATTTGACTGGGCCCGTCCACATGAAGACGCGTTTTGCTGTATACGTATACATTTTTTTTTTTTTAATCGTATTGGCGTTTTGTCCACACTGATCCGGCATTTTGGGAGAGTGAAACCGCTATTTTTTGAAACCGGGTCCTAAAGTGGATAAATCTGAAAACGACAACCTTGCGGTTTCGTTTGTACAGCCAATTTTGTGAAACGATGATGTCATCACATCACGTGTCGGCTGCGTTACACGCCATCTTCGTCTTCTTCTTCTTGGTTCGTATACAGCGTGCAAGGTTATGCACATGCTCAAAGTCTTCTTCTCCGTGTATAGTGTATCTCTGTGGCAGAATTACAGCGCCCCATACTGGTCTGGCATATATACTACACTATGTGGTTTCGTGTGTATGCAGATATTTCTTGAGACGATGTCGTGTTTACGGATTATTTTTTAGAACGAGGAAAAAAAATCGGACCGGGAACGCACCGGTTTCGTGTGGACTTGGCCTTATTGCTATGTGGTTAATCTGGATGCCATTTCTCAGGATGTCCTACTAACATGCTATAGTATAAGGTGAGGGTTGGAGAAGGGGTTTGTGCTCAACTAGTTTTGCTCATAGACTGTAAAAAAAGATGGACGACGCCCCTCTTTTCCATCAGATTGAACTGAAGCCGCCAGTGTCACGGTCACGATATGACGCTGACATCTTGGAACTTGAGTTTGCGCACTTGCGTGTTTCGGGACCAGTCATGCGCAGTCGTGAACAGGAAGTAAAGCCGCGAACTCAAGGCCGCGCCCTCATTCTCGCTGAATCAAACGCAAGCGTGACGCCCCGCACTTTCATTAAGTGTCCTCTGTCTGCTTCGTTCTTCTCCAATGATGTCCGCTGATTGCAGAACCTCGTTAAAATAAGGTAAATACAACTACTAACCACATAATCAACATTATTAAAAAAAAGTCCGCTGGTGCCTCAGTGACTACCTCGCACAGAGAACCTGTCAATCATGATGTCAGAGCACCGTTATTTTATCATCACATAACTAACTAAAAACAAACTTATTTTAAAAACGAACACTTGAAATTACATCAACGTGATAGAAACTACAGTAAATGACAGAATCTTTGGAAAAAGGATATGTGAAGTGTAATTTAATTGTTTAGTTGGTCTCGCGTCCCATTGAATAACATGAGGAGGAGGGGGTTATGAGCTATACTAGGTCCGGTCACAGGGGGGCGATCGAGACATTTTGGCTTCACTTTTGAGGGCTTGTGCGCCGCGGCACGCTTGGTTTTGCTTAACTGACTTGTGTTCAAACAACTGTGTATTATTAGCTATGGGTTTCTTGGGGTTAATGTGTTATTAACCGATTGATTGGATGTTCTAGTGATGGCTAGGGCGCTGTGTAGTTAGTCAGGTACAGTATTCTGACTAGTTGTCAGCACATAGTGCCTTGGGTATTGTGGCTGTATGGTCACTAAGAGCATTATTATGTGTTGCTAGTGTGTTCATAGGTGGTATGCTAATGCAATTGAGGGGTTGTAAGTGCATTGGTGCATGATTTATGTGTACATATGTGTTCCTATGTTTTTGTAAAGTCTTCTAGGGTTGTTAACATTGCTATTGAAATGTATTCTGAGATTTCTAGGGTGTATGGATGTTTGCAAGATAGTAGCAACTCCCGAGTGTCGATCTGTCTGGTTTATAATGTACGTTTTATCATTCATAGGTGGATGGACCACAATAGATCAGCCTTTCTCAAAGTGGGTGCCGCGGCACACTGGGGTGCCCCCTAGCTGTGTCAGGGGTGCCGCCAAAAAATTACGTAGGCTAAAAAAAAATTTTGAAAAAAAAAAACCAACAGAAAAAAAACAGCTGACATTTCATATGTAAATATATTTGAATTTACATATTTACATTCTTCTTTTTAAACATATGAACATATTAATAAAATTGTAAATTCATTTTAGATAAATATATAAAATGAATCATAAAAAAATCCGTCTCACAAGACCGAAGCAAGACACACAACTTGACGCAAGTGACGTCAACGTGTTATAGCAACAACACCTCAGACTGACAGAAACGTAAAAATAAACATGAATTTAGGCCACTTTAGTTACAGCATTATGGATCGTTTTTTGAAAAGAAAATCCCCACAAGAGCCGGACAGTTTTTCTGTGAAATGGAGCCTCAGCCTACTACTTCCTTCCTCCACCAGCTCTGAGTCGGCACCAAAGGTCGCAAAGTTAACGTTAGACAAGGCTAAAAATGAGAACATACAACGACAGTTAGGCTACCTAAAATTTGGCTTCATCAGTACTGGGGATGCAACATGCCCTCTCCCTTTGTGTCTAATATGTGGGATGAAACTGTCAAACCAAGGGATGATTCCGAAAGGTGCTATAAAGTTTTTATTATTATTGTTATTTACAGTTCATATTATGCTCTGTTCATTACTGTTCTGTCTAACTAAACAAGACATTTGCATTTAAATTTGGGTTATGCAGTGTTTTTAAATGATATTTTACACTGGGGTGCCTTGAGATTTTATGCACTTTTGAAAGGTGCCCTGACTGAAAAAAGTTTGTGAAAGGCTGCAATAGATCACCTCTCCTCAACGAGCTGCAGAATATGAGATATCACTCCTAGTCATATGGTGTAGTTTTATACTTGGCGTGAAAGGTTGAGGAATGAGCTAATGAATGGATGCATCAGTGCAGTGTCACAGATATCCTTTATATTCAGTCTAAATGTTGTTGTCGTTCTGTGTGTGTGCGCAAATTATTTTATGATTAATTCTTTTCCGCTGGTTTCAGCAGATGTCTCTGTCATTTGTCACTCACGTTTGAGGTGTCAGCACTAACCTAAATGGATATTGATTTCTTATACTTTTTTTTCCTGGCGCTGTTGGGTTGAAGAAAAATATGTGAGATTTCAGTCAGGACTAAATAGACTGCAGCGTACTGAAACACATCTGTCCCGCCAGTGTCTCAAAGATCTCACACTGAGGTCTGAAAGAGCGTGTCAGTTTGACTGACTAGACCCAGAATCACACGACCCAATAATATTTCAGTGTTCACGGTGATCATGGGGTTTGTGATCGCAGCAGCATGAATTAATGCCTTTTTCTGAGACCAACTGTAATCTGTCCGACCGGACTGACCATCATACTGGAGCATGAAATCATCAGTGTCTAAACACTGTATAGACCTTAATTCACATTTTAATGCACATAGGAAACAGAACAATTGAAGTAGATCCTGAAATGGGAAGTGGAGATTTTAAATGAATTTATTAGGTTTTATAAAAATTCCAAAAATATGCAGGTCGGCCAGTATGAAGACGATTCATGTATTCAAATTCATATATTCATTCATCCAATGCAATATAATTTATTTTAGTGTCACACTAAATTGCACATTTTAGCATCTTAAATGATAAATGATATATTTGATTCATCCACCAAAGCAAATGCTGGGAATGTTGCAGAATCAGTCGACAGCCGAACCAAATGCTCCACTCTTCTCCAAAATCGCAACCCACTGTAAATGGTTTAAATGGTTCAATAATTCAATAATTTAAATGGTTTAATAATTTCAATGCAATTGAACATTAAACACAAATACGCACAACCAAGTCTTCCCCTTTTCTAAATTTTTACACTTAAAATAACACTTAATTTTATCATGTATTCTCTCTTAATTCAACCATATGCAAAGCATGCTGGGAACTAACAAGCACCACTAACTAACAAGCAGCACCTGGTATTTCAGTTAACGCAACACAAATCATTCATGTAATCCAACACAAATGGATTAAGTAAACTTAAATATTACATATATTTAAGCAGATTGAACACAATCAAATTAAGTTTGGACAAAATGTATAGCAATTGTTTTGTTTAAGCTCATTTTTTCATTTTTACATTTTATTTTCTGGAACAAATGTCTAATATTTTATTACAGTAGCACAAATTTAAGTAGTTAATAACCAATAATATCTTCAAGAATACTCTTGCTCTGATCAAAGATGTTTAATGAGAGTACATTTTGTTGGTTTTTTAACACAAGAGTCTTACACTAAGCGCGGGGCACGACGTAACGCTGTGCTAGTTGTAACACACTTGTTTTAAATACTTACACACATAGCATGACGAAACTTGGTGTATTTACTAGTTGCCATTTCAACACTATACAGAGAAAAGATTGCGCCAAAATTCAGAAATCTTTGTAAGATATCCCTGAACAATTATTTGCACAGCAAAAGTTCATTTCTTACTTAAGTTTATTTTTAATCTCAATTTTTTGTGTTTATTTAAAATTAGACAAATCTGATATTATTTTAATCTCCAATCTGTTGTTTAACAGTTGATATAGTTCTTTAATGCTTCTCTAACTAGCAGAAGACACTAGCAGGGTTTAAACCCCAGTTGTGCAGTTGGGGCATGTTGTCACACTGGGTTACAATGTGCCCCTATTAGAAATATGCCAGTATATTCTATACTTTTATGAATTCTATTGAGAAAGCAAGAGAAACATGTAAATAAAGACTGAGAGTCAATGTTCAGAAATGATTAATTATTATTTATAGTTTTGAACTGTACAAGCTGTGTTTTCCAGTGTATTTGTTGTCAAACTCAAAAATTAGTATATTTTTAATTATTAAAAAATGGCATTATTTTCTATATGAAAAAGTTAATAATTGTATTTTATTAACAAAATATTTTGGTTTGACTTGTATATATTTTTTTGATTAGATCAGATAGCATTTTAAGCTGATGGGGCATTTTGTCATATTTCACTTCCATTCTGTCAGGGTAAATCAAGAAAAAAAAGTATACACTGTATTAATAAAACAAAACCACATAGTTTTGAACTGTACAAGCTGTGTTTTGCGGTGTGTTTGTTGACAAACTCAAAAATGTGTATATGAAGAGTTCAGATGCAAAAGCCTCTAAATGCCATTTGAAATTTTCTTCTTTAATGATGATTTTTATCAAACTTGTATATTTAAGTTCATTGATTTCACTTAAATTTTAATGATAATTACCTATTAATTGTTATTTAAGTGAAATTACTGAACTTAAATATACAAGTTTGATAAAAATCATCATTAAAGAAGAAAATTTCAAATGGCATTTAGAGGCTTTTGCATCTGAACTCTTCATATTTTTAATTATTAAAAAAATGCCATTATTTTCTATATGAAAAAGTTAATAATTGTATTTTATTAACAAAATATTTTGGTTTGACTTGTATATTTATTTGATTAGATCAGATAGCATTTTAAGCGGTTATATGGTGATGTTACAATGTGCCCCTCACATGTTTCAATGTACCCCAACATGGGGCATGTTGTCACATTTCACTTCCATTCTGTCAGGGTAAATCAAGAAAAAAAGTATACACTGTATTAATAAAACAAAACCACATAATTGTACTAGACATGTGGTAAATGATGGGGAATTCTCTAAACCCCAAGTAGATTTACACAAATCAACAAAGTCAAAAAGTGTTGCGTTATGCCCCGCTCTCCCCTATTTGAAATAGTAGTTCATATACAATAATATGATTTCACAGCATAACTGCTGCAACTGTGGTATTTTGTCGTAAAAACATTAACCAGGCTTCCACCACACTTTTCCAATTTTACACTACTGAAAACTGTGCCTTGGCAAATGACAAATTATGGACGAAATTATCTTACAACACGGGGCAAATAGTTGGAAAGGATCATTTCTGCACTGGTTTTGTCATTGACACGACCCCCAGAACAGAACGCATGGGGGATATGTTTTTGAAAGTTGAAATGTTTTTAACTCGACACAGTTGACAGCGCGTCTTTACAGTCGCAACGCTATGGCGGACGCGATAAAAGCCAGCCGTCAGTCTGACGCACACGTGCCTGTGTCCACCAATTAAAAACAGAGTAACAAACGTCCTCCAGAACACGGGTCATTCTTCTATCGAGCCGCTGAAGGGTGTCCGTCCATCCATCGTCTTACAGCCCGTAACCATGACAACAGCCCCGGATTGTGGCGCGCGAGGCTAGACAGGTGTTGGGTTGCGCAGAGGAGAGACACCCACGCGATCGCTCCATACTTTCCCATGTATCCTTCCTTCATCTTCTGCCCGCGAGGATCTCTATCGGGAATCACCATGGTGCATCATTCTGGATCCATACAGTCCTTCAAGCAGCAGAAGGGTCAGTGTGAGCGCTGATTTGCGTGTGCGTGTGTGTGTGTGATAACGTGTTTCGGGCTGTGGGTTTCTGCACTTCATGCCCCGTTTTGGAGATGCTTTCGTGATATGATCAACTTTGGCGCATATAGGATGCCACTGCAATATAATATCGTGAATAGAATAGGCTCGATCACGAGTGAGACAATTGGTGCTTTTTCGCATTTAGATCTCATGGATTTGAATGTTTATGGCACAGGAGAAGTTTTAATATAGGTATGATACATACGTCATATATGATAGTATATTTTGATTGTCCTTGATTGATCCCATAGTTGTAAGGAAATACATTTTATCAGTAGCTATAGATCAGGGATAGCCTACGTCTCTGTTTTGATATCATCATATTATGTTCTACAACAACAAGCTCTAACTTGTTTTTGGCATTTGAGTTTTGTTTGCATAATGGATGTTGGTCCACTCTCGTTATAGCTGCAGTTTTGATGATCAGAAACATGAAGCAGAATATTAATAAAATAACAAAAACACATTTACTGGTATATTTTGACTCTGGGTTCCATTGATTTTCCCGGATCTTGTTTAATGGGGTCGACACACACACTAAGTGGTCATCTCTGCCCATTAAATCACACTGCGTTAAAAAAAAATCGCTGCTCTCAGGAAGATTCGGACTAAACTGATGTGATTACAGCGAGATGGACAAAAAAGAGCCAATTTTGCTGGTTTTAGTAGCTCTCCATGGGATGAAAGGAAAAAAACTTTAGTGCATGTTGTGATATATTAGAGCAACATACATTGCAGTTTGTTTAAAGTGCATTTGATTCTTGTATAGAAGATATTAGATACAGTAACACGAACAGATATGATTACAGTTCTCAGAGTGAGGTCAGTGTAAACAAACACATTTCATGAGTAATATTACAAGATGTTATTACAGAGACTGGGAGATTGAAAGGGTCAAAAGACTGTAAGAAAGACCTGCATTGTCACTGTGTATTTGAGTGTGAGTTGTTAAGATTGTTATTTTTGCATCGATTTTATGCAGCATTTTAGCTTAGAGAACCCCAGAATATGGTACAATAAGATGCATTAGTTAACAATATTTATTAACTAAAATAAACTAAACATGAGCAATACATTTGTTACTGTATTTTGTTAATCTTTGTTAATAAAAATAAAGCTGTTCATTGTTTGTTCTACTAATGTTAGCAGGATTTTTATGATATTTGTAAATGTTGAAATTAAAGGAGTAGTTCACTTTTAAAAAAAAACTTTTGCTGATAATTTACTCACCCGCATGTCATCCAAGATGTCCATGTCTTTCTTTCTTCAGTCGAAAAGAAATTAAGGCTTTTGATGAAAACATTCCAGGATTTTCTCCATATAATGGACTTCAATGGGAACCAAACAGTTCTAGGTCCAAAAGACAGTTTCAGTGCAAACTGTTCAGAGGGCTTTAAACGATTCCAGATGACGAATAAGGGTCTTATCAAGCGAAACGATCACTCATTTAAAAAAAAAAATATAACAAAGTTTAAGTTTTATAAGCTCAAATGGTCGCCTTGCTCTGTTCTGTGATGAGCGTTCGTGACTCTCCTGTTCATCAAACTGAACAAACCTTTTTTCGTGTCATTTGGTTCATTCAACGAACGAAATGAACGAGTTGACTAGGAAAAAGATTTGTTCAGTTTGATGAACGAGTTCGAACAGGAGAGTCACGAACGCGCATCACAGAACAGAGCAAGGCGACTATTTGAGCTTATAAAACTTAAACTATTTTTTTTTCATTAAATGAGTGATCGTTTCTCTTGATATAGACCCTTATTCATCGTCTGGAATCGTTTAAAGCCTTTTGAACAGTTTGTAGTTTGCACTGAAACTGTCTTTTGGACCTTGAACCGTTTGGACCCCATTGAAGTCCATTATATGGAGAAAATCCTGGAATGTTTTCATCAAAAACCTTAATTTCTTTTCGACTGAAGAAAGAAAGACATGGACATCTTGGATGATATGAGGGTGAGTAAATTATCAGCAAAAGTTTTTTTTTTTAAAGTGAACTACTCCTTTAACATTAAAGCTTCAGTCTGTAACTTTTTTGGGTTAAAAATGATCCAAAATAAATTGTTGAGCGAGTAAATAACCAGCCAGTGTTCAAAACGCTCTGCTTGCCTTAGCTTGATTCGAAGCGGTAAGCTTGTAATAATGTTTTTAACTGTTATAATAATTGTTCCGCGGGAGATCCGAGCATGTCTTCGCGTCATTACGTCACATCTGTACACATAAAAAGAGTCTCGGCCAGTAGGTGTGTGTGAGGATGCTGGAGGTGGAGATGTAGCCTTTTCTCACAGCACTTGATATGATTAAACTTAGCAATTTGACGGGGGATCCAGAAAGGTTAAAACGACAATCACCAGTGACAACAGATTTATCCGCCATGTGCGTTGTATGTATACGCATTGGCGAAAGCGTCAGTATATGACGCCCTTGGATGAGAATGCGTTGAAATATTCAACATGTTGAATATTTACGATTCGTGATCGGGGCGGCTCCGACGTTCTTCCTAACAGGTTCGGACACTCTTAACACACCTCACACCAAGGGAGAATCTGATATCTGTAGAACCATCAAGATAATCGGGACATAGCTAGGATTGTCGGAGGGGGGGAAATCAGCCCGATTATCAGCAAATTATCTTTAGGTGTGTACCAGTGATGCGGGTCAATGTATAAACAACCCGCAACCGAGCGACGTTTTCAGCTACCCGCCCGCAACTTGGACCGCAAAAAAAGTAAAAAAAAAAAACATTGTACCCGACCCGCTTCCTGACCGCATTTTTTTAAATGCTCATTGGAGCGTTATTGGGCCATAGACGTGTAACAACACGGCATCGCAAGAAGACGTAGGCCTACACATAACAAAGGCAAAGCCAGCACTTTGGTCATCATCTTTCATTATTTCAGCAAATGTCTCCCACACTTTTACTCTTTCTATTTGTGTATTTGCGGAGCTTCCACTCCCCAGTCTTCACCTTTTCTCTTGCCGCCTCCATCTCTCTGCAGACTGTAGCGATCATAGACATGGCCGGTTCGTGAACGAATCGTTCTTTTGAACCGGTTCTTTTTAGTGAACCGATCGAACCAGTACACTCGAACTGAATCGTTCGAAACAGTTCGCGTCTTGCGTCAGTGCTGATCCACAAATTACTAAAGTTACTCACTTTCAGACATGCCTGACAGTCGCCTACGAATCAAAATAAATCAATATCCTGAATTATATTTTACTCCAGTAACTCCAACAGTTCACTGAACCGAGACATGTTGGTGCCACTGTTGAGAGAAGTGATGAGCACGAGCAGCTGATACTGCGCATAGATACTGCGTACTACCGAACGCACAGGGACAGCGGTTCTCCAATCACCTAAAGAACCGAGAACTGTTTAGACTGAGCTTGTGTGTTATCTTCGTGCCAGTTATTCAGCCAATAATGTGTAGGGCTGTATATTTCATCAAAAATTGTGTCTAGTACTAAATACAAATGTTTAATTGGCATCTTTTTTCAAACGACCCGACCGACCGCGACCCGAATATCATTAAAAACATTTTTGGATGACCCGTAACTGCGGGTAACCGCGGGTGACCGCAGGCACCCGCTCATTTCGGATCAACCCGCGCATCACTGGTGTGTACCCAGCATTAGCAGTAGACGATACAATTAACAATGAATATCTCAACCTTCTCAAATATTTTGGTCATATGCACTTTTTAATGGAAATGTAATTAATAAATAATGAAACATACAACATGGCATCATGACTTCTGCGTAAACATACATGCCACTTTCAAGTCAAGTGGCGTGTTATCTATAAGCATTTTGAGCTATCCGCGTGTATGCCTACGGCGTTAAATGTCCGAGTGATTCCTGTATGTACACGCCGTTAAATGTCCGAGCGAAACGAAGCAAAATGTAGATCTACATCTGGGGAGCGATATTTTTTTTCCCTAGGATGCAGGGGCGGCTCGCCCATAGAGGGCGCTGGGGCGCCGCCCTCCCTCCGACCTGTCTGTCTGTTTTTTTAATATATATTATAATTTATCATTTTGAAAAATAATCTGTGTTAATTATATGCTAATAATGGTTTTACTTTGAAAAGTGTTTTGAACTCACCAGAATGATATTTGCATTCACTTTCGTTACTTTTATCACGTTGGTGTAGTAGTATAGCCAATAGGCTGTCTTCTCAGGGCGCCAGTTCGCTCAGCCCCACAGTGCTGGAATTTAAGCCAATGGTTCCCCGGTTGCTATGCAAAAAAGTTTCTATTTCGCCAATCAGCGTCGTCAAATTTTATGGTTTGGGGGGGCTGAAAATATCGCCCACAGTATCAGATTAGGGGAGTGCACCGTGCACGCGCACCACGGGACATTTTTTTTTTACCTCAGATGAGAGAAGAATGGCAGCGCCAGTGACGTCGAGTGGAACTAATGTAAAGTTAGTCGTGGGAATTGACCTGTCTGTCTCTGTCACTCACTCACTCACTCACACACACTGTTTCACGCACATTTGATATTAATGTAGTTATAGGAATATTAATACCTGTGTGTTTGCTTTGTTTTTTGATGTTTTTAAGTTCTGAGCTAGATTACTGTGTTTCATACTAGTTCAAATCAACTTTCTTCTCATACTTGGGTGTTACCCTCAAGAAAGTTGTCCCACCCTCTCTTTCAAAGCCTTTTCTCTCTCTCTTTCTCTAGTATCAACAAATTGTTATCCATTATCCAATTGTCAATTTGTCAAAAATATGTAGTCTACAGCTGGGGATTGATTAAACTAGATACCTATTATTTTTGTATTACCTATATTATAATTTATCAATATTATGCGTTTGCACTTTTTCTGTCAGCACACAGAGCATAATAAACATGCAACTTGTTCATTATCATTAACTGTCAAACTGTTGTTATTATTATTATTGTATTATTTGACCATTGGTATTGACTGGTTTAAGTTATTTTATTGGTATAGGTAAGGGCATGGCCTAAGGCCTAAAATGCACCAGAATGCAGGAAATCACATCTACTAAATTCAAAATTTTCTGGGGGGGAACCCCCAGACCCCCCTCTTATTCAGCCCCCCCTCCAATATTTTTCACCAGCCGCCACTGCTAGGATGGTAGGGAAAGACTCATAAATGCCATTAACCCCAGTGACGGGTAGGTTTAGGGACAGGATTGGGGTAGGTCATATATTTATATATACAGTAACGTAACGTTAAGTCAACGGTCATTAACACGCTGAAAAGCAATTATGCGTGTTGATAGCACGCCAAAAATGGAAATACGAATTGGCGTGTCTGCCGTGTCATACATACGCCATTTCATGAGATCACTCTGAAACATAATAAAAATGATAACAATTATACTAATACCAATAACAACAAGAGGAAGTACTTTGTAGAAGGAAAGTTTGCAACATCTAATGTATGTGACCATATCACACATATGAAGAATTTACTACCAGGAAAAGTATTTATCCTAATAACTAATAATGGAAAAGTTACTATTATTACAATTCTGGATTCTTTTTAGCACTAAATATAATTACTGGATCTAAAATCCCAGTTAATCCAGATATTATGCAATAATTCCCGAAGGTAATTCACTCATCCTGATTAATTTTCTACAGGTTTAGTGACAGCAGAAATGTGCTGGAAAGCTTTATAGGGCTATAATAGTAACTGAGACGGGCAGGACTATAGAGGAGGGTCAGTTCCCCACCGCATCCTCATTTTGTCTCTGAATGTCATGTGATTGGCTACAGTGTGGCGGCATTTCCTGTACATCCCAATACAGCCAAATTAGCTCAACCAATGTCATGAGTTCAAAGCAAGGCCAACCAATAAATGCAAAAAGGAACATATTTTCTCAATATTTCAAGCAATTTCCTTCTGTGCCACCGTAATAACACATTTCCCCTTGAAACATAATGACAGTGGCATGTATTTATAGAGGCACTTCACATCCTCACTAGCTAGACTTGACTCTGTCACGGTCATTAGCCATCGATCCAAGAGCGAATATACAGATTATCACAAGCATTAAAGCTTTCTAATGACTCACAGTTAATTATTTAGGACTCGTGCTCATTCCAGGACAGAGGTAAAGCTATTGACAGCGCTTTCTTCAGGGATTCGAGAAAAACGCATCCATGTGCTATTTCTTTTTTATTACAGTAAGCAGTCATTTAGCAAATGATTTTATCCAAAGCGACTTATTACATTGGCATTCTCTTGCAATCCACGAAGGTCTCCACAAAACTAAACTGGAGTCAGAATAGTGCAACGGTGAACATACCACACCAACGACCTTTATAATCACTTTACCGACTTATACGGATATTATAAGAGTGTACACTTCAAGTTGTACTACTGAAATCCAGATTTTTTTTGCCACAAATGACAGACGAATGATTGATCTGGGGTGTGTTTCCAATTCAACGACATAACTAGCTGCCTTACTTACTACTAGAGCCAGACCGATATATCGACAGGCCGATATTAGGCATTTTCCAAACTTATCGGCAGTTATAGTGGCGATAAATGAATATTTCACAAATAAAATAAAAACGGACGAAACGCTTGAACCATGTCATGAGTGTTGGAGTTGTATAGTTTGTCCACCAGAGGGCACTCTACACCGTTCCTGTTGGCAACACTCGTTGAGTTGGTCACGATACATACATTGCTTGAATAACAATTAAAAGAACATCCCCATCAGTTCTCTGAACTCAAATCAGCATGACAAAATTTGTGGCCGGCCGAATTTCCTTGGCCAGTTATATTGAAAACGTTTTTTTTTTTTTATTATTGCAGAAAGGTAACATATACAGACAATAACAGAACATAAACAACCAAAACAACAATAAATACATAAATAAATAATAGAGCATAGTTCACATTCAATTTTAACAAATAAGAGTATTACAAAACACCAGGGGTATTGAAGAGTGCATATAGCATTGTAAATATTTCACAGATTTTTTTTCATTTTTTAACAATCTTATTGAAGAAATGTAGGAATCAAAGTCATAACAAAATAAATTTAACATTTATTTTTGTTTATGTATGTGAAATTTTGCTAATAAGATAAAAAGGTTAACAATAAATTCCAGATCCTTATTATTTTTATTTTCATAATACAAGGTAACATCCTTTAAAGTAAAGCAATAATTAGTATTCAACAAATTAAATATAAAGTCTGCCAAATCAGTCCAAAACTGGCTCACGACTTCACAGTCAAAAAATAAGTGAGTCAGTGTCTCTTTCTCATTATTACAAAAACAGCACATATCATCAATATCAAAAAATCTTGATATTAAAGATTTAGAAGGATAAATGGTATGTAGAATTTTGTAGTGTATTTCTTTTATTTTGTTATTAATACAGTATTTGAATGGAATTAACCAAGCTCTTCTCCATTCAATATTTTCAATCTTAGAGTTCCAGAAAAATTTCCCTCTGGGAGATATTTTGTTTTGTTTTTGGAAGATATTACAAATATGTTTGTTATTACATTTTTTCTCAAGTAACCCAACACCTTCTAAAATTAAATTTGGGTTTGTCACAGATAGAGAATTGTAACAAATATGACATTTGACAAGTTGACGAAGTGTCAGAGGAATAGCTTTAATAACCGAGTTAAATTCTCTAAACTTTACGGGAAAATTATAAGTTGACATGAATTGTTCGTAAGTTATATTGAAAACTAATGTTAGGGAAATCTGTTAATGTTTTGTTGCGCCTTTCTGAAATAATTATTTTTTTTTTAAATCGGCCGATATATCGGCATTTTAAAACCAAAAAATATTTGTATCTGTATCGGCCTTCAAAATCCTTTATCGGTCGGGCTCTACTTACTACCATCATTCAATGCATCGTTGGAGAAATTCACTCTAGTCACAACATTTAAAACAGTGTCGATTAACAACTTGGAACTGTTGTTATTGAAGTCATTAAGGGCTGGAGTCATATTCTTCTAATTAATTTGTTCAAGATTTGAAGGAATGTCTGATTATTGCTGTAAATAACAGTGGTGGCTCATATGGGGAGGCAAGGGAGGCACAGGCTACCCAAAATTTGGAGGGGATAGAGAAAGGGAGAGGGAGGCAAATCCATAGCTGGAGACTTACGGTGGGGAAAAAATATAGCCAATCACCATTGAGTGTTTAGTTTTCACTGATTAGGAGTGTTGAGAAAAGTAACATGGCTGAACTGATGTACTTACTATGTATGGAGAGTAGAGATATTGAATATTTGATCGCAAACAAATTTAACAAACTACCATTTGAACAAAAGCTAAATTAAAAATGAAAGACCTATATCTATGAGGTAAGCTGATATATAGGCTACAGGAGTCAGCTTCACTAAACAGCCAAATGTGCTCTGTTAAAGCGGACATTTAGAGGACATCCCAGAAGGGTGATGGGCTAGGCGAATCATATTATATTTATGTTGTCTTGCTGTATATGTGTAGCCTGGCATGCCAGACCTACATCAAGATGTTAAGTCTGGGATCTCATCATTGACAGGGCTCAATCCGGAGGCGGGATAAACGGTTGTCTTTCAAATTCTCTTTTTACGCAATTGGATAGCTCTACAACCAATCAGAGCAACGAAGGAGGTGACGGCTGAATCCCATGCGTTTTCCCACCAGCGGATCAAGTTGATATATTAAACTTTTACCGTATCCAGTCGGCAAAACCGAACACATCTTTTTTTTTTTTTTAAATGACTCAAGTGAAGTTCAAATCATCCAGAGTAGTGAATCGAAAGACAGATGTTCGCCGGCAGCAGCCATTCTTTGTTTTCAAGTAGCAGTGAACCGTCGCAACTCTGTCGTCAATATATTAAGCCCGCCTGTTGACTCTATACACAATGTGATTGGCCTGACCAGCGTTTCTAAAACGTCTATGCTAGACCTCACTGGCTGCAATATAATTTTTTGACACTAGATGTGTTGTTTTCTGTAAATTTTACGTCTAAAAGTGACCAAAAAAGCCATTTTAAAGCGTTTTAAAAATCCTTGGGTGGGTATCTGACCGCTAAAACATTGTGTGGCTTTATTTTAAAAGCCACTAACCGCCACTGGTAAATAACAAACATGGCACCAGGACTACTTCAATCTTCACTGATTCACTCTTCAATCATTCTCTGAGGTTCCAATGGGATTCTACAGCACTCTTTACAAACGGCAAGATGTAAAATAAATATGTTATATATAAATGGATAGTCAGATATAGATTGTAGGCCTACTAGATGTCCCATCATTACAAGGTACAAGGTACAATATGCAGGATTATTGCAGTAAAATATCCAAAAACCACTAGGCCAATGTTATATATTGTGTTTAGTTGATTACTTACAATATCCAAATGTGTCCAACTATTTGTAAATCGTGAGAAATTTTTACGTGATTGCGATTTTAACCAAGGAAACGGGCGTGTGAGCAGGGGTGAGGAGTCGCCAGTCAATGGCGTCATATCTCGTTACCCCCGGTTCCCGACAGTTTTGACCTCATACTGCAGTAGTAACCATGGCGACAGACTTGACAACTGGGTTATGGCGGTAATGCCAGTTATGCACATAAGGACGCTCACGCTGTTGACTAAAACAAAGATAAACATCTTTCGAGATGCCAAGAGTTCCACGGCCACGACTAACTTCGACTTGACTGAGATGCGAGTGTTGCATGTACTTTATTAGACAAGTGAGCAAATTTACATAAAACTAATCAATGATTAAATGATTATAATGATTATAATCAAAATTATTTATATTATTCTCTATTATTCTCTAATGTTAATCTAGCTTAGTCTCATACAGCCAACACACAACCTAACTAGCAACGCTTAACACGCAGATGCCGTTTAGTGTGATTAGTGCGTTACCTCAAGTTTAATTTGTCTAATAAACTGACCTGTGTAAGTATAAATTAAGCACTTGCGTGTAGTTTGGTAGAATGAAATGTCCTTATTCCTTTATATCCGCGGGACTCGTGTTGCGTGTGGCGCTGAGATCTGTCTCTCATTAGCAATCGCGCAGTGCTTCATACTACAGTCATGATAAAAACATCAGTGTATTCACACATCCATAAAAGATCCAACAGCTTGACGACAAGATCCAATACGTCATTAATATACGCCTTTGTTATTGTAAGAGGTTAGCGACCCCTGGTGGTGAAATTTCCTGCATATTGTACCTTTAAGTGTTTCCCAGAATAATACATTCACAAATGGAATGCAGAGTTGTGTGTTCAGGGCCGTTGCTAGTGGGGTGAAAGCTGGTGACAATTATAGGGGCCCCCACAAAATCCAGCAATTATACTACTTAGGCCCCTGTTGTACGAATAATTATTTATATTAGTTGTATGCCTGAGATTTAAATGAAAACCACAAAAACAATTTGGTTAAATATTTTTCCAAATATCTTCTTCTCTTACCCCCCATAAAAATGGTTTAGTCCGATCTAAAGTATTTATGAATTATTTAGGCAGTGACAAACATCAGATGGGCCCAATAAAATTGTAAGTCCCACCCCAGCTCGTGAACAGAACCAATCCGAGTTGAGGAGGCAGAGCCTGAAGATAAGGATGGACTTGGTGGAAAAGCAGGAGACCGACAGACTGAAAAATGTCGATCAGAAAAGTAAACATAAATCAGGGAACCAGAAACGCCATGAAAAGGAGAGGGAGGTCACACTCTAAAAAATGCTGGGTTGTTTTAACCCAACTTTGGGTCAAATATGGACTAACCCAGCTGTTGGGTTAAATTTTTACATTACATTTTTAACCCAACATTTCGGGTTTGTCCATATTTGACCCAAAATTGGGTTAAAACAACCCAGCATTTTTTAGAGTGCAGGAGAGTTGTTTTATCCATTCCTAGGCGATCAAGACCCAAGCCGATGTATTGTTATTTCACTGGGAATAGGAAAACTTCCATCTACAGCCTGCCTGATACTGTCACTTTTCATTATCGGTGCGTGCCACAATTGAATGATTACGTGGTCAAAATTCCTGTCTTTTTACACTATTGTGAATAGGGTTATTTAATGAAGTTGTAGGATTCTTTGTATGCTGACTGATGTTTTTTTAATGTCAGATATTATTTAAACAAACAAAATATTCTGGGAGCAATGAAACTTTTGTGAAAACTATAAATAATGCTGGCAGTGGCTGGCAACTTCAACAAAAACAACAAAAAACACTGGCAGAGAAAGAGTTAAAGAGCCCCTATCATGGATTTTTGAAAATGACTGTTCATGTGGTGTGGAATATAGCTCTAAGGGAATGAAAACATCCTGCAAAGATTTATATCTGAAAGTGCACCGTATATAAAGTTATTGTCTTTCAAAAGTGAGAGTCGACTCTGAGTCTATGAAATGAATTGTTTTTGAAACGAGTCATTTGCTGTTACATCGTGATGTAGAGAGGTCATTGGGCGCTCCCAACAACTGCGCGCGCAGACTTGAATACTTCAGCTGAATCGCATCATGTCGAGAAGACGCTGTGTTCTACATTGCAAAGACAGTTCAGCCACTTGTTTCTATTGTCCACGGATGAGCATGTGAAGAATCAGTGGTCAGAGTTCATATTTGCAAAGATACCACAACAGTATAGCAGGAACCTTGTGTTATCATCATTTTAATGACGAATCATTCGCAAGCCGGTTGTTCCTGAAGGAAGGCTCAGTATCCAGTGTATATGGATCAGGTTCGTCCTCCTCCGAATCACAATCTGTAAGTAATATTAATAATGTTTGCTGTTATGTTTTCTGTAGCATGCACAATATATTATATTGTGTTGTGTGTGTTGTGTACACTCCGCGCAGCTTCTAAGCAGGGTAAAGTTAGTTTTGTTTTTGATATTCACCAGACATTCATTGGAAAATGGCAATTACCTCCTAAACGACGTAGCCAAATATGACTTCTCTCTATATAATAAGCACTGCCCCTCAAAAGCCGCCGCAATGTGAGGGAAAGCTCGCTCTTGACGGAGACGCGAGTAAGGGATCGTGTGGAAAGTGCACTTTTTCTGACACGTTTGTTCAAACACTATATACAATTTTCAACACTTAAAGTCCCCGTGAACCGGAAGTTGCAAACGATTTTTCTCCAGTGCTGTGACGTATTTCCAAGTGAAACGTAATATTGAACAGAGGGCAGGGTTTTACTCTAGCGCTCCTCCTCTCCATCTCTCGCTCATAGCACACTATGGGTTTGAGGGGAGTGGTTAAGCGTTTCCCCACCCAAGTTGTGAAACCTACGTCATCAACCGTTCCAGACCGGAAGTAACTTTTCAGATTTTGATTAAAGATTACGAAGGTAAAACATTTTTTAAATATATTTTTACTTGCACGGATTAATTGTTCACCACAAGACTAGTAATATGCGCTAACAAAGTAAATAGGTTCAATTTTGATTTCACGGGGACTTTAAGCTATAATCCTGGTTATGGGCGTTCCGTTGACGACAGTCTCTGCCTACGGTTTACCAATAACAACTGACTGGGTCATTTGACCAATCGCCGCAGATTCGCGTCACTCAAAGGAGGTGTTTGGGAAAATGAATCGTTGAACGAATCATTTGGGAGTCGTTGAGCAAATCAGTTAAAAATATTTTTTTATCCTTGCATGCATGTTAAACTGTTTTTGGGAACTCCTAAAACAAAAATAGGAACATTTCAAATGCTATAAAAGGGGCTCTTTAATGGTAAATTTCCATTTAAACAAATTCAGTTTTTGGACACATAACATCAATAGGTCTTAAGCTGGTCTCCCAGACTGACCAAGCATGACAAAATAACTATACAGCAGGAAATTCCACCTTGTCCTTTCTCTCTCACTTTCTTGTTGAGTTCATTATTTGTTTTGGGGGCTTTTTATTTTGACACGTCTGTCCAGTTAAATGGATGTATTTGCCCAAACAGTGATATAAGAGTGATGTGTGGACAAGAGAGAGAAACCTCAGTCAGTGAAGGTGAGATGAGATGGGAATAGAGGGAAAGAGACTCTGATGTTTAGGCCTGTAACAGAAGAGTGGATTTTATATTCAGTTACAGTATGTCCACATTAAAGCATGTTTGGCCACACACTCCTTCACTGGCATATCACATTTTTGCAGAAATATGCCAGGAAAATGCTTTTTGATTATAACGCAGATCATTCATTTGAGTGTTGATAATGAATATTACACTAATTAATGCTCTGCTAATTCAATTCCATAATGAATGGAAAATCTGCTGTTTAACGGTTAATGGTGACAGCGTGAGATGAATTCTTAGCTAATGATAATTGTAGGAAGCGTGACAGACGGCTGGTGGGGTATGTGGATGGTCCCTACGAAACAAAAATATATGGAAATACACTGCAGATGCAGGTAATACACTTGTTTAGTTAATCTCTCTCTCATAATACTCTACATAATACAATAATCTTCAATGAAGCGAGTCAGCGTTCCTTCATTACTTGTTCTAGAATAATTAACGGAGGCTTGTGCTCGACTGTTGGGCTCAACCGAGTCCATGTCGGAAGGAAGAAGTAGTTCAGCTCAAAAGAGGGTTTTTAAAGACACTCTATTGTTGTTTCTTATTTATTTACTCACGTGTGCCGTCAAACTGTTGTATAAACGCAATAACTCGTAGCAGTGAGATATGGCTGGTGTGATATTGCTCAAACTAATATCAAAACATATTCATAAAATGGTGGTTCCTTTCGTTTTATACGTTATATAAAATCCATGATGAAGTGTTTGTACATTAACCAATCATAAAATTGTCATTAGGAAAATATAGGGGAACAAAATATTTTATATTTATATATATTTTTATAATACAAATTACAGTTTGTTGTTCAGCATTTATTTGATTTCTCAGCCATTTAAGCAAGAAATAAGTTTAATAAAAAATCAGTGAAAACTGAGCTTTCTGAAAATGATGATAGTCATGTGATGCAGTCATGTGATCCATTCAGCCCAAAACAATCAAGATGGCGGCCAATTTTGGACTAGCTTTGTGTTTTTGAAAGAAAAATGTTACTTCATGTTACATTCCTGACTGAAAATGAACCCACCATTGCTGTCAAACATGACCCTGCATCAAAACACGAGGTCAGTCGCATTGCATGTGATGTTCCAACATATAGTCAATGGCAATTTTGTGACCTGGACACTTTTAATTTTGCCAAAAGGATGCTAGAAAAATGGCACCTTTATTATGTCTGATCTCGGTGTATAAATTCAGTGAGATTTTATATAAAGTTTTATGCTTACGGAGTAAGATTATTTAAGCATTTTGGAAAACACTTGGCTTCGATGTGAAACAAAACTTGGTTAAAACTTGGTGTACAACACAGTTTTCTGGAGCTAATATAGTCCTGAATGAACTTTGTGCTACTTTCTTATTGGGTTTAAACACATGGACACACAAGGAATTTAATGTCATTAACTAAACCAGAAAAGGAGGAAACCAGCCACTCATTGCTGGATAACTTTAGCTGTAATACGCTATCTAAAATTAGACATTAACACCGATTTTAGGCTTACAAAAAGAACAAAACTATTTGACTAATTTTAGTTGCGTTGCTGCTTCTCATTCAAACAGTATTGAATCAACAAATCAGGTGTTGTGCAGCCAGAATATTGACTACAAGGAACTATTTGACTGACACATGACATTTTTATATTCCAAAATGTACCGTAAATATACTATAGATATGCGATACCAGCTGCTAACGCTTCAACAAAACTATTTCTGGACTGTTGGATATCTTTCAGATATTGCAGGCGCTTTCACACCTGGCTTGTTAAGAGCATTTGTTTCAGAACCTGGCACATTTTCTCCAGTTTATTCATTTAGGCATATAGGAAAACAGCAACTGTGCTCGGATCCACACCAAAAAACAATTGGCTGGAGAACAAAGTGGTCTCAGCCCGATTAAAATCAATCTCTGGGTCGGTTCACTTGTGGTGAGAAAGCAATCTGATCCAACAGACCAATGAACCAAGATGTATCATAATTCATACTTGGAAATGAGAAAGCAGCAGGCTCTGTCTCTGGGTGAGCACATGAGTTAACCAAAAAATGAATCTTCATCTTAAAGGGCACCTATTATGGAAAATTCACTTTTACATGGTGTTTGAACATAAATGTGTGTTGGCAGTGTGTGAGCAAAACCACCCTAGAACGATAAAAATCCACCCAGTGGTTTTTTTTACAATCTCAATAAATCATATGCACTGTGTCAGAACGAGCTGTTCTGAGATCCAGCTCTTTGTGACGTAGAAAGTGAGAAAGGGGTTTGATTGACAGTGTGGTTGTGGCATAGACCCCGCCCTCGGTGATCTGTACACCATCCTCCATTGTTTCAACGACAGCCGGTAATGTCTCTTGGAAACATAAATGTTCTGTCGTGGGTTAATCCTGTTGTTGTAGCTTAAAAGTTAATCCTCAAGTGTGGATCGTCATCTACTGTTTGCGATCCACCGTCACATCCAGTAACAGTAAGTGTATTTTATGAATTTTGAGCAAATAGTCTTTTCAGTCAATGTCAGCCAATTCAACAACAAATGCGTCTAAAGTTGTCGTCGTAGGATGTCTGTGTAGGCTATATAATTTAAACCTTGTTTGTATAGTGTGTAACCACAGGTTTATAAATATATATATATATATATATATATATATATATATATATATTTAAAGATATTGTATTAAAAACTGCATATATGTTGTTGTTCTGTCTGTAAGTTAGCCATCTCCTCACATTTGCCAAAGAAGCACCTGTATGACAACAAGTAAACATGACGCAACAGGTCCCTCGCATAAATGTAATTTCGCTTGTACGTACGTAGCAAACTTTATCACAGAATGTGTATGTAGTTTCAAAATATTGCGCCAGCTTCAGTGTTTGTGTGTGTCTGTGTGTGTGTTGCACATCCGGACACGATTACAACTCCAAAGTACTTAAATGTATCAAATAACCATACCGAGACGTACTGGTCCATTCTCATTTGTTTATTCTGCCGGAGTCTCTTCGTACTATTTATAGTTTCCGATTCAAACGTACGCTGAATGACGTTCAAAACAGCGGTTTCTCTCACTCTCTCAGTACCGACTGCCATAGGTATCAAGTTACGCCCTCATCCAAAGGCAGGGCGGGGATATGCAGCTCATTTGCATTTAAGGTCGTATACCCCTGAAACAGCTCATTTTTAAACAGGCCCCAAAATGACATTTTCAAATGGTTATAATAAATTAACTGTGGGGTATTTTGAGCTGAAACTTCACAAACACATTCTGGGGACACCCGAGACCAATATTACATCTTGTAAAAAGGGGCATAATAGGTGCCCTTTAAATAGTTACAGATTGTATATGTATCAGTTAAAGCGAGAATAAAGGATTCTACAGTACATCTGTTTAAGTGTGTGATGTGTGTGCAATGACTGCTCGATGGATGATGCCATGAGCAGAATCCCAGAATGCTGAAATGTTGTCTTGTGACAGAAAACCGAACCAAGAAGAAAATCCAACACTGTAACAGTTTAACTACCCGTTTCTGAACAAAGCAGACACTCTCTTACAACCCCATGAGCTTCCCAGTGGACTGATAGAAAGGTGTATCCTGACACCAGGATTGGACAGAAATCAACCACTTAGATTGGAACTCAACCTTTTTTACGGACTGTACATACATTTGATACAATACATCAATCTGTGGATGTCAACCTAATGAAAGCTGGACTAGTATAACTTGAACAGAAGAGAACTAGACTTTCATTCAAGACGAGCCACATGTGGAAGACACAAATAAAGAATAAAGATTGAGATCGAAGACCAGCCAGTGCCAAATAACCACCATTTCTCAGAAGTATAATAGCTGCTGTGCTGACATCTTCAAGCCATCGAAGACTCAGTGAAGCTCCAAAATCAATTCCAACCAGCACAATAACAGAAAGCAATAAACTGATATATGCCTCGGCAGCGGTGAAACTTTATACGCCTCCCTTCGGCATACGAGCAACAAGCCTTCAGAGTCCTTCTTGGGAAAAAAGATGGAAGACATAATAAAGGCCTTACTGTTAAATCCCCCATGAAATCAAAATGGATGTATTTTGGCTTTTAGGACGCTATGAATATGTTAGCTAACTGTGTGCTCCGAAACAATGACAAAATTCACATTTAATATATAAGCGTTTATCTCTCACTTCCACCAATATTTGATGACATCACTCTGCACTTCAGCTTCTAATCAGATTTTGTCCAATCAAATGCTCAGTAGAATCTGAAGTGTCCCGCCCCCTATGCTATAAACACACTGCAGCCAAAATCGGTCATTTGTTCAAACATTTACTATTTTCTACAGAGTGAATGGCACCAGCCTGTTCTCACGTAAATGCATCTCTATAACACGTCATTTATACGCGAAAATGAGTTTTTACGCGCATATGAGACAGTTTTTTGCGTGCATTTGATACGCAGTTCATTTGCGTGTAATACACACGCAACCACACCACTAATTCTACCCAAACGTATATCCCAGCAAACACAGAACGTTCCCCTAACGTTCCCGAATGGTCCCATGAAGTTATTTTTTTTGGCAACCAAACAAGAACGTTAAAGGAACGTTCCATGTAGGTTATTTTTAGGTTCCATTTTTATAACGCAAGTAGAATGTTCCAGGAACGTTCCCTTAACCTTAAGAAGTCGAACATGTATGGGCGAATCATTCCAGTCGCCATTTTACAACATTGGACGTTTTCAAAACAATTTCCCCCAAGTGCACCGACGGGTGAGTCGAAACTCATTATAATATGCAAAACTGTTCTCCACTCACAGCAGTGGGCGTTTACTTCCAAGTCTTCAGTGCGACACGCCCATAAAAATCAAGTGTTTTTCAGCTTGGCTCAAAACTAGGGTAGAAAATAGCCTATTACTTCTTCATTTTGATGTTTTTGAATGCAAAAACCAAGCGAACGTCATAAGTTGACCTCAGACAACAATATAATACAATTTAAATAGCCAGTTCATGACCCCTTTAAATCGTACAATTTTCTAAAGTGACACAATAGAATGGCTGGCATTATAGTGTGTGCTCTTTCTGTTTATTTTTTATGATGGAAAGAGTGTTTAATTCTATAGTTTTGTCAATTCTGTGTCTGTGATGTTAATGGGTGATATGCTTTTAAGCACTAATGTGAATGTATCTATGTGACTTCAAGACAAATTTACACTCTTAGACAATAAAGTTCAACTATGATCGAGTCGACACAGACCACAAAACATATGGAACCGTTTAAATTCTGCACAGAATTCTGTATTTTAAATCGAAATCGAGAAATGGTTAGAGAAACTGTGGCTTTACTGAGCTCAATGGTTTTGGCCAAGTTTTCTGTAATATAAACAAAATGCTATTGGTTATTTTTTTGGCAACCAAACAAGAACGTTATAGGAACGTTCCATGTAGGTTATTTTTAGGTTCCATTTTTATAACGTAAGGAGAATGTTACAGGAACGTTCCCTGAACCTTAAAGGAAAGTTCTAGGAACGTTCTGGGAACCAAAAACTAACGTTTCCAGAACGTTCCCAGAACCTAAATTTGTTTGCTGGGTTTTCAGTGGAAATGACATGAACACACTGAATAATGCTGCGCGTTTGAAGGCACGGCAGTGGGCCCTTACAGAAACCACACCATATGGCATACAGCAGGATAAGTGAACAAACTGATTTCTGTCCATACATCTGAAATTGAAAATCAAGCAGTTAACTTGGGTTTCTGGTTGTGCGGTGGTGGTTCTGATCTCTTGCAGTGTAGCACAAACAGATTGGCCAGCCACAAGCACTTCCTGCGATTTGGGCAACTCTCCAGCAATCGCGAGTTAGTAGGAGGCTGGTGGCATTAACATCTCTCATATTCAGTTCTGGTTCTCATGATTGTATACACTCTCAAACTATGAAACTATATGCAAGATGGAACTGACAGGACAGGTGAGCTTTTAAACTATTGCTATAAAAAAAGAGAGGGCCCACTTTCAGGGAGAGATGGCTTCCTCCACAGGGGAGCTGTGAATTTGTGATTTTTGTGTCAAAGCAAGGGTGCGTGTGTGTCGCACAACATCCCATGAACCACAGACTCGCCACCTGTCATGTTACGTAACGCACAGATGGGGATGAGTACGGCTGTGGCTCACGGACACCAGACAGACCAATACATTGATTATTTAAATCGATTATTTAATTGAATATTAAATTATTATATATATACTGTATATATATATATATGAAGAGTTCAGATGCAAAAGCCTCTAAATGCCATTTGAAATTTTCTTCTTTAATTTTTATCAAGCTTGTATATTTAAGTTCAGTAATTTCACTTAAATGGCAATGATAATTACCTATTAATTGTTATTTAAGTGATATTACTGAACTTAAATGTACAAGTTTGATAAAAATCATCATTAAAGAAGAAAATTTCAAATGGCATTTAGAGGCTTTTGCATCTGAACTGTTCATATATATATATATATATATATATGTATGTGAATTTCATTTTCATACCTGCCAGTTGAACACATTTTTCACATGTATATACCCTAATTAGTTTCCATGGTTATGGAAAACACTAAACTGGCTTAGAAATGTATGTAAATATTTAAAATGGAAAAATTATGGAGAAACCATTGAAATTCCTAGAGTGAATATATGTATATATATATATATATATATATATATATATATATATATATATATATATATATATGAGTTTGGCAGAACTTTATGATAGAAACATTTTAAGTGTTACAGATTTACCTTAAAAATACAGTAAAAAAAAAACAACAAAAAAAAAACAACAACACGTAACCTATATTTCATTACCCGACATAATGAAAATAATTGATCGAGAGTGTTTATGCTGGGATGTATAGTTTGTTGCTAGACGATATGTAACTTCAAACTATTTCTTAAAGAGGAAGCGCTTCCCTGGATTTGGTTCTCCGCCTATAGTGTGAGTGTTTGGCAGTGTTGGGAGTAACGCATTACAAAAGTAATACATTACAGTAACATATTACTTTTTGCTGTAACGCAGTAGTGTAAGGCATTACTAATCAATTTTCAGTAATATTTTACTCGTTACATGTTCAGTGAGGCTTGTATTACAGTTGTATTACAGTGTATTTTACTTCTTAAAGGCAACAGACTATGTGAAAGTTTTAAAGCAGTCTTTTAGTGCCAGTTCAGAGCGGTCGCGTCTGTAACATTGTTTTTTTCCTCATAAATGCGAACACGAAAACTAAAATAAAATGAATATTTTAAGTTCTATGGAGACTGGAAAGCGAACCCTTCCTCATCCGATTTGCGCAGTTTAATTAACAGAATTACAAAAAATATATTTTACCTCCTATTTTTTTGTCACGCATGAATGTGTGTCTTTTCCCTAATATTAAAAATAAAACATAGACTGATATTTGTCTAATGTCTGGAGTCCTTTAAGGAAGTAGCCTATATACGTTTCAATACATGTATTTTATGAGAATTTTTATTTCAAGTTTTGACTGCAAATGTCATCATGTCCATAATGCTGGACTTCCCCAATTTTAAATAATTTATCCTCAACTAGTTTTGTGGTGTAGCCAGGTCTATGTATTTTATAATGTTAACTTCAAATAATACTAATATCCTAATTTAAGGATAAGGCAGCATTGGATCTGGACGGTAAGGAGAATAACGCTGGGAGTTGGAAGAGGTGTGTCGCGATTCTGTAGGTTTGTGGATCTGAGTCGTGTGGCGAATCACGATTTCGGTTTCATATTGCATATCGTTACAGCCCCAAAGTTAAGTTCTACTTAGTTATTTTGGTGAAAGTAACTCAAAAGTAATACATGAGTAATGTAACGCATTACAATTCTGAGACAGTAATATTGTAAGGTAATGAATTACTTTTAAATAACAGTAACAAGTAATACCTAATGTATTACAGTTTGGAAGTAACTTGCACAACACTGGTGTTTGGTTCAGGTTCATCATCCCTGAGTTCCCGAGAAGAGTCATTTTAAGTTTTGTCTTCATTAAAAACTCCTTACCAATAGATCCATCACTTTAATTTCCATCTTTTCTTCACTCCTCGCTGACAATTAGAGAAGTAACATCTGACAGTAACAAGTGACAGCATTTGAAGCTATTTGAAATAGTGTCAAGTGTTATTCCAGGTGAAAATAATATTTTCATTATTGACTTTGGGATTTAGCAAGACAGTACAAGATGTTCCTTATAATGGACAGGGAACACAAGCGTATTGCAATTTGTATGTTTAGGCGTACACACAGCAGATGACATTGTTTGACCGGGCCGGACAGGAATAGAGGGAGTGAGTGACTCTGTAATCTTCTGTCTTTATATTTCAGCACGTCATTGACTGGCTCGTGTAATTCTGTGGTAAATTCAGTTAAGCTCTGGAAGCATGCCATCTGCTACTAACTGCACACTAACTCGCTCGGTTAAAGGGATAGTTCACTTTGAAATTAATTTTTGGTATGTTTTATCTTACCTCAAGGGCATCCAAGATGTAGGTGTCTTTGTTTCCGCTTTTTTTTTTTCAATTTTGATATTTTTAGGTCAAACCGTTCTTGTCTGTCAGTCATATAATGGAGGTCTATGGTCACCACCTCAAAGAGCATGCACAGAGAAGTCCAAATTAAACATGATTTAATGAAAACGAACAGTATTTATATCGTTTTTACCTCTTGTTACCACAGCCACGTCCAAGTGATCTGAGGGCACGGGCGCTTCGGTCTACGCAAGCGCTGGAAAGAGTCGGAAGTGATCTCTCGCGCGTGTACTTCACTCATTGTTTACACAGAGATTTCAGAAGTGTTACCCTTCACTGTGAAGATCTAAACATATTTAGATATACAGGAAATTGCAATGGAAGACGATTTCGATATATCAACAGACAGATTTTTTTTTTCGTAACCGCACGAGAGATCACTTCCGACTGACTGAAGCGCCCATGCCTTCAGATCACTTGGACGTGGCTGTGGTTACAAGAGGTAAAAACTATATAAACTTCAATATTTTCTCACACAAACCGCTCGTTTCGTGTCTTAGGCCATCAATGTGTACTTACATTTACGAGTCATTAAATCATGTTTAATTTGGACTTCTCTGTGCATGCTCTGTGAGGTGGTGACCATAGACCTCCATTATATACTGACAGACAACAACGGTTTGACCTAAAAATATCAAAATTAAAAATACTGCGGAAACAAAGACGCCTACATCTTGGATGCCCTTGAGGTAAGATAAAACATGCCAAAAATTTATTTCAAAGTGAACTATCCCTTTAAGGCCTAGTGTGATCAGTTCTGGAGATGAGAAAAACAAACGTATGCGATCTTACTAATACTAATAAAACGTTACACGAAAGATCATGTTTTGCTAATTTATCACGGCGGGGCTCTGCTAATTCATCATTATAATGACATAAATTTGCTCATGCCTGCTTTCATATATTCAGCTTGGGAAATGTCTCCAAAGTTACAGTCCAGACTGATGGAAATTAAAGTTATAATTCAACTGTAATTGATTTAGGCTGAATAACAATATCATAGAATCAGTCAAATCACACGCATTAAATTAGAAAAACGCCTCAGTCAAGCTACGATCTCTAATGTTCAGCCCCATCTGACCGTCAGCCCCGGTACGTCCCGTAAAGACTGTCTCTGAGAGGGGTGTAGAGTTACCCAACCCACTCGCCTCTGCTCTATTTAAAGCATCAGTTAGTGGGGCAGGGCCATGTGAAACTCCTGTGAGCGAGAGCTGTTGGGAACCAGTGATGAATTATGCACGCTTTTTAGATGGGGAAGACGGGCAAACCCACTGACCTCATTTACTGCAATCTTTTCTCTCTCTCGTTCTCCTCCAGCAAGGAAAGCTCTTTTTTTTTCTTTTTCCTAAATGCTGCTTTTATTCTCTTGCTTTCGACAGGGCATTTTATTATTTGGTTACAGTAGGAAATAGAAAATCCCCTTAATCGTGGCGATGTTCTCTGGCTCTATGCATTATATCAACACTAATCCAGCTGTATTTGTATTTGTAATTTCCTCAACATCTGTCCTAACATGACATTTCATGAAGCCTGTCAGTTAGATTGCATTGTGATTTCATACTTTTTACTTAAATCATATTGTCATTAATGTAATGTAAACCAATAGTAATATTGTTTACATTCTGCAGTTTTGATATATAATTGTAGTACGTGTTGTATTTCTTTTAAAACGTGCTGATTTACATACAAAATTTTATGAATTTGAAAATGGGCTCAAATGTCATTAAAATAATGGATTTTTTTTTAAACGTTTTTGGTGTCATACTCACAAAGAGAGCATTATTTATTTGATCTAAAACTACAGTAAAACCACTAATATTGTGAACTATTGATTTAAAATAACTCTTGTACTGTAAAAAAATATTTTCAAGATTTGTTATCACAATATATTTTCTTTTGTCAAATCAACTTTATAATAATTTATTTAGTTGAGATAACTTATTATTTTGAGTTTCTGATGGTTAAATTAATCTACTTCATTGTATTAACTCACTTTTTTTCCAGTTCAATCAACTTAAAATTTTAAGGCAACAAGGTTACTTACTTTTTTAAGTTAAAGCAACAATATTTTTTTACAGTGTGAGGTATATTGCACATTTTTGGCAAATTAAGTTAAACTATTTTAACTAAAACCATTTTGCGATATTAATATTCCTTACTAATATCTAGTGTCATGATATGCCTCTGGGTAGAAGCTAAATTGAAATGGTTAATTAATTAATTATTGTCATCATCATATCATCTATAAAGACATACATATCCACAGGAATACATATATATGTACCATTTACTTTTGTTTACACTGTGTTGTATAAAAATGGATAAGTACACACACACACACACACACAGAGAGAGATAATCTCACTCAATCACAGAGTCCTATTGACTTTACCTCTGTCTAAATCCAGGATTGCAGATTTTTCGGCCCTGGCACAGTCGACATGGCACTGCATGAATAGTGTGTGTTTCTATTGAACCATTTCTTACATTTTAAATTAGTGCTGGAGATGTGCTTGATAAGACTGAATCCAACCAATATACTGTCACGTTTCGGTCTTGTCTCTGTCACGTTCCATGTCTGTTTAACTCATTGTGTAGGTTTATATAAATACATAAAAGCCGATTTTGATTTTAATCTTGCTCTGTCTGAGCTCAATCTAGTGGTTTTCAGGAAAAGAAACGTTAATCCTACGGCTACGCTTTATGTAGGTGTATTAGGGTTGGAGAGTCTGTCATGTGATTCCCTGTTTGTCATGTGATCCTGCCATGTGTCTTGTCATTGGTTAATCGTCTGTTCATTGTTCTCAGGAGTCCCTTGTCTTGTCATTATTCTGTGTATTTAAGCAGGGTTCCCGCGGATCCTTAAAAAGTCTTAAATTAGATTTTTTTAAATATAAGGCCATAAAAACTCTTATTTTTACTTATGAAAGGTCTTAAATTTTAGATGACACTTTGATTTAGTCATATCTCAATGTTTTCCAAATTAAAAATATCTTATTTGCGCACGTATTATTTTTATTAGCCTATTCTATCTTTGTGGATTTGCTTGTTCAAATTTGCTTGTTACCAACAAAACGTTGAAAACATCGATATATATATATATATATATATATATATATATATATACGTGCTATCAGGGTTTCCGTTGTCCGGTAATTACCGGACATTGGGCGGGAAAAAAATTAAATGTCCGACAAAATTAAATCTCTCCGGTCAAATTGTCCGATTAAAATTGCCTAATAATCCCGCCCCCTACCACAATCTGAATTAGAGAATAAGCCTAAAATGTATTAAGCAAAAATACACCGTCATTTGGCTATGTTATAAAGGAACAGGCTCTACCATTTGAATGTTATTAAAGACGGCACATGGCACACACTTAAAATCCGGAGCAAATGGATCAATTGGTTAATAACGCTCCAAGTTATTAATTCGCGCTCGTGTACATCTTATGCCGCTCTGTCACACGGCCAGTTCAACCTCGTAATCAATAATAAAATCACTGTTCCCGGCGCTGGGTCGGGAAAAAAAAAAATCTGCATGTATTTTTATTTCACTTTTAGGTCAGACCACAGCCTTATCTTGCAAAGAACTAACTAATTAATTATTAGGCCAGATTTTGATAAGCCTAACTGATTTTTGCGCAGCGCCCAATATTAAAATTTAAATTGGCTTATATCATCTGTAGCTACACAAAAAAAAAACTAACAAAAAATGTAAAATTAAACAAATCAATGGGCCTATTTATATAAATAAAAATAATCACACCAATGTGTTAAATTAAATACATTTCGGTACTATTAGGCCACCAGACGCCGATATCTAACTGAATTTTTGCGCAGAGAGCACGTGCATGACAATTTAAATTGTCTCAAACTTAAAAAAAAAAAAGAATTGCTTTCCTTATCTAGCCTACAATTCTTGTGAGTTCACCTTCAAGAACACGAGTTTGGACAAGTCTGAGGCTTCAGACACATGCGGTGGTTTCTTGAAAGCAGGCCAAGGCGGAGAAAACCCTCTCTGCGCTCGCAGACTCGCTTGGGGATGCTGAATACAATGCAATCAACTTTAGTTAGACGGGGACGTGGAGTTTTCTCTTGGTGTGAGCGGAGCGGAGCGGGAAATAAGCCGACGCTCCGTCCTTTTAAAAATGCCGCTCTGCGCTCTGTCCAAGATCCGCTCACATGCTCTGCTGCGAATCAGCAAAAGTCCTCATATGCGATTTCAACTAAATCTATCCAGAGTGGACCAAGCTCGCCAAGATAGCCTGTGTAATCCCTGTCTCGAGTGTTACTGTAGAGCCAGAGAGGGGGTTCTCACTGCAGAATAGGATCAAGACGAAGCAGCGAAGTCGCCTTGCAGAGAACAAGGTTACGCGGCTTATGCGCATTGCAAGTTGTGGAGAGACGCTGCGAAGTTTTGATTTTAAGTCGGCAGCTGCACATTTCAGCACTGCAAAACAGTGTAAAAAAGTAGCCTAAAATTACGCGAGACAGTGTTATAGGGCTAGTCATTTGTTTGTTCCAATTAATTTGACAAGGTGGCCAATTTCAATGTTACCAGCTAAATGAGACGCTACTGAGGGTGTATATCATTAAGTTCGCTTGAGTAAAAACTACTATTCAGATATTGTATGTGGGGAGGGGGGATTGCTTTGTTAAACTAATGTGAAACCATAGCAAAAACAATTGGCGTTGATTGACGCCAATCGGACGTTCATGTTTTCATGGTTTCCGTCTATTTGAAAGTTATGCTAATAAACATGTTGCATTCTATACGGCCTGATTATGTCATTTTTTAAGTTACATAGCCTGACTCCAGTTTTCCTCAACTTGACTAATTAAGAGGCGATATTTGACCGGCATATCATCAAAATGTCCAGTAAACTAAACCTCTGCCGGTCACTTTTGACCGGCGCCATTTTTTCAAGCGGAAACTCTGATATATATATATATATATATATATATATATATATATGTTTGTCAATATTGCACACCCCTAATGTATGGTATTAATTTTGATTTCTTTAGGTCTTAAAAAGATCTTAAAAAGCCTTAAATTTTACTTTAAAAAGTGTGCAGGAACCATGTTAAGCCATAGATATCCATATAAAGCTAGGTGTCTGACAGCAGAGTCTTTATCGTCATCACCGGCGGCCATCTTGTCACATGCAAGCTGATGTAAGATGAGTGATCAGCACGAACAAAAATACTCTTATCTTGCTGAAATCTTGACGGATTTAAAAACGTTTTTGGTTCTTACAAACATTATTAACATGGCTATAATTCTGGGTGATTATTTATACACTTATTTTTCATGAGTATACAGTGTCATAACTACATCTCTGACGTTTATAACAAACCAACTTGTTTAAAAATCGGTAGAAAATTGAGCAAGTTATGGTTATTTAAAAAGTACATGCACCATTAAAACACATGTTACGAGTGAGCGAGCTGCCTGTAACAAGATGGCCGCCAGGTGCGGATGTCGACCTCCATTGGCCATAGATTGGCCATATCTATGTTTTCCATGTGTCTTTGTCAAGTATTGTTTTCCGTGACCACTGTTGCGTAAGTCACGGTTTTGTTTCAACTGCACTTGGGTTCTCTTGCTACAACTTGCCTCCGGTGGATCCTTACATATACCCATTAAACTCTATTGCTCTTTCTCCTGTCCTCTAAATTTCTGCGTTTCTCTAATGTTTTATAATAGTTGCACACTGAAGTTTTTTAAGTATTTAACTCTATTCTTCAACCCTAATACACCTCCATAAATTATAGCCGTAGGATTAACGTTTCTTTTCCTGACAAACCACTCTTAGATATAGCTCAGACAGAGCAAGATTAAAATCAAAATCGGCTTTTATATATTTATCTAAACCTACACAATGAGTTCACGAGAACCTCCTGCTCCTACAACAGCATGAGCAGACGTGTAGGACGTCTATATCAGTTTTAAGCCAACGTGAAATCAATTCTTTTTTTAAATATATATTTATTTGTGCACAGTTAATCAGTGCATGCTATTCTAAGTAATATCTTTGTGTTCTTTCATTCAATTGTAATAACTTGTCAAACAAGTTTCTTTTCTGGGTGACCTGGCATCCATAGATTATAGATCATCAATAACATCAAGCTTTTGTTATTTCTGTTAAATCTTTGATATCATGTATTTAAATATATTTGTAATTACAATAGAGTGCCGAAGTGATGACGCGCAACTCGGATGTTAGCATCGCATGGGTTCCCTCCATCCAAAAGCTATGCATTTTCCCCATAGACTTTTGGAAAATCGCAAAAAAATAAGATCTGCGTTCAACAAAGAGTTGCGACCCTTTCACGTTTTGTCTGTCAAGATAATCTTTACAAGTTAATCCAAAATGTATAGACCATTTTGCAAGATGTAAACAAAACTGGTCCAGAAGCACTTCCTGTTTCAGTTTTTTAACACTACATAAAAACTGGGATAAAATACAACCAACTTTAAAAGTGTTAAACATATAACATATACAACATATAAAACTGAATCAAAAAGTTTAACAAACATCTTTAAGATTTTTTCTTTACATGACAAATAAAGAAAACCGTTACAAACTGAAACAGGAAGTGTTGTTTACATCTTGCAAAATGGTCTATACATTTTGAAGCCTATATAACGTTAAAAAAACCACAATCTGGTTATAACTGGTGTTTATGTCAAAAATATTTAGAGCCTTTGTTCACCACAGACCTTATTTCAGGAGATTTAGCAAAAACCCATTCAAAAATCCCATAGACTTTAGAGCGAGGGAACCGGGAGTGCTAAATGCTAACTAGCTTCCGCGTTTGGCCTACAAAGTGACGTGATAACTTCGGCACTCTATTACAAATTTGTGAAGATAAAGTTGCAATTTAATACTTAAAATGTATTGCCTTTAAATGTAATATTGAATAACACAATACAGTTAAAATAAGAATCAAATACTTTACATGTGCTTTAGTATGTTAGTCAACATCCAATTTTAAGCACACTTTTTTAAGGGTTATAATTATAAATGCCAACTTTAAAATACCTGCCAAACATTTAATGTGGATTTATTCTCTCAGGTTCAATCTCAGGAAATAATCTATGCTATAACAATCATGGAAAGAGTACTAATGTCTGATGAGAGTCAAATATTCTCATTGTGGCACACTGGCACCCGTAGCACCATCTGCTCTTCTCCTGCACAGAAATCTCCAAACCGAGATAAAGCGAAGGAGATAATTAGTCTGCGTTTAGAGTATATGGTATATTTCCTCTGCCTGTGTGGAGCTGGTGTTATTGTGGAGCGTAATGAATCTGGGCAGTGGTGATACATCTCTACACACAATATGGCGGTATTACACTGATGTGTGAGGGAGACACACACACACACACACACAGCATCATCTAAACAATTTTACCAGAATGTGTGTGTAACCGAGAAATCTAAATTTGACCATGCAGCACTCGTACCCACTCTATAAGCGTCATTGAAGCCTTAACAAGCCTGTCTGATTAAATGTGTTGAGAATGTACTTAAAAAAAAATGAATGTCTGCTTCAAATTTGACTTGTTTATTCATTTGGCAGACACTTATAAGGATTTTTTTAAATGTATTTAAGGGGTGTCAAGCAGCTTCCTGCACAAATACTGCTTCACGTTACTAATTGAGTTTGTTTTTAGCATGCTGCTAAGCTAATGCCACAATACATAAACACACACAAATATTGGGTAAAATAATAAATTTTTAATTCCACTGACTGAACTATATTATTTATAGATACAATAAAATCCGCCATATTGAATTTTATTTTCAATTAATTCTTTGCTTGCCACAAGAATATATGCTGCTCTGCATTAAAAATACATTTTAGAAACCCTTAAAGGGTTAGTTCACCCAAAAATGTAAATTATGTCATTAGTGACTCACCCTCGTGTCGTTCGAAAGATTTACGTTCATCTTCGGGACACAGATATTTTAGATTTAGTCCGAGAGTTTTCTGTCCCTCTATTGGACGGTATACTGTCCATGTCCAGAAAGGAAATAAAGACATCATCAAAGTCATCAGTGACATCAGTGGGTTAGTTACAATGTTTTGAAGCATCGAAAATACATTTTGGTCCAAAAATAACAAAAACTCAGACTTTATCCAGCATTGTATTGTGTTGTGGATCCGCGTTCAGTGACGCTGCTGACGTAAGACGCGGCTGACGTGCGTCTGGTGCGAGTGAGCTTCGGTTACAGTCTGAGGCCCCGTCCACACTACTCCGTTTTCGTTTAAAAACTGAGACCTTTTGCTACGTTTGCATCTCCCGTCCAGACCAAAACGGGAAAAACGAAGACCTAAAACAGAGAAGTTTAGAAACGCTGCAGCTGCGTTTTTCGTTTTGAATCTCCGGAGGGCGTTTTAGTGAGGACGGGACAAAATGGTGGAGTTTAGAAACGCTGACGCAGAGGCTGACGCTCGGCTCTATGATTGGGTGTCATCAGTCATGACGTATCCTTCCCTGATTCGCCAACCACTGCTTACACCAGCACGCGCATGCCCAGTGTTGGTGAATGGTCACGTGATCCGCGTTTTCAGTCGTTTTACGGAGATCATTTCTAATTCGCAGATAAAACGCTGGTGTGGATGGAGATCGTATTCGCTTTAATTCTCCGTTTTTAAACGAAAACGCAGTAGTGTGGAAGGGGCCTTAGACGAGCGCATCCTGAAGACAAAAAGGCTGATGAGGGAGATGCACTCTCTACAAAACAATCTTCACAAACATGTCTAAGGATTTCCACACAGAGGAACACTTGCATGTTTGTCCAGCCATATTTATTTGAACCCGAATACACGGACGCACCAGACACACGTCAGCCACGTCTTACGTCAGCAGCGTCACTAAACGCGGATCCAGAACCAGAAGACAATACATTGCTGAATTCAAAGTTTTTGTTATTTTTGGACCAAAATGTATTTTCGATGCTTCAAAACATTGTAACTAACCCACTGATGTCACATGGACTACTTTGATGATGTCTTTATTTCCTTAGGACAGTATACCGTACACACAATTACTGTACAATGGAGTGACAGAAAACTCTCGGACTAAATCTAAAATATCTTAAACTGTGTCCCGAAGATGAACGTAAGTCTGACGGGCTTGGGACGACATGAGGATGAGTCATTAATGATGTCATTTTCATTTTGGGGTGAACTAACCCTTTAATGCTGCTTTTGTAAGTTCTAACCCTAAGTTAAGCAGAGTTTCACACACTAATTTTAGTCTACCACTACAAAACCCTGGTACAGAGCAGAGTTAACGCTGGTTTTGAGTTTACGGTGTGAAACAATGCTGTGCTAGAATGTACTGTGAGTTGTTAAGCAACAGACAATCAATCATAATTGCTTCACTGCTTACCTCATTAAATATTCATGTGTTTTATTCAGTCCCTGAAACTTTCATGCTGTGTTCAGTTTATATTCAGTGGGGAATCATTAATTAACAATTTTCAGTCACGAGACTGACGCAGAGACCTGGAGGGCAAAATATGCATAGAACTGCACAGAGGCCTCAAGCCACAAATATTTAGATTAGGGCTGGGTATTGAGACAAATTTCACAATTCGATTCGATTTCGATTCACAAGCTTGCAATTCGATTCGATTTCGATTACGATTCGATTCGATTCCATATCGATTATTTTGGATATCAGTTACAATAAATGGCAATTTTTCTCAAGGGAATCAAATCTCTTAACTAATGCTGTAAACTACGGGAGTCTAGTTGTAGCCTATAGGCTTCATTAGCCTAATATGAAGGTAATAATGAACTGTTTTGTAGCTATACAAACACTTAAATTATACTTTTATTTATTTTTATAATAAGAAGATTATATGAAATATAAACATTTAAATGGTGGCTGTCATAAAAAACTTGCCATATTTATTCAAATATGCATTAAATATTGAAGAACACTAACGAGTGTGGACTAACGAGTTTATGTTTCTGAGGTAAATATGACGATGACATTGATTACAAGCTGTTTTACTGACGTCTTTCCACGGTTGAAACGCTGATTGAGCGAATCAATGTGACATGATCCGGATTTGGATAAGTTGTACTCTATCTTTAACACACTTTCAGATGCTCGTTCATGTTTATTTGGCGCTGTGACTGGTATTATTAAGCCGGAAGAGAGATCAGCGCTGCTGCTTCTCCAGAGCGATCTCACGCCACAGCGACAAAACACTATTTATGTTTTTGAATTTCTAAAGAAAATGGACATAATTTGAAAATTGAGACTTTGTTTCATATCAATAGCAACAAAGGACAAAGATTATTGAGATTTGTTGGAAGTGCGCAGCCGCGATACAATGATCCATTCATTCAAATGAAACAGGATGACTAATCGATTCTTGAGATTTAAGAATCGATATCGGTTCGTAAAAATGGGAATCGATTAATATCGAGAAATCGATATTTATTACCCAGCCCTAATTTAGATCACCTCTCAAAAAAAAAAAAAAAACGGATTGTTCCAGTCCTTGATTCTGATTGGCTGATCCGCATTCAAAGCTGTTGTAAATTACTCAACACACACACCTGTGAGCGCATTCCATTAGTGTTACTGCGCAACTGCTGTTTGAGATTCTTTGTTGCTGCGTGTGTTGCTTGGCAGAGGAATGCATGTGTTATAACAATATATTTTGTTGTTGCTGGTGTTTATTTTATGAATAAAATAGATATAAACATTTTTATGGCGTGAACCGTAAGGTTGGTAACTCGGCTCCACAACCCTTAGCTGTTCTAAATTCCCTGTAAAACACGGCTTCGCGGGCCTTATTGCTCTGTTAAATGTACTGTAGGGTAGGCAATTTTCGGAGAGGCTAGCAATAGCATGCTAGCTTTGACAGCATGAGATCCCACCCTCCCCACAGAGCATTTATAGCCATGCCTCCTCCAAAACACATGAACACACACAACAGAGAGACAGTGTTAAATTGCCCCATATAAGCGCATAGTATCACAATAATAATGTACGTGAACAACTTAAAGGACTCGTCTTACTTTGTACCTGACTGCTGCAGATCCATTTCGGCGTTGATAGTGTTGCCATAGAAATGCATCACAGGTTGCTATCTTGTAATTCTGGTAATTACAATTATGACTGGTGTGAATGCACCATTTCTCGTTGTTTTGGTTCAGGAGGAACTGTAAATCTGCTGTTTGTTTGTGTCGTTCGTGACTGTCTGTCTACAACTCTGCATAGCCTTACTGAACGCGCTGATGACGTGTAATGTATCAGAATCTCAAAAAAATTGCATTGTGTAGAAAGCAGCTGACTGAATGAACCGCATGTATATAGGAGGAAAACATATGCCAGTTACGCTGGATGTAAACGTGATTAAAAAAGGATCAGATCTTGAATTAAAGATCGAATTGATTAATCTGCAAAAGTATGTGCATGACATAATGACATAATTAACGACAGACATATATTGTTGAAGCAATATAGTTAAAACGACGGATGTGTGATGGTTTTGGGAAGTTCATTTCTCTGACTATGCATTGCACAATGGCGGTTGAGCAGTGTGTTGCATTGTTGTTCAGGAAACACTCCCGATAACTCTAGAAACCACATAGCAAGATGTTAAAAACACTTAAAACACCATAGCAACAGCCTGGCAACTACACACGCATTGGTGGAGAGCAGGGCACAGTCAAGCGCCTCTCACATCATCGTCAAATGCAAGTAAGGGCCCGTCCACACGAAGACACTTTTCTCTGTATACGTATTTTTTATCGTATTGGCGTTTCGTCCACACGGATCCGCCGTTTTGGAAGAGTGAAACCGCTATTTTTTGAAACCGGGTCCCAGGGTGGATAAATCTGAAAACGACACCCTTGCTTTTTCGTGTGTACGGCCAATTCGAATATTTTGTGAAACGATGATGTCATCACCCCATGTGTCGACTAGTCAGACAGTCACGTAACAGCAACAACAACTGCCGAACTGCTTGTATAATAATATAATATAATATAATATAATATAATATAATATAATATAATATAATATAATATAATATAATATAATATATAATGCGGCAGAAACTTCTGAGCCTCTTGAATTTCTTTATTTATTATTTACTTGAATTTTTTTTTTAGGCCTATACTTTCTTTTGCATGCTATGGTGCTGGTCTGTTGTCTGATAAAGACGTTTCTTATTTTGTAGGGATGGGGATTTAAAGCAAAAATAATATTCGACGATCGATGGGAATTATTTGGTTATTTTGGCTATTCAAAAAATGCACCCCTAATGTTCCACTCCGACATTACATTTCTCTGTAGGTTAAGTGTACGTGTTATATCCATTAAATGAATGTATTTAGTTTGATATTTATGTTTAAATATGTTATTTTTTTATTGAATCTATGTTGATTATGAATAGTGAACCACGTGCAAATGCGCAATAGGCTATGTCGGGAGAGCTAACCACATTAAGTTTTGTTTTGTATAAAGCCCTTCTTTGAAGTGAATTTTGTTTTAATAAATGTTTCATCAACCAGTTACCTGGATTTAATAAAAGAAGCAAATATAGGCTATAGCAGAATATAATCAGGACATGGACGCCCTGGCGCGATATAACTTGCATTGCTCGTGAACTGGAGCTCGTCCCATAAATGAACCGAAACTCAGAAATATATAGAAATCTTGAAATGTCTAGTACGTTTAAACAACATCGACAAACAACAATTTCAAAACGAAAAGAAACATATACTCTCTCTTATAGCCTAATCCGTAGTCAGATAGCAAACTGACATTGAATCAACGTGGAAATATGACATCGAAACAACGTTGATCCGACATTGTTTTGCTCATCGAATTAACGTTGAACCTACGTCAGGCGCGTCATTCTTTCAAAACTAACGGAAAATCAACTTGAAATCAACGCGTTGTTTCAACGTTATGAAAGCAAACCAATTTTCGATTTCATTTAGCTTTGAAGAATGCCGCGTCTGACGTTGGTTCAACGTTAATTCGATGAGCAAAATCAACGTTGTTTCAATGTCATGAGAGACGTCGTTTCCACGTTGATTCAATGTCAGTTTGCTGTCTGGGTATGAAGTGCATTAGCCTACTCCATATGCGCGTTCACAATACTGTGAAGTGGCGAGTCAGCATCATCAACTTCCTCTTTTCAATCAAGAATGACACAGAAAACATTAGTTTATTAATAAACAATTAAAATGTCTATATTTGACAAATTCGTTACTTTTGCCGTTTTTTTGTGGCAAGCTTTCTGAGTCCGCTAACTAATCGAATATCGTGACTCCCTATTTTGTACCAGGCAATTTATGGTTGTTCAATAAAGTTATTGGTAAAAAAGAAAATGAGCAACTGTACGTAATATTATTTCATAGCTTTTTATTTTACTGCCTACAGCGCGCAAGGTTTTATGCGGATGCTCTAAGTCTTCTTTCCGCATTGTTAGTGTATCTCTATGGCAGAATTACAGCGCCACATACTGGTCTGGGATGTCTACTACATCGTTTTCGGTCGGTTTCAGTGGTTTCGTGTGGACGCAGATATTTTTATTTTTATAAAAATATAACAATTTTTATTACAAGATATTTTTATAACAAGACGCTGTCGTGTTTACGGACTTTTTTTTTCTTTTTTTAACGAGAAAAAAAAAACATCGGATAGGGGAAGCTCGTGTGGACGTGGCCTAAATGTCTGCTTTTTACAGGCAGAGTTTTTCCTAAGTATATGTGTCCTGTATCTGGATCCCAAGATGCTACAAGAAGGGGATATTTTAGGGCTGAGGATTTGGGTTTCAAGAGACTTGTTCTGAATTTCGAGTACTTAAGATACATCCAAAATGTGTGAAAATCTTGATTAATTCAGCCCTGCATGTGTTTGTTTTCCTCTCTCTCTCTCTCTCTCTCTCTCTCTCTCTCTCTCTCTCTCTCTCTCTCTCTCTCTCTCATTGCTTGTTTTTGTTTCATGTTAGCTCTATTTGGTATTAAAAGGTTTTCCGTGGGTTGAGAATGGGTTAGATTGATGCAGCCGTCATGGGCAAGGTCACGCAGAGAGGAATTCCACATCAGCTCTTTCTATTATGTGCAGTCATGTGGGGAAGACCAGGCATTTTCCCAGCTTGCAAATGAGCTTTTCACTGGATGTGTGTTAGTGTCACCTTGAATGAGACGGTCGACTGTGAAATGTTTTTTTTTTTTATTAATTAATGAATTAACTGTATTAAATGGCTGCGCAGAATCATTTATCCAGATGTGATGATGCTTCTGCTGGCATTCTGGTACTGTACTTGACAGGTTTGTTTTTATGGTTTGTTTTAGCATTGGTATTTGTCATCTTAAAGAGAAACACTCTGTATTAACTTATTGACTTTTATTAATAACATTTACAAGCATTACACATCATATAATTCTTCAGATCCTGGTGATTTACACTGCAATGAAACTTTGATGCATTTAAATGTACAATCATTTTTCTCTCTTTTAATCTGTAATGCATTGATGCATACATGTTAAAGGCTTAGTAAAGGAGCCATATGGGTCATTGGATAATCATCTCATATTAAATTCAAAACATAAATTGAAATTGCTCCCAGGATTATGTGTCCTGCCACAGGATCGCTGTCCACACTGTTAGAATAATTGCAGCTCTAGCCATCAACCTTTGACATCACTTCCTTGATACAAAGGAAGAATAAGGCGTATGGGATATGCGCCAAATACATTACCATATTCATATTTCAAGTGAGAGATTTTTAAAATGACATGTTTCTATAGAAATGATGTATATATGTTGTTTATTGTTAGATCAAACGGTCTATGTATAATTAATGCATTACCAAATAGAAAAATAAAATGTGTAAAAAAAAAAATACATTTTTAAATGCATAACAACATTTTTTTTTCTTCTATTTGCTAATGTTAATGCATTAAAGGACAACTCCGGCGCAAAATGAACCTTTGGTCTAATTACACATTGTTACCTAGTCAACCGTTATCTAAATTTTTTGTTTTCATGATTGCCGAATGTAAATAGTTTTATCTCTAAAAACAGTTTAGCCTATAACGCTAGTATAATGCTAGTATATAGGGCATAGAGTAATGACAAATAAAAATCGCTTGTTATTACCACTAACAAGGCTCAAAATGGGCTATATGCACGCATAAGTTCCGCATTTGACGTAAGGATGCTCGTCCATTTCCGGTTGTGTAGATTAAAGCGGAGGAAAACCGGAGAAAACGGGATTATGGCAGAGTCTTCAATATTTACTGTCCTCCCGTCTTTGAAACGAAACGTACATACGTTTAGATGTAATTTTATATATAGTTATGTTTATTTAATATAATTTTAAAAAGAAACAAACACAACGAGGGGTGTCTGTTTTATCGGTTTTTGTGACTAACGTTTCATTAGTATAACCATGGAGTATAAAATTCAATATAAATTCTCGGTATTGCATTGGACTCTATGATCGGCGGAAGTTATCGAGCATCCTTAATCCTTCACCGGAAATAACGCCGTGCATAGAGCCCCACAGCAACACGACAGCATAAAAAGAGTCCCTACATTCAAACCGAAGCATTGAGAACTTTGTCAGTGTCCATACAGTTTAATAAGCAGATATTTTATACACACAGTAAATTTCGCGAATTCAGGAAGAAGCCATCTTGGAAAAATAGTCTCTACCAGTCGATCTACGAACGCCAATCCAATTGCGCTGGTGAGATGTGAATAAGGTGATAAGTTGAGCGCGAACAGTAGGCTACGTGTACATATTGAAGACAAGTAAACGGTTTGTGTTTGTGTTTCTTCTGGAAACAACGGATCATATGAGATTCTGCACAGTTCAGCTCACTTGGATCGGCGTTCGTAGATCGACTGGTAGAGACTATTTTTCAAAGATGGCGTCTTCCTGTATTCGCGAAGTTGACTGTGTATAAAATATCTTCTTATTAAACTGTGTGGACACTGACAAAGTTCTCAAAGTTCAAAGTTCAAGGCTATTTTGAGCCTTGTTAGTGGTAATAACAAGCGATTTTTATTTGTCATTACTCTATGCCCTATATACTAGCATTGAACTAGCGTTATAGGCTAAACTGTTTTTAGAGATAAAACTAAAACATTCGGCAATCATGAAAACAAATCTCTGATAACGGTTGACTAGGTAGCAATGTGTAATTAGACCAAAGGTTCATTTTGCGCCGGAGTTGTCCTTTTAAGTATAAATAGACTAGACTAGTTCGTTTGATCTAAAAATAAACAACATATTTACATCATTTACAGCTCTGTTACTGTTAGTGTAAATTTGTAAATTCATATTCATTCATAGACTAATGCTTATTTCTAAACTTGAAAGGTTCATAAATAGTAGGTCTACATGTAGAAAGATTATTAAAATGTTCATGATAACTAATACAATACCTAATATTATAAATGAAACCTATTATCAAATGTTCCATATCAACTTTTTTTATGGCCCATATAATGGAAATTATTATTGTGTTACCAACCTAGCATCTTCTGTCGCTATTGCAAACCGCATGTCCCATGTGATATTGAAATGTAGTTTGTGAATGTAGTTCATTAGATGACCTTGTGAGTCAATAAAGACTGACTCTGAGGAGTTATTTAATTACATAAATGTAATGCACTGGTTATCCTTACTGTGATCACAATACCTTTGCATTTGACAGCGTAATGAGTTTTACTGGTGTATTGCATTACAGGGCCTTAGGATCAGATTCAGATTACACTGATTCTAGACACATGGGACAAAAGTATAATATTATTAATAATATTTGGGTTAATATGTGTCCGTTGGTATTCATTCACACTTCAATACAACCACCTGCCACACAAATTGTGTGTTTTTATTAATTGCTCAATGTGTCAATGCCGTATGAATTTTTCAACGTAGAATTTTAGATTTTTTTTAATCCCATGTCTCAGTTGTGTATTTTTCTTTTCTGTTTCTCTGTCACAGGTATGCACACCAGCATCAGTGAGATTTTGAAGGAGAAAACGCTAAAGTCGTCCCGCCGCAGTTTGCCATGTCTGGCTCAGAGTCAGACACATCCTGAGAACCTCAATCACTTCCTGTCTGTGCCTCTGAGTCCTGACCGCAAAACATACAGTCACAGCGTCAGTGCCTCCTGCACACACATCATACCTCCTCCCACAGGTGAGCGCTAGCAGAGCTTTTCTTGGTCTTTTTAGTTAGATCATGTTAGCAAGCTAACCTATTAGCATGATAGCATATCCTAACTAATAATACACATAACAAACCCTTCAGTGTTTCAAATTCACAATCATAATCTCAATTAATATCTATTACCTTTTGGTGAATTGGTCATTTGTATGAAATTAAAATCTCAATAAGAAATCTCATTCATAGGTTTTCGTATGATGGTTATTTTTAGGGGCAGAGTTGGCTTACTTTATCTCTTAAAGGACATGTTTGGTATTTCACACTTAGAGCCCTGTTTTAAGATTGTTTAGATGGTGAAACTCACCGAGTGCTCTGGGGTGTTCACTGATATGCTCACACAAAAATCGCTGCCAAAGATGAAATGGAGTTGGACAAAAACTACGATACAACCTGTTGGAAGTCAATAGTCAATGTCTCCATTACTAGCATTATACGCTAAACAGTTTTTAGAGATAAAACTCTTTACATTCGATTATCATGAAAACAAATCTCAGAGAACGGTTGACTATTTACCGGTGTTTTATTAGACCAAAGGTTCATTGTTCGCCGGAGTTCTCCTTTAATGCGTTTTAGGGAGGATTGTTCCAGTGCACCTGTGCAACCATTGTGTGCATCCACGAAACCGAAAATTCTCGGTACTGTAGCATGTGTCCAAATTTCAATCTGAACCGTTCTATTTCATCAGAAACGATCTTAAAACAGGACTTTAAGTGTAAAATACCAAACTTGTCCTTTAAAATTTTTCGTATGATTCACATTCTTATATCATTTATCCAAGTAGATGCACTCATGGTGACTCAAGTCCTCCTGGGAAGTTCGTATTTACAAATTGGGGAGTCGTAATTGTGCCATCATGAACTTGCAAGATGGCATAAAATTTGACATTGACATTTACCTCGGTAATTTTACCGTATTATTGTAACGTACAGTAGGGTATGCGAGTTTTTGATAGTTTTATTGTAAATGAAATAAAACACAATTTCATTCATTTGAACAAATTTGCCATTAAAGGAGTAGTTCACTTTCTTTTGCTGATAATTTACTCGCCCCCATGTCATCCAAGATGTCCATGTCTTTCTTTCTTCAGTCGAAAAGAAATTAAGGTTTTTGATGAAAACATTCCAGGATTTTTCTCCATATAATGGACTTCAATGGGAACCAAAAGGTTCAAGGTCCAAAAGACAGTTTCAGTGTAAACTGTTCAAAGGGCTTTAAACAATATCAGACAATGAATAAGGGTCTTAACAAGCGAAACGATCGATCATTTAAAAAATAAATAACAAAGTTTACGTTTTATAAGCTCAAATGCTCTTGCTCTGTTCTGTGATGAGTGTTCGTGACTCTCCTGTTCGAACTCGTTCATCAAAATGAACAAATCTTTTTTTGTGTCATTTGGTTCATTCAACGAACGAAACGAACGGGAAAAGATTCGTTGATTTTGATGAACGAGTTCGAACAGGAGAGTCACGAACACTCATCACAGAACAGAGCAAGGTGAGCATTTGAGCTTATCAAACTTTTTTATTAAATGAGTGATCGTTTCGCTTGATAAGACCCTTATTCGTCATCTGGTGTCGTTTAAAGCCCTTTGAACAGTTTGCACTGAAACTGTCTTTTGGACCGTGAACCGTTTGGTTCCCATTGAAGTCCATTATATGGAGAAAAATCCTGGAATGTTTTCATCAAAAACCTTAATTTCTTTTCGACTGAAGAAAGAAAGACATGGACATTTTGGATGACATGGGGGTGAGTAAATTATCAGCAAAAGTTTTTTTTTTTAAAGTGAACCACTCCTTTAATGCTGTTGCTCAGAGAGCCGGGGTTAAATACGTAACCAGACGTTCTCTTTTGAATTGGAACTTCGACACTTCGTCTTGGTGTTAATGCTACGGGGAAGCAATACACACTATGCCATGCTGAAGGGGTGCCTGCCTCACCAAGCTGTGAATATTCACAGACGACATAGCCCTCAATGATTCTACAGCGCTTAGTCAGAGTCAAAAGTGCGTCAATCCCAGGGCGCATCCTGTGTGACCTGCAAAAGTTTAATAGTTGCACTCCTAAGCCTGGATTTTCAGGCGTTAGTGAAAACCCCAAGCTTCTCTGCTCCATAGCAAGGGAAGACTTGGCAGTTACACCTTCCTCCCTCCCTTGCGGGACAGGCCTCGGCCAGAAGCCCAAGAGGAGGGCTATAATGGGGGGATACACAACACCGACTCAGGCGCCTCACTAACATCTCGGCTGTATTTCTGAGAAGGTTCTAGAGAGGTTACCAAACGGAGCATGTAAGGTATAAAAACCTCAGTGAAACAGACGTAGTGTAATTGTGCGTTCACACCAGGCGTGAATAGCGCGTCAAATTCGCGCCTGACGCGCCTAGGTTGACGCTTGACCACTTTGTGTTAATTCGCGTGTCAAGAGTGAAACTAACGCGCGTAAAAACAAAAGTTTGAAGCGAAATTTACGCGTGTGACGCGCGTCAAAATCGAAATCCGTTGGCGGCCATTGTTTTTGCCGATGTCGATCGAGCATTCATCAAGAGAGTCACCGCTCTTTATTTACTCTGGAGAGCAGAACAGCGGCGTGGGGATCATCGTCGCCGTATTTGTGTCCACCGGACCCTTCTGAGGTGAACCATTTGGCTAGTTTCACCATTTGCTCGCTCCAGGAGCTGCGCTGGATGACGGCCGCTGTCAGCGGTACTTCCGCCTGTCCCGCGCCCAGTTTGATGACCTGTTGTCCCGCATCTGAGCGAGGATCACCCTCGCCCTCATCCATCTAATCTAGCGGTCATTTATTTTTGTTTTGATGATAAATCGAGCCAGCTTCCAAAAGTTATTAACCTGTCCCGTGATTATTTTCTCTCTCACGTCCAGACACGAATTTATGCACATGTATGTTGATTGTCTTTACATCATAATACTATTTCATATAATCTAGATATGGAATTAATAACATTCAATACAAAATGAACATGTCTCGTATATAGAAATAATGTTTTAAGTGATAATAAAACATTTGCTTTGTTGTGCATAATCCCAACATGCATTTAGTCATATTAACAAAATAATTTATTGAAGCATCCAGACACTTCACCACGTGAGCAAGCAGCTCCTGATTGGTTAACACGGCGCCAATTCACGCCAAAGTTCAGATTTTTCAACTCGGGCGGCAGACGCGAATTCGCGTCAAACGCGTGAATGCACAAATGGCACTAACTAAATAATTCGCGCTTAACGCACCACAAGCTCAATTCGTGCAATTAATCTCGCGAACGAGGAATTTTTACGCGCGTAACGCGTCTTTGCATTGAATTAACATTGAAATCATTCGCGCCTGACGCGCTATTCGCGTCCGGTGTGAACGCACCATAAGAGTGAACGCCTACTTAATGAATATAAAAGTCTTAATGGACATAGGATATAATGCAGTTTGTCCAGTTTGCCCACCCCAATGAATCCAATGGGGGAGCTGAGGCCCTACTTAACCCCACATTCAACCGAGACATTCAATTAGTATTACAAACTAATTAATTAATCAGTTTCTTGTTAGTTGATTGTAGTTATTATAATGTTAAGATTACTTTGTAGTTAGAAATTAATTACAGTATTCTAAAGTGTTACCCCTATTTCTCTTAAGAGGGTGATATTTTGCATTTTCCTCACAGCTAAGGCTAGTCACTAGTGAAAGGCCATGTGGTGCCATCAGGACTTGGATAATGCAGGTCATGTACTTGCAGAAGTGTACTACGCTTGTCAGGCAGATTGGAAATGGTTTTCTTTAGGTGTTATAGACCTAACTGAATTTGAAAGGTTGGTTTTTGTTTGACAAAGGACCTTGAATTTAAGCAACAAGCATTAAAAAAAAAACTGCCAACACAAAGTTATTGATTTCATCCCCAGTATTTGTCCACTTTATCTTCTCTTCTCTGAGATTGCTGCTGCAGTCATTAACCCGCATTAGCTCCACAGGTGTGTAGACGAGATGTGAAGGTGCTGGGATCCTTTCCATGTGCTGACACTGCCACAATCCTCTAAAGAAGCGCATTGCATTCTCCCTTGAGTTTACTACCACCCACTAATGGCCATCATTTGGACACAACGCTGCTGCCAGAAGATCTTTTAGCAGAAGCACATGACTTGATGAGCTCAACACAACTGAATGAATAATGGATAATGAGACGGTTGTTCTAAGCCAGCTGATTTGAGTTATTCTGTGGCTTTGGTCCACATGCTCACACAAAGAATCTTCAGGTCTGACTTTTGTAATGACTGTACGACGGCAGAACTGGAACATTACCTAGGGGACTACAGACAATGATGTATTATGCTCACTTAGGGTTACTTCATTCCTGAGATGGCAAAGCTGAATTTTCAGCATCATTACTGCAGTCTTCAATGTCATATGACCTTTCAGAAATTCTGATATGCTGATTAGCTGCTAAATATTTTTTGTGGAAACCACAACGAGAGAGAGAGAGGCAATACAAATGATTCATTTTAAAAGAAAAGTTGCATATAGTACCTTTAAGAATGTTCTGGCACCAGATATATGCTACTTTCTTGCTCAGCCAACACATTTTTTTTAGCTAATTTCCTTGTAGAACAGTCTTTCTCAACCAGGATACTGCAAGGAAGCCCTAATAAGTCTTATAATTATTTACATTAAGTCTGTAAATAAATTGTTGAGCAAGTACATAACCGAGCTCGATTCAAAGCGGTAAGCTTGTAATAATGTTTTTAATTCCAATGGTACTGGTGGATTTCCACGGGAGATTCAAGCATGTCTTTGCGTCATTACGTCAGATCTGTACACATAAAGAAGGAGTCTCGGCTACAATATATTGTGTGTGAGGATGTTGGAGATTTATAGCCTTAACTCACAGCACTTGATATAAACTTATCAATTTGATGGCGGATCCAGAAAGGTTTAAACGACAATCACCGGTGACAACTGGATACTCACCCGTTGTAAAATGCAAAAGAGTGGCTGCAAACAACAAGAGACTGCAACCGGCCCTTGTGAAAACAAGGATAAATATTGGAAGGGCATTAAATGTGGTGACCAATGCTAATGTTGTTAACATTAACAATTTGTGGAAAAAAAATATATAATTTGCATGGTTTGATGTGATATTATAAGCGATCGTTAGATAGCTAGATTTAGAACGTTAGCTTTTTTGCGCTTAGTTGGTCAGAACAAAAGTGGATGTTATTTCTAACGAAATTCTAATGTTGGTCATACTTCCAAAAGTAGAATCTGTGATTGCAGTATCCACACCGGCGCGGTGACTGACAGCCACACACTCTCCTCAAAACATTGGATTCATACGCGCTGTGCCGTGCCGAGGTACAACCCAGGTAAAGTTGACAATTCCGCCAATAACTGCAATTGCAGATTTCGAACAGAGATGGCGACAAAGAGAAAAAACTACAGACTGCACCTTTAACATGATATTAATTAAAAGGCTAAAAATCACTAAAAAATTACATAAACAAGTACAAAACGATAAATAAAACATTTCTAAATGTTTTTTTTTTATGCACCAGATGCACATTTGTATTTATCACAAGTTATTATCATAGAACCCAATATTTCACTCTTTTTTTTTTTTTTTTATATATATTTATTTATCAACTTTTTCAAAGCATTAACAGAAAGCATTAACATAAAGCAGATACAATCAAAGTTAAAGTTTTTCCCCCACAATAACCCATTCCGCCAAAATAAATAACAATATATTACATACAAGTCAAAACAAAAATATCAATAATAATAATATCCCCCCCCCCCAAAAAAAAAAAAAAAAAAAAACAAAATACAAAAAATAAATAAATAAATAAATAAAAATAAATAATAAAATAAATAAACATACATAGCCAATAATGAAATTCTGACATGTTCGTGGTCCGTACATAACTACAGAACAATACCCAAATTGACAATCACATCTAACATTGATCAATAGGTGGGAGAGTCCTCATCTTCTCAAAATATGTAATCATGGGTTGCCAAGTCTGATAAAATTTTTCAACCGATCCTTTCATTAAATATTTAATTTTCTCTAATTTTAAATATGATATTAGATCACATAACCACATTGAGGCTTTAGGTGGATTTGTTGATTTCCACTCCAATAATATTCTCCAATATTTCACTCTTGAACAGACACAGGTCAGGATGCCTATATGGAAGAGAGGGAGGCGGGGGATTTTGCACCTAAAACAGATGAAACGCACCATGTCCAGCAGAAGCCGGTGTCCAGAGGAAAGCTAGAGGCCCGCACGGAATCCATACAGGTACAACATCTCCCTTCTTGGTGGCAACTGCTAAGATGCTACCAACCTATTCCTCCAAATTCATGCTTGGTAATGAATTCAATCTTGAGTAGAGATTTTTTTCTGAAAATGTAAAAAGCATGTCCTTAGTTAAAAAATGAATATAGACGTCAATTTGTAAGACAACAGCAAAAAAACTGAATTCTTCTTGAAATTCGAGTGAGGTTAATTTTTTTTTTTTATCTATGGTTATAAAAATGTGTGTGGTAACAAGCCTTTCCAGTTTTTTTGTTGTTTTTTGCAAAATAAATTACAGTTCTTCCTCAAAAGTGATTTTTGACATTTCTGAGGGTTTAAGGATTAAATCTGAACAGTTCAACACCAGATGGGGTTGTGGTGGTTGCGCAGTGGATAAGACACATGTCTTTGGTGTGAGAGACCCAGGTTTGAATCCACTGTGAGACACCAAAGTGTCCCTGAGCAAGACACTTACATATATACAGTAGCAATTGTAAGTCGCTTTGGATAAAAGCATCAGCTAAATGAATAAAAGTGTAAAAACTATGTAAAAAGTAAGTTCTATTGCTTCATATTTTCTAATAAAATCTAATGAAATAAAGACATGTTCTGATTGTTTTCAGGGGAACAATTTACAAAACCCCTCAGGGTTGATGTTTAGAGATGGGAAGAAGCGCATCGACTACATCTTGGTGTATAAGAAATCCAGCCTTCAGGTGGAGAAGAGGTGCACGTTTGAGAGGAACCTGCGAGCGGAAGGTCTAATGCTGGAAAAGGAGGTATAGAACAATATTTTTAACTAGATGACTGTTGTATTTTAACATCATTTGTTTGGATTGACTCTTATGGCGCTTTTCCACTACACAGTACCAACTCGACTCAACTCGGCTCGCCTCGCCTTTGTTTGGTTCTCCATTGTTTAAAAGTTGTACCTGTACCTGCTTTCGGGTACTTTTTTTGTACCACCTCCGGCGAGGTTCTGAGCGAGCTAAGGCGATCCTAAAATGTGACGTGAAAACAGTGCCGACTGCTGATTGGTCAGAGAGAATCGTCACCATTCACTGCGTCATCATTGCACGCGCCAGATGGAGTATCCAGAATAACCCCGCCATGTTTAAATAGTTTAGCCAGAGATAGTTACTAAACTACTTTTATTATGACAACTCGGAAGAATACGCCATGGTCAAACGAGGAGGTGCAGACTTTCCTTTGTTTGGTGGCCGAAGAGAGGCTCCAGCGAGAGCTTGATAGGGCAACGTGGAACGAAAGGCTTTGACGACTGGGTACTGTTTGTGGTGGTACTGTCTGCAATTGAAAACGGAACGAAAAGCGAGCCGAGTCGAGCCGAGCCTAGGCGAGCCAAGTCGAGACGAACTGGTACTGGTAATGGAAAAACGCCATTATAGTGCTTAAGGAAAGAATACAGATCCATCAGTTCTACCAGAAAAACTCCGGAGGCAAGTGAACGTATGCATACGATTTATTTAACAGTTTGTATGCAAAATGAAATGTTACATTTCTTTGGCGTAGTCCGTAACCCAAGTCCGAAGGGTAGAAGACACTTGCAGTTTCTGCATGAAGATGAAGTCAGCGGCAGAGCGTACCTCTGATGGATGGACAGAGACCAACCCGGTGGTGCTGGGGAGGATGGGGGTGAACAGCGGCTTCAGTTTCTGCAAACGTAGTAATGGGTGTTAAAAGGGCTTAATACTCCATATGTTGAGTGGTGATTGGCTAGATCTGTGGTTAATAAATGACGCGATTAAAGAATGACATGATATTAGAGTCTTCCTGGTAGAACTTGCACTAGAGCTCCCATTTCTTTTGACCAGTTTTGAATTCCAATGGAAAATTGAAAAGCTAGCTCTACTCCAAATTCTTCAAAGTCTTACTGTCTGCAGGATGCTGACTTTAAATGCTTCCTGTCTGAAATGGAACCTTAGAAGTAAAACTCTTCATAGACAGCCACTATGTCTCTCCTAATGTGATGTGAAGACAGGAAACTTGACTCATAATTGATTCTAATAGAGTCTGATGTTAGCATGTTGCTATGGTAACTATATAATATTCTAAGAAACCTAATAATACATATTGCTAAGTACATTTTGGAATACCCTTCATGTAGCAATCTTGCATTACAGTTACATCTCACTTAGTTTTAGAACCAAACTAATGGCTATCAGTCAAGAGTCAAAAAGTCTAAAAGCCTAAAATAGTCCACGAGAGAAGCCAATGGACTGCTTCACAAAGACATGGGGCCTGGCCCACGAGGTGCAAACATTTGACTCTCACCCCACAAGTAAAGAGTAAAGCGGGAGGGGAGCTCCCTCACTGTGATAGTGAGTGCACTCAGCTCTCTCCAGAACCAAACGTGCTCGCTCTACCCCCATTGGCAAGACATGAGCATTCACAGAGGTTGCAGTAGAGAGCTCGCAAGCGGGGCATCCTCACATACCGCTGCCCACACAGCCCCTCCACATGCGAATGATTAGACTACATGGGAGACAATATAGGGGCTGAATACAGATTCCTTCTTCTTTTTCTTGATACTATCTGGGAGGAAAAAAGACTCACATACTTATATGTGGGGCAGTGGAGCCATGGAGCGGTTTTATGAACCAACATGAGAGCAACAGATCCCCAGGAGGATCAATCCCACCCTGCCGCCTCGGCAGCAGCAGGACTGAACCACGAGGTGCCGAAGCTCGAATCTCATCCCTTAAGAGAGAGTCTAGCAAGGGTGGAGATTCCCACAGCGAACGTATCACAATGAATGCATTCAACTCCCTCAAGATCCGAATGCACTCTGTGCAAACCCTTGATTCTAATCACTCTGAAGATTTGATAACGTGCAATCCAGACACCCTTTTCAGGCACTCAGGCCCTTTTGCAAAGTTTTGCAATTTTGTGTGTCTTGTGTGGTTTCTTTGGTAACCAGTGTTCTATATTGTAAGCTGAACACCTGAACTTATCTAACCTACTTTTCTTCTCCCAGATCTGTCATTCTATTTTTATACTGAGCATAACTCTGGCAGTATTTCTTTACCTCTACATCTCTTCCGTAGATGTGCTTGTAATGTCGGAGCATAACTTTTTCCAAACTTGCTAACAATACTCGCTTTTCCCAGTTCTGCCACTTTTCACATATGGAGTCTAAATAAGTTTTGACCAGTGTTGGTCAAGTATCTTGGAAATAGTAATTAGTTACTGATTACTGATTACTTCTCCAAGAAAGTAATCCAATTACTTTACTGATTACTTATTTTCAAAAGTAATTAGTTACTTTACTAAGTTACTTTTCAAAAACATGATGCACGACCTGAATACGCTAAAGCATAGACCTTTCAGCCTAATTCTATTCTTTCTGCATATTCCATCATCTAAAATGTAATCAAATTAAACATTCTCTTTTTTTAAACTTGTTTTATTTGTTTCAATATTTTAACTTTATGCACATTGCATCAAGCAAAAATTCAAATAAATGCAACAGTCTCAGACTAGAAGAAAACTGTTGTTTAGATATTTTCTGCACATTCCACCATTTTAATGAAAAAGACAGCCCGTCTTCTGTTAATATACATTTCTACATATTCCAGGATATAAAATAAATATATTTTGTAAAATCCTTCATTTGAATAGATGTACAAATAAAATAAAATCATGAAAGTCGCTCCTGACTATATTACAGTTGATTAACACTGACATCTTTTAACAGTAAATTGCAGAGAGGAGTAAAAATAGTTGATCAAAACAGAAAATGCTGTTGCATGCCGTATTTTGGCTTCAAGTTTTTTTTTCTTTTTTTTTCTTTCGGAGTTAAACAGTCAGCATGTAGCCGCAGCGGTCATGTCAGACGGGGGAGTTTCACATTAGTGTACCGGCTTGCTGCTTTACGTGTGAGACTGTCTCGTGACATGCTTGCTCAGATTTGAGGTAGAATTTAGACATTCTCCAACGGGGGTCCTGTTTCCAGATCAGGATGCTCTCTGCATAGTACGCAAGTCTCTCTCTCGCTCTCCTCGTCGTGCGCGCGATACGAAGTTTGGACTTTGGAACACAGTCTCGCATGCGCGCTCGCTCTAGATTCCGGGAGATTTTAACTAATTTGCGGTATAACTAGTCAATCACAAATGTGGCTCAACGGTTAGATTTATAGATAAACTCATCTTTCAGGCATTTGACCGACGGGATTGACACTTCAGCGCGAGAAATCGGGGGTGTGTCGTGTGAGCGTGTGTGAGAGTTGGCAGCTCGACTGCTCTCTCCCGCGCTCTAGTCGTCTCTCACTGATGTCGCGGCGCTCATTCATCATTTTTATTCCCGCACGACTCATGTCACGAGACGGTCTGACTAAACAAAATCACGGTCAACTAACGCAGTAACGCAGGCTGTTTACGGGGAAGTAACGGTAATCTAATTACTGTTTTTTCAATTGTAATCCCTTACTTTACTCGTTACTAGAAAAAAGTAATTGGATTACAGTAACGCGTTACTTCTAACGCGTTACTGCCCATCAATGGTTTTGACGCACACAATTTAACAAAGCTGTTTTCAACAAGGTAATAGGAAATGAGGGGCTTAACCTTCAGGAAATGTTGACCCTGTAGGAAAAAGTAATTATTATTTTCTTTTTTATTATTTTTATTTGTTCTGATTAAAAGGAGGCTCAAACCCATGTTAACACTGTAGTTACACTTATAGCTATGCTATGTGATTTTTTGCCCTCTAGGGGCATTATCCGTTCAATAATCTGTTTGAGATTTAGCGTACTTCTTGGCATAACCTTGAAAAACATGAGATCCAAATGTCTTGACAACCTGGTACCCAGTTGGTGCTTGTAATGAACGCACGATGATGGGAAAATATACAGTAACAGAGACAGTCTTTAATAAATAAGCCCCTTCGTCCCTCCAGCTTAGCCTCAGTCAGTTGTTCCTCTGTGTCCGCCATAGACTTCCGGGTCTCTGGATCCGCGTCAACCCTCCACCCCTTCTGCTCCACTGGGCTTCTCCTTCCCTCTGGCTTCCCAGTTGTACTCACTCCCTCCATCTTTGCCTGGTCTGCCGAGCCCCCATCTCCGCCTCTGTCCCGCAAGCCACCAGCTCCACCTTGGGCCTCTACCCGTCTCCGTCAGTCGGTCTCCGGGTTCAGCCCGGGCATTCAGCCAAAGTCCCACCCTGGCTCTTCACACCGTTGGCTCCACAGTGGTGTTTCTCTCCATGACTCCTCCTCCTTCCTGTCTATCACCAGTTCCACACCCTCCTCCAAAGCCCATTCCCTCCTTCCACACTTGAACTATCAATTACAGCGAGTTGATGTGCCTTCCGGGAGTGGGGAGTACGCTTACGGTTGTAGATTCTTATTCTGATATTTCCTTTCTTTTTTGGTTTAGTTCCTGGTTTCCTGCTCTGTTTAGTTTTTGTGATTAATTATCATCAGCTGTATCTTATTTAGTTTATGATTATCCCGTACATATATACTCTCTGTTCAGTTCAATTCTTTTGTCGGTTATTGTGGTTGCATTTCAAATGTATTCCTGATTAAAGGTTATTCTAGTTCATTCTCTTCGTCGTGCGATTGTTTCATGCACAGAGTAATCAACAGATCTAAGAACAGAATGAGAATGACTAATGAGTAAATATGGAAACTAATAATGACTAGAAACACAAGCAAAATGGTAACAGCAAAATACCCTAAAAAAAACCCCTAGTTCCCTGAAGAGGGAACGAGACGCTGCGTTGAGACTCTGTGGGAATGCCCCTGCATGATTGCATCTAGTGCTAGCTTCTGATAGGCTGAAGCAAGTCGATCACAGGCACGCATTGAGTATGGAAGGGCAACGCAGTGTCTCGTTCCCTCTTCAGGGAACTAGTGTTACAAATGTTAAAAATAAGATATTCCCTTATATATTCAAGAGAACTCAAGCTGCGTCGAGACGCTGTGGGAACACCATACCCATGATGCCATAATAGCAAATTGCTGTTCTATGTGAAGTCATTGCGCACACTTAGAAGCAAGCACCCTAGACACTGGAGTGAAGCCTAGATCCAAGTCAAAAAATGTAACAAATATATGTGGTGAGGACCAGCCTGCCGATCACATCCTGGCCGATGACGTCACCTGCCTATGAGGTCTCGTCTCTCCATTGGACTGATTATACACGTGCTTCATGATGCAAGCACACAGGGCCATTCCCACAGCGTCTTACCTTGAAAGGGAACTAAATATAACCCTGACACTGGTAACTTACAACCCTGTTACTTTTTCAATTATTACTATTTATACTGAATTTCATACATTTTACAGTATTTACATTTTACAATTCAAATGTTTACTTAATTACACTGAGTTTTGAAACTGATTCAGGTGCAAAAATTTTATTATTTCATGTACAATTAATAGAAAATAAAACAATCAGCATTTTCTGAAGGTTAAATGCCTCTTTTACAAGAAAAAAAAAAAAACTTCAAGACTTTCAGACAATATCTGGTACCCTCTTTTTGAACAGAGTCTGCTACTAACCAGCTAACTAACCGATACATCTTCATTATATGACTGTTTATAACAGTGGTTCTCAAAGTGGGGTCCGCGGACCCCTGGTGGTCCGCGAGCTAAAGCCAGGGGGTCCGCGAAATAATTTACAACCTAACGTTTTTTTCCATGCTATGAGTCATGTTTTCTTTATCATCTGAAAACATGCTGTTTATTCCTAAGTAACTTAAGCATTTAACATAAAACAATACAAAGTAGACACTTAAAGTTTTCTATAGATAGATAATCTATGTCTTTGCGTCAAGTAGATTCGCTGCTGTTGATTTTGCGGGACGTGCGCCAGAAAGGAGACAGAGAGACGGCATGAACCCGCATCCGGTTCTTTTCTGTATTTTTAAAAGGCATGACATTTTGTAGTCATTTATAATGTAGCCTATACACAAATAAAAAAATGGACACTTTACCGTTTCGGATGATGCACTCTTGTCTTATCTATGACCAACCATAAATAAGAGTATTCCTGTTTCCACTGCTGAGGAAAAATTTCCATGTAATTGCGCGCCGGCGTCTCGCGTGCGCGCACGCACAATAGTCAGTTCTAGCACTGCTACTGTAGATTTGACATTAGAAGTCTGATCATTATCAAAATAAAAGTGCATAGTGACAGGGCCGTACCCACAACTGAGGTTGCAAGGATGCACATCGCGATGATACTGACCTTCTCGTCTGTAAAACACCTTAAAATGCACATGTGTAGATCAAGAACATCAAAAATTCCTATGTGAGGGATCCTAAGTGATTCCTAGCAAGATCACTTTCGTTATCTCAGTAGGCTATTTAGAAATTCCTGCATAGTACCCTGGGTGGAGACCATTCATTTTGTGCAAAAATATTTCATTTGCCGCTCACACATTAACTTTGTGCTCAATAACTGTTATAAATATGAGGGGGGTCCTTGGAATTTTTTTTCCCCTGAAAGGGGTCCCTGGCACCAAAATGTTTGAGAACCCCTGGTTTATAACATGCTGATAATGATTTGTCTTTCACTTTGACAGCCCTCATTAACCAACAGTGATATCCTGTTTGTGAAGATCCATGCCCCATGGGACACGCTGTGTAAATATGCAGAACAAATGAACATTAGAATGCCTTTCAGGTAGAGCTCATTGTCATTGTACTTTGCTATACTTCATACTATAAGTAAATTCAATGTGATTATATCATATATGTATTTTACAGGAAAAAGTGTTACTTCACAGACTGGAAGAAAAAAAATATGGGAAGGTAAGATAATGCTGGTTGATCTTACTGTTCTGTGTTTCCACAAATATGGCTGGGAGTTAATTATTTCATTTTATTTGCATTCTAGTTGTAAAAACCCATTCAGTACATCCATTTTGTTAATTTTACATGCATTTTAATTTGAGTCAGGGACTAAATCAGGCTTGATTTAATTTGCATAAGAAAAGAAAACTTTAGAGGTGACTTTTATTTTGAAATGGAGAAACTACTAAGAAACTACCTGTTGGTTTTTTTTATTTATTGGAGACAATAACACAATGCAAATGTATCTCTACAGTCAATTTCAGCTGAGATTTCGTCAGATGAAAAGCTGGCTACCAAGGAACCCTATGAAACTGGATAAGGAGGCGTTACCAGATCTGGAGGAAACAGATTGCTACACCGCCCCCTTCAGCAGGGCCAGAGCGCACCAGTATGTTCCTCTTTCATGACCTCTTTCATGACCAAATATCATGTATTTTTCAAAAAATCTCATAGGCCTACTTTATGACAGAACAGATGCCATTGCATGACACCTTTTGCTTTCTGGAAATACGATACTGCAATTAGATAGCTGAACACTGAAGCTGAAACTACAATTCTGCAACCTTCATCAACCAATGGACGGAATTCAGCCTCAGCTGACCCTTTCATTGCAGATTTTATGATGGAAGCACTTTAGATCATGTACTTGATGTACTTGAACTTGATGACTATTTGTGAATGCACTGAAGTTACTGCTTGCTGACATCCACTTTACAGATCAGAGAACATTTTAAATGCATGACCTCATAAATCACTGTGTCCTGAGGTAAAATTGTTTTTTGTTAAGGAGGTGCTATTAGTAAGGGTTGAACAGAGGTTTTGTATGCACAGAAATGTTGGAATAAGCAGGGTTTATTCTTTCTTTTCAAAATAACTTTAAACAAATAATTGATCATAAAATATTTAAAAAGATCTTTCTGCAGAGTATCATTATAAAGAGTTTTAGACCGCAGCAAAAGGAAGAATCTCATCTTTTTGAATATATAAAACAGTATTATTTATATAATTTATTAACATAGCTTTTATTATTTATTATCATTTTCATTTTAAGTTAAGTTCTAGTAGTTTTGAACTTTTGTCATTTTTAGGATTTGGGTTATGGTTCTATTTAGGTTAGTGTTACTTATTTTTTTCCTGCCCATAAATTTAGGTTTAATAATTTAGATTCTGGATCTTAGTGCTAGTGTATGATTAAACATTTTGTAAGCTTTATATTCTAAAAGCTGAACGCATGCAGACACACTTTTGGCAGAGGTCTAACGTCCTTGAGTTATTGAGTATTGACAGGCATGCATAGAATGCTATCTTAGTATTGCCTTAATGTAGTATTTATAGCTTCCGGAAGCTGTTTTAGAATGTTGTGGAGGAATTCCAGTGAGGAAAGTCATTTCTATTCTCAGAACAAACAGAACTCTATAAAGGCAATTCACATTAGCACGTTTAAACTTTATTTATAATCCATCCACCTCAAGATGCTGATTAGACATGGCATGATTATTACACTGGTGTGCCTTAGAATGGGCACAATAAAAGGGCACTCTAAAACGTGCAGTTTAACTCTATTGGGAGGTGGAATGTTGGTCCACCCCTTTTCAATGGCTGTTCGAAGTTGCTGGATATTGACAGGACTTGGAACACGCTATCGGACCCCTGGACCCCGTCGGACTCCCCAATACAGTAAAACTACACATTTTAGAATTGCCTTTTATGAATAACGTCAGTCATCCGACCGGGTAGCCTAGGCTAGCCTATATTTTTTCTTTAACTCTAATGCAGTTGGAAATGAACAACCAGTCTAACAGATCTAACAGAAATTAACAGCTGTCTGTCAAACAAAAATGATTACAAACCGAATAAAATCATTCACTGTCACACAGGCAAATGACAAATGGCTTAAAGGAGAACTCCGGCGAACAATGAACCTTTGGTCTAATAAAACATTGGTACGTAGTCAACCATTCTCTGAGATTTGTTTTCATGATAATCGAATGTAAAGAGTTTTATCTCTAAAAACTGTTTAGCGTATAATGCTAGTAATGGGGGCATTGACTAAGTAAAAAGAAATCGCTAGTTTATACCATTAACAAGGCTCAAAATAGCCCCACACTAACACAGTGACATAATGAGGGTCCATACATACAAAACGAAGCATTGAGAACTGTGTAAGTGTACAGACCGTTTAATAAGAAGGTACTTTATGAAGACAGTCCACTTTGTGTATACAGACAGTTCGTGGTTCGACTTGTCGAGACTGTTTTCCAAGATGGCTCCTGTCTGTATACACGAAGTGAACTGTGAACTGAAGGGTCATTTTGCGCCGGAGTTCTCCTTTAAAGTCGTTGAAAATTAAACTGAAGTTGGTAAGCTCTATGAAGTTCGATGAACTTCTGAACTTTATGAACGGCGTTCGGGGATCGACTTATCGAGAGTATTTTTTAAGATGGCTCCTGCCTGTATACGTGAAGAGAACTGTCTTCATAAAGTATCTTCTTATTAAACGGTCTGTACACTTACAAAGTTCTCAATGCTTCGTTTTGCATGTATGGACCCACATTATGTTACTGTGTTAGTGTGGGGCTATTTTGAGCCTTGTTAGTGGTATAAACTAGCGATTTCTTTTTACTTACTCAATGCCCCCATTACTAGCATTATACGCTAAACAGTTTTTAGAGATAAAACTCTTTACATTCGATTATCATGAAAACAAAACTCAGAGAACGATTGACTAAGTACCGATGTTTTATTAGACCAAAGGTTCATTGTTCGCCGGAGTTCTCCTTTAATAGCCAAACAAAATATTAATAAAGTGTAACAACGTTTGTGACTCAGCTAAATTCGCTTTAACATAGTCCTCTCATCTTACATTTACTCTTCAAAGTCGTGATTAAAACGTAGAAGAAGCAGATTTTCGAAACGTTTGTCCGACAGTCGATTGCTCCTGAGAGGAAGAACGAGACTCCTGAGGCTGAAAAGTCTCTCCACGGGTGCGCTGGAGGGCGGTGGGGTATTGAAGCGCAGAAACACTGTCTTGGTCCTGGGGAACTTGTTCAACATTTCGATCTCGACACCTGAATTAAAATACTCAGCAATTTCAGTGTCCAACATCTCTTAGACCTGTCTGTCCTCCGTAAATGAAAACGGCGTCTCCTGACGGGTGCAGGTGGCAGTTCCTCAAGCAGCGGATGCTCCAGCGCACGGCACTCGGCAGCAAGCAGCACCTTGGCGGCGTCTTTTGTAGTCTTATCTTTTATCCAGCGCAGTTTGAATTTAGGAATGGTCACTGCAGCCAGTCCAGCGTGGATGCAAAGCGTGTCTTTATGGCCTGCAAGATACAGGCAGGCATATCGAAATTAGTTGTGTAAATCTTAGCAACAGTGTTTTAGTAAAGCTTGTAAGATATGAGCAAATACAACAAAAAAAAACAGACAAACAAACTATTTTACCTCAACTATAACATCAGGCAGGCCAGATGTCATCTGGGAAAGACTGTCTTTTAAATCCACCGTTTTTGCCATCAGGGCCTCCAGTGTCGGCAGGATAGTTCCATAAAAGCAGTTTTCCTCCACTTGAAGAATGTCTGGGGCTACGGCCAGCGGTTTGAGAATCACACAGTACTCTTTAATAAACTGGTACTCCCTGTCAGTAATGCACCTGATGCCCAGCTGGGTGCATAAGTTGTGCAGGTCAGTGATGGGGATGTCCATGACCCTGCACAAAACCTCATAAAAAGAGTTCCATCTCGTTGTCGTGGGAACAAGGAGGTTTCTCCTGCTGAATTTTTCCACAGTTTCTTATGCAAATGCTTATCTGCTCGCTTTGGTCCAGAGTGCCGAACATTTAGCAAGAACACTCTTGTGCTCTTGTGTCACTGTTGGAAGACAGCCATTTTTCTATGTCAGTGGTGGATATCAGATTTAGCTTATGAGACGCGCATCTCTGGTGAGCAGGGATACTGATCACAGCACATTGTTTATATTCTCGAAAGTGACACTTTCACTTCGATCTTCCTCTTCCTCTGAGTCCGAGGCCGTTTTGTGAAACACCTTGAACGGCTCAACAAAATTAGATCCATTGTTTTCCCACCAAGGCCATATGACGTATGAATTTGCACGATCTCCCCTGCAACTACCATACGTGTGCCGTCCTCTCATCCGCCTATGCGTTTGCAGCTTTCCCCCGCTTCAGAGTGGATGGATGTATCCAGTGTGCCGTCATTCCCATGAAGCTCTTATTATTAGCTGTCCACAAATCTGCCGTGGTAGAAACAAATTGCAGTTCTTCAAACGTTTTTTTTTTTTCAGTTCTTTCTCCATGTCTGTGAAGGATTTGTCCAGATAGCTTGCAAATGTTTTGCGGTCAGGCACGGTTCCCTCTGTGTTACGTGTAGTTGGGATTTTACTGATTAATCTATGGAAAGATGGACACTCCACATTTGTAATTGGATAATACAGTCTCATCCCAAGATGTCATACAACTGACGCTTTTGACAATACTTCAACATCTGCCGTTTTAGGGTACCCTTAAACGTCGGTTAGATGATGATCCTGGGGCATCATCCAACTGACGCTTTACCTTTAACGTCAGTCAGGTGACGGGGTAGGTTTAGGTCTGGGGTAGGGTTAGGATTAGATAACGTCATCTAACCGACGTTTAAGGGTACCCTAAAATGGCGGATGTTGACGTATGGTCAAAAGCGTCAGTTGTATGTCGTCTTGGGATGAGACTGCGCTGAATTGGAAGCATCTCCGCAACTACATAACTGGCCACAAGTTTGTGAACTTCACTGATGGGGACTGTTTTATCGGTGTTAAAACTCAAACGTTGTTGCTTTGGAGCTGGAGCACCACCGTCATCCTCCTCAGCAGGCTTTGCTACCAGAGTGATAGATTGGTGTTTGGATGTGAGATGATTTTTAAATTTGAGGTAGAATTTTTGGCGGGCGACAGAAGCTTTTCACCAACGCAAAGTGTGCATTTTACTGTTATGTTCTTTTCCTTTTCGTTGACAAATTGAAAATAATGTGCGTACTCTGTCCTCTCTGCCATCTTGCCGGGAGTTTGAAAAAACACACACAGGGGGAGCAGGGCACAGTCGTATCACAGCCATTGACTTTATGATTACAGTGCTTCGTCTCCATTGATAAATCCGCAGGTGACACAGTAGACCTAGGCATACTACTGTCGGACAAAAAACAGGCTGCAGTCAGGATTTTCCTTTCCTTAAAATAACGGATTGCTTTTTTAAAAAATTAAAAAAAAAGTTACTGATTACTTGATGCGTTAAGTTACACATATCACGAAAAAGGTAATTAGAGTACTCTGACTCGTTACTTTATAACACGTTACCCACAACACTACCTAAGGCACACCTTTGCAATAATCATGCTGTCTAATCAGCATCTTGATATGCCACACCTGTGAGGTGGATGGATTATTTCAGCAAATGAGAAGAGGTCACTAACAACGATTTAGACAGATTTGTGAACAATATTTGAGAGAAATACTGTAGGCCTTTTGGCCATGGCTAGGAGGAAGCCAGTGTAATGCACATGATATCAGTCGTAGTCTATCCTACATGACAAATAAAAATCATGAACAAATTACATACACTGGACTTGAGTCAGGGGTGTTCTCTGGAGCTTCTGAAATGCCCTGTGGGGCATGAGCTTAACTCAGTGTGGCCCTCGGGGGCTGTTGAAATGCCCTCTTGGGCTGCAGGACCAGACACTGGACTTGACTCAGGGGAGCTCTAGGGGACTGCTGAAATACCATCCAGGACTGCAGGAACAGACCCTGGACTTGACTCAAGCGAGCTCTAAAGCCTAGTTCACACTACATGATTTTAAAATGTCGGGCTGAACTGTGCAGTTTACACTACATGACTTGCTCTCAGTGAAATCATGAGTGTTCAAGTTGTTTAGCTGTTCACACCACACAACACAGCGTGATTGATCCACAACAGGACGTAACTCACTACACGAGTTAACAACGCACTGCATAGAGATACAACCACGATCGGATGATAAGAGCATATCATTTGTGACTCAATGAGAGCTGTTTCAGTACTATAGTACGGTCTAAATCCTGAAAATAATCAAACAAATAACGAATTGACAACAACACGATTCTATCTGGTCTAGAAACCATGTTTTGTCACGAAAAACCACGCAATAAAACGAACCAGAAATGACGCGAAACTGCAGAGAAGAACACAACACGCGAATATGGACGTCAGACAGAAACTAGTGCTGCACACTGTTTGCTCGACGATATGCTCTGAGAAAAAAAAATGCAAAAAAGAAAAAGTAAGATTTACCTGGTGTCCTCAACCCATGCGTTGCTATGATTGGCTGTACTCATGACATCACTGAGATTGAGTCGCGCGACTGCTCGAGATATCTAGCATGCTAGATATTTTTCTGAGCTCGGTGACCTGTCTGCGAGCTGTCTTTGATGCGTTGTTGGCTCTTTCACACTATCGGATTGGCGAGTGTTAATCGTCCGCTAATCGCCCGCGATTTGCACGCGATAACACCCTGACTTGTCGGCGACTCAACGATTTGCAAATCGGGCTTAAATCGGGCTTAAAATCACGTAGTGTGAACTAGGCTTAAGGGGCTACTGAAATACCATCCAGGACTGCAGGAACAGACCCTGGACTTGACTCAAGCGAGCTCTAAGGGGCTACTGAATGCCCTCTGGGGCTGTAGGAACAGACACTGGACTTGACTCTGGGGAGCTCTAGGTGCACATAAGTACATGTACTGAAAAGTGCACATAAGTACATGTACTGAAAAAAAATAGCAACCCAAATTTTTTATTCTGATTCCTTTCTTTTTATTTTGAGGTGAATGACCTTAACATGTTGTTGATATGATTCATGAGGGAAAAGAAGCCATTCTTTAATATATAATTTTTTGTCTGTATACTGCGACAGCTGGGAGTAATCCACACAATCTGCTCTGAGCTTGATGTGTTGGGTCAGCTCAGCTACAATCCTCTCTAATTTGATATTTACACTGACACACTAAATATCTGCGTTCTGATCTCTAGGCTGCTGTAGCGTATTCATCTTTACTCTATTCAGTAAAGTACTGTAGATGAATGCATCCAACCTATTACATATTTGTGTATTAAAACAATGTACTTTACTTTCTTTTAGCTTTACCATCAACAACAGAGAGACATTTTTCTCAAACTCAACCAGAAGCAGAATAGTACATCATGTACTACAGCGAACAAAGTATGAGGACGGGAAGTCTAAGATGGGTAAGAGGTCAGCTTAATCACCCCTGAAACCATCTTGATCTAACATGTCATGCACATATTTTTCCTCGCACTTTCTATTATCCATCTATATCATATACATAATGATATATCATGTCCTCTCACACATCATCTTTTTATTCAGTATTTTTTTATTTTAAAAGACTATAGTCATTTACAAAATTGGTTAAATTGTGAATATAATTTATGTTAAGGTTTTTTTTTTTCGTTTTGCTCAGACAGTGTGCTCAGACAAACACCTCCCAAGAAAATGTGAGGAAATCACAAGGCCATCAAAATATAGATTATAGTTCTAGATAGATAGATAGATTATAGGATCCCCCCCCCCCCCCCAAAAAAAAAAAAATCTTTCTGTCAGTCCTCCTGTTTTAATGTCACACTCATGCCCTTCTTATTTGGTTTTCTTGTCTGCCTGCTGTTGTCGTTTTCGACTGATTAAAGCTGGTCTTGCAAGTTGGATTTTCATGTTAATAGATTAATAATGACCGCCCACTCGCTCAGGCCAGATTATATTGGGAGAAGAACTCTAAATCCCCTATAAATCCTGCTTAATCATGCCACTGCAGCTCAGTTTAATGTCCTAGTGAACTCAAAACATCGTCAGCAAAAGAGACATTGTTTACAAATCTGGTGAGTTTTAACCAAATGAACCATAATAGTAAATAATAGTCTAAACTATTAACAAGACGCTGTATCATGATTAGGGTTGGGTATCGTTTGAATTTGAACGATTCTGATTCCGATTCCGATTCCTTGTTTCGATTCCGGTTCCTAACGATTCTCGATTCCGATTCTTTTAAGAGGCAGGGTCAAAAAAGTTTAGCTAACCTTGCTAACCAACGGTCTTTCTGAAGGAAATACTCCTTCTGTAAAAATACTCCTTTTGTCACAAATTTTGCATTTTGCCGAGATTTCGTTATTTTTAGAAAAGTGAAGCCACACTTTGGACCGCCAATGTAAGCTACTCATGTTCGACTCGCGCGGTTATGCTAACACTTCCGGTAGACGCTTCTTCGTTGGTGTTGTTCAGCGGTTTCTTCTTCCGCTCGGCGGACTGTGAATATCGAAACTAGGAATCGAAATTTTAACTTTTGAACGATTCCGGGAAAAACGAAAAGTTAGTCCCGGTTCCAATCGATACTCGATTCTCGATACCCAACCCTAATCATGATTGTTGACAGTATGGGAATGCCTTCAGTGTTGGCCAGTGTCTGAAGCACATAGACAATCACGCCAATTCTATTGGCTGACAGTGGTCAGGCGATGAATCGTAGAAGCATCATCACGACCATTAGAGTTCACTTACATCATGGAATTCCCAGATTCTGTTTACTCGAAGAAGCATTTTCAGCACAGCAACGCAGTGTCTCATTCCATCCTCTGGGAGCATTACCTGAGACATTGCCATTTGAGTGAACTCAACGGTGCGCCATAGTTGCTGATGCTATGGGAACATTAATATCCTTGCCACCATACTGAAATATGCTTGCCTAACAAGATTGTTAAAAATATGTATAAGCATAGATCCTCTGGCTAGCAAAATAAAATTAACCCAACAGGTTTAATACATATCCATGCTGTAAAACTCTATGAATATCTGTGGAGAGACTCATCCTGCAAATATGCACCTTGGATAGCACCTTAGAAAAAAACATACTCTGAGTAGAGTGAGCTCTGATGCAATGGCCAGACCAGATGCCTCATTGGCAAAAGAAATCGCATTATTAATACTGTGCAACAAGCACTGCTTGGTGGCAACAAAACCTAAAAGCATAAATCCTAAAGGTGATGATGTACTTGGCAACTTTTTGAGCAATGAGCAAAACCAGGTGAGACACAAGACCCACAACCAATCTAAATTATTCAGATATAAATTGATTGCCAATTCTCAATAGGAAAAGCAACATTCGCTCGCCAACATTGCCGAGAAACATTGCTCTAATAGTTTCCCTGTGTATTATCACCTTAAGGGCCCTGACTGGATACAAATAGTGAAGCCTCTCCTGCTCCGTTGAGTTCAAATGGCAAACGGAGAATGATGAAAAGATGAAAAGTCGAGGAAGACACCTTAGGATCATAATCCTTCCTAGGGTGCAATGACTTTGACTAAGCAGGACGCAGCTACTGAATTTGCCTGCAAGTCTTCAACTTTTTTGAGCGAAGTTAGCACCAATAACATTGAGATAGACCAAAAGCACAATGAGTGCAAGAAGCTTGAGGGCGACTCCCACAGAAGACCAGGGAGGTAACAGGGTAACAGCCCTGATGAAAGACGCTCCTGCAGGAACTCTAGCATTGAACCAACTGGGCCGTAGACTGGGTCAAAATCGCGCTGAGATGCCACTTCAGGGGATCCCCCCCAACGGCGCTGAGATGCCCCCCCCCCCCCCAGCAATATTAATATCTAGCATTACGAGCTTTCTGAATACGATTTAGTATTAGTGCTTGTCTCTTTTCTGCCGTTTTGTTAATTACCTCATTAGTAAATCAATAGATCGTACTCAAAAGCAGTACAGCTTGAATCTCCTCCACACTTAAAACGCACTCAAAACTCAACACAAACCAGCCGACTGGGAGAAGCAGTTGCCCGCAGTTCAACGTCACCATAATCTTCCCAGTACTTTAGACTGTGGTGACCGGTCTGGGGCAAAAAAAGTTCCTATTAAAACAAGTTCCTGGGACAAATAGTTCCTGGTTATTGCGGTGGAAACGCGGCTTAGGATTACAATATTGTTCTCAATAATCCTGCTTGAGAGATCCGAATCTATGAGCTGATCACTCTCAGGGGCCAGCCCGCAGGTTTCAAATCTCTGGTCAGGGGTAAAAGATAGAATATAGCCTCAAAATGCCCCAAATGATGCCCCAACAGCCATGGTGTCAAGACTTCTTTTCCCCCAGTTGGTTGGTGTCAGAACGCTTTCTCAGACCTGTCTTCACCCTAAACGGCTGAGATTGTGTATGGTGCCCAGGCCTCCAGTCCTTGTGTGTGTGTGGGGGGGTATGAACAGCCACACTGGCCTTAGCTAGGGCCAGGCCGAGACTGTCTGATTGAGGCCTCCGGCCTTTGGACATGGTGAGGGATAAATTGCTTAAATGCTGTAATTTGTTTCTTAGCCGCTTTAAACCTGTCAGTAATAGCATTTACCGCCTTGCTGAACAGGCCAGATTGTGATATTTGGGCATCTAGCAATAAAGGTACAGTAGATGCCCTAATATTCCTAATTTTACCTTTTCCTTTTCTTGAGACTAAGACCAGTCATGAATTCTACAACATTACAATTTTAGATAATCTTTTATGTTCTGGGCATTTTTTCATTCACCCATTTGTATGAATCCATTTTTCTTTTTAGTATTCCAGTCCTTCACCACATACTCATCAAGCCTTAAAACTCCATTCATTATGATCAGCACTAATCACATTATAAACATCACAGAACTGGAACAGTCCCCGTCAGTCAGTGTCCCCCATGGTCCTATGTGTGAGCGTGTATTTGCATGTCTCTGCTGGTCACACGGTCTCCGTCTCTCTGCAGCTCCTCCGTTGTGTTGTCTGTATCTGCTTAATTATTATGGCCATCACGAGCGGCTCTTCATGGGCCAGTCAGGGAGTTCATGGGAAGGTGCGTACAGTGCTGTACAGTCTCTGTTGTATGGGCACACAGGGATCCCCAAATATCATCACATCTCTAAAAGTAGCATCAGTAAGATTGGGAGAAAATGTGACGAGTGCTTTTTAATGACGTTTTGGGTAGAATCTCACAAATTTGAAATGTCCAGGTCAGATTTCACCCCTATGCAAAAACCAAAATACCTCTCCAAGCAAACACCTTAGCATCCACATAGAATAAATTGTAACATATTTTAATGTACAAGTTTACTATGTGTAGGATGATGATGATGCATGTGTTTTATATATATATATTGAATAACCCACAGACAGACAAAGCAGAATCCCAGTAAAAGAGATTCATCTGATGCCAGGGTTTTGTCAATTCCATCTGGTTTATTCTTGGTTTTGTGACCGAGACACTTTTTAATAATTGACTTAATAATTCAAGTATCCTAATAATGTAATAATAACACTAGTAACAACATGCCACTCAGGTCCTTGTTTGCCCATTCTGGGTGGCTTATCTTACTAATTAAATCTTCACTTAAAAACAACTTTTCTCTGACATCGTTCCCTATTTTCCAGAGACACTAAATTTGATGACTTTACCTCAAAACATCTCTCAAATGTTGATATTAAGAGGTTGTGTCTCGGGTTATGTCCTTAACCCTCGTTCTCTGAGAATCGACACATTGGGGAAGGCCTTCAGCGTGACTCGTCTGAAGCCTGTATGAAACTAGTCCAATCTTAATTGGTGTTGCATGATTACGTCATTTGTGACGTCGCACGTGACGGTGATGCGGAATCTATAAAAGAACAGCTTGAGCTTCTGATAGGTCGAAGCAAGTCGTTCTCAGGAGTGCAGGAAGTGTGGCCGAGGGACGCAGCATTTCAGGGAATGAGGGTTACAGTCGTAACCCGAGACAAACCCCTTTCGAGAGAACTTGCGCTGCGTAGAGAATGGACACATTGGGGAACAAAGTGTTCACTGTGCCACACTGACTTATATAAGCCCTGGTGTGAAGGAATTTAGCACACTCAAGACGAGAGAACTTGTGAACCCGGTGTAGAGGGCAGATCCAGTCTATAATGTTTTATGAAGGTGTGTCAGGAGGCCCAGCTGGCGACATCACAGACCTCTTGGAGGGAGACCCCTGCGAGCAGTGCTTTGGAGGATGCCACTCCTCTAGTTGAGTGGGCTCTTATAAGGAGAGGCAAAGGCAAACTGCGTGCCTCGTACACTGAAGAAATATCCTCTACTATACTATATCTGCTAATAGTTTGTTTAGAGGCAGGGGGAACCCTCCTTAGGTGACCCAAACACACAAACAACTGGTGCGACTTACTCCAGCCTGAGGACCTGTGTACATAGGCCTGCAGAGCTCGGACCAGGCATAATCGATGTAGCTTAGCTTGATCAGCCGACACACGGTGAAGGATGAAATGCCTGCAAGATTACAGACTGACTATGCCACATTTGAAGGCACCTTAGGAACATAGCCAAATCTAGGATGAAGAATGGCTTTCACTCTGCCAGGAGCAAACTCTGGGCAAGAGGGTGCAGGTCCCCCACTCTCTTTATGGATGTAATAGCTAGCAGAAAGGCCACCTACAGCGTTTTTCAGACACCTCATTCAAGGTTTCAAAGGGTGCCAGGGATAGCCCTTCAAGAACCACTGCTAGATCTCACATGGGGACCCTGGTCTGGACGACAGGCCTCCTAGCTCAACGATAACTGTACTATAAGTGGGTGCCTCCCCATAGTGCCCACCCTTAGAGGCGTGTGGAAGGCAGCTATGTGGTTGGGGATAGCCCATCAGAGAAGCTACTCCAGCACTGAAGCCACTGGGCAGTTAACTGTGTCCAACTAATTTTGGGATATTTAAATTAATTAACCAATCAATAATACCCTTGATCAGCTCTGAATCGAACATTGTTATTATGTTTTGATCAGCGCAGTCTCATCCCAAGACATCATATAACTGACGTCTTGGGACGTCTTTTGACCATGCGTCAATATCTGCCTTTTTAGGGTACCCTTAAACGTCAGTTGATGACGTTATCAGATCCTAACTCTACCCCAGACCTAAACCTACCCCTAAACCTAATGACGTTAAAGGTAAAGCGTCAGTTGTATGACGTCCCAGGATCGTCATCAACCGACGTTTAAGGTGACCCTAAAAAGGAGGATATTGACGTATGATCAAAAGACGTCCCAAGACGTCAGTTATATGACTTCTTGGGATGAGACTTGCTGAAGACCAGAAAGCTGACGCTGTTGTCAATCGGCATCCTTTTCTTGCTTCCGCATTGTGGTCACATGCGACGTCATGAGTGATGTAATGATGCAACACCAATCGAGATATGACTAGATCCATACAGGCTTCAGACTCGTTGTGCTGGATCCAATGCAATCCAATTGGCTGAATCCAATGTGTCGATTCTCAACACAGCACGAGTTCCCTCGAAAAAGGGAACTGGCATTCACTTGTCGCTGTGGCTGGTGGTTGAAAAAGTTAATTTCCCAACCTCACCATAGCATTAGTATGTGTGTTACATTTTAGAAGTCAAAACATCTCATTTGTGGTGAATGTGGCAGTACTGAATATTTTACATGAAATTATACATTGTGTGTTTGAATGTTAGACTTTTTAGATCGCTATTTTATTTCTGCAAATCCTTGAATTGCATTCTTGCAATATAGAATAATCAGACAGTCAGACAACAGCACTTTCAATTAAGGCACTAAGACGCAAAATAGAAGCCAAGATTGAAGAAACATAAATTCATGCTAGTTTTTTCTGTTTCCATCTATTTTTTTAGGCATTAATCGGTTACTTGGCAACAGCACATATGAGGCAGCGTTTCCTCCACATGAGGTAAAATTAGTCTTCACACAATGTCACAATGTAGTTTTTACCTCTTATTCTTACTGTTGAAGTTTTCTTATGTGATATTGAAAACTATGCTATTTACTTTTTAGGGAAGTTACAAAAGCAGACATCCGATTAAAACCCATGGGGCTCAAAACCACAGACACCTTTTGTACGAAAGATGGGCACGCTGGGGAATCTGGTACAAATACCAGCCTTTAGACCTCATACGGTAAGAACAGAACTTTTAAACACATTTATTATGCTGTCTAAACAAATGTATCACTTTTTATATTTAAGGAATTTGGGAAACAAAATGATTTTTTTTGGCATATCCAATTATTATTTTTTCTTTATAGTCTGAAAAACATTTTATTGAATACATGAATTAATAAATTAATAAAATATATATAATTAATAAATTATATATAATTAATAAATTATATATAAATATTAAATTATATATATATATATATATATATATTTGTTTTATTACAAAATGTATTTTAATCAGTTGAATTGAAGTGCACTGTGAATATAGCCAGAGCATTATTAAGATTAGAATATGGCAAAGTTTTTTGAGTCTTCAAAAAAAAAAAAAATCTGAAAGGTTCTTGTTGAATCAGAATGGCAGTGAAATCCATCTTGATCGGAAATATCCGCTGTGTGAAAACAGCTTTAATCTCACTAACTCATATGTGCAGGACATTTTGTTGGTGTAGCTGACCACAGCATTCTTGTGTAAATCACAGCTTTCGTCAAACGTGAGAGAAAATGCAATCTCAGGTTCATAACAATCGTAAATTGACGCTGGATTCGAGCCCCCTCCTTTTAAAGTGGAGACAGAAAAATAATTGCGTTGGTGATGTGCAGACACAGCAACTCAATGCTGGTAGCGTCTAATCAGTTGGAGAGTAATATCATCCTCCATCTGCAGTTGCACCTCATTGCAGTACAAGAGATCCAGGGGGTGGAGTTTGATCCAGATCTAAGGGGTGGAGATGGGGTTATGGATTAAGGGCCGGAGATGGGTAGGTTTAGGGGTGGGGTTACGGATCAGGGGGCGGAGATGGGTAGGTTTAGGGGTGGGGTTATGGATTAGGGGCCGGAGATGGGTAGGTTTAGGGGTGGTGTTTCGGATCAGAGAGCAGAGATGGGTAGGTTTAGGGGTGGTGTTTCGATCAGGGGCCGGAGATGGGTAGGCTCAGGGTGGTGTTTCGGATCAGGGAGCGGAGATGGGTAGGTTTAGGGGTGGTGTTTCGGATCAGGGGCCGGAGATGGGTAGGTTTAGGGGTGGTGTTTCGGATCAGGGGCCGGAGATGGGTAGGTTTAGGGGTGGGGTTATGGATTAGGGGCCGGAGATGGGTAGGTTTAGGGGTGGTGTTTCGGATCAGAGAGCAGAGATGGGTAGGTTTAGGGGTGGTGTTTCGATCAGGGGCCGGAGATGGGTAGGCTCAGGGTGGTGTTTCGGATCAGGGAGCGGAGATGGGTAGGTTTAGGGGTGTTGTTTCGGATCAGGGGCCGGAGATGGGTAGGTTTAGGGGTGGTGTTTCGGATCAGGGGCCGGAGATGGGTAGGTTTAGGGGTGGGGTTATGGATTAGGGGCCGGAGATGGGTAGGTTTAGGGGTGGTGTTTCGGATCAGAGAGCAGAGATGGGTAGGTTTAGGGGTGGTGTTTCGGATCAGGGGCCGGAGATGGGTAGGTTTAGGGGTGGTGTTTCGGATCAGGGGCCGGAGATGGGTAGGTTTAGGGGTGGTGTTTCGGATCAGAGAGCAGAGATGGGTAGGCTCAGGGTGGTGTTTCGGATCAGGGAGCGGAGATGGGTAGGTTTAGGGGTGGTGTTTCGGATCAGGGGCCGGAGATGGGTAGGTTTAGGGGTGGTGTTTCGGATCAGGGGCCGGAGATGGGTAGGTTTAGGGGTGGGGTTACGGATCAGGGGGCGGAGATGGGTAGGTTTAGGGTTGGGGTTATGGATTAGGGGCCGGAGATGGGTAGGCTCAGGGTGGTGTTTCGGATCAGGGGCCGGAGATGGGTAGGTTTAGGGGTGGTGTTTCGGATCAGAGGCCGGAGATGGGTAGGTTTAGGGGTGGGGTTACGGATCAGGGGGCGGAGATGGGTAGGTTTAGGGGTGGGGTTATGGATCAGGGGGCGGAGATGGGTAGGTTTAGGGGTGGGGTTATGGATTAGGGGCCGGAGATGGGTAGGTTTAGGGGTGGTGTTTCGGATCAGAGGCCGGAGATGGGTAGGTTTAGGGGTGGGGTTACGGATCAGGGGGCGGAAATGGGTAGGTTTAGGGGTGGGGTTATGGATTAGGGGCCGGAGATGGGTAGGTTTAGGGGTGGTGTTTCGGATCAGGGGCCGGAGATGGGTAGGTTTAGGGGTGGTGTTTCGGATCAGGGGCCGGAGATGGGTAGGTTTAGGGGTGGGGTTTCGGATCAGGGGCCGGAGATGGGTAGGTTTAGGGGTGGGGTTACGGATCAGGGAGCGGAGATAGGTAGGTTTAGGGGTGGGGTTACGGATCAGGGGCCGGAGATGGGTAGGTTTAGGGGTGGTGTTTCGGATCAGGGGCCGGAGATGGGTAGGTTTAGGGGTGGGGTTACGGATCAGGGGGCGGAAATGGGTAGGTTTAGGGGTGGGGTTATGGATTAGGGGCCGGAGATGGGTAGGTTTAGGGGTGGTGTTTCGGATCAGAGAGCAGAGATGGGTAGGTTTAGGGGTGGTGTTTCGGATCAGGGGCCGGAGATGGGTAGGTTTAGGGGTGGTGTTTCAGATCAGGGGCCGGAGATGGGTAGGCTTAGGGTGGTGTTTCGGATCAGGGAGCGGAGATGGGTAGGTTTAGGGGTGGTGTTTCGGATCAGGGTCCGGAGATGGGTAGGTTTAGGGGTGGTGTTTCGGATCAGGGAGCGGAGATGGGTAGGTTTAGGGGTGGGGTTATGGATTAGGGGCCGGAGATGGGTAGGTTTAGGGGTGGTGTTTCGGATCAGGGGCTGGAGATGGGTAGGTTTAGGGGTGGGGTTACGGATCAGAGAGCAGAGATGGGTAGGTTTAGGGGTGGTGTTTCGGATCAGGGGCCGGAGATGGGTAGGCTTAGGGTGGTGTTTCGGATCAGGGAGCGGAGATGGGTAGGTTTAGGGGTGGGGTTATGGATCAAGGGGCGGAGATGGGTAGGTTTAGGGGTGGGGTTATGGATTAGGGGCCGGAGATGGGTAGGTTTAGGGGTGGTGTTTCGGATCAGGGGCCGGAGATGGGTAGGTTTAGGGGTGGGGTTATGGATTAGGGGCCGGAGATGGGTAGGTTTAGGGGTGGTGTTTCGGATCAGGGGCCGGAGATGGGTAGGTTTAGGGGTGGTGTTAGGGATCAGGGGTGGAGATGGGTAGGATTAGGTACGGATCAGGGGCAGAGATGGGTAAGATTAGGGGTGGTGTTACGGATCAGGGGCGGAGATGGATAGGATTAGGGGTGGTGTTAGGGATCAGGGGGCAGAGACGGGTAGGATTAGGTATATGTAAGGTGGGAGGAGTCCAACTCCTCCCTCTGGATTTCGTCTTCTGCAGTGAGTACCATCTCTCCATTTGTGGAATTATGTAACTGCCCTGACCTGGTATATTTTAAGTCAATTACATGTCCCTGTTTTCAGTCACCTCTATGTATCTAACCTGTGTATTTTAAGTTTTAATCTATTAAACTATAAAAAAACAATAAAAAATGCAATTCATATCAATTCACTGTCTTTGTTCTGTTTTGTTTTGGACTTTTAGTTTGTGTTCATCATTGTGTTGTTCATCGTTGTGTTTGTGTTCATCATTGTGTTCAATGTTTCTTACTGATATTTCTTCATTTGTTGGCCTGTCTGTCTCACAGGCGGTACTTCGGAGAGAAGATCGGGCTGTATTTTGCCTGGTTGGGCTGGTATACAGGTATGCTGATCCCTGCTGCTCTAGTTGGCCTCTTTGTCTTCCTCTATGGGCTTTTCACTATGGACTCCAGCCAAGTAAGGTGAGTCCTTGCTGGCGTTTTCAGCTGTTTAAAAATTTCCCCCAGTATGCCTGAACCTGATCCCATCAGTCTATATGTCAAAACATTAATATTACATCACATTTTTAGTTTCCCTATAAATTCTTCTCAATAAAGCACATATTCATGAGTGTTTGTTTCCCTGTTTCGTTTCAGTAAAGAGATCTGTGAGGCCAACACCACCATCATGTGCCCCATGTGTGAAGGCAACTGTAGCTCGTGGACGCTTAGTGACAGCTGTGTCTATGCAAAGGTACCGCACACCTGCCTTCTTCTGGCTTAAACCACAGTTTGTATACTGTATGGTTAAAACAAATGCCATTTTGATAGATAATTCTAATCACAAATCAAAGCACCATTAAATAAAAAAAAGATATTTGATAGTTAATGCAGAAGGTAAGGCTAAATAATGATGCTTGTGAAAAAGTCGGGCTCATTGCACTGTTAATATAAAGGAATATTCTGTATCAATTTCTTCACCTGTGTTTTACCCATATTTTGTGTTTTAGTGTTAAAGGAATCTCCATAAACTCACACACTTTATATTGTGTCTTTAACTACTTTGTATTTACAGAGGCTCTGATCTTTCTTTTGATAAATTACATGTTCAGATATTCATACAACAAAATATTCAGGGGGCCATAATATATATATTTTTTTTTTCTTGTGAAAAAAATTGAATATAAAATCCTGGCAGGGAAAGAGTTAATATAAACAGTGACCTGGTAAACATGAGATAATGTCCTGGCAGAAAATTATATAGACATTTCAGTTTTGGGTAAAATAAAAGCCAGTCACTCAAATGGACATTGTCCCACCTTGATATTGGTCCTGATAAATTCACTTTGTTGAACCATTACCAGGAAAATGTTGCCATAGTTTTCTCTTAATACAATTAAATAAAAAAGAAAAAAAAGGAATATAATACATTTTACAATGGTTGATAGTAAATTCAAGTCAAATAGAAGTTAACAGAAATGCATATGTATCTTGAATTTTCATCATGACTTCTATGTCTTTGATTCAATTTGCTTGAGCCAATTTGCATCTTGGCATCTGTCCTTTTAATAGTCAAATCACATTTATTTATATAGTGCTTTTTACAATACAGATTGTTTCAAAGCAGCCTAACAGAGATAATAGGAAATTAATGCAACAAAGTTTTTTTTCCCAGAAGAAAATAGCATCACAGTCCAGTTTCAGTAAGTTTAGTGACGTTTAATTTTTGTTGTAAAAAAGTTATTAATTTAGTTCATTTATATTATAAATAGCCGCTCTGGAGACAACCGTGATGCCATCGTCCAGGGGTGTGTTTCCTGCACAACTATTTAGTTCGCTGCTTCACTACCATTGTACGAAGCATCGTTGGAGAAATCAACTAGCTAGTCACGACTGTTTCCCGAAATTGTCGCAAAGTATCGTTCAACCACATTGGTTTATGACGTCTCGCACGTGTTGGAGTAATAACTACTTTTAATGAAACTGTTTGAGATCCAATTAACGCTAGATTTTTTAGATCTAAATTACAGACATGTCATCTGAGGACTATTTCTAATTGTTCTCAGTTATTTTGCTTTATTACCAGACTCAATATTTGGCGCGTTCTCACATAGTAGAGCATCTTTTGACAAACTAAAAGACGTAAATGACATTTGTATGTATTCTAAATAAAAGCCACCAGTTGTACTGAATGTCAGCTTGCTTATTTTGCTCAAGATAAGGATTTATTAAGTCCAAATGTGATGCAATATCGAAACGATGCCTCTAACCACAGGTCGAGAGCTGCCGTTCAAACCACACAACTTTGCGATGCTGTTTGCGAATGTTCGTTGGAACGATTGTTTCGGGAAACACCGACTCGTTGAACTATGCTGATAACGACGGAACTTGCGACCATAGTTGGCTAACGATGCTTTCGGGAAACGCACCCCAGCTCAGTTCAGTTCCAATTCAAGGGAACTCGAGCTGCGTCGAGACACTGTGGGAACGCCCCCTGCATGATTGCGTCATGAAGCATGTGTATAATCAGTCCAATGTAGACGCCATAGGCATACGTTTCACACCTGAAAACTGACCGCGCTAACTTCTGTACCTTCAGCATGCGCTCTGTATACATTTTATACATCAAGCATACATTTTAAATTTATACATTAGTATGGAAACAAGCAAACAGCTTTGGATCGTGTGTTTGCCCCTGCCCTTGCTTCATTACGAGTGGGGACACACGTGGTTCATGTGTTGTCTGTTTGAGAGTGGAGCATGTATGGTCAGCTCTAGTAAAAGGGGCCTGACAGTGTTCATTCCTAAATTCCCGATGTTTAACATTTGCACTATCGAGAGTTTTAGCTCTACTTCTGTTGGCTTCTTCTCGAGGGAAGAGAGTCAATAGGGATCTTTGGCTCAGATCTCGGCGTTTGCAGAGGCAGCGCGTAGATTAAGGTGTCAATAAAAATTCTGTGACTCGATCTCGGATCTCGCGTGTGCCGAGGCAGGCCATAGATTACTAGCCTGGATGCCAGCCCGAGCTCCGCCCACAACATTTTTTGGACGGGAAGTTCGGTCTGGACTCGATCCATTGTGGAGTAATTATGATCGGTTCAGAAATCATCGGGCTAATCAAATTGCCAGGGCGGGCTTTATACGATGATTGACAGGTGGTCTTCAGTAACGTAATCCTCACGTCATCAAAGTGCGCTTGTCAAAGATGACTGCAGCTGGAGAATTGAGATGTATAGTTTCCGCTCTCGCATCTTTTGTAAAAAAAAATCGACAGCACATTCATTTCAGAGAACTGAAAACAAGGCATTTGTCGATCGGAAAGATACGTATTTTTGGCGTCCTTCCTACATGATTCGGGAAAAGTGTAACTTATCAGCTGGCTCTGACGGTCGCTAAGAAGATGGGACGTAATGAAAAGCCTGTGGTCGTTGTGGTTTCTCCTTTGGTGGCAAGTAAAAGAAGCAACACTCGTTGTTTAACTTCTAAAATAAATAAAGTTAGGCTACGTTCTGTATTTGAAAACTGCGCTATGCAAAGGAGTTGACTTACTGCGTTGCTCTGATTGGTTGTAGGTCTACCGACTATCCAATTGAGTGCGGAGGTTTTTTTTGTCCTGGTTCGGTTACGACACGCCTCATAATCAAAGCCTAATGGAGGAGTTTCAGACTCATATTCTCTCTTGAATATGAGTAAGACGAAGTCAGGCTAATAGATTACAGGCTTGCAATAAGAATCTAGTCTGCGTAGCCACACGAACTGGAGTTATCCCGACTCTATTTTTCTTGGCTGCTTTTTTTTTTTTTTTTTTTGCCTAACCAAACAGCTTTGGAGTCATTGGAATGGTTATGACTTTTTTTTTCGGAAAAAAACACCCTTGCAACCTTGCAGGCCACCAGCCTCAGTGTTAGGAAGTTTCGCATAATATCAGGTCTCACGATGTAACAAATTGTTTTACGGCACTGCACACATACACACCCCCATCCAGGATCCGGCTAGCTATAAGAATTGCCAAGACTGCATTGTGTGGCTTTAAGGGCCCGATATAATACATTCATGGTGAAGAAAACCAAGACAAACAACATGAAAGTCAAGAAAACACATCTTAGCTGTGTGGTGATACTGTATATTTCCTGTAAACATCTTTATGCAAATACATTTTACCGTAACAACTTTGTTTTAAGAATGTCTGTTTCCCAACTTTTTGTTCTAGCCTCATTAGGAAAGCCTGTTTTGTCTGACGTCAAAATATTCATATGTTTTGAATTAGTGTTTGGTTCTGAATGTTCCAAACGTGCAAATCAAACACAGATTATTCAAGCTCTGTAGCCAGTACTAAAAACCAAAAGTTTATTTTGTGACAAGGGAACAAGGTAGTGATTTGGCCTGGAAGAGGCTAATATTTGAATAAAATACACATTAAAATTGGTTCCTGCCCTGAAGAATGTTTTATTGCTTGAAGTGTGCAAACTTCAAGCAATAAAACATTCTTCAGGGCAGGAACAATAGCTCAGGATACAATGTTGTTGACACGGGTCTTTCTTGGCCACCCGCTAATGTTACGGGGCTGGATTTGGGCCAGCGGTAACAACCGAATGGAAATGAGCTAGTGTCCTTACACCACTCAGCATTTTTTATTTTTTATTTTTTTTTACCATTTGTCCTTCCCACACCAGTGAAACAATTTGTCACATGTTGGCAAAATCTAAAATTCTGAAGATGATTTTCTCAACCCATTGATTTCTCAGCATAGAGAGGATTTAATACCTTCCTGCGACTCTGAAGACGTCTGCTTTAAAAAAACGGTTCTTCAAACAGGCTTCAAAATTCACTCAACGGGTGTTGTTATAAAAATCCCCATTCAGGTTCTGTTATCATATCCAAAAGGATTAAATGTCAGTGTGCTCTTTCCACACAGGTCAAATAAACAATTATATGAGCTGTACACAAAACCCCCTGCCAAGCCCACAGAGGCTTCTCACGACTTACAGCTCGAATCTCTTCTGCCAAAATCTCCACCTCCTCAACAAACAAAGCTCCCATTGGGGAGTCAGACCAACAACCCAGTCTTACTTTGTACTCAAGAATCATATCAATAGAGAGTTATTTGGCACATGCCAGTCAAGTTCACCGCATCCTACTGCTGGAGTTTTTACTACAGCTCTTTCTTGTCTTACTTCACACACTTTAACAAAGTTCATGATTGGAAGGAATGTACAGTATTAGCCTAATACTGCCAATAATGTTAAAAGGGTACAGAACAGAGGTGTCCAAACCTGCTCTTGGAGGACCAGTGTCAACACACCTGCCTGGAAATAGTAGTTAGCTGTTTGAACTCTGCTGAACAGTGGCCTTCCAGGAGCAGAATTGGACACAACTACACTAGGGTTGTAACGATACATGTATTCATATTGAACCATGTGCATTTTTGAACCGAACGGTTCGTTGGACCATTTTTCCTGCCGACCAAAATTTTGTTATTTCAAATGTAGGCGTGGCAAGCGCGCTCATAATGTAAGAGACGCTGACGTGACCACAACATTGCCCAACATCAAATGGCTAATGTAAGCGGAACGAAACTGAGCTACTCGTTATTGTGTGGTTGACGGACCGTTTATCAGTTTGGACCAATGCAGCGCGAGCCGATCTTGGACTGTTACTACACAGCGAAATCCAGTTAAGAAAACATTTGAATTCGCCACTGAAGTATAACATCGCTTCGAGATCTAGTGAGAAACATTCACATTTCTCCGTTATTAACGAATCGAACAGTACTGAGGTGGAAACCAGGAAGAAACATTGTGCCATGAATGAGTGTCCACAGATCAGCAACATTCACCATGGGTTTACTGTAGTAACACTACTAACTGTAACCATGGGAGTAATAGCAGAACAGTCATAGAATAGAAAATAGTCGGCTATAATGCTTTCAAGTAACATTATGTCGGTTTTATTTTGACATTATGAATACAATTGCTGCCCTCAAATGTTAATCTGAACTAAAACAAACCTTTGTTTATAACTACTACAATATTACATTTCATTTTGTTTTATATGCTCCTAAGACGAGTCAAGTATAGCTCCATCACTGCTCAAAGTTAAAGGGGGGGTTGACTGTTTTTTTTTTTTCTTTGCATGATTGTGTTTATGTGGTGCACTATAACATGTATCCGTGGGTTTTCTTTTTTAAAAAGTCTTATTTTTCATAAACTTCACCTTTTTTTGTCAGCCGCGCTCTCCTCTGTCCCCTGAACGAGCGGGTGACTTCCTGATTCTATGAAACCACTCCCTCAGAAACAGGCAGTGGGCTCAGATTGGTTAGTTTGGGCCGGTGTGTTGTGATTGGCTAAACTGTCGCTCACGTTGTCGGGTGAAACGTGCACGTCATGAGCTCCGGTCCAGATGTAAATAATGGCGTCGAACTGCAGTATCAGTTTGAGGCAGAATCAGACCGAGAAAGCCACGATGAAGAGAGTCAAGCAGAAACTTAACACACACGGCTCTTACTAAACTGAATGATAATTTGCTACGTTTTTTTAACTTTATACACGTTTGTTTTACACAATAGCATCTGACTGGCAACAATAGCAACTGACTGGCTACTAATGTTAAACACAAACAGCGTTGGCATTAGTTTACGTTCTTGATCAAATCGAAAATAACGTCATAGAACATATATACATGAAAAGTACATTTACAACATTAGTGCTTATACAAAATTCAGGTCCATAATGTTTGTACGCGTTTATCGTAGACACAAAATAGCATAACTAGTAGCCTAGTAGCTACAAGCCAGCACTGGCATTTGAAAAAAATAAAACACAACGGCTACGTCTGGAATTATACATGCAAATACATTTAAAATGATGAAGTCTTCGCCTACTTACAGGTTGTGGCCCAACAACTGCTGCCTCTGGTTTTAAAGTTGGAACTGCTTCATGTTTTAGTAACAGTTTCTTGTTGAATCCGGCATTGAACTTCCGTAAAATGCGCAGCAAAGAGAGCTAGATTACGATCGTCATTTTCAGGAACATAATCAAACATAAATTGTATTGTATGTTGACGAAGTACAGCGTCCGTGGGAAGCTCGAACACAGAAGACCTGACAGCTGGATGAACAACACACTCGACGAGCCGCAGAAATATGGCCATGCCCTTTTCTGCATATTCCGGAGGGAGTGGTTGATGGGAATGTGTGGTAGTCCCAGCTGTAGTCCAAATCGAGTCGTTTTTGTAGGCAATTATACTTCCTGATTTTTAAAAGATGATATCTCTGCTTACAGTGAACTTTCAGCGCTGCAACTTTGCAGATACTGTTCATGCACCAACAGCAACATTACACACTATTTAAAACGAAAAAAGTGAAATCGCAGTCAACCCCCCCCCCCCCTTTAAAAAAATATCATACTTTATGATGTTAGTTTTAATAAAAATATAATAAAAAAAATTAAATCAAGGAAATTTCTCTGCCATTTCTTTCTTTTTGCTGTATCAGAAACGCACCAAACCGTATCGAACCGAACCGTGACACAAGTGTCTCGTATCGAACCGAACCGTAAATTTTGTGAACCGTTACACCCGTAATCTGCACACATGGCATTTCTTTAGAATCTCTTCCCATCTCCATCTTTAGGCCCACAAATTATAACATTATTTATAACTTGTAAAAGACCAATTGCAAATTCCCAGCACCAATATTAATACAAACATTTACACCTAGCATTAACTTCCACCTCATGTCTTATTACAAATGGTCATAAGACAGTTTACACCTGATATACCAACGCATTCTCATCCCAAGGCGTCATATACCAAAGCGTAGACATCCAACGCACATGGCACCCTTTACATCGTGTCCTAACTACACGCGACGCGATAAAATTCCAGCGACAGCAAGTGTGTCTGACCACAATAGACGCGACGCGACTGAGATGCCACACATTCAGAACAGCGTGTGAGTCTCTCCGTGAAAGTGCACTGTTGGCCCGCACTTGCATTGGAAATGAGTAAGGACCAAGGACATAATCAAATCAGGAAATAATATTATTAAAAATCAAAACATTAACAAAATATACTCATTGACTAATTTTGTTTTGAAGTACAGTTGTATGTTTGCATAGAATTCATTTTGAACGCTATATTACATGCTTTCAAAATCTGAGGTAAATTATCCGTTATCGCTTGTGGCACAGTGACCTATTTTTAACTAAAAATAAATAATGTGTACTCATAGCCAGTGTAATTTCTTCATTCTGTCAGCCGCGACGTCGCAGAAATAGGAACCGTTTCGAAATTAGAAACTTTGCGTGTCGCCGTCGCGTCTGGTTAGGACAAAAACTCTGATTAACATGGAAAAAATACCTTTTATCGCGTGTTGCGGCGTCGCGTGTAGTTAGGACGCGGTCTCAGCGTCAAATAAGACGCTTCGGTTATGGTAGGTGTAAGTCTGGGGTAGGGTTAGGGTTAGACCACTAGGAGGCGCCTTCTGGCCCATATATATCTGCGTCTCATTTGACGGCTAAAGGGTGCCATGTGCGTTGGTTGTCTTTGGCAAAAGCGTCGTATATGACACCTTGGGATGAGAATGGGCTGTCAAATGTGTCACCTGGGAGCTTTCATGCTGGGCTCTCTGATTGCTTACTCACCACCTATGTTATCAGGCATATACAGTTTGTTGTGCACATATCTGTTTGGGCTTTTCCAGATTATGTAGCTGACAATATTAAAATGTCTTTTGGCTCAAGAATGATATGAGTGGGTCTATCTGTTGCTCTTGCACTGAAGAACATTCGCTGGCCACTTCATTGCTGCAAACTGCTGACAGAATGAACAATTCTGGCACTTCATGCCAAGCTCCTTATTTTTCTTACTGAAATTCTTTAAAGGCTGTGGCCTTTAACGTCTTTGTTAGCTCCCTACTCCCATGTCTGCTATCACGAGTTCAAGCCCAGCTCGGAGGGAGCCGAGAGGAACTGGTAACAATGGTGCTTTGACCCTGATATGATTGAGGTTTCGAGGGGGGAATGTAATACAGGCTAGCTGACGTGAGATAGCTGTGAAGGCAAACCTCACTGTCCTGGACTCAAAAGGTGCACTAGTGACCAGTGTTGGTCAAGTTACTTGGAAATAGTAATTAGTTACTGATTACTGATTACTTCTCCAAGAAAGTAATCCAATTACTTTACTGATTACTTATTTTCAAAAGTAATTAGTTACTTTATAAAAGTTACTTTTCAAAAACATGATGCACGACCTGAATACGCTAAAGCATAGACCTTTCAGCCTAATTCTATTCTTTCTGCATATTCCATCATCTAATCAAATTAAACATTCTCTTTTTTTAAACTTGTTTTATTTGTTTCAATATTTTAACTTCATGCACATTGCATCAAGCAAAAATTAAATTAATGGAACAGTCTCAGACTAGAAGAAAATTGTTGAACATTTAAATTTATATTTTCTGCACATTCCACCATTTTAATGAAAAAGACAGCCCCTCTTCTGTTAATATAAATTTCTACATATTCCAGCATATAAAATAAACATATTTTGTAAAATCCTTCATTTGAATAGATGTAAAACTAAAATAAAATCATGAAAGTCACTCCTGACTCTATTACAGTGTATTAACACTTACGTCTTTTAACAGTAAATTGCAGAGAGGAGTAAAAATTAGTTGATCAAAACAGAAAATGCTGTTGCATGCCGTATTTTGGCTTCAAGTTTTTGTTTTTGTTTTTGTTTTTTTTTTCTTTCTTTCGGAGTTAAACAGTGGTGGATGTACCATCAGCATGTAGCCGCAGCGGTCATGTCAGACGGGGGAGTTTCACATTCCTGTACCGGCTTGCTGCTTTACGTGTGAGACTGTCTCGTGACATGCTTGCTCAGATTTGAGGTAGAATTTAGACATTCTCCAACGGGGGTCCTGTTTCCAGATCAGGATGCTCTCTGCATAGTACGCAAGTCTCTCTCTCGCTCTCCTCGTCGTGCGCGCGATACGAAGTTTGGACTTTGGAACACAGTCTCGCATGCGCGCTCGCTCTAGATTCCGGGAGATTTTAACTAATTTGCGGTATAACTAGTCAATCACAAATGTGGCTCAACGGTTAGATTTATAGATAAACTCATCTTTCAGGCATTTGACCGACGGGATTGACACTTCAGCGCGAGAAATCGGGGGTGTGTCGTGTGAGCGTGTGTGAGAGTTGGCAGCTCGACTGCTCTCTCCCGCGCTCTAGTCGTCTCTCACTGATGTCGCGGCGCTCATTCATCATTTTTATTCACGCACGACTCATGTCACGAGACAGTCTGACTAAACAAAATCACGGTTAACTAACGCAGTAACGCAGGCTGTTTACGGGGAAGTAACGGTAATCTAATTACTGTTTTTTCCAATTGTAATCCCTTACTTTACTCGTTACTAGAAAAAAGTAATTGGATTACAGTAACGCGTTACTTCTAACGCGTTACTGCCCATCAGTGCTAGTGACTGATGCTAGACGCTACCCAGATAGCAAACTGACATTGAATCAACGTGGAAATATGACATCGAAACAACGTTGATCTGACATTGTTTTGCTCATTGAATTAACGTTGAACCAACGTCAGACGCGTCATTCTTTCAAAACTAACGGAAAATCAACGTGAAATCAACGCGTTGTTTCAACATTATGAAAGCAAACCAATTTTCGATTTCATTTAGCTTTGAAGAATGCCGCGTCTGACGTTGGTTCAACGTTAATTCGATGAGCAAATCAACGTTGTTTCAATGTCACGAGAGACGTTGTTTCCACGTTGATTCAATGTCAGTTTGCTGTCTGGGTAGCGTGTGCAAGCGAAACCAATGACGCAAATGGTATTTATTGCATTTACAACCTGTCTTCATTCTTCTCACTATTAAAAAGCCAACTCTTTTCTTGATATACTGTGCTGTTTAGCTTGCTGTTATTTCCAAATTATACGTTCTAAAATGCAATGCCTTTTTTTGTGCTTACCAGGTGACCCATCTTTTTGATAATGGAGGCACAGTCTTCTTTGCTATCTTCATGGCAATATGGGGTGAGTCTGAATCTTTTCATCTAATCATTACTCTTTCCACCAGCAGACAGACAAACAGGTCAGAGATTGGTTTGAAGTACAAATGAAATAATTATAAAAGAGACTTCCTTCATTGGGCAGGTAAGAATCTATACCAGCCTTTGTTCTGCTATAAAAGGATTGACTTAAAAGCTGTAATCAATCACCGCTTTGTCCCACATTACAACAAATGATACAATCAGGACACAGTAGACCGCACTCACAGCTCAAACATTTAAATATTTCAAAAGTGCTTAGACTTTAGTTTACTCCTCTGAACAAGAGCAGTGATAAATGGATGTGTTGATGAATCCCTGGTGGCGATTTTGTGCTTGATAATTGTGGCCTCATTATTCAGTCTGATTGACAGACTACAGCCAATGAAACACTTCCCTGGAGTGAAATGAAAGTATATTAATGTGAACAGACATAATGGTGGATTTACTGCTGTGGATATTTTCCTTTAAATGTGACATTAAACAAATGGCAGTTTAACTAACTTTGTAAGTAAAAAAAAAATATTTTCAAACTGTTGCTGCACGATAACAGTAATCGAAAGGGAAAACACACTATAAAAGTTACCACTAATGCCCACTTGTGTCAGTGCTTATTACTGTACACTAATTTCCCTTGTGGCAATCCTTATAATTGTGTTACAGTTTATGATATATTCCAGAAGGCGTGAAATTGAAGTAGCATAGCTGCAGTACACTAGCCTGGGAAAACCCAGACAACTTCTTGCAAATTTAGAAGACTTGAAGTTAGTCTGGCAAAAAGCTCATTCAAACCCATTTCCAATCTGTCGAAATCGAGGCACTAATCAGAAACGTTGGGACGGGCTTTACACGATGATGACAGCGCTGAGATTTTGAAGCAGATTTTGTAGCCTACATTACAATGGATGCCGGCATCGAACATCACTCGTTCGAATCAGCAATCATGTCTGATTTAAGCGATTTGAACGTTTCCTTTTTTGTTAAAAACCGAGCAAAGAACAACACTCAGAGATGTTTCTTCGCCAATCTTCATACGTCATCTCCTTCATCGCTCTGATTGGTTTTAGGTCTACCCACGACGTCCGTTGGTGACGCCCCTCTGGAAATGATTTGTCTATGACGCTTTGCCAGACGATTACTCGGTTACAACTGAGAATGGTCTGGTTTGAACCAGGCTAATATGTGTTTCCATTCATATATTTTGTAATTTTTTTGTGTGTTTTTGATTCATCTGTGCAAGTTTTGCAGGTGCAGAACTATACAGTAGGTGACGTGTGGAATCTAATCAAAGCAACTTATTAATCACAGCCATATTTTTATCTGCTGGCTATAAAAAATAATGCATGACACAGATGCCACTAACGCTATCACATTTAGGCTAGCTGCAATAAAGCTGTTTAGTTTAACATAAAATAGGTTACTATAGGCTACTAATTGCAATAGGCATATACTGCTTAATTCTACAAAAAACTAATTGTAAATAGTGAACAAAAACATGTAAATGGGGATTCTGACACTCATATTTCCATTATTTATTTTTTCTTTAGCATTTAATGCCAACTTTAATCCTATCAAGGTAAGGCAAGGCACGTTTATTTACTGTATATAGCACATTTCATACACAATGGCAATTCAAAGTGCTTTACATGGAAGAAATTAAAATAATCAAAAGAAATCAGAATAATTAAAACAGTTTAGAATAACAAATAAGAAATAATGAAAAATAAAAATTATGATAAAAATGAAATACAGTATCAGAGATGTTTGTACCTGACTAAAGGCATACTGTAAATGGTGATTGCTTCCGTCAGTGTTACCTCATTCACTATTCTGTGGATATGCACAAACATAGTAGGAATAACATAGATTGTCTCAGATCACTCAGTTGGAGTCAGAGCGTGTCAACCTTGCAACTAATAGACTGCTTATTGGAGCCAATCTCTAAGCTCAAGGGCAGGCGAAAAAAACCCTCAAAAGCCCCAAGAGCAAAAGCTTTGCCAATATTTTGATAAATCCCCAAGGGAGTAGCTTATCAAAGGGAGTTTTTCAACAAATACCTTCTATCTACCACTTCCAAGGGGGGGAATATAACCTTCACTTCATCAGAAGGGATGCAAATATGAGTGTGGCACAGAATAAAGCCAAAAAACTCTTGTCATTGCAACTCAACCCATAGGGAAACCACTGAGGAGCTCTGGAGTCACTGGGGGGCACGCTCAACCCTACTTGTCCTTTTACGGGCACCACAAGGAGACTTCATGCACTCATCTGACTATAGAATGCAGCAAAAACAAGATGGGAGGTTATTTGTTTCATGTTTTCCGTGCCCTCTCTTGGTGGACATCTCGGTTGCGTCGCTGTTGACCAGGAGATTTTACTTACCCTCTTCATTGAAGCTGAAGCAGCGGTGTCATCTTCTCTGGTGCTAGCCGTGGTCAATCATTTCTTTTTTTAAGTCTTCCCTCGCCTCTGTGGCGCTGTTCTAAACAATCGGACCATCCTCAAAAAACACCCGAGGTTTAGCTGGGGGTGGTGACTGGAAACGGAGAGTCTTCTCTTTGAGTATTTCCCTGATAGGAGTTTTATGCCTTCCTCTTCTTTGGAGTCTCAGTGGGGTAAACCTGGTCGAAGTACACTCGCCTCCCTCGCCTTCTCTCTTTTTCCATGCCGAACAGAGGACCAGCTCTTAAATCCTATATTCAGGAAAGTACAAAAAAAACGATTCTGGGATTCGCATTTGGCGGTGGCTTGTGGCTGATCGCCCTGTGACTGTATCCCAACTTCAGAATCGGGGAGGGACAATTCCGTCTTGATGAAACTTTCAACAAACTCCTGTATGTTGTCACCTCCGGCCTCCTCCGGGATTTCGTACAAGCTTACATTGTTTCGTTGTGATCTTGCTTCTAAATCTGTCAGCTTTGTTTGCATTTTTTGTTGAACATCAAGGTTTGGCAAAGCACTTCTCCAGCCTCCGAACTCCACTCTTCTAAATCCGCCACCCGTTCGGCTTTCTCCACTCTATTCACCGCGTCTTTCAGATATTTAGCAATTTCGTTCAGTTTAAAGTTGATGTTTTAAGGTCAGGCTTGCCAAGTCAGTTTTCCAGTCTCTGGTGAAAGTCTCTTGAAAGCTGTTTAGTTCTGTCTTCACGTCAGATCGGATAGCCTTAATTTCAGAATATATAGGGCTGATGCAAACTTGCATTGTTTCCGCAGCCTCGTTCACACCAGTGTTGTCATCGTCGTCTCTGTTTTCTCAGTTCTTTGGGATGATTTGCTTCTAGCTTTTCGTTGTTTCTTCTCCTCCATATTTGTTCATAAATTCATAAAGTTAAATAAAACAGGGCAGTTTAACCGATTTGTCTGGGAGCTCGCGTTCTACACTGGCACTCGCCTTGACTCGCCAATATAAAATTCACTTTAAATAACTGACAGTCTTTTCACTTTTTTCAGTGTACGACATAACTGAAAGGGCTTCAACGCACCTCTTAACATAAACATGTCATGCTTTGACCTCCACATAAATCACTATAGATAACGTTACGGGAGGCAATTACATTTGCACCAGATAGAAAAAAAAAATGATACGCTGTAAATTATGAAAAAAATAAAGGCAATCCATATATGTATAGGAACAGTAGGAACCTAAGATTTTTGCATTAAAATATCTCAAAATCACAAGGCCAGTGTTATATATTTTGTTAAGATGATAACTTGCAATATTCCAAATGTTTCAAACAATGTTTAAATCGCGAGAAAATTGAGATTTTAACCAAGAAAACGGGGCGTGTGAGCAGGGGTGAGTTGGGAGTCGCCAGTCAATCGCGTCATATCATCGCATTAGCGTCTATCAAGCAACAAACGTCAGCTTGTTTCGCGCATTTGTTATGGAATGGAGCACAATTATTCTTTAGCGATTGCACCTGGTTCTGTCGACAAAGACAAGTCTCATAAACGCAAACGTCAACGAACGGTTTAACCAAACGACCCAGAGAAATAAAACCAGCTCAACATCGGTGTGGCATTTCCGAAATGGAGAGAACTTCGTGAAAAACTCCAACTAGAAAGATACGCAGATCTTGCATGTGTTTTACTTGACAGGTGAGTGACGCCGTGTTCTGTATTCAAATTTCATGTCAGTAAACGATGCAAAAAAATTAGTATTATTGTTAGAATGTCTTGTTGTTTATGCATATGATGTGAAAAATCGTAAGGTCATATTCATCGCGAATACTTCTCAGAATGTGAACTGTTGGCTGAATCTTAGAAAACAACGTTTATCTGAAAAGTGTTCAACCATCCCGGCTCTCCTCTAACATCTGTGATAACTAATTTACTTTTAAACCTTACTTTTCTTGCGGTTATTTCAGTTTAATGATAAACAAGCATGTCATTAAACGCAACAGTTATAGAAATCGAACTTTACCTCATCCATGACAACTAATTTTCGATTCCCGTCTGACTGATTTATCCACGGTGGAGTTGAAAACAACAGTTCCCATCATTCCGCGTTCCTCCACGGCGTCATCAAGCAAAGCCGTTGTTATTGTTTTGAATGTAGCGCCCTCTAGCAGCATAAAATCTTAGGTATTGTAGCTTTAAGGAGGGTGATAATACCCGAGGAAATCTTCCATTTATCTCAGTGGTAATTGCTCGGCTAATGGATGGCAATTGATTTTCTACTTGTGCTATTGATTTGCTTTTATTAGATACTATGTTATTCATCCCACTGCATAGACTTTATTAAACAAGAAATATGAGACAAATTGTGCCACATAGTGATGCAATACATGGCGCATCATCTGTAAATAATGTTTTATGTGATGGGTACTAACCAAAAAGTTTCATTTAGCGCTTCGCTTCACAGAGTCTAAAAAAAAATTGGGACCATACTGTTCCTGATAGAGACCCAGGGGGGTCTGCATGTCGAATTCCTGAAAGTTCATATGTTAAGACAGCTCTTTCTCTCTCTCTTTCTCTCTCCATCCAGCTCTTTTGCTTTGAAACAAAAGTGGGTCATGAAGTCCTTTGGTAGAAATGTTTGATGTGAACTTAGTACTGTAGTTTTGTTCACTTTTTACATTTAACATGAAAACCTCACAGTACTTAACTTAGTTTTACTTCATTTATTTAGTATTATTTATGAAAAGTCATGCTTTTGAATAAACTAGCTGATTACATTCTGTAAGCAATATTGAATTTGAATGTCTACCAGTGAGTTGAAACAATTATAAGATGAATCGATTCGATTCCAAAATTCTGATTGAATGAACATTCAAAGCTGGCGTGAAATGCGGATAAACACATCTCTGATAACATGTTGTGGGGTGAACGAAACCAACCAGGTGTGTGGATAAGACATATTATGTACTTTATGAACACAAAAACAAAACCAGCAGAAATTGTGGAGTGGAATGCATAGTTCAAATGCATAATCAACTCAAATGCATAATAAAATGCATAGTTGAAGAACTTATATCATGTACGTACATTGAGTATGTGTAGGCCTAAAGGGACCTGCCCTATTCACCTTAAAGGATTAGTTCACTTTTGAAAAAACTTTTGCTGATAATTTACTCACCCCCATGTCATCCAAGATGTCCATGTCTTTCTTTCCTCAGTCGAAAAGAAATTAAGGTTTTTGATGAAAACATTCCAGGATTTTTCTCCATATAATGGACTTCAATGGGAACCGGATGGTTCAAGTATCAAAAGACGGTTAATAACAGTTTCAGATGCAGCTTCAAATGTCTTTAGACGACACCAGACGATGAATAAGGGTCTTATCATGCAAAACGATCGGTTATTTCAAAACTTATTCCAAAAATGTAACTTTTTTAAGGACAAATGCTAGCCTTGCTATATTCTCTGAGGCGCGTTTGTAACGTCACGTAATACGTAATTACGTTCAAAAGGTCACGGGCGACGTAGCCGGAAGTACAGAATCAAAATCGTCCGACATCGCTGTTTTACCCTTTAATTCCTTTTTTGTAAACGGTGTTTGAGTTAGTTTTCACGTTCAACCTATGCGTTCAACTTGTAAACACTCTGACTCTGTACTTCTGGCTACGTCGCCCGTGACCTTTTGAACGTAATTACGTAATACGTGACGTTGCAAACGCGCCTCACAGAATGGAGAAAGGCTAGCATTTGTCCTTATAAAAGTTACATTTTTGGAATAAGTTTTGAAATAACCGATCGTTTCGCATGATAAGACCCTTATTCATCGTCTGGTGTCGTTTAAAGACATTTGAAGCTGCATCTGAAACTGTTATTAACACTGTCTTTTGGACCTGAACCATCCGGTTCCCATTGAAGTCCATTATATGGAGAAAAATCCTAGAATGTTTTCATCAAAAACCTTAATTTCTTTTCGACTGAGGAAAGAAAGACATGGACATCTTGGATGACATGGGGGTGAGTAAATTATCAGCAAAAGTTTTTTCAAAAGTGAACTAATCCTTTAAACACTGTGACTAATGCCTTTAAGTCCAACTGTCCTGTATTCCAAAGCTCTATGTTCATATCCAACCGCTTCCTCCTGTACCATCACAGCCACAGTATTCCTTGAGTTCTGGAAGAGGAGAAGAGCGGAGTTAACCTACGATTGGGATTTGATTGACTGGGAGGAGGAGGAGGTGAGCCTGCCTTCCTGCCTTTCAGCTGGAATTGTGTTGCTTGATGTTATAATGTCTTTCCAAATAGACCTGTTAAAATGACCATTAAGCTCATTAACGATTGTAACTGGTGTGTGGCCAATCTATGTGCTGTTTGTTGTATTTCCTATAGTGTAAAATCCCTGTCATGGTGTGTTCTGTGAGTGTGCCTCCTACTGTATAATGTTTTGTTGTGCATGCTTAGCTCCCAATGGGAATACGTCTTAAGGGTGTTCACACTGATTAGTTCTAACAAAACATCTGGTTTAACTTTAACAAGCAAATGAGCTGTGACGTGATTCGGCGTCTGCCGACGGGAGTATACGTCTTCTGTTGGATGCTGTAGTCAAATGTCAGCAAGATGGAAGGGAAATAGGTTTTGCTTCAACCCAGGCTATTTGGCAAAAAGTGCCTGTAGCGATATTTCTTCAAAATCATATTACTTTGTTTCTAGCACATTGCGCAAAAGTGTCAAAGTGAAATGTCCAGTGAGTGACGCTTAAAAAAGTGTGTTCAGTTTCATCTTAAACCGATAATAAATGTGAATCTGGGAATGTTTTATTATGCTGGTTGTTATACATATCAAAGCAGTTTGGAAATGAAATACCTAGTGAGTGGTTCTAAAAGATACATACTCGCATTTGATAATAACGTATTACCTACACTACTTCTGCTTACCCTTACGACCAAACTGATGAGAACATGAAACATGAGAAAACACATTTGCTGAAACAACTATGCAATTATACCTTGCTTCTTTAGTGTTCAAGCTCTTTTATTGAGTGTTGTGACTAGCGATTCATGGGATTCGTAGTGCTCCATGTGGTCTTACTATGTCAGAAAAGCCATGTACACTCACCTAAAGGATTATTAGGAACACCTGTTCAATTTCTCATTAATACAATTATCTATTCAACCAATCAAATGGCAGTTGCTTCAATGCATTTAGGGGTGTGGTTCTGGTCGAGTCAATCTTCTGAACTCCAAACTGAATGTCAGAATGGGAAAGAAAGGTGATTTAAGCAATTTTGAGCGTGGCATGGTTGTTGGTGCCAGACGTCTGCACAATCTGCTCAGTCACTGGGATTTTCACGCACAACCATTTCTAGGGTTTACAAAGAATGGTGTGAAAAGGGAAAAACATCCAGTATGCGGCAGTCCTGTGGGCCAAAATGCCTTGTTGATGCTAGAGGTCAGAGGAGAATGGGCCGACTGATTCAAGCTGATAGAAGAGCGACTTTGACTGAAATAACCACTCGTTACAACCGAGGTATGCAGCAAAGCATTTGTGAAGAAGCCACAACACGCACAACCTTGAGGCGGATGGGCTACAACAGCAGAAGACCCCACCGGGTACCACTCATCTCCACTACAAATTGGAAAAAGAGGCGACAATTTGCAAGAGCTCACCAAAATTGGACAGTTGAAGACTGGAAGAATGCTGCCTGGTCTGATGAGTCTCAATTTTTGTTGAGACATTCAGATGGTAGAGTCAGAATTTGGCGTAAACAGAATGAGAACTTGTTACCACAGTGCAGGCTGGTGGGGGTGGTGTAATGGTGTAGGGGATGTTTTCTTGGCACACTTTAGGCCCCTAAAATGGCCCCTAAAGTACTAAAATGGCCGCCACAGTCACCAGATCTCAACCCAATAGAGCATCTTTGGGATGTGGTGGAACGGGAGCTTCGTGCCCTGGATGTGCATCCCACAAATCTCCATCAACTGCAAGATGCTATCCTATCAATATGGGCCAACATTTCTAAAGAATGCTTTCAGCACCTTGTTGAATCAATGCCACGTAGAATTAAGGCAGTTCTGAAGGCGAAAGGGGGTCAAACACAGTATTAGTGTGGTGTCCTAATAATCCTTTAGGTGAGTGCATATACAAAACCAAGTCACCCATGTTCCTCCAAAGATTTCTGCATCCCTCCACCACTCTGTCTCCTCACTCTCGCCTAGTTTTTATCCCAGCCCAAGCTCGGAGCCTCCCCTCGGACAGCGCACCAAATACATTTATTTGTACGTGTGAACTTGTAAAGTATTAGTTTAGAAATCATGGAGTACGGTAAAAAAATGTTTTGAGGTCATTCAATAGTCTTGCGCTAGGAACCACGTCAAAATCCATTGATCAATAATCATAATTTGTGTGAAAAGGAATAAATGTTGTTGTTGCTACTCATGTCATTTCAGATGAAAACTGCACTGAATTATATGTATAGTTAAGTTTTTGAAGTTTAGCTAAAATAAGGCAGATAAAGGCACGTTTTTCCAATGAGCCTATACTCTCAGCAAAACCCAACCATAGCCAGATTTACAGTTATATTCACTTTCCGTGATAAAATCTCAGTGTGAACAGCCCTTCTTGAATCATATATCACACATCAGCATGCGCAGAGTGACGGCGAATTCATGTATTGAGCATTGTTTTTTTGTTTTTTTTTAATTTGTGTGATGCGTGAACGTTTAAAGCGTTTGAGGGAACACCTCAAAATAATCCAGAGATCAAAGTGATCAGATGTGGTTGGATTCTTGCTGTGGCGTTTGCATTCGTTGCCCAGTAGAATTCTGTTGTCGCTAGTTTCTGTATAATGGTGGTTCTCAAACTGGTTCATGCACCTGAAGCATTTTACAAACCTCTTTTCCACCAAGACGGTGCTGATTCTCGTGCCAGAGGTGGTGCTAAGCCTTGCAATTTCAAGAACCGCAGCGATAACGGTCATGAAGCTGTGGTAGTTTTTTTGTTTTTGTTTTTAAAGGGTTAGTTCGCCCAAAAATGAAAATTCTGTCAGTATTTACTCGCCCTCATGTTGTTCCAACCCCGTAAGACCTTCGTTCATCTTCGGAACACAAATTAAGATATTTAAGATATTAAGATCGTTCCTGCATACAGTCCATAGGCTTCTTGAGGGAATGACACTTGCTGTCCTCGAAAAGTCATTAAAGACATCGTTAAAATAGTCCAAGTGACTACAGGGGCTCAATCTTAAGTTTATCAAACGACGAGAACACTTTTGTGCGCAAAAAAACCAACAAAAATAACGACTTTATTTCAACTATTCACTTCCTTCTCCATGGGCCTGTAGTCAGTTAACGTAGTGTGATTGCGTAGAGCTACGTCACACGTAGGCTCACTATTGGCCGACGCTGGTCATGTGTGTGTGATGCGTGTGACGTACAATAACAGAAGCTTACGCTATTAAACTAGTAACCTGACTCGCGCAGAGGGAGAAATAAACCAATAGTTGAAATAAAGTCGTTATTTTTGTTGTTTTTTTGCGCACAAAAGTGTTCTCGTCGTTTGATAAACTTAAGATTGAGCCCCTGTAGTCACTTGGACTATTTTAACGATGTCTTTAATGACTTTTCGAGGACAGCAAGAGCCAGTACCTCAAGAAGCCTATGGACTGTATGCAGGAGTGATCTTAATATCTTAAATATCTTAATTTGTGTTCCGAAGATGAACGAAGGTCTTACGGGGTTGGAACAACATGAGGGTGAGTAAATACTGACAGAATTTAAATTTTTGGGTGAACTAACCCTTTAATAGCTACTTTTTACTGCAGATGTTAACACAGCAGCTAGTTAGCCAAACTGTTATTAGAAAAATTTAATCTAAGTTTTAATTGATAATTGGTTCCTGGTTCCACATCAGATTTAGATTTTAGGGCTGGCGTGGAACCAGCTTTCTCGGTCCGGAACCCGGTGGAAATGGAATGGGAACTAGCACCAGAACTAATGCTGGTGGAAAAGGGGCAGCAAGTGTGCACAACTTAAATTTATTTAAAAACATCTTACATTTATTTCAATATATTTTATTTCAAATTTGTAATCATTTCAAAATAACGTATATGAATTAAAATTTAAGGTTCTGCCTTCTTTTATCTTCTCACTCATGTCATTCTAAATCGTATGACTTTTATTCTTCCACAAAACTGTGGAATTTTTATTCTCGTGCGTAATGACATTTTGGTCTGGTCTTCACGTAAAGTTATCGAATGACTTAATAAGGCTTGACTTAAATGTAACACACTATTTTCACTGACTACATTTGTGCTTTTTGCCTATTTTGGAGCTTAACTTTTATGTTTTTAAGAGCAACATGATAAGTCTTAGAAACATATTTTGTGTTTCAAGTAAGAAAGAAAGCAATATGGGTTCGGAATGACAGAATTTTCATTTCATTGAGTGAACTAATCCTATTATCTTTGTTTTTAATATGTATCCTATGTTCTTACATCGACATTGGTACACTGAAGAGTAAGGGTGATACTTGGACGGTGTATTTCGATCAGACGTGATAATTGGCTTGAAAAGTTTGAGAACTGCAGCCGTATACAGTCCCTTATATATTTAACTGCCATTTTGCAGAATGTACTAATAAATGTATATCATGTTCAGGCACTGATGTTAACTCATTCAGCTCATGTGAACAACTTCTGGATGACATCATCACTGGCCATCATGCCCAGCCAAAGCAGATGATGATGCTGAACATCTGTGTGATGAGATTCATTCATGAAAGCTGTACAAATATCTTCAAACAAATGTTTTATGAGTAATATGATGTGTTTGTTAAAAAGGAGGAACTACGGCCCCAGTTTGAAGCCAAATACTCCCGGAAGGAGAGAGTGAACCCTATCTCAGGGAAACCAGAGCCCTTCCAGCCCTTCACAGACAAATTCAGCCGACTCATGGTGTCTGTTTCGGGAATCTTCTTCATGGTAAGATTCAGTGTTCACAATATCCCTATAGAGCTATACCTCAGTCAGAACAGAATTATTGTCACCCGTCATGAAAATTTGTAACAATTCCATAAAAACATGTTTTCACTCTTTTTTTTTTTAAATGTCCTTGTTATTGTGTAATTACACATCAGTTAACAATATGCACTAGGGTAAGCTGTTGTTTGTTATGCATCATTTTCTGTTATTTCTATAGTAAATGCATGGAACATGTAGGCACTAAAAAGGTAACCCATCTTTTTAGCAATTTTGAGTAAGGAGGAATTGACAACATTTAGAAGACAGTTCTTATCAATGCTTCCAGCAGCCACTTATGCAATGAGATAATTTAATTAATAATACATTATATTATAATTCAAGAAAAATAGGTATATACAATTATTAAAACAACACTTTAACAAGACATAGTTACACGTTACATGTAGTAATAACAGTAAATTATGCATTATTACAAGCAAACCGAACCCAAACCTTAACCATTTAATTAGCACATGTACTTTATTTTATTTAGTATTTGCAACACTTGCTACACTTTAATTACATAAAAGCCAAGTAATGTCCACCACATCAGTGGGACTCATGGGAAAATAATTAGAAGTAAAGAAGAAAAGGTTCTATCAGCGCTACGTATTTGGAACCCCTAAAAGGTTCTATACACTATTAAAAGGGTTAATCTGGGTTCTATATAGAACCCTGGGGTTCCATATTTGGTCAATAGAACCTTTTACCAAAAAAAGATGGTTCTATATCCATTTTGGAGTTCCATATATGAAGCGGGGGATGGAACCATTTCTGGTTCTAAATAGAACCATTTCTTCTAAGAGTGTAGTTAAAATGTAATTGTTGATTAAAGACTCTAATGGAGCCTGTTGTATGTAGTCTGCTGCATATGTTATATGTTATGCTGATGCTCCATCTATACAGGCAAATTAATGCAGATATTACAGAATGTCATAAACATTTTGATTCCAGTATTTCAGTTCCCAACACTATTTGTAGCCCTAAAGAGTATTTCAATTTAAAAGAAACAATTTAGCTAAAGTTATCTCACATAAATAACTGTCTCCCTCTTGTGGTCTTAGATTAAAAGACAATGCATATCAAAACCATGCCTAAGTTTATAAAGAAAAATTCTGAGACTTAACCGAATATATTTCCATCATTTCAGTTTGACACCTTGTTCACCTCTCATCATTTTTCTTCCAGATCTCTCTGGTTCTGACAGCCGTGTTTGCTGTGGTGGTGTTCCGGCTCATTGCCATGGAGAAGTTTGCGTCCTTCCAGTGGGAGTTTGTGAAGAAGAATTGGCAATTCGCCACCTCAGGCACTGGAGTCTGCATCAACTTTATGATTATAATGTCTCTGAATGTGGTTAGTGTTTTTTATCTTGTCCCGAAGGCCTCTTACCACCAAGAGAGAAACAATAAAGTCCCCCTAAACTAAAAAGTTTATCCAAAAGCTCGACACAAAAAGAGGGAAAAATAATTGGTTTCACTTTATTTTGACGGTCACTTTAATACATTCCGTTGACTATAAGTATTGTTGCATCTACATGTCTACTAACTCTCATTAGATTGTTAGTAGAGTATTAGAATTTCACTTTATTTTGATCTTCCCTTTAACACATTCAATTGTCTATAAGGCCCTGTTTACACGAGAACGCTCGCGGGTAAAAACGTAAAAAATATTTTATCGGATGTGCCTTTCGTTTACACGGCGACGCCGTTTTTGGGGCTTAAAAACACAAAAAAGTGAAACCACCCTCTAGAGTGGAAATATTAAAAAAACGCTCCACCGGCGCGTTCCTACGGTGGCCGAGAGGTGCAAAACAAATCACAATTCTAAAAACAAAAAAAAACAATTCAGAAAACACAACAACAAATCTGAAAACAAATTAACAAATCTGAAAACACAACGACAAATCTGAAAACAAATTAACAAGTCAGAAAACACAACGACAAGTCAGACAAAACGGAAAAGGTAGGTATATGTGGCGAATGGAATACTGATCGCTGATTGGACGAGACATCCCGTGTAAAGGGTAAAAGCGTAAAAGTCTGCTTGACAGTGAAGGTTGTACTCAGGCGCGCGGACTTGGTGTTGTTGTGTGGCGGTGCTCCACATTGCCACCTGGCGGCCTGGAGTGGATACTACATTGATTTGCCAGACTGATCTCATGAAGTAGCGTGTGTATGACACGCCAATTCGTATTTCCATTTTTGGCGTGCTATCAAGACGCATAATCGCTTTTCAGCGTGTTTATGTACGCTGTTGACTTAACGCTATATAAATATATGACTTACCCCGTCCCTAAACCTACCCGTCACTGGGGTTAATGGCATTTATGACTGTTCCCTTACCATTCTAGGAAAAAAAAAAGATCGCTCCCCAGAATTAGATCTACATTTTGCTTCGTTTCGTTCGGACATTTGACGGCGTGTACAGACACGCGGAATCACTCGGACGTTAATGGCGTAGACATACACGCATACACGTGGATACATGCGGATAGCTCAAAATGCGTAGAGATAACACGCCACTTGACTCGAAAGTGGCGTGTATGTTTACGCAAAAGTCATGATGTCATGTTGGATTTTCACACACTTTTGCGTCACCATTTGCACGCGGATTTCCCACCCAAAACGCTCGTCTAAACGAAGAATAAAAAGTGATAACGCAACGCCACTTTTGCGTTTTCTCTTCAGAATTGTTGCCGTGTAGCCTAAAACGGAAAATAAACGAAGACCTAAAACGGAAGATTTTCACTCGGGAGGGTGGTTTCACTTTTTTGCGTTTTTAAGCCCCAAAAAAGCTGTCGCAGTGAAAACGAAAGGCACATCCGATAAAATATTTTTACATTTTCACCCGCGAGCGTTCTCGTGTAAACAGGGCCTTAGTCTGCACAGAAGGTGCAAACGTAGCAAAAGGTCTCCGTTTTTAGTAGAGTATTGGCAGACTGAAGGGTTAGAATAAGTTGACATGTAGTTGCAAACTTACTTATAGTCAGTAGATTGATGATCCTCACAATAAAGAGTTTGCAGAGATTAAACAGACCGTACACCAATACTCTAATGAGAGTTAGTTGACATGTAGTTGCAAAGTTACTTGCGTATAGTCAACAGAATCAAAAGGGACCATCAAAATAAAGTGTTACCAGTATTAGTATACTGGTAGGGTTAAGGTTACAATAAGTTTAAAAGTAACTATGTGGCACTAATGTGACAATTTTATTCTCCTGAACACATGGAATGGAAATGCTCTTGTTTTTCCAGTCCATATTTTCAGCTTTGGTACTATTTCCATTTCCTTTCTCTAATGGTACTATTTCCATTTTCTTTCACCCAACAGGTCTATGAAAAAGTGGCCTACCTACTTACAAACCTGGGTAGGTGTTGATTCGGTTGAGAGTGAAATCCGTGCAGTCGTCACACTGCATGTGAGAAACTTTACCTCATGGCTATAACATGCAGTGCAGAACTTCCCAAATGATTCTCGCATGGCTTTCATGTGATATAGAACACCCACGGACAGAGTCGGAATGGGAAAACAGCTTTGCCCTCAAGATGTTCCTCTTCCAGTTTGTCAATCTCAACAGCTCTACCTTCTACATAGCTTTCTTTTTAGGGAGGTAAGCAACTCTTGACCTAGTTCACATATTATTCACTTCTTGTTTTACCTGATGATGCTGCCTCCATTTGCCCTGACTATACCACTGTTATTTTTGTCCCATTTTATTTTAAAGGTGCTTGATTTATTAGTTTGTCTGTAGTAAAGCATAAATGCACCATAATATGTTTGCAGATATTTAGGAAACATTCTTTTTCCCCTCTGAAAAGCAGTTACAGCCAGTTATTCTACTTTGAAATGTGTCTTCCGTGTCGGAATATCTGTTTTTGTTTTGGTCTGTGTGATCTCGCCCACTGCCAAATACCCAAAAGTATTTCGAAACCCCAAGTTACCAGTTGGCAGAAAACACAGCATTTTGCCTTGATAGCACGCCAAAAATGGAAATACGAATTGGCGTGTCATACATACGCTACTTCATGAGATCAGTCTGGTTTAACTTAAAGTTAGATTTGGCTGTTTCGCCAAATATAACTTTAAGTTAAAAAATGTAGGGGATCTATTTTTATACCTAGTTGTTTTTTTTTTGTTTGTTTTTTTATACCTAGCAACCGTTGGATCGTCTGGCTTGAATGAGAGGTAGAGTTGTGTGTCATCAGTGTAGCATTGTTAGGAAAAGCCATATTTCTGAATCACAGATGCTAGTGATGTCATGTAGATGGAGAAGAGAAGTGGTCCAAGCACTGAGCCCTGTGGTATCTCAGCTGCTAGATGTTGGGCCTTAGACAGAGGTAAGAACCAAAGAACCAGAATTCCAGAGATCCCCTTTGTTTTCAGGATTGACAGGAGGATTTGGTGGTTAACTTCCTCAAAGGCAGCAGATGAGAACTGAGGATTTGGAAGCTAAGAAAGTCTCAGAGCTTCAATTACTGAGAGCAGGGCAATCTCAGTTGAGTGTCCAAATTCTACAATATTTTTTTTTTTTGAACTGCACTAGCCATTTAAATTGCTAGCTGTCAAAATTATATACTGCGCATTTAAGTGTTTTTGTTCAATATAATAATTGCCTGCCACTGCCAGATTTTTTTTTTATCATTTTCACAAAAAATGTCATGGCCCCCAGAATATTTTACTGTATTGAATTTATATCTGAACATGCAATATATAAGAAGAAAACAATTATATCTTCATGCATTCAATTTTTATCAACACTTGAATGTAGGTATTTTATTTAAAAAAAAAAATTGGTTTACAACGAAATGCTGTGGAAATTGTTTAATATTAAAGACTATGTCCTGATCGGATTCAGTATGATGATCAAAACAAAGCTGGAGAAGATTGCTTCCACAACACACCCAAAGCTTCACAGTCATGTACCTTGTCCTGGGTCGACTTTTCCTTAATTAACTTTAGGCATTTTTGATTTATATGCTGTTGAATGTATGATAATCACGTTATCTTGCATGTGCTCAAGCAACACTTTTATTGTATGCTTCTGCTGCTTTTTCACCTGTATTTTGATTGTAATATCATGTCCTCTTTCAGAAAATGCTTAATAGTTCCCCTACTGTATAACAGGTGAAAACATGGAGTGCCGTAAATGTGCACTAATGGCAGGGAAAAGAACTACCTATGTACTAGCATTTAAATTAATAATTTAATGCAATGCACTTATTGTGTACCCTGGAAAAAAATTATGTAGGGTTTACTTTGAAAAAAAAAAACCCTCAAATTGCTAGTACATTTTTTTACAAATAATTAAAAAGAGTACAGTATAGATGCATTTTACAGTGTAGATACAGGTTTTTACGGTTAATTACATTTTAAAATTTAATTGCATCAGGAGTAGACCCTTCCATTACATCTTAACCCACCCTTGTAGCAATAGCAACTTTACATAGCACAATGCTTTACAATGTCACATACCAGCCCGTTCTCATCCTTTAACGTCATATAGAACGCTATATGCAAAAACGGCGCTATACTACGCACATGGCACCCTTTATCGTTAATATAACACTAGGGTTGGGTATCGAGAATCGAGTATCGATTGGAACCGAGACTAACTTTTCGTTTTTCCCGGAATCGTTCAAAAGTAAAAATTTCGATTCCTAGTTTCGATATTCACAGTCCGCCGAGCGGAAGAAGAAACCGCTGAACAACACCAACGAAGAAGCGTCTACCGGAAGTGTTGGCATAACCACGCGAGTCGAACATGAGTAGCTTACGTCGGCGATCCAAAGTGTGGCTTCACTTTTCTAAAAATAACGAAATCTCGGCAAAATGCAAAATTTGTGACAAAAGGTGTATTTTTCCAGAAGGAGTATTTCCTTCAGAAAGACCGTTGGTTAGCAAGGTTAGCTAAACTTTTTTGACCCTGCCTCTTAAAAGAATCGGAATCGAGAATCGTTAGGAACCGGAATCGAAACAAGGAATCGGAATCGGAATCAGAATCGTTCAAATTCAAACGATACCCAACCCTATATAACACCCGAACCCAAGACGTCATAAATCCTTTAGCGTGAATCATTGTCATGACAATGACAATATATGCCATTTTTGCATATAGCATTCTACGTATATGACGTTAAAGGATGAGAATGCATTGCACATACACACAAAAACCCCAACCCATACCCCTAAACCTGTCCCTAACCTTTCCCGTATCACACCTCAACATCAGTACATGTAAGTTTTTTATGTAACTACATACTAATTACAGACACCTAATATAAAGTGAGTCCGATAAGTTTCGCCTGTTTGCCTAATGCATACAAGGAATGTCCTGGTTGCGTATTCAACCCTCTGTTCCCTGAAGGAGGCAACGGGGGATGTAGTCGACGTTGACTGAATGGAGGCCAGTCATCTTCTTGAACGAGCCAATGGAATTTGGCGTGTGTGACTTGCATCACCCACTCCATTCCCGTGGCGTGGGTATAAATATGGAAGTGGATGCACACAATAGATGCTTTTTCGCTGAGTACCCAAGCGTAACTCGGAGTCAGCGGTGGTCCAGCAGAAGTGGCAAGGGGACTGTCCTCTGTTCACCACTTCAGGGAACGTTGGGTTTCATACGCAACCAGGACGTTCCCTTTCAGTCGAGAACTTCAGACGTAGTTGACGTCAACTAAATGGTATCACCATTGAAAACGCCACTAGTGCTGCCACCTTCCTGTAATCCTTGCCTTGTGATCCTTCCGCAACTTGAGGCGGAGATGGAAGAGTTTAGGCCAAGGAAGGAAGTCACTGATGTTCCACAGGACCACTGGGAAGGCATCAATGGAAGGAAACCACATCCTGGCAGAAGGGAGGTAACATGTGGAGAATACACTTATGGACTGGGCGGATGACTTGGCAGGACAACATATAGAATGTCACTGGGATGACTCCAGCCTATAATGGGGGGAGGATCAAATAAACAGTGACTGCAGAGCAGGCTCTGCCAAGGGAAGACACAGGCTTGCCAGAGGGAGTCGTACTGTGAAAGAATACACATATGGGATCACCGTAGGGATCACAACATATGGACCCATTCTAACACAAGTTCCACCAGTGCACACAAGTTATAGGCCTGGCTTCAGACATTCCGCCACATCCGTCGCCGAAAGGTATGGAGGAACTCGACAGGGTTCGGCTAATAATGGAAACTCTACTGAAGCAAGAATTGCACACGTATCCGGTCCATAGGAGGGGAATTGTACAGCAAGCCAACACTTCAAACTGGGCTTACAGTGAAACTGGCTTCATGTATGATAGTTCTCTAGCGAACGTGATGGGTGTCGCCCAGCCCCTAACATCTGTGTCAATGCCTAGGAGGGAGCAATACACTCACTTATTGTAGGAGGAGCTCACCACCCAGGTGGGCACGTGCATCTTGTGAAACTTTTCCACCAAGATGAAGGCAAACACATGTAGTGGGCCAACCTCTGTTTGGAAACAGCCTTCCCTTCTGCTGGTCTCGTAACAAACACGAGCTGTCTGAGGTCCAGGCTTTGCATTCTAAGCACATAAAACCACAGTGCAGGGGACGGACAGAAAATCCAGGGTTGGGTCTGCCTCCTCTGTGGAATGCTTTTGCTGTCACTTGCCATCTGGCTTTGGTAGTGTCTGGAGCATGCTTGGCGTCCCTACTGCGCTCGGCTCCAAGCTGAGGCCTGGCTGGAGGCTGCAGCGGAGGCCCATCGGGAGTGGCGGCAGGGAAACCCCCTCTGTGATTGGCAGGGGAACTTGCCCACAGGCTTTATAAGCTCAGCCCGTCGGAATGAACGAGAACTCGCAGGCCTTAGGGGGGAGACGAGGATCCACCATGACAGTCATATGAACCGTCCACAAAAGCTGCTTCGGCGTGCTGTAAGTCCAAGCCCATGATACAATTGTGACCATCAGAGAGGAACAGGGAACGACCGCATCTAGAAACACACATGTGGAATGACATCCTGAAAAAGACGCAAACACACCAGTGATGCTCTTTTAGGAAATAGGACCCATCACCAGTGCCAGAGCACACAAGGGAATGACGGCGACAAAACTGAACAGTGAACTGAAACAGTGAAGCGCTCACCTTTCAGCCCTCTAAGCAGCCATCAACGAACATTTAGAAATTTGATGCTGTTAAAACAGCCGTTGAGAGCTCAAAGCTCTTGATCACCACTGCACTCATGCTGTAGAAGCCACCAGCACTGGGAGAATCCTTCAAAAGAACACCGACACACTCGCTCGTTGTAAACAACAGCACTCTTCAGAGACATCAAACGATCAGCTCTGAAGCGAAAGGCATGAACCAGTGCATGAATCCACTTCCGTATCTATACCCGCGCCACTGGGGCGGAGTGTGTGACGCAAGTCACACAGGCCAAATTCCATTGGCTCGTTCATTCAATAGTACTCAAAAGGCGCTTTTCCACTGCATAGTACGGTACGGTTCGGTACGTCTCACTTGTGGTGCTTTTCCACTGCATGGTACGGTACAGTACGGTTCACTTCAGGTTGCTTTAAATGGTACCTGGTCTGTTGAGGTTCCAAGCGTACCGTACCGGTACTAAAATGTGACGTGAAACACTGCAGATCACTGATTGGTCAGACAGAATCGTCACTACCAGCGTCACTACTAGCGTCATTGGATTTGCGACACGAGACACGAGACACTTTTTTTAGCAGTATTTTTGTTTTGCTGCCATCAGCCTCATTTTAAACACATTTTTCCGTCTAGCAGTTAAAAACAACCACATACTGAGAATCAGGAACACCATCCCCTCGATAGTCTCCATTGTTCCTGTGTTGTGGGTTTGAAAATGTGGCGCTTTCAAGATGATGTCATGGCAGTAGAGGCGCGCGCAAATAACGATCAGTCCCACACACTTTGAAGGGGTACTACTGCAGTGGAAACGAAAAGCGATCCGAACTGTTCCGCGCCGAGTCGAAACGTACTGGGCCGAACCGTACCGTACTATGCAGTGGAAAAGCGCCAAAAGATGACTGGCTCCCTGACATGATCCCATTCATTCCACATCGACTACGTCTCACGTTCTCGATTGAAAGGAACTCGATATTTTCACTGTTGGCGATGGCATACATGCAAACACAAACCCCAGCCTTTGGCTAGTGGAAATCCAAAGCTAATTTGGAAATGTGTTATTGTTATGTGCATGAATTATGTTTGTGTGTACTCCACAGGTTTGCCGGCAGACCGGGGGATTATAATAAGCTGTTTAACCGGTGGAGGATGGAGGAGGTGGGTGAGATGAGGCTGTAATGAGTCTTCTCGCACTTAGTTATTAGTGCCCTTCAGCATGATCAACATCCCCCTATCAAATATCTGCCTCAGTTATTTAAATGAGATTTAAATAAAAATGGTTATTATTCAGTGCAGATTTCTCATAAATGCCTCAACAATAACAACTCTGGTTGCTCGTAACGCAAGTAGACTGTCTGTGTAAATCAAGTTGTAAAATCAAAACCACCCTTGTGTGCTTGAACAGACTTTAGTATAGTTTTAAAAAGTGCTCTTGTCAAATGCCTTTTCTTATAAAGTTTATTATTCCTGTAATCAGTATTTTTAAAAGTATGATTAAATGTACTTCACAAGAGAGATCAAAATGTTTATGCTTTATTTCCCGCTAGTGTCATCCCAGTGGTTGTCTGATCGACTTGTGCCTACAAATGGGAGTGATCATGGTGTTGAAACAGATCTGGAACAACTTCATGGAGCTGGGCTACCCGTGAGTATAAGCAGACACAGTGGCATCAGTGGGGTACACATGGAGAGGCCAACAAAAATATATATATAAAAAAATCTGACATGATTGTTAAACGGTTTTGATAACTGCGAAAAATAAATCGTTCCACAGTTCTATGTTCTAAATTTCAAGCTGCATTTGACAGTATCTACAGTGGCTTATTTTGTAAAAAACCTAACCTAGAAAAATAACTTACTCATCTTCAACAATATTGACTTATGCCACAAAACTCATCTAAAATATATCAGATTATTTATATATATATATATATATATATATATATATTATTTTTTTTTTTTTTGGTGGGTGGCACCTAAGAAGAATGGATCAGCTTGATTGACACATAAAAAAGTGTATATTAAATGAATAAATGTATAGTTTAAATTAATCACAACCATTAGTAAAAAGCAGTGGCATGCAGTGTTCTGAAATGAGGAGTCAAAGTCATAAACTGTGTTCTATTTATTTATTATAATTTTATTCAACATGTTTCAATTATACTTAATATTGACACATTTATTCAGTTAAATACAGTAAATAAACATTAAGTCAAGTCAAGGCACATTTATTTATATAACGATTTTTTACAATGCAGATAACGGAGACACAGATACATTTTTACGGAGCTTTGCAGAGATAATATGAAAACAATGCCAAAAAGTTTGTTTCCAGAAGAAAATAGCATTACAGTCCAGCTGAAGTAAATTCAGTGATGTTTCATTTTTGTTTTAAAAAAAAGTTATTCATTTATACTGTATATAGCCACTCTGGAGTAAACCATGATGTTATCGTCCAGCTCAGTTCAGTTCTTGTTTAATAGTGTCAGATGCAGATCAATATACAGTATTATTGTTGAATATTAAATTAAATGTTGAATTTAATGTCCCCAACTAAGCAAGCCAATGGCAACAAAGGTGCAAAAAGGCGACATTGGCAAGGAGCCGAAACTCCATCAGGTGGCAGAATGGAGAAAAAAACTATCTTGTATCAGATTCCGATGTTGAAAGACAAAACAATCTTATGAAATTCACACACTGTTTGGATAAGTACATTGTTCATAAGTACATTGTAAGCATGTAAGTGCATATTTGTATAGTGCGTAATTTGGGATGCAACTCGGGGCTTTGAAAGACTGCTTACAAACCTAAATGTTGTATTGCCGATTTGACCAACGGAATGCTATCCGGCATCTCACCTAATCATTACATAATAAATCAGACAGTATTGTATATTGTTTAGATCACAGATAACATATTTCACCTAGATGTTGGAAGGTGCTTATGTCAAATTGCTCGCAATCGGAGTCAAATACATTCTTCACAGCTCACTTACTTGGAACTGGTTTGCACCCGGCTGCACCACAGACTGTATTTCTTATGTAGAGTATGTTTTTATGGGGTTAATATAAGAATATCATGATGTTGTTTTACAAAGCTGTTTTGGAAAGCATAGTTTTAAGAAAGATGGTGTTACAGTATGGTTTGGGACCTATTTATACAGCTTAAATCTAAATTGGCACACCTGGTGTTGACGGCACTAAAAACGCACTCTGAATCAGACAATCGTGGGGGACTAAACTCATTTTTTTGGATTCACAGTATGAAATGCTCCCCTCCGGTAGAAGATATAGTCCCTATTGCGCAAACTAAATCGGTATAATAATTTCTATGTTCCTATATTTGTACGAATGCTGAATAACAGTGTCTCTTATTAATTTTAAATTTGTAAAATCAACTGTTTCTTCTCTGTAGTCCAAAACACATTTCCTTTTGAGGACAATCAAGAATACAGTACTACTACTACTACTACAGAAACCCCTTTTCCTCTCAGATGGAGCATATATGACATTTAGTTTGATTTGATTGCTTCTTTTCCAACCACTAATCCCCTAATCCTCAAACAGTAGGTTTTCATGCTATATTTGTCATTATTTACATTACACATACATTATTTCAGAAGATCTGGCATTGCTATTGAGTGTACAAACACAGGTCTCTGTTACTCAATTATTATCCCAAATAGGAAATGTTTGCTTCACTGGACAGTTTGTCCTTAGCTGAAGTCCACTTTGTTTAATGATGACTGACTTTGCCAACCCTGCAGTATAGAGTAAAATGCATGCTTCATCAGAAAGAGCCATGGCAACTTAACAGACTATCAGGAAAACATGATGAGGGGACATTCAATACTGTTCACAAGAAAATATACAACTCTGTTATTATTCACTCATTTCTTCTCACTATTTCATTATAAACCCTTGTTGACTTTTTTTTTGTGGAACAAAGGATCATTTAAATACACAAATGGATTTTTTGGTCAGATTTTTTCTACTCGCATTGATTAGTCATTGTTTTTATGATGTAAAATACACTGGCTCCTTCTGGAATATTATTAGCTATGGCCCTAACTACTCTTCATCACTTTTCACATTTTTCGTATCACATTAAATCAAATGTTGTTGTTGTTTGTTTGTTTTTTTCATCAACCAGACTGTTGCAGAACTGGTGGTCTCGGCGTAAGATGAAACGAGCAGGTGAGCAAAACAACAGTAAAGAAGGGCTTCCGCAATGGGATAGAGACTGGAACTTACAGCCCATGAACGCACATGGCCTGGTGGACGAGTACCTGGAAATGGGTGAGTTCTGCCTGACGAACACCTATAGTGAGATATAAAGTGGGTCATTTTCAAGTGGCAAAATAGAATCTTGCCAAGTTTTGCAAGCGGGACGAGGCCGAGAGCTGTGGGAACGAAGCTCACGACTCTCGGCCACATCCTGCTTGCCACATCAAGGAAGTTAGTTAAAATGAATAACACATCTGATTTAATAGCACAGGTGGTTGACTCTATTGTCCATTTGAGAACTGAGGTTTGTTATGATTACAGGATACACTAGAACAGACTGTCAAGAATTTTCAACAGGAACGCATTACTGCAATGCATTTGCCAAGCAATTGCGTCAGTTCAACGGATTCTCATCCTAGGGTGTCATATCACTGTAAAACCTGATGAGTTAGTTCAACTCAAACCGTTTGAGGAAACTGATCGCCTTAAATCATTTAAGTTTATTAACTCAAACAATTTAAGCATAAAAAAATATTTGATTTGTTTCCAAGTAACTCAATAACTTATTGTTAAGATAACTTGGGTAAATAAAGTTAATAGTACTAATTAGTTACTATAACTTAAATCTAAGAAGTACACTGTAAACCCAAATAAGTTGGCAGAACTCAAATCATTTTTAATTATATAAACTTAGGTAGCTTTAAAAGCTAATCTGCTGACAAAGTAAAGCACAGAAGCACTTGCTGTATGAGCGTAATAATATAAAGGGTTAATTTGCTCTCAACTCACTCTGAATGCACCACTTGTCAGCATGATGGTAACTATCTTAAAGCCAACATTAACAGAAATTCTTCTAAATTAGCATAACAAAACATTAATCACTATTAAATCTCACACTTAACATTAATCTTACACAAAAAAAAAAACATTATATTGCACTTAATTTTGGCATTTACAATCTCTTTCGAGTGCCATCGGCAAAGCATGCTGGGAAATAGATATCCCAGCCGTTTCAGTTAAACTTAAGTTCGTCTAAATTAAAATAAAGAATTTCATAAAACTCAAAACAATCAAACAGTTCAGTTTACATAAAATATATCAGTTCTGTGAATTTGAAAGAAAAAGAAAGTGCTAAATACTCATAAAAATTAATTTGACTGAACTAATTCGTTGAATTTAAGTTTGTCCAACTCAAACCAATTAATTACATGGCACCCTTTAGCGTCAATATAACACGCTTCAGTTATGGGTAGGTTTAGGTCTGGGGTAGGGTTAGGGTTAGACCACTAGGAGGCGCCTTCTGGCCGATATATATCTGCGTCACATATTGACGCTAAAGGGTGCCATGTGCGTTGGATGTCTACGCATTGTCAAAAGTGTTACTATATGACGCCTTGTTGGGATAAGAACGGGCTGGTCAGATTTTGCACATTTTCATAAAGTATGTTTCTGCCCTAAGGAACCATTTTTAGACTGGCTTAACCACAAAAGGGTAAATGCTTAATTATATTGAGTGTTTTAATTCGGCAAATAATTAGCTTGTTGCCTAAATGGGATCTTTATTTCATCTGTTTTCTGTACAGTTCTGCAGTTTGGTTTCACTACAATATTTGTGGCGGCGTTTCCTCTGGCTCCTCTCCTGGCTCTGCTCAATAACATCATTGAGATCCGATTAGACGCCTACAAGTTTGTCACGCAGTGGAGGAGACCGATGCCCGCCCGCGCTACTGACATCGGTCAGCCCTTTTCACCTCAATTAGCTTGATGTCAGTTTATCCCAACCTAAAGACAAGAAACACAATAGTCATTTGTTATAATTACATTTAGTATATTGTCAATTTTGATTGTTAACACCAATATTTACATTATACAGAATAAATTAATGCTTAATAGCTGATACATTAATATAGCAGAATATTTTACAGATATATGTATTATCTGTCCTGGTATATTTCAATATATATGTTTTGAAAGATTGGTAATTTTGTTTGTTTGTTTGTTTGTTTAATTAGGTATCTGGCATGGAATCCTGGAGGGAATTGGTGTTGTGGCTGTCATAACAAACGCCTTTGTCATTGCCATCACTTCAGATTACATCCCTCGCTTCGTCTATGCTTTCAAATATGGGCCCTGTGTGGACAAGGGTTACCGGCACGAAAAGTACGAAAATTTCCCAATTTCCAGCAATTACAGGGCAAAAAAAAAAAGCAAAAAAAAAATGTGTTTATTGTAAAGCTGAGCAGATTAATTTTGTTAACCACTCTGGTGGAGATGGGTGCACTGCAAAAAAAAAAAAAAAAAGTTTGTCACATTTCCAGTCCAAATATCTAAAACTTATTGGATCAAGATTCATTTACTAGATGTAAATACTACAATTAAATGGCATAAGATATTATGACTTGTTTTCTGAAAAACAAATAAAAATTAAGTTCCCTTTTTCGTATTCACTCCGAGTTACGTCGGATGACGGAGAATGGGGGTTTCGCATAGAAAGCCAATCCTCTTCGAGTATTTAAAAACGAGCCAATGGCATGAAAATGCCTTGGGGCTGCGGAATTTGCATAGCGTATCTCCGCCCCACCTCGTGGGTATAAAAGGAGGAAGCGGACGCAACCGCAGTATGTTTCGCTTCGGAGTCAAGAGACTCTTCGAGTCGAGCGTCCTCTCCAGCGTTGGTGTGACGGCGGTACCCAGCGAGATTCTGCATTGCCTGTGATCTGAGCAGTGGTCTGCCAAACTTTGCGCTTCTCCCTGGTCGCCTCAGCACTGAAAGAGTGAATTTCCTCCTCTCATTGAAAGAGCTGCATGTGGCACGTCTTTTTAAAGATGGTTCGCCCGTGTTCTTCTGGTTGCGGTCGATTCCTATCTTCCTCTGATGGGCACGAGCGCTGTTTTGTGTGTCTGGGCGTTGAGCACGCAGAAGCAGCGTTCGTGGATGACTCATGTTCTTTTTGTGGGAACATGACCATCGCAACACTAAGATTAAGACTCAATGATCTTACTGGGAGAGTCCCCGTGTCCGCTACCCGTTCTGCTTCCTCTACTAGGGGGAGCTCTTCGGCTCGCGGACAGGGTGATCTGACGGTCATGGTGTGGAATAAAGCCCCGACGCTTGTTCCTCGGGCCACACCCTAGGAAGACAAGTACCTCTGAGGTACCGTCTGTTTCGTTCGGTGCTCCGGAGGATGAGTCGATGTTGATCGCGGCATCACAAGGTGGGCTAGACTCCCTGGGAAGTGAGGATGCGGCTGCGTTGCCTCCCTCGGGAGCACCAGCGTTGCCCGTGTCTCATCCCGAGATGACGGCCATGCTGTCTCAGGCCGCCGTGAGCATTGGGCTAGAGTGGAACTCTCCGCCCTGTCCTGATCGCTCGCGGATGGATGATTGTTTTTTGGGCAAGGCTGCTGCCTCACGGCCGCAGCCGACCCCAATCCCATTCTTTCCCGAACTGCATGGGGAACTGACGAAGACCTGGAAGGCTCCTTTGACCTCCCGTGAGGGCTCAGCAGTCTCCCCCGCCTTTCCTCCCCTCGACAGCGCGGCTGCCCGTGGGTACGCTGGGGTTCCCCCGGTGGAGCGCTCTGTTGCGATGCAACTGTGTCCTCAGAGCGCATCCTCTCGCGGTGTTCCTAAGCACCCCTCCAAAGCCTGTAGGTTCTCGTCGTCAATAGCGGCGAGATCTTATAGAGCTGCGGGACAGGCGGCCGCTGCCCTGCACGCCATGAGCACCTTGCAGGTATTTCAAGCAAAGCTGCTGAGGGTGGGACTGACCCAGGGGCTTTTAATCAACTGTGTCCTGCCACTGACCTCGCTCTCCGGGCGACTTAGAGGTTGCATTCAAAATCTTTAAATGAAGCTTTTTATATTGGTAATGCTATATATTTGTGTTTTCCCTTTGTTTACACAGATGTCTAAGAGGATATTTGAACAACAGCTTGTCTGTTTTTGACATGAATGAATTGAAAAATGGAAGTTACCATAATCAGTACTGCAGGTACTGTAACACTCTTACTAGTTTTACGTTGTCAAATGTTATTCAATTTGGGTTTTTTTGTCATTTTCGTGGAGCTCAAGTTCTGTTATTTCCCTCAACAGATATCGAGATTACAGAGCACCACCGTGGAGTCCTGAACCCTATGATTTCACCCTGCAGTTCTGGCATGTTTTGGCTGCCAGACTAGCCTTCATCATTGTCTTTGAGGTCAGTGCTACTTCACGTTTTTGTAATCTTATTTAAGTAATGTTTTTTAGCATTCGCAAATAGTTTTGGGAAGCTACTTTGAAAGTTTAGCTTGCAAAGCTACACTTTATTCATAATTTTAAGTAGTTAAGTTAAAATAAAACTGCCCTTTGATAAAGTTACAATACTACTAATAGTGACTAGTGTAATGGAAGCCAAGAGAGCTATTCAGGTAAACCTCACTCACCCTGGACTCAGGAGGTGACTGACACTAAATAGTCTTTAGCATTCTGGTTAACAGTTGCCCAACCCTCATGCCGACTATCACTGGTTTAAGCCCTTCTTGGAGTGCCCTGCGAGGAACTAGTTAAAGTGGTGCCGTGACCCGGGTGGGAATGCGGTTTAGTGTAAATGGTCAGTGTAAATCTAGGCCAACCGGTACATGCTAGCTGTGCATATAAACCTCATGTTGTGGTCATTAGCAAACTTGACAGCACACCTCAATTTAGACCCTGTTCAGAGTAGGCCAAGAGGAACAAGTTACAAAAGTATATAATCTCACTGAGCCAGACCTTGTCTCTTTTGCTCCAAAATGTTTTTATTAAAAAAATAAATAAATAAATAAATTAGTCAAATGCGTAGTGTGTCCAAATGCACAGTATTCATAAAATAGTTGGCAAAAAAAAAGGCTGATTTAGTCGTTAGTTACTCAATACTGCAATATAATATTTATGCATTTTTATTGTCTGTTGTACTCTCCATAGCACCTTGTTTTTGGCATTAAGACCTTCATAGCCCACATGATTCCAGACATGCCCAAAGACCTGAGTGATCGCATGCGCAGGGAGAAATACCTAATGCAAGAGATGGTGTATGAGGCGGAACTGGAGCACCTGCAGAAAGAGCGGAAAAAGAATGGCAAACGTTATCACCATGAGTGGCCTTAGCCGTGCCTGACCATAAATACACAGATAAATGCCCACTGGAGAATCACATACCCTACCCACAAAAGCACATAAATGCTTGAGAGTGGTAAACAAACGTCTTTGCGCAACTGCAGCACAAATGTGAACACAGGCATTCATGTACGACTGTTCTGTTGCCTTGGATGTCTGGCTTCATTGACTCCATGCATGGACTGGCCACTTCAGATTTTCATTGCTGTAATAAACCAGGGAGCGGATTCAGTGTTTATTTGAGATCAAAACCTGATCTCCGAGTGGGCCTTTGGAACCAGGAGTTGGCAGCTCTACTCTGCACCAAAGAGGTTCTTCTCAGTCACATGACCCTGCCTGAGACCTCTATTATCCTGTTTTTTTTCCATCCTGCTGATTGTGTTTACTCACTAGAGCAGTAGTTCTCAAACTGTACTGATTGGGTACTTAAAAAAAAAAAAGTTGGGTTAGTTAATTGGCTAAAAGTAGTTATGAATGGAACAAAATAGCAACCTGGCATTAGAAAAAAAAATGGTGGTTTGCCACATTTAAAAGTTTGAGAACCACGGTACCAGAGAAAGCTCTGATGATATTTCGTGGATGGACCCACCTACCTTCTCAATGGTCAAAAGAAAAAGTCTGTTCCAGAGTACACTGCTGAAAGAGTTCAAAGTGAAGGTCATATGAAGGAGAACCCTCGCTATATCCAAGTGCCGGATCATCAAGTTTTAAATCAATGGATTACAGTGTTCTCTGATACACAGTAAACTCAAGTGTGTAGATGAGAAATAACTTTGAAAATATCCATTAAACACAAATCCTTCCCAGCATGGCCTGCAGACGCGCTCTTTCATCTGTGTCCTATTATAGTTCTGAATGGAGCACTCGTGCGGTTGGATTGTTTACTATGCAGATGAAGGGGCTGTTCCTGTTCTCTGCTTGTCTACTTGTCTGCATCTCTGTGCGTGGCAGCTATCATCCCGCTGTGAAGCAGATCTCTACCTGGTGCCAGGCAATGTGACGACGTTTACTTACGAACGTATTTACCGAATACGCCCTCTCTCTTCGCTTTGCCAGCATCTCACATTGTGATTCTTGTTACAAAAGTGGTTTCTGGTAAAACAAAACAAAACAAAAAAAAAATTACCAAATAAAAATCCGTTTGTTTATGCAATTGAACGTTTTTTATGTTCTACATCGCCTTGAAAAGATATGCAGATCTGTCTTTCAATACAATGTAATTTTGTCTAGGTAAAATAAATTGCCAATTTTGGCAAAATGGTGATATAAATAACATGCATGTTATTTTTTAATTGCATGTTGTTTCTTTGTTTTTTTTATTATTATCATTTTATAAAAGACTATGTCCTTGTCTATGTCTGGTTTTGTAGTGTGTGTGCTGAATTTGATGTGTGAGTGTATCTGTTCCGATGCCTGCGTTTGTTGCTCAGCTGTGATGTATTTTGTGTGTTTATGGCTCCATCCGGCCATGTGCCCACCTACCTAAGCTCACGGAAGTGGATCTCTACAGTATATAGTACTGCATGTATGTACTGTGAATTCTCCGTATGCATAGATGACACACTACAATTGAAAAAGTGTTCAGCATACAACCAGAGTGTGTTGAATAAAATGCAATATCCAATAATGCAATGCTTCCGACATAACCTACAGTACCATAGAGTGCTACAGTGATGACGTATTTCTGTAGGTCAACCCAGAATTTAGCATCACCCTGCTTCAACAACACGCCAATATGATTTTGTTCCCTCTTCTTTTGGATTAGTGCTGAAAACAAGTTGCGTGACCAATAAAAGTTTATGATTCTTACATGTTTTGTTCATTATGACAATCTTCTCAAATTAACAGCTTTTATTAATTTTAAAGGGTTAGTTCACCAAAAAATGAAAATTCTGTCAGTAAATACTCTCCCTCGTGTTGTCCCAACCCCGTAAGATTTTTGTTCATCTTTGGAATACAAATTAAGATATTTTGTATTAAATCTGAGAGCTGGATCACTCCTCCATAGGCTTCTTAAGGGATCGAAACTGGCCGGCCCAAAAGTTATTAAAGACATCGTTAAAATAGTCAGAGTGACTACATTGGCTTAACCTCAAGTTTATCAAGCGACAAGAATACTTTTTATGCGCAAAAAAAAAAATATATCGACTTTAACTATTCATTTCCTTCTCTGTAGACCTCGATATATCATGTAGTGAAACTGCGCAAAGCTTCTAGGTTGTATGTTACACGCATCACACACATGACCACCGTCGGCCAATAGGGAGCCTTGAGATGTACAACACAAAACCGTTGCGCAATTACACTATGTGAAATCTTGGAGGCCCACGAAGAAAGAAATGAATAGTTGAATAAAGTCGTTATTTTGGGTGTTTGTTTTTTGCGCACAAAAAGTATTCTCGTCGCTTGATAAACTTAAGATTGAGCCATTGTAATCACTCGGATTTTTGGGTGAACTATCCCTTTAAAGTCTTAATACAATCGCCAGAAATAAAAAGCTAAATGTAGGCTATAAACAAGCTACACCATGGTTGCATGTCTTCAATGTCACAACCATTAAGCTTCTCAAACTCTTTCAGTCTTTATAAATAAATAAATAAATTCTCTATTAAGTTACTTGCAGGAATTCGATTGTAAACACAGCAAGGCTGTGAAAGTGAACTAGTGAGTAGACAACGTTTATGTCCCCGACAACCTCGAAAGTGACGCATCGTCTCGTTCCCTATCTCAGGGAACTATGGTTACAGTCGTAACCTAAGACGTTCCCTTTCATACTAAGTGGGATCCCCCTTGGTCTTGAGCCACCACTGTAAGGGCCTCATACACAACAGGCCGAACGGAATAATGTTGGATGCAGCTGCCATCAGACTCTGAAACTGTTTCACAGTGAGCGACTGGCCTAGCCTTAACTCTTTTACGGCTGTGAGGATCGAAGTGACACAGGCAGGAGAGAGCATGGCCCTCATTGATACCGAGTTCCACACTACCCCCAGAAAGGTGATTCTCTGAGCTGGAGAAAGTACACTTTTCTTGGCATTCAACCTCAACCCCAAAGTTTTTATGTGTGTAAGAACGACATCTCAATGCCAAACCGCAAGCACCTCTGACTGCTAAGATAAGCCAATCGTCGACGCAATTCAGAATATGTATGCCCTGCAGCCTGAGCGGGGCTAGAGCTGAATTTCGTGAATGTGCAGGGTGAAAGAGCTAGGCCAAATGGAAGAACCCGATACTGGTATGCTTTGCCCCCGAAAGCAGACCTTAGGAACTTCCTGTGCTGAGGAAGGATGGAGACATGGAAGTATGCATCTTTGAGATCAGTCCTTGGATCTGATTTGGGTCACTCTCTGTTTTAATGTCAGAATCTTGAACTTCAACTTCATGACTGAGCGATAGAAAAGACGAAGATCTAAAATGGGACGCAACCCCCCATCCTTTTTCTAACAATGAAGTACCGGCTGTAGAACCCTGTATCTCTGTCGTCCGGAGAAACCTCCTCTATAGCTCCCTTCGCTAACAGAGTTTTCACTTCTTGCTCCGTCACCAGAGCCTGCTCTGGGTGTACCACTGATAGTAAAACCCAGATGAAACGTGGTGGACGAGAACCGAACTGGATTCTGTACCCTTTCTCAACTATATGCAAGACCCATTGAGATATATTTGGCAGAATCTTCCATTCCGATAAATATTCTACTAAGGGATCCAGCCTCTCGAGGCTGGCCTTTGGTGTAAAAACAGTTGTCACTTCGGTGGCCTGAAGCATACTGGCAGGAGATATTGGAACTGACTGACTTTCGAGCCTCCTCAGAGGGTGCGAACCTGACGCCACATCGTAGCAGAGAGGTTGGGTCTGGAGTTCGCTGAAAACCGCTGCGCCCTGAAGCGCTGAGGGTGTCAGAGTTGGCAGGACGGTATCCTGAGGGCACCTGGATGGGACATTAGTACGGGACAATTAGTAATTACGACGTAAGATGAGGTGAACACTGCCCCACCCCGGAGGGGGCTGCCCTCAGGAGTCTGACGCATGGGCGTCAGGACCACTTCTTTGCCAAACCCATCTTCACTAACAGAGCGGTCCTCGGCCTGCTACTTAATCGGCCTGCTGCTTAGAAGACAACAGCTGAGACTGTTGCCCCGCGCCCCACGGTTTTTGGGGTAGAGCACGCGAAGCAACACACTTCTTCTGTTGCGCTCAGTATGAGGAGCTAACCAACAGGGGCTGCTCACGGCCAGCAGCCCCAGGGACCTGTTGACGGTGAGGGGGATATCGTTTGAACGCCTCCGCTTTTTAGCCTCCTGAAACCTCTCGAAAAGGGTGTTCACAGACTCGCCGAAGAGGCCAGAAGGCGAAAGCAGTGCGTCCAAAAGGAAAAAAATATCGTTATAATTAATATATGATAAATTCAACCAAAGATGCCTCTCAGTAGCCACATTCGCTGCCATTGACCTCCCAATAGCATGTGCTGTCTCTTTTGTGGCTCTGAGAGCTAGATGCCCAACTTAATTCTCGAACTACCTCGGGCCCCGCCCCCTCGCTCGTCTCCAGGTCCCTCAGCAGGTCAGCCTGGTATGCTTGGAGAATGGCCATAGTGTGCAAGCATGCCCTGGCCTGACCTGCCGCCGTAAATGCTTTTCCCTCTAATGTCGAAGTCGTTTTTAAAGGCTTAGTAGGCAGCACTGGGGACTTCAAGAACGATGCCGGGGATAAATAACTGGCAAGCGGCTGTTCTGCTGGCGGCATCGTACTATAACCATATTCTTTCAACCCCCTAATATCAGAATAAACGTGGTCTTGAGGGCTAAAAACACTGGAAGAAAAAGGTTTATTCCACGATCTTGATAGCTCTTTATGTAGATCGTAGAAAAAGGGAAGTCCCCTTGGTGGAGGCACTGAGCTGGATGACAAAAAGCGCCTCCACCACCAGAGTATCTCCACCAGCTCCTCATGCACTGGGGAAGAAGCTGGCGTTTCTTCTTCCCCCATATTGATGCTCAACACGTCCAATTCCTCAGAACTAGACAGTTGAAGCACCGGTGCCTCTCCTGAAGCAGAAGGAACTGCAGCACGGGCTTCCGACTCCGGAGAGAGAGCACTGGATCTCACAAAGCCTGGCATGCCAGACCTACATCAAGATGTTAGGTCTGGGAACTCATCATTGACAGGGCTCAATCTGAGGGGCGGGATATATGGTTGTCTTTCAAATTCTCTCTGCACGCAATTGGATAGCGCTACAACCAATCAGGTGACTGCTGAGTCCCATGCGTTTTCCCACCAGCAGAGCAAGTTGATATATTAAACTTTTACCGTATCCAGCAAAACTCTGAACACATCTTTAAAAAAAATTGACTCAAGTGCCATTCTTTGTTCTGGTTTCAAAGAAAAGCTTAAGTTCAAATCATCCAGAGTAGTGAATCGAAAGACAGCTGTTCGCCAGCAGCAGCCATTCTTTGTTTTCAAGTAGCAGTGAACCGTCGCAACTCTGTCGTCATTATATTAAGCCCACCCACCGACTCTATACACAATGTGATTGGCCTGACCAGAGTTTGGTTTTTCCAGCTAAAATGTCTATGGAGAGTAACTAGACCACACTGGCTGCGAAATAATTTTTGCTGCCGCTAGGGTGCATCTAGATTTCTAGGCTAGATCTCACGGGTAAAGGCTGAGAAAGGGCGGGGCCTGTCTCAAACCCCGCCGTAAGATCCATTTGCGATCCCCACGATAAGAGCTTCCGTGCTGCCTCGGTAGCAGCGGGGCCTGAGCCGAAGGGAACCCTCACCTAAACACACTCCTTAAAGAGTGACAGGCGAGAGCGGAGGGTGTGAAGCGGCAGCCTTTCATAATGCTCGCAGTCAGCCCCCTCAAAGGCTGACACCGCATGCTCCGCTCCCAAATAAATGACACAAAGCTTGAAAGCAAAAATTCCCACCCATAAGGAAACAAGGGCAAGGAGGAACACACTGCTTAAACACTTGTTTGGACGCCATTTCATATAAATTGACTGCTTGTGTACCGTGACAGACAACAATAAATGACAGACAAAGTAACACAGAACGGCACAGAAGCTGATCCGGGGTGATTTTGGATGTGCTTTTATCCTTTCCTGGTCATGAAGTTACCCGCCTGTGACGCTCTTTCTCGCCATTGGACTAGTTGACACAAGTGCTCAGACGCATTCATGCAGGGGCGTTCACACAGCATCATTGACGCATTGCGAGTTCCCTCGAAAGGGAATTGGTGTATATAAAAATATCTTGATCTCGTCAACCCAAAACCTTATTTCATGTATTTAACCAAGAACCCAATGACTCAGGAAGTGGAATCAGAAGTGCTAAAATGCTAACTCATTTCCAGGTTTTCATCTACAAAAATATGTCATCCTGCAGCACTAATTTTTCAGTTTGATTAATGAACTAATTATTAAATCATTTTTGATTAATTATTTGATTGGAATACCAAAAAATTCATATTATTTCCAAAATATGACTCGCTTACTAGACATTACTTGAGTTATGTAGCAACTATGTAGCATACTAGGCTTACTGTCTGAAACATTTATCGTTGCATAATGGATGCTGTTTCACATACTACACAAACTGTGCAGCAGTAAGCTAATATTCCACTCCAAACATAACTCATATCAATCAGTCTACCATTAGAGCATAAAACAGATGATAGAATTAACACTGGGACAATAGACATGTAAGACAGTTTTTCTTATTCGACATTATGCTTTTTTGTTTCATTTCTTTGTAAATTTAAACGTTTTGTTTTCTCTGTTTAAATTTCTTTGGGTGTGTATGTGTGCACGTTTAAATGTGCAGTTATAATTGTGTGTTTGCATGTGTGTGTGTGAAAGAGAGTGTTTTGTAAAGCTGATGAAGTGAGTGCTCCCAGCATGCCGCAGTTTTTCAAAACCCAACACAATGGCTATGTTCGAAATAGCATACTATCCAACTACTCATACTGTTTCTTCGGTATGGAGTTTGTATACTGTGTGAAGTATGTTCATTTTGTGTATGCATGGATTATGGCTTACTACATGTGAGGAAAAAAAAGTGCAGTTGAGCAGTGTGTGAGATTGATACTGTATCCCAAAATGCAATGCGCTCAACTTGACCTTACATTATAGTTTGACAATCCACTGAAAGTAATATGAACCATGATTCTCATTTCTCATGTTCTGATCAACAGTGCAAAATAAACATTTTCATTTTAGAAATAACTAGATGTAATGAGGCCATGTGACCACTATGTAGCATACTACTGTTCAAAATATTTAGCATTTCGTTATTTATTCTTTTTAACATACTTTAAAAAATATACTAATATAAATATACTATGTAGTATGCCGTACGTATGCAAAAAGTACGCTAGTATTCCATTTCGAACACAGTCATTACATGTCCTCCTCAGGCCCTTTGAGTATTTGCAGATGAGAACTCTGTCATATTTTCCTAGCTTGAATCAAGTATTGCTTTTTTAGGTATATATTTTTGCACTTTCTATTTGCATGGGTACCGGCCCCATATGGGTTTAGATATTAAAAAAAACTCAAAAAAGAAGCTTAAATTGTGTTTTTGCCTTATAGATACTTCACTACACTGGGAAAGGTCCAATTAAAGTTTAATTTCATGAAAACGCTTTAGGAGTGTTATTTATTTCTTGTTAACTCTATTTAGAATCACAGTTGAAATAAAAATCTATGTTAAAACTGATCACTGTGTGTAACCCAAAAACTAGTCCCTGCTCTAATTTTGTAGTGATGTGGACAGCCCAATTTTAGCGTGGTGTTGGGTCCCATTCAAATCAAGACCCGTTGGGAACCACTGTATTAGAAAACCAATCTTTGCTTTGATGCTTTGTATGTTATGGATGCTAAGCAGGACCAACAGTTCTCATTAGATTGAAAATGTGAGGCTGATCTTAAACAGTAAGTAGTTTTTTTTTATGTAATACACCATTCTCTTGGTGTACTGTAATCTATGCATGCCCTGATTTATTAGCCCAGCCCATCTAGGGCTCTTGATAAACCTTTGTGTATTTTTGTGCACTTTTTACTGTGGAGTGTGCATGGCCTATATCTGCTTAAACCAGAGAAGATAGATCTTCGAGATGTGTTCATCATCACGAATGATCAGCTGTTAATGGGTTTGTGGCAATCTCGTTAACATTTTTACAGGCTATTGGGCAACATATGTCATTCAGGGTTTATTAAACACGCTTGGTAGTGTATAACATGTCTTCATTGAAAATGCCTGTCAAAATCACATGAAACAATACAAATGTTTAGAAGTAATGAGTAACAGCATGTATTATAAAATCATAGTCAATGCTTAACAGATATTACACAGACTTGACTTGATTCCTGCAACATCAATCGTCAGTCTAATTCAAAGAAATCCAATTGTGACAATTAAAAAGATGGATGCCATTATGCTGTAAAATTAGTTTTAAATTCAATATTCCATTTCAGAGTTCTGTTTAATTGTATATTCAAATGGCAGAGAGACTCTAGGCTCTGTGTAGAACCAAATGGGCCTCATTATGAAACTTGAGCAAAATTATTTTTTGTGCAAATTGTTTGCAAAGCCATTCTGACTCAAATTTACACAATCATGGATGTGTTCATATTTTGGCATATCACCAGTTAGATTATTTTGGATTTATGCAGTCCGTTAAAGTCTGAGAAGGGAGTTTGCAAGATCACAGCGTACATGTGACTCATTGGTGAGGATTATGTTAACTTTGAATGAGCTTGCATTCATGGGGTTGAGTTGAGGTTCGGTCTTGACAAAAATATTTGTATCTGATATTAGAGTTAGCTTTGGTTTGGGTTTTAGAAATTTAACAGATTAAAGGTGCAGTAATCCATTTCTGAGAAATTTGAAATTCACGCCCAAAAAAGTACACCACTACTCAATGGGCTCTATGCACGGCGGTATTTCCGGTGAAGGATTAGGGATGCTCGATAACTTCCGCCGATCGTAGAGTCCAATGCAATAGCGAGAATTTATATTGAATTTTATACTCCATGGTTATACTAAAGAAACGTTAGTCACAAAAACAGATAAAACAGACACCCCTCGTTGTGTTTATGCTTCTTTTGAAAATTATATTAAATAAATATAACTATATATAAAATTACATCTAAACGTATGTACGTTTCATTTCAAAGGCTGGAGGACAGTAAATTTTGAAGACTGCCATAATCCCGTTTTCCTCGGTCTTCCTCCGCTTTAATCTCCACAACCGGAAATGGACGAGCATCCTTGCGTCAAATGCGGAATTTATGCGTGCATATAGCCCATAGAAACACTCCCCTCCCTTTATTGCAGCGCCCTCAATAAAACACACTGTCTAGCAACAATTGTATACAACAGCATATATTGGTTCTATGAAACATAGCAAAACCAATGTTACTTGTGTATTGAGCAGAACCAAAGTAACCCGGCATCTGTTTTTAGGCCTTGACACTCAGTAATCTTTCCAGCACTGGAAAGCTTTTCTAATGTAAATGCAGGTCTTAGCTCTTGCCTTCTTTTTCCAATTATATTCCTCTGACCTTTTCCTCTTTTGGTAATATCTCAGCCATTTCTCTTTCTGCAGTCTTTCTACAAATATCCTGCTTATAATTCTCTCTCCTTCCCTATCATATCGTGTATAGTACAGTGGGGCCAAAAAGTATTTAGTCAGCCACTGATTGTGCAAGTTCTCCTACTTAGAATAATGAGAGAGGTCTGTAAATTTCATCATAGGTACACTTCAACTATGAGAGACAAAATGAGAAAAAAAAATCCAGGAATTCACATTGTAGGATTTTTAAAGAATTTATTTGTAAATTATGGTGGAAAATAAGTATTTGGTCACCCACAAACCAGCTAGATTTCTGGCTCTCACAGACCTGTAACTTCTCCTTTAAGAGGCTCCTCTGTCCTCCACTCGTTACCTGTATTATTGGCACCTGTTTGAACCCGTTATCTGTATAAAAGACACCTGTCCACCGCCTCAAACAGTCACACGCCAAACCCAACCATGACCAAGACCAAAGAGCTGTCGAAGGACACCAGGAAGAAAATTGTAGACCTGCACCAAGCTGGGAAGAGTGAATCTACAACAGGCAAGCAGCTTGGTGTGAAGAAATCAACTGTGGGAGCAATTGTAAGAAAATGGAAGACATACAAGACCACTGATAATCTCCCTCGATCTGGGGCTCCATGCAAGATCTCATCCCGTGGGGTCAAAATGATCATGAGAACAGTGAGCAAAAATCCAAGAATTACACGGAGGGACCTGATGAATGACCCGCAGAGAGCTGGGACCAAAGTAACAAAGGCTACCTTAAGTAACACACTACACCGAGAGGGACTCTAATTCTGCAGTGCTTGGCGTGTCCCTCTACTTAAGCCAGTACTTGTCCAGGCCCATCTGAAGTTTGCCAGAGAGCGTATGGATGATCCAAAAAGAGGATTGTGAGAATATCATGTGGTCAGATGAACCCAAAATAGAACTTTTTGGTAAACTCAACTCGTCGTGTTTGGAGGAAGAACAGGAACAGGGGACAGGAAAACTGTTCTGTGTTGAGGGAAGAATGAACGAGGCCATGTATCGTGAGATTTTAAGCCAAAACCTCCTTCCATCAGTGAGAGCCTTGAAGATGAAACGTGGCTGGATCTTCCAGTATGACAATGATCCCAAACACATCACCGGGCAACAAAGGAGTGGCTCCGTAAAAAGCATTTCAAGGTCCTGAAGTGACCTAGCCAGTCTCCAGACCTCAACCACATAGAAAGTTTGTGGAGTCCATGTTGCCCAGCGACAGCCCTGAAACATCACTGCTCTAGAGGAGATCTGCATGGAGGAATGGGCCAAAATACCAGCTATAGTGTGTGCAAACCTGGTGAAGACTTACAGGAAACGTTTGACCTCTGTCATTGCCAACAAAGGTTATGTTACCAAGTATTGAGTTGAACTTTTGTTATTGACCAAATACTTATTTTCCACCATAATTTACAGATAAATTCTTTAAAAATCCTACAATGTGATTTCCTGAATTTTTTTTTTTTTCATTTTGTATCTCATAGTTGAAGTGTACCTATGAAGAAAATTAGGAGGTTGGAATCAAGAAATTCGGGTTAGGGTCAGTTGAGTTTAGAGTCAAGTTTTGAAATAGAGGTTTGAGTTTAGAGTTTACATTTAATATTACAGATTAGGGTTACTTTTGAATAGGAGGTAGGGCCATGGGTTAGGAGCAGGGTTAGGGTCAGATGTATGCCTAAGGGTTACAAGTAGGGATTCAGTGGAGAAATTAGATGAGTTTTAGGCAGAGGTGCTCATTCCTGTACCTGAAGATCGACCTTTCTATAGAGTTCCAGCCTTGCTCCAATACACCGTGTGTGCAATTATCAAGTGTTCCTGAAGATCCTAATTTTCTGTTTCAGGTACAATTGAATAGAATTGGAGGGGAACTTTGCAGGAAGATATATTCCAGGAACAGGACTGAGTACTCCAGGTTTTAAAATGTTGGTCCAGGAGCACATTCAAACTGGCAAATTAACAGTAACCTTGAATAATGTTCAATGCAGCTCTGAATTACACCACATTATTTTATTTTGTATAGTTAAGGCTATATATAAGGCTGTTTATGAGATCGTTTGTTTATGATGTCATTGTTTACGTGTAACGCGAATAATAGTATGCATACAGGATTTGTACAAAACATGTATGTAACATAGATTTGGATCACACTTTTCTGTAATAAAATATTGATTGTATCTTTTAAATTAAATAACTGATGTATTCTTTGACTTCATTGACCACTATTTACATTTATGATACTGAACTCAAAAAGTTACAGCTTTACTTGAACTTGATTAGTTTCATTATGGTCAAAGGTAGCATTAGTATAAGCATTCTCCTGCAGGTTATCATTACTGCTCTTGACCATCTCCATTTTTATGACACCTTCCTGGTCTGGATGTTTCTCCCATGCCTTGCCAAAGTCTCCCAAATCCTAATAGAAGCAAATAAAGGTTCAGTTTGCATTCAGACAACTCAAAGGCACATTCTAAAAGACGCTCAGTACCTCTTTGTCTTCACTAAAATCTGCGTGTATGAATCTCTCAGAGCAGAAGCAGACCACGTCCTTTAGTGATCGAGTCATTCCTGGCTTCAACTTTTTGGGGTCCATTGGTCCTGCAGACACCAGAATTGCAGTTATATACAAAAATGTATCTAATTTCTCAAAATAAAACTCCTTTCTCAGTTCATCCAGACAAGTTATTGAGCAGAAAACTGGTACATACCAGAAAACATACTGGTTGTAATGTCAGTCACAAGAGCTGGCAGTTTGGCATCGAGACTGCTTGGCCCAGTGTTGTGGCACGACCAACTATGCAATGCTCCACCCCGTTATCTCAGGGAACTGAGTTTACATTAGTAACCCAAATGCCCCCTGCCTCACATTGCATCAGTTGCTGACACTATGAGGAACACAATCTAATTGTAGCGTGCTACAATCACAGAACCGAGACCGTCCTGCTAGCCCAGAATGAAGACACTTGGGGCCAAGGCACTTATTATGCTTATAACAAGGGGTAAAGCAGGTGAAGATCACAGGTTCTGTCCTGTTCTGTCCATGATCACAGGTTCTGCCTTGGACTGGGGCTGAGGAAGCGTAAATGCTGGACTTGTGAGATTCCTGAATTATCTCGATGACTGGCTGATCCTAGCTCTCTCTCGAGACCAGTTTTGCGAACACAGGGACCTACGGGTCAACTGGGAGAAGAGCAAACTCTGCCCCATGCAGAGGATCTCTTCTCTAGGTATGGAGATCGACTCGGTCACCATGAGCACAGCTTACGAGCGAGCGCATGCAGTCACTGCTGACTTGCCTGAGACAGTTCAAGGGCAAGAGGGCGGTTCCACTGGAATTTTTTCAGAGGCTCCTGGGGCATATGGCATCCACAGCAATGCCGCTTGGATTGCTTCATATGAGACTGCTTCAGCACTGGCCATTGAGGTGTGCATGGCATCAAGGCACGCTCAGAGTCCCAGTGACTCCGGCCTGCCGTCAAACCTTCACCCCATGTCGGAGAACCGTGGACGAACCTCAGTTGTCTACGGGCAGGACGAGGAGCAGGTCATCCTGGATGCGCCACACTGGCCCAACCGGACCTGGTTCTCCGAACTTATACTCCTCGTGACAGCACCTCCCTGGCTAATTCTTCTGAAGAAGGACCTTCTTTCTCAGGGACGGGGCACCCTGTGGCACCCTCGTCCCGATCTTTGGGCAGGTTTAAGTACCCTACCACCAGCGGTGGTGGCTACCATCACTTCTGCTGGAGCGCCGTCCACGAGACACGTCTATGCGTTGAAGTGGAACCTCTTCATCAACTGGTGCTCTTCTCACCGAGAAGATGTTCGTTCAATGTCGTGCTTTCCTTCCTTCGAGATGGGTTGGAGCGAAGGCTGTCTCCCTCCCCCCTAAAAGTCAACGTTGCCGCTATCGCCACACACCATGACCCAGTGGAAGGTAAGACTTTGGGGAAGCACCTGACCTGATCGTCAGGTTCCTGAGAGGAGCGAGGAGACTGAATCCTCTTCACCCTCTTGGGACCTTTCAGTGGCTCTAACTGCCCTGCAGAGTGCTCCCCTTGAGCCTTTGCAATCAGTGGAGCTTCTCCGTTGATGAAGCATGCCTGGAATTCGGGCCGGCCTACTCTCACGTGATCCTAAGACCCCGGCCTGGATATGAGCCCAAGGTTCCTACCACTTCCTTCCGGGACCAGGTGGTGAACCTGCAATCACTGCTACTGGAGGAGGCAGACCTAGCCTTGGCACTGTTCTGTCCAGTACGTGCTCTCTGCACCTATGTAGACAGAACGCAGTGTTTCAGGAGCTCAGACCACCTCTTTGTCTGTCATGGTGGAAAGCTGAAGGGAAAGGCTCTCTCCATGCAAAGGCTGCCCCACTTGATAGTGGACGCCATTGCTTGGCATACCAGCATACCACCTTGCCCCCTTGGTGTGACTGCCCACTCCACCCGGAGTGTGGCGTCCACTTGGGCTCTAGCCCATGGTGCCTCTCTAACAGACATCTGCAGAGCTGCAGGCTGGGCGACACCTAACACATTCGCTAGATTCTACAATCTCCAAGTGGAGCCAGTGTCCTCTCATGTACTCGCTTCAACCAGCTAGTACCAGACCTGCTCAGGATACTTCTCTTGCTCGCCATTCCACTCTCTGGACTGGATATGTGCAATATTTTCCTCAGGTGAGCTTCCCCGAAAGCCCTGAGTTCCTCCAGCACTCCTGACGTCGGCACCAGTGTCTATTGCCTGTGCGCCGGGACCATCAACTAGGAAACTATAAATCACATCTGAAAACAGGCCGCGCTAGATTCTGAAAAGCCGAACCAAGTTGGTCACAGGCATGCAGAGAGTATGGCAGGAAGACGCAGTGTCTCATACACTCTCAGGGAACAAGGGTTTCATACGTAACCTGAGACATTCCCTTTCAAGGGAACTTGAGCTGCATCGAGATGCGGTGGGAACACCACACCTACGAACGCCATAATAGCAAATGCCTGTTGTGTGTGAAGTTATTGCGCACACTTAGAAGCAAGCTCCCTAGACCCCGGAGTGGAGCCTAGATCCAAGTCATAAAATCTAACATATGTATGCGATAAGGAACCAGCCTGCCACATCACAGATGTCATGGAGGGAAACCCCCAATATTAAAGCCTTTGAGGCAGCCATACTCCAAGAATCTTGGTCAGACGCATAACAGTGCTGCAAAGGAAACATATTACAGGGTTTCTCCCCTAGGATACACCACTTAAAAGGGATGTGGTAAGCAGCTGAGGCCGCCATGTATACCTTTAGTGTGGAAGGGGGATAGATCTGCAGAGAAATGCTCCTGTAGGAACTCTAGCACTACAACGACAGGGCAGATAACTGGGTCCAGCTGGTGCTCTCCGCACCAGGAAGTGAACAATTTCCACTTCAAGGTGTAGAGTTTCCTCGTGGAGGGAGCTCTGAGGTGGGGGGGGGGTCAACATTCTCAGTTGATAGACCTGAACTTATGAGCTGGGCCCCCTCAGATGTCAAGCCCAAAGTCTCCACAATTCTGGGCAGGGGTGAAGGATCAACTCGGTCGTCTGAGATAAAAAGTCCATCACCACTACACTCGCACAGTAGAGACATCAACAATGGAAGGTCTTCCCACAAGAACACCAACACACTCGCTTGTTGAAACCAACAGCACACTTCAGATACACCCAAACGATCGGCCCCGAAGCAAAAGGCAACTAGTTCATGGATCAACTTCCGTATTTATACCCTGCTCCATGGGGGTGGAGTGTGTGTCATCATGCACACCAATTCCATTGGCTCATTCAATAGTACTCGAAGACGATTGGCTCCCTAGCCTGATCCCCATTCAGTCATCGTTGACTAATTGTCTCGACTGAAAGACAACCTTGACTAACATTATACGTGTATGAATAAATTGATGTATGACTTCTTTAAAATAACTTTGATAGGACTATTCATAGCTCTCAGATTCTTTGGTAGGAATGATCTTTCTCTATCTCTGAGAGCAGCAGATTTTTTTATTGTTGTTGCTGCCAGTATGTGATTGAATAGATGAGCTAATGAAATTTTGCTCTCACCTGTCAGCAGTGTGATAAGAAGGCCTGCTGCTATAGTGCCAATAAAGCCCACTGCACTATAGTATAGATAGGACATGGAGTACCATGAATCAGCCAGCCAATGTCTGAACACAAGACAGAAATCATTTACATCATATTAATTCAATTCAATTCAATTCACATTTATTTGTATATGGCTTTTCACAATGAACAACATTTCAACGTATCTTTACAGAAAAATGTAAACCACAATACAATTTAGAGTGATTGATTATTTGGGATAACTGCCTAAGTAATGTATTTCAGAAATACAAAATCAGTCAACAGTCAAAATCACAATTTAACAATTTAACGCAGAAACAATGAACTCATTGAAGTAATGAATAATTGTCAACAAAGGATTATTAAATTATATTATAATGAAAGTGCATCATGTTTACAATTGTACAGTAAAAATAGGACTGTCAATAGATTATTATATTATATTATAAAAACTTTTCAAATAAAAACCAATTCATTTCAATCATGACAACTCTTGAAACAGTTTTAGTGTCTTATTCAAAATGGCAAAGTTTAAGTGTGTGGTTTTGCTGGACTACATCTGCCACACTGCTGCTGCAGAGCAAGAACTGACTAAAGGTCTTTCACACTGAGTCTGAAATTTCCGTATACGTTTTTTCGTATTTGTCATTCGGTGTCTCTGAATTGTCAAAACACCGATCAAAATGCTTGCTATGGATGCAAAAAACTCAGAAAATCAAACCCGATCTGAATATGACTGACGAAAGTTTCGGGGGCAGTGTGTAAGCGTGATTAACTCAACGTGAGGTCGTATTTATTTTTTAACATGCAGAAATTTCGGACGAGAATTTCGGACTCAGTGTGCAAGGACCTTTATTGTCAATAGATACACAGACACTTCTGTGAGCATGTAAGATATGCTGCTGCTGCTGCATAAATAGACATACACATATCCTGTAGCATATCGAAGCAGGTGGAGCTGGGGGAGGTAGGCTAGCAAAAATATGTTTATGTTAGCTACCTGCCTGACGGAAAATGCTGCTTGTAATGTAACGAACAGTCAGTGCAACATTTGTTTTCCCCGAACGGACAGAATATGGTTACATACTGTGTTTTTGACAGGATTGGGAAGACGCAGATGTGTTCCAGAATCACTGTTTATCGTATTTAATGAAATGACATTGCTATAGCTTTGCAATAGGTTTTGATGAAAGTGGCATAGCATGTTAAACAACTATTCCACCGTGATAATCTATTTAGCAATGGGGGTTAGGAAAACCACACAATAAATTCCGTGCATCAAACATTAGCTTGGGCTGTTTTTAAGCACTGGTTGTGAAATCAGCTGCACCCCTTCGCTTCTAATATCAAAATATGGAAATGCTAACGTATCTTTTCTAACGTAGTTAGAAATGCTAACGTAGTTTTCGTTAACACTTTATAATAACCATCATTAATAGATGGTAAATTGTTAGTTATTTAACCTTTAGATAATTGTAATTTCCCAGATAGCAAACTGACATTGAATCAACGTGGAAACATGACATCGAAACAACGTTGATCTGACATTGTTTTGCTCATCGAATTAACGTTGAACCAACGTCAGATGCGTCATTCTTTCAAAACTAACGGAGAATCAACTTGAAATCAACGCGTTGTTTCAACGTTATGAAAGAAAACCAATTTTCGATTTCATTTAGCTTTGAAGAATGCCGCGTCTGACGTTGGTTCAACGTTAATTCGATGAGCAAATCAACGTTGTTTCAATGTCATGAGAGACGTCGTTTCCACGTTGATTCAATGTCAGTTTGCTGTCTGGGTTAACTGTTAGCAAACAGTCTTTTTAGTTAAATACTTTGTAACTTTGCCCATTTATAAACATTATTTAACCAGAAAGAGGCAGAGGAACATCCTTTTTTCATTACTTATCTTAATGTGCTAGTGTTGGGATATATGTGTGGGTGAACTTAAACAGTATGGCCATGCTCGTGTTCCTGTAGGCTTTCTTGTGTGTGTGTTTGTGTGTGCTTGTGGGGGAGGGGGCCATTTTGCTTGGGGCCCCCAACATCCTTCAGACTGCCCTGTTCAGAGGAACTCTATAGTGTTGAACAACAAACACTGAACCAGACTATTTAAATGTTGAGCAAGCAGTCTCATTGGCTGCAGGATTAGCAGAGGCCAATCAATTTGTGCCATGCTGTAATGACGTAATTGCAGATTGCATGTTAGGGTCCTTCACCCCAGAGTTTCATGGCTGAACTGAATGATATGTATTCCTTATAAAAAGGATAGAAACTATCACTGTCAGAAAATGTAATCATTTACTTTCATTTGATGTTGGTCATTATGTCTAGTCTGTGATAATATTTTTTATAGAAATTGCATTCTTATTTTCCAGGACAACTGAGTGCACTCTTGTACCCCATGAAATGGTTTGACAAACACAAATTAATTTCCACAAATGTGGGGTCTTCTGTATTTTAACTTCAGAAGACTAATAAAAGCATATCGCACCTGTCAGAGGAGAGTAATGTTTGGTTGGATCCATCGGCTGAGATGCTGTAGTTGCAGCCTGCAGTGTTGAGTTCAAGGGGATGTGTGTTATTGCTGGATGCGGGATAAATGAACGCTCCCACACCAACCCAGAATGAGAGACTGATGCCCACAATCAATCCTCCAAATGCCCCCTAAAGTTAAAGACCACAAATCACAAAGGATGTGAACAATATGAACTTTGGTGAAGCACAAATTAAAAATTAATTCATGTTTTATTTTACATGATAAAATAATGCACATGTAATGTTGATAGTATTTTTTAGACTCATTCATAATTTCTATTAAATAGGTTCTGCAGATAAATAGGGGAAATTGCTTTTGTTACATTTTATCTCTAAAAAGATTTTTTGTCTTATTGATTTGTATTATATACTATTTAGAAAATTATATAGACTTCATAGCAACACATTTCCTAGCCCTAGCTTTAATATAAGTTAGGTTAGGCTCATAAATACACATAAAAGTATTTAAAAAAAAAAAGAAACAGCTATATTATTTAAAGTCTTACAAAGTAAAAATAGGAGATTTTACCATTATGAAAGATTAAATATTGCATTTGAATATTTAATATTTAAAATTGGCAAATTAAGTTGTATTTTAAAATTCTAATGTAATTGGTAAATGAGATGTAAAAATGTAAAAACTTAAATGTTTATGCTTTTTTTTTTTTTTTTTTTTTTTTGCTATTATTTCAGATGTCTCTAGTACTCCAAAACTGAGAGAAAACTAAAATTTAAATCCAACCATTATACAAGTCTGGTATGAAAGTTTAGATTAACCTTTAGGTTAGTGACAGGAAACAGGATTCCAAGAGAAAACAGGCCCAGCATTGGGCCTCCACACATGCCATGGATACTGAGGGCCGCCTGAGGCACAAGAGGAAAAAGATACTCAACGACAGGAAACTAAGCAGTAACAGATCATCTGGACCCAAATGAGAATACCATGAGCCACATACCTGCACAATTCCTCCCATATATGAAGCACCCACGGCCATAGTAGTGCAGGCCACACCAAACACCACACCTGATCATCAGCAGACAGTCAGTGTAGAAGTATTAATGAAATACAGTAGTTCTTTCTAGTCAAGCATAACTACAATTCTTATATTCAGGGTTAGTAATTTGAACAAACCCCTAACCCTAAGTATGAAAATTTGGCACATCTCACACCATTTGTGTAATGGGTATAAATAATTTATAAAAATTGACAAAGAGGAGAGTTCTTTTAAAAGTTTTCACCTTATTAATGAAAAAAAAAAAAAAACGATACAATAGAATCAATATCTAAAGAACAGAATATGCATCAATGACGAAGAGTTTTGCACAATCAAATGGAATACTAGATTAAGGCATTTCTAATCTTATTGTCGATTCATCATGATGTGAAACCACATGTTTCATCAACTTTTGTGAAAAAATAAGTGTACTGGACTGTATTATATGTGTACTTACTTATGTGTAATTATATGTGTATCTTAAAAGTATATTTTTAAAAAAAGTACTTGTATGTATGTAACCCTGGGATTTCTCCTCACAGTTAAACAAAAGTATTTAGGTCCTTAATGATAATGTTTCGGGTACTGAATTACATAGTTCTTTACAATGTCTTTATGGGTATCTACCCCTTTAAGAGCATCGTTTCGCCTGATAGTTTGGTTGTAATTTACATGTGCAAAACGTGGGTTTTACCAACAAGTTGGTGTTTGTCCGTTATTCATTGGTTAATTATTGAATAAGCCCACCTTATATCTACGTAATGTGAAGTTTGATTGGTTCTTGGGAAGGGGGAGGGGAAAGAATAGAGGAAGAGTCAAGGCGAAGGAGGTGTGTGTCGAAGCGCGCCGATGTATGTGTGAGAGAGAATCACGATTAATCCGAATAGGATTTATTGATTTTATTTCTTTGAGCAACGAAAAGTATTGAAACTATCAGAAAAGTATTGATTTAGCAGCATTGATTTTGTTTTGTAAGGTTTGCCGGCTGTAAACTGAACGCTGAGTTGATTTTCTGTTCAGTACACTTGTGTGAGTTCCAGGCGAGTTAGTGCTTACTACAAACGAATTAGTGACTGAGTAACGTTAGCTAAATACTAAAGTGGACTTTAAATACCAGCGTGAATAGCGGTGATAAGGAGAAGCTGCACGATCCAGGTAGCGCCCTGAATCACCGAGAGGTTCAGGGTTCCCCTGGCAACGGGGGATTGCGAGGATCGCCAGGACGCATATCAGTGAGAAAAGCTTCCTAACGAGGGAGGACTTTTCACTACGGAGTTGAGGTATCACCTTAAATATTTATTTGGCTCTTCGGAGTGAAGCGGCCAATTATCCTTTTGTTTTGCGGCCACAACGCACTCGAGCAACGGTTACAGGCCTGCAACGAGGGGTGAGCTTGATTGTGTGTGTGTGTGTGTGTGTGTGTGTGTGTGTGTGTGTGTGTGGGCCCACTAAAGTTCATGTGATTATTTGTCAAATTATAACTGCCGTTTATTTTCCTGAGGGGTGTTGTATTTATTATTATTCATTTCTGTTAAAGTCCCTGTGAAATCAAAATTGAACCTATTTGCTTTGTTAGCGCATATTACTAGTCTTGTGGTGAACAATTAATCCGTGCAAGTAAAAATATATTAAACAAATGTTTTACCTTGGTAATCTTTAATCAAAATCTGAAAAGTTACTTCCGGTCTGGAACGGTTTCTTTTTCTGATGACGTAGGTTTCACAGCTTGGGTGGGAAAACGCTTAACCACTCCCCTCAAACCGTTAGTTTGTTATGAGCGAGAGATGGAGAGGAGGAGCGCTAGAGTAAAACCCTGCCCTCTGTTCAATATTCCGTTTCACTTGGAAAACGTCACAGCACTGGAGAGAAATCGTTTGCAACTTCCGGTTCACGGGGACTTTAAAGTGAAGTTTCATGTAGCCTATTTGTATGGGCATTTAAAAAAGTGTAAAACCATATTGAGAGACATTTGATTTATTATTGGGTAAAAAGAGTCATACTCAACTGTAATTCATATTCATTTGTGATTGATATTCAATTCTAAAAGTACATTAATCTGAGAAATTGTGTATAATTTTAGGATTCCAACCGACCGGTTGTGACAATTTTAAAATAGACAGTACATTGTAATTTAGGCCTACTGCTTATTTATCCTCCCTTTTATTTCAAATTTTCCATTTTTTTATTTAATTTCATATTTTTTGTTAATAAACATTTTAATTGTTTACTTGAAGTGATTTCATCAAGTCTTACTGATTGGTTTGTTTGGAAGTTAAATTGAATATTTGAAGAGTTCAGATGCAAAAGCCTCTAAATGGCATTTGAAATTTTCTTCTTTAATGATGATTTTTATCAAACGTGTATATTTAAGTTCAGTAATTTCACTTAAATAACAATTAATAGGCAATTATCATTGCCATTTAAGTGAAATTACTGAACTTAAATATACAAGTTTGATAAAAAATCATCATTAAAGAAGAAAATTTCAAATGGCATTTAGAGGCTTTTGCATCTGAACTCTTCATTTCTTTTGGGTTAAGTTATTCTCATAAAATGCCCGATTATAGCTAAACTGAGGAAATAGGGAGTTGTGCTAAAGGGTGTTAAGTGAGTTCCCTTATAGTTTAGTCGAGAGACTAAAATTCGAACCTGAGTACCCGCCCTAAGAGCTCAAGTACGTCATAATTGAGAGGGAAGAGGGTGCTACATGTACTATAAAATTAATTAAACAAAAGCCACTTAAAGAGAGTACACTTTCATAAATGTTTCTTAACACATGTAACACTCCTCAAAAGTGAACTTTGTAATAATTTGAAATTAAAAAGTACATTATCGATCATTATGTTTTAGTAATCTTTTGTTGTGCTCTAAAGTGTACATTTGTTTTGATGCGTTGACAAACAGAAAACATGTAAAGTTCTTCCAATGAAATATATTTAAAGTGTACTAATTTACAACTTTTCTTTTACAATAAAAGTTCTCTTTTTAAAAGTATTCTAAAGCACAATGTTCCCTTTCGAGGGAACTCAACACTTTGTCGTTGAAAAATGACTCTTTGGGGACGCTCCCTAAGCATACACTTCTGAAGTATGAATGAAACTTAAGGCGGGCATACACTGTGCGATGTCTGTGCGATTTCCGCAAGGTACCTACTCACACTGAACGAGTAAATCGCATGCGATGCAAAGCCAAAGTTCAGGATTTATGTGCTCACACTGTACGGTCCGATCGTCGAGCTGCGACTTCACTGCTCACACTATACGTGTAATATCTGCGATAACCCCCTAGATTGCGCCTATTTACGTGCATGTATCCAGAGATATTGTCAAAACAAGCATCTGCTATCAGTATCAAGATGATTTAGTATTTTCAATTTATGCATTTAATTATTATTATTATTATATTATCATTATTAGGGGAGGCCTATAGGCTAATTTTACTATTAAATTGATCCGCTATTATAATTAATTTGCCACGCAATATTTTCACCGCACATAACCAACGTGCTGTGAGGATAATAAAATATTAATCTTACTCCTCATTAAAAATTGTCTAAAACATTTAAGTCGATTACAATGAATTATATATAAAATAACTATTAACAGTCTATAATATGTCCGAACATTGCCATTATTAATCATCAATGAAAATTAAAAACAGGTTTATTTCAAAAACATTGTTTGACAAAATAATAAAAGAGGTGTTACATATCAGGTGGCTTGAAGACGGTGGGTAATATTATCCATTTTGCAACACGAACTGGAGGTAAGCAACAGTAATTTGTAGCTCGTTTTTATTTTAATTTTATTTTTGCTGCAGATGAAATGGTTAAACTTCTGTTTTCGCGCAGGTGCAGTGAGGGAAAAAACACTGAGTTTAGGGCAATCGGTTCGTAGCTTTGCTTCAACTGTGCGATATAGTCACGAGGAGCGACCAAAATTTCTGACATGCCAGAAATTCATCCGACCATCCGATTGTCGATCGTGAGAGGTTAATCGCCTCTCGTTTCTCCCTGTACACTGCACGAACACTGCACGACAAACGACGCACGACAAAGCTGAAAATCGGTCCGACACGAAAATGAGTCGCACGAGTCAGAATTCGGCTCAAAATCGGACGAAAATCGCACAGTGTATGCCCGCCTTAATCCAATCCCGATTGGTCATCGTGACGTAACGTGACAGCATAACCGGATGCATAAAAGTGACGCTGACACACACACACACACACACACACACATCAGCTTTCGCTCTTCAGCAAGCACTCTGTGTTGAATGCTGTCTGTCTTATTTGGTGTTGTTTGTCTTATGCAGTACATAAAATGGCCAGCAAGCAGTTTAGGAAGTGTGTGCACCCCTGCCCTCGTTTCATTACGGGTGGGGACACGCATGTTCTGTGCATAAACTGTTTGGGAGCGCAGCACCCCCGGGCAGCTCTCGAGGGGCCTGTGGAAACTGTGAAACACTACCTATGAGAGTGCTGCGCTCCCAGCTGGCGTGCTTTGACGAGCACGGTCAGGCTCGCGTTCCCTGGCCCCCTTCAAACCTCTTCAAGTCAGCTTCGCCTAAAGATCTTACCCTTAAATTAGTCTTTCTCTTAGCTATCACCTCTCTTAAGAGGGTGGGAGATCTCCAAGCCCTGGCAGTGACACAAGCTTGCTTGGCGTTTGCCCCTGGCAGAGTAAAGGCCTTTTTGCACCCGAGTCCGGGCTATATGCCTAAAGTGCCTGCTAATATGGCTCGGTCTACGGTCCTGCAGGCATTCCATCCTCCACCTCATGTGTCGGCAGAAGAAGAGAAGCTTCATTTGCTCTGCCCCGTCAGAGCTTTGAGTGTTTACCTTGTACCTCGTCCAAGCAAACCATTAGCAATTGGATTGTTCAGGCTATTACCTTGGCTTACAAGGTGCACAATTTGCATTCACCTTTGGCCGTAAGGGCTCATTCTACTAGAGGCATGGCGTCCTCTAGGGCCCTTCTTTTGGGAGTGCCCCTCCAGGAGATCTGTGAGGCAGCCGGTTGGGCTACCCTGCACACTTTTATCAGGTTTTATAGTCTGTCCACCTGGCACACACATGCTCTCGTCCTAGCTGAGTGCCTGAATCAGTTTCACTGATTCAGGCACTATTCGGTGACAGGCCTATTCGGTGCGTGGCCGAGTGGGCATTCGTTCCCCAAAAAGTCGTTTTTCAATGACTCAGTGTTGAGTTCCCTCGAAAGGGAACGTCTCGGGTTATGACTATAACCCTTGTTCCCTGAGAAGGGAACGAGACACTGAGTCGTCTTGCCATGCCCTTCGAGGCCTTTGAGCGGCTTGCTTCATCGAGAGGCTGATGTGTGTGTGTGTGTGTGTCAGCGTCACTTTTATGCATCCGGTTATTCCGTCACATGTTACGACATGACGCAACACCAATACTCAGAAGCGTATGCTTAGGGAGCGTCCCCAAAGAGTCGTTTTTCAACTACACAGTGTCTTGTTCCCTTCTCAGGGAACAAGGTTTTTAGTCATAACCCAAGACGTTCTCCAAGATTCATTCAAATCTGCAAATATCACTCATTTATGGTGAAATGATCATTGCTTAATGTTCCAAGTGCTGAGTGTGTAACTTGATGATTTCTAGACCAGCTTTATAAAGCTGTGCTCTCATGAGTGTTCAGTTGCTTGGGTTTCGTTTTGGTTCACTCTGCCGTTTGTTTGACCTACTTCTGCCTGTTAAAACGTCAGACGTTTCTTGGTAAAATCTGAAGATCCAATGATCTCTTGAATTTCCATTTCTGCCCATTTAAAGTTGCAGAACGGACAGATTTTTCAGGTTGTTTTCCCCCCCGCTGTGACTCATAATGATGTACTGATCCACTGAGGTAAGACTTCTCAGTGATAAATCTGCTCTTATGCCATATGACACAATTAATATTCTCATTATGAGAATCCTCCATTGAATCCCTTAAAAGGTTTGAACACATTGGATGTACTGTATTTACACAGTGCTTTACTGATCCAGTTGGCTGCTCGGTTGGACAGATCTCCAAAACACTGGCTCACAAAGTCCTCATACATTACCGTGGCCAACGCATTGATACTGGCAGCTACTGTGCTGAAAAAGAGAAACAGAACATGATGTCTCCTTTTATAGGTCAGAAGTATTATGAAATATAGATATATGTCTCTAAATCAGTGGTACCGTATTTCTAAATCTAAGAAACATCTTTATAATTAAACATTAAGCAAATTATTTTTTTTATTTAAATGTAAGCTATATTACTACATTAACGCATATGTTACTGTGAACTTTTGGAAACTCATTGAGAGACAGAATGCCTCCGCTTTACCTCAGAGTTCCACTGAATGCACATGCGACAAATAACCCAGGCAGTCCTGGAAATGCCCCAAGAATTTCCATCACAAAATATGGCATGAGCTGAGAAGAAATGGATATGCTAAAGTTAACAAAATGAGCAACTCATACTTTGCACGTGACGTCACAAGTACTGGCTGGCGGGCAAGAACGTCGTTCTCTAGCAACGAAACCCAGTAAACTAGTCAAGGATCTTAAAGGGGACATATCATGCAAAATCCACTTTTTTTAGCCCTTAAATGCATTTTGTTGAATATTTGGAGTGTTTATAAGTAAAGAAAAGATGCAATTATTCTCTTCAGGTGCTTCGTTTATATCTTTATATTCTGTTTTGGTCATATTTTTCAACCTGTTCAGATTTTTCTGTTTTCTATGACGTTTTTTGAACTACAACGTCGGCGTATTTGCAGCAGAACTGCCAAATAAGGACATCGACTACCGGTCCAACACTTCGAGAAATCCGCCATTATTATTTCTCGCTCCAATTTTGTAGTCCGAGCTCAATGATGCAGAAGTTACGAGAGGGCAAGTCAAAAGCGGTTTTTGGATGTAGTGACCTGAAGCACTTCAATGATTCCCACTTCAACAACCTCCGCCAGTAACGTTATACAGAAGGGTTTGCCGATTGACTTCGTCTGAATGAGAGGTAAATTCCTTCTATCTTTGGAGACGACGAACAGAGCATTTCGATAAGCTGTAAATATCGTTAATAAAAATAAAGTACTTTACTTTCTTAAAACACATGGTGGTCATGGTTTAGCAGTACCTTTGTCTTTCTTTGTTTTTGTTTTGAAGTAACTAACGTTACACGTCTGCAGTATTATTGTTCTTGAGTTTCATCAATGGTCATTTAGCTGCTTTTCTGATGCTTTTGTTTGACAGATTGTTTGTGGTAAGATTAGACCGTAGTCATTTATCTTGTCAGTGTGCTTGTTTTAACAAGAGAAATAGTCGACTTTCACTAATAACACAAAACAGTTAACTCGCATACCAATACATCCATATGAAGGTTGTTGCTGCAGGTTCGTCGTCGTCTTTATCAACTCACTCGCTCTGGTTCCAATATGTAAGGCTTGATGGACAAGTCTTCTGTTGTTGACATTTTATTAACGTGTGAATAAAAATGTTCTTTTAAGGGATCGTATATAATCGTATATCTCTAATCAAACTACAATAATGGCCGAACGTGGGGAGTTGAACTGACCGCGAACTCATCGACCTTGAGAGCGTGTGGGGTATGACGCATCTCCTTTTTATTTAAAGGGGCCGCTTTGAAACGGGTCGCTCAAAGATGCACATCAGAAAAGGGGTAGAAAAGGGGCTTGTGGAGCTATAATAATGAGGAATTCAGACCCAAGCATTGCAGTTATGTTTTATATAGACCACAATGGTATGATTTATTAGGGATGCACCGAAATGAAAATTCTTGGCCGAAACCGAAAACCGAAAAAGAGGAAACCAAGGCCGAAAACCAAAACACCGAAATAAATTATGCCAATTATTAGTATCATTGCATTTATGGCTATGACTGTGTACAAACTTTACTAAAATCAAGGCATTGCAATTGCATAAATTAATATAACATTTAAAAAAAAAAAAAATTACAATATTTGCAAATATTTATTTAGCACAATGCACAGTATAAAATAAAATTCAAACTAAAATGTTTAACTTGACCCCACTCATGTGTACACTAAATAATAATCTACTGGCCTGCAGAAAGGTTTTAAAATGAAATGTTCTCTCAAAAACAAAGCCGAGCGAAAACTTCTCATCACACTAGCACCCAGTTTGCACGTCTAAATTAGTTACATTTTAAAAATTTAGCATACAATAGCATAAAAAGCCTTTTTAAATGAACAATGGTCCATGTTTAATACAAATGTACATGAAACTTAATGAAACATGTTTAGTGAATGCAGAAAATATTTAAGAGAGCATTAATTTAGTTCTATACATACATGTTCCCATATACATATTTTTTTTGTAATGTAACAAGCAATAATCTCAGGGTTTACTGGGTTTTACATGATTATTTTTGTATTGGTGGTGGAATACTAAAAAATAAACATTGTCATGTATTTATCTGTCTTCTTCTCACCGATTCCTGATTGGTTAGACTGAGGACAGCTACTTGAGTCGTCCCCTGTCGTTTCAAGGAATAGTACAACAAGACGCGCAACGAAGTATAAACGCCTCGATGCACGCGCTGTTTGTGGAGACTCGCGCTGCCTTGTTTACTTTCGCCTGCCTCTGCAGCGCGAGTCTTATTTATAATTTTTAATTGGTTCATCCACCTTTATCTGCTCTAAACAATGCGTGCCGCCATGACGACGAATCCGGTTGTGAGCGGGTAAAAAGCGGTGCGCGCGCTGTCTGTGGAGACTCGCGCTGCCTTGTTTAATACTTTCGCCTGCCTCCGCAGCTCGAGTCTCCACAGACAGCGCGCGCACCGCTCTTGACCCGCTCGCAACCGGATTCGTCGTCATGGCGGCACGCATTGTTTAGAGCAGATATAGGTGGATAAACAAGGTTTCCATCTCCTCGCGGGTTCAGATACACTGAAATACTTCCACACCGCAGACATGTTGCTTCAGACATGCACGTGCAGGTCGCGGTTTCTGTTTGCGTCATCACAACATTTCGGCCGTATTGTTTCGGTGATAAAAGTCTTTCGGCCGAAAACCGAAAATGCACTTTTGGGCCATTTTCGGCCGAAAATTTTCGGCGGCCGAATATTCGGTGCATCCCTATGATTTATATGTAAAAATGAATGATTTAAAAGCATGATATGTACCCTTTAAAGGGGTGATGAACTGAGAAATTAAATTTTCCTTGAGCTTTTGATTAGTGATCGACCGATATATCGGCCGGCCGATATATCGGGCCGATATTTGAGGTTTTTACGTGTATCGGAATCGGCCGATACACCGCTGCGCTTTCGCCGATAGTTTTTTTTTCCCGCCGTTATTTATAGACAGGCGGCCACGGGCAGCTCTGTGCTGCTGGAGATGCTGCAGTTCACGTGCCCCGCCCTCCTCCACTAGCAGAGTGCAACCTGCTCTTCACGAGAATGGTAACTTAAACTTTCAAAGGATCTTTTAAATGTTTGACTCCTGAAATATTGTCAAACACTTTAAAAATGGAAACACGTCGCCCTATAACTGTTATGTGCTTGCAACTAAGCAAGTTTGTGGGTCCAAATGGAAAACGCGAATGCCTCGTCTATAAAACTTAACTGCTTGCCATTGTATTAAGAAGCTGCAAATAGTTAAGGTGTAGGTTATCCGTTCAGTATGCATTAGGACTGTCTATGAATATTCTACATTCGAATATCTATTAATTTTGAAGGTGAAAATTAATATTTGAATGTGGAAAAACACGCCCGCGGTTGCAGACTAATAACGTTACTACAGCTGCACAGCTCGCTCGGAGCGCTCACTGTCGGTTATATACTGTGAAACTTCAATCACTGAATGAACTGAAGCCTGCTATATTTGGGACAAGAGTCGCGACTCGCAACCTTAAATTGCTTGCACAAAACTCTTGTTTAGCACTCAACATTTGTTTGTTGTTCATTTAACCGACGCGCAGAGACCGTGAGGGCGAGAGAGAGAGTGCCTGAGCGAGTCCAGGGCGAGACAGAGTGAGCTCTGCGGTCTTGGCCATTAGTTGATTTACTTGCTTTTTAATACGTTGTCAAATATGTTTAAACTCAAATAAACCATCTAATACTAGTAGTTATGTCTCTTTTTATTAATGTGTCCTGTTATTGATGTAATGCGCGTCAACAACAAAACGCGCAACGGGATGTTCGAATATGTTTTTTAGAGGGAATATGCAAACGCCATTTGAGCAATTTTGACAGCCCTAGTATGCATACGGTAACGAACTCTGGTCATAGGATTAAGGAATGCCAACGTTATTCTGTGCTTTTTGTGGGAGATTTATTCAGCGCTCACCTGGCTGAGGTTTGGGGCGTGTGGAGTTTGTCTCCCTCGCAATCGCAGTAATATTAGAGACTAGACATGCTCATTTTATTTTATGTAGGAAAATTGAAACCATGCAGTACATAGTTCGTTTCTTTTAAAATGAAGTACAGTGTGCACTGTGCACTTTATTATGCTGGTTGCTACTGTGTGCAATAGTGTAATTATTTAATTTATGCTTAAATATTCATTTTCAGCACTGAACTTTTTTTGTTCTACTTCATGTTTTTAATATTTTTTAAATTGTTTATCTACTTGTTCTTGTTCTACCTCACATGTTTTTACTATTTGTTAAATATTCATTTTTGAAGTTAGTTAAATGTTACTTTTATTAAATTGAGACCTGTAACATTTGTTAACATCATGTTATTTTTAAGATGTAAATTGAGGGAGCAAAATGTATCGGCTCCAAATATCGGCTCAAGAAAATCGGCAGCCCGTATCGGTCATCGGCTAAGGCTGATGGGAAAAAAATCGGTATCGGTATCGGCACTAAAAAATCCATATCGGTCGATCCCTACTTTTGATATCTAAGAGGTTATCATATTATAAGAATATCCTGTAAGTTTCAGAACTGAAAACGTCCTTGTTAGTCCAATAAAAGCTTTTATTTACACCAGCCTCTGAAAACGTCTCGTTTTGAAAAGTGGGAAACTATGACGTCGAAGGGGTTAAAACACCACCCCCGCAGAAGAAGATCAACACCTACTTCAACACGGCCGGTTTAGCCCCGCCCACCGATTCGCGCATTACACGCATAGCTAAGTAGCCTAACTTGCATGCCTACCTCGTGATGAAACCGGATCATTCTACCGAGCAATACAGAATATTTTGCAGTGCCTGGTTGTGAAAGAAGACAGTCGCTGCATAAGCTTCCTCTGGATTCCAGTAGGACTTCATGGATAAACTTTATTTTTAATGACGTTCCAGCTGATGAGGGTAAAACATCGTCGTCTGTTCGCTTCATTTCACTGAGGATTGTTTTGTCAACAAGACTGGATTTGCAGACCGATTAAGAGTAAAGAACGGTGCTGTGCCGTCTATATTGGATCTGACAGGAAATGTGCAACACACGGACTCTGGGTCGAACATGTATGGGCGAATCCGGTTGCCATTTGACAACATTGGACGTTTTCCCCCACGTACACCGACGGGTGAGTTAAACTCATTATAATATGCAAAACTGTTCTCCACTCGCAGCAGTGGGCGTTTATTTCCAAGTCTTCAGCGCGACACGCCCATAAAAACCGACCGTTTTTCAGGAAGGCTCACAACTTGGGTACAAAATAGCCTATTACTTATTCATTTTGATGTTTTTGAATGCAAAAACCAAGCGAACGTCTTAAGTTGACCTCAGACAACAATATAATAACATTTAAAAACCAGTTCATGACCCCTTTAAATTCAATGAATTACTGTACTACATCACAGCCTAACAGATTGCTTACAGGATTATACGCATTTCGCTGCTCTCGTCTGTTGTCTGATGCTATGTGGAGTGGATCACAATCAATCCCCCAAATGAGCAGGTAGGCTACAATGTTTGACATCCTGCTAGCCAGGCAGGGTGTACTGTACATATCCAGATGAAGACTTCATCACACGATGGAACAGATGTCACTTTGTTTTATAGCTGCAATAAGTAAACGGACCTTTGCTTTGATTATGAAGATATTCCTGTTTTTCACCTCCCATTGGACAGTGTGTTAACCCATCCACTCTTTAAAAAAAGATAGCTATCTGTACTTTTGTAGGCTTTAATTGTGTGTGCGGTGTAAGGTGATGGATTCTCTATAATATAATGTAAATATCTCAGTCTTTGCCAGCTTCAAAGCAATGAAAACATCAGCGGATGCTGTGTATGGATCACACGTTCCAAGTATGTTAATCTTTTTTTGATATCTAATTTTAACATTTGGTAACATATGGTCTAAATAGTTAACTGATTTTAGTATTAGAAATTTGCAAGGCTGCAATTCCCCTGGCTGGCCACTGTTTGTCGCTATACCCGCCAGTTATCCATGGTGTCACGTGACTGCAAAGAATGAATAGTGATATAGCAATAGTTACTTTGCTAGTGAGTTCCACTAATAATACTGCTAAACAAATTATATTAAACCATTGACATGTGGATACTCTACTGTTTCATTAAGGTGATTATATTTTAGAGGTTTATTTCAAATAAATGTTTAGAGATCATCACCTGGTCTGGTGCAGAGACCAATCCACTTGACCAGGGGTCACATTGGGAGTAGAAAGCGTACATCATTAGACCAGATGTCACAGCACAGAACAAAATGATCCACAAACCCAGCAGATTCAGATACAGAGCCCTAAGACAAAAGGAATACCATTTTTGGAATTAACTGAACTCAAAATATAAATGAAAAGCTGGTGCTTGAAAACTTGAGGCAGAAGAACGTGAGCTTGCTGGGGGTGGGGTTTAAGCGGACTAAATGATTGGAGAAGTCCTGCATATGTCACCAGAGAGAAGTCTGTTAGTTTCATCAGAAGGTCCAGTAATATCATGTTGATTAAACAACACGAGTTCAAAACATAAAAAAAAAAAAATGAAACAGATTAATTGTTCACGATAAGATCTATAATATTGAAAATAGGGTGACTTTTCATTTTGTGTCGACTTTAATTGTACTAAAGTATTGTAAGTTAACTGGTTAAAGTATATTTGATGCACAAACTTTTGAAAGCATCCTGTTTAATTTACTGTGTTCTCAATGTCCTTATTATGTAAGATGCTGTTTAAGATGCTGTCTGAAACCTGTTGACTACAGATTTATTGACTGGAATATATATATATATATATATATATATATATATATATATATATATATATATAAAATATAATATAAAAAATTCACAAAGAAAAGGGAGAATTTTTTTTATAATGTTTCCCTTGGAAATGGTAGAAGTACAAGTTAGATTAACCCTCTAGTGCTGTTCGGCCAATTACATTTGTTTTGTTTTTTCAGTATTTCTAAAGGTTATGTTTTTTGCCACTTGTTATGTGAACACACAAAAGTAAATCATGGACATGATTCGAAAAAGTTACACGGTCCTGGAAAAAAAATAGACACACTTGTATTGTTCACGGTCAAAAATGACTTGCATTGGAAACAAATGTAATACGGTGGTGTTACATTTGTAATGGGTAAACGCGTATTTGGTGTGCTGTCCGGGGGGAGGGCTTCGAGCTCGGAGTTTGGCCCGAACCCAGAGTACTCCCTCCTATGTAAGTGTTTAGGACTGGAAGTGTGGAGGGATGCTGCTAAACAATATCGATGGAGTGAGGTGAGATTGCTGAATCTGTAATCATTGACTGAGTTCACTCCACTCGTGTAAATTAACTGAACGCGTTCCTCCAGAAATTTGGTAATCATCATTAGATGAATTTCATCTAGAGGAAACGCTCGGTACTGCGCCCAAACAAAATCTTAGTGAAAGTACATTTTTTGATATATATCTACCAAAAATGTGGAGCACAACTTTGATTTTCTCACAGTTTTAGAGTAAACAATTGATATTTCCAATATAAAATGTGAAAATAGTATTGTTTATTATTTTCACAATTTAAGCTAAATAATTTTCTCCACTTTTAATGATGAAACACATTGATTTGCAAAGTGACCAGATAAATGTATTTGTTTAAATACATAAATGTCTTTTTTTCTATAGACTATATATAATGGTAATCTTTTTTTTTTTTTTAAATGCATGACCAGATTTTGAGAATATTATGGAAAGTTACGTGTAATGGGAGCTCACCAGCGTGCATGACTTTCTGTTTTACAAGAGATGCATCTCTGGATCGTTGACTGATTTACCCCATAGATACCCAACCATGTGAAGGTGCCCCCTACAGTGAGAGTCCAGAACGTGTGCCGCCTTAGAGGATTGACGTCAAAGCTGGAAAAATATTTGAACCTGTTACAAAATATCACTATTTAAATGAACTCATTGATGCTGGTAAACAATGTATTCTCACCCCAAGGCATCACCTTTTGACCATGCTTCAATATTCAACGCTTTAGGCACCCTTTAGCGTCAGTTACATGACGCGATCCTATGGCGTCATTTAACTGACGCTAAAGGAAAGCGTCAGTTAGATGACGCGAGTAGGTTTAGGTCTGGGGTAGGGTTACACGCGATCCTAGGGCGTCATCTAACTGATGCTAAAGGGTGCCTAAAGTGTCAGATATTGAAGCATGGTCAAAATGCTTCCCAAGGCGTCAGTTAGGTGACGCCCTGGGGGCGAGAATGGGCTATCATAAATCAATAATGACATGTAATGATATAAAGTGTATAGAGTGTACAATAATGAAATAAAGAGTATAACCAGTAAATTGAGTGTCTGAACACATACATACTCAAAGACTTCCAGTCTGCCTCCTTCATGAGCTGTTCTCCAAACAGTCTCAATCCCCCCCGCTCTATTCGCTCCCTGGATCAGAACAGTGAGGAACCCGGCCACCATCACCACCATCTGGAAGGCATCTGTCCAGACCACAGCCTTCAATCCACCCTAAACACACACACACACACTGGCACTGTTTCTCCTGTTTCTGTCTGATCACAAGCCACTGAGTCCATGTGAATGCCCCATTCACCAGACTTTAAACATTTCTCCAAGGTTTAAATATACAGTAATATTTCAACAATCAAACATTTCACAAGTTAATTCAAACAGTTCATGTTTTCTCATGAAACAGATTATAATTTCTAGGTATGATAATGATATATTAACAGTGTAGGAATTGATACTTTTCATTTTTATTGTCTACACGTTTCATTTTATATAGACAATATAGTCATGTCGGAAAACACAATTGTTCTTGATTTATTGTCCTGACCACAACCACAAAGCAGGAACTACTGGTGATCTGGACCAGTATTTTAAACTGAAAAACATGTTTTTTACTTTAAAATAATAGTCCAGATCACTAGTAGTCCTTGAAGACGAGTGACTAGGTAACACTTGAGTAATTAGTGATGCATTTTATGACTATATTTAGAGCAAAAATGACTGATTATGTCTGATTAATGTTGTGATTGGCAGTAATTCTTTATAATTTGTCATAATTAACTATTAGTTCTTAATGATGCCAATTTCATTAAGTAATTATTGATTGCCTAATAAGAAACTATCTTAGTCCTAAATTCGATATTAATTAATTACTGATTAGTTAAGGTTGTTTCCACATTAGTTAATAGAAGAAGTAGCTGAAGTGTTAAAGGGTGGACCAACGTGATTATTTCACGTCTTATCATGGGTTGGAGAGATGTTGTTTTGGCCACTTTGTTTGATATAATCACAAGAATTTAACATAAGAAAGAATGGGATTTGAATTCAGGTCTCCTTGATTAAAGCCCAAGGCTTTATCAATTGAGCCACTGAGTCTGATGAGTTCAATGGTGTATTAGATGGGTTTTATTGCGGGTCTGGTTTTATTTGTTGGAAAAATAAATATAGAAATATAATTTGACACAAGAGGGCAGTATAGCCCGATTTATGGTTTTGAGTTTGGTTTAAACTATCACTATCAATTAAACCGTGACGTCTACACGTTTTCCAAAGTGGACCAACGTGATTATTTCACGTGATACCGGGTTGGGCACTGAAGTTACAGGAGTTTCTTCCCGTTGCTAAGCAACGGAACTAGGTCGAGTATTTAAAAGGTTATGGTTAACACCGTTAACGTGGTTTAACGTCGATGTAATACGTTGTTTTAGCGTACCCTTTGCTTAAACGAGGAGCTGGACGCCGGAAAAATAGACATTTTACTCATTTAGGCTGCTTCATTAAAAACGTGACATTTAGATGTTTTCTTCGGCGTGGATCAAATGAATCCTTTTCACCTTGAAAATAATAAATGTTTTTTTTTTTTTTTTTGCATTTTAAATAATAGACCATTTCTCAGTCATTATCAATAAAACAAAATCCCATTTTTCTCGGTTTAGGTCGTCATGGTAAGTTTAAGTTTCAGTTTAAATTTCAGTTTCACGTTTGAGGGGGTTAAACATCTACAAGTTTTCCAAAGTGGACCAACATGATTATTTCACGTCTTAAAATTGGCCACTTTGTTTGATATAATCACAAGAATTTAACTTAAGAAAGAATGGGATTTGAACTCAGGTCTCCTTGATTAAACTCCAACACTTGATCAACTGAGCCACTGAGTCTGATGAGTTCAATGGTGTATTAGATGGGTTTTATTGCGGGTTTAGTTTTATTTGTTGGAAAAATAAATATAGAAATATAATTTGACACAAGATGGCAGTATATTTCATCAGCACGCCAAGACTCAAAGGCCGGGGAGGAGATCTCGCTGTGGTGTTTACAGTAAAAAACGTTTAATTTGCCAGTCAGTTAGCGCATATTCATCAGAATTAACTGCTATAATTGTAGGATTGCCGTGGTTAGAGCAGACTAAGCCAAATAGGATGGCGACTGTAATTTTTTCAGATTCTGCATCAGCACTTAAAAGTATACTATCAACAAAAACAGACAGAGAAGACTTGATGGTAGAAATTTATACATTATAGGCTGAACATAGAGGGGATACTTGAATACTTTTGTTGGGTACCGGCACACATTGGGATAGTAGGAAACTAAATAGCAGATAAATTAGCAAAAGAAGCATTAAGGAAAGACTTGGTAGATATTAAGATACCTTTAGGAAGAAATGAAGTTAGATCAATAATTAATAGAGAAATAATAAGAATATGGCAACAAAGATGGGAAAGTAGCAGTACAGGTAGGTGGTATTATAGTATTGTAAAATCAGTAGGGATAAAATATTCGTGCTATGGAAGACATAGAAAGGAAGAAGTCATGATTTCTAGATTAAGGATGGGTCATACAGGTTTAAAATCAACACTAGCATTAATGGGAAAGCATGGTAATGGTATGTGTGATGAATGTGGCATACTTGAAACAGTAGAAGTAGGCTATGAAGATCAGCGTAGGGCTCTTTTTAGAAATATAAAGAACAGGCCAGTGAGCATTATGGACCTATTGGGAAAGGGTTTGAGTGATAGAGAAAGGTTTAGGGAAGTGATAACTTTTTTAGAGCTTACAGGACTAGATCACAGGATCTAGCCAGAGGAGGAGAACAAGTTTCTGATCATCCTGGAGGTTTGAGAAGCTCAGTGTAGAAGCTGGAGGAGCTGAACACGCAGCGTCAGCTGATACACGAGCTCTGATACTATGGGATGGGTTTTTTTTTTCCTTTCCCTCCTTCTTAATCAGATCCATTAATCATGTGCGTAAGGTATACAGTAGGTGGCGGTAATACTCCAAAGGAGTGAACGGCCATGAAACGAAAAGAAGAAGAAGAAGTCAGTTAGCGCTGACACGTCTTCGTTTGAACTTCAGATGATGAAGGTTGGTCATTCAAATGCATTCTATTGTATCCTAGTTTACCGGCCTCCTGGGCCTGTGGCCTCTTTTCTGTCTGAATTTTCTGATTTTCTATCATCTATAATTAAGCTGAATAGAGTGATTATTGTTGGCGATTTCAATATCCATGTGGATGATGATACTTGCAAAAATGCTTCTACTGAATCTTTTAATTTCACTCAGCATGTCTCTGGTCCTACGCACAGCAAGGGACATACACTCGATCTTGTTCTTTCATATGGGGTAAACATTAATAATGTTTGTATTGAAGATGTATTTGTCAGTGATCATAATTGCATTTTATTTGATCTTATTTGTGATGAGGATCTTCTTAAACGAGCGTCTCGCTCACGTTTGATTAACTGTTGAGAGTTTTTCAGCTGCATTTGACTCAAGCCTGGTCCTTATTTCGAATGACGTGGACACTTGTGCACAGGCCTTTAATGATCACTGCACCCTGCTGTTGGACAATGTGGCACCACTTAAAACTAGAGAAGTTTCTGCTGTTAATACAGCCCCGTGGATAAATGATGCCATCCGCAGTCTAAAGTGTGTTTGTCGGGGAACGGAGCGCTTATGGAAAGTGACTCAATTACAAGTCCACCGCCTGTATCTTAAAGAGCTTTTAATGGACTTAAACAAAATGATTAAGGTTGCTAGAGTCTCTTACTTTACCAATCTTATATCTGCAAATAAAAAACAATCCTAAAGCTCTCTTTGATACTATTAACAACATTGTGTCTCCTGCTACTTGTAGTGTCTCTGTGTTTTCTAATGCTGACTGCAACCACTTTCTGCGTTATTTTGTGGACAAGGTTAGAACTGTCAGGGCAGGCATTGTTCCGTCAGCAGACCCCCAGATTAATCAGCACAGAGTCAGACCTTCAATATTGGACTCTTTCTGCCCTATCTCCCTGAATGACATCCTTAAATTAGTTGGGACGATGAAACCTTCTCAAAGCCCAGTTGACATTCTACCTACATCTCTGCTTTTAAAATCCATACATTATCTTGGCCCATGTTTGGTTTCAATTTTAAACTTATCTCTTCAGCTGGGCCAGGTTCCTAGTTGTTTTAAGCATGCTATAGTTCAGCCTGTCTTGAAAAAGAGCAAACTTGATGCAGCTTCATACAAAAATTATAGGCCTATTTCTAAATTGCCATTTATTTCTAAAATTCTAGAAAAGGTTGTGGCGTACCAGCTAAATAATGCTTTAAATCTACATAATATTCATGATAAATTTCAGTCTCCCGGTCGCTCCCTGAGGTCTTCAGGCCAAGACCTTTTTAATGTTCCTAGAACACGTTTTAAAACAAGAGGTGATAGTGCGTTTTGTGTGGTTGCTCCAAGGCTCTGGAATTCTCTTCCATTAGTCTTGAGAGCTTTGGACACTGTAGAAAATTTTAGTAAACACCTTAAAACACATCTTTTTAGACAAGCTTTTAACTAGCTATATGGTGGTGTTGTAATGTGTGTTGTGGTTTTTATTTCTTTTATTATTTGTTTTTTTTACTGTAAAGCACTTTGTGACCCTTCATGTCTGTGAAAAGTGCTATATAAATAAAGTTTACTTACTTACTTACTACTTACTATAGCCCTATTTATGGTTTTGAGTTTGGTTTAAACTATCACTATATCAGTTAAACCGTGACATTTACACGTTTTCCAAAGTGGACCAACGTGATTATTTCACGTATTGTCGTGATACCGGGTTGGGCACTGAAGTTACAGGAGTTTCTTCCCGTTGCTAAGCAACGGAACTAGGTCGAGTATTTAAAAGGTTATGGTTAACACAGTTAACGTGGTTTAACGTTGATGTAATACGTTGTTTTAGCGTACCCTTTGCTTAAACGAGGAGCTGGACGCCGGAAAAATAGACATTTTCATTTAGGCTGCTTCATTAAAAACGTGACATTTAGATGTTTTCTTCGGCGTGGATCAAATTAATCCTTTTCACCTTGAAAATAATAAATGTTTATTTTTTGGGGTTTTTTTTGCATTTTAAATAATAGACCATTTCTCAGTCATCATCAATAAAACAAAATCCCATTTTTCTCGGTTTAATGAAAACCAATAGGTCGTTATGGTAAGTTTAAGTTTAAGTGTAAGTTTCACGTTTGAGGGGGTTAAACCGTGACATCTACACGTTTTCCAAAGTGGACCAACGTAATTATTTCACGTCTTGTCGTGATACCGGGTTGGGCACTGAAGTTACAGTTTCTTCCCGTTGCTAAGCAACGGAACTAGGTCGAGTATTTAAAAGGTTATGGTTAACACGGTTAACGTTGTTTAACGTCGATGTAATACTTTGTTTTAGCGTACCCTTTGCTTAAACGTGGAGCTGGACGCCGGAAAAATAGACATTTTACTCATTTAGGCTGCTTCATTAAAAACGTGACATTTAGACGTTTTCTTCGGCATGGATCAAATGAATCCTTTTCACCTTGAAAATAATAAAAAAAATTATTATTTTTTTTTTTTGCATTTTAAATAATAGACCATTTCTCATCAATAAAACAAAATCCCATTTTTCTCGGTTTAATGAAAACCAATAGGTCGTTATGGTAAGTTTAAGTTTCAGTTTAAGTGTAAGTTTCATGTTTGAGGGGGTTAAACCGTGACGTCATCGAATTAACGTTAAACCAACTTCAGACGCGTCATTCTTTCAAAACTAACTGAAAATCAACTTGAAAATCAACTTGAAATCAACGTTGTTTCAACGTTATGAAAGCAAACCAATTTTCGATTTTCATTTAGCTTTGAAGAATGCCGCGTCTGACGTTGGTTCAACGTTAATTTGATGAGCAAAATCAACGTTGTTTCAATGTCATGAGAGACGTCGTTTCCACGTTGATTCAATGTCAGTTTGCTGTCTGGGTTAGTTCACCCAAAAATGAAAATTCTGTCAGTATTTACTCACCCTCATGTTGTTCCAACCCCGTAAGACCTTCGTTCATCTTCGGAACACAAATTAAGATAGGCTATTTAAGATCAGGGCTGTAGTACTCGAGTCCGGTCTTGGACTCGAGTCCGGACTCGAGACCGTTTTTCTATGGTCTCGGACTTGTCTCGGACTCGCTGGTATTCGGACTCGGACTTGTCTCGGTCTCGGCCACTGGTCTTGCCAAATATGGCTTTTGGTCTCGAGTCCAACATTTTTGTATGTGTGTTCATTTTTTACCAGCCTATCAGGGTAACGTTAACTTGCCCAAATTAACCGACCAAGCGCTCACTACAACGGAGCGCGTCTTCTCATGCACTATAGTTAGCCTACTGGGTGTTGCGCACAATTCTAATGATTCCTGCAGGTCTCCCATTTATAATGTGGGATATTCCCGCAATCGTAATCCACACAGATTATAAAATTAAATCATTCTTTTAATAACTATCTGCCACACGCAATTTCACAAACAGCGTGAGCGTTCAACGGTGCCGCGTCTTCTCTTCTCTCATGTGTTGTGGAAGGCGCATCAAGCGCTGCTGCGATAATACACACTCGCGTTCAGGAGTCGGGACATGACAGAATATTCACTTGCATTCGGGCCAGTAGTGCATCGTGAATAAAGCTTACCATTTGCACGTCTTTTTAAGTTTTACCAGTTTAACATTCAAGCAATTTGAAACTATCAGTCCTCGTGCGCTCTCTGGGATGACTATATGCGCACATTCATAGACAATCCACCTCAAGAACAGCTGGCCAGTAACAAAAGTCATTTTTCACGGATTAGCTATATTGCTTTAACACTCCAAACCGTGTCAATTTCGATCTTCGTGAGTATTGAGAATGAGGAGTTGACGTCATTTTACAGAGCCCCTCCCCTCTCCGCCATGTTGGTAGGATTCCCACGGCAAAACAGTATTGTATACGTGTGTTTTTAGCTCGGTAGTAGAGGAGTTTCTCGCAATACCGCACTGTTTTACCATGCCTGGAAGTCACTGCTGCGTTAAGAACTCCTCCAGTAACTCACACGAGACATATGGAAAACATAGGAACAATGGAATACAGTTTTTGGGGTTATCGAAATGGACACAGCAGGGAGAGTCTGACCTGACGAGGAGACGCGGATTGATGGGTTTGCTGATGCCTTTAGTATACGATTTTCACTGTTTGCTGTGCCTTAACGAACATATGCAAAAGTGTTGTTTGAGTGCCTTATTACTTTTTTTTTTTCATTGAAATAAATGTTTGAAACAACTTGATATGGCCTAACAATATTTATTGAGAACTGAAATAGGCTATTTGGACAACATAAGTTTCATGGACAACATAAGTAATAATAATAAAATAATAATAGTGTTATTAGTGCAAAAGAACAAATATATTGATGGTGCTTCTCCAAATACAGCTGTTTTGCACTTTGTGTGAGTTTGTTCCTGTAAGGTCCCTTTCCTTTCGCCTTATCTTTTAGCTTTGCTTTACTTTCTTCCTTTTTTTTCCTCATATTCTTAGATCCATCTCTGTCCTGCCAAAATAATAAATGCGCGAAAATTAAAGAGCTCTGGAATGTTTACTCGCGTCTATGGGTTCTAAAGGCGTTGCCCCTGGTAACCGATAGCTTCTCCTACCATCATGGCCGACCAGCTCAGACCCCGCCCAAGCACGTGACTCCTCATTCTCAATAATGGTCTAAACATAGTCGGTTTTGTCTTTAATATGCATAAAACGCATGCCAGTATAATGAAGAGAGAATCCATACACTAGCTCTTAAAGTGACAGTAACCATATGTGTCGGTCATTAATTGTGTCGTCAAAACAACAAAAGAGAGCTTTAAGTTAAAGGAATCGGGATTAATAGCCTATGTGTTTAATGGACTAAAATACTATCCAGTGTTATTTTCAATTTGATTACTTTATTCAGTTTCTGTCTATGTATACTAGTAGTAGACCTATTCAAAAACGTTTCTCTTTATATTTGTATCTTTATTGTATTTATTTGTGTAACTTTTTTCATTTTAACTGAACAATTTAAATCAAGCCTTGTGTTGTGTAAATTCTTAACAACATTACCCCATTGTAAAAAATGCAATGAGCACAAACATTTAGGCAAGATAAATTTAATAATTTTGTTTGGCAAAAACGAAATTCAGGCCCTGAAGACCTTTTTTTTCCTGTCCTGGACTTGGTCTTGCCTCGGACTCGAACCTTTTTGGACTCGGTCTTGACTTGGACTCGACTAGTCCTGGTCTTGGACTTGTCTTGGACTCGACAAAGGTGGTCTTGACTACAGCCCTATTTAAGATATTAAGATCACTCCTGCATACTAGTCCATAGGCTTCTTGAGGGAATAACTCTTGCTGGCATCGAAAAGTCATTAAAGACATCGTTAAAATAGTCCAAGTGACTACAGGGGCTCAATTTTAACTTTAGCAAACGACGAGAACACTTTTTGTGCGCAAAAACAAACAAAAATAACGACTTTATTTCAACTGTTCACTTCCTTCTCCATGGGCCTGTAGTCAGTTAACGTAGTGTGATTGCGTAAAGCTACGTCACACGTAGGCTCACTATTGGCCGACGCTGGTCGTGTGTGTGATGCGTGTGACGTACAATAACAGAAGCTTACGCTATTAAACTAGTAACCTGACTCGCGCAGAGGGAGAAAAAAACGAATAGTTGAAATAAAGTCGTTTTTTTTGCGCACAAAAGTGTTCTCGTCGTTTGATAAACTTAAGATTGAGCCCCTGTAGTCGCTTGGACTATTTTAACGATGTCTTTAATGACTTTTAAAGGACAGCAAGTCATTCCCTCAAGAAGCCTATATGGACTAGTATGCAGGAGTGATCTTAATATCTTAAATATCTTAATTTGTGTTCCGAAGATGAACGAAGGTCTTACGGGGTTGGAACAACATGAGGGCGAGTAAATACTGACAGAATTTTCATTTTTGGGTGAACTAAGCCTTTAAGGTAGTACTAAAGTCCTGCATTACTTCCTGCATAGTTACTTCTAAAGTGTTACAATTTTTTTTAAATTAAAGAGCCCCTATCATGGATTTTTGAAAATGATGGTTCATGAAGTGTGGAATATAGCTCTAAGGGAATGAAAACATCCTGCAAAGATTTATATCTGAAAGTGCACCGTATATAAAGTTATTGTCTTTCAAAAGTGAGAGTCGACTCTGAGTCTATGAAATGAATTGTTTTTGAAACGAGTCATTAGCTGTTACATCGTGACGTAGAGAGGTTTGGCCGCTCCCAACAACTGCGCGCGCAGACTTGAATACTTCAGCTGAATCGCATCATGTCCAGAAGACGCTGTGTTCTACATTGCAAAGACAGTTCAGCCACTTGTTTCCATTGTCCACGGATGAGCATGTGAAGAATCAGTGGTCAGAGTTCATATTTGCAAAGATACCACAACAGTATAGCCCGAACCTTGTGTTCTCATCATTTTAATGACGAATCATTCGCAAGCCGGTTGTTCCTGAAGGAGAGCTCAGTATCCAGTGTATATGGATCAGGTTCGTCCTCCTCCGAATCACAATCTGTAAGTAATATTAATAATGTTTGCTGTTATGTTTTCTGTAGCATGCACAATATATTATATTGTGTTGTGTGTGTTGTGTACACTCCGCGCAGCTTCTAAGCAGGGTAAAGTTAGTTTTGTTTTTGATATTCACCAGACATTCATTGGAAAATGGCAATTACCTCCTAAACGACTTAGCCAAATATGACTTCTCTCTATATAATAAGCACTGCCCCTCAAAAGCTGCCGCAATGTGAGTTTCGCGGGGAAAGCTCGCTCTTGACGGAGACGCGAGTAAAAGGGACCGTGTGGAAAGTGCACTTTTTCTGACACTTTGTTCAAACACTATATACAATTTTCAACACTTGACAAGCTATAATCCTGCTTATGGGCGTTCCGTTGCCGACGGTCTCTGCCTACGGTTTACCAATAACAACAGACTGGGTCATTTGACCAATCGCCGCAGATTCGCGTCACTCAAAGGAGGTGTTTGGGAAAATGAATCGTCGAACGAATCATTTGGGAGTCGTTGAGCAAATGAGTTAAAAATAAATGCATAATTATTATAAGACAAATAAAGTGTTTTTTATCCTAGCATACACGTTAAACCGTTTTGGGAACTCCTAAAACAAAAATAGGAACATTTCAAATGCTATGATAGGGGCTCTTTAAACCATTATATGTATATATATATATATATATATATATATATATATATATATATCAGTTCGAAATACATGACTGCTGGTATACTATTAGCAAAGCTCCTGGTGCCACCCACGCTGCTGAGAGCAGCTTTAGATGAATATGTTATTGTGTGCTGCACGCTTTCCTCTCTATGGCCTCTGTCACTGCCAAGAACTGCTGTGCGAAGTCCTCTACAGTCTCACTGAAGAGGCTGTCTTGGGCAATAGAGACGTTGAGAAAGCAAACTTTCTCAGCATCCCATATCTCTGCAAGGTTTAGGCACAGATCACACTCCTAGACAACCAATGTGGACCTCACCCGATCCAGGGCCTGTGGCGTGACCTTCGTAGCCCGAAGGGAGACTTGCAGGATGGCCGTTGCATGCAGTGTAGAGACTGCCTGTTGGAGACTGTAAGCTCTCACTGTGAGCGATGAGGTAAACTTGCATGCCCTAGAAGAGAGCCTCGGACAATTCCTCCAGGTGGGGCCGTTTTGCGGGAATAAGTACACCATGATCTCACTCTTCTTCTGTGAAACCTCCAAGGTCTAGCCTAGAAATCTAGATGCACCTAGTGGCAGCAAAAATTATTTCGCAGCCAGTGTGGTCTAGGAACTCTCCATAGACGTTTTAGTTGGAAAGACCAAACTCTGGTCAGGCCAATCACATCGTGTATAGAGTCGGCGGGCGGGCTTAATATAATGATGACAGAGTTGCGACGGTTCACTGCTACTTGAAAACAAAGATGGCTGCTGCTGGCGATCATCTGTCTTTCGATACGGTTTTGACCGCTACTCTGGATGATTTGAACTTAAGCTTTTCTTTGAAACCAGAACAAAGAACGGCACTTGAGTCATTTAAAAAAAAAAAAATAGATGTGTTCGGAGATTTGCCAACTGGATACGGTAAAAGTTTAATATATCAACTTGATCGGCTGGTGGAAAAACGCATGGGACTCAGCAGTCACCTCCTTCGTTGCTCTGATTGGTTGTAGAACTATCCAATTGCGTGCAGAGAGAATTTGAAAGACAACCGTTTATCCCGCTTCCGGATTGAGCCCTGTCAATGATGAGTTCTCAGACCTAACATCTTGAGTTTTTTTGAACAAGCATTTTCTGGTACACCCCAAAAATAAAATCAAGACAACGCATTCTCATCCTTTAGCGTCATATAGAACGCTATATGCAAAAACGGCGCTATACTACGCACATGGCACCCGTTATCGTTAATTTAACACGCGCTGTGAGGGCTAAGTTTAGGTGTGGGGTAGGGTAGGGTACTCTCATATTACGCTAAAGGATTTATGAAGACTTGGGTTCACGTGTTATGTTAACGATAAAGGGTGGCATGTGCATAGTATAGCGCCGTTTTGTCATATAGCGTTCTATGTGACGCTAAAGGATGAGAACGGGCTGAAAAGGGCATAGTAGTAAAGAAAATCAAGTGAAATGTGTTTTTCCATGCGTTTCTGGATGCAGTCTTTACCTAGCGCCGGTGTAGCCTTCAGACTGACGGCACAATGGTCTGGACTCTATCACAGTTTTTCTTGGCCAAGTACCGCACAAGAGGACGTTTGACTGACATGTAACACAACCAATCAAAGTTTGTTTTGTTGCACGTCATGTTTAGGGGCGTGACAATACATTGTTGATGTCCCCACAACAACACACCGGCGTGCATCTAATAAATTAATCATTCAAAAATGGTGTGCAAGTTTACTGCAACAATGGAGCCGCATACTTCATATACTTTTGAAAATCCAGCGTTTAGTTGATCCTGGTAAGCACTCATTGTCACAGTTGTAAACATGACTGCTTCCACAAGGGGTTTTGGAGTCATGGCATTTGTTTCCAGGTAGACCGATAAAGAACGCGACAAACAAGTCTCCGGAAATCCTGTATCAGCTACGCTATCTCACGACCAATTCGTACGAAATCGACGAATGATTAAAAAGTGTCTATAATTCGTATTAATTTGTACGACCTCACTCGTACGAATTTGTACGATTTGTCTAAACCCACGTGATGGGTAGGTTTAGGGGCGGGGTAAGGGGTAGGTCATTCATACGAGTTCATACGAATTGGCCAATTCGTAAAATATGTACGATTTAGCAAAATCGTACTAACTCGTACAAGTGAGGTCGTATGGATGGTTACGAATTAGCCACTTTTTAATCATTCGTCGAAATCGTACGATTTGGTCGTGAGATCGGGTTGGTATCAGAAGTTCTGCCAATGTTTCGTGGGCGAGATGTCTGAGAATGAGACTAGCTCTGGGTGATAGTCACGATCGTTGCCTCACATGTCTGGGCATCATGCACACTGAGCTAGATTTCGTGGATGAGTCATGTACCCACTGCAGGATGATGACCATCACGGTGTTGTAATCGAGCCTCAAGTACCTCAGACGAGGTAGAGTCCTCTAGTCTATACCCCTATCTAACTCCTCTTCTGAAAGGAAGATGGCTACTTCGGTGAATAGCCAGGGTGACCAGTTGATTACTGTGGGGGCTAACCCGCCGGGTCAGTCTCCGTGCCAGTGTAGAGTAGGGATCCAAATTGGTCAGATCACATCTGACGTAATGTTGAACATGACTGACTGATAGGGAACGCATCGGTCTCTTATGTAACCCTCGTTCCCTGATTCATCAGATCATTCCTGATGTAACTTCATTCCCTTCTTCAGGGGATGAGGGTTACATACATAACTGAGACAATATCTCCTGGATATTGTTGCTTTGTATGATGATTGCTCCTTCACAAACAAATAGTTCACTTAACATAAGTGCCCTTAGTCCTGTTCATAGTCCTGTTAGATTATGAATAGTATAGTAATCATAATGATAACCAATATAATATCAATTACACTAAATCGATTACAGTCATAATCACATCACCATCACACTTATAATCAAAGATAATAATCATAATTACAATCATGATCAAGTCAGTTCAAAGCTTTATTCAACACTCACCAATGTGCAGTAAAAAGTGCAGACAATGCCAGTGGCAAATATGGATCCCCAAAGATTAAATCCTGTCACTGATGGGTAAAGAATAATAAGAATGTATTTATATACATGGTATTATGCATGAATGTCTCCTAAATGTAGAGCTGACTTTAATATAAATCATCAACCAGGAGGCAGGAACACACAAGGGGATGACCAAATTATTATGAAATGATTTAACATAATCTTCATTAAAATGCAAAATAAATAAACAAATAAACAAGAAAACAAGCAAATCAAATATTAAACTGAATTATTTGTTTAAAGTTTATTTTTATAACAACAGGGGTGTATATCAGGGGTGTATATCAGCTTATAGGATTGGAACAAGAGGGTAGAGGGTGGGGTGCATGGAATAAAAAAAAGTTGAGAACCACTAAAATAAAAAGTCACAATAAACATACAGTAAAAATAGTCTAAATTAACCAACAGAACTTTATTAAACTGCACCAACTGTAACTACAGGTCAAAATGGCAAAGTCTGTCCGGAACTGCATAAACTTCTAGTGAACCATGCTTTATTGGGAATAACCTCAAAAGATACATTTTTGTTTGTTTTTTGCTCTTTATGAAGCTTGTTCTTTATAGAGATTTATTTTTTCGCCTACATTTCTCAGGTTCCACTTAAAAGAATGACAGAAATTGAGATAATTTTATGTGATTTTCTTCTTTTAACGCTTACGCTGTTGAAAACCCTGTATCCTCTAATGTTGGCAGTCAAAAATGACCAGCCTTTTAAATATTGCTTGTAAACTGCTCGTTATATTGGGTCCAAGCTTGTTTCCTTTAATTAGGATATTTTCTTTTTTAAACTGACTGACGTAGGCTTCATTGATCTAAGCTTATGCACCTCAGTTTTTGAGTTAAAAAAATTGTGGATTATTTTGTCATTATTCAACAAAATAAGGAAAAAAGTTGCACTGTTTATCCTACTTGTGTGGATAAATATCTATTACATGGAATGTTTGTATGTCTGCTAAACTGACAAATGGCCTGCCATTGTAATGAAATAGGAATCCCAATCTTGCCAATCAACCAGTCAAGTCTGGAAGCATACAGTAGGCTATTGTTACTCAGTAGACTGAGTTTGCCCTGCACAATCACTACCATTTTTGAACATGGGGGAACATCTAAATCCCTAAACAGCAACAGCAGTTTATTTTTGTAGAAATGTGTTGCATGTAAACTGAAAACTGTGCATGTAATCTCACAGTTCCCTTTCAGTCTATAATGTCGGACAGAGTCGACGGTCGACTGAATGGGGATCGCATCAGAGAGCCAATGTTCTTCGAGTACTATTGAACGAGCCAAATGGAATTGGCGTGCATGATTCGCATCGGGTATAAATACGGAAGTGGATGCACGCACCAGTTGCCTTTCGCTGTCTCTGAAGAGTGCTGTGGTTTACAACAAGCGAGTGTGTCTGTGTTCTTCAGGAAGACTCTCCCAGTGCTGGTGTTCTACTGCGCGAGTGCAGCGGTGCGGTGTTAACGGCTGGTTAGAGGGCAGAAAAGTGAGTGCTTCTCTGTTTCAGTTCACTGTTCTGTGTTGCCGCGGTCATTCCCATTTGTGCTCTGGCACTGGTGATGGGTCCTATTTCCTGAAAGAGGAACACGGGTGCGTTTACGTCTTTTTCAAGATGTCATTCCACCTGTGCGTTTCTGGATGCGGTCTTTCTCTTTTCCTTTCTGATGGTCACAATTGTTGCATCACGTGTTTGGGCTATATTTTTATGTCTATATATATATATATATTTATATGTTCAGCATGCTGAGACAGCTTTTGTGGATGGCTCATGTTCTTATTGCGGGAATATGACTGTCGCGGTGTTGAGATTAAGACTTGCCTTCGTCCGCGAAGTGCGAGTCCCCATTACCATCCCCCATCCCCGGGTGCCATGTGGGATGGGTGATCGGAGGATAGAGATGGATGTCTCACCCGGTAACCATTCCCTGTGGGCTCTTCACTGGTCCCTCTGTAATGGACCGATCAGCTGTTTCAATGGGGGTACCTCTAAAGGATAAGATGTCGATAGCAGCATCGGAGGGTGAGCTGGCCTCTGGAGATGACGACTCGGTTGTGTCATCTCCCTCTGGTAGTGTAACATTGCCCGAGCCAGATCCAGAAATGTCAGCTATGTTGAAACGGGCCGCCAAGGATGCCGGGCTCGAGTGAAAACTCCACCGTGTCCCGTTCAGTCTCGTTTGGAGGATTGGTTCTTAGCTTGCCACCCCAGGGCTTTTCTTTTCCGAAATGCACAGAGAGCTTATCAGAGGGTGAACGGCACCTTTCTCTGCCAGAAACTGCCTGAATAGCTTTTCCCCCTCACTACCCTTGATGGAGGAACGGTGAAGGGCTGTGAGGTGTCCCTCAATTGGAGCGGTCTGTCATGCACCTATGCACCTGCACCTGGTGCACCTGTGTCTGGCGGCTGCTGCCTTTCGGGGGGATTCTCGTCCCCCCTTAAGGCCTGTGAATTCTCGTCCGTTTCAATGGGCAGCGTTTAAGAAGCCTTTGGGCAAGCTGCCTCCTCTTGTATGCCATAGCGCTGCTACAGGTCTGTCAGGCCAGGGCACCCATTGACATGCACGAGGGTAGTCCAGACCGTGCACTCATAGGTGAGCACCGCACTGCATCCGTCCTCTCCCTCTGGGGTACGAGTGTCATGGTACAAGATCGATGTGGGAGCACCATACTTGGCTTAGCCTGGCTGATATGGCGATGACAAGGTTCGGTTCCTGGTCTCCCCAATCTCCCAGGTTGGACTGGTCGGCGACATGGTAGAGATCTGCATCCAACAGTTCTCTGCTGCCCAAGTGCAGACGGAGGCCATCCGGCACATCCTGCCCCGCTGCTGCCTCCACCCCACCGCTGGTGGCAGTTCCTCTGCATGCTCATCGCCGAGTGCGTTCCCTGGCCTCAGCTTCTGCTGGGTATCTGCAGCAGCTTCCAGCCAGGCCTCAGCATGAAGCCAAGGAATAGGGACGGCCAGCCCGCTCCAGGCACTGCCAAGCCAGGTGGCAAGCAACAGCGAGAGCATTCCGGAGTGGGCAGCCCAGGATGGAGGAGGAGGCTCTTGGAGTAGGTCACTGATCCACTCCCTCCCCCCGGGTGAGTTCTCACATGTTGAGCAGAAATGCTCCTGAAACTCAGTGAAGTTCATCGCACTCAGGTGTTGTGCTTGGGATTGTGTTCATAGCGTTTTGATGTGTACAAGCCTTTGACCTCAGACCAGCTCTTCCAGTTTCACCATGAGCCCGGTTCAAGTGTCGGCTTGCTGCACCATTCCCCTCCTATGGACTGGATATGTGCGCCTTCTACTCCAGTTGAGTTCCCTTAAACCGAACCCTGTTGAGTTCCTCCACATCCCTCCATCATTGGACGTGCGGAATGTCTGGTGTTAGGCCTACCACTCGTAAGCAAGTGTAGAACTTGTGTTAGGTTGGGTACATATGATGCGGCCCCTACGGTGATTCCATGTGTTCTCTTCAACGATACGGCTCCCTACAGTGAGCCTGTTTCTTCCCTCGGCAGAGTCCCTCTGCCGTCACTGTCCGGTGAGTCTCCCCCCGTCATAGGCTGGAGCCACTCCAGTGATATTCCATATGTCGTACTGCCCAGTCATCCACCCAGTTCATGTGTATTCTCCACATTACCTCCCTCCGGATTGAATGTGGCTTCCGCAGCGTCCCTTCCTTCCAATGAATGGGGAACGCTTTCCCAGTGGTCCTCTAGGAACAACAGTGACTTCCCTTGCCTAAGCCCACCTTAAAATTGCGGGGGCATCAGGAGGCTTTTGTATAGGCCCTGGAAAGTGGCAGCTTTAGTGGCATTTTCAAAGGTTATCCCCATTCAGTCAACCGTTGACTATGTCCGACATTCTCGACTGAAAGAGAACGTCCTGGTTGCGTATGAAACCCACCGTTCCCTGAAGGAGGGAACGGAGGACATAGTCCCCTTGCCACTACCGCTGGACCTGCTGACTCTGGATTATGCTCAGCTCCTCAGCGAAAAAGCAACCAGTGTGTGCATCCACTTCCGTATTTATACCCGTGACGCGGGGGCGGAGTGTGTGATGCTAATCACGCATGACAATTCCATTTGGCTCGTTCAATATTACTCGAAGAACATTGGCTCTCTGATGCGACCCCCATTCAGTCGACCGTCGACTACGTCCTCCGTTCCCTCCTTTAGGGAACGGTGGGTTGCATTCGCAACCAGGACGTTTCTTGTCATGGAAGTGCAATATGAATGTGTAAGAATGTGTGGTGTTAGGGGAAGAACTGTGAATTTCCAGTTTACATGTAACACTTTTCTACAAAAATAAATGTGCTGTATAAATAGAAAATATTCGTTCCCACTTGATATTAGTTGTCTTTAATTACTATGTACTAACATTTAAATTAAATATTTGATATAACGCACTTATTGTGTTTTTACATGTATAAAAGACCTGCATGTAATAACAGCTCTAATTAAATCTAGAATTACATTGTTCACCCGTCTCTTACCCCTTACACCAACCTTAAAGGGATACTCCACCCAAAAATGAAAATTCTGTCATAATTTACTCACCCTCAAGTTGTTGCAAACCTGTGTGAGTTTTTTCTTCCGCTGAACACAAAGCAAGATACAGTATTTCAATGCATTCTCATCCCAAAGCGCCATATAGGACGCTTTTGCAAAAGCGCAACTATCCAACGCACATGGCACCCTTTAACGTCTAATGAGACGCTTCGGTTATGGTTAAGTTTAGGTATGGTGTAGGGTAAGGGTTAGACCACTAGGGGGCGCCTTCTGCCCAAATATATCTGCGTCTCATTTTACGTTAAAGGGTGCCATGTGCGTTGGATATTTACGCTTTTGCAAAAGCGTCCTATATGGCGCTTTGGGATGAGAACGGGCTCAGTATTTTGAAGAACAATTGGAGCTTGGGCTAGCATTGGAACAAACAATATTCAGTTATTATTTGCTAATATATCATGTTGAGTTTATTACTTATTATTTGCAAATATATAATGTAGTTTATTACTTTGTTAAAACTGAAATCCAGATGGAAATGTTCAATTGAATTACATAAATCTTGGCACCATTGACTTCTATAGAGTTCTTTTTATACAATGGAAGTTAGAGGTGCCAAACAACTGTTTTTTTTTGTTTTTTTTTAATCGTTATATCTTCCTTTGTGTTCAGCAGAAGAAAGAAACTCAAACAGGTTTACAACAACTTAAAGGTGAGTAAATTATGACAGAATTTTTATTTTTGGGTGGAGTATCCCTTTAATGCTGGGCTCACACTTTGCCAAAAACACTTTTTTAATTTTGGTGGCATTGTGCGAGTTTTTTCAGCCACATTACGTTTTGAAACATGAATTAAATGTTTTGGGTGAGTTACATTTTGCAGACATGCAATAGAGTTCTGATGTTCAAGCAAACAGCGATTGAGGAAAACTGTAATATAAAACCTTTAATTTGACCTAAAAAGTATACTTTTGTCTTGAAAGTCCACTGTCATTAAGTACACTTCAGTGGAATTTTATTTCATTAATATATATTTTTTTTCTTTTTTTAAATATAATTTTAAGAATTGAAGTAAACTACCAGTGCACATTCAATACAATTAAGTGCACTTCTTTTGCACATGGGAAATACATTCACAAATCCTCCTAAAGCATCTCAAAAAAAAAAAAATGAACAACCCACTCAGATTCAAGTCAAGTTATTTTATTTGTTTGTGATGAATGCAGACTAACCTTGATTCAGAGCTAAAGCAGGGGCATACACTACCACTCCAGTGTACAGAATCTGGGGAATTAACAACAGAACAATCAGCATAAAAAAAAAACTTGTCAAAAACCAAACCACAAACTACATAATATGCATTTTAAGTGTATGAACATTGAATCACACTCACCGTTTGAATTATATAAATTATAGTGGCTGAAACCCGAACAAGCTTACCAAACCGCAATTCCAAATACTGTGAGAAAAACACAAATTACAAATCAGAACAAACAAGTGTCGTGCTGGGCCCTAACTTGCATAACTAGAGCTGACACAGGATTTATTACTAAAAGTCATGACCTCTAAAAGCCTAGCAACATCTGGCCAACATCACACCTGACAGGGCTGGATTTGCTATTTCTGATTTGAATATGGTAATATTAATATATTATGCAATAATGTGATCATGTAATATTAATGTATTGTAAAGTAAAAATGTGCCATAAAAGTTACCATAAAGTATTTTGTTTTTATTTTTGTAAGCCAATGTCAGTTTGATTGACAAAACTAATATAATATTTGATTTTATTTGACTAAACAAAATACATTTTAAACATTTTGAGATTATTACAGTGTAGTATTAAAAAGACACACTACACAAAAATGTAAAGGTCTATTAAGTCGTTGAATTGCATTTCTATTCATTTCGATTACAGTTTTAACATAAAATAAAAAAAAAACTTAAAGGGATCGTTCACTCAAAAATTTTGAATTATGTCATTAATTAGCTACTCACACTCGTGTTGTTCCAAACCTGTAAGCTTTTGTTCATCTTCGGTTTATATATTTTTTTTATGAAATCCGAAATCTTTTTAGGCATTTCAATGTAAATAAAAGCCTAAATTAAATTTGTTCATCATATTAATCAATCGAGACAAAAATATTTGGACTAAACCGCTCAATTCGGATTATGTTTAATGACCTCTTTATGAACTTTCTACCCTATCTCACGATCAATTCGTACGAGTGATTAAAAAGTGGCTAATTCGTACAACCTCACTCGTACGAATTCATACGATTTGTCTAAACCCACGTGATGGTTAGGTTTAGGGGCAGGGTCAGGGGTAGGTCATTCGTACGAATTCATACGAATTGGCCAATTCGTAAAATACGTACGATATAGCAAAATCGTACTAATTTGTACGAGTGAGGTCGTATGAATTTTTACGAATTAGCCACCTCGTGTGGCAATTTGTACGAATTCCCGTGAGATCGGGTTGGAACTTTCGTCAAAGTGGTAGTTGCTTAGCTGTCAATGGAGGGAAGGAAATCTCTCAGATTTCATCAAAACAACCTTCATTTGTTCAGAAGATGAACGAAAGACTTACGGGTCTGGAGCAGCATGAGTGTGAGTAATTAATGACAGAAATTGTATTTTGGTGAACAAAAATGTTCTTCCTTTAATGTGATGCATATTTGTGATTGTGAGTCACAAATTTCACAAGATTTCTGCACACAAAAACCATGGCATACTTTATTTTATTATTAACTATTTACATCGATTTGATTTGATTTAAATAAATGTTTGTTTGTTTTTAATTAATGCATTTATTCAAATTACTTGGAATCAACATAAGTCAATCAAAAATGAATGAACATAGCCCTAAAATAGGGCTAGCTGTAACAATATTCAGTTATTATTTGCAAATATATCATGTTGAGTTTATTACTTTGTTAAAACTGTAATCCAGTTGGAAATTTTTATGTTCAATTCAAGTTCATAAATCTTAAACTTAGCCCTAAATATTTTTAAGTGTATGTGTATTATTATTAGTAAGTAAGAGTTGTGTCGATATGAAACGACAAAAGCGAATTTGAAATGCACATTCATACCTCGTATGTACTGGTGATGCCTGACCTGTAGAACACAGGCAGGAAAAGCTCTGCGGTGAAAAACACCACAAATGTGTAGGCGACCCCAAAGATGATATAAGAGGCCCCGAATCTGTACACATCTGATGGGGTCCCAATCACCGTCACTGCAGACATGAAGCTGGCGGTGAGGGAAAGGGCCACCGGCCCGCAAGTCATCTGACGGCCCCCAACCATAAAATCTTTAGATGAAGGTTTGTTCCTCTCTCTGATGGCGAAGAAGACCCCAATACTTGAGGAGACCACAAACAGAAGCGCAAACACCACATAGTCCCCGACCTGGAAGGTTCCCACAGTGGGACTATTGCTCTCCATGTTTCTTTAGTTAGAGACAGAATCTGATGGAACAGGTCGTTAGGCTCCAGGATCAGTTCAGACACCTCACATGTTAATCGTGTTAATCATTGAGTTTTAACAGGTTAAAAAACGCTTATGAGTGAAGACAAGGGTCGAGGGGTCTATTAGTCATTACAGTACTCACGCTTGACTTCATGAATTTCCACAAAGATGTCTATCTATCTATCTATCTATCTATCTATCTATCTATCTATCTATCTATCTATCTATCTATCTATCATCATGTTTTATTTAATCAAAGTAATCAGTGTTTATTTTGGATCTGAAGGGCAGTAATGGTGACTGTCAACATATTTTACTTGGCTTAGCATTTTGTTCATTATTATCTCACTTCTTTATTAACTTATGTGCTTGAGTGATGTTTGTAAGGCTTTATCATGCGTGAAACTGTCGGATGTTTATTTTATCCTGGCACACTGCTGACAAAGTGTTGCCATAAGCAGAAAGAATGCTGAATGCTGCACATTTTGACAGATGTGATAATGTTAAACATTTTCAAACAGATTCAAATCCACTTGCATTGAGGGACATCACAATATTCAGTCAAAAGTATAATAAGACCAACATAGAATAGAATAGAATAGAATAGAATAGAATAGTGTGAAAACATGTCAAGTGCAGACCATTAGTCATCCCAGATATAGGATTAAGTAAATTAATGCTGATTTTCTAGTTCCTCTCTTGTATTCACTCGGTATCATTCTGTAAATTACAATGTTTGTTTATGACCGATAAATGATCAACTATGATATAACCAATTAGAGTTATTAGTACAGTGTTACACATATATAGGTTACGTAAAAAGTAAGTTTAAAAGCTCTCTCTATTTTTTTTCTTTTCCTTTCACCGTGCTTGTTTGCTCAGTGAGGTCATTTGAGAGCGCGTAAAAGCGCGCGGGACTCAGATTACAGCCTTGAGCGTCTCCTCTAGTGCGCATACTCGCATGAGGAGTTCCAGATGTGGACATCGTCTCCGTCAGGTCAGTCAGACCTTCGGAGTGGACAGAAGCTGTCTATCATGTTAGCCTTCACACTCGGTCTGTTTTTATTGCCGCTCTGCGCTACGGTCTACACGGGACCTTTACTCCCCGAAATGTCCAACGGGACTTTTCACCATTTCTTCGTCCCGGACGGCGATTACGAGGAGACCGAAGACCCGGAGAAATGCCAGATGCTTTTCAAATGGATCGACCGCAGACCATGTCCACTGGAGGAAGACCAGGACTCGCTCATTCGAGAGGATTTTATCATCGTTAAACAGCAGATTGAAGACGCAGCGCGCGTTCTGGAGAGCCTTGGGAAGAGCATTTCCTACGACCTGGACGGTGAGGACAGTTACGCGAAATACCTGAAGAGGGAGATTGTGCAAATCAGCGATGCGTTTACAAACGTGGAGAAATCTCTTCTGGAGTTGGAGACGAAATTCAAGCAAAGCCAGGAGACGGAGCAAAGAGAGGAACATGAGTTCACCAATAACTTTATCAACCCCATGTATAGTGTGAGGGACACCCTGCAGGAAACCCTAGACATCTCCTCCGGACTCAAGGATAAACATGAGCTCATCTCTCTGATCATTCGGAGTCATGGGTCGAGGTTGAGCCGACTGAAAAATGACTACCTGAGTGTTTAGACTCAGATATTCTGGACAGACTACAGTCCAACTTGGGTTGTTATTGCATCTCTGTTAAATTCTTTAAATTTCCCATGCATGAAACTCTCTTTTGAGGTTCCTTCACTCATAAAAATAAAGCAAAATTCAATAGTAGAGAACCATTTTGGATTAGGGTTTCTTTATATATATATATATATATATATATATATATATATATATATATATATATATATAAACTTAAAAAAGTAATGCCAATTCAGATGTATTAACATGTATTAGCAGGTACCTCTATAAACCTCCAAAAATGTTTGTGTGTCTGTAAATGTAAAATACAGAAGTCTTATTTCTGAAAACATTTTCTAAATATTTCCATTGTGCAATTTTTGTCTCTGGGCATGCAATCAACCAAGATGAAAGGATTAGTTCACTTTAAAAAAAAAAAAACTTTTACTGATAATTTACTCACCCCCATTTCATCCAAGATGTCCATGTCTTTCTTTCTTCAGTCGAAAAGAAATTAAGGTTTTTGATGAAAACATTCCAGGATTTTTCTCCATATAATGGGCTTCAATGGGAACCAAACGGTTCAAGGTCCAAATGAGAGTTTCAGTGCAAACTGTTCAAAGGGCTTTAAACGACACGAGACGATGAATAGGGGTCTTATCTAGGACCCTTCGAGTCATGACTCGAAAAAAGATTTGTTCATTTTGATGAACGAGTTCGAACAGGAGAGTCACAAATGCGCATCACAGAACAGAGCAAGGCGAGAATTTGAGCTAAAACTAAAAAAAATTATTTATTTCTGAAATGGCCAATTATTTCGCTAGATAAGACCCTTATTCATCGTCTGTTGTCGTTTAAAGCCCTTTGAAGCTGCAGTGAAACTCTCTTTTGGACCTTGAACCGTTTGGTTCCCAATGAAGTCCATTATATGGAGAAAAATCCAGGAATGTTTTCATCAAAAACCTTAATTTCTTTTTGATTGAAGAAAGAAAGACGTGGACATCTTGGATGACATGGGGGTGAGTAAATTATCAGCGAATTTTTTTTTTTTTTTTTTTTTAAGTGAACTCCTTTAAAGGTGCAGTCTGTAAGAAGACAGCTAGTGGTCGAAATAGGTACTGCAGTCCAAATCCAAAATATCGTAATCGCTGTTTCCCCGCCCCCTCCTCCTTAGACTCCATGCTGGCGGGTTGCCATTTTGAGGACACACAACAGGAACAAGCGCAATTGACCATGAAAGCGAGGACACTGTAAGTTGATGAGTTGATGATTATCTGTGTTTCAATATGCTCTTGTTCAGATGTTTTAGATGGATACCGTGGCTTTTTAGGTTGGGTAGAATCTGCAGTCTCTGTCCCGCTGGCATCCCATGGTGTCGAAATAGCCTATTGGGTGAACTGGCAGTGGGCGGTATCACACAGACCAAAACAAAAACAGAAACATTCCCAAACGCACATTTCAAAGTAAAATAACTGGCTGTAGAACTGTTTTTCAGAGAAACGAATATGTGAACTCAGCATGTTTCCTAAATATCATATCAATATTATGGTATTTATTTTCATGCTTTAAGGCGAGACACGGCAGGCAAAAACGTTCAATTTTGAGATTTTGGGCAATTTGTCTTCAATAACATGTCTTATTTCAGACTTGTGTAGAAAAAAAGTCCAAAATACACATTTAGGTCTTTATTTTACAACACTCTGTGTGTTTGCGTGTGTGAATTTCGCCTAAATTCATCAAAAGTTGCCGTTTTTAATCATCCCGCTGCTCCGTGATCGCTGTCTGCACCGTCATCACACAGGGCGTTAGAAAGCTCTCTCTCTCTCTCTCTCCTTTGCAATGCTGCCGGATCCAAATATGGTCATTTCCTGTTTATCAGCAACCAATCATGAAGTAAGTGGACGATTTAATTCTATATAATACTAATCAAATCTGTAATTGTGCGATCCTAAGGTGGTTGGAGTCTCTCAGTCAGAGACATTCACCTGTGTGATGGACTATTGATAATCTGATGTGTTGTTTTGGATGTTATGACCATGATGGATGAAGCAATAATTAGTTTTGGATGTTAAACAGTGTGATATATGTATTTTACTTGGACCTAAAGCATATATTATATAGAAATTAGTGGAATTTTGTCTTAAAAATCTTTAAAGGCCGTTTTTTAAAAATATTTTTTCTCACACTCCTAGTGACGATTTGCAAATGCTGTAGCACCTGCATACAGCTAACGTTACAGTCGTAATCCTGAATATATTATGATGGCTTGTCCAAGGGATTTGTTAATATATCAGTCTTGGCCTGATTTATATGACATTTTATACCTAAAAATAGGGCAGAAATCATTTTTTTATGGCAATTGGCAGTATTTTCCGATTTACAGGGTAACAAAAAGAGATATTCAGAATCCCTTCTGATAATGTCTTTTCACTGAATCTATCAACAAAATTCATTAAAATTCAAATTATTTTGAACATTGTTTTTTTCAATGGTCAGATTTTTCACTTCAAAATATGCAAATGAGTGCATATTTAATTAGATATAGCCTGATTAGCATATTTAAACATAAAATTACATAAAACTTGCAATAATTTTTTTTACTCCTATTCATGTAATCAACTGGTAAAGTGTCATGGTGATATCTGTAAGTTAAAATATATTCACCTGTAGAGTGCCCAAGTGATGATGTCACTTTGTAGGACAACTCGGAAGCTAGCGGCGCATGGGTTCCTTCCCTCCATCGAAAAGCTATGCATTTTCCCGATTGACTTTTGGAAAATCGCAAAAAAAAAAAAAATAAGATCTGTGTTTAGCAAAGAGATATGACCCTTACACATTTTGTCTATCAAGATAATCTTTACAAGTTAATCCAAAATTTATACATTTTGAAGCCTATAAAGTTTAAAAAAAAAAAAACATAAGCAGAAACAATAAAGTTTAAAAAAACCACAAGGTTATAACTGTGTGTTTTATGTCATAGATCAAAACGTGAAAATATTTAGAGGCTTTGTTCACCACAGACCTTATTCAGGCGATTTAGCAAAAACCCAATGAAAAATCCCATAGACTTTAGAGCGAGGGAGCCGGGAGTGCTAAAATGCTAACTCACTTCCGCGTTTTGGCCAACAACGTGACAACTTCGGCACTCTATACAGGCAAAAACTTTAATACACCTTTAAATGTGTATGCCTTTTTTTATTTGATTAGTTGCACAAATGATTAAACTGTTAGATACCTATGAGTCACGTTTAGGTTCTGGTAACCTTAAATGCGCTTCATGAGGTGTAGCATCTAATTTAACTGGTTTTATTTAAATAAAAAATATTGTTTAATAAGATTTAATTAAAAAAATTCCCATCAGATCCAACCCGATCTCACGAGAATTCGCACAAATTTTGGGAGGTGGCTAATTCGTAAAAATTCGTACGACCTCACTCGTACAAATTAGTGCGATTTTTGCTAAATCGTACATATTTTACGAATTGGCCAATTCGTATAACTTCGTAAGAATGACTACCCCTGACCCCGCCCCTAAACCTACCCATCACGTGGGTTTGGACAAATCGTACGAATTCGTACGCGTGAGGTCGTATGAATTAGTACGAATTAGGCACTTTTTAATCACTCGTACGAATTGGTTGTGAGGTAGCGTAGTCAGATCTCCATTATGAAAACAACGGCAGTTTGAGTTTTTAGGTACTCAGTCGTCTGGTCTCTCTCAGCTGTCTGTGTAATGCTGAGCGCTGACATTCAGTGCCGGATGATTGAGGAAGTTCGAGGGTTGGTGGTTAAACAAGCTGGTTGAGATTTGGTATTTCCTGTGTTATTAGAACAGAAAGTCTCTTTCTGCCATGTGGAAGAATAATCAAAGTCTGCATATACAAAGAAACACAATCTACCGTTTCTACTTCCAGCTCTACAAGAATGCAGGGATATTTGCTGGTGAACAGTTTTAACCTTTAACTCTAGTCCATCCATGACAAAACACTACGCTGAAGCATAAAACATACCCAAACCACAGAAGTATAAACCATAATGTTGTACCGAAAGCACTGTGTTGCGGCTGAATTTTAATCTCTAACCAGAACAGTGAAGTACTTGTAGATGTTTTCTCCCCACAGTCCCCTGGGCTGCGACTGTTTTCTTTGTCTTCCTCTCTTTCAGATTTGTATTCTTGCTGGAGGTTAAAGCTCAAGGAAAGAATGCTAATGGTTTAGTGTTACCAGTTCAGTAACATTTCGGATCTGGTCTCAGTGGTTTTGTTGAAAAAATTACATGAATAAATAAAGATGTTTATTTTAAGTAAGATACTGGGGGAGATGCTGTTTTGATCTTCCAACCTTCTAGTAGGGCTTTGAATGATGTGTTGGTGTTGTTTAAAGTAAGATTATATCAGATGCTCATTGTAGCTTTCATGTGCCAACTGCAATAAGTTGCATTAAAAAAATGAGATACCAATCTGTTAGCTTTTAAAATGGGATTGTTCTGAATTAGTAATTATATTGTTATGAAGCAGGATCCAAGTGCAACGGTGTTTTTTATTAAATAAAAGAACAGAACTTTGACATAAACTCACTCTTAGAAAAAAGGGTTAATTGGGGTTCTATATATGAATCATAGAGCTCTTTACTCAACTCCAAAGAACCTTTTATGCTGAAAAAGGTTCCATAATGACAAGAAAGAACCCTTTTGGCACAAAGGTTCTTTATAGCGCGTGACGTCACCGTCGGCCGGAGCGCCTGCAGTTCCTCACAGTGAGTGGCAAAAAGACTGAGCGGCTGTATATGTTTTCAGCGTGAATGCCGCGAAAAACAAACACTCATATAAAGTGGGAAAGAGCTTTGCGATTGACTTTACAACGAAATTTGACAAAAAATCGGAGGTATATTTTTACAGACTGCTATAGAAAGAGGAGCAAATGAAACCACTGGACTCCAGTCAGCGAAAGCTGGATTTGCAGTTATCATTTTGTGTCAATATGCTGAATTTAGGGGTAAAACCATACCCATATATTTTTTATTGTGATATAATAACTCATCAATTAAATATTTATCATTGCATATTCTGCATTATTGGATGTTTTTTAATAAACTTTTTTTTTTAATTAACACTGACCAAAAGAAAAACCATAAAGTTTTAGGGCTGGACGATATGATGATATATATAGGCTATGTTTATACTGACAGTGTTATCTCTGAAATAAGTGATCACCCGGATTTAGACCTACCTACGTATATTGTATTTATGTAAAGCGTTCACATACAAATTTGCTTTATGTTTAGGTCTATATTACTTTTATTTTATTTTTTATTTACCAGAGAAAGGGGAGGTAACCTGTCCTCGTTATAACGTCATAAAGATTCAAGATCAGTGCGTCTGAGCTGCAGAGAAGAGAAAGATAGCCAAAGCTCGGTTTACACCGATTGAAAATTCTAGACACGAGGGGACTAAATACAGGCTAGGGGAACTAATAGTAATGTTAAAAACCTCAGAAAGTGAAAATTTCATGTCAGGGGACCTTTAATGATCGTTTTTTTCATGATGCGCGAAAGGGGAGGGAGTGGTGAGCTAACTTGGTTTGTTTGGGATCTCGCTTCAAACACAAACAGAAGTGAGGTCACCCACAATCGCTGATACAACCTTTAATCGATTGCTCCCCAGATGTAGAAACTGTATTAGGAATTGCATACCGTCAGTGTGATGTCACTGTCCTTTATTCATGTACATTCCACAAAGTCAGCATGGGCGTCAAATGAATACAATTTGGCATTTAATGTGACCTATAAATGTCAGCCACATAACTGTTCCCTGCCATTTGCTAATATGACGACTCCTCTTGCTGTCTCGTGGTAAAGTGTCCACTTAAGAATTGCAATAAAAACTGCTCATTTAAAATAGCTTATTGATTTTCCTCTAGTATATTACACCAATGCGGACACTGAGCTTGTCTCCAGAGCTCTGTAAGAATGTGCTTCCTATTCTCAATGCTGTGCCATGTAATGACTGTGGGCCGCTTTGCCAATGTAATTCCCTGTATAGTCCACTCTTTCTTATGAAGGTGAGACAACCGAAACATCACATTACATTTCAATTTTTTTCTAAAGAGGGATTCTATAATTTTAGACAGTTTTCATCAAGCTGATATTAGTTCTTTAAATAAGTTTGGTTTTGTTTAGTAATTTGATAAAAACGGGCATGTGACCGTTGTGACGTCATGATTGATCACTGAGGCGCCAACTGGATTGTTTTGGGATCTTCGTGAGGAGATTGATGCTAGAACTTTAATTTCTACATTTCCATAACTGTTTGTTTAACACCTACAGTATATAAACTCTGCTAACCAAATCCGTGCAAGTGTGGGCGGGGCCTTGATCCGCGCTCACTACTGCGCAGACTCAAGATGTCAGCGCCATATTGGGACACTGGCGGCTTCACTTACTACAGTGGAATAGAGTGAAGGTGCGTTATCCACATTTTTTTACATTTTTTTACTGTAATCTTTCCTGTCCCTCAAACAGAAGGTGCTTGCAACACCAAGGTCATTGGTTTGATTCCCAAGGAAAGAACTAATAAGAATGTAAATGTGTACCTTGAAATGCAAATGCAAAAATGTAAATCGCATTGGATAAAAGTGTCTGCCAAATCCATAACTGTAAAACAAACAGAAGTAGAACAACACACATTTGAGAAATAAAAGTATTTCCGAAATTGTACTTCAAATAAAATCAGGGAATTCGGTAGAAGTATGTTTAAGAAGGGTAAAAGCTGGTGTGTAAGATGTAAAGCCTAAATGTAATCAGTAACATCTTAAAATCAATTCTAAAACATAGCAGGAGCCAGTGTAATGCAGAACAGTTCTGAACAGACTGGTGTCAATCAATAGATTTTTGATTCAGGCAATTAAAAAGATGACTGCAGAGTTCAAACGTGATGAAATAAAAACGTGTAAAATGTCTCAGTATCTTTAAAAGTTAAAAAGTCAACAGTGCAGGGTCAGTGGATTTAAAGGGGACTACAGTATTTTCTTCCGTGTTTAAAGGTGGAATACCTATAGATTTTTGCATTAAAATATCCCAAAATCACAAGGCCAGTGTTGTACATTTAGTTAAGATGACAACTCACAATATTCCATATGTTTCAAACAATGTTTAAATCGCGAGAAAATTGAGATTTTAACCAAGGAAACAGGACGTGTGAGCAGGGGTGAGCTGGGAGCCGCTAGTCAATCGCGTCATATCCGCGTTACCTCGGTTTCCGCTCGTACTGCGTGTAGTCCTGGACAAATGCGGAAGTTGTAGTTGTGCGTTAGCGTCTATCAAGCAACAAACGACAGCTTGTTTCGCGCATTTGTTATGGAATGGAGCACAATTATTCTTTTCATTTATTCTCGGAATGTGAACTGTTGGCTGTAAAGGGGGTCGCACACCGGACGAGAAGCGTCGCGCCACGTTTAGGACAACTCCACAGTATCGAACACCGGACGCGCACTTTCTCATCAGTGTATGGCCAGCATGTTGACAGAAAATGAAGATAATGTCTGTTCTATGTCTGTTCTATGTTATGATTGTACTGTACAATTAAATACAACCGTTGCTGAGTCTGCATTCTGAAAACTTTACCTCAGATCATCCATTAACTGAATGAATTGAGAATCTCACCTGAAAAATCTAATAATAACATCAGCAATTGTCATTCAAGCAGCTAATTTCTGTAAATCACTGCAAAACTAAATGCATATTGCAGCAAAGGGCAAAGTCAGGATCCATTAGCAACGGTTTGAGACAAAAATAATTAAAATTTTATATAAAACTATGTAAATGGCGCTCTGTGGCGCTGCAGGATTTTAAACACGGTCCTGAGGCATTGCTGGGCGCCGCGGACAGACGCCGAATGGTGCCGCCGGTATGTGTACACTTATAGATAATAATGTGTTCGAATAATTATGTGGTGCGACGCGGCGCTGCAGCTTCTCGTCCGGTGTGCGACCCCCTTAACGTTAATTTTGTGAAACTGTAGCTGTGGTTGAATACTTACACGACATGAAAAGATGTGTCAAATGTACATTAAATTGATTTTTTATTTTTTATAAAGTTACCAAGGAGGACCAGCCACTTCACCTCCTTGCAAGAGACCTGCCCCTTCAAACCCTCTCCACCATAGCTTCGTCCAGTGACTCGTACAGTAACTAATTTACTTTTAAACCTGACTTTTCTTGCGGTTATTTCAGTTTAATGAAAAACAAGCATGTCATTAAACGCAACGTTTAAAGAAATCGAACTTTACCTCATCCATGACAACTAATTTTCGATTCCCGTCTGACTGATTTATCCACGGTGGAGTTGAAAACAACAGTTCCCATCATTCCGCGTTCCTCCACGGCGTCATCAAGCAAAGCCGTTGTTGTTGTTTTGAATGTAGCGCCCTCTAGCGGCATCTAAATCTTAGGTATTGCAGCTTTAAGTACTTTAATTACTTCCCCTGTGCATCTACCAACCCTAAAAATGTGAAAAGTGACAACCCAACTTTATTTTGGCAACCCTTTCTCTGCAAGCATGACAAAAAATAAGCCGTCTGATTTTGTTCACTTTCTGACGTAGGAAGGGAAGGGGATATAATCATAATATTATCACCCCTTAATCTGCACGTTTCCACCCGTGGTGTCGTTATTTGGTTTATGTAAGCGACAACAGTGTAAAACGGAGTAACAGAGTAAAATTTTGCAAAGCATGCAAACTGCTCTGTCGTTGCTGCACAGACGAGCACAGAACACTGTTTGACCAAAACATGTCATAGCTGTCTTATAAAGACCTCAGGCAACTGTCAACTTGTGTAAAAGTTAAACGAGACAATCAATGTAACTCCACAACAACTGCAGAGAGTTGTCTAAAAGTTGAACCTCTTCCTGAGTCTCTCTGTAACTTCCAAAAAGGGACAATTTTGGCAAGCTATAATAAATGATCCGGGTGGTATTTTGAGCTGAAATTTCACAGACACATTCTGGGGACGCCATAGATTTATAATACATCTTATGAAAAGGGGCATGATATGTCACCTTTAATGGGCAGGTAACTGTGTATCGTTTGCATAAAAATGAAAAGAGTCACCGGGCTCTATCGTGCACCCGGCGCAAATGACTTTATACACCAATGCATGTCTTTCTTTCCTATTTTTCAACCGCGCAAAGCGGGCTTTTTCCCTCCACAGACGCACGTCGGTAAACTAGGAAATGAACTTGCGCTCCCTGGGCGGATCGGCACAAAAAGGAGGCGTGTTTCGGCGCAAACATTCCCTGGTGCTATTTTACACTTCCAGAAATCAACTGCGCGTTGCCAGTGGTGGAACGTAACAAAGTACAAATACTTTGTTACTTTACTTAAGTACATTTTTCACGTATCTTTACTTAAGTTGAATAAATAGTGCATACTTTTTACTTTTACTTCGTTACATTTTGCAGCAATTATTCTACTTTCTACTCCACTACATTTCTACAACTTCTGTTACATTTTCATTACATTTTCTGATCAGTTTTTCCCCCTGCCAAAACGCAATCTGACCGTCCGTTCGTTGCACGTTTGTCTCACCAGTGATGTTTGGTTGCCATAGATACATCAACTAAATGCGTCTCGCACGCAGTGTGTTTATCGTGCAATTTATACGCGAAAATTTGTTTTTACATGCATAGGAAACACACCGTGTGTAATATACGTTTGGTTAGGATTATGGCAAGCCAAGAGGTTCAGAATTACACCATAAATGAATCGCGTTTACTGCCAAACATAGTTATTAACATATAGTAAGGATAAGCATGGTTTATATTGCCTATTGCAAGCTTGTTTCAGAAATGGTGAAAAAACATTTCAGAAAACATTTTTTTCCATCATTATTGAACATCATTATAGGATTATTAGGTTGAATGAGTTAGAATTAAATGTTTTATTAATCATTAGAAAATAGTCAACCAATTGTTATGCAAGTAGGCTACTTTTACTTTTAATACTTAAAGTACATTTAAAATCAGGTACTTTTACTTAAGTATGGTTGTCATTGTGTTACTTCTACTTTTACTAAAGTAAATATGTATCTGGTTATTTGTACTTTTACTTAAGTACTAAGATTCAGTACTTCTTCCACCACTCCGTGTTGCGCGTTGTTCATAATGCTATTCATGCTTGGCCATAATGTAGCGGGTGCACAACACGCATACACTTTGATTCTCTCATCAACACAGATGCAGCAGTTTTTATTTTTGCAAATCATACATTATAACAAGGAAAAAATATTAACACATGAGGGAAATCATTGTGGTGTCCATGAAGATGAAAAACCCAATTACCCAATTTTTTAAGGCTAATTGTAGTACTGAAGGATCAGACCTGTTTGCCCAATAGTGGCAAGAAACATACGTATATAATGTTTAACTGACGCTGATATGGGTGGGTTTCTCCCATCTCCATACAACGTCACTTCTCTATCTTTCACTGCCCTAACAAGAACATCGGTCTCATCGGCTGTGAACGCTCCTATAATAACAATCCGCCATGCAACATGCGCACTTGTTCTTAAAGGGTATGCTGGATGACGCTCTGATTATTTTACGTTACGCCCAAACACACCTATGAATAATGAAGCTACTTCAGACCAACCCCTATTAAACTTGCGCCGGGCGCAAGGGTCATTTATTCCGCCGGGAAAATAGCAACAGCGCCCAAGACCCGCCCATAAAGTTACTTGCGCTTTGAGCTCGATACTTGCGTTTCAGAACGTTAAAATAGGGCCCACCATGTCTTCGAATAATGTGCCCTAAAGGAAGCATATATAATGAAAATAAAATTGGTCCCAAGACCGACCCCTGTGGCACACCATACTTCATAGTAAAATAAGAAGATGTGCAATCAAACAAATAAGATACAAACCAGTCTAAAACAGTGCCAGATATCCCCTTCCAGTATCGCAATCTCTCTAAGAGGACCGTATGGTCAAGAAAGTAACTTGTATACACTCACTGACATCAATACAGCCCATAATCCTGGGGAATCTCATCTGCTCTTTCTGTTCACACGGAGAAGAAGGGTTTTTGTCTCACTGACTAAGGTCGAGCCTGGTCACAGACACTTCTGTCCCCAGTCATGTCACAGAGGCAGGGCAGGATGTAAGGCACATGCACCAGTCCCATCCACCAGTGCCCATCATCTATCTGGAAAAACACCAGGTCCACTGTTTCATAGAGCCCTATTTTTTGTCCCTTCCTCACCTCTGAAAGAGAAAAGGTTACATTCTTGCTCACAGTAAGCATTTCTAGGCTAAAGCTGCTGCAAGAACTTCAGTTTTCATGGTTATCTATATTCCTAGTTTCTATTTGTGAGCCTTTTCACACCCTCTGTCAGTCTAATCCTTCCCTTTCACTCTATGGCTACTTGAGATCCACTTTCCCGCAGAGTTTAGCTCCATCCCTAAGCAAACGCATGTAAATTAGCTTAATCAAGGTCTTCAGGTGTGGAAAGCAGGTCTGGGCAGAGAGCCGTGGGAATGAAGTGAGGCCACTGGCGCGAGTACTAATGAGTGTTAGGGCACCTCGAAGGCCAGAGATGCCCATGCCATTGTCTGTAATGGGTCCAGTTCATGTCATTGATGTCTCAGTCTCAGGCACAGCCACAGCCAATTCCTCACCATGTCACAGCTTCTCACACCATGTTGCTACTATATGTTATGGACCCTTTTCAAAGACTGTGATCACGGGTTTAGGTATACCTCGTGACAAGGTTTTCATATCTTTATTTTATTTTTTAATGTAAATCTACATTTATACTGCTATACTTTTGTGTTATCACTTTGATTAGAGAAGAATTAGAGAAGACACATTTACTGCTGCAAGGGTGTTTCTAGAGCCCCTTTCACACAGCGCGTTGATCTGTGTGAACGCAAACACGACCCGGGATTGATACCGACATCGATCCCGGGTTGGGGACCTAGTAACATTGCTGGAATCAGTCCCGTAACGCGCGCTGTGCGAACAAAAGCCAAGACCAATGCCGTAAGGAGTGTGTTATAGTGCCATCGCGCGACTCTGTTGCTCTTAGAAGAAAGTTTGTGTTCGTCATCAACTAAGAAAGGACGAACAAATATCTGCAAACTCGAACAAAGCAGAGACCAAGAGATCGTCGCTGAAGCTGAAATCGTTCACCAGCTTTGTGGAACGGTATGCGCGTGTACATGTTTTCGACGCGTACGTTACACGTCTCGTCCTAACGTCATGTGTCTTTCCGGGATCTTTACGGGTTGTGTGAGAACGCACTCACAGATCCCGGCAAATCACTGGCAGTGTGAATGAACCGAAAACAAGAAAAACCGGGGCAAATGCTGGGTCACATTATCCGTGTATTTTCCGGAATCTCTGTGTGAAAGGGGCTTAGGACTGCAGTTGGGAAAATGACGGCAACTTTGACTTCATTCTCTCTTCTGACTGCTGCAATTAATCTATATTTGTTCCTCTTTTACAAAGTCATGGAAATGCAATCATGGATTTTTCTTTTCTTTTTTTTTTTCTTTTTTGCTATTGGAGCAAATGGGAATGCAGTACATTTAAAAGTACATTTGCTGCCGTCTCCTGTTCACCACCATAGTAGTGCTCTACTATGAAGACTAACACATCTGAGAGCCCCAGAAATGTGAAAAGGGTCCATTCATTGAAAAATAACAAATTCAAAGAATAAATTCAAAATTATAGATGTAGTATGTCCCTGAAGGTATTCCAAATAAAAAGCACTTGAAAAGTACGTTTTTAATGAATTCAGCCCAAGTGTTCCTAGTTTAAGTAATTTGTTTTTGTATAAATAAATTCCCTCATATTTATCTTGTCTGTTGTCGTGCATTGAATATTTACTCTAACAAGTTTATTAAGCTCATGAAAGGTTTTGTCAAATTATGTTCAAGTCAAGCTTTCAGTAAAGCCATTTGTGTTCTTGGTTGTGTAGTTTGTTACTTTGTCACACAATAAATCTGCACTGTGCGTGTGTGTGTGTGTGCGTGTGCAGATTTAGCTATACTTAGACTAAATTTATGAAAATGTCCTCAAAAATAGGGTGAAGCATGTGGAAAACCAATGTGATTTGATGTGGTAATCAATATTTGAAATGCTCACAAGTCAGCCAAATCATGTATGACTATGAATGTAATGATGTCAACAGGTTTCTTCTGAGGGTTATGGGTAGTGTAGTAACTGTCATTAGCTCCTCAGACCTTTGTGTGAGTGTGTCTTCCTGGAATCCGCCCTTGGTAAACAAACAGCAGCTGGTGCTCATCATAGCACCCCCGCACCTACTATCGCACACACACACAAGTCTGACACAAACTATGTCAACAAAGAACAGCTTCATCCATTCTAAGCTGTTAAGTGTGTTTTATATTATTTCAGTTACTCCATCAGTCATTATCATATAAACAACATTTCTCTTTGGGGCTGAACGCAAACGTTTCTTCGATTTTTTTCAGTGTTTTGATGGGGATAAATCACTTTTTTATGTACACCAAGTGTCTGGTGGAGAAACATGTAATAAAGCTTGTCACAGTGTAATTACACATTTAAATACTGAGTAATAACAATTAACTACTAATGTAACTACCGGTTGTGTATTTAATTAGGGTTAGGGTTTGGTTTAGTGTTATGTAATTATACACAATAGTAATCACTATACTAACAACATGTAACGTGTAAGAAGGACACAGTAAAATAAAGTGTAAAATAAAAATACATTTTAAAGAAATCCGATGAGTGATAATACTTTCCTATGAGGAGGAATTTAGGGCGGTCTGAAGTTTGGCATGCTGAGACAGAGCTGATCCCGATCGCCGCCTTCCTTTGAGTGTCTCACCTCTGAGTCCCTTTTCCCCAAGTGGGACCCCAGTCCAAACACAAGCCTACCCCGTCCTGCCCTGCCCCATCCAGCCTCCAGGCGCTCACACACCAGCTCCAAACCACAACCACTATAGCTTCATTATTCAGGTTACGGATAATGAAATATTTTATGTGAAGTTAAATGCATAAGTGCATTTTTATGAGCAGCACTTCTCACTGGAGAATGTGAAATGCTTCAGTGTGTGGCGCCTGCATGACCGTATTTACTTTGAAGAACAGGTTACACTTTATTTCGATAGACCATTTTAACTACAAGTAACTTTTCAACTACATGCCAGCTGTTAAGTTTGGGTTAGGGGAATAAGATGACTTGTAGTTGCCAAGTTACTTATAGTCAGTTGAGTGTCTGTTGGGGAACCAACAAAATACAGTGTTAGCAGACAGTTACTAATACTCTAATGACAGTTAGTTGACATGAAGCTCCATGGTTAATAGAATGTCTAAAGTGGGCTATCGAAGTAAATCATTATGTATTAATAATCTACAGTATATATTATAAATAAAGAGCACATAAAGTACTTTTACTCTGCCACGCACTGGACAGAGATGTGAAGGCTGAGGATCCAAATGCAGTGGTTTACTATAAGGGTAATCCACAATTTAAGTCAGAAAAGGCAAAGGTCATACACAAACACACAATCCAGACATTAACTGAGTGCAGGGGGGAGGCAGACGGGGAGATCCAAGAAACAGGGAGAAACTCAAAAGAACCAGGACACACAGGATAAATGGATTACATTTGCAGTGACACAAAGCAGACTTCGCAATGAATGACTGAATCGAGCAGGCTTATAAAGGGTGAGCCAAACAAGGTAATGACACACAGGTGGAAGTAATCATTGATTACGAGTGTGGCCAGTGGGAAATAAAGGCCATGTCCACAGTAATACGTTTTCGTTTGAAAACGTATATTTTTCTCTCCATTTTGGCCTTCCGTCCACACTGAGACGCCGTTTTAAGTCAACGAAAACGTATCGTTTGGAAAACGCTCTCCAAAGTGGATAAATTTGAAAACGCCGTTTTCGCGTCGTAGTGTGGACAGTGAAACCGGAGGTATTTCAAAACGATGATGTAAGTTTAGTCATGTGATCCATGTAGTACCAATAGATATTCATGTTTATCGGTATTGTGCCTGTTATGTGTTATTCATTTTTACAATGTTGCTAAAATATGTTACTTTCTAATTTACTTAATTTGTGCTATTGTTCATAGCACAGTACCGCAAAGATGACAGATAATGTAGTCTACTCACATTTGCTGTCCTGCGGCAAAACAGGAGAGCAGTTGCGTTTTAGACCAAACATATGCGACCTGGACGCATCAGTGATGGTGAGATATTTTGCTAAATAAAACTATCCTGTTAGAAGAATTGCGCGATAACTTTATTATTTATTTTCCCCTCTCAGTGAGCTTTTGTGAAGTTTCATGCATGCACAGTAAAGTGAATTTAGAAGTTTCTCATCCACACTGAAATGTCGGAAAACGCCTGAAAACGCTAGTGTGGACAGAGAGCGTTTTTAAACGAAACCCCTGTTTTCAAATTTATCCAGATTAATGTGGACGTAGCCAACGTCTATGAGGGAATGACAACAGTCCGGGGTGGAGTGCCCTTTAGAGAACAACCAGGACACTCCAGCTGGTGATCATGACTGATATATTAAGTACTTTTATAACATATGTTGTCATATGGTTTTCGGTATTACATTAAAAATTTAGTTTTGTACTAAATTTCAGCATCATTTTTACAAATGTGTAATCAAAAATATATTTAATGTAACAAACAATTTTCAAACAGAAATGACATTGAAGTATATTTCAGTTGATCATAAATGTTTGTTTCCAGGCAGCAACATAGTGTCGGCCTACGCTATCTCACGACCAATTCGTACGAATTCGACGCATGATTAAAAAGTGTCTAATTCGTACTAATTCGTACGACCTCACTCGTACAAATTTGTGCGATTTGTATAAACCCACGTGATGGTTAGGTTTAGAGGTGGGGTAAGGGGTAGGTCATTCGTACGAATTCATACGAATTGGCCAATTTGTAAAATATGTACGATTTAGCAAAATCGTACTAATTCGTACGAGTGAGGTCGTACGAATTAGACACTTCCGGCTACGTCACCCGTGACCTCTTGAACGTAATTACATATTACGTGACGTTACAAACGCGCCTCACAGAATAGAGCAAGGCTAGCATTTGTCCTTAGAAAAGTTACATTTTTGGAATAAGTTTTGAAATAACCGATCGTTTCGCATGATAAGACCCTTATTCATCGTCTGGTGTCGTTTAAAGACATTTGAAGCTGCATCTGAAACTGTTATTAATCTCTTTTCGACCTTGGACCGTCTGGTTCCCATTGAAGTCCATTATATGGAGAAAATCCTGGAATGTTTTCATCAAAAACCTTAATTTCTTTTCGACTGCATGAGGAAAGAAAGACGTGGACATCTTGGATGACATGGGGGTGAGTAAATTATCAGCAAAAGTTTTTTCAAAAGTGAACTAATCCTTTAATTACTTAATTTAAAAATATGCTAAAGTGTACCTATTTTTTCACAAGGGGTAGAGACTGGAATATCATACTGTAGATACTTGAGAATAGGCCCTTTTGACTTGGGCCTGTGAGTATCTTAGCAAACACTCATAGAAACTATTTAGCAATACAATAGTAACAACCCAACTCGGCAGTAACTTTTGCACAGTGCAAACTGCACTCAAATGTTTAGTCTAGATTCGTTTGTTTAGTCTAGTATTTGGACGTTCAAAGTGAAAACCAGAACAAATCAGAAACAGGAGGAGGACTCATTTCGGGATCCAAATGGACTTTTCACACTTGAAAATGTCATTCTTAACCCTGGGCAAACATTATCCTGGGTCATGTTGTTCCATATGTAAGACAAACACCATATTTCATATAGGCCTTTTATACTGGAATAATTCATCCTGGGTAATCAGTTTTTGCGATTTTACAATCTCATGTTTGCATATTTATGAAGTTAATAACACTGATTGGACAAATATAGCACACAGCAGGCATACAACCCGTTTTAATAATAACCCTGTAAAAAAGGAACAGAAAATAAAACATTTCTCAAATACTATTTAGATTGACACATTGGTCAGTGTCAGCAACCTTTTACTCAGCATTTGGTAAAAATGACAAATAATAAAATACTTCAGGCTTTATTTTGTACCCTATTTGTTGAAGGCTCCAGAAATCTACTGAACTAAGAGTTTCATGCAATTTGTACAAAGTTAGATGTCAGACATCTGTGCAAACACACAGACGTGGATTCTCTATTGTTTCTGTTTCAGATTCCAGCATATGAAGAAAGTGAGATGCTGTGTTAGCAAACCCTTCTTCCAAAGAGTTTTACAAAAACAGATATGCACATCCTAGCCAGAAAAAAAAAAACACTGAAGCATTCATAGCATGAATCTCCTAATTTTTCCTAATATTCCAATTTTCCAGTCATTTTTCTGACGCAAATATGGATATGGAGTTGATTTCAAAAATTTGAATGTTTACCACAGTAAAAAAGACAGATCTACCCTTTCTAGACATGAACAGTGACTCATACTCAAGTGACAAATGATTTTCTAAAACAAAATGTTCCACATTTTACCCACAGGCACGGACAACAAGAAATCTGAGCACTGGAATTATGTGCCTTCAACTGGCCAATCAGAAACAAATATTAAATACGAACTTTGTTACACCACATGAGAAATTTTTCTTAGTCAAGCAATATTTTTTGAATGAACTGTTTTTAGTTTAGTTTGAATCCAAAGAATGCTTAGCTTGGATGAGGCAAATCTTCTGTCTGAGGTCATGGTGAATGTGGTTTGGAGGAGTGAAGATCTCAGGAACCCAAACTAAAGTTCATGACTTATGTTTCCTCAGGCACTGAAATAGAAGCTTTACAAATCCTAAAAATAAACATTACAGGAATGCATGAAAGTAAGAGTCTGGTATTTTAAGATTGCATCTGTCAGAAGTTTTAATACCGTTTTAAACATTGTGTGCTGTGTGATGTGTTCTATGTACAATTATATACAGAATTAACTGGATATTTGTCTAGTCAATTCAAGTCAGCTTTATTTATATAGGGCTTTTTACATATATAGCAGCTTTAACAGGAAGATAACAGGAAACAATGCAACAAAGTTTGTTCCTGCTGTACAGCAGATTTAGAAGAACTTAACTAAGTTCAGTGATGGTTCACTTTCATGGTTGAAAAAGTTATTAGTTTAGTGCATTTATATGCACTCACCTAAAGGATTGTTAGGAGCACCACACTAATACTGTGTTTGACCCCTTTCACCTTAATTCTACGTGGCGTTGATTCAACAAGGTGCTGAAAGCATTCTTTAGAAATGTTGGCCCATATTGATAGGATAGCATCTTGCAGTTGATGGAGATTTGTGGGATGCACATCCAGGGCACGAAGCTCCCGTTCCACCACATCCCAAAGATGCTCTACTGGGTTGAGATCTGGTGACTGTGGGGGCCATTTTAGTACAGTCAACTCATTGTCATGTTCAAGAAACCAATTTGATTCGAGCTTTGTGACATGGTGCATTATCCTGCTGGAAATAGCCATCAGAGGATGGATGGCCATGAAGGAATGGACATGGTCAGAAACAATGCTCAGAAAAACATCCCCCACACCATTACACCACCACCACCAGCCTGCACATTGGTAACAGGGCAGGATGGATCCAGAATTGAGCCAAAATTGGTTGATTCTCCTCTGGCCAATGAACCAACAACCAACATTGTATGATTATGATTCAGGCAGCATTATAGGTCAGGAGTCAGATTGGATAGAAGCATTATATTATTCAGTTCATCTGTAGAAGATCAGAGTGATAACGCGCGTATGGAGACGGATTTGTTGAGGATCAGTGCCGATGGCTGTCGTGTCAATGAGGCCTAGTTGACACAAGCTCTTCAGGGATTTGTGTTTGTACATAAGATAGGAGTAGTTCTGCAGACCGTTATCTAATACCAGGATTATGCCATATATAAGAGTTGTATGGTGTGAGTTCATGGCTTGTCAGAGTTGATTTGATGATCATAGATTTTTTTTTGATAGAAGATCAGACATTTATTGACATTATTTCTTGATATTCTGCCTGGTCTGAAATTCTGGTGCTGCTAGACCTCATTGAGCTTTTTTTTTTAAATTATTTTTATTTTGTAACCCTTTTTTAGAAACGTATTTGAGTTAGATCATCCTCTATTGTTTTTAATAGTTGAATAAAATTGAGGTTAAATAAGTCGGAGAGATTCTGGGATATGTTTATTCCTAATGTAATATTATTTATTGTGCATGCATGGTGTGTCCATGCTGGTGTCATGTGACGTCATATTCAATTGTAAGATTGTTGATTTGGTCCAGTTTGAGTGGCAGAATTATTTCTGTTAGTGATGTTTTGGGATTTTGTATGAAGAGTAATACGTCATCAACGCTGATGACGTATTACTCTTCATACAAAATCCCAATATAAAATTCTATAGAGAAATTTTATGATTGGTGTTATTATCATTCTGCCTTCCTGCGGCAGCTAGAGGCTCTATTAGAGTGAAGAGTAATGGCCATCCTTGACTCGTCCCTCGCTGAAGCTGGAATGGGGATCATATGATGTCATTCGCTATGACAGATTGATAGTTTTGTTTTTGTTTTCCCTGTGCATGTATTTTGACCCAGTTTCCTAGTGTGTCTGATTAGTTATCCTGTTCACCAGTCATCTTGTTAATGAACTCATTAGTCCCGTGTATTTAAGCCCTGTGTTCTGATCAGTTCCTTGTCCTGTCTCCGTTAATGTTATGATGCGTTATGTCTGTTCTTCTCCATAGGTTCACTCAACGCTGCGTAGCTAAGACGCAGTGGGAACGCCCTCTGGGTGTGCCGGGTGTGTCCGAAGCCTGTTTATAATCACGCCAATTCGCGCACGCCATCTGCTACTCAGATTTCTCTGCCTTCATGAAGCGGCCAATCTAGCCCTTCGTTCTCGGTTGTTCTGGCCTAAATATTAGGATTTTAGCATCTGCATTCTTCATCTGCACTTCAATGACTGTGAATAGTGGAACTCGGTTCTCCTTGCGGTGAAGTGCCATGGAATTTCGTTGTTGCCTGCCACCATGCGCTCGCTACTGACGAGGGCAGTAGCCCTGATCAGAAAAGTGGAAGTGGACCTCAGCAGGATAACTCTGTTAGAAAAAGGGGGCCTACCAGACTTACACCTTCATCATCCAGCTAACAGGCTGGAATATGGAGGCCTCAGAAGGAGACTTTCGAAGGAGAGGAGGCCTAACCATGCAGATGGGACAGCTAGCTTAACCAACACCAGAGCTCAGGGAGCGAGGGTCCTAAAACTCCTCCTCAGAGAGGGAGGGATCACTTCTCAAGCTCTACCTGGAGGGCTGTTTGTACGGAGGCCTCAACATGATGACATTGAAGCAGAGATTGAGCCTGGTTTCTCCCAAGGTTTTTTTCTCCATGCTGTCATCTGATGGAGTTTTGGTTCCTTGCCACTGTTGCCTTGGTTTTTGGCTTGCTTAGTTGGGGACATTTAATATTCAACAATATTATTGATCTGTGTTGTATTCTTTTCATGTTATCACTGTGAAGCTTCTTTGATACAATCTGTATTGTAAAAAGCACTATATAAATAAAGGTGACTTGACTTGACTCTCGAAGGAGAGGAGGGCTGACACTCGTAGATGGGAAAGCTAGCTTGACTAACACCAGAGCTCGGGAAGCGAGGGTCCTAAAACACCTCCACAGAGAGGGAGGGACTAGTCTGGTAGGAAGGGGGGGTTCACCTGCACCCGAAAGATATACTTTTTTAACCTAGTTTTTGTAATCCTTAAGGTGTCTAGAAAATTAATTTTGATGTTCCCCGCGCAAATTTTTGTCCCATATGTGATTTTTTGTATCATCTTTTGTGTCCGTGCTTGATTTTTGGCTGCGTAAAATGAAAACTTTAAATCTTCTGAACAATACATCCTACGGACACAATCTACCCCATTTTCTCTTCGTCTTTGCATGAGGAATTGATAGATATGAGGATTGTCTTGATTAGATGATGTATAGTGCATAAACACTCAAATGAACACCAACAAAAGGAAAAATAAATTGTGACATTGGATCACTGGAACTCCTGCCCTTAGGACCATATTGATATATGTTTTCTAACTTTTGTACTTTTACAGTCTTTATGATGTCTAAGAAGCAAATGTTGATGATCCCCACCTGAAATAACTATCTATCCATCATTAAAGTGCATCTGTCCATCATAAAAGTGCATCTATCCATCATAAAAGTGCATCTGTCCATCATAAAAGTGCATCTATCCATCATAAAAGTGCATCTGTCCATCATAAAAGTGCATCTGTCCATCATAAAAGTGCATCTATCCATCATAAAAGTGCATCTATCCATCATAAAAGTGCATCTGTCCATCATAAAAGTGCATCTGTCCATCATAAAAGTGCATCTATCCATCATAAAAGTGCATCTATCCATCATAAAAGTGCATCTGTCCATCATAAAAGTGCATCTGTCCATCATAAAAGTGCATCTATCCATCATTAAAGTGCATCTGTCCATCATAAAAGTGCATCTATCCATCATAAAAGTGCATCTGTCCATCATAAAAGTGCATCTATCCATCATAAAAGTGCATCTGTCCATCATAAAAGTGCATCTGTCCATCATAAAAGTGCATCTATCCATCATAAAAGTGCATCTGTCCATCACATAAGTGCATCTGTCCATCATAAAAGTGCATCTATCCATCATAAAAGTCCATCTGTCCATCATAAAAGTGCATCTATCCATCATAAAAGTGCATCTGTCCATCATAAAAGTGCATCTATCCATCATAAAAGTGCATATGTCCATTATAAAAGTGCATCTATCCATCATAAAAGTGCACCTGTCCATCATAAAAGTGCATCTGTCCATCATAAAAGTGCATCTGTCCATCATAAATGTTCATCTGTCCATCAAGTGCATCTGTCCATCATAAAAGTGCATCTATCCATCATAAAAGTGCATCTGTCCATCATAAAAGTGCATCTGTCCATCATAAAAGTGCATCTATCCATCATAAAAGTGCATCTGTCCATCATAAAAGTGCATCTATCCATCATAAAAGTGCATCTGTCCATCATAAAAGTGCATCTATCAATCATAAAAGTGCATCTGTCCATCATAAATGTTCTATTATTTAAAATGCAAAAAAAATAAATAAATAATAATAATATTTTCAAGGTGAAAAGGATTCATTTGCCTGGATCCACGCCGAAGAAAACGTCTAAATGTCACGTTTTTAATGAAGCAGCCTAATGAGTAAAATGTCTATTTTTCCGGCGTCCCCCAGCTCCTCGTTTAAGCAAAAGGTACGCTAAAACAACGTATTACATCGACGTTAAACTACGTTAACCGTGTTAACCATAACCTTTTAAATACTCTACCTAGTTACGAAACTCCTGTAACTTCAGTGCCCAACCCGTATCACGACAAGACGTGAAATAATCATGTTGGTCCACTTTGGAAAATGTGTAGATGTCACGGTTTAGTTTAAACTCAAAACCATAAATAGACCTATACTGCCCTCTTGTGTCAAATTATATTTCTATATTTATTTTTCCAACAAATAAAACCAAACCGTCAATAAAAATTCATTCAATACACCTTTGAACTCAACAGATTAAGTGGCTCAATTGATAAAGCGTTGGGCTTTAAGCAAGAAGATCTGAGTTTAAATTCCATTCTTGCTTACGTTAAATTGTTGTGACTATATCAAACAAAGTGGCCAAAACAACATTTCTCCAACCCGGTATCACGACAAGACGTGAAATAATCACGTTGGTCCACTTTTGAAAACGTGTAGATGTCACGGTTTAAACCCCCTCAAACGCATAGCTGTCAACATTGAACACTGAAAATAAGGGAGTTTTCCCGGAATCCATCCCCAAAATAAGGGATTTTTTTTTTTACACGATTCTTACCCACAAACTTTAAAAATAAAGCACTAATCCTTAAAAGTCTAAAGAGTTAATAACTAGCCTAGAAACTAGTGTCATTTAAAGAAAAAAAAAATCTACATTTGGATTAGCGGTGTGTTGCTCTTGCCTTTGCGACAACAATTTCAACTGTTATCACATCTTCCAACCCCACAAAATAGGGAAGTGCGCAGTCTGTTTATTTCAATTACATTTACACATTTTGTGTAGTTTTAAAGAGCCTATATTTAGCCTGGTGGTGGACCGTCACTCAGAAGACACACTGTTGTTATTGTAGCCTATCGTATCTTTATATCCTCCTGAGGCCCAGAACGTTTTTTTTTTTCAAAAGTTTTTTCTTCTTCTTCGTGTAATCACATTGTTAAGAGCATAAGAAACAAATGAAAAAAAAAAAGAAAAGATATTTTATTCATATGTTATATGACCTTAAATTATACATAGGCAAAACTAATGGCAATATAAATCGATTATTATAATTATTATTTGTTTAAATTACATTGATATCTGAATTTATGTAAAAACCTTGACTTTCAAACATCAAAATGTAAAATGTAGGCTATTCGAGTACAAAATGACATATAAACATCGTTTCCTATTTTTTATTTATTTTTTTGCCTGGAAACGCTTTCAACACGCTTGCATGTCGCTTGAAAAAATAGGCGTCAGTTCTATTTCTAGCATGCACGCGTTTTCTGAAGACGCGCGTGTCACGCGGGCAGTGTGCAAGCTCTAATCTGTTAACACAGTCCCTCCGAATCGAAATAAACCAATATCCAGAAGTACATTTTATTCCAGTAACTCAAAAAGTTCACTCAACGGAGACATATGTTGGTGCTGAGAGAAGTGATGAGCACGAGCAGCTGATACTGCGCATGCGTGTACTACCGAACGTACGTACATCGGTCGGATAACCAGTACAGAACCGAGAAGAACTGTTTCTTTCGGACACGTTCGACATATTGAGAACTGATGAGTTGATGAGCTGAGCATGCGTGCATTTTTTTCTGAGGGACGAAATGTACGTTTCCATGTCTTTAGTTGAACATCAGTAAGTGTAACAAAAATAAAACATTTTGGAAACATGTTTATCACATAATTACTGTATTATCACTGTATTATTTTGACGATTGGAAACAATGATTGGATTCTAAAACTGTCAAACTACTAAACATTTATTATTAGACTAAAATAATATTTTCAGCTTAGAAATTAAACAGCTCGTTTAATTTCTAAGTAACAATATAAATCTTTAATGTAAACTCTTGCCAAGGTTTTAATGGTGCACTGCTTAGTAAATGTTTATAATGTGTTAACATAACGAATTAAACATTTAATTCGTTATGTTAACACATTATAAACATGATGTATACTGCATAGGCTGCAGAAGGCTATATTAGAGACAGACATGCATCGATTTTTTTAGTTTTGTCGACTGTATATTCAGGTTTCAGCTCAGCACATACAAGCCTATGCTATGGTTCTCGAGTCGAGAACTGGTTGTTGCAGCTCTTGAATCACTAGTGCAGAACCGAGAACTGTTTCTTTCGGACACGTTCGATACTGAGAACCGATGAGCTGGAGATACTGCGCATGCGTGATATCACCGTCTCTGAACAGAACTTTCTTTCGGCCGGCTGATCCTGTGCTGATACATGAGCACGCTGAGTTCGCGCCAAGATGGCGTCTGAGTAGCTGAATCGTTTCTGTCTCGCATAAACTTTTGTGCAAAACTTAGTCTATTTTTTCCTTCCGTGATTTTTGCTTTGCTTCTACAATTGTCTGTATGTTTTGAATGATGCTACGACATTTTTAAGCTGGAATTGAGAATAATTGCCTTCTGAGACTGTTGAACATCTGTCGTGGCCTGCCGAGTGCATTGACTGAAACTCACGTTGCTGAAACATAACCTGAGATAAATGGAAGAAATGGCGGAAAGTGTGAAGCCGAAGCGTGTGCACGATTATGCTAAACTCACCCCCGAAGTCGAAGATGATCTAAGCATGGATTGTTTGCAATCTTCAGACACCCCGATTAACAGCCCTCTTCCGAAGATTCGACGGCAGGTATCTGAGCCTTTAAATTCGGAAATACTAAATGATATACTGAAGGCGATTGAGAGGTTGGGAAAAAAGCAAGATGATTTCATGGAGAAGCTACTGGAAATTGAAAGGTCCGTTACATCCAATTCGACCATGATATCCCAACTCACCACCAAGGTTGATTCAGTTGCCGACAAAACGGAGAGGGCTGTAGCTAAAACTAACGAACTAGGTGTTCAAGTAGCGGCTGTGGTCACTGAAAACAAACAACTGTGGGAAAAAGTCGACGAACTGGAGGCATATAAAAGACGGTGGAATCTGAAAATGTCTGGTGTTCCGGAGGAAGCAGGAGAAAACGTTAAAATGATCGCAATGGATATTGTTTCCCGAATCTCGCCAGGATTGAGAGACGTTCTTCAGACGTCCATTGATGTTGCACACAGAGTCGGTCCGAAAACAGGAGGCGCGAGTCCACGCAGGATTATTGTGCAGTTTTTGTCACGCACTCATCGGGATCGCATCTGGATGGATGCGAAAAACTCTGAAGTTCTCAAACAAAAAGGCATCAAAATAACAGAAGATCTGACACAACGGGCGAGGGACGCACGGAATAAACTGTGGCCGCTGGTAAGTCAAGCCAGGAAAGATGGAAAACGAGCTGGGTTCAAGGGATCGGTTGCCATTATTGATGGAAAGAAGATTACAGCGGACAATATGTGAATCATGTTAACGTTTCCTTTTGGTCCCAAAAAGGGTCATTGAACCTCTGATACAAGTAGGTCGATGGATGTAACCTTTGCAAGGTGTCCTTTTTGTTCTCTCATGTCATTTCCTTGGCCTATTAACGTTAATATTTTTTATAGGTTTGATATTATCTAAGCCATTTGATGCTTGGTGTGGAAGGTTAAAGAGATAAGTTTTGCACTTTGTTCCTTCTCGCATACTTAACTCGTTTGCCCTGTAGGGCAGATTGTTCCTTTTTTGTTTTCTATTCCTAAATGTCTTTTAACTTTTCTTGTTTTTCTCTTAATGTTCGGGGGATTCGCGATCTTACTAAACGAAAAGCTTTATTTTTATTTTGTAATTCTAAAAAAAGAGATGTTTATTTTCTACAAGAAACTCATTCTAGTGTTAATGATGAGTCTTTTTGGTCAGCACAGTGGGGAGGCAAAACTTTATTTTCACATGGGTCTACTCACTCAGGGGGAGTTGTAATTTTATTTAACCATAATTTTAGTGGTAAAATTCTGGAGTCACACTTCTCCTTAGAGGGTAGGTGGATAATGACTGTTGTTCAGTCTGGAGATGCTGTTGTTATCTTATGTAATGTATATGGCTTTAATAGCTCTAACTTAAACCATATTCTTTTCCAATCTTTATCGACAAAATTACTTGCCTTAAAGTCGAAGTTTCCTTCAGCAGCATTTATTGTGGGAGGGGATTTTAATGAAGCCCCTGATCTGCACTTGGATAGATTCCCCCCAAGACTTAATGTTAATTCTCTTAATTTAGTAATAAATGGTTTTTGTAGCAGGCTCTCTTTGTTGGATGCTTACAGACACGTCCATGGAAACAGTACCTCGTCATTTACATGGTTTAAAGCAGACATGTCACAAAAATCTAGAATAGACCTTTGGCTTATATCTGACTGCCTAGTTTCTTTTAATAGCTCCTGTACAATTTCTCCTGCCCCTCTAACTGATCATGCATGTATCAATCTTGAAATATCTGAAGCTCGTAACAGTTTTCAGAGGCGACCAGGATACTGGAAGATGAATACTTCGTTTCTGCAACTTCCTTCATATTGCTCAGGCATTAAGAATATTATCGAGAAATGTAAACTTAATTCAGACTCTGCTATTGCAAAGTGGGAATTTTTTAAATATGAGTGCCGAAAATTTTCTATACAGTTTGGTAAACGACTCTCTAAGGCAAAGGAGTCGAGAAGCTCTGCGATCATAAAGGAAATAAATAATATTTTATGTCTGTCATCTCCCAGTGAACAGGACAGGGAGAAGTTGTATTTATTGAAGGAAGACCTTGATGTTCTTTATGCAGAAAAGGCCAAAGGTGCATTCATCAGATCAAGAGCAAAATGGCTAGAATTTGGAGAAAAGAACTCTACATATTTTTTTAATTTAGAAAAAAGAAGAGGCGAGTTAAAAAGGATCTCAACCCTTAATATTAATGGTAATCTCACTTCTGATGAAGGCAAAATTTCAAAATTTGTATCTGACTTTTATCAACGACTTTATACTTCTTCATTTCATTCTGAATTTTCAAATACTTTTTTTTTGGAGGTGGATCCTTTTATTTCATCTATAAGTGTAGATAGTCAAGCTGTTTGTGAGGGAGAGATAACTATGGAAGAACTAGACGTTCTAATTACAAAGACCCCACTCAATAAGAGTCCGGGTCCTGATGGGTTACCATTTGAATTTTATCGATCATTTTGGAATGATATAAAAGTTTTAATTTTAGATGTTTTTAAAGAATGTTTAGATCGAGGGGAACTATCTGCATCGATGAAACAAGGTCTTATTACCTTAGTTCCTAAACCAAATAAAGATAAATTGTTTTTAGACAATTGGCGCCCTATAACGTTGCTTAATTCTGATTACAAAATATTAGCTGCAGTTTATGCTAGGAGACTAAAACCCTGCTTAGAAGAAGTTATCTCACTCACACAATCTGGCTTCATGAAAGGTCGACACATTTCAAATAATATTCGTCTTGTTTTAGATCTTTTAGATTATTCTGAGTTAGTTAATGATGATGCACTTATTTTGTTTTTAGATTTCTACAAGGCATTTGATACAGTAGAGCACACCTTTATGTATGATGCATTAGGACGATTCGGCTTCGGTCCAAAATTTATGAAAACTGTTCAGACCCTGTATAAAGACATCAATAGTAATGTATCCTTAGCTAATGGGACTTCACCTCGGTTTGTCATTGAGAGAGGCATCAGGCAAGGCTGCCCTATTTCTCCTTTTTTGTTTCTGTTGGTTGCAGAGCTTCTTAACCTTTATATAGTGAATTGTTTGAATATTGAGGGCATCCAAATTGCAGACCGCACTATTCTAACCAGTCAACTGGCAGATGATACATGCATTTTCCTGAAGGATAAAAGACAAGTCCCCATTATATTAGAGGCATTAAAAAAATTCTCAAATGCTTCTGGCCTTTTTGTTAATCAGAGTAAATCAGAGATTATGACAATTCATCATTCTGTTATCCCAGATATATGTGGAATTAAAGTAAAAGAAAAGGTTAGATATCTTGGCATTATAATTAATAAATCTATACATGAAAGAGTTGAAAATAACTTTACTACATGTTTACATAAAGCAAAAATGGTGTTTAATTGCTGGTCTCAGAGAAACTTGTCTATCCATGGACGTGTTCTGCTTTCCAAAGCTGAGGGAATTTCGAGGCTGGTATATCCTGCTCTCTCCTTGTATGTTAACTCTAAAATGTGCACAGATATTGACAGGGCCATTTTTAAGTTCATTTGGAAAAACAGGACTGAATATATAAAACGAAAAACGATTATTAGAGCTCTTTCGGAGGGTGGGCTCAACGTTCTTGATTTCAGTACTCTTAACACCGTTTTTAAAATTAACTGGATAAAACACTGCTTGGCCCAGAATAACTCTATATGGTTTTATATCCCCAATTTGTTTTTTGAAAAGTGTGGAGGGTTAAAATTTTTATTATCATGTGACTTTAAATGTAGTAAACTTCCCATAAAATTATCGAATTTTCACAAGCAAGCGCTTGATGCATGGAAACTTGCCTATAAACATAATTTTTCCCCTCACACTTGTATAATATGGAATAACCAATATGTATTATCTAAAAGGAAAAGTATATATAAAAAAGAATGGTTTGATAAGGGAGTTATTTTTATTTCTGACTTATTAAACTCTAATGGTGAGATCTATAACTATCAACAATTTATTGCTCTCTCAGGGATTGAATCTACATGTAGAGACTACCGTATGATTGTTAAAAGCATATCCATTAAATTACTTCATCTTGTGAAAGCGCATCTCAGTTACAACTCAGTGTTGCGGCAGATTCCTAAACTTGTTATTGGAGGTGTGAATATTTTGGATCTGAAATGTAATAATTCTTATATCAGAAAGTGTCTTAATCAAGATGTAAGTTGCTACCCTAAAGCAATTGTGAAATGGAAACAATTCTTCTCTTCTGTCCCCTCTTCTGAGACAATCTGGTCTGCAAGTAATACATTTTTACTGCCAAATAAGGTCAAAGAAACTCATTTCAAAATACTACACAGATATTATCCCTGTAATGCTTTTCTTAATAAGTTTAAGAAAGACTTCTCTCCATTATGTTGTTTTTGTAATATTGGCTCTGAAACTCTATTACACTTATTTTGTAATTGTAAATATTCTGAAGACTTCTGGAAGCAAGTTTCTATGATGTTTTTTGATACATTCTACAAAATAATCAGAATAGATGAGGCAATGATTGTCTTCTTAGATTGTAATACTGGCTCAGAAATAATTGATAACACCTTAAAGTTAATAATTCTTCTTGGGAAATTCCATATTCATAAAGCCAAAGTAATGTCTATAAAACCATCTTTTAATTTCTTTTGTAAAGATATTAAAATATTCCATGACTCATTGATTTCAACTACTAGAAATAAGAAATGCATAAAAACATCTCAAATTTTGGAAAAAATAGTTTGTAGAATTTAATGTTTTACTCTGTACAATGTAAGATCTGTTATGTGTTTTCCCCATTATGTGTTTGTCTTTGCTGTAAAATGTCATTATAAGCTTTTGTAAAAGTTGAATAAAAAAAAAAAAAAAATGTATATATTAACAGATGTTATGTTGCTAAAATATTTAATAAACAAACAATACGTTCAAAAAAAAAAAAAAAAAAAAAAAAAAAAAAAACATGAGCACGCAGTAGTACGGGTGAACCCAGGACTTAAATGAGAGGGCGAATCGGCGAAATGTAAGTTTATTTAATAACAAATAAAATGATGAAGACCATTTATGCATTTTATATATTTAAAACATGTAAAACATCCGCGTTAGCACATCGCCTAGGCTGCAGCAGGGTTCGTTTTCAAAATGTAAATGTAAGAAACTTATCCAAGATGATTATGAGGATGCGTACTATTATTTGACTGAAGTTATGATTACAAATGCCTTTAATTTAATGTATTTTTATCCGGTGTTCTGTCGATCTGTCCTACCTTGTCAGATTTTCCTACCGTAGCGCAAATTTATAGCCATATCTATCGGTTCTTCCTACCTCGTAAAATCCTACTGAGCGTTTCTGCTTCGCGTCTGTGACTAAGTTACATAAAATATTTCTGTGTAACTTTGCCGAATTTTCTTATTAGGCCATGTTACGGTGATTTTACAGTGCAAAGTAACGTTACCTCTTCAGATTGTCCTATGAAATAAACGATAGGATGATTTTACGTTGCAAAATGCCTCATCAGATTGTCCTACCAGTATGAAATAAACGAGTAGAATGATTTTACGTTAATGTTTTCATGAAAAAAATGCTAATATGAATTTGCTTTGTATGAATGTGAGAGTAAACAGTTCTCATTACTGCTATATATCTTTGTATAGTAATAATTGACAAAAATAGTGAAAAACTTACCTCAGATGAAGAAGATCTCGCGCAAGTAGTAAAATATTATGGGCGTGTTGTTCAGCGTGACAAAAATGACGTATTATTGATGTGCGCATGCGCAGTAAGCCTTGGTAGGACAATCTGACGGGTAGGATGGAATGTCAGAACACCGGCGGTATGATAGAATTGACGTCATTACGTGATGACGTAAAAGAACTGGTGAAACGGTTTTTTGAACCGGTTCATTAAAACGAACTGTCCGAAAGAACCGGTTCGCGGAAAAGAACCGGACTTCCCATCACTAGTTAACATGGGAGCCGAAATAAAAACGGACATGCCACACAGCCAGTGTGTCTCCGGCCAGCGCGCGCGGCGCCGCATCCGAGGATAAACGACTTCAAGCCGAATCAGCCCGAGCTCGAACGTCTCACACAATCATAGTAAAAAAACGGGATATTTTACGGGAAGATACTAAAACGGGAAGACAGCGGGAAAAGAGCAAAAATACGTGAGAAACCCGGAAAAAACGGGAGGGTTGACAGCTATGCTCAAACGTGAAACTTACACTTAAACTGAAACTTACCATCACGACCTATTGGTTTTCATTAAACCGAGAAAAATGGAATTTTGTTTTATTTACGATCACTGAGAAATGGTTTATTATTTAAAATGCAAAAAACAAAAAAAACAAAAAAAAAAACCCATTATTTTCAAGGTGAAAAGCATTCATTTGCCTGGATCCACGCCGAAGAAAACGTCTAAATGTCAAATTTTTAATGAAGCAGCCTAAATAGTCCACTTTGGAAAATGTGTAGATGTCAGGTTTTCATTAAACCGAATGTTTTATTTACGATCACTGAGAAATGTTCTATTATTTAAAATGCAAAAAAAAAAAAAACATTTATTATTTTCAAGGTGAAAAGGATTCTTTTGCCTGGATCCACGCCGAAGAACACGTCTAAATGTCACGTTTTTAATGAAGCAGCCTAATGAGTAAAATGTCTATTTTTTTGGGCGTCCCCCAGCTCCACGTTTAAGCAAAAGGTACGCTAAAACAACGTATTACATCGACGTTAAACCACGTTAACGGTGTTAACCATAACCTTTTAAATACTCTACCTAGTTCCGTTGCGGGAAGAAACTCCTGTAACTTCAGTGCCCAACCCGTATCACGACAAGACGTGAAATAATCATGTTGGTCCACTTTGGAAAATGTGTAGATGTCACGGTTTAGTTCAAACTATATTTTTTCAAACTATATCAAATTATATTTCTATATTTATTTTTCCAACAAATAAAACCAAACCCGCAACAAAACCCCATCCAATTCACCCTTGAACTCAACAGATTCAGTGGCTCAGTTGATAAAGCGTTGGGCTTTAATCAAGAAGACCTGAGTTCAATTCCCATTCTTGCTTACGTTCAATTGTTGTAATTATATCAAACAAAGTGGCCAAAACAACATTTCTTCAACCTGGGGTGTATTCCAGAAAGCAAGGTTAACTTACCGTCAGATAAACCTTGAACTCTTGGTTGATTAACCCCAAACTTGCTTACTCTGGGTATGTCGGTTCCAAAACACCTGTGAGGAGTTAGTTTAATCAACCTCCTATTGGTAACCCAGAGTTAATGCGCGTGCACGGCGAGTTCATAAAGACATTTTCAATGGATCGCAGATTTCAGGAGTCACCATGGAAACCAAGGCACAAAAAACTGAGCTACATACTTCGGTGAAACTGAGTTGGAGGTTTTAATGCTTGCTTATGAAGACTACAAGCCCATTATAACAAAAAAAAAAAAAAAAAAAAAAAAAAAAAAAAAAACAATATTGCTGCATCAGCAAAAGAAAGAGAGTTGGCTTGGCAAAAAATAACGGACAGAGTAAATGGATGAGTTTTATAAATTTTATTTTAAAAAAAAATTATAAATGGGATATTTCCCCCTGTCATTAGGCAAAAATTATCTGGGGCATTTAAAAATAGACAAGTAGCCTATTTACTTGTTGGCCTCCATACATTTCTTAATATTACAGTAGTAATGCACATAATTGGCTAGTTATATGTTAGGTTCTTATAAGGTGAAACGTTAATCCTTCTGGAACCAGAAGAAGTGTGAACCAAGTCAAAATGAAACAAAAACATTCCCCAGCAAGGTAATATTTTCTAAACTTACTAAACTAGTTACTGATGCCATGTAATTTAGTATCTAATGTAATTTAGTTTTCTAATAGAAAGAAGGCTGAGGCCTGTAAAACAGGTGTGGTCCCCCTCCACCTCCCCTCACCCCAGGGGAGGTGGAGGTGCCAGGGGGTACCAGGGGGCAGTTCATTAGGCTTATTATTGCCTAATTTTGATTTATTGACGATCACTGAGAAATGGTCTATTATTTAAAATGCAAAAAACATTTATTATTTTCAAGGTTTCAAGGGCTAGAGTCTCCATTTTTGCACTCAGGTCTAAGTCTCATGGCCCTCTATCAGAATTTGGGAAGATTGGAGAAACTTAATTTTTCGCCCAAAAAAAAAAAAAACGTAAGGGGTACCACTGTCGTTTTTTTTTCTGGCCTAATTTTTGAGTTTCGATATCTCGGCTCTGGAAGGGGCTAGAGCCTCCATTTTTGCACTCAGGTCTAAGTCTCATGGCCCTCTATCAGAATCCAGAGTTTTTGGGAAGATTGGAGAAACTTAATTTTTCGCCCCAAAAAAAAAAACGTAAGGGGTACCACTGTCGTTTTTTTTTCGGGCCTAATTTTTGAGTTTCGATATCTCAGCTCTGGAAGGGGCTAGAGCCTCCATTTTTGCACTCAGGTCTAAGTCTCATGGCCCTCTATCAGAATCCAGAGTTTTGGGAAGATTGGAGAAACTTAATTTTTCGCCCAAAAAAAAAAAAACGTAAGGGGTACCACTGTCGTTTTTTTTTCGGGCCTAATTTTTGAGTTTCAATATCTCAGCTCTGGTAGGGGCTAGAGCCTCCATTTTTGCACTCAGGTCTAAGTCTCATGGCCCTCTATCAGAATTTGGGAAGATTGGAGAAACTTAATTTTTCGCCCAAAAAAAAAAAACGTAAGGGCTACCACTGTCGTTTTTTTTTCGGGCCTAATTTTTGAGTTTCAATATCTCAGCTCTGGAAGGGGCTAGAGCCTCCATTTTTGCACTCAGGTCTAAGTCTCATGGCCCTCTATCAGAATTTGGGAAGATTGGAGAAACTTAATTTTTCGCCCAAAAAAAAAACGTAAGGGGTACCACTGTCGTTTTTTTTTCGGGCCGAATTTTTGAGTTTCGATATCTCAGCTCTGGAAGGGGCTAGAGCCTCCATTTTTGCACTCAGGTCTAAGTCTCATGGCCCTCTATCAGAATTTGGGAAGATTGGAGAAACTTAATTTTTCACCCAAAAAAAAAAAACGTAAGGGGTACCACTGTCGTTTTTTTTTCGGGCCGAATTTTTGAGTTTCGATATCTCAGCTCTGGAAGGGGCTAGAGCCTCCATTTTTGCACTCAGGTCTAAGTCTCATGGCCCTCTATCAGAATTTGGGAAGATTGGAGAAACTTAATTTTTCGCCCAAAAAAAAAAACGTAAGGGGTACCACTGTCGTTTTTTTTTCGGGCCGAATTTTTGAGTTTCGATATCTCAGCTCTGGAAGGGGCTAGAGCCTCCATTTTTGCACTCAGGTCTAAGTCTCATGGCCCTCTATCAGAATCCAGAGTTTTGGGAAGATTGGAGAAACTTAATTTTTCGCCCAAAAAAAAAAAACGTAAGGGGTACCACTGTCGTTTTTTTTTTTCGGGCCTAATTTTTGAGTTTCGATATCTCAGCTCTGGAAGGAACAAGAGCCTCCATTTTTGCACTCAGGTCTAAGTCTCATGGCCCTCTATCAGAATTTGGGAAGATTGGAGAAACTTAATTTTTCGCCCAAAAAAAAAACGTAAGGGGTACCACTGTCGTTTTTTTTTTCGGGCCTAATTTTTGAGTTTCGATATCTCGGCTCTGGAAGGGGCTAGAGCCTCCATTTTTGCACTCAGGTCTAAGTCTCATGGCCCTCTATCAGAATCCAGAGTTTTGGGAAGATTTGAGAAACTTAATTTTTCGCCCAAAAAAAAAAAAACCGTAAGGGGTACCACTGTCGGTTTTTTTTTCGGGCCTAATTTTTGAGTTTCGATATCTCAGCTCTGGAAGGGGCTAGAGCCTCCATTTTTGCACTCAGGTCTAAGTCTCATGGCCCTCTATCAGAATCCAGAGTTTTGGGAAGATTGGAGAAACTTAATTTTTCGCCCAAAAAAAAAAAAACCGTAGGGGGTACCACTGTCGTTTTTTTTTCGGGCCTAATTTTTGAGTTTCGATATCTCAGCTCTGGAAGGGGCTAGAGCCTCCATTTTTGCACTCAGGTCTAAGTCTCATGGCCCTCTATCAGAATTTGGGAAGATTGGAGAAACTTAATTTTTCGCCCAAAAAAAAAAACGTAAGGGGTACCACTGTCGGTTTTTTTTTCGGGCCTAATTTTTGAGTTTCAATATCTCAGCTCTGGTAGGGGCTAGAGCCTCCATTTTTGCACTCAGGTCTAAGTCTCATGGCCCTCTATCAGAATTTGGGAAGATTGGAGAAACTTAATTTTTCGCCCAAAAAAAAAAACGTAAGGGTTACCACTGTCATTTTTGTTAGGGCCGAATTTTTGAGTTTCGATATCTCAGCTCTGGAAGGGGCTAGAGCCTCCATTTTTGCACTCAGGTCTAAGTCTCATGGCCCTCTATCAGAATTTGGGAAGATTGGAGAAACTTAATTTTTCGCCCAAAAAAAAAAAAACGTAAGGGGTACCACTGTCGTTTTTTTTTCGGGCCTAATTTTTGAGTTTCAATATCTCAGCTCTGGAAGGGGCTAGAGCCTCCATTTTTGCACTCAGGTCTAAGTCTCATGGCCCTCTATCAGAATTTGGGAAGATTGGAGAAACTTAATTTTTCGCCCAAAAAAAAAAAAACGTAAGGGGTACCACTGTCGTTTTTTTTTCGGGCCGAATTTTTGAGTTTCGATATCTCAGCTCTGGAAGGGGCTAGAGCCTCCATTTTTGCACTCAGGTCTAAGTCTCATGGCCCTCTATCAGAATCCAGAGTTTTGGGAAGATTGGAGAAACTTAATTTTTCGCCCAAAAAAAAAAAAACGTAAGGGGTACCACTGTCGTTTTTTTTTCGGGCCTAATTTTTGAGTTTCAATATCTCAGCTCTGGTAGGGGCTAGAGCCTCCATTTTTGCACTCAGGTCTAAGTCTCATGGCCCTCTATCAGAATTTGGGAAGATTGGAGAAACTTAATTTTTCGCCCAAAAAAAAAAAAACCGTAGGGGGTACCACTATCGTTTTTTTTTCGGGCCTAATTTTTGAGTTTCGATATCTCAGCTCTGGAAGGGGCTAGAGCCTCCATTTTTGCACTCAGGTCTAAGTCTCATGGCCCTCTATCAGAATTTGGGAAGATTGGAGAAACTTAATTTTTCGCCCAAAAAAAAAAACGTAAGGGGTACCACTGTCGTTTTTTTTTTCGGGCCTAATTTTTGAGTTTCAATATCTCAGCTCTGGTAGGGGCTAGAGCCTCCATTTTTGCACTCAGGTCTAAGTCTCATGGCCCTCTATCAGAATTTGGGAAGATTGGAGAAACTTAATTTTTCGCCCAAAAAAAAAAACGTAAGGGGTACCACTGTCGTTTTTTTTTCGGGCCGAATTTTTGAGTTTCGATATCTCAGCTCTGGAAGGGGCTAGAGCCTCCATTTTTGCACTCAGGTCTAAGTCTCATGGCCCTCTATCAGAATTTGGGAAGATTGGAGAAACTTAATTTTTCGCCCAAAAAAAAAAACCGTAAGGGGTACCACTGTCGTTTTTTTTTCGGGCCTAATTTTTGAGTTTCGATATCTCAGCTCTGGAAGGGGCTAGAGCCTCCATTTTTGCACTCAGGTCTAAGTCTCATGGCCCTCTATCAGAATCCAGAGTTTTGGGAAGATTGGAGAAACTTAATTTTTCGCCCAAAAAAAAAAAAACGTAAGGGGTACCACTGTCGTTTTTTTTTTCGGGCCTAATTTTTGAGTTTCAATATCTCAGCTCTGGTAGGGGCTAGAGTCTCCATTTTTGCACTCAGGTCTAAGTCTCATGGCCCTCTATCAGAATTTGGGAAGATTGGAGAAACTTAATTTTTCGCCCAAAAAAAAAAACGTAAGGGGTACCACTGTCGTTTTTCGATATCTCAGCTCTGGAAGGGGCTAGAGCCTCCATTTTTGCACTCAGGTCTAAGTCTCATGGCCCTCTATCAGAATTTGGGAAGATTGGAGAAACTTAATTTTTCGCCCAAAACAAAAAACGTAAGGGGTACCACTGTCGTTTTTTTTTTCGGGCCTAATTTTTGAGTTTCAATATCTCAGCTCTGGAAGGGGCTAGAGCCTCCATTTTTGCACTCAGGTCTAAGTCTCATGGCCCTCTATCAGAATTTGGGAAGATTGGAGAAACTTAATTTTTCGCCCCAAAAAAAACGTAAGGGTTACCACTGTCGTTTTTGTTCGGGCCGAATTTTTGAGTTTCGATATCTCAGCTCTGGAAGGGGCTAGAGCCTCCATTTTTGCACTCAGGTCTAAGTCTCATGGCCCTCTATCAGAGTTTGGGAAGATTGGAGAAACGTAATTTTTCGCCCAAAAAAAAAAAAACGTAAGGGGTACCACTGTCGTTTTTTTTTCGGGCCTAATTTTTGAGTTTCAATATCTCAGCTCTGGAAGGGGCTAGAGCCTCCATTTTTGCACTCAGGTCTAAGTCTCATGGCCCTCTATCAGAATTTGGGAAGATTGGAGAAACTTAATTTTTCGCCCAAAAAAAAAACGTAAGGGGTACCACTGTCGTTTTTTTTTCGGGCCGAATTTTTGAGTTTCGATATCTCAGCTCTGGAAGGGGCTAGAGCCTCCATTTTTGCACTCAGGTCTAAGTCTCATGGCCCTCTATCAGAATTTGGGAAGATTGGAGAAACTTAATTTTTCGCCCAAAAAAAAAAAAACGTAAGGGGTACCACTGTCATTTTTTTTTCGGGCCGAATTTTTGAGTTTCGATATCTCAGCTCTGGAAGGGGCTAGAGCCTCCATTTTTGCACTCAGGTCTAAGTCTCATGGCCCTCTATCAGAATTTGGGAAGATTGGAGAAACTTAATTTTTCGCCCAAAAAAAAAACCGTAAGGGGTACCACTGTCGTTTTTTTTTCGGGCCGAATTTTTGAGTTTCGATATCTCAGCTCTGGAAGGGGCTAGAGCCTCCATTTTTGCACTCAGGTCTAAGTCTCATGGCCCTCTATCAGAATTTGGGAAGATTGGAGAAACTTAATTTTTCGCCCAAAAAAAAAAAACGTAAGGGGTACCACTGTCGTTTTTCGATATCTCAGCTCTGGAAGGGGCTAGAGCCTCCATTTTTGCACTCAGGTCTAAGTCTCATGGCCCTCTATCAGAATTTGGGAAGATTGGAGAAACTTAATTTTTCGCCCAAAACAAAAAACGTAAGGGGTACCACTGTCGTTTTTTTTTTCGGGCCTAATTTTTGAGTTTCAATATCTCAGCTCTGGAAGGGGCTAGAGCCTCCATTTTTGCACTCAGGTCTAAGTCTCATGGCCCTCTATCAGAATTTGGGAAGATTGGAGAAACTTAATTTTTCGCCCCAAAAAAAAACGTAAGGGTTACCACTGTCGTTTTTTTTTTCGGGCCTAATTTTTGAGTTTCAATATCTCAGCTCTGGTAGGGGCTAGAGCCTCCATTTTTGCACTCAGGTCTAAGTCTCATGGCCCTCTATCAGAATTTGGGAAGATTGGAGAAACTTAATTTTTCGCCCAAAAAAAAAAACGTAAGGGTTACCACTGTCGTTTTTGTTCGGGCCGAATTTTTGAGTTTCGATATCTCAGCTCTGGAAGGGGCTAGAGCCTCCATTTTTGCACTCAGGTCTAAGTCTCACGGCCCTCTATCAGAATTTGGGAAGATTGGAGAAACTTAATTTTTCGCCCAAAAAAAAAAAAACGTAAGGGGTACCACTGTCGTTTTTTTTTCGGGCCTAATTTTTGAGTTTCAATATCTCAGCTCTGGAAGGGGCTAGAGCCTCCATTTTTGCACTCAGGTCTAAGTCTCATGGCCCTCTATCAGAATTTGGGAAGATTGGAGAAACTTAATTTTTCGCCCAAAAAAAAAACGTAAGGGGTACCACTGTCGTTTTTTTTTCGGGCCGAATTTTTGAGTTTCGATATCTCAGCTCTGGAAGGGGCTAGAGTCTCCATTTTTGCACTCAGGTCTAAGTCTCATGGCCCTCTATCAGAATTTGGGAAGATTGGAGAAACTTAATTTTTCACCCAAAAAAAAAAAACGTAAGGGGTACCACTGTCGTTTTTTTTTCGGGCCGAATTTTTGAGTTTCGATATCTCAGCTCTGGAAGGGGCTAGAGCCTCCATTTTTGCACTCAGGTCTAAGTCTCATGGCCCTCTATCAGAATTTAGGAAGATTGGAGAAACTTAATTTTTCGCCCAAAAAAAAAAACGTAAGGGGTACCACTGTCGTTTTTTTTTCGGGCCGAATTTTTGAGTTTCGATATCTCAGCTCTGGAAGGGGCTAGAGCCTCCATTTTTGCACTCAGGTCTAAGTCTCATGGCCCTCTATCAGAATTTGGGAAGATTGGAGAAACTTAATTTTTCGCCCAAAAAAAAAAACCGTAAGGGGTACCACTGTCGTTTTTTTTTCGGGCCTAATTTTTGAGTTTCGATATCTCAGCTCTGGAAGGGGCTAGAGCCTCCATTTTTGCACTCAGGTCTAAGTCTCATGGCCCTCTATCAGAATCCAGAGTTTTGGGAAGATTGGAGAAACTTAATTTTTCGCCCAAAAAAAAAAAAACGTAAGGGGTACCACTGTCGTTTTTTTTTTCGGGCCTAATTTTTGAGTTTCAATATCTCAGCTCTGGTAGGGGCTAGAGCCTCCATTTTTGCACTCAGGTCTAAGTCTCATGGCCCTCTATCAGAATTTGGGAAGATTGGAGAAACTTAATTTTTCGCCCAAAAAAAAAAACGTAAGGGGTACCACTGTCGTTTTTCGATATCTCAGCTCTGGAAGGGGCTAGAGCCTCCATTTTTGCACTCAGGTCTAAGTCTCATGGCCCTCTATCAGAATTTGGGAAGATTGGAGAAACTTAATTTTTCGCCCAAAACAAAAAACGTAAGGGGTACCACTGTCGTTTTTTTTTTCGGGCCTAATTTTTGAGTTTCAATATCTCAGCTCTGGAAGGGGCTAGAGCCTCCATTTTTGCACTCAGGTCTAAGTCTCATGGCCCTCTATCAGAATTTGGGAAGATTGGAGAAACTTAATTTTTCGCCCCAAAAAAAACGTAAGGGTTACCACTGTCGTTTTTGTTCGGGCCGAATTTTTGAGTTTCGATATCTCAGCTCTGGAAGGGGCTAGAGCCTCCATTTTTGCACTCAGGTCTAAGTCTCATGGCCCTCTATCAGAGTTTGGGAAGATTGGAGAAACGTAATTTTTCGCCCAAAAAAAAAAAAACGTAAGGGGTACCACTGTCGTTTTTTTTTCGGGCCTAATTTTTGAGTTTCAATATCTCAGCTCTGGAAGGGGCTAGAGCCTCCATTTTTGCACTCAGGTCTAAGTCTCATGGCCCTCTATCAGAATTTGGGAAGATTGGAGAAACTTAATTTTTCGCCCAAAAAAAAAACGTAAGGGGTACCACTGTCGTTTTTTTTTCGGGCCGAATTTTTGAGTTTCGATATCTCAGCTCTGGAAGGGGCTAGAGTCTCCATTTTTGCACTCAGGTCTAAGTCTCATGGCCCTCTATCAGAATTTGGGAAGATTGGAGAAACTTAATTTTTCACCCAAAAAAAAAAAACGTAAGGGGTACCACTGTCGTTTTTTTTTCGGGCCGAATTTTTGAGTTTCGATATCTCAGCTCTGGAAGGGGCTAGAGCCTCCATTTTTGCACTCAGGTCTAAGTCTCATGGCCCTCTATCAGAATTTAGGAAGATTGGAGAAACTTAATTTTTCGCCCAAAAAAAAAAACGTAAGGGGTACCACTGTCGTTTTTCGATATCTCAGCTCTGGAAGGGGCTAGAGCCTCCATTTTTGCACTCAGGTCTAAGTCTCATGGCCCTCTATCAGAATTTGGGAAGATTGGAGAAACTTAATTTTTCGCCCAAAACAAAAAACGTAAGGGGTACCACTGTCGTTTTTTTTTTCGGGCCTAATTTTTGAGTTTCAATATCTCAGCTCTGGAAGGGGCTAGAGCCTCCATTTTTGCACTCAGGTCTAAGTCTCATGGCCCTCTATCAGAATTTGGGAAGATTGGAGAAACTTAATTTTTCGCCCCAAAAAAAACGTAAGGGTTACCACTGTCGTTTTTGTTCGGGCCGAATTTTTGAGTTTCGATATCTCAGCTCTGGAAGGGGCTAGAGCCTCCATTTTTGCACTCAGGTCTAAGTCTCATGGCCCTCTATCAGAGTTTGGGAAGATTGGAGAAACGTAATTTTTCGCCCAAAAAAAAAAAAAACGTAAGGGGTACCACTGTCGTTTTTTTTTCGGGCCTAATTTTTGAGTTTCAATATCTCAGCTCTGGAAGGGGCTAGAGCCTCCATTTTTGCACTCAGGTCTAAGTCTCATGGCCCTCTATCAGAATTTGGGAAGATTGGAGAAACTTAATTTTTCGCCCAAAAAAAAAACGTAAGGGGTACCACTGTCGTTTTTTTTTCGGGCCGAATTTTTGAGTTTCGATATCTCAGCTCTGGAAGGGGCTAGAGTCTCCATTTTTGCACTCAGGTCTAAGTCTCATGGCCCTCTATCAGAATTTGGGAAGATTGGAGAAACTTAATTTTCCACCCAAAAAAAAAAAACGTAAGGGGTACCACTGTCGTTTTTTTTTCGGGCCGAATTTTTGAGTTTCGATATCTCAGCTCTGGAAGGGGCTAGAGCCTCCATTTTTGCACTCAGGTCTAAGTCTCATGGCCCTCTATCAGAATTTAGGAAGATTGGAGAAACTTAATTTTTCGCCCAAAAAAAAAAACGTAAGGGGTACCACTGTCGTTTTTTTTTCGGGCCGAATTTTTGAGTTTCGATATCTCAGCTCTGGAAGGGGCTAGAGCCTCCATTTTTGCACTCAGGTCTAAGTCTCATGGCCCTCTATCAGAATTTGGGAAGATTGGAGAAACTTAATTTTTCGCCCAAAAAAAAAAAACCGTAAGGGGTACCACTGTCGTTTTTTTTTCGGGCCTAATTTTTGAGTTTCGATATCTCAGCTCTGGAAGGGGCTAGAGCCTCCATTTTTGCACTCAGGTCTAAGTCTCATGGCCCTCTATCAGAATCCAGAGTTTTGGGAAGATTGGAGAAACTTAATTTTTCGCCCAAAAAAAAAAAAAACGTAAGGGGTACCACTGTCGTTTTTTTTTTCGGGCCTAATTTTTGAGTTTCAATATCTCAGCTCTGGTAGGGGCTAGAGCCTCCATTTTTGCACTCAGGTCTAAGTCTCATGGCCCTCTATCAGAATTTGGGAAGATTGGAGAAACTTAATTTTTCGCCCAAAAAAAAAAACGTAAGGGGTACCACTGTCGTTTTTCGATATCTCAGCTCTGGAAGGGGCTAGAGCCTCCATTTTTGCACTCAGGTCTAAGTCTCATGGCCCTCTATCAGAATTTGGGAAGATTGGAGAAACTTAATTTTTCGCCCAAAACAAAAAACGTAAGGGGTACCACTGTCGTTTTTTTTTCGGGCCTAATTTTTGAGTTTCAATATCTCAGCTCTGGAAGGGGCTAGAGCCTCCATTTTTGCACTCAGGTCTAAGTCTCATGGCCCTCTATCAGAATTTGGGAAGATTGGAGAAACTTAATTTTTCGCCCCAAAAAAAACGTAAGGGTTACCACTGTCGTTTTTGTTCGGGCCGAATTTTTGAGTTTCGATATCTCAGCTCTGGAAGGGGCTAGAGCCTCCATTTTTGCACTCAGGTCTAAGTCTCATGGCCCTCTATCAGAGTTTGGGAAGATTGGAGAAACGTAATTTTTCGCCCAAAAAAAAAAAAACGTAAGGGGTACCACTGTCGTTTTTTTTTCGGGCCTAATTTTTGAGTTTCAATATCTCAGCTCTGGAAGGGGCTAGAGCCTCCATTTTTGCACTCAGGTCTAAGTCTCATGGCCCTCTATCAGAATTTGGGAAGATTGGAGAAACTTAATTTTTCGCCCAAAAAAAAAAACGTAAGGGGTACCACTGTCGTTTTTTTTTCGGGCCGAATTTTTGAGTTTCGATATCTCAGCTCTGGAAGGGGCTAGAGCCTCCATTTTTGCACTCAGGTCTAAGTCTCATGGCCCTCTATCAGAATTTGGGAAGATTGGAGAAACTTAATTTTTCGCCCAAAAAAAAAAAAACGTAAGGGGTACCACTGTCGTTTTTTTTTCGGGCCGAATTTTTGAGTTTCGATATCTCAGCTCTGGAAGGGGCTAGAGCCTCCATTTTTGCACTCAGGTCTAAGTCTCATTGCCCTCTATCAGAATTTGGGAAGATTGGAGAAACTTAATTTTTCGCCCCCAAAAAAACCGTAAGGGGTACCACTGTCGTTTTTTTTTTCGGGCCGAATTTTTGAGTTTCGATATCTCAGCTCTGGAAGGGGTTAGAGCCTCCATTTTTGCACTCAGGTCTAAGTCTCATGGCCCTCTATCAGAATTTGGGAAGATTGGAGAAACGTAATTTTTCGCCCAAAAAAAAAACGTAAGGGGTACCACTGTCGTTTTTTTTTCGGGCCTAATTTTTGAGTTTCGATATCTCAGCTCTGGAAGGGGCTAGAGCCTCCATTTTTGCACTCAGGTCTAAGTCTCATGGCCCTCTATCAGAATCCAGAGTTTTGGGAAGATTGGAGAAACTTAATTTTTCGCCCAAAAAAAAAAACCGTAAGGGGTACCACTGTCGTTTTTTTTTCGGGCCTAATTTTTGAGTTTCGATATCTCAGCTCTGGAAGGGGCTAGAGCCTCCATTTTTGCACTCAGGTCTAAGTCTCATGGCCCTCTATCAGAATTTGGGAAGATTGGAGAAACTTAATTTTTCGCCCAAAAAAAAAACGTAAGGGGTACCACTGTCGTTTTTTTTTTCGGGCCGAATTTTTGAGTTTCGATATCTCAGCTCTGGAAGGGGCTAGAGCCTCCATTTTTGCACTCAGGTCTAAGTCTCATTGCCCTCTATCAGAATTTGGGAAGATTGGAGAAACTTAATTTTTCGCCCCAAAAAAAACCGTAAGGGGTACCACTGTCGTTTTTTTTTTCGGGCCGAATTTTTGAGTTTCGATATCTCAGCTCTGGAAGGGGTTAGAGCCTCCATTTTTGCACTCAGGTCTAAGTCTCATGGCCCTCTATCAGAATTTGGGAAGATTGGAGAAACGTAATTTTTCGCCCAAAAAAAAAACGTAAGGGGTACCACTGTCGTTTTTTTTTCGGGCCTAATTTTTGAGTTTCGATATCTCAGCTCTGGAAGGGGCTAGAGCCTCCATTTTTGCACTCAGGTCTAAGTCTCATGGCCCTCTATCAGAATCCAGAGTTTTGGGAAGATTGGAGAAACTTAATTTTTCGCCCAAAAAAAAAAAACCGTAAGGGGTACCACTGTCGTTTTTTTTTCGGGCCTAATTTTTGAGTTTCGATATCTCAGCTCTGGAAGGGGCTAGAGCCTCCATTTTTGCACTCAGGTCTAAGTCTCATGGCCCTCTATCAGAATTTGGGAAGATTGGAGAAACTTAATTTTTCGCCCAAAAAAAAAAACGTAAGGGGTACCACTGTCGTTTTTTTTTCGGGCCTAATTTTTGAGTTTCAATATCTCAGCTCTGGAAGGGGCTAGAGCCTCCATTTTTGCACTCAGGTCTAAGTCTCATGGCCCTCTATCAGAATCCAGAGTTTTGGGAAGATTGGAGAAACTTAATTTTTCGCCCAAAAAAAAAAAACCGTAAGGGGTACCACTGTCGGTTTTTTTTCGGGCCGAATTTTTGAGTTTCGATATCTCAGCTCTGGAAGGGGCTAGAGCCTCCATTTTTGCACTCAGGTCTAAGTCTCATGGCCCTCTATCAGAATTTGGGAAGATTGGAGAAACTTAATTTTTCGCCCAAAAAAAAAAAAACGTAAGGGGTACCACTGTCGTTTTTTTTTCGGGCCTAATTTTTGAGTTTCGATATCTCAGCTCTGGAAGGGGCTAGAGCCTCCATTTTTGCACTCAGGTCTAAGTCTCATGGCCCTCTATCAGAATTTGGGAAGATTGGAGAAACTTAATTTTTCGCCCAAAAAAAAAACGTAAGGGGTACCACTGTCGTTTTTTTTTCGGGCCGAATTTTTGAGTTTCGATATCTCAGCTCTGGAAGGGGCTAGAGCCTCCATTTTTGCACTCAGGTCTAAGTCTCATGGCCCTCTATCAGAATTTGGGAAGATTGGAGAAACTTAATTTTTCGCCCAAAAAAAAAAAAACGTAAGGGGTACCACTGTCGTTTTTTTTTCGGGCCGAATTTTTGAGTTTCGATATCTCAGCTCTGGAAGGGGCTAGAGCCTCCATTTTTGCACTCAGGTCTAAGTCTCATTGCCCTCTATCAGAATTTGGGAAGATTGGAGAAACTTAATTTTTCGCCCCAAAAAAAACCGTAAGGGGTACCACTGTCGTTTTTTTTTTCGGGCCGAATTTTTGAGTTTCGATATCTCAGCTCTGGAAGGGGTTAGAGCCTCCATTTTTGCACTCAGGTCTAAGTCTCATGGCCCTCTATCAGAATTTGGGAAGATTGGAGAAACGTAATTTTTCGCCCAAAAAAAAAACGTAAGGGGTACCACTGTCGTTTTTTTTTTCGGGCCTAATTTTTGAGTTTCGATATCTCAGCTCTGGAAGGGGCTAGAGCCTCCATTTTTGCACTCAGGTCTAAGTCTCATGGCCCTCTATCAGAATCCAGAGTTTTGGGAAGATTGGAGAAACTTAATTTTTCGCCCAAAAAAAAAAACCGTAAGGGGTACCACTGTCGTTTTTTTTTCGGGCCTAATTTTTGAGTTTCGATATCTCAGCTCTGGAAGGGGCTAGAGCCTCCATTTTTGCACTCAGGTCTAAAACTCATGGCCCTCTATCAGAATTTGGGAAGATTGGAGAAACTTAATTTTTCGCCCAAAAAAAAAACGTAAGGGGTACCACTGTCGTTTTTTTTTTCGGGCCGAATTTTTGAGTTTCGATATCTCAGCTCTGGAAGGGGCTAGAGCCTCCATTTTTGCACTCAGGTCTAAGTCTCATTGCCCTCTATCAGAATTTGGGAAGATTGGAGAAACTTAATTTTTCGCCCCAAAAAAAACCGTAAGGGGTACCACTGTCGTTTTTTTTTTCGGGCCGAATTTTTGAGTTTCGATATCTCAGCTCTGGAAGGGGTTAGAGCCTCCATTTTTGCACTCAGGTCTAAGTCTCATGGCCCTCTATCAGAATTTGGGAAGATTGGAGAAACGTAATTTTTCGCCCAAAAAAAAAACGTAAGGGGTACCACTGTCGTTTTTTTTTCGGGCCTAATTTTTGAGTTTCGATATCTCAGCTCTGGAAGGGGCTAGAGCCTCCATTTTTGCACTCAGGTCTAAGTCTCATGGCCCTCTATCAGAATTTGGGAAGATTGGAGAAACTTAATTTTTCGCCCAAAAAAAAAAAAACGTAAGGGGTACCACTGTCGTTTTTTTTTCGGGCCGAATTTTTGAGTTTCGATATCTCAGCTCTGGAAGGGGCTAGAGCCTCCATTTTTGCACTCAGGTCTAAGTCTCATTGCCCTCTATCAGAATTTGGGAAGATTGGAGAAACTTAATTTTTCGCCCCAAAAAAAACCGTAAGGGGTACCACTGTCGTTTTTTTTTTCGGGCCGAATTTTTGAGTTTCGATATCTCAGCTCTGGAAGGGGTTAGAGCCTCCATTTTTGCACTCAGGTCTAAGTCTCATGGCCCTCTATCAGAATTTGGGAAGATTGGAGAAACGTAATTTTTCGCCCAAAAAAAAAACGTAAGGGGTACCACTGTCGTTTTTTTTTCGGGCCTAATTTTTGAGTTTCGATATCTCAGCTCTGGAAGGGGCTAGAGCCTCCATTTTTGCACTCAGGTCTAAGTCTCATGGCCCTCTATCAGAATCCAGAGTTTTGGGAAGATTGGAGAAACTTAATTTTTCGCCCAAAAAAAAAAACGTAAGGGGTACCACTGTCGTTTTTTTTTCGGGCCTAATTTTTGAGTTTCGATATCTCAGCTCTGGAAGGGGCTAGAGCCTCCATTTTTGCACTCAGGTCTAAGTCTCATGGCCCTCTATCAGAATTTGGGAAGATTGGAGAAACTTAATTTTTCGCCCAAAAAAAAAAAACGTAAGGGGTACCACTGTCGTTTTTTTTCGGGCCGAATTTTTGAGTTTCGATATCTCAGCTCTGGAAGGGGCTAGAGCCTCCATTTTTGCACTCAGGTCTAAGTCTCATGGCCCTCTATCAGAATTTGGGAAGATTGGAGAAACTTAATTTTTCGCCCAAAAAAAAAAAACGTAAGGGGTACCACTGTCGTTTTTTTTCGGGCCGAATTTTTGAGTTTCGATATCTCAGCTCTGGAAGGGGCTAGAGCCTCCATTTTTGCACTCAGGTCTAAGTCTCATGGCCCTCTATCAGAATTTGGGAAGATTGGAGAAACTTAATTTTTCACCCAAAAAAAAAAAAACGTAAGGGGTACCACTATCGTTTTTTTTTCGGGCCGAATTTTTGAGTTTCGATATCTCAGTTCTGGAAGGGGCTAGAGCCTCCATTTTTGCACTCAGGTCTAAGTCTCATGGCCCTCTATCAGAATTTGGGAAGATTGGAGAAACTTAATTTTTCGCCCAAAAAAAAAACGTAAGGGGTACCACTGTCGTTTTTTTTTCGGGCCGAATTTTTGAGTTTCGATATCTCAGCTCTGGAAGGGGCTAGAGCCTCCATTTTTGCACTCAGGTCTAAGTCTCATGGCCCTCTATCAGAATTTGGGAAGATTGGAGAAACTTAATTTTTCGCTCAAAAAAAAAAACGTAAGGGGTACCACTGTCGTTTTTTTTTTCGGGCCTAGTTTTTGAGTTTCGATATCTCAGCTCTGGAAGGGGCTAGAGCCTCCATTTTTGCACTCAGGTCTAAGTCTCATGGCCCTCTATCAGAATCCAGAGTTTTGGGAAGATTGGAGAAACTTAATTTTTCGCCCAAAAAAAAAACGTAAGGGGTACCACTGTCGTTTTTTTTTTCGGGCCGAATTTTTGAGTTTCGATATCTCAGCTCTGGAAGGGGCTAGAGCCTCCATTTTTGCACTCAGGTCTAAGTCTCATGGCCCTCTATCAGAATTTAGGAAGATTGGAGAAACTTAATTTTTCACCCAAAAAAAAAAACGTAAGGGGTACCACTGTCGTTTTTTTTTCGGGCCTAGTTTTTGAGTTTCGATATCTCAGCTCTGGAAGGGGCTAGAGCCTCCATTTTTGCACTCAGGTCTAAGTCTCATGGCCCTCTATCAGAATCCAGAGTTTTGGGAAGATTGGAGAAACTTAATTTTTCGCCCAAAAAAAAAAACCGTAAGGGGTACCACTGTCGTTTTTTTTTCGGGCCTAATTTTTGAGTTTCGATATCTCAGCTCTGGAAGGGGCTAGAGCCTCCATTTTTACACTCAGGTCTAAGTCTCATGGCCCTCTATCAGAATTTGGGAAGATTGGAGAAACTTAATTTTTCGCCCAAAAAAAAAAAAAACGTAAGGGGTACCACTGTCGTTTTTTTTTTCGGGCCTAATTTTTGAGTTTCAATATCTCAGCTCTGGAAGGGGCTAGAGCCTCAATTTTTGCACTCAGGTCTAAGTCTCATGGCCCTCTATCAGAGTTTGGGAAGATTGGAGAAACTTAATTTTTCGCCCAAAAAAAAAACGTAAGGGGTACCACTGTCGTTTTTTTTTCGGGCCGAATTTTTGAGTTTCGATATCTCAGCTCTGGAAGGGGCTAGAGCCTCCATTTTTGCACTCAGGTCTAAGTCTCATGGCCCTCTATCAGAATTTGGGAAGATTGGAGAAACTTAATTTTTCGCCCAAAAAAAAAACGTAAGGGGTACCACTGTCGTTTTTTTTTCGGGCCGAATTTTTGAGTTTCGATATCTCAGCTCTGGAAGGGGCTAGAGCCTCCATTTTTGCACTCAGGTCTAAGTCTCATGGCCCTCTATCAGAATTTGGGAAGATTGGAGAAACTTAATTTTTCGCTCAAAAAAAAAAACGTAAGGGGTACCACTGTCGTTTTTTTTTTTCGGGCCTAGTTTTTGAGTTTCGATATCTCAGCTCTGGAAGGGGCTAGAGCCTCCATTTTTGCACTCAGGTCTAAGTCTCATGGCCCTCTATCAGAATCCAGAGTTTTGGGAAGATTGGAGAAACATAATTTTTCGCCCCAAAAAAAAAAAAACGTAAGGGGTACCACTGTCGTTTTTTTTTCGGGCCTAATTTTTGAGTTTCGATATCTCAGCTCTGGAAGGGGCTAGAGCCTCCATTTTTGCACTCAGGTCTAAGTCTCATGGCCCTCTATCAGAGTTTGGGAAGATTGGAGAAACTTAATTTTTCGCCCAAAAAAAAAAAAACCGTAAGGGGTACCACTGTCGTTTTTTTTTCGGGCCGAATTTTTGAGTTTCGATATCTCAGCTCTGGAAGGGGCTAGAGCCTCCATTTTTGCACTCAGGTCTAAGTCTCATGGCCCTCTATCAGAATTTGGGAAGATTGGAGAAACTTAATTTTTCGCCCAAAAAAAAAAACGTAAGGGGTACCACTGTCGTTTTTTTTCGGGCCGAATTTTTGAGTTTCGATATCTCAGCTCTGGAAGGGGCTAGAGCCTCCATTTTTGCACTCAGGTCTAAGTCTCATGGCCCTCTATCAGAATTTGGGAAGATTGGAGAAACTTAATTTTTCACCCAAAAAAAAAAAACGTAAGGGGTACCACTGTCGTTTTTTTCGGGCCGAATTTTTGAGTTTCGATATCTCAGTTCTGGAAGGGGCTAGAGCCTCCATTTTTGCACTCAGGTCTAAGTCTCATGGCCCTCTATCAGAATTTGGGAAGATTGGAGAAACTTAATTTTTCGCCCAAAAAAAAAACGTAAGGGGTACCACTGTCGTTTTTTTTTTCGGGCCGAATTTTTGAGTTTCGATATCTCAGCTCTGGAAGGGGCTAGAGCCTCCATTTTTGCACTCAGGTCTAAGTCTCATGGCCCTCTATCAGAATTTAGGAAGATTGGAGAAACTTAATTTTTCACCCAAAAAAAAAAACGTAAGGGGTACCACTGTCGTTTTTTTTTCGGGCCTAGTTTTTGAGTTTCGATATCTCAGCTCTGGAAGGGGCTAGAGCCTCCATTTTTGCACTCAGGTCTAAGTCTCATGGCCCTCTATCAGAATCCAGAGTTTTGGGAAGATTGGAGAAACTTAATTTTTCGCCCAAAAAAAAAAACCGTAAGGGGTACCACTGTCGTTTTTTTTTCGGGCCTAATTTTTGAGTTTCGATATCTCAGCTCTGGAAGGGGCTAGAGCCTCCATTTTTACACTCAGGTCTAAGTCTCATGGCCCTCTATCAGAATTTGGGAAGATTGGAGAAACTTAATTTTTCGCCCAAAAAAAAAAAAAACGTAAGGGGTACCACTGTCGTTTTTTTTTTTCGGGCCTAATTTTTGAGTTTCAATATCTCAGCTCTGGAAGGGGCTAGAGCCTCAATTTTTGCACTCAGGTCTAAGTCTCATGGCCCTCTATCAGAGTTTGGGAAGATTGGAGAAACTTAATTTTTCGCCCAAAAAAAAAACGTAAGGGGTACCACTGTCGTTTTTTTTTCGGGCCGAATTTTTGAGTTTCGATATCTCAGCTCTGGAAGGGGCTAGAGCCTCCATTTTTGCACTCAGGTCTAAGTCTCATGGCCCTCTATCAGAATTTGGGAAGATTGGAGAAACTTAATTTTTCGCCCAAAAAAAAAACGTAAGGGGTACCACTGTCGTTTTTTTTTCGGGCCGAATTTTTGAGTTTCGATATCTCAGCTCTGGAAGGGGTTAGAGTCTCCATTTTTGCACTCAGGTCTAAGTCTCATGGCCCTCTATCAGAATTTGGGAAGATTGGAGAAACTTAATTTTTCGCCCAAAAAAAAAACGTAAGGGGTACCACTGTCGTTTTTTTTTTCGGGCCTAATTTTTGAGTTTCGATATCTCAGCTCTGGAAGGGGCTAGAGCCTCCATTTTTGCACTCAGGTCTAAGTCTCATGGCCCTCTATCAGAATCCAGAGTTTTGGGAAGATTGGAGAAACTTAATTTTTCGCCCAAAAAAAAAACCGTAAGGGGTACCACTGTCGTTTTTTTTTCGGGCCGAATTTTTGAGTTTCGATATCTCAGCTCTGGAAGGGGCTAGAGCCTCCATTTTTGCACTCAGGTCTAAGTCTCATGGCCCTCTATCAGAATTTGGGAAGATTGGAGAAACTTAATTTTTCGCCCAAAAAAAAAAACCGTAAGGGGTACCACTGTCGTTTTTTTTTCGGGCCTAATTTTTGAGTTTCAATATCTCAGCTCTGGAAGGGGCTAGAGCCTCCATTTTTGCACTCAGGTCTAAGTCTCATGGCCCTCTATCAGAATCCAGAGTTTTGGGAAGATTGGAGAAACTTAATTTTTCGCCCAAAAAAAAAAACCGTAAGGGGTACCACTGTCGGTTTTTTTTCGGGCCGAATTTTTGAGTTTCGATATCTCAGCTCTGGAAGGGGCTAGAGCCTCCATTTTTGCACTCAGGTCTAAGTCTCATGGCCCTCTATCAGAATTTGGGAAGATTGGAGAAACTTTATTTTTCGCCCCAAAAAAAAAAACGTAAGGGGTACCACTGTCGTTTTTTTTTTTCGGGCCGAATTTTTGAGTTTCGATATCTCAGCTCTGGAAGGGGCTAGAGCCTCCATTTTTGCACTCAGGTCTAAGTCTCATGGCCCTCTATCAGAATCCAGAGTTTTGGGAAGATTGGAGAAACTTAATTTTTCGCCCAAAAAAAAAAAACCGTAAGGGGTACCACTGTCGTTTTTTTTTTTCGGGCCGAATTTTTGAGTTTCGATATCTCAGCTCTGGAAGGGGCTAGAGCCTCCATTTTTGCACTCAGGTCTAAGTCTCATGGCCCTCTATCAGAATTTGGGAAGATTGGAGAAACTTAATTTTTCGCCCAAAAAAAAAAAAACGTAAGGGGTACCACTGTCGTTTTTTTTTTTTCGGGCCGAATTTTTGAGTTTCGATATCTCAGCTCTGGAAGGGGCTAGAGCCTCAATTTTTGCACTCAGGTCTAAGTCTCATGGCCCTCTATCAGAATTTGGGAAGATTGGAGAAACTTAATTTTTCGCCCAAAAAAAAAACGTAAGGGGTACCACTGTCGTTTTTTTTTCGGGCCGAATTTTTGAGTTTCGATATCTCAGCTCTGGAAGGGGCTAGAGCCTCCATTTTTGCACTCAGGTCTAAGTCTCATGGCCCTCTATCAGAATTTAGGAAGATTGGAGAAACTTAATTTTTCACCCCAAAAAAAAAAAACGTAAGGGGTACCACTGTGTTGTTTTTTTTTTCGGGCCGAATTTTTGAGTTTCGATATCTCAGCTCTGGAAGGGGCTAGAGCTTCCATTTTTGCACTCAGGTCTAAGTCTCATGGCCCTCTATCAGTATCCAGAGTTTTGGGAAGATTGGAGAAACTTAATTTTTCACCCAAAAAAAAAACCGTAAGGGGTACCACTGTCGTTTTTTTTTTCGGGCCGAATTTTTGAGTTTCGATATTTCAGCTCTGGAAGGGGCTAGAGCCTCCATTTTTGCACTCAGGTCTAAGTCTCATGGCCCTCTATCAGAATTTGGAAAGATTGGAGAAACTTAATTTTTCGCCCAAAAAAAAACAACGTAAGGGGTACCACTGTCGTTTTTTTTCGGGCCGAATTTTTGAGTTTCGATATCTCAGCTCTGGAAGGGGCTAGAGCCTCCATTTTTGCACTCAGGTCTAAGTCTCATGGCCCTCTATCAGAATTTGGGAAGATTGGAGAAACTTAATTTTTCACCCAAAAAAAAAAAAACGTAAGGGGTACCACTGTCGTTTTTTTTTCGGGCCGAATTTTTGAGTTTCGATATCTCAGTTCTGGAAGGGGCTAGAGCCTCCATTTTTGCACTCAGGTCTAAGTCTCATGGCCCTCTATCAGAATTTGGGAAGATTGGAGAAACTTAATTTTTCGCCCAAAAAAAAAAACGTAAGGGGTACCACTGTCGTTTTTTTTTCGGGCCGAATTTTTGAGTTTCGATATCTCAGCTCTGGAAGGGGCTAGAGCCTCCATTTTTGCACTCAGGTCTAAGTCTCATGGCCCTCTATCAGAATTTGGGAAGATTGGAGAAACTTAATTTTTCGCCCAAAAAAAAAAAAACGTAAGGGGTACCACTGTCGTTTTTTTTTCGGGCCTAGTTTTTGAGTTTCGATATCTCAGCTCTGGAAGGGGCTAGAGCCTCCATTTTTGCACTCAGGTCTAAGTCTCATGGCCCTCTATCAGAATTTGGGAAGATTGGAGAAACTTAATTTTTCGCCCAAAAAAAAAAAACCGTAAGGGGTACCACTGTCGTTTTTTTTCGGGCCTAATTTTTGAGTTTCGATATCTCAGCTCTGGAAGGGGCTAGAGCCTCCATTTTTGCACTCAGGTCTAAGTCTCATGGCCCTCTATCAGAATTTGGGAAGATTGGAGAAACTTAATTTTTCGCGCAAAAAAAAAAACGTAAGGGGTACCACTGTCGTTTTTTTTTTCGGGCCTAATTTTTGAGTTTCAATATCTCAGCTCTGGAAGGGGCTAGAGCCTCCATTTTTGCACTCAGGTCTAAGTCTCATGGCCCTCTATCAGAATTTTGGAAGATTGGAGAATCTTAATTTTTCGCCCAAAAAAAAAACGTAAGGGGTACCACTGTCGTTTTTTTTTTCGGGCCGAATTTTTGAGTTTCGATATCTCAGCTCTGGAAGGGGTTAGAGCCTCCATTTTTGCACTCAGGTCTAAGTCTCATGGCCCTCTATCAGAATTTGGGAAGATTGGAGAAACGTAATTTTTCGCCCAAAAAAAAAACGTAAGGGGTACCACTGTCATTTTTTTTTTCGGGCCGAATTTTTGAGTTTCGATATCTCAGCTCTGGAAGGGGCTAGAGCCTCCATTTTTGCACTCAGGTCTAAGTCTCATGGCCCTCTATCAGAATTTGGGAAGATTGGAGAAACTTAATTTTTCGCCCAAAAAAAAAAAAACGTAAGGGGTACCACTGTCGTTTTTTTTTTTTCGGGCCGAATTTTTGAGTTTCGATATCTCAGCTCTGGAAGGGGCTAGAGCCTCAATTTTTGCACTCAGGTCTAAGTCTCATGGCCCTCTATCAGAATTTGGGAAGATTGGAGAAACTTAATTTTTCGCCCAAAAAAAAAACGTAAGGGGTACCACTGTAGTTTTTTTTTCGGGCCGAATTTTTGAGTTTCGATATCTCAGCTCTGGAAGGGGCTAGAGCCTCCATTTTTGCACTCAGGTCTAAGTCTCATGGCCCTCTATCAGAATTTAGGAAGATTGGAGAAACTTAATTTTTCACCCAAAAAAAAAAACGTAAGGGGTACCACTGTGTTGTTGTTTTTTTCGGGCCGAATTTTTGAGTTTCGATATCTCAGCTCTGGAAGGGGCTAGAGCCTCCATTTTTGCACTCAGGTCTAAGTCTCATGGCCCTCTAAATAGCTTACCTGATCTATCTAAGCTGCTAAGTGAACCCAAACAAACAGATGAATTAGAGGAAATGACTAGCAGTTTAAGCACCATTCTTACTAGTACATTAGATATTGTTGCGCCAATTAGATTAAAAAAGGTTCGAGAGAAAATTAAAGCACCGTGGTACAACAGTGCTACGCATGCTATCAAGAGAGAAACTCGCAACTTAGAGCGTAAATGGAAACAAACTAATTTAGAGGTCTTTAGAATCGCGTGGAAAGACAGTATGTCACGTTATAAAAAGACACTAAAAACAGCCAGGGCTGAGCATCTCCGCAAACTAATCGAAAATAACCAAAATAATCCAAGGTTTTTATTTAACACCGTGGCTAGACTAACAAATAAACAGACATCACCAGAGCAAAATATACCTTTACAGTTTAGTAGTAATGATTTTATGAATTACTTCAATGCGAAAATAGAAAGCATCCGAAACAAAATTATAAATGTACAATCCGCTATGGTGTCTTATGATTCAGCTTCAATTATGGACCCTCTAGAACAACTAAACCGCTTTACAACGATAGGACAGGAGGAGCTAAATAAACTTATCATTGCATCTAAACCAACAACTTGTTTATTAGATCCAATACCCACTAAACTACTGAAAGAACTATTACCTGTAGTGGAAGAGCCTCTCCTCAATATTATTAACTCGTCTTTATCTTTAGGTCATGTCCCAAAAATATACAAGCTGGCTGTAATAAAACCGCTCATTAAGAAACCGCAATTAGATCCAAATAACTTGGCAAATTACAGACCCATTTCAAATCTTCCATTTATGTCCAAAATACTTGAAAAAGTAGTGTCCGCTCAATTGTGCTCTTTTTTGCAAGAAAATGATATCTATGAAAAATTCCAGTCAGGATTCAGACCGCATCATAGTACAGAAACTGCGCTAGTTAAAATTACAAATGATTTACTTTTAGCTTCTGACCAAGGCTGTATCTCAATACTAGTCCTACTTGATCTTAGCGCTGCGTTCGACACTATAGATCATATAATACTCTTGGATCGACTACAAAACTTCACCGGTGTCCAGGGACAGGCATTAAGCTGGTTTAGATCGTACTTATCGGACCGTTCTCATTTTGTCTGTTTAAATGGGAAAAAATCAAAGATAACGTCAGTAGACTATGGAGTACCGCAAGGATCAGTTTTAGGCCCTCTGCTATTCTCAATATATATGCTGCCACTTGGTAATATTATAAGAAAACATGGAATTAATTTCCACTGTTACGCTGACGACACTCAATTATATATTTCATCACGACCAGATGAAAACACTAACTCATCTAAAATGACAGAGTGTCTCAAAGATATAAAATGCTGGATGACGCGTAATTTCCTGCTATTAAATTCAGATAAAACGGAGGTATTACTTATTGGTCCAAAAAACTACTCACAAAACCTCTCACAATACAACTTTAATATAGACGGATGTCCTGTTACTTTATCCACAACAGTAAAAGACCTGGGTGTTATACTAGACCGCAACTTGTCGTTCGAAAATCATATTTCATATGTTACAAGAACAGCCTTTTTCCACCTTTTTCCACCTTAGAAACATTGCTAAGCTACGTAACATGCTATCTATTTCTGATGCAGAAAAATTAGTTCACGCATTCATGACCTCGAGACTAGATTACTGTAATGCTTTATTAGCTGGTTGTCCTGCATCCTCAATAAACAAGCTACAGTTAGTACAAAATGCAGCTGCTAGAGTTCTTACTAGGTCAAGAAAATATGATCATATAACACCGATTTTATCATCTCTACACTGGTTACCTATTAAGTTCCGCATCAACTACAAAATACTACTACTGACCTATAAAGCCCTAAATGGTTTAGCACCTATGTACTTAACGGACCTTCTTTCGCCCTACAATCCACCGCGTTCCTTAAGATCACTAAATTCAAGGCTTCTGGTCATTCCTAGGATATCGAAGTCCAGTAAAGGAGGGAGGGCGTTCTCGCATTTAGCTCCAAAACTCTGGAATGGCCTTCCCGATACGGTCCGAGCCTCTGACTCGCTGACACAGTTTAAAACTAGATTAAAGACGCTTCTCTTTAGTCAAGCATTCACATAATGCTTACCTTCTAGTCGTCTGTTATGCCATACGGAACCGTTTGCCACTGAAACTGCTTAACGCACCAGTGGGGTTCGACAGCCTTTTAGACAAACGGGTCGGCGCGTATGGTTGGGTTGCGGAGAGTTCGGGTTACGGAGAGTTTGTGAGTTATAACGGAAATTATTATGAACATCAGCTATGCTAATTATTTCCCATCTGCCTTTCTGCTGTTATCTCGGGACGCTTGTCCCGAGAAAAATGGCGTTCGTCAGGTCCAGTTTTGTGTCCAGCCTCTCACGGGGATTTCGGATGCCCCAACGCCTGTGATGAGACGACTCAACGCCTGTGATGAGACGACTCAACGCCTGCGATATGTTATGGCGCCGTTTGATTCATAAACAATATTTATATTTAATATTTATATTTAAACAATATGAATGTAAGCCAGAGGAGAACTGGCCCCCGACTGAGCCTGGGTTCTCCCAAGGTTTTTTCTCCATCCAATCTGATGGAGTTTTGGTTCCTTGCCACTGTCGCCTTGCTTTTGGCTTGCTTTGAGCTTGCTCAGTTGGGGTTATTTATTTAGTGTTTAGCAATGTTGTTGATCTGTGTTGTGCTACTTACATGTTATCACTGTGAAGCTGCTTTGATACAATCTGTATTGTGAAAAGCGCTATATAAATAAATGTGACTTGACTTGACTCTATCAGTATCCAGAGTTTTGGGAAGATTGGAGAAACTTAATTTTTCACCCAAAAAAAAAAACCGTAAGGGGTACCACTGTCGTTTTTTTTTTTCGGGCCGAATTTTTGAGTTTCGATATCTCAGCTCTGGAAGGGGCTAGAGCCTCCATTTTTGCACTCAGGTCTAAGTCTCATGGCCCTCTATCAGAATTTGGGAAGATTGGAGAAACTTAATTTTTCACCCAAAAAAAAAAAAACGTAAGGGGTACCACTGTCGTTTTTTTTTCGGGCCGAATTTTTGAGTTTCGATATCTCAGTTCTGGAAGGGGCTAGAGCCTCCATTTTTGCACTCAGGTCTAAGTCTCATGGCCCTCTATCAGAATTTGGGAAGATTGGAGAAACTTAATTTTTCGCCCAAAAAAAAAAACGTAAGGGGTACCACTGTCGTTTTTTTTTCGGGCCGAATTTTTGAGTTTCGATATCTCAGCTCTGGAAGGGGCTAGAGCCTCCATTTTTGCACTCAGGTCTAAGTCTCATGGCCCTCTATCAGAATTTGGGAAGATTGGAGAAACTTAATTTTTCGCCCAAAAAAAAAAAACGTAAGGGGTACCACTGTCGTTTTTTTTTCGGGCCTAGTTTTTGAGTTTCGATATCTCAGCTCTGGAAGGGGCTAGAGCCTCCATTTTTGCACTCAGGTCTAAGTCTCATGGCCCTCTATCAGAATTTGGGAAGGTTGGAGAAACTTAATTTTTCGCCCCAAAAAAAAAAACCGTAAGGGGTACCACTGTCGTTTTTTTTCGGGCCTAATTTTTGAGTTTCGATATCTCAGCTCTGGAAGGGGCTAGAGCCTCCATTTTTGCACTCAGGTCTAAGTCTCATGGCCCTCTATCAGAATTTGGGAAGATTGGAGAAACTTAATTTTTCGCCCAAAAAAAAAAAACGTAAGGGGTACCACTGTCGTTTTTTTTTCGGGCCTAATTTTTGAGTTTCAATATCTCAGCTCTGGAAGGGGCTAGAGCCTCCATTTTTGCACTCAGGTCTAAGTCTCATGGCCCTCTATCAGAATTTTGGAAGATTGGAGAATCTTAATTTTTCGCCCAAAAAAAAAACGTAAGGGGTACCACTGTCGTTTTTTTTTTCGGGCCTAATTTTTGAGTTTCAATATCTCAGCTCTGGAAGGGGCTAGAGCCTCCATTTTTGCACTCAGGTCTAAGTCTCATGGCCCTCTATCAGAATTTGGGAAGATTGGAGAAACTTAATTTTTCGCCCAAAAAAAAAACGTAAGGGGTACCACTGTCATTTTTTTTTTCGGGCCGAATTTTTGAGTTTCGATATCTCAGCTCTGGAAGGGGCTAGAGCCTCCATTTTTGCACTCAGGTCTAAGTCTCATGGCCCTCTATCAGAATTTGGGAAGATTGGAGAAACTTAATTTTTCGCCCAAAAAAAAAAAAAACGTAAGGGGTACCACTGTCGTTTTTTTTTTTTCGGGCCGAATTTTTGAGTTTCGATATCTCAGCTCTGGAAGGGGCTAGAGCCTCAATTTTTGCACTCAGGTCTAAGTCTCATGGCCCTCTATCAGAATTTGGGAAGATTGGAGAAACTTAATTTTTCGCCCAAAAAAAAAACGTAAGGGGTACCACTGTAGTTTTTTTTTCGGGCCGAATTTTTGAGTTTCGATATCTCAGCTCTGGAAGGGGCTAGAGCCTCCATTTTTGCACTCAGGTCTAAGTCTCATGGCCCTCTATCAGAATTTAGGAAGATTGGAGAAACTTAATTTTTCACCCAAAAAAAAAAAACGTAAGGGGTACCACTGTGTTGTTGTTTTTTTCGGGCCGAATTTTTGAGTTTCGATATCTCAGCTCTGGAAGGGGCTAGAGCCTCCATTTTTGCACTCAGGTCTAAGTCTCATGGCCCTCTATCAGTATCCAGAGTTTTGGGAAGATTGGAGAAACTTAATTTTTCACCCAAAAAAAAAAACCGTAAGGGGTACCACTGTCGTTTTTTTTTTTCGGGCCGAATTTTTGAGTTTCGATATTTCAGCTCTGGAAGGGGCTAGAGCCTCCATTTTTGCACTCAGGTCTAAGTCTCATGGCCCTCTATCAGAATTTGGAAAGATTGGAGAACCTTAATTTTTCGCCCAAAAAAAAAAAACGTAAGGGGTACCACTGTCGTTTTTTTTCGGGCCGAATTTTTGAGTTTCGATATCTCAGCTCTGGAAGGGGCTAGAGCCTCCATTTTTGCACTCAGGTCTAAGTCTCATGGCCCTCTATCAGAATTTGGGAAGATTGGAGAAACTTAATTTTTCACCCAAAAAAAAAAAAACGTAAGGGGTACCACTGTCGTTTTTTTTTCGGGCCGAATTTTTGAGTTTCGATATCTCAGTTCTGGAAGGGGCTAGAGCCTCCATTTTTGCACTCAGGTCTAAGTCTCATGGCCCTCTATCAGAATTTGGGAAGATTGGAGAAACTTAATTTTTCGCCCAAAAAAAAAAAACGTAAGGGGTACCACTGTCGTTTTTTTTTCGGGCCGAATTTTTGAGTTTCGATATCTCAGCTCTGGAAGGGGCTAGAGCCTCCATTTTTGCACTCAGGTCTAAGTCTCATGGCCCTCTATCAGAATTTGGGAAGATTGGAGAAACTTAATTTTTCGCCCAAAAAAAAAAAACCGTAAGGGGTACCACTGTCGTTTTTTTTCGGGCCTAATTTTTGAGTTTCGATATCTCAGCTCTGGAAGGGGCTAGAGCCTCCATTTTTGCACTCAGGTCTAAGTCTCATGGCCCTCTATCAGAATTTGGGAAGATTGGAGAAACTTAATTTTTCGCCCAAAAAAAAAAACGTAAGGGGTACCACTGTCGTTTTTCGATATCTCAGCTCTGGAAGGGGCTAGAGCCTCCATTTTTGCACTCAGGTCTAAGTCTCATGGCCCTCTATCAGAATTTGGGAAGATTGGAGAAACTTAATTTTTCGCCCAAAACAAAAAACGTAAGGGGTACCACTGTCGTTTTTTTTTCGGGCCTAATTTTTGAGTTTCAATATCTCAGCTCTGGAAGGGGCTAGAGCCTCCATTTTTGCACTCAGGTCTAAGTCTCATGGCCCTCTATCAGAATTTGGGAAGATTGGAGAAACTTAATTTTTCGCCCCAAAAAAAACGTAAGGGTTACCACTGTCGTTTTTGTTCGGGCCGAATTTTTGAGTTTCGATATCTCAGCTCTGGAAGGGGCTAGAGCCTCCATTTTTGCACTCAGGTCTAAGTCTCATGGCCCTCTATCAGAGTTTGGGAAGATTGGAGAAACGTAATTTTTCACCCAAAAAAAAAAAAACGTAAGGGGTACCACTGTCGTTTTTTTTTCGGGCCTAATTTTTGAGTTTCAATATCTCAGCTCTGGAAGGGGCTAGAGCCTCCATTTTTGCACTCAGGTCTAAGTCTCATGGCCCTCTATCAGAATTTGGGAAGATTGGAGAAACGTAATTTTTCGCCCAAAAAAAAAACGTAAGGGGTACCACTGTCGTTTTTTTTTCGGGCCTAATTTTTGAGTTTCGATATCTCAGCTCTGGAAGGGGCTAGAGCCTCCATTTTTGCACTCAGGTCTAAGTCTCATGGCCCTCTATCAGAATTTGGGAAGATTGGAGAAACGTAATTTTTCGCCCAAAAAAAAAACGTAAGGGGTACCACTGTCGTTTTTTTTTCGGGCCGAATTTTTGAGTTTCGATATCTCAGCTCTGGAAGGGGCTAGAGCCTCCATTTTTGCACTCAGGTCTAAGTCTCATTGCCCTCTATCAGAATTTGGGAAGATTGGAGAAACTTAATTTTTCGCCCCAAAAAAAACCGTAAGGGGTACCACTGTCGTTTTTTTTTTCGGGCCGAATTTTTGAGTTTCGATATCTCAGCTCTGGAAGGGGTTAGAGCCTCCATTTTTGCACTCAGGTCTAAGTCTCATGGCCCTCTATCAGAATTTGGGAAGATTGGAGAAACGTAATTTTTCGCCCAAAAAAAAAACGTAAGGGGTACCACTGTCGTTTTTTTTTCGGGCCTAATTTTTGAGTTTCGATATCTCAGCTCTGGAAGGGGCTAGAGCCTCCATTTTTGCACTCAGGTCTAAGTCTCATGGCCCTCTATCAGAATCCAGAGTTTTGGGAAGATTGGAGAAACTTAATTTTTCGCCCAAAAAAAAAACCCGTAAGGGGTACCACTGTCGTTTTTTTTTCGGGCCTAATTTTTGAGTTTCGATATCTCAGCTCTGGAAGGGGCTAGAGCCTCCATTTTTGCACTCAGGTCTAAGTCTCATGGCCCTCTATCAGAATTTGGGAAGATTGGAGAAACTTAATTTTTCGCCCAAAAAAAAAACGTAAGGGGTACCACTGTCGTTTTTTTTTTCGGGCCGAATTTTTGAGTTTCGATATCTCAGCTCTGGAAGGGGCTAGAGCCTCCATTTTTGCACTCAGGTCTAAGTCTCATTGCCCTCTATCAGAATTTGGGAAGATTGGAGAAACTTAATTTTTCGCCCCAAAAAAAACCGTAAGGGGTACCACTGTCGTTTTTTTTTTCGGGCCGAATTTTTGAGTTTCGATATCTCAGCTCTGGAAGGGGTTAGAGCCTCCATTTTTGCACTCAGGTCTAAGTCTCATGGCCCTCTATCAGAATTTGGGAAGATTGGAGAAACGTAATTTTTCGCCCAAAAAAAAAACGTAAGGGGTACCACTGTCGTTTTTTTTTCGGGCCTAATTTTTGAGTTTCGATATCTCAGCTCTGGAAGGGGCTAGAGCCTCCATTTTTGCACTCAGGTCTAAGTCTCATGGCCCTCTATCAGAATCCAGAGTTTTGGGAAGATTGGAGAAACTTAATTTTTCGCCCAAAAAAAAAAACCGTAAGGGGTACCACTGTCGTTTTTTTTTCGGGCCTAATTTTTGAGTTTCGATATCTCAGCTCTGGAAGGGGCTAGAGCCTCCATTTTTGCACTCAGGTCTAAGTCTCATGGCCCTCTATCAGAATTTGGGAAGATTGGAGAAACTTAATTTTTCGCCCAAAAAAAAAAACGTAAGGGGTACCACTGTCGTTTTTTTTTCGGGCCTAATTTTTGAGTTTCAATATCTCAGCTCTGGAAGGGGCTAGAGCCTCCATTTTTGCACTCAGGTCTAAGTCTCATGGCCCTCTATCAGAATCCAGAGTTTTGGGAAGATTGGAGAAACTTAATTTTTCGCCCAAAAAAAAAAACCGTAAGGGGTACCACTGTCGGTTTTTTTTCGGGCCGAATTTTTGAGTTTCGATATCTCAGCTCTGGAAGGGGCTAGAGCCTCCATTTTTGCACTCAGGTCTAAGTCTCATGGCCCTCTATCAGAATTTGGGAAGATTGGAGAAACTTAATTTTTCGCCCAAAAAAAAAAAACCGTAAGGGTTACCACTGTCGGTTTTTTTTCGGGCCGAATTTTTGAGTTTCGATATCTCAGCTCTGGAAGGGGCTAGAGCCTCCATTTTTGCACTCAGGTCTAAGTCTCATGGCCCTCTATCAGAATTTGGGAAGATTGGAGAAACTTTATTTTTCGCCCCCCCAAAAAAAACGTAAGGGGTACCACTGTCGTTTTTTTTTTCGGGCCGAATTTTTGAGTTTCGATATCTCAGCTCTGGAAGGGGCTAGAGCCTCCATTTTTGCACTCAGGTCTAAGTCTCATGGCCCTCTATCAGAATTTGGGAAGATTGGAGAAACTTAATTTTTCGCCCAAAAAAAAAAAAACCGTAAGGGGTACCACTGTCGTTTTTTTTCGGGCCTAATTTTTGAGTTTCGATATCTCAGCTCTGGAAGGGGCTAGAGCCTCCATTTTTGCACTCAGGTCTAAGTCTCATGGCCCTCTATCAGAATTTGGGAAGATTGGAGAAACTTAATTTTTCGCGCAAAAAAAAAACGTAAGGGGTACCACTGTCGTTTTTTTTTTCGGGCCTAATTTTTGAGTTTCAATATCTCAGCTCTGGAAGGGGCTAGAGCCTCCATTTTTGCACTCAGGTCTAAGTCTCATGGCCCTCTATCAGAATTTTGGAAGATTGGAGAATCTTAATTTTTCGCCCAAAAAAAAAACGTAAGGGGTACCACTGTCGTTTTTTTTTCGGGCCGAATTTTTGAGTTTCGATATCTCAGCTCTGGAAGGGGTTAGAGCCTCCATTTTTGCACTCAGGTCTAAGTCTCATGGCCCTCTATCAGAATTTGGGAAGATTGGAGAAACTTAATTTTTCGCCCAAAAAAAAAACGTAAGGGGTACCACTGTCATTTTTTTTTTCGGGCCGAATTTTTGAGTTTCGATATCTCAGCTCTGGAAGGGGCTAGAGCCTCCATTTTTGCACTCAGGTCTAAGTCTCATGGCCCTCTATCAGAATTTGGGAAGATTGGAGAAACTTAATTTTTCGCCCAAAAAAAAAAAAACGTAAGGGGTACCACTGTCGTTTTTTTTTTTTCGGGCCGAATTTTTGAGTTTCGATATCTCAGCTCTGGAAGGGGCTAGAGCCTCCATTTTTGCACTCAGGTCTAAGTCTCATGGCCCTCTATCAGAATTTAGGAAGATTGGAGAAACTTAATTTTTCACCCAAAAAAAAAAAAACGTAAGGGGTACCACTGTGTTGTTGTTTTTTTCGGGCCGAATTTTTGAGTTTCGATATCTCAGCTCTGGAAGGGGCTAGAGCCTCCATTTTTGCACTCAGGTCTAAGTCTCATGGCCCTCTATCAGTATCCAGAGTTTTGGGAAGATTGGAGAAACTTAATTTTTCACCCAAAAAAAAAACCCGAAGGGGTACCACTGTCGTTTTTTTTTTTCGGGCCGAATTTTTGAGTTTCGATATTTCAGCTCTGGAAGGGGCTAGAGCCTCCATTTTTGCACTCAGGTCTAAGTCTCATGGCCCTCTATCAGAATTTGGAAAGATTGGAGAAACTTAATTTTTCGCCCAAAAAAAAAAAACGTAAGGGGTACCACTGTCGTTTTTTTTCGGGCCGAATTTTTGAGTTTCGATATCTCAGCTCTGGAAGGGGCTAGAGCCTCCATTTTTGCACTCAGGTCTAAGTCTCATGGCCCTCTATCAGAATTTGGGAAGATTGGAGAAACTTAATTTTTCACCCAAAAAAAAAAAACGTAAGGGGTACCACTGTCGTTTTTTTTTCGGGCCGAATTTTTGAGTTTCGATATCTCAGTTCTGGAAGGGGCTAGAGCCTCCATTTTTGCACTCAGGTCTAAGTCTCATGGCCCTCTATCAGAATTTGGGAAGATTGGAGAAACTTAATTTTTCGCCCAAAAAAAAAAAACGTAAGGGGTACCACTGTCGTTTTTTTTTCGGGCCGAATTTTTGAGTTTCGATATCTCAGCTCTGGAAGGGGCTAGAGCCTCCATTTTTGCACTCAGGTCTAAGTCTCATGGCCCTCTATCAGAATTTGGGAAGATTGGAGAAACTTAATTTTTCGCCCAAAAAAAAAAAAAACGTAAGGGGTACCACTGTCGTTTTTTTTTCGGGCCTAGTTTTTGAGTTTCGATATCTCAGCTCTGGAAGGGGCTAGAGCCTCCATTTTTGCACTCAGGTCTAAGTCTCATGGCCCTCTATCAGAATTTGGGAAGATTGGAGAAACTTAATTTTTCGCCCAAAAAAAAAAAACCGTAAGGGGTACCACTGTCGTTTTTTTTCGGGCCTAATTTTTGAGTTTCGATATCTCAGCTCTGGAAGGGGCTAGAGCCTCCATTTTTGCACTCAGGTCTAAGTCTCATGGCCCTCTATCAGAATTTGGGAAGATTGGAGAAACTTAATTTTTCGCGCAAAAAAAAAAACGTAAGGGGTACCACTGTCGTTTTTTTTTTCGGGCCTAATTTTTGAGTTTCAATATCTCAGCTCTGGAAGGGGCTAGAGCCTCCATTTTTGCACTCAGGTCTAAGTCTCATGGCCCTCTATCAGAATTTTGGAAGATTGGAGAATCTTAATTTTTCGCCCAAAAAAAAAACGTAAGGGGTACCACTGTCGTTTTTTTTTCGGGCCGAATTTTTGAGTTTCGATATCTCAGCTCTGGAAGGGGTTAGAGCCTCCATTTTTGCACTCAGGTCTAAGTCTCATGGCCCTCTATCAGAATTTGGGAAGATTGGAGAAACTTAATTTTTCGCCCAAAAAAAAAACGTAAGGGGTACCACTGTCGTTTTTTTTTTTCGGGCCTAATTTTTGAGTTTCGATATCTCAGCTCTGGAAGGGGCTAGAGCCTCCATTTTTGCACTCAGGTCTAAGTCTCATGGCCCTCTATCAGAATTTAGGAAGATTGGAGAAACTTAATTTTTCACCCAAAAAAAAAAAAACGTAAGGGGTACCACTGTCGTTTTTTTTTTCGGGCCGAATTTTTGAGTTTCGATATCTCAGCTCTGGAAGGGGCTAGAGCCTCCATTTTTGCACTCAGGTCTAAGTCTCATGGCCCTCTATCAGTATCCAGAGTTTTGGGAAGATTGGAGAAACTTAATTTTTCGCCCAAAAAAAAAAACCGTAAGGGGTACCACTGTCGTTTTTTTTTTCGGGCCGAATTTTTGAGTTTCGATATCTCAGCTCTGGAAGGGGCTAGAGCCTCCATTTTTGCACTCAGGTCTAAGTCTCATGGCCCTCTATCAGAATTTGGGAAGATTGGAGAAACTTAATTTTTCGCCCAAAAAAAAAACGTAAGGCGTACCACTGTCGTTTTTTTTTCGGGCCGAATTTTTGAGTTTCGATATCTCAGCTCTGGAAGGGGCTAGAGCCTCCATTTTTGCACTCAGGTCTAAGTCTCATGGCCCTCTATCAGAATTTGGGAAGATTGGAGAAACTTAATTTTTCGCCCAAAAAAAAAAAACGTAAGGGGTACCACTGTCGTTTTTTTTCGGGCCGAATTTTTGAGTTTCGATATCTCAGCTCTGGAAGGGGCTAGAGCCTCCATTTTTGCACTCAGGTCTAAGTCTCATGGCCCTCTATCAGAATTTGGGAAGATTGGAGAAACTTAATTTTTTACCCAAAAAAAAAAAACGTAAGGGGTACCACTGTCGTTTTTTTTTCGGGCCGAATTTTTGAGTTTCGATATCTCAGTTCTGGAAGGGGCTAGAGCCTCCATTTTTGCACTCAGGTCTAAGTCTCATGGCCCTCTATCAGAATTTGGGAAGATTGGAGAAACTTAATTTTTCGCCCCAAAAAAAAAAACGTAAGGGGTACCACTGTCGTTTTTTTTTCGGGCCTAGTTTTTGAGTTTCGATATCTCAGCTCTGGAAGGGGCTAGAGCCTCCATTTTTGCACTCAGGTCTAAGTCTCATGACCCTCTATCAGAATCCAGAGTTTTGGGAAGATTGGAGAAACTTAATTTTTCGCCCAAAAAAAAAAAAAACCGTAAGGGGTACCACTGTCGTTTTTTTTTTCGGGCCTAATTTTTGAGTTTCGATATCTCAGCTCTGGAAGGGGCTAGAGCCTCCATTTTTGCACTCAGGTCTAAGTCTCATGGCCCTCTATCAGAATCCAGAGTTTTGGGAAGATTGGAGAAACTTAATTTTTCGCCCCAAAAAAAAAACGTAAGGGGTACCACTGTCGTTTTTTTTTCGGGCCTAATTTTTGAGTTTCAATATCTCAGCTCTGGAAGGGGCTAGAGCCTCCATTTTTGCACTCAGGTCTAAGTCTCATGGCCCTCTATCAGAATCCAGAGTTTTGGGAAGATTGGAGAAACTTAATTTTTCGCCCAAAAAAAAAAAACGTAAGGGGTACCACTGTCGTTTTTTTTCGGGCCGAATTTTTGAGTTTCGATATCTCAGCTCTGGAAGGGGCTAGAGCCTCCTTTTTTGCACTCAGGTCTAAGTCTCATTGCCCTCTATCAGAATTTGGGAAGATTGGAGAAACTTAATTTTTCGCCCAAAAAAAAAAAACGTAAGGGGTACCACTGTCGTTTTTTTTTCGGGCCTAGTTTTTGAGTTTCGATATCTCAGCTCTGGAAGGGGCTAGAGCCTCCATTTTTGCACTCAGGTCTAAGTCTCATGGCCCTCTATCAGAATCCAGAGTTTTGGGAAGATTGGAGAAACTTAATTTTTCGCCCAAAAAAAAAAAAACGTAAGGGGTACCACTGTCGTTTTTTTTTTCGGGCCTAATTTTTGAGTTTCGATATCTCAGCTCTGGAAGGGGCTAGAGCCTCCATTTTTGCACTCAGGTCTAAGTCTCATGGCCCTCTATCAGAATTTGGGAAGATTGGAGAAACTTAATTTTTCGCCCAAAAAAAAAAACGTAAGGGGTACCACTGTCGTTTTTTTTTTCGGGCCTAATTTTTGAGTTTCAATATCTCAGCTCTGGAAGGGGCTAGAGCCTCCATTTTTGCACTCAGGTCTAAGTCTCATGAACCTCTATCAGAATCCAGAGTTTTGGGAAGATTGGAGAAACTTAATTTTTCGCCCAAAAAAAACAAAAACGTAAGGGGTACCACTGTCGGTTTTTTTTCGGGCCGAATTTTTGAGTTTCGATATCTCAGCTCTGGAAGGGGCTAGAGCCTCCATTTTTGCACTCAGGTCTAAGTCTCATGGCCCTCTATCAGAATTTGGGAAGATTGGAGAAACTTAATTTTTCGCCTAAAAAAAAACCGTAAGGGGTACCACTGTCGTTTTTGTTCGGGCCGAATTTTTGAGTTTCGATATCTCAGCTCTGGAAGGGGCTAGAGCCTCCATTTTTGCACTCAGGTCTAAGTCTCATGGCCCTCTATCAGAATTTGGGAAGATTGGAGAAACTTAATTTTTCACCCAAAAAAAAACAAAAACGTAAGGGGTACCACTGTCGTTTTTTTTCGGGCCGAATTTTTGAGTTTCGATATCTCAGCTCTGGAAGGGGCTAGAGCCTCCATTTTTTCACTCAGGTCTAAGTCTCATGGCCCTCTATCAGAATTTGGGAAGATTGGAGAAACTTAATTTTTCGCCCCAAAAAAAAAACGTAAGGGGTACCACTGTCGTTTTTTTTTCGGGCCGAATTTTTGAGTTTCGATATCTCAGCTCTGGAAGGGGCTAGAGCCTCCATTTTTGCACTCAGGTCTAAGTCTCATGGCCCTCTATCAGAATTTGGGAAGATTGGAGAAACTTAATTTTTCGCCCAAAAAAAAAACGTAAGGGGTACCACTGTCGTTTTTTTTTTTCGGGCCTAATTTTTGAGTTTCGATATCTCAGCTCTGGAAGGAACTAGAGCCTCCATTTTTGCACTCAGGTCTAAGTCTCATGGCCCTCTATCAGAATTTGGGAAGATTGAAGAAACTTAATTTTTCGCCCAAAAAAAAACCGTAAGGGGTACCACTGTCGTTTTTTTTTTCGGGCCTAATTTTTGAGTTTCGATATCTCAGCTCTGGAAGGAACTAGAGCCTCCATTTTTGCACTCAGGTCTAAGTCTCATGGCCCTCTATCAGAATTTGGGAAGATTGGAGAAACTTAATTTTTCGCCCAAAAAAAAACCGTAAGGGGTACCACTGTCGTTTTTTTTTCGGGCCTAATTTTTGAGTTTCGATATCTCAGCTCTGGAAGGGGCTAGAGCCTCCATTTTTGCACTCAGGTCTAAGTCTCATGGCCCTCTATCAGAATCCAGAGTTTTGGGAAGATTGGAGAAACTTAATTTTTCGCCCAAAAAAAAAAAACCGTAAGGGGTACCACTGTCGTTTTTTTTTTCGGGCCGAATTTTTGAGTTTCGATATATCAGCTCTGGAAGGGGCTAGAGCCTCCATTTTTGCACTCAGGTCTAAGTCTCATGGCCCTCTATCAGAATTTGGGAAGATTGAAGAAACTTAATTTTTCGCCCAAAAAAAAAACGTAAGGGGTACCACTGTCGTTTTTTTTTCGGGCAGAATTTTTGAGTTTCGATATCTCAGCTCTGGAAGGGGCTAGAGCCTCCATTTTTGCACTCAGGTCTAAGTCTCATGGCCCTCTATCAGAATTTGGGAAGATTGGAGAAACTTAATTTTTCGCCCAAAAAAAAAACGTAAGGGGTACCACTGTCGTTTTTGTTCGGGCCGAATTTTTGAGTTTCGATATCTCAGCTCTGGAAGGGTCTAGAGCCTCCATTTTTGCACTCAGGTCTAAGTCTCATTGCCCTCTATCAGAATTTGGGAAGATTGGAGAAACTTAATTTTTCGCCCAAAAAAAAAAACCGTAAGGGGTACCACTGTCGTTTTTTTTTCGGGCCTAATTTTTGACTTTCGATATCTCAGCTCTGGAAGGGGCTAGAGCCTCCATTTTTGCACTCAGGTCTAAGTCTCATGGCCCTCTATCAGAATCCAGAGTTTTGGGAAGATTGGAGAAACTTAATTTTTCGCCCAAAAAAAAAAACCGTAAGGGGTACCACTGTCGTTTTTTTTTTCGGGCCGAATTTTTGAGTTTCGATATATCAGCTCTGGAAGGGGCTAGAGCCTCCATTTTTGCACTCAGGTCTAAGTCTCATGGCCCTCTATCAGAATTTGGGAAGATTGGAGAAACTTAATTTTTCGCCCAAAAAAAAAACGTAAGGGGTACCACTGTCGTTTTTTTTTCGGGCCGAATTTTTGAGTTTCGATATCTCAGCTCTGGAAGGAACTAGAGCCTCCATTTTTGCACTCAGGTCTAAGTCTCATGGCCCTCTATCAGAATTTGGGAAGATTGAAGAAACTTAATTTTTCGCCCAAAAAAAAACCGTAAGGGGTACCACTGTCGTTTTTTTTTTTCGGGCCTAATTTTTGAGTTTCGATATCTCAGCTCTGGAAGGAACTAGAGCCTCCATTTTTGCACTCAGGTCTAAGTCTCATGGCCCTCTATCAGAATTTGGGAAGATTGGAGAAACTTAATTTTTCGCCCAAAAAAAAACCGTAAGGGGTACCACTGTCGTTTTTTTTTCGGGCCTAATTTTTGAGTTTCGATATCTCAGCTCTGGAAGGGGCTAGAGCCTCCATTTTTGCACTCAGGTCTAAGTCTCATGGCCCTCTATCAGAATCCAGAGTTTTGGGAAGATTGGAGAAACTTAATTTTTCGCCCAAAAAAAAAAACCGTAAGGGGTACCACTGTCGTTTTTTTTTTCGGGCCGAATTTTTGAGTTTCGATATATCAGCTCTGGAAGGGGCTAGAGCCTCCATTTTTGCACTCAGGTCTAAGTCTCATGGCCCTCTATCAGAATTTGGGAAGATTGGAGAAACTTAATTTTTCGCCCAAAAAAAAAACGTAAGGGGTACCACTGTCGTTTTTTTTTCGGGCAGAATTTTTGAGTTTCGATATCTCAGCTCTGGAAGGGGCTAGAGCCTCCATTTTTGCACTCAGGTCTAAGTCTCATGGCCCTCTATCAGAATTTGGGAAGATTGGAGAAACTTAATTTTTCGCCCAAAAAAAAAACGTAAGGGGTACCACTGTCGTTTTTGTTCGGGCCGAATTTTTGAGTTTCGATATCTCAGCTCTGGAAGGGTCTAGAGCCTCCATTTTTGCACTCAGGTCTAAGTCTCATTGCCCTCTATCAGAATTTGGGAAGATTGGAGAAACTTAATTTTTCGCCCAAAAAAAAAAACCGTAAGGGGTACCACTGTCGTTTTTTTTTCGGGCCTAATTTTTGACTTTCGATATCTCAGCTCTGGAAGGGGCTAGAGCCTCCATTTTTGCACTCAGGTCTAAGTCTCATGGCCCTCTATCAGAATCCAGAGTTTTGGGAAGATTGGAGAAACTTAATTTTTCGCCCAAAAAAAAAAACCGTAAGGGGTACCACTGTCGTTTTTTTTTTCGGGCCGAATTTTTGAGTTTCGATATATCAGCTCTGGAAGGGGCTAGAGCCTCCATTTTTGCACTCAGGTCTAAGTCTCATGGCCCTCTATCAGAATTTGGGAAGATTGGAGAAACTTAATTTTTCGCCCAAAAAAAAAACGTAAGGGGTACCACTGTCGTTTTTTTTTCGGGCCGAATTTTTGAGTTTCGATATCTCAGCTCTGGAAGGGGCTAGAGCCTCCATTTTTGCACTCAGGTCTAAGTCTCATGGCCCTCTATCAGAATTTGGGAAGATTGGAGAAACTTAATTTTTCGCCCAAAAAAAAAAAAACGTAAGGGGTACCACTGTCGTTTTTTTTTCGGGCCTAATTTTTGAGTTTCGATATCTCAGCTCTGGAAGGGGCTAGAGCCTCCATTTTTGCACTCAGGTCTAAGTCTCATGGCCCTCTATCAGAATTTGGGAAGATTGGAGAAACTTAATTTTTCGCCCAAAAAAAAAACGTAAGGGGTACCACTGTCGTTTTTGTTCGGGCCGAATTTTTGAGTTTCGATATCTCAGCTCTGGAAGGGTCTAGAGCCTCCATTTTTGCACTCAGGTCTAAGTCTCATTGCCCTCTATCAGAATTTGGGAAGATTGGAGAAACTTAATTTTTCGCCCAAAAAAAAAAACCGTAAGGGGTACCACTGTCGTTTTTTTTTCCGGGCCTAATTTTTGACTTTCGATATCTCAGCTCTGGAAGGGGCTAGAGCCTCCATTTTTGCACTCAGGTCTAAGTCTCATGGCCCTCTATCAGAATCCAGAGTTTTGGGAAGATTGGAGAAACTTAATTTTTCGCCCAAAAAAAAAAACCGTAAGGGGTACCACTGTCGTTTTTTTTTCGGGCCTAATTTTTGAGTTTCGATATCTCAGCTCTGGAAGGGGCTAGAGCCTCCATTTTTGCACTCAGGTCTAAGTCTCATGGCCCTCTATCAGAATTTGGGAAGATTGGAGAAACTTAATTTTTCGCCCAAAAAAAAAACATAAGGGGTACCACTGTCGTTTTTGTTCGGGCCGAATTTTTGAGTTTCGATATCTCAGCTCTGGAAGGGTCTAGAGCCTCCATTTTTGCACTCAGGTCTAAGTCTCATTGCCCTCTATCAGAATTTGGGAAGATTGGAGAAACTTAATTTTTCGCCCAAAAAAAAAAACCGTAAGGGGTACCACTGTCGTTTTTTTTTTCGGGCCTAATTTTTGACTTTCGATATCTCAGCTCTGGAAGGGGCTAGAGCCTCCATTTTTGCACTCAGGTCTAAGTCTCATGGCCCTCTATCAGAATCCAGAGTTTTGGGAAGATTGGAGAAACTTAATTTTTCGCCCAAAAAAAAAAACCGTAAGGGGTACCACTGTCGTTTTTTTTTTCGGGCCGAATTTTTGAGTTTCGATATATCAGCTCTGGAAGGGGCTAGAGCCTCCATTTTTGCACTCAGGTCTAAGTCTCATGGCCCTCTATCAGAATTTGGGAAGATTGGAGAAACTTAATTTTTCGCCCAAAAAAAAAACGTAAGGGGTACCACTGTCGTTTTTTTTTTCGGGCCGAATTTTTGAGTTTCGATATCTCAGCTCTGGAAGGGGCTAGAGCCTCCATTTTTGCACTCAGGTCTAAGTCTCATGGCCCTCTATCAGAATTTGGGAAGATTGGAGAAACTTAATTTTTCGCCCAAAAAAAAAACGTAAGGGGTACCACTGTCGTTTTTGTTCGGGCCGAATTTTTGAGTTTCGATATCTCAGCTCTGGAAGGGTCTAGAGCCTCCATTTTTGCACTCAGGTCTAAGTCTCATTGCCCTCTATCAGAATTTGGGAAGATTGGAGAAACTTAATTTTTCGCCCAAAAAAAAAAACCGTAAGGGGTACCACTGTCGTTTTTTTTTCGGGCCTAATTTTTGACTTTCGATATCTCAGCTCTGGAAGGGGCTAGAGCCTCCATTTTTGCACTCAGGTCTAAGTCTCATGGCCCTCTATCAGAATTTGGGAAGATTGGAGAAACTTAATTTTTCGCCCAAAAAAAAAAAAAACGTAAGGGGTACCACTGTCGTTTTTTTTTTCGGGCCTAATTTTTGAGTTTCGATATCTCAGCTCTGGAAGGGGCTAGAGCCTCCATTTTTGCACTCAGGTCTAAGTCTCATGGCCCTCTATCAGAATTTGGGAAGATTGGAGAAACTTAATTTTTCGCCCAAAAAAAAAAAACGTAAGGGGTACCACTGTCGTTTTTTTTTCGGGCCGAATTTTTGAGTTTCGATATCTCAGCTCTGGAAGGGGCTAGAGCCTCCATTTTTGCACTCAGGTCTAAGTCTCATGGCCCTCTATCAGAATTTGGGAAGATTGGAGAAACTTAATTTTTCGCCCCAAAAAAAAAAAACGTAAGGGGTACCACTGTCGTTTTTTTTTCGGGCCGAATTTTTGAGTTTCGATATCTCAGCTCTGGAAGGGGCTAGAGCCTCCATTTCTGCACTCAGGTCTAAGTCTCATGGCCCTCTATCAGAATTTGGGAAGATTGGAGAAACTTAATTTTTCGCCCAAAAAAAAAAACGTAAGGGGTACCACTGTCGTTTTTTTTCGGGCCTAATTTTTGAGTTTCAATATCTCAGCTCTGGAAGGGGCTAGAGCCTCCATTTTTGCACTCAGGTCTAAGTCTCATGGCCCTCTATCAGAATCCAGAGTTTTTGGGAAGATTGGAGAAACTTAATTTTTCGCCCAAAAAAAAAAACGTAAGGGGTACCACTGTCGTTTTTTTTTCGGGCCGAATTTTTGAGTTTCGATATCTCAGCTCTGGAAGGGGCTAGAGCCTCCATTTTTGCACTCAGGTCTAAGTCTCATGGGCCTCTATCAGAATTTGGGAAGATTGGAGAAACTTAATTTTTCGCCCAAAAAAAAAAACACGTAAGGGGTACCACTGTCGTTTTTTTTTCGGGCCGAATTTTTGAGTTTCGATATCTCAGCTCTGGAAGGGGCTAGAGCCTCCATTTCTGCACTCAGGTCTAAGTCTCATGGCCCTCTATCAGAATTTGGGAAGATTGGAGAAACTTAATTTTTCGCCCAAAAAAAAAAACGTAAGGGGTACCACTGTCGTTTTTTTTCGGGCCTAATTTTTGAGTTTCAATATCTCAGCTCTGGAAGGGGCTAGAGCCTCCATTTTGCACTCAGGTCTAAGTCTCATGGCCCTCTATCAGAATCCAGAGTTTTTGGGAAGATTGGAGAAACTTAATTTTTCGCCCAAAAAAAAAAACGTAAGGGGTACCACTGTCGTTTTTTTTTCGGGCCGAATTTTTGAGTTTCGATATCTCAGCTCTGGAAGGGGCTAGAGCCTCCATTTTTGCACTCAGGTCTAAGTCTCATGGCCCTCTATCAGAATCCAGAGTTTTGGGAAGATTGGAGAAACTTAATTTTTCGCCCAAAAAAAAAAACCGTAAGGGGTACCACTGTCGTTTTTTTTTTCGGGCCGAATTTTTGAGTTTCGATATATCAGCTCTGGAAGGGGCTAGAGCCTCCATTTTTGCACTCAGGTCTAAGTCTCATGGCCCTCTATCAGAATTTGGGAAGATTGGAGAAACTTAATTTTTCGCCCAAAAAAAAAACGTAAGGGGTACCACTGTCGTTTTTTTTTCGGGCCGAATTTTTGAGTTTCGATATCTCAGCTCTGGAAGGGGCTAGAGCCTCCATTTTTGCACTCAGGTCTAAGTCTCATGGCCCTCTATCAGAATTTGGGAAGATTGGAGAAACTTAATTTTTCGCCCAAAAAAAAAAAAAACGTAAGGGGTACCACTGTCGTTTTTTTTTCGGGCCTAATTTTTGAGTTTCGATATCTCAGCTCTGGAAGGGGCTAGAGCCTCCATTTTTGCACTCAGGTCTAAGTCTCATGGCCCTCTATCAGAATTTGGGAAGATTGGAGAAACTTAATTTTTCGCCCAAAAAAAAAACGTAAGGGGTACCACTGTCGTTTTTGTTCGGGCCGAATTTTTGAGTTTCGATATCTCAGCTCTGGAAGGGTCTAGAGCCTCCATTTTTGCACTCAGGTCTAAGTCTCATTGCCCTCTATCAGAATTTGGGAAGATTGGAGAAACTTAATTTTTCGCCCAAAAAAAAAAACCGTAAGGGGTACCACTGTCGTTTTTTTTTCGGGCCTAATTTTTGACTTTCGATATCTCAGCTCTGGAAGGGGCTAGAGCCTCCATTTTTGCACTCAGGTCTAAGTCTCATGGCCCTCTATCAGAATCCAGAGTTTTGGGAAGATTGGAGAAACTTAATTTTTCGCCCAAAAAAAAAACCGTAAGGGGTACCACTGTCGTTTTTTTTTTTTCGGGCCGAATTTTTGAGTTTCGATATATCAGCTCTGGAAGGGGCTAGAGCCTCCATTTTTGCACTCAGGTCTAAGTCTCATGGCCCTCTATCAGAATTTGGGAAGATTGGAGAAACTTAATTTTTCGCCCAAAAAAAAAACGTAAGGGGTACCACTGTCGTTTTTTTTTCGGGCCGAATTTTTGAGTTTCGATATCTCAGCTCTGGAAGGGGCTAGAGCCTCCATTTTTGCACTCAGGTCTAAGTCTCATGGCCCTCTATCAGAATTTGGGAAGATTGGAGAAACTTAATTTTTCGCCCAAAAAAAAAAAAACGTAAGGGGTACCACTGTCGTTTTTTTTTTCGGGCCTAATTTTTGAGTTTCGATATCTCAGCTCTGGAAGGGGCTAGAGCCTCCATTTTTGCACTCAGGTCTAAGTCTCATGGCCCTCTATCAGAATTTGGGAAGATTGGAGAAACTTAATTTTTCGCCCCAAAAAAAAACGTAAGGGGTACCACTGTCGTTTTTTTTTCGGGCCGAATTTTTGAGTTTCGATATCTCAGCTCTGGAAGGGGCTAGAGCCTCCATTTTTGCACTCAGGTCTAAGTCTCATGGCCCTCTATCAGAATTTGGGAAGATTGGAGAAACTTAATTTTTCGCCCAAAAAAAAAAAACGTAAGGGGTACCACTGTCGTTTTTTTTTCGGGCCGAATTTTTGAGTTTCGATATCTCAGCTCTGGAAGGGGCTAGAGCCTCCATTTTTGCACTCAGGTCTAAGTCTCATGGCCCTCTATCAGAATTTGGGAAGATTGGAGAAACTTAATTTTGCGCCCAAAAAAAAAAACGTAAGGGGTACCACTGTCGTTTTTGTTCGGGCCGAATTTTTGAGTTTTGATATCTCAGCTCTGGAAGGGGCTAGAGCCTCCATTTTTGCACTCAGGTCTAAGTCTCATGGCCCTCTATCAGAATTTGAGAAGATTGGAGAAACTTAATTTTTCGCCCAAAAAAAAAAAAACGTAAGGGGTACCACTGTCGTTTTTTTTTCGGGCCTAATTTTTGAGTTTCAATATCTCAGCTCTGGAAGGGGCTAGAGCCTCCATTTTTGCACTCAGGTCTAAGTCTCATGGCCCTCTATCAGAATTTGGGAAGATTGGAGAAACTTAATTTTTCGCCCAAAAAAAAAACGTAAGGGGTACCACTGTCGTTTTTTTTTTCGGGCCGAATTTTTGAGTTTCGATATCTCAGCTCTGGAAGGGGCTAGAGCCTCCATTTTTGCACTCAGGTCTAAGTCTCATGGCCCTCTATCAGAATTTGGGAAGATTGGAGAAACTTAATTTTTCGCCCAAAAAAAAAACGTAAGGGGTACCACTGTCGTTTTTTTTTCCGGCCGAATTTTGGAGTTTCGATATCTCAGCTCTGGAAGGGGCTAGAGCCTCCATTTTTGCACTCAGGTCTAAGTCTCATGGCCCTCTATCAGAATCCAGAGTTTTGGGAAGATTGGAGAAACTTAATTTTTCGCCCAAAAAAAAAAACCGTAAGGGGTACCACTGTCGTTTTTTTTTCGGGCCTAATTTTTGAGTTTCGATATCTCAGCTCTGGAAGGGGCTAGAGCCTCCATTTTTGCACTCAGGTCTAAGTCTCATGGCCCTCTATCAGAATTTGGGAAGATTGGAGAAACTTAATTTTTCGCCCAAAAAAAAAACGTAAGGGGTACCACTGTCGTTTTTGTTCGGGCCGAATTTTTGAGTTTCGATATCTCAGCTCTGGAAGGGTCTAGAGCCTCCATTTTTGCACTCAGGTCTAAGTCTCATTGCCCTCTATCAGAATTTGGGAAGATTGGAGAAACTTAATTTTTCGCCCAAAAAAAAAAAAACCGTAAGGGGTACCACTGTCGTTTTTTTTTCGGGCCTAATTTTTGACTTTCGATATCTCAGCTCTGGAAGGGGCTAGAGCCTCCATTTTTGCACTCAGGTCTAAGTCTCATGGCCCTCTATCAGAATTTGGGAAGATTGGAGAAACTTAATTTTTCGCCCAAAAAAAAAAAAACGTAAGGGGTACCACTGTCGTTTTTTTTTTTCGGGCCTAATTTTTGAGTTTCGATATCTCAGCTCTGGACCCAGATAGCAGACGGGTGTGGGCCACTTCAGGCAATGATTCGGCACTGGTGGCCTTCTTATGGCCCGGACCAAATGTGTCTGAGCCTGAAGTGGCCCACATGTAAAATGGCAAATATGGGCCAAAAAATGTAAATCACATGTGGGCCATTTTAGGCAAAGATGCGGCACTCGTGGCAATGTGTAATCTGAATCTTAGCCTAAAGTGGCCCATTTGATAGATAATAAATATGGCCCAAATATGACAAACCAAATGCGGGCCACTTATGGCAAAAATGTGGCACAATTGACTATGACTAATCTGGATGTAAACCAAATATGGCCCACAGATGTTTCAGCAAATGTGGCCCACTTATCTTAAAACATATCTGGGCCTGGTTTGGCAAAGATATGGCTCAGTGGCACTGGCTCATCTATATGTTAGCCAAAAGTGGCCCACATATAATGTTGTAAATGTGGCCCAGTTATTTAAAACATATCTGGGCCAGTTTTGGCAAAGATATGGAACAGTGGCAGTGGCTCATCTTGAAGTGAGCCAAAACTGGCCCACATTTGACGTTGCAAATGTGGCCCAGTTATGTTGTAGCACATCTAGATCAGGTTTGGCAAAGATATGGCTGAGTGACCACTGGCTCAACGCGATGTGAGCCAAAAGTGGCCCACATATAGGGTTGCAAATGTGGCCCAATTATCTTGTAACATATCTGGGCCAGTTTTGGCAAATATATGGCACAGTGGCACCAGCTCATCTGGATGTGAGCCAAAAGTGGCCCACATGTATTGTGGCAAATGTGGCCCAATTATCTTATAACACATCTGGGCCAGATTTGGCAAAGATATGACTCATCGAGAACTGACTCATCTGGATGCAAGCCAAACGTGGCCCACATATAATGTTGCAAATGTGGCCCAGTAATCTCAAAACATATCTGGGCCGGATTTGGCAAAGATATGGCTGAGTGACCACTGGCTCATCTGGATGTGAGCCAAAAGTGGCCCACATATAAAGTGGAAAATGTGGCCCAATTATCTTATAACACATCTGGGCCAGATTTGGCAAATATATGGCTCATCGAGAACTGGCTCATCTGAATGTAAGCCAAAAGTGGCCCACATATGATGTTGCAAATCTGGCCCAGTTATCTCAAAACATATCTGGGCCAGATTTGGCAACGATATGGCTGAGTGACCACTGGCTCATCTGGATGTGAGCCAAAAGTGGCCCACATATAATGTGGAAAATGTGGCCCAATTATTTTATAACACATCTGGGCCACGTTTGGCAAAGATATGGCTCATCGAGAACTGGCTCCTCTGAATGTAAGCCAAAAGTGGCCCACATATAATGTTGCAAATGTGGCCCAGTTATCTCAAAACATATCTGGGCCAGATTTGGCAAAGATATGACTAAGTGACCACTGGCTTATCTGGATGTGAGCCAAAAGTGGCCCACATATAATGTGGAAAATGTGGCCCAGTTATCTTATAACACATCTGGGCCACGTTTGACAAAGATATGGCTCATCGAGCACTGGTACATCCTGAAGTAAGCCAAAAGTGGCCCACATATAATATTGCAAATGTGGCCCTGTTATTTCAAAACATATCTAGGCCAGGTTTGGCAAAGATATGGCTGAGTGACCACTGGCTCATCTGAATGTGAGCCAAAAGTGGCCCACATATAATGTGGAAAATGTGACCCAGTTATCTTATAACACATCTGGGCCACGTTTGACAAAGATATGGCTCATCGAGCACTGGTACATCCCGAAGTAAGCCAAAAGTGGCCCACATATAATATTGCAAATGTGGCCCAGTTATTTCAAAACATATCTGGGCCAGGTTTGGCAAAGATATGGCTGAGTGACCACTGGCTCATCTGGATGTGAGCCAAAAGTGGCCCACATATAATGTTGCAAATGTGGCCCCGTTATCTCAAAACATATCTGGGCCAGATTTGGCAAAGGTATGGCTGAGTGACCACTGGCTTATCTGGATGTGAGCCAAAAGTGGCCCACATATAATGTGGAAAATGTGGCCCAGTTATCTTATAACACATCTGGGCCACGTTTGACAAAGATATGGCTCATCGAGCACTGGTACATCCTGAAGTAAGCCAAAAGTGGCCCACATATAATATTGCAAATGTGGCCCAGTTATTTCAAAACATATCTGGGCCAGGTTTGGCAAAGATATGGCTGAGTGACCACTGGCTCATCTGGATGTGAGCCAAAAGTGGCCCACATATAATGTTGCAAATGTGGCCCCAATATCTCAAAACATATCTGGGCCAGATTTGGCAAAGGTATGGCTGAGTGAACACTGGCTTATCTGGATGTGAGCCAAAAGTGGCCCACATATAATGTGGAAAATGTGGCCCAGTTATCTTATAACACATCTGGGCCACGTTTGACAAAGATATGGCTCATCGAGCACTGGTAAATCCTGAAGTAAGCCAAAAGTGGCCCACATATAATATTGCAAATGTGGCCCTGTTATTTCAAAACATATCTGAGCCAGGTTTGGCAAAGATATGGCTGAGTGACCACTGGCTCATCTGAATGTGAGCCAAAAGTGGCCCACATATAATGTGGAAAATGGGACCCAGTTATCTTATAACACATCTGGGCCACGTTTGACAAAGATATGGCTCATCGAGCACTGGTACATCCTGAAGTAAGCCAAAAGTGGCCCACATATAATATTGCAAATGTGGCCCAGTTATTTCAAAACATATCTGGGCCAGGTTTGGCAAAGATATGGCTGAGTGACCACTGGCTCATCTGGATGTGAGCCAAAAGTGGCCCACATATAATGTTGCAAATGTGGCCCCGTTATCTCAAAACATATCTGGGCCAGATTTGGCAAAGGTATGGCTGAGTGACCACTGGCTTATCTGGATGTGAGCCAAAAGTGGCCCACATATAATGTGGAAAATGTGGCCCAGTTATCTTATAACACATCTGGGCCACGTTTGACAAAGATATGGCTCATCGAGCACTGGTACATCCTGAAGTAAGCCAAAAGTGGCCCACATATAATATTGCAAATGTGGCCCAGTTATTTCAAAACATATCTGGGCCAGGTTTGGCAAAGATATGGCTGAGTGACCACTGGCTCATCTGGATGTGAGCCAAAAGTGGCCCACATATAATGTTGCAAATGTGGCCCCAATATCTCAAAACATATCTGGGCCAGATTTGGCAAAGGTATGGCTGAGTGAACACTGGCTTATCTGGATGTGAGCCAAAAGTGGCCCACATATAATGTGGAAAATGTGGCCCAGTTATCTTATAACACATCTGGGCCACGTTTGACAAAGATATGGCTCATCGAGCACTGGTAAATCCTGAAGTAAGCCAAAAGTGGCCCACATATAATATTGCAAATGTGGCCCTGTTATTTCAAAACATATCTGAGCCAGGTTTGGCAAAGATATGGCTGAGTGACCACTGGCTCATCTGAATGTGAGCCAAAAGTGGCCCACATATAATGTGGAAAATGGGACCCAGTTATCTTATAACACATCTGGGCCACGTTTGACAAAGATATGGCTCATCGAGCACTGGTACATCCTGAAGTAAGCCAAAAGTGGCCCACATATAATATTGCAAATGTGGCCCAGTTATTTCAAAACATATCTGGGCCAGGTTTGGCAAAGATATGGCTAAGTGACCACTGGCTCATCTGGATGTGAGCCAAAAGTGGCCCACATATAATGTTGCAAATGTGGCCCCGTTATCTCAAAACATATCTGGGCCAGATTTGGCAAAGGTATGGCTGAGTGACCACTGGCTTATCTGGATGTGAGCCAAAAGTGGCCCACATATAATGTGGAAAATGTGGCCCAGTTATCTTATAACACATCTGGGCCACGTTTGACAAAGATATGGCTCATCAAGCACTGGTACATCCTGAAGTAAGCCAAAAGTGGCCCACATATAATATTGCAAATGTGGCCAAGTTATTTCAAAACATATCTGGGCCAGGTTTGGCAAAGATATGGCTGAGTGACCACTGGCTCATCTGAATGTGAGCCAAAAGTGGCCCACATATAATGTGGCAAATGTGGCCCAGTTATCTTATAACACATCTGGGGTGGGTTTGGCAAATATATATTGCTCAGTGACCACTGGCTCATCTGTATGTCAGCCAAAAGTGGCCAACATATAATGTTGCAAATGTGGCCCAGTTATCCCAAAACATATCTGGGCCGGATTTGGCAAAGATATGGCTAAGTGACCATTGGCTCATCTGGATGTGAGCCAAAAGTGGCCCACATATAATGTGGCAAATGTGGCCCAATTATCTTCTAACACACCTGGGCCACGTTTGGCAAAAATATGATTAAGTGACCATTGTCTCATCTGGATGTGAGCCAAAAGTGGCCCAGATACAATACTGAAAATGTGGCCCAGTTATCTTAAAACAATTCTGGGCCTGTTTTGGCAAAGATATGGCACAGTTGGCACTGGCTCACCTAGAAGTGATTCAAAAGTGGCCCACATATAATGTTGCAAATGTGCCCCAGTTATCTCATAACACATCAGGGCCAGGTTTGGCAAATATATGGCTCAGTGACCACTGGCTCATATGGATGTGAGCCAAAAGTGGCCCACATGTAATGTTAAAAATGTGGCCCATTCATCTTAAAATGTATTTGGGCCAGTTTTGGCAAAAGTATGGTTTTTGCCCCCCAAAAACCTACGTAAACCTACATGTAAACCTACGTGACAAGTCTGGCTTTTCAACACTTCTGACAATGGCTAATTTAGCTTCAAAGGGCAGAATTTTAAACTGCCTTGAAATTTTTTTAACAACAATTAACAATATTTTTTGGTATAGATGCAGCAGACACGGCTGTGTCTCGTGTACACCAATGCATTTTTTTTTTTTATGTGACCGGTGTGTTTATTAAATTGTTTTTAATGGGAGTGCTGCGTCTTTAAAACGCTGTAACGACTTGCTGAGTGTTTTTAATTTTTTTTATTTGGCTATAAAGTGCTGAACACATTTTTTTTACAGATTTACGAGAGTCATCAACGGTCATCACTGTCACTTGTTACCAGACTGTCCAATCACAATGGACCACACATACCACACTGACCAACTGTCAAAACATTCTTTCTGTACAACATCAAATAGCAGAGTAGATGGAAAAATAATATTTCTGGTCTCCGAACATACGTGTCTATATGACATTCATACTATACAAACATTTTTAGCATTATACAAATTATCAGGGAAATCAGTAAAAAGTAAACTGTGCCACGGATATTCTGTATAGCAACAAAGTGTCTCAACAAAACAACATGACATCATGACTTCTGCACTGCCAAAACATAATCGCTTACAGCTAGGCCTTTTCAGATTGCCATAGCATTTTCAGCTAGCTAAAAACGCTTTGGTGGACACATGGCCTTAGATAGGCTGGATGTAAGGCCACATATATGACAATTGCTCACATATGTTTTGTAGGTAGAGTGTTTAGAAAATTGTGTAAGTTCAAACTTATAAAGAGCTGTTTATGGTTTTGGGATGTGCAAGAAGATACTTAATTGCTATTTGTGCAAAGCTTAGGGCACAATGATTTTGCCAAGTACATGTCCCTGTATCAACATAATTTTGTTGATCAAGGCACATAATTCCTGTTCATAAAAATAGTCCTATCCCTAACCCGATCCCTAAAGTAGGAGGGACATTTTAATAACACTTATCTAGAAGCATGGTTGGCAACTTCAAACTTCAATTCTAATTTGTCGATATGAATGCTGTTCCAGGATCAATAAAGATGCTGAGCCAGGAACATGTTGTAGCCTACTTTGGCTATTTTTATAACAAACGTACAGGACTTGTACAATATTCAAATATTTAAAATAGCTATAATCAAATAAAATAAAAATTCAATATTGAAAATATAAAAAAATATTGTAATATTTTAAAACAAAATAAACGTATTTAAATACATAAATGAAAATTTAATTACATTTTTGGCTTAATATAAATTTATACAAAAGTCACTTTTAGTCTATAAATGATCTTTCTTAAAGATAAAACAATATCTATAATTTTAACATTATAATTAATGAAATACAATTAAATGACTGACAATTAGTGAAGCTCTTGTGAGAAAATATTATTATTTTGACAATAAACTTTTTCAATTTTTATTTTTATTTTTTATTTTTTTTTTGCTTCAGCTTAGGCCTACTTATTTATTAGAGATAAGATCTCTATTTTCTTTGTAACAAAATATTTACTGCATGTGAAGTTGTCTTTGAAAAAAAAAAAAATCAAACTGACGATTCGGGGCTTTAAATTTAAACGTAGCTGTAAAATTTGAAAAAGGCGCTGGAAACCAACGTCAGTTAGAAGAAGAAAAAAAAAAAACCAAACCGACGATTGGGCCTTTAAATTTAAACCTAGCCGTGAAGCGCGAAAAAGGAGCTCGAAACCAAGCCAGAGGATTGTCAGTTTGAGGGAGGACGAATACTGCAAACAATCACCAAGGTAAGATATAATCGATACATTTATATTTTCTAGGGCTAGGCGATTGCTTCATACCTATTGTTGTATGAGTTAATGGAATAACTTCTATACTTGAAGTAAGATCATTTTGGCAGTATAACTCTAAGCTAGAACTATTATGGTTCTCGAATGCGAAATGAACAAGTATCGATTGAATAGGGGCGCCAAAAGTATTTACATTTGCTAATGTAGGCTACACTACCGGTCAAATGTTTTAGATCGGTAATGTTTTTAAAAGAAGTCTTTTCTGCTCACCAAGGCTGCAATTATTTGATAAAAAAAAATACAACCCCCCCCCCAAAAAAATCAGTAATTATGAAATATTATTACAGTTTAAAACAGCGGTTTTCTATGTGAATATATATTGAAGTGTAATTTATTATCGAAGCTGAATTTACAGCATCATTACTCCAGTCTTCAGTATCACATGATCCTACAAAAATTATTATAATATGATGCTCAAGAAACATTTATGATTATTATCCATGTTGAAAACAGTTTTTTACATTTTTATTTCAGGATTCTTTGATGAATAGAAAGTTCAAAAGAACAGAATTATTCTGAAATGGAAAGCTTTTGTAACATTAATCACTACCATTCAAAAGTATGGGGTCAGTAAGATTTTATTTTTTTATTTTTGGGGGGGAAATAAATTTAAAAAATACTATTATTCATCAAGGATGAGTTAAATTGATCTAAAGTTACAGTAAAGACATTTCTAATGTTAGAAAAGATTATATTTTAAATAAATCATAGAAGTCATCATAGAAGTTTGGGGGGAAAATGATACACGACTGTTTTCAACATTGAAAATAATAATTTATGTTTTTTGAGCATAAAATCAGCATATTAGAATGATTTCTGAAGGATCATGTGTGATGTGACACTGAAAACTGATCTGTAATCAGCGACAGTAATGATGTTGAAAATTCAGCTTTCAAATTATATTTTAATATATATTAAAATAGAAAACAGTCATTTCAAAATTGTCATTATATTTCACAATATTTCTGTTTGTCATTTTGTTTTTTCATCAAATGAAGCAGCCTTGGTGAGCAGAAGAGACTTCATTTAACTGATCTAAAACTTTTGACCGGTAGTGTCTGTGCTCCGATCTTGCCAATCTTCAGTCAGTTCTGAATGGTGAAAATATTTAACTCTAGCTTTTTTTGGCACAACAATAAAAAATGTATAAAAGCCCAGTGTAATATTTCATTCATGTACATTGGGCATACAGTAATACTGCACTGTAGTTGTATTACTTTGTGAAAGCACAAATTACTACATGCTTTTTATTACAATAAAAGCTTTTATGAGATGATTACAAAGTAACAATAGCCTAATAGATATTATTGAGCAAGTTGGTTCAGGTATTATTACTTTGTATTTCACATTTTTAGTATACCCTAGTCATTTTAAAATGAGTTTTTCTGCTTTGTTTTTATTTTTATTTTTTTTATTTACTGTTTTGAGTCAGGATGCTTTTCACCTTAATAACATATGTCGATGTGATTTTCTACAGAAAATTGCTGGTGGTATATTTAAACTCCTCTGAAACAAGAAAACATATCTATACAAATACATGTTCCTAGTCACCCTGGTTTGCTAAAAAAAGGTTGAACTTGTGCCTTTTTGGCAAAAACAAACAAAAGAAACAAAAAGTGTCCTTGTCCGAAATGTGTCCTTGTTGCCTTGGGCCAAATGTTCTTTAGAGTGGCACTGGCAAAGTATGCACTTGGTCAATGCTTGTATTCCTGCTAATTGTGTCCTAAGATTTTAAAAGTTGTCATCCTTGCATTTACAATGTTCTATATTTTTAGGAACTGTCAGAACCAATAGACTGACAGCTACGGCCACCGATCAAGAAATTGAAACATTTATTAAAAAATGGCTTCATCTGTCAAGTGACCGAGACGGAGGGAGAAGAGAAAGCAAGAAACGAAGGAGGTCCCAAGACACCTGTAAGTCAGCTACATTGTGTTTTTGCCATGTGTATAATACCATGGTCTGTCTGAATACTTGATTATGGCCCTAGAATATTTTAGTTTTATTTTTTTCCCAAATTCTGTTTTTTCCAATTTCATTTTTGCTAATTCCGTTTTTTCATTTTCCATGTTTGAGAATTCAGTTTTTTTTACCCTTACCTGTTATTTTAGTCATAAAAAGAGGGTGCTTGTAATGTTAATAATTAAAATGTACACAATAAAATAGGAATGACCTTTTAACATTTATTGAGGTAACAGACATTGACTCTTACTCTTCAGCAGAAATACTGCATGATGCAACATAACACTAAACTCTAAGTTTAAGTAACAATAAAATATGGTTATGAGCTTTAAAATGTCCAGTAAAAAAATTATATATAATATAATATAATTATACAAATCAAAAGTTGTAATTGTTAACATTAGTTAATGCACTGTGAACTAACATGAACAAACAGTGAATGACTGAAACATTAAAAAAGGGGTAACACTTTACAATAAGGTTCATTAGTTAACAATAGTTAATGTATTAACTAACATGAACTAACCATGAGCAATACATTTGTAACAGTATTTGTTAATCTTCGTTGATGTTAGTTAATAAAAAATAAAGCTGTTCATTCTTTGTTCATGTTAGTTCACAGCACATTAACTAATGTTAACAAGATTTTAATAAAGTATTAGTAAAAATTGAAATTAACGTTTACAAACATTAATAAATGCTGTATAAGCGATGTTCATCATTAGTTCATTAGTTAACTAATGTAGTTAACTAATATTAACTAATGAACCTTATTGTAAAGTGTTACCAAAAATGGTTAATAAATAATGCACTTCATGTTAGTTAATACTAGTTAATACATTAATTAATGTTCACAATTAAGGCCTTGAGTAGGGTTGGGTATCGATAATCGAGTATCGATTGGAACCGAGACTAACTTTTCATTTTTCCCGGAATCGTTCAAAAGTTAAAATTTCGATTCCTACTTTCGATATTCACAGTCCGCCGAGCGGAAGAAGAAACCGCTGAACAACATCAACGAAGAAGCGTCTACCGGAAGTGTTGGCATAACCACGCGAGTCGAACATGAGTACCTTACGTCGGCGATCCAACTTTTTTGACCCTGCCTCTTAAAAGAATCGAGAATCGTTAGGAACCGGAATCGAAACAAGGAATCGGAATCAGAATCGTTCAAATTCAAACGATACCCAACCCTAGCCTTGAGGCCTCATTATACTTCTGCGTCGGACCTACGCCGAAGCTTCTATGCTGTAGGCAACGCGTTGGTTTTCATTTATACTTTAGCGTCATTGTCCGCGTTGACGTGCAATTACTCTTGTAGAGGGAGCATGTGAAATCCGAGGTAGCAGTCCTGGCAGACAAATCACAGCTCTTGCATTTCTTTAGAGTTGACACGTTGTTACATTTTTGGAGAGGTGCACGTCAGGGTACGCCGAAGGGTACGTGCGCTACACACAGCCTACAACGTAGCTATGGCATGAGTTCGACGAAGAAGTATAAATAGCCCTTTAGATTTACCAAACTGTTTAATGCACTGATAGGTCCAGTCCATTTTTCTACTATTGCTAGTAAAACACTTTGAAAATCAGCATTCTGTTACTGAGTCAACAATTGTTTTTTTTTTTGTGTGTATCCAATAAAGGCTTGCAAGATTGCCAGATGGGCCCAGTCAAGGAGGTCGACTTCTTTAATTTTGGGTGGCTCTGGATGTGACCAACTGGAAACATGTTTTGTTTTTTGTTTAGCTCTAAGATGCTTTATATGCACATATTTTGTGTTTGTTTATTATTACTATTTTTTTTGATTGCTTTCCAGTTTTGAAAATTGAAACTTGCACTTGGTTGTTCTTTGACAATATTAATAAATAATGCAAATGTTTTCAGAAATGTGTTTAAATCATCTGTTGTAACTTCTCTTAACATAGAAAGGGGGCATTTTTAAATTTCTCTTTAGTGTATATTTTTCTTAGTGTCAGTCACAGCATGCAAAAACAAAAACACACAGTTATAGTCTATTTATGTAATTCTTGACACACATGTGGCTGAACAAATTTCCTGCTTGTGGACCAGATCTGGCAAACAGGATTGCAACTGTGGTCAGCTGTGTATTTGGTTTGTGTTTTGGTTACATGTGGCATTGCTATGGCTTAATTGTGGCTCTAATCTGGCAAACTGGAGGGGACTGCCTTAAGTGCATTAATTTCCATCTGGCCCACATACCGCATGTGTAATGATGGCACTTGAATGGTTCGTTCTTGTTTGCCAGATTTGGGCCACAATTAGCCCAAAGCAATGCTGGATGCCAGCCATAAACAAAACAAATTAAGCAGAATTAGCCCCCATCTGGCCCAGACACCACAATTGCTGTGGCCCAGATCCGGCCCACAATTGACACTTTCATCTGGCCCATGTGGAATGGCACTTGGGTGGCCCGCTCCTATTTGCAAGATTTGGGTCACAATTAAGCCATAAAAAAAAACAAAAAACGAATAAAGCAGAACTGGCCCAAATCTGGCCCAGACATCAAAATTGCTGTGGCCCAGATCCGGCCCACAGTTGACACTTTCATCTGGCCCACATACCGCATGGAATGATGGCACTTGGGTGGTCCGCTCCTGATTGCCAGATTTGGGCTACAATTAAGCCATAGTAATGCCGCATGTCAGCCAGAAACAAATAAAATGAAGCAGAACTGGCCCAAATCTGGCCCATGCATCAAAATTGCTGTGGCCCAGATCCGGCCCACAGTTGACACTTTCATCTGGCCCACATACCTCGTGGAATGATGGCACTCGGGTGGCCCGCTCCTGTTTGCCAGATTTGCGCCACAAGTAAGCCATAGCAATGCCGCATGTCAGCCATAAAAAAAAACGAATGAAGCAGAACTGGCCCAAATCTGGCCCATGCATTCAAAATTGCTGTGGCCCAGATCCGGCCCACAGTTGACACTTTCATCTGGCCCACATACCGCGTGGAATGATGGCACTTGGGCGGTCCGCTCCTGTTTGCCAGATTTGGGCCACAATTAAGCCATAGCAATGCCGCATGTCAGCCATAAAAAAAACGAATGAAGCAGAACTGGCCCAAATCTGGCCCATGCATCAAAATTGCTGTGGCCCAGATCCGGCCCACAGTTGACCCTTTCATCTGGCCCACATACCGCGTGGAATGATGGCACTTGGGCGGTCCGCTCCTGTTTGCCAGATTTGGGCCACAGTTAAGCCATAGCAATGCCGCATGTCAGCCATAAAAAATTTAATGAAGCAGAACTGGCCCAAATCTGGCCCAGATATAAAAATTGCTGTGGCCCAGATCCGGCCCACAGTTGACACTTTCATCTGGCCCACATACCGCGTGGAATGATGGCACTTGGGCGGTCCGCTCCTGTTTGCCAGATTTGGGCCACAGTTAAGCCATAGCAATGCCGCATGTCAGCCATAAAAAATTTAATGAAGCAGAACTGGCCCAAATCTGGCCCAGATATAAAAATTGCTGTGGCCCAGATCCGGCCCACAGTTGACACTTTCATCTGGCCCACATACCGCATGGAATGATGGCACTTGGGCGGTCCGCTCCTGTTTGCCAGATTTGGGCCACAATTAAGCCATAGCAATGCCGCATGTCAGCCATAATAAAAACGAATGAAGCACACCTGACCCAAATCTGGCCCAGACATCAAAATTGCTGTGGCCCAGATCCGGCCCACAGTTGACACTTTCATCTGGCCCACATGTGGACCAGTTCGGTTTCATTTGTTTTGTTTATGGCTGACATGCGGCATTGCTATGGCTTAATTGTGGCCCAAATCTGGCAAACAGGAGCGGACCGCCCAAGTGCCATCATTCCATGCGGTATGTGGGCCAGATGAAAGTCTCAACTGTGGGCCGGATCTGGGCCACAGCAATTTTGGTGCGTGGGCCAGATGTGGGCCAGTTCTGCTTCATTCATTTTTTTTATGGCTGACATGTGGCATTGCTATGGCTTAATTGTGGCCCAAATCTGGCAAACAGGAGCGGTCCGCCCAAGTGCCATCATTCCACGCGGTATGTGGGCCAGATGAAAGTGTCAACTGTGGGCCGGATCTGGGCCACAACAATTTTGCTATCTGGGGAAGGGGCTAGAGCCTCCATTTTTGCACTCAGGTCTAAGTCTCATGGCCCTCTATAAGAATTTGGGAAGATTGGAGAAACTTAATTTTTCGCCCCAAAAAAAAACGTAAGGGGTACCACTGTCGTTTTTTTTTCGGGCCGAATTTTTGAGTTTCGATATCTCAGCTCTGGAAGGGGCTAGAGCCTCCATTTTTGCACTCAGGTCTAAGTCTCATGGCCCTCTATCAGAATTTGGGAAGATTGGAGAAACTTAATTTTTCGCCCAAAAAAAAAAACGTAAGGGGTACCACTGTCGTTTTTTTTTCGGGCCGAATTTTTGAGTTTCGATATCTCAGCTCTGGAAGGGGCTAGAGCCTCCATTTTTGCACTCAGGTCTAAGTCTCATGGCCCTCTATCAGAATTTGGGAAGATTGGAGAAACTTAATTTTGCGCCCAAAAAAAAAACGTAAGGGGTACCACTGTCGTTTTTGTTCGGGCCGAATTTTTGAGTTTTGATATCTCAGCTCTGGAAGGGGCTAGAGCCTCCATTTTTGCACTCAGGTCTAAGTCTCATGGCCCTCTATCAGAATTTGGGAAGATTGGAGAAACTTAATTTTTCGCCCAAAAAAAAAAAAACGTAAGGGGTACCACTGTCGTTTTTTTTTCGGGCCTAATTTTTGAGTTTCAATATCTCAGCTCTGGAAGGGGCTAGAGCCTCCATTTTTGCACTCAGGTCTAAGTCTCATGGCCCTCTATCAGAATTTGGGAAGATTGGAGAAACTTAATTTTTCGCCCAAAAAAAAAACGTAAGGGGTACCACTGTCGTTTTTTTTTTCGGGCCGAATTTTTGAGTTTCGATATCTCAGCTCTGGAAGGGGCTAGAGCCTCCATTTTTGCACTCAGGTCTAAGTCTCATGGCCCTCTATCAGAATTTGGGAAGATTGGAGAAACGTAATTTTTCGCCCAAAAAAAAAACGTAAGGGGTACCACTGTCGTTTTTTTTTCCGGCCGAATTTTTGAGTTTCGATATCTCAGCTCTGGAAGGGGCTAGAGCCTCCATTTTTGCACTCAGGTCTAAGTCTCATGGCCCTCTATCAGAATTTGGGAAGATTGGAGAAACTTAATTTTTCGCCCCAAAAAAAAACGTAAGGGGTACCACTGTCGTTTTTTTTTCGGGCCTAATTTTTGAGTTTCGATATCTCAGCTCTGGAAGGGGCTAGAGCCTCCATTTTTGCACTCAGGTCTAAGTCTCATGGCCCTCTATCAGAATCCAGAGTTTTGGGAAGATTGGAGAAACTTAATTTTTCGCCCAAAAAAAAAAACCGTAAGGGGTACCACTGTCGTTTTTTTTTCGGGCCTAATTTTTGAGTTTCGATATCTCAGCTCTGGAAGGGGCTAGAGCCTCCATTTTTGCACTCAGGTCTAAGTCTCATGGCCCTCTATCAGAATTTGGGAAGATTGGAGAAACTTAATTTTTCGCCCAAAAAAAAAACGTAAGGGGTACCACTGTCGTTTTTGTTCGGGCCGAATTTTTGAGTTTCGATATCTCAGCTCTGGAAGGGTCTAGAGCCTCCATTTTTGCACTCAGGTCTAAGTCTCATTGCCCTCTATCAGAATTTGGGAAGATTGGAGAAACTTAATTTTTCGCCCAAAAAAAAAAAAACCGTAAGGGGTACCACTGTCGTTTTTTTTTTCGGGCCTAATTTTTGACTTTCGATATCTCAGCTCTGGAAGGGGCTAGAGCCTCCATTTTTGCACTCAGGTCTAAGTCTCATGGCCCTCTATCAGAATCCAGAGTTTTGGGAAGATTGGAGAAACTTAATTTTTCGCCCAAAAAAAAAAACCGTAAGGGGTACCACTGTCGTTTTTTTTTTCGGGCCGAATTTTTGAGTTTCGATATATCAGCTCTGAAAGGGGCTAGAGCCTCCATTTTTGCACTCAGGTCTAAGTCTCATGGCCCTCTATCAGAATTTGGGAAGATTGGAGAAACTTAATTTTTGCCCAAAAAAAAAAAAACGTAAGGGGTACCACTGTCGTTTTTTTTTTCGGGCCTAATTTTTGAGTTTCAATATCTCAGCTCTGGAAGGGGCTAGAGACTCCATTTTTGCACTCAGGTCTAAGTCTCATGGCCCTCTATCAGAATTTGGGAAGATTGGAGAAACTTAATTTTTCGCCCAAAAAAAAAACGTAAGGGGTACCACTGTCGTTTTTTTTTCGGGCCGAATTTTTGAGTTTCGATATCTCAGCTCTGGAAGGGGCTAGAGCCTCCATTTTTGCACTCAGGTCTAAGTCTCATGGCCCTCTATCAGAATTTGGGAAGATTGGAGAAACTTAATTTTTCGCCCCAAAAAAAAAAAACGTAAGGGGTACCACTGTAGTTTTTTTTTCGGGCATAATTTTTGAGTTTCAATATCTCAGCTCTGGAAGGGGCTAGAGCCTCCATTTTTGCACTCAGGTCTAAGTCTCATGGCCCTCTATCAGAATTTGGGAAGATTGGAGAAACTTAATTTTTCGCCCAAAAAAAAAACGTAAGGGGTACCACTGTCGTTTTTTTTTCGGGCCGAATTTTTGAGTTTCGATATCTCAGCTCTGGAAGGGGCTAGAGACTCCATTTTTGCACTCAGGTCTAAGTCTCATGGCCCTCTATCAGAATTTGGGAAGATTGGAGAAACTTAATTTTTCGCCCCAAAAAAAAACGTAAGGGGTACCACTGTCGTTTTTTTTTTTCGGGCCGAATTTTTGAGTTTCGATATCTCAGCTCTGGAAGGGGCTAGAGCCTCCATTTTTGCACTCAGGTCTAAGTCTCATGGCCCTCTATCAGAATTTGGGAAGATTGGAGAAACTTAATTTTTCGCCCAAAAAAAAAAAACGTAAGGGGTACCACTGTCGTTTTTTTTTCGGGCCTAATTTTTGAGTTTCAATATCTCAGCTCTGGAAGGGGCTAGAGCCTCCATTTTTGCACTCAGGTCTAAGTCTCATGGCCCTCTATCAGAATTTGGGAAGATTGGAGAAACTTAATTTTTCGCCCAAAAAAAAAAGGTAAGGGGTACCACTGTCGTTTTTTTTTCGGGCCGAATTTTGAGTTTCGATATCTCAGCTCTGGAAGGGGCTAGAGCCTCCATTTTTGCACTCAGGTCTAAGTCTCATGGCCCTCTATCAGAATTTGGGAAGATTGGAGAAACGTAATTTTTCGCCCAAAAAAAAAAACCGTAAGGGGTACCACTGTCGTTTTTTTTTCGGGCCGAATTTTTGAGTTTCGATATCTCAGCTCTGGAAGGGGCTAGAGCCTCCATTTTTGCACTCAGGTCTAAGTCTCATGGCCCTCTATCAGAATCCAGAGTTTTGGGAAGATTGGAGAAACTTAATTTTTCGCCCAAAAAAAAAACGTAAGGGGTACCACTGTCGTTTTTGTTCGGGCCGAATTTTTGAGTTTCGATATCTCAGCTCTGGAAGGGGCTAGAGCCTCCATATTTGCACTCAGGTCTAAGTCTCATGGCCCTCTATCAGAATTTGGGAAGATTGGAGAAACTTAATTTTTCGCCCCCAAAAAAAAAAACGTAAGGGGTACCACTGTAGTTTTTTTTTCGGGCCTAATTTTTGAGTTTCTATATCTCAGCTCTAGAAGGGGCTAGAGCCTCCATTTTTGCACTCAGGTCTAAGTCTCATGGCCCTCTATCAGAATTTGGGAAGATTGGAGAAACTTAATTTTTCGCCCAAAAAAAAAAACGTAAGGGGTACCACTGTCGTTTTTTTTTTCGGGCCGAATTTTTGAGTTTCGATATCTCAGCTCTGGAAGGGGCTAGAGCCTCCATTTTTGCACTCAGGTCTAAGTCTCATGGCCCTCTATCAGAATTTGGGAAGATTGGAGAAACTTAATTTTTCGCCCCAAAAAAAAATGTAAGGGGTACCACTGTCGTTTTTTTTTCGGGCCGAATTTTTGAGTTTCAATTTCTCAGCTCTGGAAGGGGCTAGAACCTCCATTTTTGCACTCAGGTCTAAGTCTCATGGCCCTCTATCAGAATTTGGGAAGATTGGAGAAACTTAATTTTTCGCCCAAAAAAAAAACGTAAGGGGTACCACTGTCGTTTTTTTTTTCGGGCCGAATTTTTGAGTTTCGATATCTCAGCTCTGGAAGGGGCTAGAACCTCCATTTTTGAACTCAGGTCTAAGTCTCATGGCCCTCTATCAGAATTTGGGAAGATTGGAGAAACTTAATTTTTCGCCCAAAAAAAAAACGTAAGGGGTACCACTGTCGTTTTTTTTTTCGGGCCGAATTTTTGAGTTTCGATATCTCAGCTCTGGAAGGGGCTAGAACCTCCATTTTTGCACTCAGGTCTAAGTCTCATGGCCCTCTATCAGAATTTGGGAAGATTGGAGAAACTTAATTTTTCGCCCAAAAAAAAAACGTAAGGGGTACCACTGTCGTTTTTTTTTCGGGCCGAATTTTTGAGTTTCGATATCTCAGCTCTGGAAGGGGCTAGAACCTCCATTTTTGCACTCAGGTCTAAGTCTCATGGCCCTCTATCAGAATTTGGGAAGATTGGAGAAACGTAATTTTTCACCCGAAAAAAAAAACGTAAGGGGTACCACTGTCGTTTTTTTTTTCGGGCCGAATTTTTGAGTTTCGATATCTCAGCTCTGGAAGGGGCTAGAACCTCCATTTTTGCACTCAGGTCTAAGTCTCATGGCCCTCTATCAGAATTTGGGAAGATTGGAGAAACTTAATTTTTCGCCCAAAAAAAAAACGTAAGGGGTACCACTGTCGTTTTTTTTTCGGGCCGAATTTTTGAGTTTCGATATCTCAGCTCTGGAAGGGGCTAGAACCTCCATTTTTGCACTCAGGTCTAAGTCTCATGGCCCTCTATCAGAATTTGGGAAGATTGGAGAAACTTAATTTTTCGCCCAAAAAAAAAACGTAAGGGGTACCACTGTCGTTTTTTTTTTCGGGCCGAATTTTTGAGTTTCGATATCTCAGCTCTGGAAGGGGCTAGAACCTCCATTTTTGCACTCAGGTCTAAGTCTCATGGCCCTCTATCAGAATTTGGGAAGATTGGAGAAACTTAATTTTTCGCCCAAAAAAAAAACACGTAAGGGGTACCACTGTCGTTTTTTTTTCGGGCCGAATTTTTGAGTTTCGATATCTCAGCTCTGGAAGGGGCTAGAACCTCCATTTTTGCACTCAGGTCTAAGTCTCATGGCCCTCTATCAGAATTTGGGAAGATTGGAGAAACTTAATTTTTCGCCCAAAAAAAAAACGTAAGGGGTACCACTGTCGTTTTTTTTTCGGGCCGAATTTTTGAGTTTCGATATCTCAGCTCTGGAAGGGGCTAGAACCTCCATTTTTGCACTCAGGTCTAAGTCTCATGGCCCTCTATCAGAATTTGGGAAGATTGGAGAAACTTAATTTTTCGCCCGAAAAAAAAAACGTAAGGGGTACCACTGTCGTTTTTTTTTTCGGGCCGAATTTTTTAGTTTCGATATCTCAGCTCTGGAAGGGGCTAGAACCTCCATTTTTGCACTCAGGTCTAAGTCTCATGGCCCTCTATCAGAATTTGGGAAGATTGGAGAAACTTAATTTTTCGCCCGAAAAAAAAAACGTAAGGGGTACCACTGTCGTTTTTTTTTCGGGCCGAATTTTTGAGTTTCGATATCTCAGCTCTGGAAGGGGCTAGAACCTCCATTTTTGCACTCAGGTCTAAGTCTCATGGCCCTCTATCAGAATTTGGGAAGATTGGAGAAACTTAATTTTTCGCCCAAAAAAAAAACGTAAGGGGTACCACTGTCGTTTTTTTTTCGGGCCGAATTTTTGAGTTTCGATATCTCAGCTCTGGAAGGGGCTAGAACCTCAATTTTTGCACTCAGGTCTAAGTCTCATGGCCCTCTATCAGAATTTGGGAAGATTTGAGAAACTTAATTTTTCGCCCAAAAAAAAAACGTAAGGGGTACCACTGTCGTTTTTTTATCGGGCCGAATTTTTGAGTTTCGATATCTCAGCTCTGGAAGGGGCTAGAACCTCCATTTTTGCACTCAGGTCTAAGTCTCATGGCCCTCTATCAGAATTTGGGAAGATTGGAGAAACTTAATTTTTCGCCCAAAAAAAAAAACGTAAGGGGTACCACTGTCGTTTTTTTTTCGGGCCGAATTTTTGAGTTTCGATATCTCAACTCTGGAAGGGGCTAGAACCTCCATTTTTGCACTCAGGTCTAAGTCTCATGGCCCTCTATCAGAATTTGGGAAGATTGGAGAAACTTAATTTTTCGCCAAAAAAAAAAAACGTAAGGGGTACCACTGTCGTTTTTTTTTCGGGCCGAATTTTTTAGTTTCGATATCTCAGCTCTGGAAGGGGCTAGAACCTCCATTTTTGCACTCAGGTCTAAGTCTCATGGCCCTCTATCAGAATTTGGGAAGATTGGAGAAACTTAATTTTTCGCCCGAAAAAAAAAACGTAAGGGGTACCACTGTCGTTTTTTTTTCGGGCCGAATTTTTGAGTTTCAATTTCTCAGCTCTGGAAGGGGCTAGAACCTCCATTTTTGCACTCAGGTCTAAGTCTCATGGCCCTCTATCAGAATTTGGGAAGATTGGAGAAACTTAATTTTTCGCCCAAAAAAAAAACGTAAGGGGTACCACTGTCGTTTTTGTTCGGGCCGAATTTTTGAGTTTCGATATCTCAGCTCTGGAAGGGGCTAGAGCCTCCATATTTGCACTCAGGTCTAAGTCTCATGGCCCTCTATCAGAATTTGGGAAGATTGGAGAAACTTAATTTTTCGCCCCCAAAAAAAAAACGTAAGGGGTACCACTGTAGTTTTTTTTTCGGGCCTAATTTTTGAGTTTCTATATCTCAGCTCTAGAAGGGGCTAGAGCCTCCATTTTTGCACTCAGGTTTAAGTCTCATGGCCCTCTATCAGAATTTGGGAAGATTGGAGAAACTTAATTTTTCGCCCAAAAAAAAAAACGTAAGGGGTACCACTGTCGTTTTTTTTTTCGGGCCGAATTTTTGAGTTTCGATATCTCAGCTCTGGAAGGGGCTAGAGCCTCCATTTTTGCACTCAGGTCTAAGTCTCATGGCCCTCTATCAGAATTTGGGAAGATTGGAGAAACTTAATTTTTCGCCCCAAAAAAAAATGTAAGGGGTACCACTGTCGTTTTTTTTTCGGGCCGAATTTTTGAGTTTCAATTTCTCAGCTCTGGAAGGGGCTAGAACCTCCATTTTTGCACTCAGGTCTAAGTCTCATGGCCCTCTATCAGAATTTGGGAAGATTGGAGAAACTTAATTTTTCGCCCAAAAAAAAAACGTAAGGGGTACCACTGTCGTTTTTTTTTTCGGGCCGAATTTTTGAGTTTCGATATCTCAGCTCTGGAAGGGGCTAGAACCTCCATTTTTGAACTCAGGTCTAAGTCTCATGGCCCTCTATCAGAATTTGGGAAGATTGGAGAAACTTAATTTTTCGCCCAAAAAAAAAACGTAAGGGGTACCACTGTCGTTTTTTTTTTCGGGCCGAATTTTTGAGTTTCGATATCTCAGCTCTGGAAGGGGCTAGAACCTCCATTTTTGCACTCAGGTCTAAGTCTCATGGCCCTCTATCAGAATTTGGGAAGATTGGAGAAACTTAATTTTTCGCCCAAAAAAAAAACGTAAGGGGTACCACTGTCGTTTTTTTTTCGGGCCGAATTTTTGAGTTTCGATATCTCAGCTCTGGAAGGGGCTAGAACCTCCATTTTTGCACTCAGGTCTAAGTCTCATGGCCCTCTATCAGAATTTGGGAAGATTGGAGAAACGTAATTTTTCACCCGAAAAAAAAAACGTAAGGGGTACCACTGTCGTTTTTTTTTTCGGGCCGAATTTTTGAGTTTCGATATCTCAGCTCTGGAAGGGGCTAGAACCTCCATTTTTGCACTCAGGTCTAAGTCTCATGGCCCTCTATCAGAATTTGGGAAGATTGGAGAAACTTAATTTTTCGCCCAAAAAAAAAACGTAAGGGGTACCACTGTCGTTTTTTTTTCGGGCCGAATTTTTGAGTTTCGATATCTCAGCTCTGGAAGGGGCTAGAACCTCCATTTTTGCACTCAGGTCTAAGTCTCATGGCCCTCTATCAGAATTTGGGAAGATTGGAGAAACTTAATTTTTCGCCCAAAAAAAAAACACGTAAGGGGTACCACTGTCGTTTTTTTTTCGGGCCGAATTTTTGAGTTTCGATATCTCAGCTCTGGAAGGGGCTAGAACCTCCATTTTTGCACTCAGGTCTAAGTCTCATGGCCCTCTATCAGAATTTGGGAAGATTGGAGAAACTTAATTTTTCGCCCCAAAAAAAAACGTAAGGGGTACCACTGTCGTTTTTTTTTCGGGCCGAATTTTTGAGTTTCGATATCTCAGCTCTGGAAGGGGCTAGAACCTCCATTTTTGCACTCAGGTCTAAGTCTCATGGCCCTCTATCAGAATTTGGGAAGATTGGAGAAACTTAATTTTTCGCCCGAAAAAAAAAACGTAAGGGGTACCACTGTCGTTTTTTTTTTCGGGCCGAATTTTTTAGTTTCGATATCTCAGCTCTGGAAGGGGCTAGAACCTCCATTTTTGCACTCAGGTCTAAGTCTCATGGCCCTCTATCAGAATTTGGGAAGATTGGAGAAACTTAATTTTTCGCCCGAAAAAAAAAACGTAAGGGGTACCACTGTCGTTTTTTTTTCGGGCCGAATTTTTGAGTTTCGATATCTCAGCTCTGGAAGGGGCTAGAACCTCCATTTTTGCACTCAGGTCTAAGTCTCATGGCCCTCTATCAGAATTTGGGAAGATTGGAGAAACTTAATTTTTCGCCCAAAAAAAAAACGTAAGGGGTACCACTGTCGTTTTTTTTTCGGGCCGAATTTTTGAGTTTCGATATCTCAGCTCTGGAAGGGGCTAGAACCTCAATTTTTGCACTCAGGTCTAAGTCTCATGGCCCTCTATCAGAATTTGGGAAGATTTGAGAAACTTAATTTTTCGCCCAAAAAAAAAACGTAAGGGGTACCACTGTCGTTTTTTTATCGGGCCGAATTTTTGAGTTTCGATATCTCAGCTCTGGAAGGGGCTAGAACCTCCATTTTTGCACTCAGGTCTAAGTCTCATGGCCCTCTATCAGAATTTGGGAAGATTGGAGAAACTTAATTTTTCGCCCAAAAAAAAAAACGTAAGGGGTACCACTGTCGTTTTTTTTTCGGGCCGAATTTTTGAGTTTCGATATCTCAACTCTGGAAGGGGCTAGAACCTCCATTTTTGCACTCAGGTCTAAGTCTCATGGCCCTCTATCAGAATTTGGGAAGATTGGAGAAACTTAATTTTTCGCCAAAAAAAAAAACGTAAGGGGTACCACTGTCGTTTTTTTTTCGGGCCGAATTTTTTAGTTTCGATATCTCAGCTCTGGAAGGGGCTAGAACCTCCATTTTTGCACTCAGGTCTAAGTCTCATGGCCCTCTATCAGAATTTGGGAAGATTGGAGAAACTTAATTTTTCGCCCGAAAAAAAAAACGTAAGGGGTACCACTGTCGTTTTTTTTTCGGGCCGAATTTTTGAGTTTCAATTTCTCAGCTCTGGAAGGGGCTAGAACCTCCATTTTTGCACTCAGGTCTAAGTCTCATGGCCCTCTATCAGAATTTGGGAAGATTGGAGAAACTTAATTTTTCGCCCAAAAAAAAAACGTAAGGGGTACCACTGTCGTTTTTTTTTTTCGGGCCGAATTTTTGAGTTTCGATATCTCAGCTCTGGAAGGGGCTAGAACCTCCATTTTTGCACTCAGGTCTAAGTCTCATGGCCCTCTATCAGAATTTGGGAAGATTGGAGAAACTTAATTTTTCGCCCGAAAAAAAAAACGTAAGGGGTACCACTGTCGTTTTTTTTTCGGGCCGAATTTTTGAGTTTCGATATCTCAGCTCTGGAAGGGGCTAGAACCTCCATTTTTGCACTCAGGTCTAAGTCTCATGGCCCTCTATCAGAATTTGGGAAGATTGGAGAAACTTAATTTTTCGCCCAAAAAAAAAACGTAAGGGGTACCACTGTCGTTTTTTTTTCGGGCCGAATTTTTGAGTTTCGATATCTCAGCTCTGGAAGGGGCTAGAACCTCAATTTTTGCACTCAGGTCTAAGTCTCATGGCCCTCTATCAGAATTTGGGAAGATTTGAGAAACTTAATTTTTCGCCCAAAAAAAAAACGTAAGGGGTACCACTGTCGTTTTTTTATCGGGCCGAATTTTTGAGTTTCGATATCTCAGCTCTGGAAGGGGCTAGAACCTCCATTTTTGCACTCAGGTCTAAGTCTCATGGCCCTCTATCAGAATTTGGGAAGATTGGAGAAACTTAATTTTTCGCCCAAAAAAAAAAACGTAAGGGGTACCACTGTCGTTTTTTTTTCGGGCCGAATTTTTGAGTTTCGATATCTCAACTCTGGAAGGGGCTAGAACCTCCATTTTTGCACTCAGGTCTAAGTCTCATGGCCCTCTATCAGAATTTGGGAAGATTGGAGAAACTTAATTTTTCGCCAAAAAAAAAAACGTAAGGGGTACCACTGTCGTTTTTTTTTCGGGCCGAATTTTTTAGTTTCGATATCTCAGCTCTGGAAGGGGCTAGAACCTCCATTTTTGCACTCAGGTCTAAGTCTCATGGCCCTCTATCAGAATTTGGGAAGATTGGAGAAACTTAATTTTTCGCCCGAAAAAAAAAACGTAAGGGGTACCACTGTCGTTTTTTTTTCGGGCCGAATTTTTGAGTTTCAATTTCTCAGCTCTGGAAGGGGCTAGAACCTCCATTTTTGCACTCAGGTCTAAGTCTCATGGCCCTCTATCAGAATTTGGGAAGATTGGAGAAACTTAATTTTTCGCCCAAAAAAAAAACGTAAGGGGTACCACTGTCGTTTTTTTTTTTTCGGGCCGAATTTTTGAGTTTCGATATCTCAGCTCTGGAAGGGGCTAGAACCTCCATTTTTGCACTCAGGTCTAAGTCTCATGGCCCTCTATCAGAATTTGGGAAGATTGGAGAAACTTAATTTTTCGCCCAAAAAAAAAAAACGTAAGGGGTACCACTGTCGTTTTTTTTTCGGGCCGAATTTTTGAGTTTCGATATCTCAGCTCTGGAAGGGGCTAGAACCTCCATTTTTGCACTCAGGTCTAAGTCTCATGGCCCTCTATCAGAATTTGGGAAGATTGGAGAAACTTAATTTTTCGCCCAAAAAAAAAAACGTAAGGGGTACCACTGTCGTTTTTTTTTCGGGCCGAATTTTTGAGTTTCGATATCTCAGCTCTGGAAGGGGCTAGAACCTCCATTTTTGCACTCGGGTCTAAGTCTCATGGCCCTCTATCAGAATTTGGGAAGATTGGAGAAACTTAATTTTTCGCCCGAAAAAAAAAACGTAAGGGGTACCACTGTCGTTTTTTTTTTCGGGCCGAATTTTTTAGTTTCGATATCTCAGCTCTGGAAGGGGCTAGAACCTCCATTTTTGCACTCAGGTCTAAGTCTCATGGCCCTCTATCAGAATTTGGGAAGATTGGAGAAACTTAATTTTTCGCCCGAAAAAAAAAACGTAAGGGGTACCACTGTCGGTTTTTTTTCGGGCCGAATTTTTGAGTTTCGATATCTCAGCTCTGGAAGGGGCTAGAACCTCCATTTTTGCACTCAGGTCTAAGTCTCATGGCCCTCTATCAGAATTTGGGAAGATTGGAGAAACTTAATTTTTCGCCCAAAAAAAAAACGTAAGGGGTACCACTGTCGTTTTTTTTTCGGGCCGAATTTTTGAGTTTCGATATCTCAGCTCTGGAAGGGGCTAGAACCTCCATTTTTGCACTCAGGTCTAAGTCTCATGGCCCTCTATCAGAATTTGGGAAGATTTGAGAAACTTAATTTTTCGCCCAAAAAAAAAACGTAAGGGGTACCACTGTCGTTTTTTTATCGGGCCGAATTTTTGAGTTTCGATATCTCAGCTCTGGAAGGGGCTAGAACCTCCATTTTTGCACTCAGGTCTAAGTCTCATGGCCCTCTATCAGAATTTGGGAAGATTGGAGAAACTTAATTTTTCGCCCAAAAAAAAAAACGTAAGGGGTACCACTGTCGTTTTTTTTTCGGGCCGAATTTTTGAGTTTCGATATCTCAACTCTGGAAGGGGCTAGAACCTCCATTTTTGCACTCAGGTCTAAGTCTCATGGCCTTCTATCAGAATTTGGGAAGATTGGAGAAACTTAATTTTTCGCCCAAAAAAAAAAAACGTAAAGGGTACCACTGTCGTTTTTTTTTTCGGGCCGAATTTTTTAGTTTCGATATCTCAGCTCTGGAAGGGGCTAGAACCTCCATTTTTGCACTCAGGTCTAAGTCTCATGGCCCTCTATCAGAATTTGGGAAGATTGGAGAAACTTAATTTTTCGCCCGAAAAAAAAACGTAAGGGGTACCACTGTCGTTTTTTTTTTCGGGCCGAATTTTTGAGTTTCGATATCTCAGCTCTGGAAGGGGCTAGAACCTCCATTTTTGCACTCAGGTCTAAGTCTCATGGCCCTCTATCAGAATTTGGGAAGATTGGAGAAACTTAATTTTTCGCCCAAAAAAAAAAACGTAAGGGGTACCACTGTCGTTTTTTTTTCGGGCCGAATTTTTGAGTTTCGATATCTCAACTCTGGAAGGGGCTAGAACCTCCATTTTTGCACTCAGGTCTAAGTCTCATGGCCTTCTATCAGAATTTGGGAAGATTGGAGAAACTTAATTTTTCGCCCAAAAAAAAAAAACGTAAAGGGTACCACTGTCGTTTTTTTTTTCGGGCCGAATTTTTTAGTTTCGATATCTCAGCTCTGGAAGGGGCTAGAACCTCCATTTTTGCACTCAGGTCTAAGTCTCATGGCCCTCTATCAGAATTTGGGAAGATTGGAGAAACTTAATTTTTCGCCCGAAAAAAAAACGTAAGGGGTACCACTGTCGTTTTTTTTTTCGGGCCGAATTTTTGAGTTTCGATATCTCAGCTCTGGAAGGGGCTAGAACCTCCATTTTTGCACTCAGGTCTAAGTCTCATGGCCCTCTATCAGAATTTGGGAAGATTGGAGAAACTTAATTTTTCGCCCAAAAAAAAAACGTAAGGGGTACCACTGTCGTTTTTTTTTCGGGCCGAATTTTTGAGTTTCGATATCTCAGCTCTGGAAGGGGCTAGAACCTCAATTTTTGCACTCAGGTCTAAGTCTCATGGCCCTCTATCAGAATTTGGGAAGATTGGAGAAACTTAATTTTTCACCCGAAAAAAAAAACGTAAGGGGTACCACTGTCGTTTTTTTTTTCGGGCCGAATTTTTGAGTTTCGATATCTCAGCTCTGGAAGGGGCTAGAACCTCCATTTTTGCACTCAGGTCTAAGTCTCATGGCCCTCTATCAGAATTTGGGAAGATTGGAGAAACTTAATTTTTCGCCCAAAAAAAAAAACGTAAGGGGTACCACTGTCGTTTTTTTTTCGGGCCGAATTTTTGAGTTTCGATATCTCAGCTCTGGAAGGGGCTAGAACCTCCATTTTTGCACTCAGGTCTAAGTCTCATGGCCCTCTATCAGAATTTGGGAAGATTGGAGAAACTTAATTTTTCGCCCAAAAAAAAACGTAAGGGGTACCACTGTCGTTTTTTTTTTCGGGCCGAATTTTTGAGTTTCGATATCTCAGCTCTGGAAGGGGCTAGAACCTCCATTTTTGCACTCAGGTCTAAGTCTCATGGCCCTCTATCAGAATTTGGGAAGATTGGAGAAACTTAATTTTTCGCCCGAAAAAAAAAACGTAAGGGGTACCACTGTCGGTTTTTTTTCGGGCCGAATTTTTGAGTTTCGATATCTCAGCTCTGGAAGGGGCTAGAACCTCCATTTTTGCACTCAGGTCTAAGTCTCATGGCCCTCTATCAGAATTTGGGAAGATTGGAGAAACTTAATTTTTCGCCCAAAAAAAAACGTAAGGGGTACCACTGTCGTTTTTTTTTCGGGACGAATTTTTGAGTTTCGATATCTCAGCTCTGGAAGGGGCTAGAACCTCCATTTTTGCACTCAGGTCTAAGTCTCATGGCCCTCTATCAGAATTTGGGAAGATTGGAGAAACTTAATTTTTCGCCCAAAAAAAAAAACGTAAGGGGTACCACTGTCGTTTTTTTTTTTGGGCCGAATTTTTGAGTTTCGATATCTCAGCTCTGGAAAGGGCTAGAGCCTCCATTTTTGCACTCAGGTCTAAGTCTCATGGCCCTCTATCAGAATTTGGGAAGATTGGATAAACTTAATTTTTCGCCCAAAAAAAAAAACGTAAGGGGTACCACTGTCGTTTTTTTTTCGGGCCGAATTTTTGAGTTTCGATATCTCAGCTCTGGAAGGGGCTAGAACCTCCATTTTTGCACTCAGGTCTAAGTCTCATGGCCCTCTATCAGAATTTGGGAAGATTGGAGAAACTTAAATTTTCGCCCAAAAAAAAAACGTAAGGGGTACCACTGTCGTTTTTTTTTCGGGACGAATTTTTGAGTTTCGATATCTCAGCTCTGGAAGGGGCTAGAACCTCAATTTTTGCACTCAGGTCTAAGTCTCATGGCCCTCTATCAGAATTTGGGAAGATTGGAGAAACTTAATTTTTCGCCCAAAAAAAAAACGTAAGGGGTACCACTGTCGTTTTTTTTTTTGGGCCGAATTTTTGAGTTTCGATATCTCAGCTCTGGAAAGGGCTAGAGCCTCCATTTTTGCACTCAGGTCTAAGTCTCATGGCCCTCTATCAGAATTTGGGAAGATTGGATAAACTTAATTTTTCGCCCAAAAAAAAAACGTAAGGGGTACCACTGTCGTTTTTTTTCGGGCCGAATTTTTGAGTTTCGATATCTCAGCTCTGGAAGGGGCTTTGCACTTAGGTCTAAGTCTCATGGCCCTCTATCAGAATTTGGGAAGATTGGAGAAACTTAATTTTTCGCCCAAAAAAAAAAAACGTAAGGGGTACCACTGTCGTTTTTTTTTCGGGCCGAATTTTTGAGTTTCGATATCTCAGCTCTGGAAGGGGCTAGAACCTCCATTTTTGCACTCAGGTCTAAGTCTCATGGCCCTCTATCAGAATTTGGGAAGATTGGAGAAACTTAATTTTTCACCCGAAAAAAAAAACGTAAGGGGTACCACTGTCGTTTTTTTTTTCGGGCCGAATTTTTGAGTTTCGATATCTCAGCTCTGGAAGGGGCTAGAACCTCCATTTTTGCACTCAGATCTAAGTCTCATGGCCCTCTATCAGAATTTGGGAAGATTGGAGAAACTTAATTTTTCACCCGAAAAAAAAAACGTAAGGGGTACCACTGTCGTTTTTTTTTCGGGCCGAATTTTTGAGTTTCGATATCTCAGCTCTGGAAGGGGCTAGAACCTCCATTTTTGCACTCAGATCTAAGTCTCATGGCCCTCTATCAGAATTTGGGAAGATTGGAGAAACTTAATTTTTCGCCCAAAAAAAAAACGTAAGGGGTACCACTGTCGTTTTTTTTTCGGGCCGAATTTTTGAGTTTCGATATCTCAGCTCTGGAAGGGGCTAGAACCTCCATTTTTGCACTCAGGTCTAAGTCTCATGGCCCTCTATCAGAATTTGGGAAGATTGGAGAAACTTAATTTTTCGCCCCAAAAAAAAAAACGTAAGGGGTACCACTGTCGGTTTTTTTTTCGGGCCGAATTTTTGAGTTTCGATATCTCAGCTCTGGAAGGGGCTAGAACCTCCATTTTTGCACTCAGGTCTAAGTCTCATGGCCCTCTATCAGAATTTGGGAAGATTGGAGAAACTTAATTTTTCGCCCAAAAAAAAAAACGTAAGGGGTACCACTGTCGTTTTTTTTTCGGGCCGAATTTTTGAGTTTCGATATCTCAGCTCTGGAAGGGGCTAGAACCTCCATTTTTGCACTCAGGTCTAAGTCTCATGGCCCTCTATCAGAATTTGGGAAGATTGGAGAAACTTAATTTTTCGCCCAAAAAAAAAAACGTAAGGGGTACCACTGTCGTTTTTTTTTCGGGACGAATTTTTGAGTTTCGATATCTCAGCTCTGGAAGGGGCTAGAACCTCCATTTTTGCACTCAGGTCTAAGTCTCATGGCCCTCTATCAGAATTTGGGAAGATTGGAGAAACTTAATTTTTCACCCGAAAAAAAAAACGTAAGGGGTACCACTGTCGTTTTTTTTTCGGGCCGAATTTTTTAGTTTCGATATCTCAGCTCTGGAAGGGGCTAGAACCTCCATTTTTGCACTCAGGTCTAAGTCTCATGGCCCTCTATCAGAATTTGGGAAGATTGGAGAAACTTAATTTTTCGCCAAAAAAAAAAACGTAAGGGGTACCACTGTCGTTTTTTTTTTCGGGCCGAATTTTTGAGTTTCGATATCTCAGCTCTGGAAGGGGCTAGAACCTCCATTTTTGCACTTAGGTCTAAGTCTCATGGCCCTCTATCAGAATTTGGGAAGATTGGAGAAACTTAATTTTTCGCCCAAAAAAAAAAACGTAAGGGGTACCACTGTCGTTTTTTTTTCGGGCCGAATTTTTGAGTTTCGATATCTCAGCTCTGGAAGGGGCTAGAACCTCCATTTTTGCACTCAGGTCTAAGTCTCATGGCCCTCTATCAGAATTTGGGAAGATTGGAGAAACTTAATTTTTCACCCGAAAAAAAAAACGTAAGGGGTACCACTGTCTTTTTTTTTTCGGGCCGAATTTTTGAGTTTCGATATCTCAGCTCTGGAAGGGGCTAGAACCTCCATTTTTGCACTCAGATCTAAGTCTCATGGCCCTCTATCAGAATTTGGGAAGATTGGAGAAACTTAATTTTTCGCCCAAAAAAAAAACGTAAGGGGTACCACTGTCGTTTTTTTTTCGGGCCGAATTTTTGAGTTTCGATATCTCAGCTCTGGAAGGGGCTAGAACCTCCATTTTTGCACTCAGGTCTAAGTCTCATGGCCCTCTATCAGAATTTGGGAAGATTGGAGAAACTTAATTTTTCGCCCCAAAAAAAAAAACGTAAGGGGTACCACTGTCGGTTTTTTTTTCGGGCCGAAATTTTGAGTTTCGATATCTCAGCTCTGGAAGGGGCTAGAACCTCCATTTTTGCACTCAGGTCTAAGTCTCATGGCCCTCTATCAGAATTTGGGAAGATTGGAGAAACTTAATTTTTCGCCCAAAAAAAAAACGTAAGGGGTACCACTGTCGTTTTTTTTTCGGGCCGAATTTTTGAGTTTCGATATCTCAGCTCTGGAAGGGGCTAGAACCTCCATTTTTGCACTCAGGTCTAAGTCTCATGGCCCTCTATCAGAATTTGGGAAGATTGGAGAAACTTAATTTTTCGCCCAAAAAAAAAAACGTAAGGGGTACCACTGTCGTTTTTTTTTCGGGACGAATTTTTGAGTTTCGATATCTCAGCTCTGGAAGGGGCTAGAACCTCCATTTTTGCACTCAGGTCTAAGTCTCATGGCCCTCTATCAGAATTTGGGAAGATTGGAGAAACTTAATTTTTCGCCCAAAAAAAAAAACGTAAGGGGTACCACTGTCGTTTTTTTTTTGGGCCGAATTTTTGAGTTTCGATATCTCAGCTCTGGAAAGGGCTAGAGCCTCCATTTTTGCACTCAGGTCTAAGTCTCATGGCCCTCTATCAGAATTTGGGAAGATTGGATAAACTTAATTTTTCGCCCAAAAAAAAAAACGTAAGGGGTACCACTGTCGTTTTTTTTTCGGGCCGAATTTTTGAGTTTCGATATCTCAGCTCTGGAAGGGGCTAGAACCTCCATTTTTGCACTCAGGTCTAAGTCTCATGGCCCTCTATCAGAATTTGGGAAGATTGGAGAAACTTAATTTTTCGCCCAAAAAAAAAAACGTAAGGGGTACCACTGTGGTTTTTTTTTCGGGCCGAATTTTTGAGTTTCGATATCTCAGCTCTGGAAGGGGCTAGAACCTCCATTTTTGCACTCAGGTCTAAGTCTCATGGCCCTCTATCAGAATTTGGGAAGATTGGAGAAACTTAATTTTTCACCCGAAAAAAAAAACGTAAGGGGTACCACTGTCGTTTTTTTTTCGGGCCGAATTTTTGAGTTTCGATATCTCAGCTCTGGAAGGGGCTAGAACCTCCATTTTTGCACTCAGGTCTAAGTCTCATGGCCCTCTATCAGAATTTGGGAAGATTGGAGAAACTTAATTTTTCGCCCCAAAAAAAAAAACGTAAGGGGTACCACTGTCGTTTTTTTTTTTCGGGCCGAATTTTTGAGTTTCGATATCTCAGCTCTGGAAGGGGCTAGAACCTCCATTTTTGCACTCAGGTCTAAGTCTCATGGCCCTCTATCAGAATTTGGGAAGATTGGAGAAACTAAATTTTTCGCCCCAAAAAAAAACGTAAGGGGTACCACTGTCGTTTTTTTTTCGGGCCGAATTTTTGAGTTTCGATATCTCAGCTCTGGAAGGGGCTAGAACCTCCATTTTTGCACTCAGGTCTAAGTCTCATGGCCCTCTATCAGAATTTGGGAAGATTGGAGAAACTTAATTTTTCGCCCAAAAAAAAAACGTAAGGGGTACCACTGTCGTTTTTTTTTCGGGCCGAATTTTTGAGTTTCGATATCTCAGCTCTGGAAGGGGCTAGAACCTCCATTTTTGCACTCAGGTCTAAGTCTCATGGCCCTCTATCAGAATTTGGGAAGATTGGAGAAACTTAAATTTTCGCCCAAAAAAAAAACGTAAGGGGTACCACTGTCGTTTTTTTTTCGGGACGAATTTTTGAGTTTCGATATCTCAGCTCTGGAAGGGGCTAGAACCTCAATTTTTGCACTCAGGTCTAAGTCTCATGGCCCTCTATCAGAATTTGGGAAGATTGGAGAAACTTAATTTTTCGCCCAAAAAAAAAAACGTAAGGGGTACCACTGTCGTTTTTTTTTTTGGGCCGAATTTTTGAGTTTCGATATCTCAGCTCTGGAAAGGGCTAGAGCCTCCATTTTTGCACTCAGGTCTAAGTCTCATGGCCCTCTATCAGAATTTGGGAAGATTGGATAAACTTAATTTTTCGCCCAAAAAAAAAAACGTAAGGGGTACCACTGTCGGTTTTTTTTCGGGCCGAATTTTTGAGTTTCGATATCTCAGCTCTGGAAGGGGCTAGAACCTCCATTTTTGCACTCAGGTCTAAGTCTCATGGCCCTCTATCAGAATTTGGGAAGATTGGAGAAACTTAATTTTTCGCCCAAAAAAAAAAACGTAAGGGGTACCACTGTCGTTTTTTTTTCGGGCCGAATTTTTGAGTTTCGATATCTCAGCTCTGGAAGGGGCTAGAACCTCCATTTTTGCACTCAGGTCTAAGTCTCATGGCCCTCTATCAGAATTTGGGAAGATTGGAGAAACTTAATTTTTCGCCCAAAAAAAAAAACGTAAGGGGTACCACTGTCGTTTTTTTTTTCGGGACGAATTTTTGAGTTTCGATATCTCAGCTCTGGAAGGGGCTAGAACCTCCATTTTTGCACTCAGGTCTAAGTCTCATGGCCCTCTATCAGAATTTGGGAAGATTGGAGAAACTTAATTTTTCGCCCAAAAAAAAAACGTAAGGGGTACCACTGTCGTTTTTTTTTTTGGGCCGAATTTTTGAGTTTCGATATCTCAGCTCTGGAAAGGGCTAGAGCCTCCATTTTTGCACTCAGGTCTAAGTCTCATGGCCCTCTATCAGAATTTGGGAAGATTGGATAAACTTAATTTTTCGCCCAAAAAAAAAAACGTAAGGGGTACCACTGTCGTTTTTTTTTCGGGCCGAATTTTTGAGTTTCGATATCTCAGCTCTGGAAGGGGCTAGAACCTCCATTTTTGCACTCAGGTCTAAGTCTCATGGCCCTCTATCAGAATTTGGGAAGATTGGAGAAACTTAATTTTTCGCCCAAAAAAAAAAACGTAAGGGGTACCACTGTCGTTTTTTTTTTCGGGCCGAATTTTTGAGTTTCGATATCTCAGCTCTGGAAGGGGCTAGAACCTCCATTTTTGCACTCAGGTCTAAGTCTCATGGCCCTCTATCAGAATTTGGGAAGATTGGAGAAACTTAATTTTTCACCCGAAAAAAAAAACGTAAGGGGTACCACTGTTGTTTTTTTTTCGGGCCGAATTTTTGAGTTTCGATATCTCAGCTCTGGAAGGGGCTAGAACCTCCATTTTTGCACTCAGGTCTAAGTCTCATGGCCCTCTATCAGAATTTGGGAAGATTGGAGAAACTTAATTTTTCACCCGAAAAAAAAAACGTAAGGGGTACCACTGTCGTTTTTTTTTCGGGCCGAATTTTTGAGTTTCGATATCTCAGCTCTGGAAGGGGCTAGAACCTCCATTTTTGCACTCAGGTCTAAGTCTCATGGCCCTCTATCAGAATTTGGGAAGATTGGAGAAACTTAATTTTTCGCCCCAAAAAAAAACGTAAGGGGTACCACTGTCGTTTTTTTTTTCGGGCCGAATTTTTGAGTTTCGATATCTCAGCTCTGGAAGGGGCTAGAGCCTCCATTTTTGCACTCAGGTCTAAGTCTCATGGCCCTCTATCAGAATTTGGGAAGATTGGAGAAACTTAATTTTTCGCCCAAAAAAAAAAACGTAAGGGGTACCACTGTCGTTTTTTTTTTCGGGCCGAATTTTTGAGTTTCGATATCTCAGCTCTGGAAGGGGCTAGAACCTCCATTTTTGCACTCAGGTCTAAGTCTCATGGCCCTCTATCAGAATTTGGGAAGATTGGAGAAACTTAATTTTTCACCCGAAAAAAAAAACGTAAGGGGTACCACTGTCGTTTTTTTTTCGGGCCGAATTTTTGAGTTTCGATATCTCAGCTCTGGAAGGGGCTAGAACCTCCATTTTTGCACTCAGGTCTAAGTCTCATGGCCCTCTATCAGAATTTGGGAAGATTGGAGAAACTTAAATTTTCGCCCAAAAAAAAAACGTAAGGGGTACCACTGTCGTTTTTTTTTCGGGACGAATTTTTGAGTTTCGATATCTCAGCTCTGGAAGGGGCTAGAACCTCAATTTTTGCACTCAGGTCTAAGTCTCATGGCCCTCTATCAGAATTTGGGAAGATTGGAGAAACTTAATTTTTCGCCCAAAAAAAAAAACGTAAGGGGTACCACTGTCGTTTTTTTTTTTGGGCCGAATTTTTGAGTTTCGATATCTCAGCTCTGGAAAGGGCTAGAGCCTCCATTTTTGCACTCAGGTCTAAGTCTCATGGCCCTCTATCAGAATTTGGGAAGATTGGATAAACTTAATTTTTCGCCCAAAAAAAAAAACGTAAGGGGTACCACTGTCGTTTTTTTTTCGGGCCGAATTTTTGAGTTTCGATATCTCAGCTCTGGAAGGGGCTAGAACCTCCATTTTTGCACTCAGGTCTAAGTCTCATGGCCCTCTATCAGAATTTGGGAAGATTGGAGAAACTTAATTTTTCGCCCAAAAAAAAAAACGTAAGGGGTACCACTGTCGTTTTTTTTTCGGGCCGAATTTTTGAGTTTCGATATCTCAGCTCTGGAAGGGGCTAGAACCTCCATTTTTGCACTCAGGTCTAAGTCTCATGGCCCTCTATCAGAATTTGGGAAGATTGGAGAAACTTAATTTTTCGCCCAAAAAAAAAAAACGTAAGGGGTACCACTGTCGTTTTTTTTTTCGGGACGAATTTTTGAGTTTCGATATCTCAGCTCTGGAAGGGGCTAGAACCTCCATTTTTGCACTCAGGTCTAAGTCTCATGGCCCTCTATCAGAATTTGGGAAGATTGGAGAAACTTAATTTTTCGCCCAAAAAAAAAAACGTAAGGGGTACCACTGTCGTTTTTTTTTTTGGGCCGAATTTTTGAGTTTCGATATCTCAGCTCTGGAAAGGGCTAGAGCCTCCATTTTTGCACTCAGGTCTAAGTCTCATGGCCCTCTATCAGAATTTGGGAAGATTGGATAAACTTAATTTTTCGCCCAAAAAAAAAAACGTAAGGGGTACCACTGTCGTTTTTTTTTCGGGCCGAATTTTTGAGTTTCGATATCTCAGCTCTGGAAGGGGCTAGAACCTCCATTTTTGCACTCAGGTCTAAGTCTCATGGCCCTCTATCAGAATTTGGGAAGATTGGAGAAACTTAATTTTTCGCCCAAAAAAAAAAACGTAAGGGGTACCACTGTCGTTTTTTTTTTCGGGCCGAATTTTTGAGTTTCGATATCTCAGCTCTGGAAGGGGCTAGAACCTCCATTTTTGCACTCAGGTCTAAGTCTCATGGCCCTCTATCAGAATTTGGGAAGATTGGAGAAACTTAATTTTTCACCCGAAAAAAAAAACGTAAGGGGTACCACTGTCGTTTTTTTTTCGGGCCGAATTTTTGAGTTTCGATATCTCAGCTCTGGAAGGGGCTAGAACCTCCATTTTTGCACTCAGGTCTAAGTCTCATGGCCCTCTATCAGAATTTGGGAAGATTGGAGAAACTTAATTTTTCGCCCCAAAAAAAACGTAAGGGGTACCACTGTCGTTTTTTTTTTCGGGCCGAATTTTTGAGTTTCGATATCTCAGCTCTGGAAGGGGCTAGAGCCTCCATTTTTGCACTCAGGTCTAAGTCTCATGGCCCTCTATCAGAATTTGGGAAGATTGGAGAAACTTAATTTTTCGCCCAAAAAAAAAAAACGTAAGGGGTACCACTGTCGTTTTTTTTTCGGGCCTAATTTTTGAGTTTCAATATCTCAGCTCTGGAAGGGGCTAGAGCCTCCATTTTTGCACTCAGGTCTAAGTCTCATGGCCCTCTATCAGAATTTGGGAAGATTGGAGAAACTTAATTTTTCGCCCAAAAAAAAAAGGTAAGGGGTACCACTGTCGTTTTTTTTTCGGGCCGAATTTTGAGTTTCGATATCTCAGCTCTGGAAGGGGCTAGAGCCTCCATTTTTGCACTCAGGTCTAAGTCTCATGGCCCTCTATCAGAATTTGGGAAGATTGGAGAAACTTAATTTTTCGCCCAAAAAAAAAACCGTAAGGGGTACCACTGTCGTTTTTTTTTCGGGCCGAATTTTTGAGTTTCGATATCTCAGCTCTGGAAGGGGCTAGAGCCTCCATTTTTGCACTCAGGTCTAAGTCTCATGGCCCTCTATCAGAATCCAGAGTTTTGGGAAGATTGGAGAAACTTAATTTTTCGCCCAAAAAAAAAACGTAAGGGGTACCACTGTCGTTTTTGTTCGGGCCGAATTTTTGAGTTTCGATATCTCAGCTCTGGAAGGGGCTAGAGCCTCCATATTTGCACTCAGGTCTAAGTCTCATGGCCCTCTATCAGAATTTGGGAAGATTGGAGAAACTTAATTTTTCGCCCCCAAAAAAAAAAACGTAAGGGGTACCACTGTAGTTTTTTTTTCGGGCCTAATTTTTGAGTTTCTATATCTCAGCTCTAGAAGGGGCTAGAGCCTCCATTTTTGCACTCAGGTCTAAGTCTCATGGCCCTCTATCAGAATTTGGGAAGATTGGAGAAACTTAATTTTTCGCCCAAAAAAAAAAAACGTAAGGGGTACCACTGTCGTTTTTTTTTTCGGGCCGAATTTTTGAGTTTCGATATCTCAGCTCTGGAAGGGGCTAGAGCCTCCATTTTTGCACTCAGGTCTAAGTCTCATGGCCCTCTATCAGAATTTGGGAAGATTGGAGAAACTTAATTTTTCGCCCAAAAAAAAAATGTAAGGGGTACCACTGTCGTTTTTTTTTCGGGCCGAATTTTTGAGTTTCAATTTCTCAGCTCTGGAAGGGGCTAGAACCTCCATTTTTGCACTCAGGTCTAAGTCTCATGGCCCTCTATCAGAATTTGGGAAGATTGGAGAAACTTAATTTTTCGCCCAAAAAAAAAACGTAAGGGGTACCACTGTCGTTTTTTTTTTCGGGCCGAATTTTTGAGTTTCGATATCTCAGCTCTGGAAGGGGCTAGAACCTCCATTTTTGAACTCAGGTCTAAGTCTCATGGCCCTCTATCAGAATTTGGGAAGATTGGAGAAACTTAATTTTTCGCCCAAAAAAAAAACGTAAGGGGTACCACTGTCGTTTTTTTTTCGGGCCGAATTTTTGAGTTTCGATATCTCAGCTCTGGAAGGGGCTAGAACCTCCATTTTTGCACTCAGGTCTAAGTCTCATGGCCCTCTATCAGAATTTGGGAAGATTGGAGAAACTTAATTTTTCACCCGAAAAAAAAAACGTAAGGGGTACCACTGTCGTTTTTTTTTTCGGGCCGAATTTTTGAGTTTCGATATCTCAGCTCTGGAAGGGGCTAGAACCTCCATTTTTGCACTCAGGTCTAAGTCTCATGGCCCTCTATCAGAATTTGGGAAGATTGGAGAAACTTAATTTTTCGCCCAAAAAAAAAACGTAAGGGGTACCACTGTCGTTTTTTTTTCGGGCCGAATTTTTGAGTTTCGATATCTCAGCTCTGGAAGGGGCTAGAACCTCCATTTTTGCACTCAGGTCTAAGTCTCATGGCCCTCTATCAGAATTTGGGAAGATTGGAGAAACTTAATTTTTCGCCCAAAAAAAAAACGTAAGGGGTACCACTGTCGTTTTTTTTTTCGGGCCGAATTTTTGAGTTTCGATATCTCAGCTCTGGAAGGGGCTAGAACCTCCATTTTTGCACTCAGGTCTAAGTCTCATGGCCCTCTATCAGAATTTGGGAAGATTGGAGAAACTTAATTTTTCGCCCAAAAAAAAAAAACGTAAGGGGTACCACTGTCGTTTTTTTTTCGGGCCGAATTTTTGAGTTTCGATATCTCAGCTCTGGAAGGGGCTAGAACCTCCATTTTTGCACTCAGGTCTAAGTCTCATGGCCCTCTATCAGAATTTGGGAAGATTGGAGAAACTTAATTTTTCGCCCAAAAAAAAAAACGTAAGGGGTACCACTGTCGTTTTTTTTTCGGGCCGAATTTTTGAGTTTCGATATCTCAGCTCTGGAAGGGGCTAGAACCTCCATTTTTGCACTCAGGTCTAAGTCTCATGGCCCTCTATCAGAATTTGGGAAGATTGGAGAAACTTAATTTTTCGCCCGAAAAAAAAAACGTAAGGGGTACCACTGTCGTTTTTTTTTTCGGGCCGAATTTTTTAGTTTCGATATCTCAGCTCTGGAAGGGGCTAGAACCTCCATTTTTGCACTCAGGTCTAAGTCTCATGGCCCTCTATCAGAATTTGGGAAGATTGGAGAAACTTAATTTTTCGCCCGAAAAAAAAAACGTAAGGGGTACCACTGTCGTTTTTTTTTCGGGCCGAATTTTTGAGTTTCGATATCTCAGCTCTGGAAGGGGCTAGAACCTCCATTTTTGCACTCAGGTCTAAGTCTCATGGCCCTCTATCAGAATTTGGGAAGATTGGAGAAACTTAATTTTTCGCCCAAAAAAAAAACGTAAGGGGTACCACTGTCGTTTTTTTTTCGGGCCGAATTTTTGAGTTTCGATATCTCAGCTCTGGAAGGGGCTAGAACCTCAATTTTTGCACTCAGGTCTAAGTCTCATGGCCCTCTATCAGAATTTGGGAAGATTTGAGAAACTTAATTTTTCGCCCAAAAAAAAAACGTAAGGGGTACCACTGTCGTTTTTTTATCGGGCCGAATTTTTGAGTTTCGATATCTCAGCTCTGGAAGGGGCTAGAACCTCCATTTTTGCACTCAGGTCTAAGTCTCATGGCCCTCTATCAGAATTTGGGAAGATTGGAGAAACTTAATTTTTCGCCCAAAAAAAAAAACGTAAGGGGTACCACTGTCGTTTTTTTTTCGGGCCGAATTTTTGAGTTTCGATATCTCAACTCTGGAAGGGGCTAGAACCTCCATTTTTGCACTCAGGTCTAAGTCTCATGGCCCTCTATCAGAATTTGGGAAGATTGGAGAAACTTAATTTTTCGCCAAAAAAAAAACGTAAGGGGTACCACTGTCGTTTTTTTTTCGGGCCGAATTTTTTAGTTTCGATATCTCAGCTCTGGAAGGGGCTAGAACCTCCATTTTTGCACTCAGGTCTAAGTCTCATGGCCCCTTTTATCAGAATTTGGGAAGATTGGAGAAACTTAATTTTTCGCCCGAAAAAAAAACGTAAGGGGTACCACTGTCGTTTTTTTTTTCGGGCCGAATTTTTGAGTTTCAATTTCTCAGCTCTGGAAGGGGCTAGAACCTCCATTTTTGCACTCAGGTCTAAGTCTCATGGCCCTCTATCAGAATTTGGGAAGATTGGAGAAACTTAATTTTTCGCCCAAAAAAAAACCGTAAGGGGTACCACTGTCGTTTTTTTTTTCGGGCCGAATTTTTGAGTTTCGATATCTCAGCTCTGGAAGGGGCTAGAACCTCCATTTTTGCACTCAGGTCTAAGTCTCATGGCCCTCTATCAGAATTTGGGAAGATTGGAGAAACTTAATTTTTCGCCCGAAAAAAAAAACGTAAGGGGTACCACTGTCGTTTTTTTTTCGGGCCGAATTTTTGAGTTTCGATATCTCAGCTCTGGAAGGGGCTAGAACCTCCATTTTTGCACTCAGGTCTAAGTCTCATGGCCCTCTATCAGAATTTGGGAAGATTGGAGAAACTTAATTTTTCGCCCAAAAAAAAAACGTAAGGGGTACCACTGTCGTTTTTTTTTCGGGCCGAATTTTTGAGTTTCGATATCTCAGCTCTGGAAGGGGCTAGAACCTCAATTTTTGCACTCAGGTCTAAGTCTCATGGCCCTCTATCAGAATTTGGGAAGATTTGAGAAACTTAATTTTTCGCCCAAAAAAAAAACGTAAGGGGTACCACTGTCGTTTTTTTATCGGGCCGAATTTTTGAGTTTCGATATCTCAGCTCTGGAAGGGGCTAGAACCTCCATTTTTGCACTCAGGTCTAAGTCTCATGGCCCTCTATCAGAATTTGGGAAGATTGGAGAAACTTAATTTTTCGCCCAAAAAAAAAAACGTAAGGGGTACCACTGTCGTTTTTTTTTCGGGCCGAATTTTTGAGTTTCGATATCTCAACTCTGGAAGGGGCTAGAACCTCCATTTTTGCACTCAGGTCTAAGTCTCATGGCCCTCTATCAGAATTTGGGAAGATTGGAGAAACTTAATTTTTCGCCAAAAAAAAAAACGTAAGGGGTACCACTGTCGTTTTTTTTTCGGGCCGAATTTTTTAGTTTCGATATCTCAGCTCTGGAAGGGGCTAGAACCTCCATTTTTGCACTCAGGTCTAAGTCTCATGGCCCTCTATCAGAATTTGGGAAGATTGGAGAAACTTAATTTTTCGCCCGAAAAAAAAAACGTAAGGGGTACCACTGTCGTTTTTTTTTCGGGCCGAATTTTTGAGTTTCAATTTCTCAGCTCTGGAAGGGGCTAGAACCTCCATTTTTGCACTCAGGTCTAAGTCTCATGGCCCTCTATCAGAATTTGGGAAGATTGGAGAAACTTAATTTTTCGCCCAAAAAAAAAACGTAAGGGGTACCACTGTCGTTTTTTTTTTCGGGCCGAATTTTTGAGTTTCGATATCTCAGCTCTGGAAGGGGCTAGAACCTCCATTTTTGCACTCAGGTCTAAGTCTCATGGCCCTCTATCAGAATTTGGGAAGATTGGAGAAACTTAATTTTTCGCCCAAAAAAAAAAAACGTAAGGGGTACCACTGTCGTTTTTTTTTCGGGCCGAATTTTTGAGTTTCGATATCTCAGCTCTGGAAGGGGCTAGAACCTCCATTTTTGCACTCAGGTCTAAGTCTCATGGCCCTCTATCAGAATTTGGGAAGATTGGAGAAACTTAATTTTTCGCCCAAAAAAAAAACGTAAGGGGTACCACTGTCGTTTTTTTTTCGGGCCGAATTTTTGAGTTTCGATATCTCAGCTCTGGAAGGGGCTAGAACCTCCATTTTTGCACTCAGGTCTAAGTCTCATGGCCCTCTATCAGAATTTGGGAAGATTGGAGAAACTTAATTTTTCGCCCGAAAAAAAAAACGTAAGGGGTACCACTGTCGTTTTTTTTTTCGGGCCGAATTTTTTAGTTTCGATATCTCAGCTCTGGAAGGGGCTAGAACCTCCATTTTTGCACTCAGGTCTAAGTCTCATGGCCCTCTATCAGAATTTGGGAAGATTGGAGAAACTTAATTTTTCGCCCGAAAAAAAAAACGTAAGGGGTACCACTGTCGGTTTTTTTTCGGGCCGAATTTTTGAGTTTCGATATCTCAGCTCTGGAAGGGGCTAGAACCTCCATTTTTGCACTCAGGTCTAAGTCTCATGGCCCTCTATCAGAATTTGGGAAGATTGGAGAAACTTAATTTTTCGCCCAAAAAAAAAACGTAAGGGGTACCACTGTCGTTTTTTTTTCGGGCCGAATTTTTGAGTTTCGATATCTCAGCTCTGGAAGGGGCTAGAACCTCCATTTTTGCACTCAGGTCTAAGTCTCATGGCCCTCTATCAGAATTTGGGAAGATTTGAGAAACTTAATTTTTCGCCCAAAAAAAAAACGTAAGGGGTACCACTGTCGTTTTTTTATCGGGCCGAATTTTTGAGTTTCGATATCTCAGCTCTGGAAGGGGCTAGAACCTCCATTTTTGCACTCAGGTCTAAGTCTCATGGCCCTCTATCAGAATTTGGGAAGATTGGAGAAACTTAATTTTTCGCCCAAAAAAAAAAACGTAAGGGGTACCACTGTCGTTTTTTTTTCGGGCCGAATTTTTGAGTTTCGATATCTCAACTCTGGAAGGGGCTAGAACCTCCATTTTTGCACTCAGGTCTAAGTCTCATGGCCTTCTATCAGAATTTGGGAAGATTGGAGAAACTTAATTTTTCGCCCAAAAAAAAAAAACGTAAAGGGTACCACTGTCGTTTTTTTTTTCGGGCCGAATTTTTTAGTTTCGATATCTCAGCTCTGGAAGGGGCTAGAACCTCTATTTTTGCACTCAGGTCTAAGTCTCATGGCCCTCTATCAGAATTTGGGAAGATTGGAGAAACTTAATTTTTCGCCCGAAAAAAAAACGTAAGGGGTACCACTGTCGTTTTTTTTTTCGGGCCGAATTTTTGAGTTTCGATATCTCAGCTCTGGAAGGGGCTAGAACCTCCATTTTTGCACTCAGGTCTAAGTCTCATGGCCCTCTATCAGAATTTGGGAAGATTGGAGAAACTTAATTTTTCGCCCAAAAAAAAAACGTAAGGGGTACCACTGTCGTTTTTTTTTCGGGCCGAATTTTTGAGTTTCGATATCTCAGCTCTGGAAGGGGCTAGAACCTCAATTTTTGCACTCAGGTCTAAGTCTCATGGCCCTCTATCAGAATTTGGGAAGATTGGAGAAACTTAATTTTTCACCCGAAAAAAAAAACGTAAGGGGTACCACTGTCGTTTTTTTTTTCGGGCCGAATTTTTGAGTTTCGATATCTCAGCTCTGGAAGGGGCTAGAACCTCCATTTTTGCACTCAGGTCTAAGTCTCATGGCCCTCTATCAGAATTTGGGAAGATTGGAGAAACTTAATTTTTCGCCCAAAAAAAAAACGTAAGGGGTACCACTGTCGTTTTTTTTTCGGGCCGAATTTTTGAGTTTCGATATCTCAGCTCTGGAAGGGGCTAGAACCTCCATTTTTGCACTCAGGTCTAAGTCTCATGGCCCTCTATCAGAATTTGGGAAGATTGGAGAAACTTAATTTTTCGCCCAAAAAAAAACGTAAGGGGTACCACTGTCGTTTTTTTTTCGGGCCGAATTTTTGAGTTTCGATATCTCAGCTCTGGAAGGGGCTAGAACCTCCATTTTTGCACTCAGGTCTAAGTCTCATGGCCCTCTATCAGAATTTGGGAAGATTGGAGAAACTTAATTTTTCGCCCAAAAAAAAAACGTAAGGGGTACCACTGTCGTTTTTTTTTCGGGACGAATTTTTGAGTTTCGATATCTCAGCTCTGGAAGGGGCTAGAACCTCCATTTTTGCACTCAGGTCTAAGTCTCATGGCCCTCTATCAGAATTTGGGAAGATTGGAGAAACTTAATTTTTCGCCCAAAAAAAAAAACGTAAGGGGTACCACTGTCGTTTTTTTTTTTGGGCCGAATTTTTGAGTTTCGATATCTCAGCTCTGGAAAGGGCTAGAGCCTCCATTTTTGCACTCAGGTCTAAGTCTCATGGCCCTCTATCAGAATTTGGGAAGATTGGATAAACTTAATTTTTCGCCCAAAAAAAAAAAACGTAAGGGGTACCACTGTCGTTTTTTTTTCGGGCCGAATTTTTGAGTTTCGATATCTCAGCTCTGGAAGGGGCTAGAACCTCCATTTTTGCACTCAGGTCTAAGTCTCATGGCCCTCTATCAGAATTTGGGAAGATTGGAGAAACTTAATTTTTCGCCCAAAAAAAAAACGTAAGGGGTACCACTGTCGTTTTTTTTTTTTTCGGGACGAATTTTTGAGTTTCGATATCTCAGCTCTGGAAGGGGCTAGAACCTCCATTTTTGCACTCAGGTCTAAGTCTCATGGCCCTCTATCAGAATTTGGGAAGATTGGAGAAACTTAAATTTTCGCCCAAAAAAAAAACGTAAGGGGTACCACTGTCGTTTTTTTTTCGGGACGAATTTTTGAGTTTCGATATCTCAGCTCTGGAAGGGGCTAGAACCTCAATTTTTGCACTCAGGTCTAAGTCTCATGGCCCTCTATCAGAATTTGGGAAGATTGGAGAAACTTAATTTTTCGCCCAAAAAAAAAACGTAAGGGGTACCACTGTCGTTTTTATTTTTTGGGCCGAATTTTTGAGTTTCGATATCTCAGCTCTGGAAAGGGCTAGAGCCTCCATTTTTGCACTCAGGTCTAAGTCTCATGGCCCTCTATCAGAATTTGGGAAGATTGGATAAACTTAATTTTTCGCCCAAAAAAAAAAACGTAAGGGGTACCACTGTCGTTTTTTTTCGGGCCGAATTTTTGAGTTTCGATATCTCAGCTCTGGAAGGGGCTAGAACCTCCATTTTTGCACTTAGGTCTAAGTCTCATGGCCCTCTATCAGAATTTGGGAAGATTGGAGAAACTTAATTTTTCGCCCAAAAAAAAAAAAACGTAAGGGGTACCACTGTCGTTTTTTTTTCGGGCCGAATTTTTGAGTTTCGATATCTCAGCTCTGGAAGGGGCTAGAACCTCCATTTTTGCACTCAGGTCTAAGTCTCATGGCCCTCTATCAGAATTTGGGAAGATTGGAGAAACTTAATTTTTCACCCGAAAAAAAAAACGTAAGGGGTACCACTGTCGTTTTTTTTTCGGGCCGAATTTTTGAGTTTCGATATCTCAGCTCTGGAAGGGGCTAGAACCTCCATTTTTGCACTCAGATCTAAGTCTCATGGCCCTCTATCAGAATTTGGGAAGATTGGAGAAACTTAATTTTTCACCCGAAAAAAAAAACGTAAGGGGTACCACTGTCGTTTTTTTTTCGGGCCGAATTTTTGAGTTTCGATATCTCAGCTCTGGAAGGGGCTAGAACCTCCATTTTTGCACTCAGATCTAAGTCTCATGGCCCTCTATCAGAATTTGGGAAGATTGGAGAAACTTAATTTTTCGCCCAAAAAAAAAACGTAAGGGGTACCACTGTCGTTTTTTTTTCGGGCCGAATTTTTGAGTTTCGATATCTCAGCTCTGGAAGGGGCTAGAACCTCCATTTTTGCACTCAGGTCTAAGTCTCATGGCCCTCTATCAGAATTTGGGAAGATTGGAGAAACTTAATTTTTCGCCCCAAAAAAAAAAACGTAAGGGGTACCACTGTCGGTTTTTTTTTCGGGCCGAATTTTTGAGTTTCGATATCTCAGCTCTGGAAGGGGCTAGGACCTCCATTTTTGCACTCAGGTCTAAGTCTCATGGCCCTCTATCAGAATTTGGGAAGATTGGAGAAACTTAATTTTTCGCCCAAAAAAAAAAACGTAAGGGGTACCACTGTCGTTTTTTTTTCGGGCCGAATTTTTGAGTTTCGATATCTCAGCTCTGGAAGGGGCTAGAACCTCCATTTTTGCACTCAGGTCTAAGTCTCATGGCCCTCTATCAGAATTTGGGAAGATTGGAGAAACTTAAATTTTCGCCCAAAAAAAAAAACGTAAGGGGTACCACTGTCGTTTTTTTTTCGGGACGAATTTTTGAGTTTCGATATCTCAGCTCTGGAAGGGGCTAGAACCTCAATTTTTGCACTCAGGTCTAAGTCTCATGGCCCTCTATCAGAATTTGGGAAGATTGGAGAAACTTAATTTTTCGCCCAAAAAAAAAAACGTAAGGGGTACCACTGTCGTTTTTTTTTTTGGGCCGAATTTTTGAGTTTCGATATCTCAGCTCTGGAAAGGGCTAGAGCCTCCATTTTTGCACTCAGGTCTAAGTCTCATGGCCCTCTATCAGAATTTGGGAAGATTGGATAAACTTAATTTTTCGCCCAAAAAAAAAAACGTAAGGGGTACCACTGTCGTTTTTTTTTCGGGCCGAATTTTTGAGTTTCGATATCTCAGCTCTGGAAGGGGCTAGAACCTCCATTTTTGCACTCAGGTCTAAGTCTCATGGCCCTCTATCAGAATTTGGGAAGATTGGAGAAACTTAATTTTTCGCCCAAAAAAAAAAACGTAAGGGGTACCACTGTCGTTTTTTTTTCGGGCCGAATTTTTGAGTTTCGATATCTCAGCTCTGGAAGGGGCTAGAACCTCCATTTTTGCACTCAGGTCTAAGTCTCATGGCCCTCTATCAGAATTTGGGAAGATTGGAGAAACTTAATTTTTCGCCCAAAAAAAAAAACGTAAGGGGTACCACTGTCGTTTTTTTTTTCGGGACGAATTTTTGAGTTTCGATATCTCAGCTCTGGAAGGGGCTAGAACCTCCATTTTTGCACTCAGGTCTAAGTCTCATGGCCCTCTATCAGAATTTGGGAAGATTGGAGAAACTTAATTTTTCGCCCAAAAAAAAAAAAACGTAAGGGGTACCACTGTCGTTTTTTTTTTGGGCCGAATTTTTGAGTTTCGATATCTCAGCTCTGGAAAGGGCTAGAGCCTCCATTTTTGCACTCAGGTCTAAGTCTCATGGCCCTCTATCAGAATTTGGGAAGATTGGATAAACTTAATTTTTCGCCCAAAAAAAAAAACGTAAGGGGTACCACTGTCGTTTTTTTTTCGGGCCGAATTTTTGAGTTTCGATATCTCAGCTCTGGAAGGGGCTAGAACCTCCATTTTTGCACTCAGGTCTAAGTCTCATGGCCCTCTATCAGAATTTGGGAAGATTGGAGAAACTTAATTTTTCGCCCAAAAAAAAAAACGTAAGGGGTACCACTGTCGTTTTTTTTTTCGGGCCGAATTTTTGAGTTTCGATATCTCAGCTCTGGAAGGGGCTAGAACCTCCATTTTTGCACTCAGGTCTAAGTCTCATGGCCCTCTATCAGAATTTGGGAAGATTGGAGAAACTTAATTTTTCACCCGAAAAAAAAAACGTAAGGGGTACCACTGTCGTTTTTTTTTCGGGCCGAATTTTTGAGTTTCGATATCTCAGCTCTGGAAGGGGCTAGAACCTCCATTTTTGCACTCAGGTCTAAGTCTCATGGCCCTCTATCAGAATTTGGGAAGATTGGAGAAACTTAATTTTTCGCCAAAAAAAAAAACGTAAGGGGTACCACTGTCGTTTTTTTTTCGGGCCGAATTTTTGAGTTTCGATATCTCAGCTCTGGAAGGGGCTAGAACCTCCATTTTTGCACTCAGGTCTAAGTCTCATGGCCCTCTATCAGAATTTGGGAAGATTGGAGAAACTTAATTTTTCGCCCCAAAAAAAAAAACGTAAGGGGTACCACTGTCGTTTTTTTTTTCGGGCCGAATTTTTGAGTTTCGATATCTCAGCTCTGGAAGGGGCTAGAACCTCCATTTTTGCACTCTGGTCTAAGTCTCATGGCCCTCTATCAGAATTTGGGAAGATTGGAGAAACTAAATTTTTCGCCCAAAAAAAAAACGTAAGGGGTACCACTGTCGTTTTTTTTTTCGGGCCGAATTTTTGAGTTTCGATATCTCAGCTCTGGAAGGGGCTAGAACCTCCATTTTTGCACTCAGGTCTAAGTCTCATGGCCCTCTATCAGAATTTGGGAAGATTGGAGAAACTTAATTTTTCGCCAAAAAAAAAAACGTAAGGGGTACCACTGTCGTTTTTTTTTCGGGCCGAATTTTTGAGTTTCGATATCTCAGCTCTGGAAGGGGCTAGAACCTCCATTTTTGCACTCAGGTCTAAGTCTCATGGCCCTCTATCAGAATTTGGGAAGATTGGAGAAACTTAATTTTTCACCCGAAAAAAAAAACGTAAGGGGTACCACTGTCGTTTTTTTTTTCGGGCCGAATTTTTGAGTTTCGATATCTCAGCTCTGGAAGGGGCTAGAACCTCCATTTTTGCACTCAGGTCTAAGTCTCATGGCCCTCTATCAGAATTTGGGAAGATTGGAGAAACTTAATTTTTCGCCAAAAAAAAAAACGTAAGGGGTACCACTGTCGTTTTTTTTTCGGGCCGAATTTTTGAGTTTCGATATCTCAGCTCTGGAAGGGGCTAGAACCTCCATTTTTGCACTCAGGTCTAAGTCTCATGGCCCTCTATCAGAATTTGGGAAGATTGGAGAAACTTAATTTTTCGCCCCAAAAAAAAAAACGTAAGGGGTACCACTGTCGTTTTTTTTTTCGGGCCGAATTTTTGAGTTTCGATATCTCAGCTCTGGAAGGGGCTAGAACCTCCATTTTTGCACTCTGGTCTAAGTCTCATGGCCCTCTATCAGAATTTGGGAAGATTGGAGAAACTAAATTTTTCGCCCAAAAAAAAAACGTAAGGGGTACCACTGTCGTTTTTTTTTTCGGGCCGAATTTTTGAGTTTCGATATCTCAGCTCTGGAAGGGGCTAGAACCTCCATTTTTGCACTCAGGTCTAAGTCTCATGGCCCTCTATCAGAATTTGGGAAGATTGGAGAAACTTAATTTTTCGCCCAAAAAAAAAAAACGTAAGGGGTACCACTGTCGTTTTTTTTTCGGGCCGAATTTTTGAGTTTCGATATCTCAGCTCTGGAAGGGGCTAGAACCTCAATTTTTGCACTCAGGTCTAAGTCTCATGGCCCTCTATCAGAATTTGGGAAGATTGGAGAAACTTAATTTTTCGCCCAAAAAAAAAAACGTAAGGGGTACCACTGTCGTTTTTTTTTTCGGGCCGAATTTTTGAGTTTCGATATCTCAGCTCTGGAAGGGGCTAGAACCTCCATTTTTGCACTCAGGTCTAAGTCTCATGGCCCTCTATCAGAATTTGGGAAGATTTGAGAAACTTAATTTTTCGCCCAAAAAAAAAAACGTAAGGGGTACCACTGTCGTTTTTTTTTTCGGGCCGAATTTTTGAGTTTCGATATCTCAGCTCTGGAAGGGGCTAGAACCTCCATTTTTGCACTCAGGTCTAAGTCTCATGGCCCTCTATCAGAATTTGGGAAGATTGGAGAAACTTAATTTTTCGCCCGAAAAAAAAAACGTAAGGGGTACCACTGTCGGTTTTTTTTCGGGCCGAATTTTTGAGTTTCGATATCTCAGCTCTGGAAGGGGCTAGAACCTCCATTTTTGCACTCAGGTCTAAGTCTCATGGCCCTCTATCAGAATTTGGGAAGATTGGAGAAACTTAATTTTTCGCCCAAAAAAAAACGTAAGGGGTACCACTGTCGTTTTTTTTTCGGGACGAATTTTTGAGTTTCGATATCTCAGCTCTGGAAGGGGCTAGAACCTCCATTTTTGCACTCAGGTCTAAGTCTCATGGCCCTCTATCAGAATTTGGGAAGATTGGAGAAACTTAATTTTTCGCCCAAAAAAAAAAACGTAAGGGGTACCACTGTCGTTTTTTTTTTTTGGGCCGAATTTTTGAGTTTCGATATCTCAGCTCTGGAAAGGGCTAGAGCCTCCATTTTTGCACTCAGGTCTAAGTCTCATGGCCCTCTATCAGAATTTGGGAAGATTGGATAAACTTAATTTTTCGCCCAAAAAAAAAAACGTAAGGGGTACCACTGTCGTTTTTTTTTCGGGCCGAATTTTTGAGTTTCGATATCTCAGCTCTGGAAGGGGCTAGAACCTCCATTTTTGCACTCAGGTCTAAGTCTCATGGCCCTCTATCAGAATTTGGGAAGATTGGAGGAACGTAATTTTTCGCCCAAAAAAAAAACGTAAGGGGTACCACTGTCGTTTTTTTTTTTTCGGGCCGAATTTTTGAGTTTCGATATCTCAGCTCTGGAAGGGGCTAGAACCTCCATTTTTGCACTCAGGTCTAAGTCTCATGGCCCTCTATCAGAATTTGGGAAGATTGGAGAAACTTAAATTTTCGCCCAAAAAAAAAACGTAAGGGGTACCACTGTCGTTTTTTTTTTCGGGACGAATTTTTGAGTTTCGATATCTCAGCTCTGGAAGGGGCTAGAACCTCAATTTTTGCACTCAGGTCTAAGTCTCATGGCCCTCTATCAGAATTTGGGAAGATTGGAGAAACTTAATTTTTCACCCAAAAAAAAACCGTAAGGGGTACCACTGTCGTTTTTTTTTTTTGGGCCGAATTTTTGAGTTTCGATATCTCAGCTCTGGAAAGGGCTAGAGCCTCCATTTTTGCACTCAGGTCTAAGTCTCATGGCCCTCTATCAGAATTTGGGAAGATTGGATAAACTTAATTTTTCGCCCAAAAAAAAAAACGTAAGGGGTACCACTGTCGTTTTTTTTCGGGCCGAATTTTTGAGTTTCGATATCTCAGCTCTGGAAGGGGCTAGAACCTCCATTTTTGCACTTAGGTCTAAGTCTCATGGCCCTCTATCAGAATTTGGGAAGATTGGAGAAACTTAATTTTTCGCCCAAAAAAAAAAACGTAAGGGGTACCACTGTCGTTTTTTTTTCGGGCCGAATTTTTGAGTTTCGATATCTCAGCTCTGGAAGGGGCTAGAACCTCCATTTTTGCACTCAGGTCTAAGTCTCATGGCCCTCTATCAGAATTTGGGAAGATTGGAGAAACTTAATTTTTCAGCCGAAAAAAAAAACGTAAGGGGTACCACTGTCGTTTTTTTTTCGGGCCGAATTTTTGAGTTTCGATATCTCAGCTCTGGAAGGGGCTAGAACCTCCATTTTTGCACTCAGATCTAAGTCTCATGGCCCTCTATCAGAATTTGGGAAGATTGGAGAAACTTAATTTTTCGCCCAAAAAAAAAACGTAAGGGGTACCACTGTCGTTTTTTTTTCGGGCCGAATTTTTGAGTTTCGATATCTCAGCTCTGGAAGGGGCTAGAACCTCCATTTTTGCACTCAGGTCTAAGTCTCATGGCCCTCTATCAGAATTTGGGAAGATTGGAGAAACTTAATTTTTCGCCCCAAAAAAAAAAACGTAAGGGGTACCACTGTCGGTTTTTTTTTCGGGCCGAATTTTTGAGTTTCGATATCTCAGCTCTGGAAGGGGCTAGAACCTCCATTTTTGCACTCAGGTCTAAGTCTCATGGCCCTCTATCAGAATTTGGGAAGATTGGAGAAACTTAATTTTTCGCCCAAAAAAAAAAACGTAAGGGGTACCACTGTCGTTTTTTTTTCGGGCCGAATTTTTGAGTTTCGATATCTCAGCTCTGGAAGGGGCTAGAACCTCCATTTTTGCACTCAGGTCTAAGTCTCATGGCCCTCTATCAGAATTTGGGAAGATTGGAGAAACTTAATTTTTCGCCAAAAAAAAAAACGTAAGGGGTACCACTGTCGTTTTTTTTTTCGGGCCGAATTTTTGAGTTTCGATATCTCAGCTCTGGAAGGGGCTAGAACCTCCATTTTTGCACTTAGGTCTAAGTCTCATGGCCCTCTATCAGAATTTGGGAAGATTGGAGAAACTTAATTTTTCGCCCAAAAAAAAAAACGTAAGGGGTACCACTGTCGTTTTTTTTTCGGGCCGAATTTTTGAGTTTCGATATCTCAGCTCTGGAAGGGGCTAGAACCTCCATTTTTGCACTCAGGTCTAAGTCTCATGGCCCTCTATCAGAATTTGGGAAGATTGGAGAAACTTAATTTTTCGCCAAAAAAAAAAACGTAAGGGGTACCACTGTCGTTTTTTTTTTTCGGGCCGAATTTTTGAGTTTCGATATCTCAGCTCTGGAAGGGGCTAGAACCTCCATTTTTGCACTTAGGTCTAAGTCTCATGGCCCTCTATCAGAATTTGGGAAGATTGGATAAACTTAATTTTTCGCCCAAAAAAAAAAACGTAAGGGGTACCACTGTCGTTTTTTTTTCGGGCCGAATTTTTGAGTTTCGATATCTCAGCTCTGGAAGGGGCTAGAACCTCCATTTTTGCACTCAGGTCTAAGTCTCATGGCCCTCTATCAGAATTTGGGAAGATTGGAGAAACTTAATTTTTCGCCCAAAAAAAAAAACGTAAGGGGTACCACTGTCGTTTTTTTTTCGGGCCGAATTTTTGAGTTTCGATATCTCAGCTCTGGAAGGGGCTAGAACCTCCATTTTTGCACTCAGGTCTAAGTCTCATGGCCCTCTATCAGAATTTGGGAAGATTGGAGAAACTTAATTTTTCGCCCCAAAAAAAAAAACGTAAGGGGTACCACTGTCGGTTTTTTTTTCGGGCCGAATTTTTGAGTTTCGATATCTCAGCTCTGGAAGGGGCTAGAACCTCCATTTTTGCACTCAGGTCTAAGTCTCATGGCCCTCTATCAGAATTTGGGAAGATTGGAGAAACTTAATTTTTCGCCCCAAAAAAAAACGTAAGGGGTACCACTGTCGTTTTTTTTTCGGGCCGAATTTTTGAGTTTCGATATCTCAGCTCTGGAAGGGGCTAGAACCTCCATTTTTGCACTCAGGTCTAAGTCTCATGGCCCTCTATCAGAATTTGGGAAGATTGGAGAAACTTAATTTTTCGCCCAAAAAAAAACGTAAGGGGTACCACTGTCGTTTTTTTTTCGGGCCGAATTTTTGAGTTTCGATATCTCAGCTCTGGAAGGGGCTAGAACCTCCATTTTTGCACTCAGGTCTAAGTCTCATGGCCCTCTATCAGAATTTGGGAAGATTGGAGAAACTTAAATTTTCGCCCAAAAAAAAAACGTAAGGGGTACCACTGTCGTTTTTTTTTCGGGACGAATTTTTGAGTTTCGATATCTCAGCTCTGGAAGGGGCTAGAACCTCAATTTTTGCACTCAGGTCTAAGTCTCATGGCCCTCTATCAGAATTTGGGAAGATTGGAGAAACTTAATTTTTCGCCCAAAAAAAAAAACGTAAGGGGTACCACTGTCGTTTTTTTTTTGGGCCGAATTTTTGAGTTTCGATATCTCAGCTCTGGAAAGGGCTAGAGCCTCCATTTTTGCACTCAGGTCTAAGTCTCATGGCCCTCTATCAGAATTTGGGAAGATTGGATAAACTTAATTTTTCGCCCAAAAAAAAAAACGTAAGGGGTACCACTGTCGTTTTTTTTTCGGGCCGAATTTTTGAGTTTCGATATCTCAGCTCTGGAAGGGGCTAGAACCTCCATTTTTGCACTCAGGTCTAAGTCTCATGGCCCTCTATCAGAATTTGGGAAGATTGGAGAAACTTAATTTTTCGCCCAAAAAAAAAAACGTAAGGGGTACCACTGTCGTTTTTTTTTCGGGCCGAATTTTTGAGTTTCGATATCTCAGCTCTGGAAGGGGCTAGAACCTCCATTTTTGCACTCAGGTCTAAGTCTCATGGCCCTCTATCAGAATTTGGGAAGATTGGAGAAACTTAATTTTTCGCCCAAAAAAAAAAACGTAAGGGGTACCACTGTCGTTTTTTTTTTCGGGACGAATTTTTGAGTTTCGATATCTCAGCTCTGGAAGGGGCTAGAACCTCCATTTTTGCACTCAGGTCTAAGTCTCATGGCCCTCTATCAGAATTTGGGAAGATTGGAGAAACTTAATTTTTCGCCCAAAAAAAAAAACGTAAGGGGTACCACTGTCGTTTTTTTTTTTGGGCCGAATTTTTGAGTTTCGATATCTCAGCTCTGGAAAGGGCTAGAGCCTCCATTTTTGCACTCAGGTCTAAGTCTCATGGCCCTCTATCAGAATTTGGGAAGATTGGATAAACTTAATTTTTCGCCCAAAAAAAAAAACGTAAGGGGTACCACTGTCGTTTTTTTTTCGGGCCGAATTTTTGAGTTTCGATATCTCAGCTCTGGAAGGGGCTAGAACCTCCATTTTTGCACTCAGGTCTAAGTCTCATGGCCCTCTATCAGAATTTGGGAAGATTGGAGAAACTTAATTTTTCGCCCAAAAAAAAAAACGTAAGGGGTACCACTGTCGTTTTTTTTTCGGGCCGAATTTTTGAGTTTCGATATCTCAGCTCTGGAAGGGGCTAGAACCTCCATTTTTGCACTCAGGTCTAAGTCTCATGGCCCTCTATCAGAATTTGGGAAGATTGGAGAAACTTAATTTTTCACCCGAAAAAAAAAACGTAAGGGGTACCACTGTCGTTTTTTTTTCGGGCCGAATTTTTGAGTTTCGATATCTCAGCTCTGGAAGGGGCTAGAACCTCCATTTTTGCACTCAGGTCTAAGTCTCATGGCCCTCTATCAGAATTTGGGAAGATTGGAGAAACTTAATTTTTCGCCAAAAAAAAAAAACGTAAGGGGTACCACTGTCGTTTTTTTTTTCGGGCCGAATTTTTGAGTTTCGATATCTCAGCTCTGGAAGGGGCTAGAACCTCCATTTTTGCACTCAGGTCTAAGTCTCATGGCCCTCTATCAGAATTTGGGAAGATTGGAGAAACTTAATTTTTCGCCCCAAAAAAAAAAACGTAAGGGGTACCACTGTCGTTTTTTTTTTCGGGCCGAATTTTTGAGTTTCGATATCTCAGCTCTGGAAGGGGCTAGAACCTCCATTTTTGCACTCTGGTCTAAGTCTCATGGCCCTCTATCAGAATTTGGGAAAATTGGAGAAACTAAATTTTTCGCCCAAAAAAAAAAACGTAAGGGGTACCACTGTCGTTTTTTTTTTCGGGCCGAATTTTTGAGTTTCGATATCTCAGCTCTGGAAGGGGCTAGAACCTCCATTTTTGCACTCAGGTCTAAGTCTCATGGCCCTCTATCAGAATTTGGGAAGATTGGAGAAACTTAATTTTTCGCCAAAAAAAAAAACGTAAGGGGTACCACTGTCGTTTTTTTTTCGGGCCGAATTTTTGAGTTTCGATATCTCAGCTCTGGAAGGGGCTAGAACCTCCATTTTTGCACTCAGGTCTAAGTCTCATGGCCCTCTATCAGAATTTGGGAAGATTGGAGAAACTTAATTTTTCACCCGAAAAAAAAAACGTAAGGGGTACCACTGTCGTTTTTTTTTCGGGCCGAATTTTTGAGTTTCGATATCTCAGCTCTGGAAGGGGCTAGAACCTCCATTTTTGCACTCAGGTCTAAGTCTCATGGCCCTCTATCAGAATTTGGGAAGATTGGAGAAACTTAATTTTTCGCCCCAAAAAAAAAAACGTAAGGGGTACCACTGTCGTTTTTTTTTTCGGGCCGAATTTTTGAGTTTCGATATCTCAGCTCTGGAAGGGGCTAGAACCTCCATTTTTGCACTCTGGTCTAAGTCTCATGGCCCTCTATCAGAATTTGGGAAGATTGGAGAAACTAAATTTTTCGCCCAAAAAAAAAACGTAAGGGGTACCACTGTCGTTTTTTTTTTTCGGGCCGAATTTTTGAGTTTCGATATCTCAACTCTGGAAGGGGCTAGAACCTCCATTTTTGCACTCAGGTCTAAGTCTCATGGCCCTCTATCAGAATTTGGGAAGATTGGAGAAACTTAATTTTTCGCCCAAAAAAAAAAACGTAAGGGGTACCACTGTCGTTTTTTTTTCGGGCCGAATTTTTGAGTTTCGATATCTCAGCTCTGGAAGGGGCTAGAACCTCCATTTTTGCACTCAGGTCTAAGTCTCATGGCCCTCTATCAGAATTTGGGAAGATTGGAGAAACTTAATTTTTCGCCCAAAAAAAAAAAACGTAAGGGGTACCACTGTCGTTTTTTTTTTCGGGCCGAATTTTTGAGTTTCGATATCTCAGCTCTGGAAGGGGCTAGAACCTCCATTTTTGCACTCAGGTCTAAGTCTCATGGCCCTCTATCAGAATTTGGGAAGATTTGAGAAACTTAATTTTTCGCCCAAAAAAAAAAACGTAAGGGGTACCACTGTCGTTTTTTTTTTCGGGCCGAATTTTTGAGTTTCGATATCTCAGCTCTGGAAGGGGCTAGAACCTCCATTTTTGCACTCAGGTCTAAGTCTCATGGCCCTCTATCAGAATTTGGGAAGATTGGAGAAACTTAATTTTTCGCCCGAAAAAAAAAAACGTAAGGGGTACCACTGTCGGTTTTTTTTCGGGCCGAATTTTTGAGTTTCGATATCTCAGCTCTGGAAGGGGCTAGAACCTCCATTTTTGCACTCAGGTCTAAGTCTCATGGCCCTCTATCAGAATTTGGGAAGATTGGAGAAACTTAATTTTTCGCCCAAAAAAAAACGTAAGGGGTACCACTGTCGTTTTTTTTTCGGGACGAATTTTTGAGTTTCGATATCTCAGCTCTGGAAGGGGCTAGAACCTCCATTTTTGCACTCAGGTCTAAGTCTCATGGCCCTCTATCAGAATTTGGGAAGATTGGAGAAACTTAATTTTTCGCCCCAAAAAAAAAAACGTAAGGGGTACCACTGTCGTTTTTTTTTTCGGGCCGAATTTTTGAGTTTCGATATCTCAGCTCTGGAAGGGGCTAGAACCTCCATTTTTGCACTCTGGTCTAAGTCTCATGGCCCTCTATCAGAATTTGGGAAGATTGGAGAAACTAAATTTTTCGCCCAAAAAAAAAACGTAAGGGGTACCACTGTCGTTTTTTTTTTCGGGCCGAATTTTTGAGTTTCGATATCTCAGCTCTGGAAGGGGCTAGAACCTCCATTTTTGCACTCAGGTCTAAGTCTCATGGCCCTCTATCAGAATTTGGGAAGATTGGAGAAACTTAATTTTTCGCCCAAAAAAAAAAACGTAAGGGGTACCACTGTCGTTTTTTTTCGGGCCGAATTTTTGAGTTTCGATATCTCAGCTCTGGAAGGGGCTAGAACCTCCATTTTTGCACTCAGGTCTAAGTCTCATGGCCCTCTATCAGAATTTGGGAAGATTGGAGAAACTTAATTTTTCGCCCAAAAAAAAAAACGTAAGGGGTACCACTGTCGTTTTTTTTTTCGGGCCGAATTTTTGAGTTTCGATATCTCAGCTCTGGAAGGGGCTAGAACCTCCATTTTTGCACTCAGGTCTAAGTCTCATGGCCCTCTATCAGAATTTGGGAAGATTTGAGAAACTTAATTTTTCGCCCAAAAAAAAAAACGTAAGGGGTACCACTGTCGTTTTTTTTTTCGGGCCGAATTTTTGAGTTTCGATATCTCAGCTCTGGAAGGGGCTAGAACCTCCATTTTTGCACTCAGGTCTAAGTCTCATGGCCCTCTATCAGAATTTGGGAAGATTGGAGAAACTTAATTTTTCGCCCGAAAAAAAAAACGTAAGGGGTACCACTGTCGGTTTTTTTTCGGGCCGAATTTTTGAGTTTCGATATCTCAGCTCTGGAAGGGGCTAGAACCTCCATTTTTGCACTCAGGTCTAAGTCTCATGGCCCTCTATCAGAATTTGGGAAGATTGGAGAAACTTAATTTTTCGCCCAAAAAAAAACGTAAGGGGTACCACTGTCGTTTTTTTTTTCGGGACGAATTTTTGAGTTTCGATATCTCAGCTCTGGAAGGGGCTAGAACCTCCATTTTTGCACTCAGGTCTAAGTCTCATGGCCCTCTATCAGAATTTGGGAAGATTGGAGAAACTTAATTTTTCGCCCAAAAAAAAAAAACGTAAGGGGTACCACTGTCGTTTTTTTTTTGGGGCCGAATTTTTGAGTTTCGATATCTCAGCTCTGGAAAGGGCTAGAGCCTCCATTTTTGCACTCAGGTCTAAGTCTCATGGCCCTCTATCAGAATTTGGGAGGATTGGATAAACTTAATTTTTCGCCCAAAAAAAAAAACGTAAGGGGTACCACTGTCGTTTTTTTTTCGGGCCGAATTTTTGAGTTTCGATATCTCAGCTCTGGAAGGGGCTAGAACCTCCATTTTTGCACTCAGGTCTAAGTCTCATGGCCCTCTATCAGAATTTGGGAAGATTGGAGGAACGTAATTTTTCGCCCAAAAAAAAAACGTAAGGGGTACCACTGTCGTTTTTTTTTTTTCGGGCCGAATTTTTGAGTTTCGATATCTAAGCTCTGGAAGGGGCTAGAACCTCCATTTTTGCACTCAGGTCTAAGTCTCATGGCCCTCTATCAGAATTTGGGAAGATTGGAGAAACTTAAATTTTCGCCCAAAAAAAAAACGTAAGGGGTACCACTGTCGTTTTTTTTTTCGGGACGAATTTTTGAGTTTCGATATCTCAGCTCTGGAAGGGGCTAGAACCTCAATTTTTGCACTCAGGTCTAAGTCTCATGGCCCTCTATCAGAATTTGGGAAGATTGGAGAAACTTAATTTTTCGCCCAAAAAAAAAACGTAAGGGGTACAACTGTCGTTTTTTTTTTTGGGCCGAATTTTTGAGTTTCGATATCTCAGCTCTGGAAAGGGCTAGAGCCTCCATTTTTGCACTCAGGTCTAAGTCTCATGGCCCTCTATCAGAATTTGGGAAGATTGGATAAACTTAATTTTTCGCCCAAAAAAAAAAACGTAAGGGGTACCACTGTCGTTTTTTTTCGGGCCGAATTTTTGAGTTTCGATATCTCAGCTCTGGAAGGGGCTAGAACCTCCATTTTTGCACTTAGGTCTAAGTCTCATGGCCCTCTATCAGAATTTGGGAAGATTGGAGAAACTTAATTTTTCGCCCAAAAAAAAAAACGTAAGGGGTACCACTGTCGTTTTTTTTTCGGGCCGAATTTTTGAGTTTCGATATCTCAGCTCTGGAAGGGGCTAGAACCTCCATTTTTGCACTCAGGTCTAAGTCTCATGGCCCTCTATCAGAATTTGGGAAGATTGGAGAAACTTAATTTTTCACCCGAAAAAAAAAAACGTAAGGGGTACCACTGTCGTTTTTTTTTCGGGCCGAATTTTTGAGTTTCGATATCTCAGCTCTGGAAGGGGCTAGAACCTCCATTTTTGCACTCAGATCTAAGTCTCATGGCCCTCTATCAGAATTTGGGAAGATTGGAGAAACTTAATTTTTCACCCGAAAAAAAAAACGTAAGGGGTACCACTGTCGTTTTTTTTTCGGGCCGAATTTTTGAGTTTCGATATCTCAGCTCTGGAAGGGGCTAGAACCTCCATTTTTGCACTCAGATCTAAGTCTCATGGCCCTCTATCAGAATTTGGGAAGATTGGAGAAACTTAATTTTTCGCCCAAAAAAAAAACGTAAGGGGTACCACTGTCGTTTTTTTTTCGGGCCGAATTTTTGAGTTTCGATATCTCAGCTCTGGAAGGGGCTAGAACCTCCATTTTTGCACTCAGGTCTAAGTCTCATGGCCCTCTATCAGAATTTGGGAAGATTGGAGAAACTTAATTTTTCGCCCCAAAAAAAAAAACGTAAGGGGTACCACTGTCGGTTTTTTTTTCGGGCCGAATTTTTGAGTTTCGATATCTCAGCTCTGGAAGGGGCTAGAACCTCCATTTTTGCACTCAGGTCTAAGTCTCATGGCCCTCTATCAGAATTTGGGAAGATTGGAGAAACTTAATTTTTCGCCCAAAAAAAAAAACGTAAGGGGTACCACTGTCGTTTTTTTTTTCGGGCCGAATTTTTGAGTTTCGATATCTCAGCTCTGGAAGGGGCTAGAACCTCCATTTTTGCACTCAGGTCTAAGTCTCATGGCCCTCTATCAGAATTTGGGAAGATTGGAGAAACTTAATTTTTCGCCCCAAAAAAAAAAACGTAAGGGGTACCACTGTCGGTTTTTTTTTCGGGCCGAATTTTTGAGTTTCGATATCTCAGCTCTGGAAGGGGCTAGAACCTCCATTTTTGCACTCAGGTCTAAGTCTCATGGCCCTCTATCAGAATTTGGGAAGATTGGAGAAACTTAATTTTTCGCCCAAAAAAAAAACGTAAGGGGTACCACTGTCGTTTTTTTTTCGGGCCGAATTTTTGAGTTTCGATATCTCAGCTCTGGAAGGGGCTAGAACCTCCATTTTTGCACTCAGGTCTAAGTCTCATGGCCCTCTATCAGAATTTGGGAAGATTGGAGAAACTTAATTTTTCGCCCAAAAAAAAAAAACGTAAGGGGTACCACTGTCGTTTCTTTTTCGGGACGAATTTTTGAGTTTCGATATCTCAGCTCTGGAAGGGGCTAGAACCTCCATTTTTGCACTCAGGTCTAAGTCTCATGGCCCTCTATCAGAATTTGGGAAGATTGGAGAAACTTAATTTTTCGCCCAAAAAAAAAAACGTAAGGGGTACCACTGTCGTTTTTTTTTTGGGCCGAATTTTTGAGTTTCGATATCTCAGCTCTGGAAAGGGCTAGAGCCTCCATTTTTGCACTCAGGTCTAAGTCTCATGGCCCTCTATCAGAATTTGGGAAGATTGGATAAACTTAATTTTTCGCCCAAAAAAAAAACGTAAGGGGTACCACTGTCGTTTTTTTTTCGGGCCGAATTTTTGAGTTTCGATATCTCAGCTCTGGAAGGGGCTAGAACCTCCATTTTTGCACTCAGGTCTAAGTCTCATGGCCCTCTATCAGAATTTGGGAAGATTGGAGAAACTTAATTTTTCGCCCAAAAAAAAAAACGTAAGGGGTACCACTGTCGTTTTTTTTTCGGGCCGAATTTTTGAGTTTCGATATCTCAGCTCTGGAAGGGGCTAGAACCTCCATTTTTGCACTCAGATCTAAGTCTCATGGCCCTCTATCAGAATTTGGGAAGATTGGAGAAACTTAATTTTTCGCCCAAAAAAAAAACGTAAGGGGTACCACTGTCGTTTTTTTTTCGGGCCGAATTTTTGAGTTTCGATATCTCAGCTCTGGAAGGGGCTAGAACCTCCATTTTTGCACTCAGGTCTAAGTCTCATGGCCCTCTATCAGAATTTGGGAAGATTGGAGAAACTTAATTTTTCGCCCCAAAAAAAAAAACGTAAGGGGTACCACTGTCGGTTTTTTTTTCGGGCCGAATTTTTGAGTTTCGATATCTCAGCTCTGGAAGGGGCTAGAACCTCCATTTTTGCACTCAGGTCTAAGTCTCATGGCCCTCTATCAGAATTTGGGAAGATTGGAGAAACTTAATTTTTCGCCCAAAAAAAAAAACGTAAGGGGTACCACTGTCGTTTTTTTTTCGGGCCGAATTTTTGAGTTTCGATATCTCAGCTCTGGAAGGGGCTAGAACCTCCATTTTTGCACTCAGGTCTAAGTCTCATGGCCCTCTATCAGAATTTGGGAAGATTGGAGAAACTTAATTTTTCGCCCAAAAAAAAAAACGTAAGGGGTACCACTGTCGTTTTTTTTTCGGGACGAATTTTTGAGTTTCGATATCTCAGCTCTGGAAGGGGCTAGAACCTCCATTTTTGCACTCAGGTCTAAGTCTCATGGCCCTCTATCAGAATTTGGGAAGATTGGAGAAACGTAATTTTTCGCCCAAAAAAAAAAACGTAAGGGGTACCACTGTCGTTTTTTTTTTTGGGCCGAATTTTTGAGTTTCGATATCTCAGCTCTGGAAGGGGCTAGAACCTCCATTTTTGCACTCAGGTCTAAGTCTCATGGCCCTCTATCAGAATTTGGGAAGATTGGAGAAACTTAATTTTTCGCCCAAAAAAAAAAACGTAAGGGGTACCACTGTCGTTTTTTTTTCGGGCCGAATTTTTGAGTTTCGATATCTCAGCTCTGGAAGGGGCTAGAACCTCCATTTTTGCACTCAGGTCTAAGTCTCATGGCCCTCTATCAGAATTTGGGAAGATTGGAGAAACTTAATTTTTCACCCGAAAAAAAAAACGTAAGGGGTACCACTGTCGTTTTTTTTTCGGGCCGAATTTTTGAGTTTCGATATCTCAGCTCTGGAAGGGGCTAGAACCTCCATTTTTGCACTCAGGTCTAAGTCTCATGGCCCTCTATCAGAATTTGGGAAGATTGGAGAAACTTAATTTTTCGCCCCAAAAAAAAAAACGTAAGGGGTACCACTGTCGTTTTTTTTTTTTCGGGCCGAATTTTTGAGTTTCGATATCTCAGCTCTGGAAGGGGCTAGAACCTCCATTTTTGCACTCAGGTCTAAGTCTCATGGCCCTCTATCAGAATTTGGGAAGATTGGAGAAACTAAATTTTTCGCCCCAAAAAAAAACGTAAGGGGTACCACTGTCGTTTTTTTTTCGGGCCGAATTTTTGAGTTTCGATATCTCAGCTCTGGAAGGGGCTAGAACCTCCATTTTTGCACTCAGGTCTAAGTCTCATGGCCCTCTATCAGAATTTGGGAAGATTGGAGAAACTTAATTTTTCGCCCAAAAAAAAAAACGTAAGGGGTACCACTGTCGTTTTTTTTTCGGGCCGAATTTTTGAGTTTCGATATCTCAGCTCTGGAAGGGGCTAGAACCTCCATTTTTGCACTCAGGTCTAAGTCTCATGGCCCTCTATCAGAATTTGGGAAGATTGGAGAAACTTAAATTTTCGCCCAAAAAAAAAACGTAAGGGGTACCACTGTCGTTTTTTTTTCGGGACGAATTTTTGAGTTTCGATATCTCAGCTCTGGAAGGGGCTAGAACCTCAATTTTTGCACTCAGGTCTAAGTCTCATGGCCCTCTATCAGAATTTGGGAAGATTGGAGAAACTTAATTTTTCGCCCAAAAAAAAAAACGTAAGGGGTACCACTGTCGTTTTTTTTTTTGGGCCGAATTTTTGAGTTTCGATATCTCAGCTCTGGAAAGGGCTAGAGCCTCCATTTTTGCACTCAGGTCTAAGTCTCATGGCCCTCTATCAGAATTTGGGAAGATTGGATAAACTTAATTTTTCGCCCAAAAAAAAAAACGTAAGGGGTACCACTGTCGTTTTTTTTTCGGGCCGAATTTTTGAGTTTCGATATCTCAGCTCTGGAAGGGGCTAGAACCTCCATTTTTGCACTCAGGTCTAAGTCTCATGGCCCTCTATCAGAATTTGGGAAGATTGGAGAAACTTAATTTTTCGCCCAAAAAAAAAAACGTAAGGGGTACCACTGTCGTTTTTTTTTCGGGCCGAATTTTTGAGTTTCGATATCTCAGCTCTGGAAGGGGCTAGAACCTCCATTTTTGCACTCAGGTCTAAGTCTCATGGCCTTCTATCAGAATTTGGGAAGATTGGAGAAACTTAATTTTTCACCCGAAAAAAAAAACGTAAGGGGTACCACTGTCGTTTTTTTTTCGGGCCGAATTTTTGAGTTTCGATATCTCAGCTCTGGAAGGGGCTAGAACCTCCATTTTTGCACTCAGGTCTAAGTCTCATGGCCCTCTATCAGAATTTGGGAAGATTGGAGAAACTTAATTTTTCGCCAAAAAAAAAAAACGTAAGGGGTACCACTGTCGTTTTTTTTTCGGGCCGAATTTTTGAGTTTCGATATCTCAGCTCTGGAAGGGGCTAGAACCTCCATTTTTGCACTCAGGTCTAAGTCTCATGGCCCTCTATCAGAATTTGGGAAGATTGGAGAAACTTAATTTTTCGCCCCAAAAAAAAAAACGTAAGGGGTACCACTGTCGTTTTTTTTTTTCGGGCCGAATTTTTGAGTTTCGATATCTCAGCTCTGGAAGGGGCTAGAACCTCCATTTTTGCACTCTGGTCTAAGTCTCATGGCCCTCTATCAGAATTTGGGAAGATTGGAGAAACTAAATTTTTCGCCCAAAAAAAAAACGTAAGGGGTACCACTGTCGTTTTTTTTTTCGGGCCGAATTTTTGAGTTTCGATATCTCAGCTCTGGAAGGGGCTAGAACCTCCATTTTTGCACTCAGGTCTAAGTCTCATGGCCCTCTATCAGAATTTGGGAAGATTGGAGAAACTTAATTTTTCGCCAAAAAAAAAAACGTAAGGGGTACCACTGTCGTTTTTTTTTCGGGCCGAATTTTTGAGTTTCGATATCTCAGCTCTGGAAGGGGCTAGAACCTCCATTTTTGCACTCAGGTCTAAGTCTCATGGCCCTCTATCAGAATTTGGGAAGATTGGAGAAACTTAATTTTTCACCCGAAAAAAAAAACGTAAGGGGTACCACTGTCGTTTTTTTTTTCGGGCCGAATTTTTGAGTTTCGATATCTCAGCTCTGGAAGGGGCTAGAACCTCCATTTTTGCACTCAGGTCTAAGTCTCATGGCCCTCTATCAGAATTTGGGAAGATTGGAGAAACTTAATTTTTCGCCAAAAAAAAAAACGTAAGGGGTACCACTGTCGTTTTTTTTTCGGGCCGAATTTTTGAGTTTCGATATCTCAGCTCTGGAAGGGGCTAGAACCTCCATTTTTGCACTCAGGTCTAAGTCTCATGGCCCTCTATCAGAATTTGGGAAGATTGGAGAAACTTAATTTTTCGCCCCAAAAAAAAAAACGTAAGGGGTACCACTGTCGTTTTTTTTTTCGGGCCGAATTTTTGAGTTTCGATATCTCAGCTCTGGAAGGGGCTAGAACCTCCATTTTTGCACTCTGGTCTAAGTCTCATGGCCCTCTATCAGAATTTGGGAAGATTGGAGAAACTAAATTTTTCGCCCAAAAAAAAAACGTAAGGGGTACCACTGTCGTTTTTTTTTTCGGGCCGAATTTTTGAGTTTCGATATCTCAGCTCTGGAAGGGGCTAGAACCTCCATTTTTGCACTCAGGTCTAAGTCTCATGGCCCTCTATCAGAATTTGGGAAGATTGGAGAAACTTAATTTTTCGCCCAAAAAAAAAAACGTAAGGGGTACCACTGTCGTTTTTTTTTCGGGCCGAATTTTTGAGTTTCGATATCTCAGCTCTGGAAGGGGCTAGAACCTCCATTTTTGCACTCAGGTCTAAGTCTCGTGGCCCTCTATCAGAATTTGGGAAGATTGGAGAAACTTAATTTTTCGCCCAAAAAAAAAACGTAAGGGGTACCACTGTCGTTTTTTTTTTCGGGCCGAATTTTTGAGTTTCGATATCTCAGCTCTGGAAGGGGCTAGAACCTCCATTTTTGCACTCAGGTCTAAGTCTCATGGCCCTCTATCAGAATTTGGGAAGATTTGAGAAACTTAATTTTTCGCCCAAAAAAAAAAACGTAAGGGGTACCACTGTCGTTTTTTTTTTCGGGCCGAATTTTTGAGTTTCGATATCTCAGCTCTGGAAGGGGCTAGAACCTCCATTTTTGCACTCAGGTCTAAGTCTCATGGCCCTCTATCAGAATTTGGGAAGATTGGAGAAACTTAATTTTTCGCCCGAAAAAAAAAAACGTAAGGGGTACCACTGTCGGTTTTTTTTCGGGCCGAATTTTTGAGTTTCGATATCTCAGCTCTGGAAGGGGCTAGAACCTCCATTTTTGCACTCAGGTCTAAGTCTCATGGCCCTCTATCAGAATTTGGGAAGATTGGAGAAACTTAATTTTTCGCCCAAAAAAAAAACGTAAGGGGTACCACTGTCGTTTTTTTTTCGGGACGAATTTTTGAGTTTCGATATCTCAGCTCTGGAAGGGGCTAGAACCTCCATTTTTGCACTCAGATCTAAGTCTCATGGCCCTCTATCAGAATTTGGGAAGATTGGAGAAACTTAATTTTTCGCCCAAAAAAAAAAACGTAAGGGGTACCACTGTCGTTTTTTTTTTTGGGCCGAATTTTTGAGTTTCGATATCTCAGCTCTGGAAAGGGCTAGAGCCTCCATTTTTGCACTCAGGTCTAAGTCTCATGGCCCTCTATCAGAATTTGGGAAGATTGGATAAACTTAATTTTTCGCCCAAAAAAAAAACGTAAGGGGTACCACTGTCGTTTTTTTTTCGGGCCGAATTTTTGAGTTTCGATATCTCAGCTCTGGAAGGGGCTAGAACCTCCATTTTTGCACTCAGGTCTAAGTCTCATGGCCCTCTATCAGAATTTGGGAAGATTGGAGAAACGTAATTTTTCGCCCAAAAAAAAAACGTAAGGGTACCACTGTCGTTTTTTTTTTTTCGGGCCGAATTTTTGAGTTTCGATATCTCAGCTCTGGAAGGGGCTAGAACCTCCATTTTTGCACTCAGGTCTAAGTCTCATGGCCCTCTATCAGAATTTGGGAAGATTGGAGAAACTTAAATTTTCGCCCAAAAAAAAAACGTAAGGGGTACCACTGTCGTTTTTTTTTTCGGGACGAATTTTTGAGTTTCGATATCTCAGCTCTGGAAGGGGCTAGAACCTCAATTTTTGCACTCAGGTCTAAGTCTCATGGCCCTCTATCAGAATTTGGGAAGATTGGAGAAACTTAATTTTTCGCCCAAAAAAAAAACGTAAGGGGTACCACTGTCGTTTTTTTTTTTGGGCCGAATTTTTGAGTTTCGATATCTCAGCTCTGGAAAGGGCTAGAGCCTCCATTTTTGCACTCAGGTCTAAGTCTCATGGCCCTCTATCAGAATTTGGGAAGATTGGATAAACTTAATTTTTCGCCCAAAAAAAAAAACGTAAGGGGTACCACTGTCGTTTTTTTCGGGCCGAATTTTTGAGTTTCGATATCTCAGCTCTGGAAGGGGCTAGAACCTCCATTTTTGCACTTAGGTCTAAGTCTCATGGCCCTCTATCAGAATTTGGGAAGATTGGAGAAACTTAATTTTTCGCCCAAAAAAAAAAACGTAAGGGGTACCACTGTCGTTTTTTTTTCGGGCCGAATTTTTGAGTTTCGATATCTCAGCTCTGGAAGGGGCTAGAACCTCCATTTTTGCACTCAGGTCTAAGTCTCATGGCCCTCTATCAGAATTTGGGAAGATTGGAGAAACTTAATTTTTCACCCGAAAAAAAAAACGTAAGGGGTACCACTGTCGTTTTTTTTTCGGGCCGAATTTTTAGTTTCGATATCTCAGCTCTGGAAGGGGCTAGAACCTCCATTTTTGCACTCAGATCTAAGTCTCATGGCCCTCTATCAGAATTTGGGAAGATTGGAGAAACTTAATTTTTCACCCGAAAAAAAAAACGTAAGGGGTACCACTGTCGTTTTTTTTTCGGGCCGAATTTTTGAGTTTCGATATCTCAGCTCTGGAAGGGGCTAGAACCTCCATTTTTGCACTCAGGTCTAAGTCTCATGGCCCTCTATCAGAATTTGGGAAGATTGGAGAAACTTAATTTTTCGCCCAAAAAAAAAAACGTAAGGGGTACCACTGTCGTTTTTTTTTCGGGCCGAATTTTTGAGTTTCGATATCTCAGCTCTGGAAGGGGCTAGAACCTCCATTTTTGCACTCAGGTCTAAGTCTCATGGCCCTCTATCAGAATTTGGGAAGATTGGAGAAACTTAATTTTTCGCCAAAAAAAAAAAACGTAAGGGGTACCACTGTCGTTTTTTTTTTCGGGCCGAATTTTTGAGTTTCGATATCTCAGCTCTGGAAGGGGCTAGAACCTCCATTTTTGCACTTAGGTCTAAGTCTCATGGCCCTCTATCAGAATTTGGGAAGATTGGAGAAACTTAATTTTTCGCCCAAAAAAAAAAACGTAAGGGGTACCACTGTCGTTTTTTTTTCGGGCCGAATTTTTGAGTTTCGATATCTCAGCTCTGGAAGGGGCTAGAACCTCCATTTTTGCACTCAGGTCTAAGTCTCATGGCCCTCTATCAGAATTTGGGAAGATTGGAGAAACTTAATTTTTCGCCCAAAAAAAAAAACGTAAGGGGTACCACTGTCGTTTTTTTTTTCGGGACGAATTTTTGAGTTTCGATATCTCAGCTCTGGAAGGGGCTAGAACCTCCATTTTTGCACTCAGGTCTAAGTCTCATGGCCCTCTATCAGAATTTGGGAAGATTGGAGAAACTTAATTTTTCGCCCAAAAAAAAAAACGTAAGGGGTACCACTGTCGTTTTTTTTTTTGGGCCGAATTTTTGAGTTTCGATATCTCAGCTCTGGAAAGGGCTAGAGCCTCCATTTTTGCACTCAGGTCTAAGTCTCATGGCCCTCTATCAGAATTTGGGAAGATTGGATAAACTTAATTTTTCGCCCAAAAAAAAAAACGTAAGGGGTACCACTGTCGTTTTTTTTTCGGGCCGTATTTTTGAGTTTCGATATCTCAGTTCTGGAAGGGGCTAGAACCTCCATTTTTGCACTCAGGTCTAAGTCTCATGGCCCTCTATCAGAATTTGGGAAGATTAGAGAAACTTAATTTTTCGCCCAAAAAAAAAAACGTAAGGGGTACCACTGTCGTTTTTTTTTCGGGCCGAATTTTTGAGTTTCGATATCTCAGCTCTGGAAGGGGCTAGAACCTCCATTTTTGCACTCAGGTCTAAGTCTCATGGCCCTCTATCAGAATTTGGGAAGATTGGAGAAACTTAATTTTTCACCCGAAAAAAAAAACGTAAGGGGTACCACTGTCGTTTTTTTTTCGGGCCGAATTTTTGAGTTTCGATATCTCAGCTCTGGAAGGGGCTAGAACCTCCATTTTTGCACTCAGGTCTAAGTCTCATGGCCCTCTATCAGAATTTGGGAAGATTGGAGAAACTTAATTTTTCGCCAAAAAAAAAAACGTAAGGGGTACCACTGTCGTTTTTTTTTCGGGCCGAATTTTTGAGTTTCGATATCTCAGCTCTGGAAGGGGCTAGAACCTCCATTTTTGCACTCAGGTCTAAGTCTCATGGCCCTCTATCAGAATTTGGGAAGATTGGAGAAACTTAAATTTTCGCCCAAAAAAAAAACGTAAGGGGTACCACTGTCGTTTTTTTTTTCGGGACGAATTTTTGAGTTTCGATATCTCAGCTCTGGAAGGGGCTAGAACCTCAATTTTTGCACTCAGGTCTAAGTCTCATGGCCCTCTATCAGAATTTGGGAAGATTGGAGAAACTTAATTTTTCGCCCAAAAAAAAAACGTAAGGGGTACCACTGTCGTTTTTTTTTTTTGGGCCGAATTTTTGAGTTTCGATATCTCAGCTCTGGAAAGGGCTAGAGCCTCCATTTTTGCACTCAGGTCTAAGTCTCATGGCCCTCTATCAGAATTTGGGAAGATTGGATAAACTTAATTTTTCGCCCAAAAAAAAAAACGTAAGGGGTACCACTGTCGTTTTTTTTCGGGCCGAATTTTTGAGTTTCGATATCTCAGCTCTGGAAGGGGCTAGAACCTCCATTTTTGCACTTAGGTCTAAGTCTCATGGCCCTCTATCAGAATTTGGGAAGATTGGAGAAACTTAATTTTTCGCCCAAAAAAAAAAACGTAAGGGGTACCACTGTCGTTTTTTTTTCGGGCCGAATTTTTGAGTTTCGATATCTCAGCTCTGGAAGGGGCTAGAACCTCCATTTTTGCACTCAGGTCTAAGTCTCATGGCCCTCTATCAGAATTTGGGAAGATTGGAGAAACTTAATTTTTCACCCGAAAAAAAAAACGTAAGGGGTACCACTGTCGTTTTTTTTTCGGGCCGAATTTTTGAGTTTCGATATCTCAGCTCTGGAAGGGGCTAGAACCTCCATTTTTGCACTCAGATCTAAGTCTCATGGCCCTCTATCAGAATTTGGGAAGATTGGAGAAACTTAATTTTTCGCCCAAAAAAAAAACGTAAGGGGTACCACTGTCGTTTTTTTTTCGGGCCGAATTTTTGAGTTTCGATATCTCAGCTCTGGAAGGGGCTAGAACCTCCATTTTTGCACTCAGGTCTAAGTCTCATGGCCCTCTATCAGAATTTGGGAAGATTGGAGAAACTTAATTTTTCGCCCCAAAAAAAAAACGTAAGGGGTACCACTGTCGGTTTTTTTTTCGGGCCGAATTTTTGAGTTTCGATATCTCAGCTCTGGAAGGGGCTAGAACCTCCATTTTTGCACTCAGGTCTAAGTCTCATGGCCCTCTATCAGAATTTGGGAAGATTGGAGAAACTTAATTTTTCGCCCAAAAAAAAAAACGTAAGGGGTACCACTGTCGTTTTTTTTTCGGGCCGAATTTTTGAGTTTCGATATCTCAGCTCTGGAAGGGGCTAGAACCTCCATTTTTGCACTCAGGTCTAAGTCTCATGGCCCTCTATCAGAATTTGGGAAGATTGGAGAAACTTAATTTTTCGCCAAAAAAAAAAACGTAAGGGGTACCACTGTCGTTTTTTTTTCGGGCCGAATTTTTGAGTTTCGATATCTCAGCTCTGGAAGGGGCTAGAACCTCCATTTTTGCACTTAGGTCTAAGTCTCATGGCCCTCTATCAGAATTTGGGAAGATTGGATAAACTTAATTTTTCGCCCAAAAAAAAAAACGTAAGGGGTACCACTGTCGTTTTTTTTTCGGGCCGAATTTTTGAGTTTCGATATCTCAGCTCTGGAAGGGGCTAGAACCTCCATTTTTGCACTCAGGTCTAGGTCTCATGGCCCTCTATCAGAATTTGGGAAGATTGGAGAAACTTAATTTTTCGCCCAAAAAAAAAAACGTAAGGGGTACCACTGTCGTTTTTTTTTCGGGCCGAATTTTTGAGTTTCGATATCTCAGCTCTGGAAGGGGCTAGAACCTCCATTTTTGCACTCAGGTCTAAGTCTCATGGCCCTCTATCAGAATTTGGGAAGATTGGAGAAACTTAATTTTTCGCCCCAAAAAAAAAAACGTAAGGGGTACCACTGTCGGTTTTTTTTTCGGGCCGAATTTTTGAGTTTCGATATCTCAGCTCTGGAAGGGGCTAGAACCTCCATTTTTGCACTCAGGTCTAAGTCTCATGGCCCTCTATCAGAATTTGGGAAGATTGGAGAAACTTAATTTTTCGCCCCAAAAAAAAACGTAAGGGGTACCACTGTCGTTTTTTTTTCGGGCCGAATTTTTGAGTTTCGATATCTCAGCTCTGGAAGGGGCTAGAACCTCCATTTTTGCACTCAGGTCTAAGTCTCATGGCCCTCTATCAGAATTTGGGAAGATTGGAGAAACTTAATTTTTCGCCCAAAAAAAAACGTAAGGGGTACCACTGTCGTTTTTTTTTCGGGCCGAATTTTTGAGTTTCGATATCTCAGCTCTGGAAGGGGCTAGAACCTCCATTTTTGCACTCAGGTCTAAGTCTCATGGCCCTCTATCAGAATTTGGGAAGATTGGAGAAACTTAAATTTTCGCCCAAAAAAAAAACGTAAGGGGTACCACTGTCGTTTTTTTTTCGGGACGAATTTTTGAGTTTCGATATCTCAGCTCTGGAAGGGGCTAGAACCTCAATTTTTGCACTCAGGTCTAAGTCTCATGGCCCTCTATCAGAATTTGGGAAGATTGGAGAAACTTAATTTTTCGCCCAAAAAAAAAAACGTAAGGGGTACCACTGTCGTTTTTTTTTTGGGCCGAATTTTTGAGTTTCGATATCTCAGCTCTGGAAAGGGCTAGAGCCTCCATTTTTGCACTCAGGTCTAAGTCTCATGGCCCTCTATCAGAATTTGGGAAGATTGGATAAACTTAATTTTTCGCCCAAAAAAAAAAACGTAAGGGGTACCACTGTCGTTTTTTTTTCGGGCCGAATTTTTGAGTTTCGATATCTCAGCTCTGGAAGGGGCTAGAACCTCCATTTTTGCACTCAGGTCTAAGTCTCATGGCCCTCTATCAGAATTTGGGAAGATTGGAGAAACTTAATTTTTCGCCCAAAAAAAAAAACGTAAGGGGTACCACTGTCGTTTTTTTTTCGGGCCGAATTTTTGAGTTTCGATATCTCAGCTCTGGAAGGGGCTAGAACCTCCATTTTTGCACTCAGGTCTAAGTCTCATGGCCCTCTATCAGAATTTGGGAAGATTGGAGAAACTTAATTTTTCGCCCAAAAAAAAAAACGTAAGGGGTACCACTGTCGTTTTTTTTTTCGGGACGAATTTTTGAGTTTCGATATCTCAGCTCTGGAAGGGGCTAGAACCTCCATTTTTGCACTCAGGTCTAAGTCTCATGGCCCTCTATCAGAATTTGGGAAGATTGGAGAAACTTAATTTTTCGCCCAAAAAAAAAAACGTAAGGGGTACCACTGTCGTTTTTTTTTTTGGGCCGAATTTTTGAGTTTCGATATCTCAGCTCTGGAAAGGGCTAGAGCCTCCATTTTTGCACTCAGGTCTAAGTCTCATGGCCCTCTATCAGAATTTGGGAAAATTGGAGAAACTAAATTTTTCGCCCAAAAAAAAAACGTAAGGGGTACCACTGTCGTTTTTTTTTTCGGGCCGAATTTTTGAGTTTCGATATCTCAGCTCTGGAAGGGGCTAGAACCTCCATTTTTGCACTCAGGTCTAAGTCTCATGGCCCTCTATCAGAATTTGGGAAGATTGGAGAAACTTAATTTTTCACCCGAAAAAAAAAACGTAAGGGGTACCAATGTCGTTTTTTTTTCGGGCCGAATTTTTGAGTTTCGATATCTCAGCTCTGGAAGGGGCTAGAACCTCCATTTTTGCACTCAGGTCTAAGTCTCATGGCCCTCTATCAGAATTTGGGAAGATTGGAGAAACTTAATTTTTCGCCAAAAAAAAAAACGTAAGGGGTACCACTGTCGTTTTTTTTTCGGGCCGAATTTTTGAGTTTCGATATCTCAGCTCTGGAAGGGGCTAGAACCTCCATTTTTGCACTCAGGTCTAAGTCTCATGGCCCTCTATCAGAATTTGGGAAGATTGGAGAAACTTAATTTTTCGCCCCAAAAAAAAAAACGTAAGGGGTACCACTGTCGTTTTTTTTTTCGGGCCGAATTTTTGAGTTTCGATATCTCAGCTCTGGAAGGGGCTAGAACCTCCATTTTTGCACTCTGGTCTAAGTCTCATGGCCCTCTATCAGAATTTGGGAAGATTGGAGAAACTAAATTTTTCGCCCAAAAAAAAAACGTAAGGGGTACCACTGTCGTTTTTTTTTTTCGGGCCGAATTTTTGAGTTTCGATATCTCAGCTCTGGAAGGGGCTAGAACCTCCATTTTTGCACTCAGGTCTAAGTCTCATGGCCCTCTATCAGAATTTGGGAAGATTGGAGAAACTTAATTTTTCGCCCAAAAAAAAAAACGTAAGGGGTACCACTGTCGTTTTTTTTTCGGGCCGAATTTTTGAGTTTCGATATCTCAGCTCTGGAAGGGGCTAGAACCTCCATTTTTGCACTCAGGTCTAAGTCTCATGGCCCTCTATCAGAATTTGGGAAGATTGGAGAAACTTAATTTTTCGCCCAAAAAAAAAAAACGTAAGGGGTACCACTGTCGTTTTTTTTTTCGGGCCGAATTTTTGAGTTTCGATATCTCAGCTCTGGAAGGGGCTAGAACCTCCATTTTTGCACTCAGGTCTAAGTCTCATGGCCCTCTATCAGAATTTGGGAAGATTTGAGAAACTTAATTTTTCGCCCAAAAAAAAAACGTAAGGGGTACCACTGTCGTTTTTTTTTTCGGGCCGAATTTTTGAGTTTCGATATCTCAGCTCTGGAAGGGGCTAGAACCTCCATTTTTGCACTCAGGTCTAAGTCTCATGGCCCTCTATCAGAATTTGGGAAGATTGGAGAAACTTAATTTTTCGCCCAAAAAAAAACGTAAGGGGTACCACTGTCGTTTTTTTTTCGGGACGAATTTTTGAGTTTCGATATCTCAGCTCTGGAAGGGGCTAGAACCTCCATTTTTGCACTCAGGTCTAAGTCTCATGGCCCTCTATCAGAATTTGGGAAGATTGGAGAAACTTAATTTTTCGCCCAAAAAAAAACGTAAGGGGTACCACTGTCGTTTTTTTTTCGGGACGAATTTTTGAGTTTCGATATCTCAGCTCTGGAAGGGGCTAGAACCTCCATTTTTGCACTCAGGTCTAAGTCTCATGGCCCTCTATCAGAATTTGGGAAGATTGGAGAAACTTAATTTTTCGCCCCAAAAAAAAAAACGTAAGGGGTACCACTGTCGTTTTTTTTTTCGGGCCGAATTTTTGAGTTTCGATATCTCAGCTCTGGAAGGGGCTAGAACCTCCATTTTTGCACTCTGGTCTAAGTCTCATGGCCCTCTATCAGAATTTGGGAAGATTGGAGAAACTAAATTTTTCGCCCAAAAAAAAAACGTAAGGGGTACCACTGTCGTTTTTTTTTTCGGGCCGAATTTTTGAGTTTCGATATCTCAGCTCTGGAAGGGGCTAGAACCTCCATTTTTGCACTCAGGTCTAAGTCTCATGGCCCTCTATCAGAATTTGGGAAGATTGGAGAAACTTAATTTTTCGCCCAAAAAAAAAAACGTAAGGGGTACCACTGTCGTTTTTTTTTCGGGCCGAATTTTTGAGTTTCGATATCTCAGCTCTGGAAGGGGCTAGAACCTCCATTTTTGCACTCAGGTCTAAGTCTCATGGCCCTCTATCAGAATTTGGGAAGATTGGAGAAACTTAATTTTTCGCCCAAAAAAAAAAACGTAAGGGGTACCACTGTCGTTTTTTTTTTCGGGCCGAATTTTTGAGTTTCGATATCTCAGCTCTGGAAGGGGCTAGAACCTCCATTTTTGCACTCAGGTCTAAGTCTCATGGCCCTCTATCAGAATTTGGGAAGATTTGAGAAACTTAATTTTTCGCCCAAAAAAAAAAACGTAAGGGGTACCACTGTCGTTTTTTTTTTCGGGCCGAATTTTTGAGTTTCGATATCTCAGCTCTGGAAGGGGCTAGAACCTCCATTTTTGCACTCAGGTCTAAGTCTCATGGCCCTCTATCAGAATTTGGGAAGATTGGAGAAACTTAATTTTTCGCCCGAAAAAAAAAACGTAAGGGGTACCACTGTCGGTTTTTTTTCGGGCCGAATTTTTGAGTTTCGATATCTCAGCTCTGGAAGGGGCTAGAACCTCCATTTTTGCACTCAGGTCTAAGTCTCATGGCCCTCTATCAGAATTTGGGAAGATTGGAGAAACTTAATTTTTCGCCCAAAAAAAAACGTAAGGGGTACCACTGTCGTTTTTTTTTTCGGGACGAATTTTTGAGTTTCGATATCTCAGCTCTGGAAGGGGCTAGAACCTCCATTTTTGCACTCAGGTCTAAGTCTCATGGCCCTCTATCAGAATTTGGGAAGATTGGAGAAACTTAATTTTTCGCCCAAAAAAAAAAAACGTAAGGGGTACCACTGTCGTTTTTTTTTTGGGGCCGAATTTTTGAGTTTCGATATCTCAGCTCTGGAAAGGGCTAGAGCCTCCATTTTTGCACTCAGGTCTAAGTCTCATGGCCCTCTATCAGAATTTGGGAAGATTGGATAAACTTAATTTTTCGCCCAAAAAAAAAAACGTAAGGGGTACCACTGTCGTTTTTTTTTCGGGCCGAATTTTTGAGTTTCGATATCTCAGCTCTGGAAGGGGCTAGAACCTCCATTTTTGCACTCAGGTCTAAGTCTCATGGCCCTCTATCAGAATTTGGGAAGATTGGAGGAACGTAATTTTTCGCCCAAAAAAAAAACGTAAGGGGTACCACTGTCGTTTTTTTTTTTTCGGGCCGAATTTTTGAGTTTCGATATCTCAGCTCTGGAAGGGGCTAGAACCTCCATTTTTGCACTCAGGTCTAAGTCTCATGGCCCTCTATCAGAATTTGGGAAGATTGGAGAAACTTAAATTTTCGCCCAAAAAAAAAACGTAAGGGGTACCACTGTCGTTTTTTTTTTCGGGACGAATTTTTGAGTTTCGATATCTCAGCTCTGGAAGGGGCTAGAACCTCAATTTTTGCACTCAGGTCTAAGTCTCATGGCCCTCTATCAGAATTTGGGAAGATTGGAGAAACTTAATTTTTCGCCCAAAAAAAAAACGTAAGGGGTACAACTGTCGTTTTTTTTTTTGGGCCGAATTTTTGAGTTTCGATATCTCAGCTCTGGAAAGGGCTAGAGCCTCCATTTTTGCACTCAGGTCTAAGTCTCATGGCCCTCTATCAGAATTTGGGAAGATTGGATAAACTTAATTTTTCGCCAAAAAAAAAAAACGTAAGGGGTACCACTGTCGTTTTTTTTTCGGGCCGAATTTTTGAGTTTCGATATCTCAGCTCTGGAAGGGGCTAGAACCTCCATTTTTGCACTCAGGTCTAAGTCTCATGGCCCTCTATCAGAATTTGGGAAGATTGGAGAAACTTAATTTTTCACCCGAAAAAAAAAAACGTAAGGGGTACCACTGTCGTTTTTTTTTCGGGCCGAATTTTTGAGTTTCGATATCTCAGCTCTGGAAGGGGCTAGAACCTCCATTTTTGCACTCAGATCTAAGTCTCATGGCCCTCTATCAGAATTTGGGAAGATTGGAGAAACTTAATTTTTCACCCGAAAAAAAAAACGTAAGGGGTACCACTGTCGTTTTTTTTTCGGGCCGAATTTTTGAGTTTCGATATCTCAGCTCTGGAAGGGGCTAGAACCTCCATTTTTGCACTCAGGTCTAAGTCTCATGGCCCTCTATCAGAATTTGGGAAGATTGGAGAAACTTAATTTTTCACCCGAAAAAAAAAAAACGTAAGGGGTACCACTGTCGTTTTTTTTTCGGGCCGAATTTTTGAGTTTCGATATCTCAGCTCTGGAAGGGGCTAGAACCTCCATTTTTGCACTCAGATCTAAGTCTCATGGCCCTCTATCAGAATTTGGGAAGATTGGAGAAACTTAATTTTTCACCCGAAAAAAAAAACGTAAGGGGTACCACTGTCGTTTTTTTTTCGGGCCGAATTTTTGAGTTTCGATATCTCAGCTCTGGAAGGGGCTAGAACCTCCATTTTTGCACTCAGATCTAAGTCTCATGGCCCTCTATCAGAATTTGGGAAGATTGGAGAAACTTAATTTTTCGCCCAAAAAAAAAACGTAAGGGGTACCACTGTCGTTTTTTTTTCGGGCCGAATTTTTGAGTTTCGATATCTCAGCTCTGGAAGGGGCTAGAACCTCAATTTTTGCACTCAGGTCTAAGTCTCATGGCCCTCTATCAGAATTTGGGAAGATTGGAGAAACTTAATTTTTCGCCCCAAAAAAAAAAACGTAAGGGGTACCACTGTCGGTTTTTTTTTCGGGCCGAATTTTTGAGTTTCGATATCTCAGCTCTGGAAGGGGCTAGAACCTCCATTTTTGCACTCAGGTCTAAGTCTCATGGCCCTCTATCAGAATTTGGGAAGATTGGAGAAACTTAATTTTTCGCCCAAAAAAAAAAACGTAAGGGGTACCACTGTCGTTTTTTTTTTCGGGCCGAATTTTTGAGTTTCGATATCTCAGCTCTGGAAGGGGCTAGAACCTCCATTTTTGCACTCAGGTCTAAGTCTCATGGCCCTCTATCAGAATTTGGGAAGATTGGAGAAACTTAATTTTTCGCCAAAAAAAAAAACGTAAGGGGTACCACTGTCGTTTTTTTTTTCGGGCCGAATTTTTGAGTTTCGATATCTCAGCTCTGGAAGGGGCTAGAACCTCCATTTTTGCACTTAGGTCTAAGTCTCATGGCCCTCTATCAGAATTTGGGAAGATTGGAGAAACTTAATTTTTCGCCCAAAAAAAAAAACGTAAGGGGTACCACTGTCGTTTTTTTTTCGGGCCGAATTTTTGAGTTTCGATATCTCAGCTCTGGAAGGGGCTAGAACCTCCATTTTTGCACTCAGGTCTAAGTCTCATGGCCCTCTATCAGAATTTGGGAAGATTGGAGAAACTTAATTTTTCACCCGAAAAAAAAAACGTAAGGGGTACCACTGTCGTTTTTTTTTTCGGGCCGAATTTTTGAGTTTCGATATCTCAGCTCTGGAAGGGGCTAGAACCTCCATTTTTGCACTCAGGTCTAAGTCTCATGGCCCTCTATCAGAATTTGGGAAGATTGGAGAAACTTAATTTTTCGCCCCAAAAAAAAAAACGTAAGGGGTACCACTGTCGTTTTTTTTTTTCGGGCCGAATTTTTGAGTTTCGATATCTCAGCTCTGGAAGGGGCTAGAACCTCCATTTTTGCACTCTGGTCTAAGTCTCATGGCCCTCTATCAGAATTTGGGAAAATTGGAGAAACTAAATTTTTCGCCCAAAAAAAAAACGTAAGGGGTACCACTGTCGTTTTTTTTTTCGGGCCGAATTTTTGAGTTTCGATATCTCAGCTCTGGAAGGGGCTAGAACCTCCATTTTTGCACTCAGGTCTAAGTCTCATGGCCCTCTATCAGAATTTGGGAAGATTGGAGAAACTTAATTTTTCGCCAAAAAAAAAAACGTAAGGGGTACCACTGTCGTTTTTTTTTCGGGCCGAATTTTTGAGTTTCGATATCTCAGCTCTGGAAGGGGCTAGAACCTCCATTTTTGCACTCAGGTCTAAGTCTCATGGCCCTCTATCAGAATTTGGGAAGATTGGAGAAACTTAATTTTTCACCCGAAAAAAAAAACGTAAGGGGTACCACTGTCGTTTTTTTTTCGGGCCGAATTTTTGAGTTTCGATATCTCAGCTCTGGAAGGGGCTAGAACCTCCATTTTTGCACTCAGGTCTAAGTCTCATGGCCCTCTATCAGAATTTGGGAAGATTGGAGAAACTTAATTTTTCGCCAAAAAAAAAAACGTAAGGGGTACCACTGTCGTTTTTTTTTCGGGCCGAATTTTTGAGTTTCGATATCTCAGCTCTGGAAGGGGCTAGAACCTCCATTTTTGCACTCAGGTCTAAGTCTCATGGCCCTCTATCAGAATTTGGGAAGATTGGAGAAACTTAATTTTTCGCCCCAAAAAAAAAAACGTAAGGGGTACCACTGTCGTTTTTTTTTTCGGGCCGAATTTTTGAGTTTCGATATCTCAGCTCTGGAAGGGGCTAGAACCTCCATTTTTGCACTCTGGTCTAAGTCTCATGGCCCTCTATCAGAATTTGGGAAGATTGGAGAAACTAAATTTTTCGCCCAAAAAAAAAACGTAAGGGGTACCACTGTCGTTTTTTTTTTTCGGGCCGAATTTTTGAGTTTCGATATCTCAGCTCTGGAAGGGGCTAGAACCTCCATTTTTGCACTCAGGTCTAAGTCTCATGGCCCTCTATCAGAATTTGGGAAGATTGGAGAAACTTAATTTTTCGCCCAAAAAAAAAAACGTAAGGGGTACCACTGTCGTTTTTTTTTCGGGCCGAATTTTTGAGTTTCGATATCTCAGCTCTGGAAGGGGCTAGAACCTCCATTTTTGCACTCAGGTCTAAGTCTCATGGCCCTCTATCAGAATTTGGGAAGATTGGAGAAACTTAATTTTTCGCCCAAAAAAAAAAAACGTAAGGGGTACCACTGTCGTTTTTTTTTTCGGGCCGAATTTTTGAGTTTCGATATCTCAGCTCTGGAAGGGGCTAGAACCTCCATTTTTGCACTCAGGTCTAAGTCTCATGGCCCTCTATCTGAATTTGGGAAGATTTGAGAAACTTAATTTTTCGCCCAAAAAAAAAAACGTAAGGGGTACCACTGTCGTTTTTTTTTTCGGGCCGAATTTTTGAGTTTCGATATCTCAGCTCTGGAAGGGGCTAGAACCTCCATTTTTGCACTCAGGTCTAAGTCTCATGGCCCTCTATCAGAATTTGGGAAGATTGGAGAAACTTAATTTTTCGCCCAAAAAAAAACGTAAGGGGTACCACTGTCGTTTTTTTTTCGGGACGAATTTTTGAGTTTCGATATCTCAGCTCTGGAAGGGGCTAGAACCTCCATTTTTGCACTCAGGTCTAAGTCTCATGGCCCTCTATCAGAATTTGGAAAGATTGGAGAAACTTAATTTTTCGCCCAAAAAAAAACGTAAGGGGTACCACTGTCGTTTTTTTTTCGGGACGAATTTTTGAGTTTCGATATCTCAGCTCTGGAAGGGGCTAGAACCTCCATTTTTGCACTCAGGTCTAAGTCTCATGGCCCTCTATCAGAATTTGGGAAGATTGGAGAAACTTAATTTTTCGCCCCAAAAAAAAAAACGTAAGGGGTACCACTGTCGTTTTTTTTTTCGGGCCGAATTTTTGAGTTTCGATATCTCAGCTCTGGAAGGGGCTAGAACCTCCATTTTTGCACTCTGGTCTAAGTCTCATGGCCCTCTATCAGAATTTGGGAAGATTGGAGAAACTAAATTTTTCGCCCAAAAAAAAAACGTAAGGGGTACCACTGTCGTTTTTTTTTTCGGGCCGAATTTTTGAGTTTCGATATCTCAGCTCTGGAAGGGGCTAGAACCTCCATTTTTGCACTCAGGTCTAAGTCTCATGGCCCTCTATCAGAATTTGGGAAGATTGGAGAAACTTAATTTTTCGCCCAAAAAAAAAAACGTAAGGGGTACCACTGTCGTTTTTTTTTCGGGCCGAATTTTTGAGTTTCGATATCTCAGCTCTGGAAGGGGCTAGAACCTCCATTTTTGCACTCAGGTCTAAGTCTCATGGCCCTCTATCAGAATTTGGGAAGATTGGAGAAACTTAATTTTTCGCCCAAAAAAAAAAACGTAAGGGGTACCACTGTCGTTTTTTTTTTCGGGCCGAATTTTTGAGTTTCGATATCTCAGCTCTGGAAGGGGCTAGAACCTCCATTTTTGCACTCAGGTCTAAGTCTCATGGCCCTCTATCAGAATTTGGGAAGATTGGAGAAACTTAATTTTTCGCCCGAAAAAAAAAACGTAAGGGGTACCACTGTCGGTTTTTTTTCGGGCCGAATTTTTGAGTTTCGATATCTCAGCTCTGGAAGGGGCTAGAACCTCCATTTTTGCACTCAGGTCTAAGTCTCATGGCCCTCTATCAGAATTTGGGAAGATTGGAGAAACTTAATTTTTCGCCCAAAAAAAAACGTAAGGGGTACCACTGTCGTTTTTTTTTTCGGGACGAATTTTTGAGTTTCGATATCTCAGCTCTGGAAGGGGCTAGAACCTCCATTTTTGCACTCAGGTCTAAGTCTCATGGCCCTCTATCAGAATTTGGGAAGATTGGAGAAACTTAATTTTTCGCCCAAAAAAAAAAAACGTAAGGGGTACCACTGTCGTTTTTTTTTTGGGGCCGAATTTTTGAGTTTCGATATCTCAGCTCTGGAAAGGGCTAGAGCCTCCATTTTTGCACTCAGGTCTAAGTCTCATGGCCCTCTATCAGAATTTGGGAAGATTGGATAAACTTAATTTTTCGCCCAAAAAAAAAAACGTAAGGGGTACCACTGTCGTTTTTTTTTCGGGCCGAATTTTTGAGTTTCGATATCTCAGCTCTGGAAGGGGCTAGAACCTCCATTTTTGCACTCAGGTCTAAGTCTCATGGCCCTCTATCAGAATTTGGGAAGATTGGAGGAACGTAATTTTTCGCCCAAAAAAAAAACGTAAGGGGTACCACTGTCGTTTTTTTTTTTTCGGGCCGAATTTTTGAGTTTCGATATCTCAGCTCTGGAAGGGGCTAGAACCTCCATTTTTGCACTCAGGTCTAAGTCTCATGGCCCTCTATCAGAATTTGGGAAGATTGGAGAAACTTAAATTTTCGCCCAAAAAAAAAACGTAAGGGGTACCACTGTCGTTTTTTTTTTCGGGACGAATTTTTGAGTTTCGATATCTCAGCTCTGGAAGGGGCTAGAACCTCAATTTTTGCACTCAGGTCTAAGTCTCATGGCCCTCTATCAGAATTTGGGAAGATTGGAGAAACTTAATTTTTCGCCCAAAAAAAAAACGTAAGGGGTACAACTGTCGTTTTTTTTTTTGGGCCGAATTTTTGAGTTTCGATATCTCAGCTCTGGAAAGGGCTAGAGCCTCCATTTTTGCACTCAGGTCTAAGTCTCATGGCCCTCTATCAGAATTTGGGAAGATTGGATAAACTTAATTTTTCGCCCAAAAAAAAAAACGTAAGGGGTACCACTGTCGTTTTTTTTCGGGCCGAATTTTTGAGTTTCGATATCTCAGCTCTGGAAGGGGCTAGAACCTCCATTTTTGCACTTAGGTCTAAGTCTCATGGCCCTCTATCAGAATTTGGGAAGATTGGAGAAACTTAATTTTTCGCCCAAAAAAAAAAACGTAAGGGGTACCACTGTCGTTTTTTTTTCGGGCCGAATTTTTGAGTTTCGATATCTCAGCTCTGGAAGGGGCTAGAACCTCCATTTTTGCACTCAGGTCTAAGTCTCATGGCCCTCTATCAGAATTTGGGAAGATTGGAGAAACTTAATTTTTCACCCGAAAAAAAAAACGTAAGGGGTACCACTGTCGTTTTTTTTTCGGGCCGAATTTTTGAGTTTCGATATCTCAGCTCTGGAAGGGGCTAGAACCTCCATTTTTGCACTCAGATCTAAGTCTCATGGCCCTCTATCAGAATTTGGGAAGATTGGAGAAACTTAATTTTTCACCCGAAAAAAAAAACGTAAGGGGTACCACTGTCGTTTTTTTTTCGGGCCGAATTTTTGAGTTTCGATATCTCAGCTCTGGAAGGGGCTAGAACCTCCATTTTTGCACTCAGATCTAAGTCTCATGGCCCTCTATCAGAATTTGGGAAGATTGGAGAAACTTAATTTTTCGCCCAAAAAAAAAACGTAAGGGGTACCACTGTCGTTTTTTTTTCGGGCCGAATTTTTGAGTTTCGATATCTCAGCTCTGGAAGGGGCTAGAACCTCCATTTTTGCACTCAGGTCTAAGTCTCATGGCCCTCTATCAGAATTTGGGAAGATTGGAGAAACTTAATTTTTCGCCCCAAAAAAAAAAACGTAAGGGGTACCACTGTCGGTTTTTTTTTCGGGCCGAATTTTTGAGTTTCGATATCTCAGCTCTGGAAGGGGCTAGAACCTCCATTTTTGCACTCAGGTCTAAGTCTCATGGCCCTCTATCAGAATTTGGGAAGATTGGAGAAACTTAATTTTTCGCCCAAAAAAAAAAACGTAAGGGGTACCACTGTCGTTTTTTTTTTCGGGCTGAATTTTTGAGTTTCGATATCTCAGCTCTGGAAGGGGCTAGAACCTCCATTTTTGCACTCAGGTCTAAGTCTCATGGCCCTCTATCAGAATTTGGGAAGATTGGAGAAACTTAATTTTTCGCCAAAAAAAAAAACGTAAGGGGTACCACTGTCGTTTTTTTTTTCGGGCCGAATTTTTGAGTTTCGATATCTCAGCTCTGGAAGGGGCTAGAACCTCCATTTTTGCACTTAGGTCTAAGTCTCATGGCCCTCTATCAGAATTTGGGAAGATTGGAGAAACTTAATTTTTCGCCCAAAAAAAAAAACGTAAGGGGTACCACTGTCGTTTTTTTTTCGGGCCGAATTTTTGAGTTTCGATATCTCAGCTCTGGAAGGGGCTAGAACCTCCATTTTTGCACTCAGGTCTAAGTCTCATGGCTCTCTATCAGAATTTGGGAAGATTGGAGAAACTTAATTTTTCACCCGAAAAAAAAAACGTAAGGGGTACCACTGTCTTTTTTTTTTCGGGCCGAATTTTTGAGTTTCGATATCTCAGCTCTGGAAGGGGCTAGAACCTCCATTTTTGCACTCAGATCTAAGTCTCATGGCCCTCTATTAGAATTTGGGAAGATTGGAGAAACTTAATTTTTCGCCCAAAAAAAAAACGTAAGGGGTACCACTGTCGTTTTTTTTTCGGGCCGAATTTTTGAGTTTCGATATCTCAGCTCTGGAAGGGGCTAGAACCTCCATTTTTGCACTCAGGTCTAAGTCTCATGGCCCTCTATCAGAATTTGGGAAGATTGGAGAAACTTAATTTTTCGCCCCAAAAAAAAAAACGTAAGGGGTACCACTGTCGGTTTTTTTTTCGGGCCGAATTTTTGAGTTTCGATATCTCAGCTCTGGAAGGGGCTAGAACCTCCATTTTTGCACTCAGGTCTAAGTCTCATGGCCCTCTATCAGAATTTGGGAAGATTGGAGAAACTTAATTTTTCGCCCAAAAAAAAAAACGTAAGGGGTACCACTGTCGTTTTTTTTTCGGGCCGAATTTTTGAGTTTCGATATCTCAGCTCTGGAAGGGGCTAGAACCTCCATTTTTGCACTCAGGTCTAAGTCTCATGGCCCTCTATCAGAATTTGGGAAGATTGGAGAAACTTAATTTTTCGCCCAAAAAAAAAAAACGTAAGGGGTACCACTGTCGTTTCTTTTTCGGGACGAATTTTTGAGTTTCGATATCTCAGCTCTGGAAGGGGCTAGAACCTCCATTTTTGCACTCAGGTCTAAGTCTCATGGCCCTCTATCAGAATTTGGGAAGATTGGAGAAACTTAATTTTTCGCCCAAAAAAAAAAACGTAAGGGGTACCACTGTCGTTTTTTTTTTTGGGCCGAATTTTTGAGTTTCGATATCTCAGCTCTGGAAAGGGCTAGAGCCTCCATTTTTGCACTCAGGTCTAAGTCTCATGGCCCTCTATCAGAATTTGGGAAGATTGGATAAACTTAATTTTTCGCCCAAAAAAAAAACGTAAGGGGTACCACTGTCGTTTTTTTTTCGGGCCGAATTTTTGAGTTTCGATATCTCAGCTCTGGAAGGGGCTAGAACCTCCATTTTTGCACTCAGGTCTAAGTCTCATGGCCCTCTATCAGAATTTGGGAAGATTGGAGAAACTTAATTTTTCGCCCAAAAAAAAAAACGTAAGGGGTACCACTGTCGTTTTTTTTTCGGGCCGAATTTTTGAGTTTCGATATCTCAGCTCTGGAAGGGGCTAGAACCTCCATTTTTGCACTCAGATCTAAGTCTCATGGCCCTCTATCAGAATTTGGGAAGATTGGAGAAACTTAATTTTTCGCCCAAAAAAAAAACGTAAGGGGTACCACTGTCGTTTTTTTTTTCGGGCCGAATTTTTGAGTTTCGATATCTCAGCTCTGGAAGGGGCTAGAACCTCCATTTTTGCACTCAGGTCTAAGTCTCATGGCCCTCTATCAGAATTTGGGAAGATTGGAGAAACTTAATTTTTCGCCCCAAAAAAAAAAACGTAAGGGGTACCACTGTCGGGTTTTTTTTCGGGCCGAATTTTTGAGTTTCGATATCTCAGCTCTGGAAGGGGCTAGAACCTCCATTTTTGCACTCAGGTCTAAGTCTCATGGCCCTCTATCAGAATTTGGGAAGATTGGAGAAACTTAATTTTTCGCCCAAAAAAAAAACGTAAGGGGTACCACTGTCGTTTTTTTTTCGGGCCGAATTTTTGAGTTTCGATATCTCAGCTCTGGAAGGGGCTAGAACCTCCATTTTTGCACTCAGGTCTAAGTCTCATGGCCCTCTATCAGAATTTGGGAAGATTGGAGAAACTTAATTTTTCGCCCAAAAAAAAAAACGTAAGGGGTACCACTGTCGTTTTTTTTTTCGGGACGAATTTTTGAGTTTCGATATCTCAGCTCTGGAAGGGGCTAGAACCTCCATTTTTGCACTCAGGTCTAAGTCTCATGGCCCTCTATCAGAATTTGGGAAGATTGGAGAAACGTAATTTTTCGCCCAAAAAAAAAAACGTAAGGGGTACCACTGTCGTTTTTTTTTTTGGGCCGAATTTTTGAGTTTCGATATCTCAGCTCTGGAAGGGGCTAGAACCTCCATTTTTGCACTCAGGTCTAAGTCTCATGGCCCTCTATCAGAATTTGGGAAGATTGGAGAAACTTAATTTTTCGCCCAAAAAAAAAAACGTAAGGGGTACCACTGTCGTTTTTTTTTCGGGCCGAATTTTTGAGTTTCGATATCTCAGCTCTGGAAGGGGCTAGAACCTCCATTTTTGCACTCAGGTCTAAGTCTCATGGCCCTCTATCAGAATTTGGGAAGATTGGAGAAACTTAATTTTTCACCCGAAAAAAAAAACGTAAGGGGTACCACTGTCGTTTTTTTTTCGGGCCGAATTTTTGAGTTTCGATATCTCAGCTCTGGAAGGGGCTAGAACCTCCATTTTTGCACTCAGGTCTAAGTCTCATGGCCCTCTATCAGAATTTGGGAAGATTGGAGAAACTTAATTTTTCGCCCCAAAAAAAAAAACGTAAGGGGTACCACTGTCGTTTTTTTTTTTTCGGGCCGAATTTTTGAGTTTCGATATCTCAGCTCTGGAAGGGGCTAGAACCTCCATTTTTGCACTCAGGTCTAAGTCTCATGGCCCTCTATCAGAATTTGGGAAGATTGGAGAAACTAAATTTTTCGCCCCAAAAAAAAACGTAAGGGGTACCACTGTCGTTTTTTTTTCGGGCCGAATTTTTGAGTTTCGATATCTCAGCTCTGGAAGGGGCTAGAACCTCCATTTTTGCACTCAGGTCTAAGTCTCATGGCCCTCTATCAGAATTTGGGAAGATTGGAGAAACTTAATTTTTCGCCCAAAAAAAAAACGTAAGGGGTACCACTGTCGTTTTTTTTTCGGGCCGAATTTTTGAGTTTCGATATCTCAGCTCTGGAAGGGGCTAGAACCTCCATTTTTGCACTCAGGTCTAAGTCTCATGGCCCTCTATCAGAATTTGGGAAGATTGGAGAAACTTAAATTTTCGCCCAAAAAAAAAACGTAAGGGGTACCACTGTCGTTTTTTTTTCGGGACGAATTTTTGAGTTTCGATATCTCAGCTCTGGAAGGGGCTAGAACCTCAATTTTTGCACTCAGGTCTAAGTCTCATGGCCCTCTATCAGAATTTGGGAAGATTGGAGAAACTTAATTTTTCGCCCAAAAAAAAAAACGTAAGGGGTACCACTGTCGTTTTTTTTTTTGGGCCGAATTTTTGAGTTTCGATATCTCAGCTCTGGAAAGGGCTAGAGCCTCCATTTTTGCACTCAGGTCTAAGTCTCATGGCCCTCTATCAGAATTTGGGAAGATTGGATAAACGTAATTTTTCGCCCAAAAAAAAAAACGTAAGGGGTACCACTGTCGTTTTTTTTTCGGGCCGAATTTTTGAGTTTCGATATCTCAGCTCTGGAAGGGGCTAGAACCTCCATTTTTGCACTCAGGTCTAAGTCTCATGGCCCTCTATCAGAATTTGGGAAGATTGGAGAAACTTAATTTTTCGCCCAAAAAAAAAACGTAAGGGGTACCACTGTCGTTTTTTTTTCGGGCCGAATTTTTGAGTTTCGATATCTCAGCTCTGGAAGGGGCTAGAACCTCCATTTTTGCACTCAGGTCTAAGTCTCATGGCCTTCTATCAGAATTTGGGAAGATTGGAGAAACTTAATTTTTCACCCGAAAAAAAAAACGTAAGGGGTACCACTGTCGTTTTTTTTTTCGGGCCGAATTTTTGAGTTTCGATATCTCAGCTCTGGAAGGGGCTAGAACCTCCATTTTTGCACTCAGGTCTAAGTCTCATGGCCCTCTATCAGAATTTGGGAAGATTGGAGAAACTTAATTTTTCGCCAAAAAAAAAAACGTAAGGGGTACCACTGTCGTTTTTTTTTCGGGCCGAATTTTTGAGTTTCGATATCTCAGCTCTGGAAGGGGCTAGAACCTCCATTTTTGCACTCAGGTCTAAGTCTCATGGCCCTCTATCAGAATTTGGGAAGATTGGAGAAACTTAATTTTTCGCCCCAAAAAAAAAAACGTAAGGGGTACCACTGTCGTTTTTTTTTTCGGGCCGAATTTTTGAGTTTCGATATCTCAGCTCTGGAAGGGGCTAGAACCTCCATTTTTGCACTCTGGTCTAAGTCTCATGGCCCTCTATCAGAATTTGGGAAGATTGGAGAAACTAAATTTTTCGCCCAAAAAAAAAACGTAAGGGGTACCACTGTCGTTTTTTTTTTCGGGCCGAATTTTTGAGTTTCGATATCTCAGCTCTGGAAGGGGCTAGAACCTCCATTTTTGCACTCAGGTCTAAGTCTCATGGCCCTCTATCAGAATTTGGGAAGATTGGAGAAACTTAATTTTTCGCCAAAAAAAAAAACGTAAGGGGTACCACTGTCGTTTTTTTTTCGGGCCGAATTTTTGAGTTTCGATATCTCAGCTCTGGAAGGGGCTAGAACCTCCATTTTTGCACTCAGGTCTAAGTCTCATGGCCCTCTATCAGAATTTGGGAAGATTGGAGAAACTTAATTTTTCACCCGAAAAAAAAAACGTAAGGGGTACCACTGTCGTTTTTTTTTTCGGGCCGAATTTTTGAGTTTCGATATCTCAGCTCTGGAAGGGGCTAGAACCTCCATTTTTGCACTCAGGTCTAAGTCTCATGGCCCTCTATCAGAATTTGGGAAGATTGGAGAAACTTAATTTTTCGCCAAAAAAAAAAACGTAAGGGGTACCACTGTCGTTTTTTTTTCGGGCCGAATTTTTGAGTTTCGATATCTCAGCTCTGGAAGGGGCTAGAACCTCCATTTTTGCACTCAGGTCTAAGTCTCATGGCCCTCTATCAGAATTTGGGAAGATTGGAGAAACTTAATTTTTCGCCCCAAAAAAAAAAACGTAAGGGGTACCACTGTCGTTTTTTTTTTCGGGCCGAATTTTTGAGTTTCGATATCTCAGCTCTGGAAGGGGCTAGAACCTCCATTTTTGCACTCTGGTCTAAGTCTCATGGCCCTCTATCAGAATTTGGGAAGATTGGAGAAACTAAATTTTTCGCCCAAAAAAAAAACGTAAGGGGTACCACTGTCGTTTTTTTTTTCGGGCCGAATTTTTGAGTTTCGATATCTCAGCTCTGGAAGGGGCTAGAACCTCCATTTTTGCACTCAGGTCTAAGTCTCATGGCCCTCTATCAGAATTTGGGAAGATTGGAGAAACTTAATTTTTCGCCCAAAAAAAAAAACGTAAGGGGTACCACTGTCGTTTTTTTTTCGGGCCGAATTTTTGAGTTTCGATATCTCAGCTCTGGAAGGGGCTAGAACCTCCATTTTTGCACTCAGGTCTAAGTCTCGTGGCCCTCTATCAGAATTTGGGAAGATTGGAGAAACTTAATTTTTCGCCCAAAAAAAAAACGTAAGGGGTACCACTGTCGTTTTTTTTTTCGGGCCGAATTTTTGAGTTTCGATATCTCAGCTCTGGAAGGGGCTAGAACCTCCATTTTTGCACTCAGGTCTAAGTCTCATGGCCCTCTATCAGAATTTGGGAAGATTTGAGAAACTTAATTTTTCGCCCAAAAAAAAAAACGTAAGGGGTACCACTGTCGTTTTTTTTTTCGGGCCGAATTTTTGAGTTTCGATATCTCAGCTCTGGAAGGGGCTAGAACCTCCATTTTTGCACTCAGGTCTAAGTCTCATGGCCCTCTATCAGAATTTGGGAAGATTGGAGAAACTTAATTTTTCGCCCGAAAAAAAAAACGTAAGGGGTACCACTGTCGGTTTTTTTTCGGGCCGAATTTTTGAGTTTCGATATCTCAGCTCTGGAAGGGGCTAGAACCTCCATTTTTGCACTCAGGTCTAAGTCTCATGGCCCTCTATCAGAATTTGGGAAGATTGGAGAAACTTAATTTTTCGCCCAAAAAAAAAACGTAAGGGGTACCACTGTCGTTTTTTTTTCGGGACGAATTTTTGAGTTTCGATATCTCAGCTCTGGAAGGGGCTAGAACCTCCATTTTTGCACTCAGATCTAAGTCTCATGGCCCTCTATCAGAATTTGGGAAGATTGGAGAAACTTAATTTTTCGCCCAAAAAAAAAAACGTAAGGGGTACCACTGTCGTTTTTTTTTTTGGGCCGAATTTTTGAGTTTCGATATCTCAGCTCTGGAAAGGGCTAGAGCCTCCATTTTTGCACTCAGGTCTAAGTCTCATGGCCCTCTATCAGAATTTGGGAAGATTGGATAAACTTAATTTTTCGTCCAAAAAAAAAAACGTAAGGGGTACCACTGTCGTTTTTTTTTCGGGCCGAATTTTTGAGTTTCGATATCTCAGCTCTGGAAGGGGCTAGAACCTCCATTTTTGCACTCAGGTCTAAGTCTCATGGCCCTCTATCAGAATTTGGGAAGATTGGAGAAACGTAATTTTTCGCCCAAAAAAAAAACGTAAGGGGTACCACTGTCGTTTTTTTTTTTTCGGGCCGAATTTTTGAGTTTCGATATCTCAGCTCTGGAAGGGGCTAGAACCTCCATTTTTGCACTCAGGTCTAAGTCTCATGGCCCTCTATCAGAATTTGGGAAGATTGGAGAAACTTAAATTTTCGCCCAAAAAAAAAACGTAAGGGGTACCACTGTCGTTTTTTTTTTCGGGACGAATTTTTGAGTTTCGATATCTCAGCTCTGGAAGGGGCTAGAACCTCAATTTTTGCACTCAGGTCTAAGTCTCATGGCCCTCTATCAGAATTTGGGAAGATTGGAGAAACTTAATTTTTCGCCCAAAAAAAAAACGTAAGGGGTACCACTGTCGTTTTTTTTTTTGGGCCGAATTTTTGAGTTTCGATATCTCAGCTCTGGAAAGGGCTAGAGCCTCCATTTTTGCACTCAGGTCTAAGTCTCATGGCCCTCTATCAGAATTTGGGAAGATTGGATAAACTTAATTTTTCGCCCAAAAAAAAAAACGTAAGGGGTACCACTGTCGTTTTTTTCGGGCCGAATTTTTGAGTTTCGATATCTCAGCTCTGGAAGGGGCTAGAACCTCCATTTTTGCACTTAGGTCTAAGTCTCATGGCCCTCTATCAGAATTTGGGAAGATTGGAGAAACTTAATTTTTCGCCCAAAAAAAAAAACGTAAGGGGTACCACTGTCGTTTTTTTTTCGGGCCGAATTTTTGAGTTTCGATATCTCAGCTCTGGAAGGGGCTAGAACCTCCATTTTTGCACTCAGGTCTAAGTCTCATGGCCCTCTATCAGAATTTGGGAAGATTGGAGAAACTTAATTTTTCACCCGAAAAAAAAAACGTAAGGGGTACCACTGTCGTTTTTTTTTCGGGCCGAATTTTTGAGTTTCGATATCTCAGCTCTGGAAGGGGCTAGAACCTCCATTTTTGCACTCAGATCTAAGTCTCATGGCCCTCTATCAGAATTTGGGAAGATTGGAGAAACTTAATTTTTCACCCGAAAAAAAAAACGTAAGGGGTACCACTGTCGTTTTTTTTTCGGGCCGAATTTTTGAGTTTCGATATCTCAGCTCTGGAAGGGGCTAGAACCTCCATTTTTGCACTCAGGTCTAAGTCTCATGGCCCTCTATCAGAATTTGGGAAGATTGGAGAAACTTAATTTTTCGCCCAAAAAAAAAAACGTAAGGGGTACCACTGTCGTTTTTTTTTCGGGCCGAATTTTTGAGTTTCGATATCTCAGCTCTGGAAGGGGCTAGAACCTCCATTTTTGCACTCAGGTCTAAGTCTCATGGCCCTCTATCAGAATTTGGGAAGATTGGAGAAACTTAATTTTTCGCCAAAAAAAAAAACGTAAGGGGTACCAATGTCGTTTTTTTTTTCGGGCCGAATTTTTGAGTTTCGATATCTCAGCTCTGGAAAGGGCTAGAACCTCCATTTTTGCACTTAGGTCTAAGTCTCATGGCCCTCTATCAGAATTTGGGAAGATTGGAGAAACTTAATTTTTCGCCCAAAAAAAAAAACGTAAGGGGTACCACTGTCGTTTTTTTTTCGGGCCGAATTTTTGAGTTTCGATATCTCAGCTCTGGAAGGGGCTAGAACCTCCATTTTTGCACTCAGGTCTAAGTCTCATGGCCCTCTATCAGAATTTGGGAAGATTGGAGAAACTTAATTTTTCGCCCAAAAAAAAAAACGTAAGGGGTACCACTGTCGTTTTTTTTTTCGGGACGAATTTTTGAGTTTCGATATCTCAGCTCTGGAAGGGGCTAGAACCTCCATTTTTGCACTCAGGTCTAAGTCTCATGGCCCTCTATCAGAATTTGGGAAGATTGGAGAAACTTAATTTTTCGCCCGAAAAAAAAAACGTAAGGGGTACCACTGTCGGTTTTTTTTCGGGCCGAATTTTTGAGTTTCGATATCTCAGCTCTGGAAGGGGCTAGAACCTCCATTTTTGCACTTAGGTCTAAGTCTCATGGCCCTCTATCAGAATTTGGGAAGATTGGAGAAACTTAATTTTTCGCCCAAAAAAAAAAAACGTAAGGGGTACCACTGTCGTTTTTTTTTTGGGGCCGAATTTTTGAGTTTCGATATCTCAGCTCTGGAAAGGGCTAGAGCCTCCATTTTTGCACTCAGGTCTAAGTCTCATGGCCCTCTATCAGAATTTGGGAAGATTGGATAAACTTAATTTTTCGCCCAAAAAAAAAAACGTAAGGGGTACCACTGTCGTTTTTTTTTCGGGCCGAATTTTTGAGTTTCGATATCTCAGCTCTGGAAGGGGCTAGAACCTCCATTTTTGCACTCAGGTCTAAGTCTCATGGCCCTCTATCAGAATTTGGGAAGATTGGAGGAACGTAATTTTTCGCCCAAAAAAAAAACGTAAGGGGTACCACTGTCGTTTTTTTTTTTTCGGGCCGAATTTTTGAGTTTCGATATCTCAGCTCTGGAAGGGGCTAGAACCTCCATTTTTGCACTCAGGTCTAAGTCTCATGGCCCTCTATCAGAATTTGGGAAGATTGGAGAAACTTAAATTTTCGCCCAAAAAAAAAACGTAAGGGGTACCACTGTCGTTTTTTTTTTCGGGACGAATTTTTGAGTTTCGATATCTCAGCTCTGGAAGGGGCTAGAACCTCAATTTTTGCACTCAGGTCTAAGTCTCATGGCCCTCTATCAGAATTTGGGAAGATTGGAGAAACTTAATTTTTCGCCCAAAAAAAAAACGTAAGGGGTACAACTGTCGTTTTTTTTTTTGGGCCGAATTTTTGAGTTTCGATATCTCAGCTCTGGAAAGGGCTAGAGCCTCCATTTTTGCACTCAGGTCTAAGTCTCATGGCCCTCTATCAGAATTTGGGAAGATTGGATAAACTTAATTTTTCGCCCAAAAAAAAAAACGTAAGGGGTACCACTGTCGTTTTTTTTCGGGCCGAATTTTTGAGTTTCGATATCTCAGCTCTGGAAGGGGCTAGAACCTCCATTTTTGCACTTAGGTCTAAGTCTCATGGCCCTCTATCAGAATTTGGGAAGATTGGAGAAACTTAATTTTTCGCCCAAAAAAAAAAACGTAAGGGGTACCACTGTCGTTTTTTTTTCGGGCCGAATTTTTGAGTTTCGATATCTCAGCTCTGGAAGGGGCTAGAACCTCCATTTTTGCACTCAGGTCTAAGTCTCATGGCCCTCTATCAGAATTTGGGAAGATTGGAGAAACTTAATTTTTCACCCGAAAAAAAAAACGTAAGGGGTACCACTGTCGTTTTTTTTTCGGGCCGAATTTTTGAGTTTCGATATCTCAGCTCTGGAAGGGGCTAGAACCTCCATTTTTGCACTCAGATCTAAGTCTCATGGCCCTCTATCAGAATTTGGGAAGATTGGAGAAACTTAATTTTTCACCCGAAAAAAAAAACGTAAGGGGTACCACTGTCGTTTTTTTTTCGGGCCGAATTTTTGAGTTTCGATATCTCAGCTCTGGAAGGGGCTAGAACCTCCATTTTTGCACTCAGATCTAAGTCTCATGGCCCTCTATCAGAATTTGGGAAGATTGGAGAAACTTAATTTTTCGCCCAAAAAAAAAACGTAAGGGGTACCACTGTCGTTTTTTTTTCGGGCCGAATTTTTGAGTTTCGATATCTCAGCTCTGGAAGGGGCTAGAACCTCCATTTTTGCACTCAGGTCTAAGTCTCATGGCCCTCTATCAGAATTTGGGAAGATTGGAGAAACTTAATTTTTCGCCCCAAAAAAAAAAACGTAAGGGGTACCACTGTCGGTTTTTTTTTCGGGCCGAATTTTTGAGTTTCGATATCTCAGCTCTGGAAGGGGCTAGAACCTCCATTTTTGCACTCAGGTCTAAGTCTCATGGCCCTCTATCAGAATTTGGGAAGATTGGAGAAACTTAATTTTTCGCCCAAAAAAAAAAACGTAAGGGGTACCACTGTCGTTTTTTTTTTCGGGCCGAATTTTTGAGTTTCGATATCTCAGCTCTGGAAGGGGCTAGAACCTCCATTTTTGCACTCAGGTCTAAGTCTCATGGCCCTCTATCAGAATTTGGGAAGATTGGAGAAACTTAATTTTTCGCCAAAAAAAAAAACGTAAGGGGTACCACTGTCGTTTTTTTTTTCGGGCCGAATTTTTGAGTTTCGATATCTCAGCTCTGGAAGGGGCTAGAACCTCCATTTTTGCACTTAGGTCTAAGTCTCATGGCCCTCTATCAGAATTTGGGAAGATTGGAGAAACTTAATTTTTCGCCCAAAAAAAAAAACGTAAGGGGTACCACTGTCGTTTTTTTTTCGGGCCGAATTTTTGAGTTTCGATATCTCAGCTCTGGAAGGGGCTAGAACCTCCATTTTTGCACTCAGGTCTAAGTCTCATGGCTCTCTATCAGAATTTGGGAAGATTGGAGAAACTTAATTTTTCACCCGAAAAAAAAAACGTAAGGGGTACCACTGTCTTTTTTTTTTCGGGCCGAATTTTTGAGTTTCGATATCTCAGCTCTGGAAGGGGCTAGAACCTCCATTTTTGCACTCAGATCTAAGTCTCATGGCCCTCTATTAGAATTTGGGAAGATTGGAGAAACTTAATTTTTCGCCCAAAAAAAAAACGTAAGGGGTACCACTGTCGTTTTTTTTTCGGGCCGAATTTTTGAGTTTCGATATCTCAGCTCTGGAAGGGGCTAGAACCTCCATTTTTGCACTCAGGTCTAAGTCTCATGGCCCTCTATCAGAATTTGGGAAGATTGGAGAAACTTAATATTTCGCCCCAAAAAAAAAAACGTAAGGGGTACCACTGTCGGTTTTTTTTTCGGGCCGAATTTTTGAGTTTCGATATCTCAGCTCTGGAAGGGGCTAGAACCTCCATTTTTGCACTCAGGTCTAAGTCTCATGGCCCTCTATCAGAATTTGGGAAGATTGGAGAAACTTAATTTTTCGCCCAAAAAAAAAAACGTAAGGGGTACCACTGTCGTTTTTTTTTCGGGCCGAATTTTTGAGTTTCGATATCTCAGCTCTGGAAGGGGCTAGAACCTCCATTTTTGCACTCAGGTCTAAGTCTCATGGCCCTCTATCAGAATTTGGGAAGATTGGAGAAACTTAATTTTTCGCCCAAAAAAAAAAAACGTAAGGGGTACCACTGTCGTTTCTTTTTCGGGACGAATTTTTGAGTTTCGATATCTCAGCTCTGGAAGGGGCTAGAACCTCCATTTTTGCACTCAGGTCTAAGTCTCATGGCCCTCTATCAGAATTTGGGAAGATTGGAGAAACTTAATTTTTCGCCCAAAAAAAAAAACGTAAGGGGTACCACTGTCGTTTTTTTTTTTGGGCCGAATTTTTGAGTTTCGATATCTCAGCTCTGGAAAGGGCTAGAGCCTCCATTTTTGCACTCAGGTCTAAGTCTCATGGCCCTCTATCAGAATTTGGGAAGATTGGATAAACTTAATTTTTCGCCCAAAAAAAAAACGTAAGGGGTACCACTGTCGTTTTTTTTTCGGGCCGAATTTTTGAGTTTCGATATCTCAGCTCTGGAAGGGGCTAGAACCTCCATTTTTGCACTCAGGTCTAAGTCTCATGGCCCTCTATCAGAATTTGGGAAGATTGGAGAAACTTAATTTTTCGCCCAAAAAAAAAAACGTAAGGGGTACCACTGTCGTTTTTTTTTCGGGCCGAATTTTTGAGTTTCGATATCTCAGCTCTGGAAGGGGCTAGAACCTCCATTTTTGCACTCAGATCTAAGTCTCATGGCCCTCTATCAGAATTTGGGAAGATTGGAGAAACTTAATTTTTCGCCCAAAAAAAAAACGTAAGGGGTACCACTGTCGTTTTTTTTTTCGGGCCGAATTTTTGAGTTTCGATATCTCAGCTCTGGAAGGGGCTAGAACCTCCATTTTTGCACTCAGGTCTAAGTCTCATGGCCCTCTATCAGAATTTGGGAAGATTGGAGAAACTTAATTTTTCGCCCCAAAAAAAAAAACGTAAGGGGTACCACTGTCGGTTTTTTTTTCGGGCCGAATTTTTGAGTTTCGATATCTCAGCTCTGGAAGGGGCTAGAACCTCCATTTTTGCACTCAGGTCTAAGTCTCATGGCCCTCTATCAGAATTTGGGAAGATTGGAGAAACTTAATTTTTCGCCCAAAAAAAAAACGTAAGGGGTACCACTGTCGTTTTTTTTTCGGGCCGAATTTTTGAGTTTCGATATCTCAGCTCTGGAAGGGGCTAGAACCTCCATTTTTGCACTCAGGTCTAAGTCTCATGGCCCTCTATCAGAATTTGGGAAGATTGGAGAAACTTAATTTTTCGCCCAAAAAAAAAAACGTAAGGGGTACCACTGTCGTTTTTTTTTCGGGACGAATTTTTGAGTTTCGATATCTCAGCTCTGGAAGGGGCTAGAACCTCCATTTTTGCACTCAGGTCTAAGTCTCATGGCCCTCTATCAGAATTTGGGAAGATTGGAGAAACGTAATTTTTCGCCCAAAAAAAAAAACGTAAGGGGTACCACTGTCGTTTTTTTTTTTGGGCCGAATTTTTGAGTTTCGATATCTCAGCTCTGGAAGGGGCTAGAACCTCCATTTTTGCACTCAGGTCTAAGTCTCATGGCCCTCTATCAGAATTTGGGAAGATTGGAGAAACTTAATTTTTCGCCCAAAAAAAAAAACGTAAGGGGTACCACTGTCGTTTTTTTTTCGGGCCGAATTTTTGAGTTTCGATATCTCAGCTCTGGAAGGGGCTAGAACCTCCATTTTTGCACTCAGGTCTAAGTCTCATGGCCCTCTATCAGAATTTGGGAAGATTGGAGAAACTTAATTTTTCACCCGAAAAAAAAAACGTAAGGGGTACCACTGTCGTTTTTTTTTCGGGCCGAATTTTTGAGTTTCGATATCTCAGCTCTGGAAGGGGCTAGAACCTCCATTTTTGCACTCAGGTCTAAGTCTCATGGCCCTCTATCAGAATTTGGGAAGATTGGAGAAACTTAATTTTTCGCCCCAAAAAAAAAAACGTAAGGGGTACCACTGTCGTTTTTTTTTTTTCGGGCCGAATTTTTGAGTTTCGATATCTCAGCTCTGGAAGGGGCTAGAACCTCCATTTTTGCACTCAGGTCTAAGTCTCATGGCCCTCTATCAGAATTTGGGAAGATTGGAGAAACTAAATTTTTCGCCCCAAAAAAAAACGTAAGGGGTACCACTGTCGTTTTTTTTTCGGGCCGAATTTTTGAGTTTCGATATCTCAGCTCTGGAAGGGGCTAGAACCTCCATTTTTGCACTCAGGTCTAAGTCTCATGGCCCTCTATCAGAATTTGGGAAGATTGGAGAAACTTAATTTTTCGCCCAAAAAAAAAACGTAAGGGGTACCACTGTCGTTTTTTTTTCGGGCCGAATTTTTGAGTTTCGATATCTCAGCTCTGGAAGGGGCTAGAACCTCCATTTTTGCACTCAGGTCTAAGTCTCATGGCCCTCTATCAGAATTTGGGAAGATTGGAGAAACTTAAATTTTCGCCCAAAAAAAAAACGTAAGGGGTACCACTGTCGTTTTTTTTTCGGGACGAATTTTTGAGTTTCGATATCTCAGCTCTGGAAGGGGCTAGAACCTCAATTTTTGCACTCAGGTCTAAGTCTCATGGCCCTCTATCAGAATTTGGGAAGATTGGAGAAACTTAATTTTTCGCCCAAAAAAAAAAACGTAAGGGGTACCACTGTCGTTTTTTTTTTTGGGCCGAATTTTTGAGTTTCGATATCTCAGCTCTGGAAAGGGCTAGAGCCTCCATTTTTGCACTCAGGTCTAAGTCTCATGGCCCTCTATCAGAATTTGGGAAGATTGGATAAACTTAATTTTTCGCCCAAAAAAAAAAACGTAAGGGGTACCACTGTCGTTTTTTTTTCGGGCCGAATTTTTGAGTTTCGATATCTCAGCTCTGGAAGGGGCTAGAACCTCCATTTTTGCACTCAGGTCTAAGTCTCATGGCCCTCTATCAGAATTTGGGAAGATTGGAGAAACTTAATTTTTCGCCCAAAAAAAAAACGTAAGGGGTACCACTGTCGTTTTTTTTTCGGGCCGAATTTTTGAGTTTCGATATCTCAGCTCTGGAAGGGGCTAGAACCTCCATTTTTGCACTCAGGTCTAAGTCTCATGGCCTTCTATCAGAATTTGGGAAGATTGGAGAAACTTAATTTTTCACCCGAAAAAAAAAACGTAAGGGGTACCACTGTCGTTTTTTTTTCGGGCCGAATTTTTGAGTTTCGATATCTCAGCTCTGGAAGGGGCTAGAACCTCCATTTTTGCACTCAGGTCTAAGTCTCATGGCCCTCTATCAGAATTTGGGAAGATTGGAGAAACTTAATTTTTCGCCAAAAAAAAAAACGTAAGGGGTACCACTGTCGTTTTTTTTTCGGGCCGAATTTTTGAGTTTCGATATCTCAGCTCTGGAAGGGGCTAGAACCTCCATTTTTGCACTCAGGTCTAAGTCTCATGGCCCTCTATCAGAATTTGGGAAGATTGGAGAAACTTAATTTTTCGCCCGAAAAAAAAAAACGTAAGGGGTACCACTGTCGGTTTTTTTTCGGGCCGAATTTTTGAGTTTCGATATCTCAGCTCTGGAAGGGGCTAGAACCTCCATTTTTGCACTCAGGTCTAAGTCTCATGGCCCTCTATCAGAATTTGGGAAGATTGGAGAAACTTAATTTTTCGCCCAAAAAAAAAACGTAAGGGGTACCACTGTCGTTTTTTTTTCGGGACGAATTTTTGAGTTTCGATATCTCAGCTCTGGAAGGGGCTAGAACCTCCATTTTTGCACTCAGATCTAAGTCTCATGGCCCTCTATCAGAATTTGGGAAGATTGGAGAAACTTAATTTTTCGCCCAAAAAAAAAACGTAAGGGGTACCACTGTCGTTTTTTTTTTTTCGGGCCGAATTTTTGAGTTTCGATATCTCAGCTCTGGAAGGGGCTAGAACCTCCATTTTTGCACTCAGGTCTAAGTCTCATGGCCCTCTATCAGAATTTGGGAAGATTGGAGAAACTTAAATTTTCGCCCAAAAAAAAAACGTAAGGGGTACCACTGTCGTTTTTTTTTTCGGGACGAATTTTTGAGTTTCGATATCTCAGCTCTGGAAGGGGCTAGAACCTCAATTTTTGCACTCAGGTCTAAGTCTCATGGCCCTCTATCAGAATTTGGGAAGATTGGAGAAACTTAATTTTTCGCCCAAAAAAAAAACGTAAGGGGTACCACTGTCGTTTTTTTTTTTGGGCCGAATTTTTGAGTTTCGATATCTCAGCTCTGGAAAGGGCTAGAGCCTCCATTTTTGCACTCAGGTCTAAGTCTCATGGCCCTCTATCAGAATTTGGGAAGATTGGATAAACTTAATTTTTCGCCCAAAAAAAAAAACGTAAGGGGTACCACTGTCGTTTTTTTCGGGCCGAATTTTTGAGTTTCGATATCTCAGCTCTGGAAGGGGCTAGAACCTCCATTTTTGCACTTAGGTCTAAGTCTCATGGCCCTCTATCAGAATTTGGGAAGATTGGAGAAACTTAATTTTTCGCCCAAAAAAAAAAACGTAAGGGGTACCACTGTCGTTTTTTTTTCGGGCCGAATTTTTGAGTTTCGATATCTCAGCTCTGGAAGGGGCTAGAACCTCCATTTTTGCACTCAGGTCTAAGTCTCATGGCCCTCTATCAGAATTTGGGAAGATTGGAGAAACTTAATTTTTCACCCGAAAAAAAAAACGTAAGGGGTACCACTGTCGTTTTTTTTTCGGGCCGAATTTTTGAGTTTCGATATCTCAGCTCTGGAAGGGGCTAGAACCTCCATTTTTGCACTCAGATCTAAGTCTCATGGCCCTCTATCAGAATTTGGGAAGATTGGAGAAACTTAATTTTTCACCCGAAAAAAAAAACGTAAGGGGTACCACTGTCGTTTTTTTTTCGGGCCGAATTTTTGAGTTTCGATATCTCAGCTCTGGAAGGGGCTAGAACCTCCATTTTTGCACTCAGGTCTAAGTCTCATGGCCCTCTATCAGAATTTGGGAAGATTGGAGAAACTTAATTTTTCGCCCAAAAAAAAAAACGTAAGGGGTACCACTGTCGTTTTTTTTTCGGGCCGAATTTTTGAGTTTCGATATCTCAGCTCTGGAAGGGGCTAGAACCTCCATTTTTGCACTCAGGTCTAAGTCTCATGGCCCTCTATCAGAATTTGGGAAGATTGGAGAAACTTAATTTTTCGCCAAAAAAAAAAACGTAAGGGGTACCACTGTCGTTTTTTTTTTCGGGCCGAATTTTTGAGTTTCGATATCTCAGCTCTGGAAAGGGCTAGAACCTCCATTTTTGCACTTAGGTCTAAGTCTCATGGCCCTCTATCAGAATTTGGGAAGATTGGAGAAACTTAATTTTTCGCCCAAAAAAAAAAACGTAAGGGGTACCACTGTCGTTTTTTTTTCGGGCCGAATTTTTGAGTTTCGATATCTCAGCTCTGGAAGGGGCTAGAACCTCCATTTTTGCACTCAGGTCTAAGTCTCATGGCCCTCTATCAGAATTTGGGAAGATTGGAGAAACTTAATTTTTCGCCCAAAAAAAAAAACGTAAGGGGTACCACTGTCGTTTTTTTTTTCGGGACGAATTTTTGAGTTTCGATATCTCAGCTCTGGAAGGGGCTAGAACCTCCATTTTTGCACTCAGGTCTAAGTCTCATGGCCCTCTATCAGAATTTGGGAAGATTGGAGAAACTTAATTTTTCGCCCAAAAAAAAAAACGTAAGGGGTACCACTGTCTTTTTTTTTTTGGGCCGAATTTTTGAGTTTCGATATCTCAGCTCTGGAAAGGGCTAGAGCCTCCATTTTTGCACTCAGGTCTAAGTCTCATGGCCCTCTATCAGAATTTGGGAAGATTGGATAAACTTAATTTTTCGCCCAAAAAAAAAAACGTAAGGGGTACCACTGTCGTTTTTTTTTCGGGCCGTATTTTTGAGTTTCGATATCTCAGCTCTGGAAGGGGCTAGAACCTCCATTTTTGCACTCAGGTCTAAGTCTCATGGCCCTCTATCAGAATTTGGGAAGATTGGAGAAACTTAATTTTTCGCCCAAAAAAAAAAACGTAAGGGGTACCACTGTCGTTTTTTTTTCGGGCCGAATTTTTGAGTTTCGATATCTCAGCTCTGGAAGGGGCTAGAACCTCCATTTTTGCACTCAGGTCTAAGTCTCATGGCCCTCTATCAGAATTTGGGAAGATTGGAGAAACTTAATTTTTCACCCGAAAAAAAAAACGTAAGGGGTACCACTGTCGTTTTTTTTTCGGGCCGAATTTTTGAGTTTCGATATCTCAGCTCTGGAAGGGGCTAGAACCTCCATTTTTGCACTCAGGTCTAAGTCTCATGGCCCTCTATCAGAATTTGGGAAGATTGGAGAAACTTAATTTTTCGCCAAAAAAAAAAACGTAAGGGGTACCACTGTCGTTTTTTTTTCGGGCCGAATTTTTGAGTTTCGATATCTCAGCTCTGGAAGGGGCTAGAACCTCCATTTTTGCACTCAGGTCTAAGTCTCATGGCCCTCTATCAGAATTTGGGAAGATTGGAGAAACTTAATTTTTCGCCCCAAAAAAAAAAACGTAAGGGGTACCACTGTCGTTTTTTTTTTCGGGCCGAATTTTTGAGTTTCGATATCTCAGCTCTGGAAGGGGCTAGAACCTCCATTTTTGCACTCTGGTCTAAGTCTCATGGCCCTCTATCAGAATTTGGGAAGATTGGAGAAACTAAATTTTACGCCCAAAAAAAAAACGTAAGGGGTACCACTGTCGTTTTTTTTTTCGGGCCGAATTTTTGAGTTTCGATATCTCAGCTCTGGAAGGGGCTAGAACCTCCATTTTTGCACTCAGGTCTAAGTCTCATGGCCCTCTATCAGAATTTGGGAAGATTGGAGAAACTTAATTTTTCGCCAAAAAAAAAAAACGTAAGGGGTACCACTGTCGTTTTTTTTTCGGGCCGAATTTTTGAGTTTCGATATCTCAGCTCTGGAAGGGGCTAGAACCTCCATTTTTGCACTCAGGTCTAAGTCTCATGGCCCTCTATCAGAATTTGGGAAGATTGGAGAAACTTAATTTTTCACCCGAAAAAAAAAACGTAAGGGGTACCACTGTCGTTTTTTTTTCGGGCCGAATTTTTGAGTTTCGATATCTCATCTCTGGAAGGGGCTAGAACCTCCATTTTTGCACTCAGGTCTAAGTCTCATGGCCCTCTATCAGAATTTGGGAAGATTGGAGAAACTTAATTTTTCGCCAAAAAAAAAAACGTAAGGGGTACCACTGTCGTTTTTTTTTCGGGCCGAATTTTTGAGTTTCGATATCTCAGCTCTGGAAGGGGCTAGAACCTCCATTTTTGCACTCAGGTCTAAGTCTCATGGCCCTCTATCAGAATTTGGGAAGATTGGAGAAACTTAATTTTTCGCCCCAAAAAAAAAAACGTAAGGGGTACCACTGTCGTTTTTTTTTTCGGGCCGAATTTTTGAGTTTCGATATCTCAGCTCTGGAAGGGGCTAGAACCTCCATTTTTGCACTCTGGTCTAAGTCTCATGGCCCTCTATCAGAATTTGGGAAGATTGGAGAAACTAAATTTTTCGCCCAAAAAAAAAACGTAAGGGGTACCACTGTCGTTTTTTTTTTCGGGCCGAATTTTTGAGTTTCGATATCTCAGCTCTGGAAGGGGCTAGAACCTCCATTTTTGCACTCAGGTCTAAGTCTCATGGCCCTCTATCAGAATTTGGGAAGATTGGAGAAACTTAATTTTTCGCCCAAAAAAAAAAACGTAAGGGGTACCACTGTCGTTTTTTTTTCGGGCCGAATTTTTGAGTTTCGATATCTCAGCTCTGGAAGGGGCTAGAACCTCCATTTTTGCACTCAGGTCTAAGTCTCATGGCCCTCTATCAGAATTTGGGAAGATTGGAGAAACTTAATTTTTCGCCCAAAAAAAAAAACGTAAGGGGTACCACTGTCGTTTTTTTTTTCGGGCCGAATTTTTGAGTTTCGATATCTCAGCTCTGGAAGGGGCTAGAACCTCCATTTTTGCACTCAGGTCTAAGTCTCATGGCCCTCTATCAGAATTTGGGAAGATTTGAGAAACTTAATTTTTCGCCCAAAAAAAAAAACGTAAGGGGTACCACTGTCGTTTTTTTTTTCGGGCCGAATTTTTGAGTTTCGATATCTCAGCTCTGGAAGGGGCTAGAACCTCCATTTTTGCACTCAGGTCTAAGTCTCATGGCCCTCTATCAGAATTTGGGAAGATTGGAGAAACTAAATTTTTCGCCCCAAAAAAAAACGTAAGGGGTACCACTGTCGTTTTTTTTTCGGGCCGAATTTTTGAGTTTCGATATCTCAGCTCTGGAAGGGGCTAGAACCTCCATTTTTGCACTCAGGTCTAAGTCTCATGGCCCTCTATCAGAATTTGGGAAGATTGGAGAAACTTAATTTTTCGCCAAAAAAAAAAAACGTAAGGGGTACCACTGTCGTTTTTTTTTCGGGCCGAATTTTTGAGTTTCGATATCTCAGCTCTGGAAGGGGCTAGAACCTCCATTTTTGCACTCAGGTCTAAGTCTCATGGCCCTCTATCAGAATTTGGGAAGATTGGAGAAACTTAATTTTTCACCCGAAAAAAAAAACGTAAGGGGTACCACTGTCGTTTTTTTTTCGGGCCGAATTTTTGAGTTTCGATATCTCATCTCTGGAAGGGGCTAGAACCTCCATTTTTGCACTCAGGTCTAAGTCTCATGGCCCTCTATCAGAATTTGGGAAGATTGGAGAAACTTAATTTTTCGCCAAAAAAAAAAACGTAAGGGGTACCACTGTCGTTTTTTTTTCGGGCCGAATTTTTGAGTTTCGATATCTCAGCTCTGGAAGGGGCTAGAACCTCCATTTTTGCACTCAGGTCTAAGTCTCATGGCCCTCTATCAGAATTTGGGAAGATTGGAGAAACTTAATTTTTCGCCCCAAAAAAAAAAACGTAAGGGGTACCACTGTCGTTTTTTTTTTTCGGGCCGAATTTTTGAGTTTCGATATCTCAGCTCTGGAAGGGGCTAGAACCTCCATTTTTGCACTCTGGTCTAAGTCTCATGGCCCTCTATCAGAATTTGGGAAGATTGGAGAAACTAAATTTTTCGCCCAAAAAAAAAACGTAAGGGGTACCACTGTCGTTTTTTTTTTCGGGCCGAATTTTTGAGTTTCGATATCTCAGCTCTGGAAGGGGCTAGAACCTCCATTTTTGCACTCAGGTCTAAGTCTCATGGCCCTCTATCAGAATTTGGGAAGATTGGAGAAACTTAATTTTTCGCCCAAAAAAAAAAACGTAAGGGGTACCACTGTCGTTTTTTTTTCGGGCCGAATTTTTGAGTTTCGATATCTCAGCTCTGGAAGGGGCTAGAACCTCCATTTTTGCACTCAGGTCTAAGTCTCATGGCCCTCTATCAGAATTTGGGAAGATTGGAGAAACTTAATTTTTCGCCCAAAAAAAAAAACGTAAGGGGTACCACTGTCGTTTTTTTTTTCGGGCCGAATTTTTGAGTTTCGATATCTCAGCTCTGGAAGGGGCTAGAACCTCCATTTTTGCACTCAGGTCTAAGTCTCATGGCCCTCTATCAGAATTTGGGAAGATTTGAGAAACTTAATTTTTCGCCCAAAAAAAAAAACGTAAGGGGTACCACTGTCGTTTTTTTTTTCGGGCCGAATTTTTGAGTTTCGATATCTCAGCTCTGGAAGGGGCTAGAACCTCCATTTTTGCACTCAGGTCTAAGTCTCATGGCCCTCTATCAGAATTTGGGAAGATTGGAGAAACTTAATTTTTCGCCCAAAAAAAAACGTAAGGGGTACCACTGTCGTTTTTTTTTCGGGCCGAATTTTTGAGTTTCGATATCTCAGCTCTGGAAGGGGCTAGAACCTCCATTTTTGCACTCAGGTCTAAGTCTCATGGCCCTCTATCAGAATTTGGGAAGATTGGAGAAACTTAATTTTTCGCCCCAAAAAAAAAAACGTAAGGGGTACCACTGTCGTTTTTTTTTTCGGGCCGAATTTTTGAGTTTCGATATCTCAGCTCTGGAAGGGGCTAGAACCTCCATTTTTGCACTCTGGTCTAAGTCTCATGGCCCTCTATCAGAATTTGGGAAGATTGGAGAAACTAAATTTTACGCCCAAAAAAAAAACGTAAGGGGTACCACTGTCGTTTTTTTTTTCGGGCCGAATTTTTGAGTTTCGATATCTCAGCTCTGGAAGGGGCTAGAACCTCCATTTTTGCACTCAGGTCTAAGTCTCATGGCCCTCTATCAGAATTTGGGAAGATTGGAGAAACTTAATTTTTCGCCAAAAAAAAAAAACGTAAGGGGTACCACTGTCGTTTTTTTTTCGGGCCGAATTTTTGAGTTTCGATATCTCAGCTCTGGAAGGGGCTAGAACCTCCATTTTTGCACTCAGGTCTAAGTCTCATGGCCCTCTATCAGAATTTGGGAAGATTGGAGAAACTTAATTTTTCACCCGAAAAAAAAAACGTAAGGGGTACCACTGTCGTTTTTTTTTCGGGCCGAATTTTTGAGTTTCGATATCTCATCTCTGGAAGGGGCTAGAACCTCCATTTTTGCACTCAGGTCTAAGTCTCATGGCCCTCTATCAGAATTTGGGAAGATTGGAGAAACTTAATTTTTCGCCAAAAAAAAAAACGTAAGGGGTACCACTGTCGTTTTTTTTTCGGGCCGAATTTTTGAGTTTCGATATCTCAGCTCTGGAAGGGGCTAGAACCTCCATTTTTGCACTCAGGTCTAAGTCTCATGGCCCTCTATCAGAATTTGGGAAGATTGGAGAAACTTAATTTTTCGCCCCAAAAAAAAAAACGTAAGGGGTACCACTGTCGTTTTTTTTTTCGGGCCGAATTTTTGAGTTTCGATATCTCAGCTCTGGAAGGGGCTAGAACCTCCATTTTTGCACTCTGGTCTAAGTCTCATGGCCCTCTATCAGAATTTGGGAAGATTGGAGAAACTAAATTTTTCGCCCAAAAAAAAAACGTAAGGGGTACCACTGTCGTTTTTTTTTTCGGGCCGAATTTTTGAGTTTCGATATCTCAGCTCTGGAAGGGGCTAGAACCTCCATTTTTGCACTCAGGTCTAAGTCTCATGGCCCTCTATCAGAATTTGGGAAGATTGGAGAAACTTAATTTTTCGCCCAAAAAAAAAAACGTAAGGGGTACCACTGTCGTTTTTTTTTCGGGCCGAATTTTTGAGTTTCGATATCTCAGCTCTGGAAGGGGCTAGAACCTCCATTTTTGCACTCAGGTCTAAGTCTCATGGCCCTCTATCAGAATTTGGGAAGATTGGAGAAACTTAATTTTTCGCCCAAAAAAAAAAACGTAAGGGGTACCACTGTCGTTTTTTTTTTCGGGCCGAATTTTTGAGTTTCGATATCTCAGCTCTGGAAGGGGCTAGAACCTCCATTTTTGCACTCAGGTCTAAGTCTCATGGCCCTCTATCAGAATTTGGGAAGATTTGAGAAACTTAATTTTTCGCCCAAAAAAAAAAACGTAAGGGGTACCACTGTCGTTTTTTTTTTCGGGCCGAATTTTTGAGTTTCGATATCTCAGCTCTGGAAGGGGCTAGAACCTCCATTTTTGCACTCAGGTCTAAGTCTCATGGCCCTCTATCAGAATTTGGGAAGATTGGAGAAACTAAATTTTTCGCCCCAAAAAAAAACGTAAGGGGTACCACTGTCGTTTTTTTTTCGGGCCGAATTTTTGAGTTTCGATATCTCAGCTCTGGAAGGGGCTAGAACCTCCATTTTTGCACTCAGGTCTAAGTCTCATGGCCCTCTATCAGAATTTGGGAAGATTGGAGAAACTTAATTTTTCGCCAAAAAAAAAAAACGTAAGGGGTACCACTGTCGTTTTTTTTTCGGGCCGAATTTTTGAGTTTCGATATCTCAGCTCTGGAAGGGGCTAGAACCTCCATTTTTGCACTCAGGTCTAAGTCTCATGGCCCTCTATCAGAATTTGGGAAGATTGGAGAAACTTAATTTTTCACCCGAAAAAAAAAACGTAAGGGGTACCACTGTCGTTTTTTTTTCGGGCCGAATTTTTGAGTTTCGATATCTCATCTCTGGAAGGGGCTAGAACCTCCATTTTTGCACTCAGGTCTAAGTCTCATGGCCCTCTATCAGAATTTGGGAAGATTGGAGAAACTTAATTTTTCGCCAAAAAAAAAAACGTAAGGGGTACCACTGTCGTTTTTTTTTCGGGCCGAATTTTTGAGTTTCGATATCTCAGCTCTGGAAGGGGCTAGAACCTCCATTTTTGCACTCAGGTCTAAGTCTCATGGCCCTCTATCAGAATTTGGGAAGATTGGAGAAACTTAATTTTTCGCCCCAAAAAAAAAAACGTAAGGGGTACCACTGTCGTTTTTTTTTTTCGGGCCGAATTTTTGAGTTTCGATATCTCAGCTCTGGAAGGGGCTAGAACCTCCATTTTTGCACTCTGGTCTAAGTCTCATGGCCCTCTATCAGAATTTGGGAAGATTGGAGAAACTAAATTTTTCGCCCAAAAAAAAAACGTAAGGGGTACCACTGTCGTTTTTTTTTTCGGGCCGAATTTTTGAGTTTCGATATCTCAGCTCTGGAAGGGGCTAGAACCTCCATTTTTGCACTCAGGTCTAAGTCTCATGGCCCTCTATCAGAATTTGGGAAGATTGGAGAAACTTAATTTTTCGCCCAAAAAAAAAAACGTAAGGGGTACCACTGTCGTTTTTTTTTCGGGCCGAATTTTTGAGTTTCGATATCTCAGCTCTGGAAGGGGCTAGAACCTCCATTTTTGCACTCAGGTCTAAGTCTCATGGCCCTCTATCAGAATTTGGGAAGATTGGAGAAACTTAATTTTTCGCCCAAAAAAAAAAACGTAAGGGGTACCACTGTCGTTTTTTTTTTCGGGCCGAATTTTTGAGTTTCGATATCTCAGCTCTGGAAGGGGCTAGAACCTCCATTTTTGCACTCAGGTCTAAGTCTCATGGCCCTCTATCAGAATTTGGGAAGATTTGAGAAACTTAATTTTTCGCCCAAAAAAAAAAACGTAAGGGGTACCACTGTCGTTTTTTTTTTCGGGCCGAATTTTTGAGTTTCGATATCTCAGCTCTGGAAGGGGCTAGAACCTCCATTTTTGCACTCAGGTCTAAGTCTCATGGCCCTCTATCAGAATTTGGGAAGATTGGAGAAACTTAATTTTTCGCCCAAAAAAAAACGTAAGGGGTACCACTGTCGTTTTTTTTTCGGGACGAATTTTTGAGTTTCGATATCTCAGCTCTGGAAGGGGCTAGAACCTCCATTTTTGCACTCAGGTCTAAGTCTCATGGCCCTCTATCAGAATTTGGGAAGATTGGAGAAACGTAATTTTTCGCCCAAAAAAAAAACGTAAGGGGTACCACTGTCGTTTTTTTTTTTCGGGCCGAATTTTTGAGTTTCGATATCTCAGCTCTGGAAGGGGCTAGAACCTCCATTTTTGCACTCAGGTCTAAGTCTCATGGCCCTCTATCAGAATTTGGGAAGATTGGAGAAACTTAAATTTTCGCCCAAAAAAAAAACGTAAGGGGTACCACTGTCGTTTTTTTTTTCGGGACGAATTTTTGAGTTTCGATATCTCAGCTCTGGAAGGGGCTAGAACCTCAATTTTTGCACTCAGGTCTAAGTCTCATGGCCCTCTATCAGAATTTGGGAAGATTGGAGAAACTTAATTTTTCGCCCAAAAAAAAAACGTAAGGGGTACCACTGTCGTTTTTTTTTTTGGGCCGAATTTTTGAGTTTCGATATCTCAGCTCTGGAAAGGGCTAGAGCCTCCATTTTTGCACTCAGGTCTAAGTCTCATGGCCCTCTATCAGAATTTGGGAAGATTGGATAAACTTAATTTTTCGCCCAAAAAAAAAAACGTAAGGGGTACCACTGTCGTTTTTTTTCGGGCCGAATTTTTGAGTTTCGATATCTCAGCTCTGGAAGGGGCTAGAACCTCCATTTTTGCACTTAGGTCTAAGTCTCATGGCCCTCTATCAGAATTTGGGAAGATTGGAGAAACTTAATTTTTCGCCCAAAAAAAAAAACGTAAGGGGTACCACTGTCGTTTTTTTTTCGGGCCGAATTTTTGAGTTTCGATATCTCAGCTCTGGAAGGGGCTAGAACCTCCATTTTTGCACTCAGGTCTAAGTCTCATGGCCCTCTATCAGAATTTGGGAAGATTGGAGAAACTTAATTTTTCACCCGAAAAAAAAAACGTAAGGGGTACCACTGTCGTTTTTTTTTCGGGCCGAATTTTTGAGTTTCGATATCTCAGCTCTGGAAGGGGCTAGAACCTCCATTTTTGCACTCAGATCTAAGTCTCATGGCCCTCTATCAGAATTTGGGAAGATTGGAGAAACTTAATTTTTCACCCGAAAAAAAAAACGTAAGGGGTACCACTGTCGTTTTTTTTTCGGGGCGAATTTTTGAGTTTCGATATCTCAGCTCTGGAAGGGGCTAGAACCTCCATTTTTGCACTCAGGTCTAAGTCTCATGGCCCTCTATCAGAATTTGGGAAGATTGGAGAAACTTAATTTTTCGCCCAAAAAAAAAAACGTAAGGGGTACCACTGTCGTTTTTTTTTCGGGCCGAATTTTTGAGTTTCGATATCTCAGCTCTGGAAGGGGCTAGAACCTCCATTTTTGCACTCAGGTCTAAGTCTCATGGCCCTCTATCAGAATTTGGGAAGATTGGAGAAACTTAATTTTTCGCCAAAAAAAAAAACGTAAGGGGTACCACTGTCGTTTTTTTTTTCGGGCCGAATTTTTGAGTTTTGATATCTCAGCTCTGGAAGGGGCTAGAACCTCCATTTTTGCACTTAGGTCTAAGTCTCATGGCCCTCTATCAGAATTTGGGAAGATTGGAGAAACTTAATTTTTCGCCCAAAAAAAAAAACGTAAGGGGTACCACTGTCGTTTTTTTTTCGGGCCGAATTTTTGAGTTTCGATATCTCAGCTCTGGAAGGGGCTAGAACCTCCATTTTTGCACTCAGGTCTAAGTCTCATGGCCCTCTATCAGAATTTGGGAAGATTGGAGAAACTTAATTTTTCACCCGAAAAAAAAAACGTAAGGGGTACCACTGTCTTTTTTTTTTCGGGCCGAATTTTTGAGTTTCGATATCTCAGCTCTGGAAGGGGCTAGAACCTCCATTTTTGCACTCAGATCTAAGTCTCATGGCCCTCTATCAGAATTTGGGAAGATTGGAGAAACTTAATTTTTCGCCCAAAAAAAAAACGTAAGGGGTACCACTGTCGTTTTTTTTTCGGGCCGAATTTTTGAGTTTCGATATCTCAGCTCTGGAAGGGGCTAGAACCTCCATTTTTGCACTCAGGTCTAAGTCTCATGGCCCTCTATCAGAATTTGGGAAGATTGGAGAAACTTAATTTTTCGCCCCAAAAAAAAAAACGTAAGGGGTACCACTGTCGGTTTTTTTTTCGGGCCGAATTTTTGAGTTTCGATATCTGAGCTCTGGAAGGGGCTAGAACCTCCATTTTTGCACTCAGGTCTAAGTCTCATGGCCCTCTATCAGAATTTGGGAAGATTGGAGAAACTTAATTTTTCGCCCAAAAAAAAAAACGTAAGGGGTACCACTGTCGTTTTTTTTTCGGGCCGAATTTTTGAGTTTCGATATCTCAGCTCTGGAAGGGGCTAGAACCTCCATTTTTGCACTCAGGTCTAAGTCTCATGGCCCTCTATCAGAATTTGGGAAGATTGGAGAAACTTAATTTTTCGCCCAAAAAAAAAAAACGTAAGGGGTACCACTGTCGTTTTTTTTTCGGGACGAATTTTTGAGTTTCGATATCTCAGCTCTGGAAGGGGCTAGAACCTCCATTTTTGCACTCAGGTCTAAGTCTCATGGCCCTCTATCAGAATTTGGGAAGATTGGAGAAACTTAATTTTTCGCCCAAAAAAAAAAACGTAAGGGGTACCACTGTCGTTTTTTTTTTTGGGCCGAATTTTTGAGTTTCGATATCTCAGCTCTGGAAAGGGCTAGAGCCTCCATTTTTGCACTCAGGTCTAAGTCTCATGGCCCTCTATCAGAATTTGGGAAGATTGGATAAACTTAATTTTTCGCCCAAAAAAAAAACGTAAGGGGTACCACTGTCGTTTTTTTTTCGGGCCGAATTTTTGAGTTTCGATATCTCAGCTCTGGAAGGGGCTAGAACCTCCATTTTTGCACTCAGGTCTAAGTCTCATGGCCCTCTATCAGAATTTGGGAAGATTGGAGAAACTTAATTTTTCGCCCAAAAAAAAAAACGTAAGGGGTACCACTGTCGTTTTTTTTTCGGGCCGAATTTTTGAGTTTCGATATCTCAGCTCTGGAAGGGGCTAGAACCTCCATTTTTGCACTCAGGTCTAAGTCTCATGGCCCTCTATCAGAATTTGGGAAGATTGGAGAAACTTAATTTTTCACCCGAAAAAAAAAACGTAAGGGGTACCACTGTCGTTTTTTTTTCGGGCCGAATTTTTGAGTTTCGATATCTCAGCTCTGGAAGGGGCTAGAACCTCCATTTTTGCACTCAGGTCTAAGTCTCATGGCCCTCTATCAGAATTTGGGAAGATTGGAGAAACTTAATTTTTCGCCCCAAAAAAAAAAACGTAAGGGGTACCACTGTCGTTTTTTTTTTTCGGGCCGAATTTTTGAGTTTCGATATCTCAGCTCTGGAAGGGGCTAGAACCTCCATTTTTGCACTCAGGTCTAAGTCTCATGGCCCTCTATCAGAATTTGGGAAGATTGGAGAAACTAAATTTTTCGCCCCAAAAAAAAAACGTAAGGGGTACCACTGTCGTTTTTTTTTCGGGCCGAATTTTTGAGTTTCGATATCTCAGCTCTGGAAGGGGCTAGAACCTCCATTTTTGCACTCAGGTCTAAGTCTCATGGCCCTCTATCAGAATTTGGGAACATTGGAGAAACTTAATTTTTCGCCCGAAAAAAAAAAACGTAAGGGGTACCACTGTCGTTTTTTTTTCGGGCCGAATTTTTGAGTTTCGATATCTCAGCTCTGGAAGGGGCTAGAACCTCCATTTTTGCACTCAGGTCTAAGTCTCATGGCCCTCTATCAGAATTTGGGAAGATTGGAAAAACTTAATTTTTCGCCCAAAAAAAAAACGTAAGGGGTACCACTGTCGTTTTTTTTTTCGGGCCGAATTTTTGAGTTTCGATATCTCAGCTCTGGAAGGGGCTAGAACCTCCATTTTTGCACTCAGGTCTAAGTCTCATGGCCCTCTATCAGAATTTGGGAAGATTGGAGAAACTTAAATTTTCGCCCAAAAAAAAAACGTAAGGGGTACCACTGTCTTTTTTTTTTCGGGACGAATTTTTGAGTTTCGATATCTCAGCTCTGGAAGGGGCTAGAACCTCCATTTTTGCACTCAGATCTAAGTCTCATGGCCCTCTATCAGAATTTGGGAAGATTGGAGAAACTTAATTTTTCGCCCAAAAAAAAAACGTAAGGGGTACCACTGTCGTTTTTTTTCGGGCCGAATTTTTGAGTTTCGATATCTCAGCTCTGGAAGGGGCTAGAACCTCCATTTTTGCACTCAGGTCTAAGTCTCATGGCCCTCTATCAGAATTTGGGAAGATTGGAGAAACTTAATTTTTCGCCCCAAAAAAAAAAAACGTAAGGGGTACCACTGTCGGTTTTTTTTTCGGGCCGAATTTTTGAGTTTCGATATCTCAGCTCTGGAAGGGGCTAGAACCTCCATTTTTGCACTCAGGTCTAAGTCTCATGGCCCTCTATCAGAATTTGGGAAGATTGGAGAAACTTAATTTTTCGCCCAAAAAAAAAAACGTAAGGGGTACCACTGTCGTTTTTTTTTCGGGCCGAATTTTTGAGTTTCGATATCTCAGCTCTGGAAGGGGCTAGAACCTCCATTTTTGCACTCAGGTCTAAGTCTCATGGCCCTCTATCAGAATTTGGGAAGATTGGAGAAACTTAATTTTTCGCCCAAAAAAAAAAACGTAAGGGGTACCACTGTCGTTTTTTTTTCGGGCCGAATTTTTGAGTTTCGATATCTCAGCTCTGGAAGGGGCTAGAACCTCCATTTTTGCACTCAGGTCTAAGTCTCATGGCCCTCTATCAGAATTTGGGAAGATTGGAGAAACTTAATTTTTCACCCGAAAAAAAAAACGTAAGGGGTACCACTGTCGTTTTTTTTTCGGGCCGAATTTTTGAGTTTCGATATCTCAGCTCTGGAAGGGGCTAGAACCTCCATTTTTGCACTCAGGTCTAAGTCTCATGGCCCTCTATCAGAATTTGGGAAGATTGGAGAAATTTAATTTTTCGCCCCAAAAAAAAAAACGTAAGGGGTACCACTGTCGTTTTTTTTTCGGGACGAATTTTTGAGTTTCGATATCTCAGCTCTGGAAGGGGCTAGAACCTCCATTTTTGCACTCAGGTCTAAGTCTCATGGCCCTCTATCAGAATTTGGGAAGATTGGAGAAACTTAATTTTTCGCCCAAAAAAAAAAACGTAAGGGGTACCACTGTCGTTTTTTTTTCGGGCCGAATTTTTGAGTTTCGATATCTCAGCTCTGGAAGGGGCTAGAACCTCCATTTTTGCACTCAGGTCTAAGTCTCATGGCCCTCTATCAGAATTTGGGAAGATTGGAGAAACTTAATTTTTCGCCCAAAAAAAAAAAACGTAAGGGGTACCACTGTCGTTTTTTTTTCGGGCCGAATTTTTGAGTTTCGATATCTCAGCTCTGGAAGGGGCTAGAACCTCCATTTTTGCACTCAGGTCTAAGTCTCATGGCCCTCTATCAGAATTTGGGAAGATTGGAGAAACTTAATTTTTCGCCCCAAAAAAAAAACGTAAGGGGTACCACTGTCGTTTTTTTTTTCGGGCCGAATTTTTGAGTTTCGATATCTCAGCTCTGGAAGGGGCTAGAACCTCCATTTTTGCACTCAGGTCTAAGTCTCATGGCCCTCTATCAGAATTTGGGAAGATTGGAGAAACTAAATTTTTCGCCCCAAAAAAAAACGTAAGGGGTACCACTGTCGTTTTTTTTTCGGGCCGAATTTTTGAGTTTCGATATCTCAGCTCTGGAAGGGGCTAGAACCTCCATTTTTGCACTCAGGTCTAAGTCTCATGGCCCTCTATCAGAATTTGGGAAGATTGGAGAAACTTAATTTTTCGCCCAAAAAAAAAAACGTAAGGGGTACCACTGTCGTTTTTTTTTCGGGCCGAATTTTTGAGTTTCGATATCTCAGCTCTGGAAGGGGCTAGAACCTCCATTTTTGCACTCAGGTCTAAGTCTCATGGCCCTCTATCAGAATTTGGGAAGATTGGAGAAACTTAATTTTTCGCCCAAAAAAAAAAACGTAAGGGGTACCACTGTCGTTTTTTTTTCGGGACGAATTTTTGAGTTTCGATATCTCAGCTCTGGAAGGGGCTAGAACCTCCATTTTTGCACTCAGGTCTAAGTCTCATGGCCCTCTATCAGAATTTGGGAAGATTGGAGAAACTTAATTTTTCGCCCAAAAAAAAAAACGTAAGGGGTACCACTGTCGTTTTTTTTTTTGGGCCGAATTTTTGAGTTTCGATATCTCAGCTCTGGAAAGGGCTAGAGCCTCCATTTTTGCACTCAGGTCTAAGTCTCATGGCCCTCTATCAGAATTTGGGAAGATTGGATAAACTTAATTTTTCGCCCGAAAAAAAAAACGTAAGGGGTACCACTGTCGTTTTTTTTTCGGGCCGAATTTTTGAGTTTCGATATCTCAGCTCTGGAAGGGGCTAGAACCTCCATTTTTGCACTCAGGTCTAAGTCTCATGGCCCTCTATCAGAATTTGGGAAGATTGGAGAAACTTAATTTTTCGCCCAAAAAAAAAAACGTAAGGGGTACCACTGTCGTTTTTTTTTCGGGCCGAATTTTTGAGTTTCGATATCTCAGCTCTGGAAGGGGCTAGAACCTCCATTTTTGCACTCAGGTCTAAGTCTCATGGCCCTCTATCAGAATTTGGGAAGATTGGAGAAACTTAAATTTTCGCCCAAAAAAAAAACGTAAGGGGTACCACTGTCGTTTTTTTTTCGGGACGAATTTTTGAGTTTTGATATCTCAGCTCTGGAAGGGGCTAGAACCTCAATTTTTGCACTCAGGTCTAAGTCTCATGGCCCTCTATCAGAATTTGGGAAGATTGGAGAAACTTAATTTTTCGCCCAAAAAAAAAACGTAAGGGGTACCACTGTCGTTTTTTTTTTTGGGCCGAATTTTTGAGTTTCGATATCTCAGCTCTGGAAAGGGCTAGAGCCTCCATTTTTGCACTCAGGTCTAAGTCTCATGGCCCTCTATCAGAATTTGGGAAGATTGGATAAACTTAATTTTTCGCCCAAAAAAAAAACGTAAGGGGTACCACTGTCGTTTTTTTTTCGGGCCGAATTTTTGAGTTTCGATATCTCAGCTCTGGAAGGGGCTAGAACCTCCATTTTTGCACTCAGGTCTAAGTCTCATGGCCCTCTATCAGAATTTGGGAAGATTGGAGAAACTAAATTTTTCGCCCCAAAAAAAAAAACGTAAGGGGTACCACTGTCGTTTTTTTTTCGGGCCGAATTTTTGAGTTTCGATATCTCAGCTCTGGAAGGGGCTAGAACCTCCATTTTTGCACTCAGGTCTAAGTCTCATGGCCCTCTATCAGAATTTGGGAAGATTGGAGAAACTTAATTTTTCGCCCAAAAAAAAAACGTAAGGGGTACCACTGTCGTTTTTTTTTTCGGGCCGAATTTTTGAGTTTCGATATCTCAGCTCTGGAAGGGGCTAGAACCTCCATTTTTGCACTCAGGTCTAAGTCTCATAGCCCTCTATCAGAATTTGGGAAGATTGGAGAAACTTAAATTTTCGCCCAAAAAAAAAACGTAAGGGGTACCACTGTCTTTTTTTTTCGGGACGAATTTTTGAGTTTCGATATCTCAGCTCTGGAAGGGGCTAGAACCTCCATTTTTGCACTCAGATCTAAGTCTCATGGCCCTCTATCAGAATTTGGGAAGATTGGAGAAACTTAATTTTTCGCCCAAAAAAAAAACGTAAGGGGTACCACTGTCGTTTTTTTTTCGGGCCGAATTTTTGAGTTTCGATATCTCAGCTCTGGAAGGGGCTAGAACCTCCATTTTTGCACTCAGGTCTAAGTCTCATGGCCCTCTATCAGAATTTGGGAAGATTGGAGAAACTTAATTTTTCGCCCAAAAAAAAAAAACGTAAGGGGTACCACTGTCGGTTTTTTTTCGGGCCGAATTTTTGAGTTTCGATATCTCAGCTCTGGAAGGGGCTAGAACCTCCATTTTTGCACTCAGGTCTAAGTCTCATGGCCCTCTATCAGAATTTGGGAAGATTGGAGAAACTTAATTTTTCACCCGAAAAAAAAAACGTAAGGGGTACCACTGTCGTTTTTTTTTCGGGCCGAATTTTTGAGTTTCGATATCTCAGCTCTGGAAGGGGCTAGAACCTCCATTTTTGCACTCAGGTCTAAGTCTCATGGCCCTCTATCAGAATTTGGGAAGATTGGAGAAACTTAATTTTTCGCCAAAAAAAAAAACGTAAGGGGTACCACTGTCGTTTTTTTTTCGGGCCGAATTTTTGAGTTTCGATATCTCAGCTCTGGAAGGGGCTAGAACCTCCATTTTTGCACTCAGGTCTAAGTCTCATGGCCCTCTATCAGAATTTGGGAAGATTGGAGAAACTTAATTTTTCGCCCCAAAAAAAAAACGTAAGGGGTACCACTGTCGTTTTTTTTTTCGGGCCGAATTTTTGAGTTTCGATATCTCAGCTCTGGAAGGGGCTAGAACCTCCATTTTTGCACTCAGGTCTAAGTCTCATGGCCCTCTATCAGAATTTGGGAAGATTGGAGAAACTAAATTTTTCGCCCCAAAAAAAAACGTAAGGGGTACCACTGTCGTTTTTTTTTCGGGCCGAATTTTTGAGTTTCGATATCTCAGCTCTGGAAGGGGCTAGAACCTCCATTTTTGCACTCAGGTCTAAGTCTCATGGCCCTCTATCAGAATTTGGGAACATTGGAGAAACTTAATTTTTCGCCCGAAAAAAAAAACGTAAGGGGTACCACTGTCGTTTTTTTTTCGGGACGAATTTTTGAGTTTCGATATCTCAGCTCTGGAAGGGGCTAGAACCTCCATTTTTGCACTCAGGTCTAAGTCTCATGGCCCTCTATCAGAATTTGGGAAGATTGGAGAAACTTAATTTTTCGCCCAAAAAAAAAAAACGTAAGGGGTACCACTGTCGTTTTTTTTTCGGGCCGAATTTTTGAGTTTCGATATCTCAGCTCTGGAAGGGGCTAGAACCTCCATTTTTGCACTCAGGTCTAAGTCTCATGGCCCTCTATCAGAATTTGGGAAGATTGGAGAAACTTAATTTTTCGCCAAAAAAAAAAACGTAAGGGGTACCACTGTCGTTTTTTTTTCGGGCCGAATTTTTGAGTTTCGATATCTCAGCTCTGGAAGGGGCTAGAACCTCCATTTTTGCACTCAGGTCTAAGTCTCATGGCCCTCTATCAGAATTTGGGAAGATTGGAGAAACTTAATTTTTCGCCAAAAAAAAAAACGTAAGGGGTACCACTGTCGTTTTTTTTTCGGGCCGAATTTTTGAGTTTCGATATCTCAGCTCTGGAAGGGGCTAGAACCTCCATTTTTGCACTCAGGTCTAAGTCTCATGGCCCTCTATCAGAATTTGGGAAGATTGGAGAAACTTAATTTTTCGCCCCAAAAAAAAAACGTAAGGGGTACCACTGTCGTTTTTTTTTTCGGGCCGAATTTTTGAGTTTCGATATCTCAGCTCTGGAAGGGGCTAGAACCTCCATTTTTGCACTCAGGTCTAAGTCTCATGGCCCTCTATCAGAATTTGGGAAGATTGGAGAAACTAAATTTTTCGCCCCAAAAAAAAACGTAAGGGGTACCACTGTCGTTTTTTTTTCGGGCCGAATTTTTGAGTTTCGATATCTCAGCTCTGGAAGGGGCTAGAACCTCCATTTTTGCACTCAGGTCTAAGTCTCATGGCCCTCTATCAGAATTTGGGAACATTGGAGAAACTTAATTTTTCGCCCGAAAAAAAAAACGTAAGGGGTACCACTGTCGTTTTTTTTTCGGGCCGAATTTTTGAGTTTCGATATCTCAGCTCTGGAAGGGGCTAGAACCTCCATTTTTGCACTCAGGTCTAAGTCTCATGGCCCTCTATCAGAATTTGGGAAGATTGGAGAAACTTAAATTTTCGCCCAAAAAAAAAACGTAAGGGGTACCACTGTCGTTTTTTTTTCGGGACGAATTTTTGAGTTTCGATATCTCAGCTCTGGAAGGGGCTAGAACCTCAATTTTTGCACTCAGGTCTAAGTCTCATGGCCCTCTATCAGAATTTGGGAAGATTGGAGAAACTTAATTTTTCGCCCAAAAAAAAAACGTAAGGGGTACCACTGTCGTTTTTTTTTTTGGGCCGAATTTTTGAGTTTCGATATCTCAGCTCTGGAAAGGGCTAGAGCCTCCATTTTTGCACTCAGGTCTAAGTCTCATGGCCCTCTATCAGAATTTGGGAAGATTGGATAAACTTAATTTTTCGCCCAAAAAAAAAAAACGTAAGGGGTACCACTGTCGTTTCTTTTTCGGGACGAATTTTTGAGTTTCGATATCTCAGCTCTGGAAGGGGCTAGAACCTCCATTTTTGCACTCAGGTCTAAGTCTCATGGCCCTCTATCAGAATTTGGGAAGATTGGAGAAACTTAATTTTTCGCCCAAAAAAAAAAACGTAAGGGGTACCACTGTCGTTTTTTTTTTGGGCCGAATTTTTGAGTTTCGATATCTCAGCTCTGGAAAGGGCTAGAGCCTCCATTTTTGCACTCAGGTCTAAGTCTCATGGCCCTCTATCAGAATTTGGGAAGATTGGATAAACTTAATTTTTCGCCCAAAAAAAAACGTAAGGGGTACCACTGTCGTTTTTTTTTCGGGCCGAATTTTTGAGTTTCGATATCTCAGCTCTGGAAGGGGCTAGAACCTCCATTTTTGCACTCAGGTCTAAGTCTCATGGCCCTCTATCAGAATTTGGGAAGATTGGAGAAACTTAATTTTTCGCCCAAAAAAAAAAACGTAAGGGGTACCACTGTCGTTTTTTTTTCGGGCCGAATTTTTGAGTTTCGATATCTCAGCTCTGGAAGGGGCTAGAACCTCCATTTTTGCACTCAGATCTAAGTCTCATGGCCCTCTATCAGAATTTGGGAAGATTGGAGAAACTTAATTTTTCGCCCAAAAAAAAAACGTAAGGGGTACCACTGTCGTTTTTTTTTCGGGCCGAATTTTTGAGTTTCGATATCTCAGCTCTGGAAGGGGCTAGAACCTCCATTTTTGCACTCAGGTCTAAGTCTCATGGCCCTCTATCAGAATTTGGGAAGATTGGAGAAACTTAATTTTTCGCCCCAAAAAAAAAAACGTAAGGGGTACCACTGTCGGGTTTTTTTTCGGGCCGAATTTTTGAGTTTCGATATCTCAGCTCTGGAAGGGGCTAGAACCTCCATTTTTGCACTCAGGTCTAAGTCTCATGGCCCTCTATCAGAATTTGGGAACATTGGAGAAACTTAATTTTTCGCCCGAAAAAAAAAAACGTAAGGGGTACCACTGTCGTTTTTTTTTCGGGCCGAATTTTTGAGTTTCGATATCTCAGCTCTGGAAGGGGCTAGAACCTCCATTTTTGCACTCAGGTCTAAGTCTCATGGCCCTCTATCAGAATTTGGGAAGATTGGAGAAACTTAATTTTTCGCCCAAAAAAAAAACGTAAGGGGTACCACTGTCGTTTTTTTTTTCGGGCCGAATTTTTGAGTTTCGATATCTCAGCTCTGGAAGGGGCTAGAACCTCCATTTTTGCACTCAGGTCTAAGTCTCATGGCCCTCTATCAGAATTTGGGAAGATTGGAGAAACTTAAATTTTCGCCCAAAAAAAAAACGTAAGGGGTACCACTGTCTTTTTTTTTTCGGGACGAATTTTTGAGTTTCGATATCTCAGCTCTGGAAGGGGCTAGAACCTCCATTTTTGCACTCAGATCTAAGTCTCATGGCCCTCTATCAGAATTTGGGAAGATTGGAGAAACTTAATTTTTCGCCCAAAAAAAAAACGTAAGGGATACCACTGTCGTTTTTTTTCGGGCCGAATTTTTGAGTTTCGATATCTCAGCTCTGGAAGGGGCTAGAACCTCCATTTTTGCACTCAGGTCTAAGTCTCATGGCCCTCTATCAGAATTTGGGAAGATTGGAGAAACTTAATTTTTCGCCCCAAAAAAAAAAAACGTAAGGGGTACCACTGTCGGTTTTTTTTTCGGGCCGAATTTTTGAGTTTCGATATCTCAGCTCTGGAAGGGGCTAGAACCTCCATTTTTGCACTCAGGTCTAAGTCTCATGGCCCTCTATCAGAATTTGGGAAGATTGGAGAAACTTAATTTTTCGCCCAAAAAAAAAAACGTAAGGGGTACCACTGTCGTTTTTTTTTCGGGCCGAATTTTTGAGTTTCGATATCTCAGCTCTGGAAGGGGCTAGAACCTCCATTTTTGCACTCAGGTCTAAGTCTCATGGCCCTCTATCAGAATTTGGGAAGATTGGAGAAACTTAATTTTTCGCCCAAAAAAAAAAACGTAAGGGGTACCACTGTCGTTTTTTTTTCGGGCCGAATTTTTGAGTTTCGATATCTCAGCTCTGGAAGGGGCTAGAACCTCCATTTTTGCACTCAGGTCTAAGTCTCATGGCCCTCTATCAGAATTTGGGAAGATTGGAGAAACTTAATTTTTCACCCGAAAAAAAAAACGTAAGGGGTACCACTGTCGTTTTTTTTTCGGGCCGAATTTTTGAGTTTCGATATCTCAGCTCTGGAAGGGGCTAGAACCTCCATTTTTGCACTCAGGTCTAAGTCTCATGGCCCTCTATCAGAATTTGGGAAGATTGGAGAAATTTAATTTTTCGCCCCAAAAAAAAAAACGTAAGGGGTACCACTGTCGTTTTTTTTTCGGGACGAATTTTTGAGTTTCGATATCTCAGCTCTGGAAGGGGCTAGAACCTCCATTTTTGCACTCAGGTCTAAGTCTCATGGCCCTCTATCAGAATTTGGGAAGATTGGAGAAACTTAATTTTTCGCCCAAAAAAAAAAACGTAAGGGGTACCACTGTCGTTTTTTTTTCGGGCCGAATTTTTGAGTTTCGATATCTCAGCTCTGGAAGGGGCTAGAACCTCCATTTTTGCACTCAGGTCTAAGTCTCATGGCCCTCTATCAGAATTTGGGAAGATTGGAGAAACTTAATTTTTCGCCCAAAAAAAAAAAACGTAAGGGGTACCACTGTCGTTTTTTTTTCGGGCCGAATTTTTGAGTTTCGATATCTCAGCTCTGGAAGGGGCTAGAACCTCCATTTTTGCACTCAGGTCTAAGTCTCATGGCCCTCTATCAGAATTTGGGAAGATTGGAGAAACTTAATTTTTCGCCCCAAAAAAAAAACGTAAGGGGTACCACTGTCGTTTTTTTTTTCGGGCCGAATTTTTGAGTTTCGATATCTCAGCTCTGGAAGGGGCTAGAACCTCCATTTTTGCACTCAGGTCTAAGTCTCATGGCCCTCTATCAGAATTTGGGAAGATTGGAGAAACTAAATTTTTCGCCCCAAAAAAAAACGTAAGGGGTACCACTGTCGTTTTTTTTTCGGGCCGAATTTTTGAGTTTCGATATCTCAGCTCTGGAAGGGGCTAGAACCTCCATTTTTGCACTCAGGTCTAAGTCTCATGGCCCTCTATCAGAATTTGGGAAGATTGGAGAAACTTAATTTTTCGCCCAAAAAAAAAAACGTAAGGGGTACCACTGTCGTTTTTTTTTCGGGCCGAATTTTTGAGTTTCGATATCTCAGCTCTGGAAGGGGCTAGAACCTCCATTTTTGCACTCAGGTCTAAGTCTCATGGCCCTCTATCAGAATTTGGGAAGATTGGAGAAACTTAATTTTTCGCCCAAAAAAAAAAACGTAAGGGGTACCACTGTCGTTTTTTTTTCGGGACGAATTTTTGAGTTTCGATATCTCAGCTCTGGAAGGGGCTAGAACCTCCATTTTTGCACTCAGGTCTAAGTCTCATGGCCCTCTATCAGAATTTGGGAAGATTGGAGAAACTTAATTTTTCGCCCAAAAAAAAAAACGTAAGGGGTACCACTGTCGTTTTTTTTTTTGGGCCGAATTTTTGAGTTTCGATATCTCAGCTCTGGAAAGGGCTAGAGCCTCCATTTTTGCACTCAGGTCTAAGTCTCATGGCCCTCTATCAGAATTTGGGAAGATTGGATAAACTTAATTTTTCGCCCGAAAAAAAAAACGTAAGGGGTACCACTGTCGTTTTTTTTTCGGGCCGAATTTTTGAGTTTCGATATCTCAGCTCTGGAAGGGGCTAGAACCTCCATTTTTGCACTCAGGTCTAAGTCTCATGGCCCTCTATCAGAATTTGGGAAGATTGGAGAAACTTAATTTTTCGCCCAAAAAAAAAAACGTAAGGGGTACCACTGTCGTTTTTTTTTCGGGCCGAATTTTTGAGTTTCGATATCTCAGCTCTGGAAGGGGCTAGAACCTCCATTTTTGCACTCAGGTCTAAGTCTCATGGCCCTCTATCAGAATTTGGGAAGATTGGAGAAACTTAAATTTTCGCCCAAAAAAAAAACGTAAGGGGTACCACTGTCGTTTTTTTTTCGGGACGAATTTTTGAGTTTTGATATCTCAGCTCTGGAAGGGGCTAGAACCTCAATTTTTGCACTCAGGTCTAAGTCTCATGGCCCTCTATCAGAATTTGGGAAGATTGGAGAAACTTAATTTTTCGCCCAAAAAAAAAACGTAAGGGGTACCACTGTCGTTTTTTTTTTTGGGCCGAATTTTTGAGTTTCGATATCTCAGCTCTGGAAAGGGCTAGAGCCTCCATTTTTGCACTCAGGTCTAAGTCTCATGGCCCTCTATCAGAATTTGGGAAGATTGGATAAACTTAATTTTTCGCCCAAAAAAAAAACGTAAGGGGTACCACTGTCGTTTTTTTTTCGGGCCGAATTTTTGAGTTTCGATATCTCAGCTCTGGAAGGGGCTAGAACCTCCATTTTTGCACTCAGGTCTAAGTCTCATGGCCCTCTATCAGAATTTGGGAAGATTGGAGAAACTAAATTTTTCGCCCCAAAAAAAAAAACGTAAGGGGTACCACTGTCGTTTTTTTTTCGGGCCGAATTTTTGAGTTTCGATATCTCAGCTCTGGAAGGGGCTAGAACCTCCATTTTTGCACTCAGGTCTAAGTCTCATGGCCCTCTATCAGAATTTGGGAAGATTGGAGAAACTTAATTTTTCGCCCAAAAAAAAAACGTAAGGGGTACCACTGTCGTTTTTTTTTTCGGGCCGAATTTTTGAGTTTCGATATCTCAGCTCTGGAAGGGGCTAGAACCTCCATTTTTGCACTCAGGTCTAAGTCTCATAGCCCTCTATCAGAATTTGGGAAGATTGGAGAAACTTAAATTTTCGCCCAAAAAAAAAACGTAAGGGGTACCACTGTCTTTTTTTTTCGGGACGAATTTTTGAGTTTCGATATCTCAGCTCTGGAAGGGGCTAGAACCTCCATTTTTGCACTCAGATCTAAGTCTCATGGCCCTCTATCAGAATTTGGGAAGATTGGAGAAACTTAATTTTTCGCCCAAAAAAAAAACGTAAGGGGTACCACTGTCGTTTTTTTTTCGGGCCGAATTTTTGAGTTTCGATATCTCAGCTCTGGAAGGGGCTAGAACCTCCATTTTTGCACTCAGGTCTAAGTCTCATGGCCCTCTATCAGAATTTGGGAAGATTGGAGAAACTTAATTTTTCGCCCAAAAAAAAAAAACGTAAGGGGTACCACTGTCGGTTTTTTTTCGGGCCGAATTTTTGAGTTTCGATATCTCAGCTCTGGAAGGGGCTAGAACCTCCATTTTTGCACTCAGGTCTAAGTCTCATGGCCCTCTATCAGAATTTGGGAAGATTGGAGAAACTTAATTTTTCACCCGAAAAAAAAAACGTAAGGGGTACCACTGTCGTTTTTTTTTCGGGCCGAATTTTTGAGTTTCGATATCTCAGCTCTGGAAGGGGCTAGAACCTCCATTTTTGCACTCAGGTCTAAGTCTCATGGCCCTCTATCAGAATTTGGGAAGATTGGAGAAACTTAATTTTTCGCCAAAAAAAAAAACGTAAGGGGTACCACTGTCGTTTTTTTTTCGGGCCGAATTTTTGAGTTTCGATATCTCAGCTCTGGAAGGGGCTAGAACCTCCATTTTTGCACTCAGGTCTAAGTCTCATGGCCCTCTATCAGAATTTGGGAAGATTGGAGAAACTTAATTTTTCGCCCCAAAAAAAAAACGTAAGGGGTACCACTGTCGTTTTTTTTTTCGGGCCGAATTTTTGAGTTTCGATATCTCAGCTCTGGAAGGGGCTAGAACCTCCATTTTTGCACTCAGGTCTAAGTCTCATGGCCCTCTATCAGAATTTGGGAAGATTGGAGAAACTAAATTTTTCGCCCCAAAAAAAAACGTAAGGGGTACCACTGTCGTTTTTTTTTCGGGCCGAATTTTTGAGTTTCGATATCTCAGCTCTGGAAGGGGCTAGAACCTCCATTTTTGCACTCAGGTCTAAGTCTCATGGCCCTCTATCAGAATTTGGGAACATTGGAGAAACTTAATTTTTCGCCCGAAAAAAAAAACGTAAGGGGTACCACTGTCGTTTTTTTTTCGGGACGAATTTTTGAGTTTCGATATCTCAGCTCTGGAAGGGGCTAGAACCTCCATTTTTGCACTCAGGTCTAAGTCTCATGGCCCTCTATCAGAATTTGGGAAGATTGGAGAAACTTAATTTTTCGCCCAAAAAAAAAAAACGTAAGGGGTACCACTGTCGTTTTTTTTTCGGGCCGAATTTTTGAGTTTCGATATCTCAGCTCTGGAAGGGGCTAGAACCTCCATTTTTGCACTCAGGTCTAAGTCTCATGGCCCTCTATCAGAATTTGGGAAGATTGGAGAAACTTAATTTTTCGCCAAAAAAAAAAACGTAAGGGGTACCACTGTCGTTTTTTTTTCGGGCCGAATTTTTGAGTTTCGATATCTCAGCTCTGGAAGGGGCTAGAACCTCCATTTTTGCACTCAGGTCTAAGTCTCATGGCCCTCTATCAGAATTTGGGAAGATTGGAGAAACTTAATTTTTCGCCAAAAAAAAAAACGTAAGGGGTACCACTGTCGTTTTTTTTTCGGGCCGAATTTTTGAGTTTCGATATCTCAGCTCTGGAAGGGGCTAGAACCTCCATTTTTGCACTCAGGTCTAAGTCTCATGGCCCTCTATCAGAATTTGGGAAGATTGGAGAAACTTAATTTTTCGCCCCAAAAAAAAAACGTAAGGGGTACCACTGTCGTTTTTTTTTTCGGGCCGAATTTTTGAGTTTCGATATCTCAGCTCTGGAAGGGGCTAGAACCTCCATTTTTGCACTCAGGTCTAAGTCTCATGGCCCTCTATCAGAATTTGGGAAGATTGGAGAAACTAAATTTTTCGCCCCAAAAAAAAACGTAAGGGGTACCACTGTCGTTTTTTTTTCGGGCCGAATTTTTGAGTTTCGATATCTCAGCTCTGGAAGGGGCTAGAACCTCCATTTTTGCACTCAGGTCTAAGTCTCATGGCCCTCTATCAGAATTTGGGAACATTGGAGAAACTTAATTTTTCGCCCGAAAAAAAAAACGTAAGGGGTACCACTGTCGTTTTTTTTTCGGGCCGAATTTTTGAGTTTCGATATCTCAGCTCTGGAAGGGGCTAGAACCTCCATTTTTGCACTCAGGTCTAAGTCTCATGGCCCTCTATCAGAATTTGGGAAGATTGGAGAAACTTAAATTTTCGCCCAAAAAAAAAACGTAAGGGGTACCACTGTCGTTTTTTTTTCGGGACGAATTTTTGAGTTTCGATATCTCAGCTCTGGAAGGGGCTAGAACCTCAATTTTTGCACTCAGGTCTAAGTCTCATGGCCCTCTATCAGAATTTGGGAAGATTGGAGAAACTTAATTTTTCGCCCAAAAAAAAAACGTAAGGGGTACCACTGTCGTTTTTTTTTTTGGGCCGAATTTTTGAGTTTCGATATCTCAGCTCTGGAAAGGGCTAGAGCCTCCATTTTTGCACTCAGGTCTAAGTCTCATGGCCCTCTATCAGAATTTGGGAAGATTGGATAAACTTAATTTTTCGCCCAAAAAAAAAAAACGTAAGGGGTACCACTGTCGTTTCTTTTTCGGGACGAATTTTTGAGTTTCGATATCTCAGCTCTGGAAGGGGCTAGAACCTCCATTTTTGCACTCAGGTCTAAGTCTCATGGCCCTCTATCAGAATTTGGGAAGATTGGAGAAACTTAATTTTTCGCCCAAAAAAAAAAACGTAAGGGGTACCACTGTCGTTTTTTTTTTGGGCCGAATTTTTGAGTTTCGATATCTCAGCTCTGGAAAGGGCTAGAGCCTCCATTTTTGCACTCAGGTCTAAGTCTCATGGCCCTCTATCAGAATTTGGGAAGATTGGATAAACTTAATTTTTCGCCCAAAAAAAAACGTAAGGGGTACCACTGTCGTTTTTTTTTCGGGCCGAATTTTTGAGTTTCGATATCTCAGCTCTGGAAGGGGCTAGAACCTCCATTTTTGCACTCAGGTCTAAGTCTCATGGCCCTCTATCAGAATTTGGGAAGATTGGAGAAACTTAATTTTTCGCCCAAAAAAAAAAACGTAAGGGGTACCACTGTCGTTTTTTTTTCGGGCCGAATTTTTGAGTTTCGATATCTCAGCTCTGGAAGGGGCTAGAACCTCCATTTTTGCACTCAGATCTAAGTCTCATGGCCCTCTATCAGAATTTGGGAAGATTGGAGAAACTTAATTTTTCGCCCAAAAAAAAAACGTAAGGGGTACCACTGTCGTTTTTTTTTCGGGCCGAATTTTTGAGTTTCGATATCTCAGCTCTGGAAGGGGCTAGAACCTCCATTTTTGCACTCAGGTCTAAGTCTCATGGCCCTCTATCAGAATTTGGGAAGATTGGAGAAACTTAATTTTTCGCCCCAAAAAAAAAAACGTAAGGGGTACCACTGTCGGGTTTTTTTTCGGGCCGAATTTTTGAGTTTCGATATCTCAGCTCTGGAAGGGGCTAGAACCTCCATTTTTGCACTCAGGTCTAAGTCTCATGGCCCTCTATCAGAATTTGGGAAGATTGGAGAAACTTAATTTTTCGCCCAAAAAAAAAAACGTAAGGGGTACCACTGTCGTTTTTTTTTCGGGCCGAATTTTTGAGTTTCGATATCTCAGCTCTGGAAGGGGCTAGAACCTCCATTTTTGCACTCAGGTCTAAGTCTCATGGCCCTCTATCAGAATTTGGGAAGATTGGAGAAACTTAATTTTTCGCCCAAAAAAAAAAACGTAAGGGGTACCACTGTCGTTTTTTTTTTCGGGACGAATTTTTGAGTTTCGATATCTCAGCTCTGGAAGGGGCTAGAACCTCCATTTTTGCACTCAGGTCTAAGTCTCATGGCCCTCTATCAGAATTTGGGAAGATTGGAGAAACGTAATTTTTCGCCCAAAAAAAAAAACGTAAGGGGTACCACTGTCGTTTTTTTTTTTGGGCCGAATTTTTGAGTTTCGATATCTCAGCTCTGGAAGGGGCTAGAACCTCCATTTTTGCACTCAGGTCTAAGTCTCATGGCCCTCTATCAGAATTTGGGAAGATTGGAGAAACTTAATTTTTCGCCCAAAAAAAAAAACGTAAGGGGTACCACTGTCGTTTTTTTTTCGGGCCGAATTTTTGAGTTTCGATATCTCAGCTCTGGAAGGGGCTAGAACCTCCATTTTTGCACTCAGGTCTAAGTCTCATGGCCCTCTATCAGAATTTGGGAAGATTGGAGAAACTTAATTTTTCACCCGAAAAAAAAAACGTAAGGGGTACCACTGTCGTTTTTTTTTCGGGCCGAATTTTTGAGTTTCGATATCTCAGCTCTGGAAGGGGCTAGAACCTCCATTTTTGCACTCAGGTCTAAGTCTCATGGCCCTCTATCAGAATTTGGGAAGATTGGAGAAACTTAATTTTTCGCCCCAAAAAAAAAAACGTAAGGGGTACCACTGTCGTTTTTTTTTTTTCGGGCCGAATTTTTGAGTTTCGATATCTCAGCTCTGGAAGGGGCTAGAACCTCCATTTTTGCACTCAGGTCTAAGTCTCATGGCCCTCTATCAGAATTTGGGAAGATTGGAGAAACTAAATTTTTCGCCCCAAAAAAAAAACGTAAGGGGTACCACTGTCGTTTTTTTTTCGGGCCGAATTTTTGAGTTTCGATATCTCAGCTCTGGAAGGGGCTAGAACCTCCATTTTTGCACTCAGGTCTAAGTCTCATGGCCCTCTATCAGAATTTGGGAAGATTGGAGAAACTTAATTTTTCGCCCAAAAAAAAAACGTAAGGGGTACCACTGTCGTTTTTTTTTCGGGCCGAATTTTTGAGTTTCGATATCTCAGCTCTGGAAGGGGCTAGAACCTCCATTTTTGCACTCAGGTCTAAGTCTCATGGCCCTCTATCAGAATTTGGGAAGATTGGAGAAACTTAAATTTTCGCCCAAAAAAAAAACGTAAGGGGTACCACTGTCGTTTTTTTTTCGGGACGAATTTTTGAGTTTCGATATCTCAGCTCTGGAAGGGGCTAGAACCTCAATTTTTGCACTCAGGTCTAAGTCTCATGGCCCTCTATCAGAATTTGGGAAGATTGGAGAAACTTAATTTTTCGCCCAAAAAAAAAAACGTAAGGGGTACCACTGTCGTTTTTTTTTTTGGGCCGAATTTTTGAGTTTCGATATCTCAGCTCTGGAAAGGGCTAGAGCCTCCATTTTTGCACTCAGGTCTAAGTCTCATGGCCCTCTATCAGAATTTGGGAAGATTGGATAAACTTAATTTTTCGCCCAAAAAAAAAAACGTAAGGGGTACCACTGTCGTTTTTTTTTCGGGCCGAATTTTTGAGTTTCGATATCTCAGCTCTGGAAGGGGCTAGAACCTCCATTTTTGCACTCAGGTCTAAGTCTCATGGCCCTCTATCAGAATTTGGGAAGATTGGAGAAACTTAATTTTTCGCCCAAAAAAAAAAACGTAAGGGGTACCACTGTCGTTTTTTTTTCGGGCCGAATTTTTGAGTTTCGATATCTCAGCTCTGGAAGGGGCTAGAACCTCCATTTTTGCACTCAGGTCTAAGTCTCATGGCCTTCTATCAGAATTTGGGAAGATTGGAGAAACTTAATTTTTCACCCGAAAAAAAAAACGTAAGGGGTACCACTGTCGTTTTTTTTTCGGGCCGAATTTTTGAGTTTCGATATCTCAGCTCTGGAAGGGGCTAGAACCTCCATTTTTGCACTCAGGTCTAAGTCTCATGGCCCTCTATCAGAATTTGGGAAGATTGGAGAAACTTAATTTTTCGCCAAAAAAAAAAACGTAAGGGGTACCACTGTCGTTTTTTTTTCGGGCCGAATTTTTGAGTTTCGATATCTCAGCTCTGGAAGGGGCTAGAACCTCCATTTTTGCACTCAGGTCTAAGTCTCATGGCCCTCTATCAGAATTTGGGAAGATTGGAGAAACTTAATTTTTCGCCCCAAAAAAAAAAACGTAAGGGGTACCACTGTCGTTTTTTTTTTCGGGCCGAATTTTTGAGTTTCGATATCTCAGCTCTGGAAGGGGCTAGAACCTCCATTTTTGCACTCTGGTCTAAGTCTCATGGCCCTCTATCAGAATTTGGGAAGATTGGAGAAACTAAATTTTTCGCCCAAAAAAAAAACGTAAGGGGTACCACTGTCGTTTTTTTTTTCGGGCCGAATTTTTGAGTTTCGATATCTCAGCTCTGGAAGGGGCTAGAACCTCCATTTTTGCACTCAGGTCTAAGTCTCATGGCCCTCTATCAGAATTTGGGAAGATTGGAGAAACTTAATTTTTCGCCCAAAAAAAAAAACGTAAGGGGTACCACTGTCGTTTTTTTTTCGGGCCGAATTTTTGAGTTTCGATATCTCAGCTCTGGAAGGGGCTAGAACCTCCATTTTTGCACTCAGGTCTAAGTCTCATGGCCCTCTATCAGAATTTGGGAAGATTGGAGAAACTTAATTTTTCGCCCAAAAAAAAAAAACGTAAGGGGTACCACTGTCGTTTCTTTTTCGGGACGAATTTTTGAGTTTCGATATCTCAGCTCTGGAAGGGGCTAGAACCTCCATTTTTGCACTCAGGTCTAAGTCTCATGGCCCTCTATCAGAATTTGGGAAGATTGGAGAAACTTAATTTTTCGCCCAAAAAAAAAAACGTAAGGGGTACCACTGTCGTTTTTTTTTTTGGGCCGAATTTTTGAGTTTCGATATCTCAGCTCTGGAAAGGGCTAGAGCCTCCATTTTTGCACTCAGGTCTAAGTCTCATGGCCCTCTATCAGAATTTGGGAAGATTGGATAAACTTAATTTTTCGCCCAAAAAAAAAACGTAAGGGGTACCACTGTCGTTTTTTTTTCGGGCCGAATTTTTGAGTTTCGATATCTCAGCTCTGGAAGGGGCTAGAACCTCCATTTTTGCACTCAGGTCTAAGTCTCATGGCCCTCTATCAGAATTTGGGAAGATTGGAGAAACTTAATTTTTCGCCCAAAAAAAAAAACGTAAGGGGTACCACTGTCGTTTTTTTTTTCGGGCCGAATTTTTGAGTTTCGATATCTCAGCTCTGGAAGGGGCTAGAACCTCCATTTTTGCACTCAGATCTAAGTCTCATGGCCCTCTATCAGAATTTGGGAAGATTGGAGAAACTTAATTTTTCGCCCAAAAAAAAAACGTAAGGGGTACCACTGTCGTTTTTTTTTCGGGCCGAATTTTTGAGTTTCGATATCTCAGCTCTGGAAGGGGCTAGAACCTCCATTTTTGCACTCAGGTCTAAGTCTCATGGCCCTCTATCAGAATTTGGGAAGATTGGAGAAACTTAATTTTTCGCCCCAAAAAAAAAAACGTAAGGGGTACCACTGTCGGTTTTTTTTTCGGGCCGAATTTTTGAGTTTCGATATCTCAGCTCTGGAAGGGGCTAGAACCTCCATTTTTGCACTCAGGTCTAAGTCTCATGGCCCTCTATCAGAATTTGGGAAGATTGGAGAAACTTAATTTTTCGCCCGAAAAAAAAAACGTAAGGGGTACCACTGTCGTTTTTTTTTCGGGCCGAATTTTTGAGTTTCGATATCTCAGCTCTGGAAAGGGCTAGAGCCTCCATTTTTGCACTCAGGTCTAAGTCTCATGGCCCTCTATCAGAATTTGGGAAGATTGGATAAACTTAATTTTTCGCCCAAAAAAAAAACGTAAGGGGTACCACTGTCGTTTTTTTTTCGGGCCGAATTTTTGAGTTTCGATATCTCAGCTCTGGAAGGGGCTAGAACCTCCATTTTTGCACTCAGGTCTAAGTCTCATGGCCCTCTATCAGAATTTGGGAAGATTGGAGAAACTTAATTTTTCGCCCAAAAAAAAAAACGTAAGGGGTACCACTGTCGTTTTTTTTTCGGGCCGAATTTTTGAGTTTCGATATCTCAGCTCTGGAAGGGGCTAGAACCTCCATTTTTGCACTCAGATCTAAGTCTCATGGCCCTCTATCAGAATTTGGGAAGATTGGAGAAACTTAATTTTTCGCCCAAAAAAAAAACGTAAGGGGTACCACTGTCGTTTTTTTTTCGGGCCGAATTTTTGAGTTTCGATATCTCAGCTCTGGAAGGGGCTAGAACCTCCATTTTTGCACTCAGGTCTAAGTCTCATGGCCCTCTATCAGAATTTGGGAAGATTGGAGAAACTTAAATTTTCGCCCAAAAAAAAAACGTAAGGGGTACCACTGTCGTTTTTTTTTCGGGACGAATTTTTGAGTTTTGATATCTCAGCTCTGGAAGGGGCTAGAACCTCAATTTTTGCACTCAGGTCTAAGTCTCATGGCCCTCTATCAGAATTTGGGAAGATTGGAGAAACTTAATTTTTCGCCCAAAAAAAAAACGTAAGGGGTACCACTGTCGTTTTTTTTTTTGGGCCGAATTTTTGAGTTTCGATATCTCAGCTCTGGAAAGGGCTAGAGCCTCCATTTTTGCACTCAGGTCTAAGTCTCATGGCCCTCTATCAGAATTTGGGAAGATTGGATAAACTTAATTTTTCGCCCAAAAAAAAAACGTAAGGGGTACCACTGTCGTTTTTTTTTCGGGCCGAATTTTTGAGTTTCGATATCTCAGCTCTGGAAGGGGCTAGAACCTCCATTTTTGCACTCAGGTCTAAGTCTCATGGCCCTCTATCAGAATTTGGGAAGATTGGAGAAACTAAATTTTTCGCCCCAAAAAAAAAAACGTAAGGGGTACCACTGTCGTTTTTTTTTCGGGCCGAATTTTTGAGTTTCGATATCTCAGCTCTGGAAGGGGCTAGAACCTCCATTTTTGCACTCAGGTCTAAGTCTCATGGCCCTCTATCAGAATTTGGGAAGATTGGAGAAACTTAATTTTTCGCCCAAAAAAAAAACGTAAGGGGTACCACTGTCGTTTTTTTTTTCGGGCCGAATTTTTGAGTTTCGATATCTCAGCTCTGGAAGGGGCTAGAACCTCCATTTTTGCACTCAGGTCTAAGTCTCATAGCCCTCTATCAGAATTTGGGAAGATTGGAGAAACTTAAATTTTCGCCCAAAAAAAAAACGTAAGGGGTACCACTGTCTTTTTTTTTCGGGACGAATTTTTGAGTTTCGATATCTCAGCTCTGGAAGGGGCTAGAACCTCCATTTTTGCACTCAGATCTAAGTCTCATGGCCCTCTATCAGAATTTGGGAAGATTGGAGAAACTTAATTTTTCGCCCAAAAAAAAAACGTAAGGGGTACCACTGTCGTTTTTTTTTCGGGCCGAATTTTTGAGTTTCGATATCTCAGCTCTGGAAGGGGCTAGAACCTCCATTTTTGCACTCAGGTCTAAGTCTCATGGCCCTCTATCAGAATTTGGGAAGATTGGAGAAACTTAATTTTTCGCCCAAAAAAAAAAAACGTAAGGGGTACCACTGTCGGTTTTTTTTCGGGCCGAATTTTTGAGTTTCGATATCTCAGCTCTGGAAGGGGCTAGAACCTCCATTTTTGCACTCAGGTCTAAGTCTCATGGCCCTCTATCAGAATTTGGGAAGATTGGAGAAACTTAATTTTTCACCCGAAAAAAAAAACGTAAGGGGTACCACTGTCGTTTTTTTTTCGGGCCGAATTTTTGAGTTTCGATATCTCAGCTCTGGAAGGGGCTAGAACCTCCATTTTTGCACTCAGGTCTAAGTCTCATGGCCCTCTATCAGAATTTGGGAAGATTGGAGAAACTTAATTTTTCGCCAAAAAAAAAAACGTAAGGGGTACCACTGTCGTTTTTTTTTCGGGCCGAATTTTTGAGTTTCGATATCTCAGCTCTGGAAGGGGCTAGAACCTCCATTTTTGCACTCAGGTCTAAGTCTCATGGCCCTCTATCAGAATTTGGGAAGATTGGAGAAACTTAATTTTTCGCCCCAAAAAAAAAACGTAAGGGGTACCACTGTCGTTTTTTTTTTCGGGCCGAATTTTTGAGTTTCGATATCTCAGCTCTGGAAGGGGCTAGAACCTCCATTTTTGCACTCAGGTCTAAGTCTCATGGCCCTCTATCAGAATTTGGGAAGATTGGAGAAACTAAATTTTTCGCCCCAAAAAAAAACGTAAGGGGTACCACTGTCGTTTTTTTTTCGGGCCGAATTTTTGAGTTTCGATATCTCAGCTCTGGAAGGGGCTAGAACCTCCATTTTTGCACTCAGGTCTAAGTCTCATGGCCCTCTATCAGAATTTGGGAACATTGGAGAAACTTAATTTTTCGCCCGAAAAAAAAAACGTAAGGGGTACCACTGTCGTTTTTTTTTCGGGACGAATTTTTGAGTTTCGATATCTCAGCTCTGGAAGGGGCTAGAACCTCCATTTTTGCACTCAGGTCTAAGTCTCATGGCCCTCTATCAGAATTTGGGAAGATTGGAGAAACTTAATTTTTCGCCCAAAAAAAAAAAACGTAAGGGGTACCACTGTCGTTTTTTTTTCGGGCCGAATTTTTGAGTTTCGATATCTCAGCTCTGGAAGGGGCTAGAACCTCCATTTTTGCACTCAGGTCTAAGTCTCATGGCCCTCTATCAGAATTTGGGAAGATTGGAGAAACTTAATTTTTCGCCAAAAAAAAAAACGTAAGGGGTACCACTGTCGTTTTTTTTTCGGGCCGAATTTTTGAGTTTCGATATCTCAGCTCTGGAAGGGGCTAGAACCTCCATTTTTGCACTCAGGTCTAAGTCTCATGGCCCTCTATCAGAATTTGGGAAGATTGGAGAAACTTAATTTTTCGCCAAAAAAAAAAACGTAAGGGGTACCACTGTCGTTTTTTTTTCGGGCCGAATTTTTGAGTTTCGATATCTCAGCTCTGGAAGGGGCTAGAACCTCCATTTTTGCACTCAGGTCTAAGTCTCATGGCCCTCTATCAGAATTTGGGAAGATTGGAGAAACTTAATTTTTCGCCCCAAAAAAAAAACGTAAGGGGTACCACTGTCGTTTTTTTTTTCGGGCCGAATTTTTGAGTTTCGATATCTCAGCTCTGGAAGGGGCTAGAACCTCCATTTTTGCACTCAGGTCTAAGTCTCATGGCCCTCTATCAGAATTTGGGAAGATTGGAGAAACTAAATTTTTCGCCCCAAAAAAAAACGTAAGGGGTACCACTGTCGTTTTTTTTTCGGGCCGAATTTTTGAGTTTCGATATCTCAGCTCTGGAAGGGGCTAGAACCTCCATTTTTGCACTCAGGTCTAAGTCTCATGGCCCTCTATCAGAATTTGGGAACATTGGAGAAACTTAATTTTTCGCCCGAAAAAAAAAACGTAAGGGGTACCACTGTCGTTTTTTTTTCGGGCCGAATTTTTGAGTTTCGATATCTCAGCTCTGGAAGGGGCTAGAACCTCCATTTTTGCACTCAGGTCTAAGTCTCATGGCCCTCTATCAGAATTTGGGAAGATTGGAGAAACTTAAATTTTCGCCCAAAAAAAAAACGTAAGGGGTACCACTGTCGTTTTTTTTTCGGGACGAATTTTTGAGTTTCGATATCTCAGCTCTGGAAGGGGCTAGAACCTCAATTTTTGCACTCAGGTCTAAGTCTCATGGCCCTCTATCAGAATTTGGGAAGATTGGAGAAACTTAATTTTTCGCCCAAAAAAAAAACGTAAGGGGTACCACTGTCGTTTTTTTTTTTGGGCCGAATTTTTGAGTTTCGATATCTCAGCTCTGGAAAGGGCTAGAGCCTCCATTTTTGCACTCAGGTCTAAGTCTCATGGCCCTCTATCAGAATTTGGGAAGATTGGATAAACTTAATTTTTCGCCCAAAAAAAAAAAACGTAAGGGGTACCACTGTCGTTTCTTTTTCGGGACGAATTTTTGAGTTTCGATATCTCAGCTCTGGAAGGGGCTAGAACCTCCATTTTTGCACTCAGGTCTAAGTCTCATGGCCCTCTATCAGAATTTGGGAAGATTGGAGAAACTTAATTTTTCGCCCAAAAAAAAAAACGTAAGGGGTACCACTGTCGTTTTTTTTTTGGGCCGAATTTTTGAGTTTCGATATCTCAGCTCTGGAAAGGGCTAGAGCCTCCATTTTTGCACTCAGGTCTAAGTCTCATGGCCCTCTATCAGAATTTGGGAAGATTGGATAAACTTAATTTTTCGCCCAAAAAAAAACGTAAGGGGTACCACTGTCGTTTTTTTTTCGGGCCGAATTTTTGAGTTTCGATATCTCAGCTCTGGAAGGGGCTAGAACCTCCATTTTTGCACTCAGGTCTAAGTCTCATGGCCCTCTATCAGAATTTGGGAAGATTGGAGAAACTTAATTTTTCGCCCAAAAAAAAAAACGTAAGGGGTACCACTGTCGTTTTTTTTTCGGGCCGAATTTTTGAGTTTCGATATCTCAGCTCTGGAAGGGGCTAGAACCTCCATTTTTGCACTCAGATCTAAGTCTCATGGCCCTCTATCAGAATTTGGGAAGATTGGAGAAACTTAATTTTTCGCCCAAAAAAAAAACGTAAGGGGTACCACTGTCGTTTTTTTTTCGGGCCGAATTTTTGAGTTTCGATATCTCAGCTCTGGAAGGGGCTAGAACCTCCATTTTTGCACTCAGGTCTAAGTCTCATGGCCCTCTATCAGAATTTGGGAAGATTGGAGAAACTTAATTTTTCGCCCCAAAAAAAAAAACGTAAGGGGTACCACTGTCGGGTTTTTTTTCGGGCCGAATTTTTGAGTTTCGATATCTCAGCTCTGGAAGGGGCTAGAACCTCCATTTTTGCACTCAGGTCTAAGTCTCATGGCCCTCTATCAGAATTTGGGAAGATTGGAGAAACTTAATTTTTCGCCCAAAAAAAAAAACGTAAGGGGTACCACTGTCGTTTTTTTTTCGGGCCGAATTTTTGAGTTTCGATATCTCAGCTCTGGAAGGGGCTAGAACCTCCATTTTTGCACTCAGGTCTAAGTCTCATGGCCCTCTATCAGAATTTGGGAAGATTGGAGAAACTTAATTTTTCGCCCAAAAAAAAAAACGTAAGGGGTACCACTGTCGTTTTTTTTTTCGGGACGAATTTTTGAGTTTCGATATCTCAGCTCTGGAAGGGGCTAGAACCTCCATTTTTGCACTCAGGTCTAAGTCTCATGGCCCTCTATCAGAATTTGGGAAGATTGGAGAAACGTAATTTTTCGCCCAAAAAAAAAAACGTAAGGGGTACCACTGTCGTTTTTTTTTTTGGGCCGAATTTTTGAGTTTCGATATCTCAGCTCTGGAAGGGGCTAGAACCTCCATTTTTGCACTCAGGTCTAAGTCTCATGGCCCTCTATCAGAATTTGGGAAGATTGGAGAAACTTAATTTTTCGCCCAAAAAAAAAAACGTAAGGGGTACCACTGTCGTTTTTTTTTCGGGCCGAATTTTTGAGTTTCGATATCTCAGCTCTGGAAGGGGCTAGAACCTCCATTTTTGCACTCAGGTCTAAGTCTCATGGCCCTCTATCAGAATTTGGGAAGATTGGAGAAACTTAATTTTTCACCCGAAAAAAAAAACGTAAGGGGTACCACTGTCGTTTTTTTTTCGGGCCGAATTTTTGAGTTTCGATATCTCAGCTCTGGAAGGGGCTAGAACCTCCATTTTTGCACTCAGGTCTAAGTCTCATGGCCCTCTATCAGAATTTGGGAAGATTGGAGAAACTTAATTTTTCGCCCCAAAAAAAAAAACGTAAGGGGTACCACTGTCGTTTTTTTTTTTTCGGGCCGAATTTTTGAGTTTCGATATCTCAGCTCTGGAAGGGGCTAGAACCTCCATTTTTGCACTCAGGTCTAAGTCTCATGGCCCTCTATCAGAATTTGGGAAGATTGGAGAAACTAAATTTTTCGCCCCAAAAAAAAAACGTAAGGGGTACCACTGTCGTTTTTTTTTCGGGCCGAATTTTTGAGTTTCGATATCTCAGCTCTGGAAGGGGCTAGAACCTCCATTTTTGCACTCAGGTCTAAGTCTCATGGCCCTCTATCAGAATTTGGGAAGATTGGAGAAACTTAATTTTTCGCCCAAAAAAAAAACGTAAGGGGTACCACTGTCGTTTTTTTTTCGGGCCGAATTTTTGAGTTTCGATATCTCAGCTCTGGAAGGGGCTAGAACCTCCATTTTTGCACTCAGGTCTAAGTCTCATGGCCCTCTATCAGAATTTGGGAAGATTGGAGAAACTTAAATTTTCGCCCAAAAAAAAAACGTAAGGGGTACCACTGTCGTTTTTTTTTCGGGACGAATTTTTGAGTTTCGATATCTCAGCTCTGGAAGGGGCTAGAACCTCAATTTTTGCACTCAGGTCTAAGTCTCATGGCCCTCTATCAGAATTTGGGAAGATTGGAGAAACTTAATTTTTCGCCCAAAAAAAAAAACGTAAGGGGTACCACTGTCGTTTTTTTTTTTGGGCCGAATTTTTGAGTTTCGATATCTCAGCTCTGGAAAGGGCTAGAGCCTCCATTTTTGCACTCAGGTCTAAGTCTCATGGCCCTCTATCAGAATTTGGGAAGATTGGATAAACTTAATTTTTCGCCCAAAAAAAAAAACGTAAGGGGTACCACTGTCGTTTTTTTTTCGGGCCGAATTTTTGAGTTTCGATATCTCAGCTCTGGAAGGGGCTAGAACCTCCATTTTTGCACTCAGGTCTAAGTCTCATGGCCCTCTATCAGAATTTGGGAAGATTGGAGAAACTTAATTTTTCGCCCAAAAAAAAAAACGTAAGGGGTACCACTGTCGTTTTTTTTTCGGGCCGAATTTTTGAGTTTCGATATCTCAGCTCTGGAAGGGGCTAGAACCTCCATTTTTGCACTCAGGTCTAAGTCTCATGGCCTTCTATCAGAATTTGGGAAGATTGGAGAAACTTAATTTTTCACCCGAAAAAAAAAACGTAAGGGGTACCACTGTCGTTTTTTTTTCGGGCCGAATTTTTGAGTTTCGATATCTCAGCTCTGGAAGGGGCTAGAACCTCCATTTTTGCACTCAGGTCTAAGTCTCATGGCCCTCTATCAGAATTTGGGAAGATTGGAGAAACTTAATTTTTCGCCAAAAAAAAAAACGTAAGGGGTACCACTGTCGTTTTTTTTTCGGGCCGAATTTTTGAGTTTCGATATCTCAGCTCTGGAAGGGGCTAGAACCTCCATTTTTGCACTCAGGTCTAAGTCTCATGGCCCTCTATCAGAATTTGGGAAGATTGGAGAAACTTAATTTTTCGCCCCAAAAAAAAAAACGTAAGGGGTACCACTGTCGTTTTTTTTTTCGGGCCGAATTTTTGAGTTTCGATATCTCAGCTCTGGAAGGGGCTAGAACCTCCATTTTTGCACTCTGGTCTAAGTCTCATGGCCCTCTATCAGAATTTGGGAAGATTGGAGAAACTAAATTTTTCGCCCAAAAAAAAAACGTAAGGGGTACCACTGTCGTTTTTTTTTTCGGGCCGAATTTTTGAGTTTCGATATCTCAGCTCTGGAAGGGGCTAGAACCTCCATTTTTGCACTCAGGTCTAAGTCTCATGGCCCTCTATCAGAATTTGGGAAGATTGGAGAAACTTAATTTTTCGCCCAAAAAAAAAAACGTAAGGGGTACCACTGTCGTTTTTTTTTCGGGCCGAATTTTTGAGTTTCGATATCTCAGCTCTGGAAGGGGCTAGAACCTCCATTTTTGCACTCAGGTCTAAGTCTCATGGCCCTCTATCAGAATTTGGGAAGATTGGAGAAACTTAATTTTTCGCCCAAAAAAAAAAAACGTAAGGGGTACCACTGTCGTTTCTTTTTCGGGACGAATTTTTGAGTTTCGATATCTCAGCTCTGGAAGGGGCTAGAACCTCCATTTTTGCACTCAGGTCTAAGTCTCATGGCCCTCTATCAGAATTTGGGAAGATTGGAGAAACTTAATTTTTCGCCCAAAAAAAAAAACGTAAGGGGTACCACTGTCGTTTTTTTTTTTGGGCCGAATTTTTGAGTTTCGATATCTCAGCTCTGGAAAGGGCTAGAGCCTCCATTTTTGCACTCAGGTCTAAGTCTCATGGCCCTCTATCAGAATTTGGGAAGATTGGATAAACTTAATTTTTCGCCCAAAAAAAAAACGTAAGGGGTACCACTGTCGTTTTTTTTTCGGGCCGAATTTTTGAGTTTCGATATCTCAGCTCTGGAAGGGGCTAGAACCTCCATTTTTGCACTCAGGTCTAAGTCTCATGGCCCTCTATCAGAATTTGGGAAGATTGGAGAAACTTAATTTTTCGCCCAAAAAAAAAAACGTAAGGGGTACCACTGTCGTTTTTTTTTTCGGGCCGAATTTTTGAGTTTCGATATCTCAGCTCTGGAAGGGGCTAGAACCTCCATTTTTGCACTCAGATCTAAGTCTCATGGCCCTCTATCAGAATTTGGGAAGATTGGAGAAACTTAATTTTTCGCCCAAAAAAAAAACGTAAGGGGTACCACTGTCGTTTTTTTTTCGGGCCGAATTTTTGAGTTTCGATATCTCAGCTCTGGAAGGGGCTAGAACCTCCATTTTTGCACTCAGGTCTAAGTCTCATGGCCCTCTATCAGAATTTGGGAAGATTGGAGAAACTTAATTTTTCGCCCCAAAAAAAAAAACGTAAGGGGTACCACTGTCGGTTTTTTTTTCGGGCCGAATTTTTGAGTTTCGATATCTCAGCTCTGGAAGGGGCTAGAACCTCCATTTTTGCACTCAGGTCTAAGTCTCATGGCCCTCTATCAGAATTTGGGAAGATTGGAGAAACTTAATTTTTCGCCCGAAAAAAAAAACGTAAGGGGTACCACTGTCGTTTTTTTTTCGGGCCGAATTTTTGAGTTTCGATATCTCAGCTCTGGAAAGGGCTAGAGCCTCCATTTTTGCACTCAGGTCTAAGTCTCATGGCCCTCTATCAGAATTTGGGAAGATTGGATAAACTTAATTTTTCGCCCAAAAAAAAAACGTAAGGGGTACCACTGTCGTTTTTTTTTCGGGCCGAATTTTTGAGTTTCGATATCTCAGCTCTGGAAGGGGCTAGAACCTCCATTTTTGCACTCAGGTCTAAGTCTCATGGCCCTCTATCAGAATTTGGGAAGATTGGAGAAACTTAATTTTTCGCCCAAAAAAAAAAACGTAAGGGGTACCACTGTCGTTTTTTTTTCGGGCCGAATTTTTGAGTTTCGATATCTCAGCTCTGGAAGGGGCTAGAACCTCCATTTTTGCACTCAGATCTAAGTCTCATGGCCCTCTATCAGAATTTGGGAAGATTGGAGAAACTTAATTTTTCGCCCAAAAAAAAAACGTAAGGGGTACCACTGTCGTTTTTTTTTCGGGCCGAATTTTTGAGTTTCGATATCTCAGCTCTGGAAGGGGCTAGAACCTCCATTTTTGCACTCAGGTCTAAGTCTCATGGCCCTCTATCAGAATTTGGGAAGATTGGAGAAACTTAATTTTTCGCCCCAAAAAAAAAAACGTAAGGGGTACCACTGTCGGTTTTTTTTTCGGGCCGAATTTTTGAGTTTCGATATCTCAGCTCTGGAAGGGGCTAGAACCTCCATTTTTGCACTCAGGTCTAAGTCTCATGGCCCTCTATCAGAATTTGGGAAGATTGGAGAAACTTAATTTTTCGCCCAAAAAAAAAAACGTAAGGGGTACCACTGTCGTTTTTTTTCGGGCCGAATTTTTGAGTTTCGATATCTCAGCTCTGGAAGGGGCTAGAACCTCCATTTTTGCACTCAGATCTAAGTCTCATGGCCCTCTATCAGAATTTGGGAAGATTGGAGAAACTTAATTTTTCGCCCAAAAAAAAAACGTAAGGGGTACCACTGTCGTTTTTTTTTCGGGCCGAATTTTTGAGTTTCGATATCTCAGCTCTGGAAGGGGCTAGAACCTCCATTTTTGCACTCAGGTCTAAGTCTCATGGCCCTCTATCAGAATTTGGGAAGATTGGAGAAACTTAATTTTTCGCCCCAAAAAAAAAAACGTAAGGGGTACCACTGTCGGTTTTTTTTTCGGGCCGAATTTTTGAGTTTCGATATCTCAGCTCTGGAAGGGGCTAGAACCTCCATTTTTGCACTCAGGTCTAAGTCTCATGGCCCTCTATCAGAATTTGGGAAGATTGGAGAAACTTAATTTTTCGCCCGAAAAAAAAAACGTAAGGGGTACCACTGTCGTTTTTTTTTCGGGCCGAATTTTTGAGTTTCGATATCTCAGCTCTGGAAAGGGCTAGAGCCTCCATTTTTGCACTCAGGTCTAAGTCTCATGGCCCTCTATCAGAATTTGGGAAGATTGGATAAACTTAATTTTTCGCCCAAAAAAAAAACGTAAGGGGTACCACTGTCGTTTTTTTTTCGGGCCGAATTTTTGAGTTTCGATATCTCAGCTCTGGAAGGGGCTAGAACCTCCATTTTTGCACTCAGGTCTAAGTCTCATGGCCCTCTATCAGAATTTGGGAAGATTGGAGAAACTTAATTTTTCGCCCAAAAAAAAAAACGTAAGGGGTACCACTGTCGTTTTTTTTTCGGGCCGAATTTTTGAGTTTCGATATCTCAGCTCTGGAAGGGGCTAGAACCTCCATTTTTGCACTCAGATCTAAGTCTCATGGCCCTCTATCAGAATTTGGGAAGATTGGAGAAACTTAATTTTTCGCCCAAAAAAAAAACGTAAGGGGTACCACTGTCGTTTTTTTTTCGGGCCGAATTTTTGAGTTTCGATATCTCAGCTCTGGAAGGGGCTAGAACCTCCATTTTTGCACTCAGGTCTAAGTCTCATGGCCCTCTATCAGAATTTGGGAAGATTGGAGAAACTTAATTTTTCGCCCCAAAAAAAAAAACGTAAGGGGTACCACTGTCGGTTTTTTTTTCGGGCCGAATTTTTGAGTTTCGATATCTCAGCTCTGGAAGGGGCTAGAACCTCCATTTTTGCACTCAGGTCTAAGTCTCATGGCCCTCTATCAGAATTTGGGAAGATTGGAGAAACTTAATTTTTCGCCCGAAAAAAAAAACGTAAGGGGTACCACTGTCGTTTTTTTTTCGGGCCGAATTTTTGAGTTTCGATATCTCAGCTCTGGAAGGGGCTAGAACCTCCATTTTTGCACTCAGGTCTAAGTCTCATGGCCCTCTATCAGAATTTGGGAAGATTGGAGAAACTTAATTTTTCGCCCGAAAAAAAAAACGTAAGGGGTACCACTTTCGTTTTTTTTTCGGGCCGAATTTTTGAGTTTCGATATCTCAGCTCTGGAAGGGGCTAGAACCTCCATTTTTGCACTCAGGTCTAAGTCTCATGGCCCTCTATCAGAATTTGGGAAGATTGGAGAAACTTAATTTTTCGCCCGAAAAAAAAAACGTAAGGGGTACCACTGTCGTTTTTTTTTTTCGGGCCGAATTTTTGAGTTTCGATATCTCAGCTCTGGAAGGGGCTAGAACCTCCATTTTTGCACTCAGGTCTAAGTCTCATGGCCCTCTATCAGAATTTGGGAAGATTGGAGAAACTTAATTTTTCGCCCAAAAAAAAAAACGTAAGGGGTACCACTGTCGTTTTTTTTTCGGGCCGAATTTTTGAGTTTCGATATCTCAGCTCTGGAAGGGGCTAGAACCTCCATTTTTGCACTCAGGTCTAAGTCTCATGGCCCTCTATCAGAATTTGGGAAGATTGGAGAAACTTAAATTTTCGCCCAAAAAAAAACCGTAAGGGGTACCACTGTCGTTTTTTTTTCGGGACGAATTTTTGAGTTTCGATATCTCAGCTCTGGAAGGGGCTAGAACCTCAATTTTTGCACTCAGGTCTAAGTCTCATGGCCCTCTATCAGAATTTGGGAAGATTGGAGAAACTTAATTTTTCGCCCAAAAAAAAAACGTAAGGGGTACCACTGTCGTTTTTTTTTTTGGGCCGAATTTTTGAGTTTCGATATCTCAGCTCTGGAAAGGGCTAGAGCCTCCATTTTTGCACTCAGGTCTAAGTCTAATGGCCCTCTATCAGAATTTGGGAAGATTGGATAAACTTAATTTTTCGCCCAAAAAAAAAAACGTAAGGGGTACCACTGTCGTTTTTTTTTTTCGGGCCGAATTTTTGAGTTTCGATATCTCAGCTCTGGAAGGGGCTAGAACCTCCATTTTTGCACTCAGGTCTAAGTCTCATGGCCCTCTATCAGAATTTGGGAAGATTGGAGAATCTTAATTTTTCGCCCAAAAAAAAAACGTAAGGGGTACCACTGTCGTTTTTTTTTCGGGCCGAATTTTTGAGTTTCGATATCTCAGCTCTGGAAGGGGCTAGAACCTCCATTTTTGCACTCAGGTCTAAGTCTCATGGCCCTCTATCAGAATTTGGGAAGATTGGAGAAACTTAATTTTTCACCCGAAAAAAAAAACGTAAGGGGTACCACTGTCGTTTTTTTTTTCGGGCCGAATTTTTGAGTTTCGATATCTCAGCTCTGGAAGGGGCTAGAACCTCCATTTTTGCACTCAGATCTAAGTCTCATGGCCCTCTATCAGAATTTGGGAAGATTGGAGAAACTTAATTTTTCGCCCAAAAAAAAAACGTAAGGGGTACCACTGTCGTTTTTTTTTTCGGGCCGAATTTTTGAGTTTCGATATCTCAGCTCTGGAAGGGGCTAGAACCTCCATTTTTGCACTCAGGTCTAAGTCTCATGGCCCTCTATCAGAATTTGGGAAGATTGGAGAAACTTAATTTTTCGCCCAAAAAAAAAACGTAAGGGGTACCACTGTCGTTTTTTTTTTTGGGCCGAATTTTTGAGTTTCGATATCTCAGCTCTGGAAAGGGCTAGAGCCTCCATTTTTGCACTCAGGTCTAAGTCTCATGGCCCTCTATCAGAATTTGGGAAGATTGGATAAACTTAATTTTTCGCCCAAAAAAAAAAACGTAAGGGGTACCACTGTCGTTTTTTTTTCGGGCCGAATTTTTGAGTTTCGATATCTCAGCTCTGGAAGGGGCTAGAACCTCCATTTTTGCACTCAGGTCTAAGTCTCATGGCCCTCTATCAGAATTTGGGAAGATAGGAGAAACTTAATTTTTTCGCCCAAAAAAAAAAACGTAAGGGGTACCACTGTCGTTTTTTTTTCGGGCCGAATTTTTGAGTTTCGATATCTCAGCTCTGGAAGGGGCTAGAACCTCCATTTTTGCACTCAGGTCTAAGTCTCATGGCCCTCTATCAGAATTTGGGAAGATTGGAGAAACTTAATTTTTCACCCGAAAAAAAAAACGTAAGGGGTACCACTGTCGTTTTTTTTTCGGGCCGAATTTTTGAGTTTCGATATCTCAGCTCTGGAAGGGGCTAGAACCTCCATTTTTGCACTCAGATCTAAGTCTCATGGCCCTCTATCAGAATTTGGGAAGATTGGAGAAACTTAATTTTTCGCCCAAAAAAAAAACGTAAGGGGTACCACTGTCGTTTTTTTTTTCGGGCCGAATTTTTGAGTTTCGATATCTCAGCTCTGGAAGGGGCTAGAACCTCCATTTTTGCACTCAGGTCTAAGTCTCATGGCCCTCTATCAGAATTTGGGAAGATTGGAGAAACTTAATTTTTCGCCCCCCAAAAAAAAACGTAAGGGGTACCACTGTCGTTTTTTTTTTCGGGCCGAATTTTTGAGTTTCGATATCTCAGCTCTGGAAGGGGCTAGAACCTCCATTTTTGCACTCAGGTCTAAGTCTCATGGCCCTCTATCAGAATTTGGGAAGATTGGAGAAACTTAATTTTTCGCCCAAAAAAAAAACGTAAGGGGTACCACTGTCGTTTTTTTTTCGGGCCGAATTTTTGAGTTTCGATATCTCAGCTCTGGAAGGGGCTAGAACCTCCATTTTTGCACTCAGGTCTAAGTCTCATGGCCCTCTATCAGAATTTGGGAAGATTGGAGAAACTTAATTTTTCGCCCGAAAAAAAAAACGTAAGGGGTACCACTGTCGTTTTTTTTTCGGGCCGAATTTTTGAGTTTCGATATCTCAGCTCTGGAAGGGGCTAGAACCTCCATTTTTGCACTCAGGTCTAAGTCTCATGGCCCTCTATCAGAATTTGGGAAGATTGGAGAAACTTAATTTTTCGCCCGAAAAAAAAAACGTAAGGGGTACCACTGTCGTTTTTTTTTTCGGGCCGAATTTTTGAGTTTCGATATCTCAGCTCTGGAAGGGGCTAGAACCTCCATTTTTGCACTCAGGTCTAAGTCTCATGGCCCTCTATCAGAATTTGGGAAGATTGGAGAAACTTAATTTTTCGCCCAAAAAAAAAAACGTAAGGGGTACCACTGTCGTTTTTTTTTCGGGCCGAATTTTTGAGTTTCGATATCTCAGCTCTGGAAGGGGCTAGAACCTCCATTTTTGCACTCAGGTCTAAGTCTCATGGCCCTCTATCAGAATTTGGGAAGATTGGAGAAACTTAAATTTTCGCCCAAAAAAAACCCGTAAGGGGTACCACTGTCGTTTTTTTTTCGGGACGAATTTTTGAGTTTCGATATCTCAGCTCTGGAAGGGGCTAGAACCTCAATTTTTGCACTCAGGTCTAAGTCTCATGGCCCTCTATCAGAATTTGGGAAGATTGGAGAAACTTAATTTTTCGCCCAAAAAAAAAACGTAAGGGGTACCACTGTCGTTTTTTTTTTTGGGCCGAATTTTTGAGTTTCGATATCTCAGCTCTGGAAAGGGCTAGAGCCTCCATTTTTGCACTCAGGTCTAAGTCTCATGGCCCTCTATCAGAATTTGGGAAGATTGGATAAACTTAATTTTTCGCCCAAAAAAAAAAACGTAAGGGGTACCACTGTCGTTTTTTTTTGGGCCGAATTTTTGAGTTTCGATATCTCAGCTCTGGAAGGGGCTAGAACCTCCATTTTTGCACTCAGGTCTAAGTCTCATGGCCCTCTATCAGAATTTGGGAAGATTGGAGAAACTTAATTTTTCGCCCAAAAAAAAAAACGTAAGGGGTACCACTGTCGTTTTTTTTTCGGGCCGAATTTTTGAGTTTCGATATCTCAGCTCTGGAAGGGGCTAGAACCTCCATTTTTGCACTCAGGTCTAAGTCTCATGGCCCTCTATCAGAATTTGGGAAGATTGGAGAAACTTAATTTTTCACCCGAAAAAAAAAACGTAAGGGGTACCACTGTCGTTTTTTTTTTCGGGCCGAATTTTTGAGTTTCGATATCTCAGCTCTGGAAGGGGCTAGAACCTCCATTTTTGCACTCAGATCTAAGTCTCATGGCCCTCTATCAGAATTTGGGAAGATTGGAGAAACTTAATTTTTCGCCCAAAAAAAAAACGTAAGGGGTACCACTGTCGTTTTTTTTTCGGGCCGAATTTTTGAGTTTCGATATCTCAGCTCTGGAAGGGGCTAGAACCTCCATTTTTGCACTCAGGTCTAAGTCTCATGGCCCTCTATCAGAATTTGGGAAGATTGGAGAAACTTAATTTTTCGCCCAAAAAAAAAAAACGTAAGGGGTACCACTGTCGTTTTTTTTTCGGGCCGAATTTTTTAGTTTCGATATCTCAGCTCTGGAAGGGGCTAGAACCTCCATTTTTGCACTCAGGTCTAAGTCTCATGGCCCTCTATCAGAATTTGGGAAGATTGGAGAAACTTAATTTTTCGCCCGAAAAAAAAACGTAAGGGGTACCACTGTCGTTTTTTTTTCGGGCCGAATTTTTGAGTTTCGATATCTCAGCTCTGGAAGGGGCTAGAACCTCCATTTTTGCACTCAGGTCTAAGTCTCATGGCCCTCTATCAGAATTTGGGAAGATTGGAGAAACTTAATTTTTCGCCCAAAAAAAAAAACGTAAGGGGTACCACTGTCGTTTTTTTTTCGGGACGAATTTTTGAGTTTCGATATCTCAGCTCTGGAAGGGGCTAGAACCTCCATTTTTGCACTCAGGTCTAAGTCTCATGGCCCTCTATCAGAATTTGGGAAGATTGGAGAAACTTAATTTTTCGCCCAAAAAAAAAAAACGTAAGGGGTACCACTGTCGTTTTTTTTTTTGGGCCGAATTTTTGAGTTTCGATATCTCAGCTCTGGAAAGGGCTAGAGCCTCCATTTTTGCACTCAGGTCTAAGTTTCATGGCCCTCTATCAGAATTTGGGAAGATTGGATAAACTTAATTTTTCGCCCAAAAAAAAAAAACGTAAGGGGTACCACTGTCGTTTTTTTTTCGGGCCGAATTTTTGAGTTTCGATATCTCAGCTCTGGAAGGGGCTAGAACCTCCATTTTTGCACTCAGGTCTAAGTCTCATGGCCCTCTATCAGAATTTGGGAAGATTGGAGAAACTTAATTTTTCGCCCAAAAAAAAAAACGTAAGGGGTACCACTGTCGTTTTTTTTTTCGGGCCGAATTTTTGAGTTTCGATATCTCAGCTCTGGAAGGGGCTAGAACCTCCATTTTTGCACTCAGGTCTAAGTCTCATGGCCCTCTATCAGAATTTGGGAAGATTGGAGAAACTTAATTTTTCACCCGAAAAAAAAAACGTAAGGGGTACCACTGTCGTTTTTTTTTTCGGGCCGAATTTTTGAGTTTCGATATCTCAGCTCTGGAAGGGGCTAGAACCTCCATTTTTGCACTCAGGTCTAAGTCTCATGGCCCTCTATCAGAATTTGGGAAGATTGGAGAAACTTAATTTTTCGCCCAAAAAAAAAACGTAAGGGGTACCACTGTCGTTTTTTTTTCGGGCCGAATTTTTGAGTTTCGATATCTCAGCTCTGGAAGGGGCTAGAACCTCCATTTTTGCACTCAGGTCTAAGTCTCATGGCCCTCTATCAGAATTTGGGAAGATTGGAGAAACTTAATTTTTCGCCCCAAAAAAAAAAACGTAAGGGGTACCACTGTCGTTTTTTTTTTTCGGGCCGAATTTTTGAGTTTCGATATCTCAGCTCTGGAAGGGGCTAGAACCTCCATTTTTGCACTCAGGTCTAAGTCTCATGGCCCTCTATCAGAATTTGGGAAGATTGGAGAAACTTAATTTTTCGCCCAAAAAAAAAAACGTAAGGGGTACCACTGTCGTTTTTTTTTCGGGCCGAATTTTTGAGTTTCGATATCTCAGCTCTGGAAGGGGCTAGAACCTCCATTTTTGCACTCAGGTCTAAGTCTCATGGCCCTCTATCAGAATTTGGGAAGTTTGGAGAAACTTAATTTTTCGCCCGAAAAAAAAAACGTAAGGGGTGCCACTGTCGTTTTTTTTTCGGGCCGAATTTTTGAGTTTCGATATCTCAGCTCTGGAAGGGGCTAGAACCTCCATTTTTGCACTCAGGTCTAAGTCTCATGGCCCTCTATCAGAATTTGGGAAGATTGGAGAAACTTAATTTTTCGCCCGAAAAAAAAAACGTAAGGGGTACCACTGTCGTTTTTTTTTCGGGCCGAATTTTTGAGTTTCGATATCTCAGCTCTGGAAGGGGCTAGAACCTCCATTTTTGCACTCAGGTCTAAGTCTCATGGCCCTCTATCAGAATTTGGGAAGATTGGAGAAACTTAATTTTTCGCCCGAAAAAAAAAACGTAAGGGGTACCACTGTCGTTTTTTTTTTCGGGCCGAATTTTTGAGTTTCGATATCTCAGCTCTGGAAGGGGCTAGAACCTCCATTTTTGCACTCAGGTCTAAGTCTCATGGCCCTCTATCAGAATTTGGGAAGATTGGAGAAACTTAATTTTTCGCCCAAAAAAAAAAACGTAAGGGGTACCACTGTCGTTTTTTTTTCGGGCCGAATTTTTGAGTTTCGATATCTCAGCTCTGGAATGGGCTAGAACCTCCATTTTTGCACTCAGGTCTAAGTCTCATGGCCCTCTATCAGAATTTGGGAAGATTGGAGAAACTTAAATTTTCGCCCAAAAAAAAACCGTAAGGGGTACCACTGTCGTTTTTTTTTCGGGACGAATTTTTGAGTTTCGATATCTCAGCTCTGGAAGGGGCTAGAACCTCAATTTTTGCACTCAGGTCTAAGTCTCATGGCCCTCTATCAGAATTTGGGAAGATTGGAGAAACTTAATTTTTCGCCCAAAAAAAAAACGTAAGGGGTACCACTGTCGTTTTTTTTTTTGGGCCGAATTTTTGAGTTTCGATATCTCAGCTCTGGAAAGGGCTAGAGCCTCCATTTTTGCACTCAGGTCTAAGTCTCATGGCCCTCTATCAGAATTTGGGAAGATTGGATAAACTTAATTTTTCGCCCAAAAAAAAAAACGTAAGGGGTACCACTGTCGTTTTTTTTTTCGGGCCGAATTTTTGAGTTTCGATATCTCAGCTCTGGAAGGGGCTAGAACCTCCATTTTTGCACTCAGGTCTAAGTCTCATGGCCCTCTATCAGAATTTGGGAAGATTGGAGAAACTTAATTTTTCGCCCAAAAAAAAAAACGTAAGGGGTACCACTGTCGTTTTTTTTTCGGGCCGAATTTTTGAGTTTCGATATCTCAGCTCTGGAAGGGGCTAGAACCTCCATTTTTGCACTCAGGTCTAAGTCTCATGGCCCTCTATCAGAATTTGGGAAGATTGGAGAAACTTAATTTTTCACCCGAAAAAAAAAACGTAAGGGGTACCACTGTCGTTTTTTTTTCGGGACGAATTTTTGAGTTTCGATATCTCAGCTCTGGAAGGGGCTAGAACCTCCATTTTTGCACTCAGATCTAAGTCTCATGGCCCTCTATCAGAATTTGGGAAGATTGGAGAAACTTAATTTTTCGCCCAAAAAAAAAACGTAAGGGGTACCACTGTCGTTTTTTTTTTCGGGCCGAATTTTTGAGTTTCGATATCTCAGCTCTGGAAGGGGCTAGAACCTCCATTTTTGCACTCAGGTCTAAGTCTCATGGCCCTCTATCAGAATTTGGGAAGATTGGAGAAACTTAATTTTTCGCCCAAAAAAAAAACGTAAGGGGTACCACTGTCGTTTTTTTTTTTGGGCCGAATTTTTGAGTTTCGATATCTCAGCTCTGGAAAGGGCTAGAGCCTCCATTTTTGCACTCAGGTCTAAGTCTCATGGCCCTCTATCAGAATTTGGGAAGATTGGATAAACTTAATTTTTCGCCCAAAAAAAAAAACGTAAGGGGTACCACTGTCGTTTTTTTTTCGGGCCGAATTTTTGAGTTTCGATATCTCAGCTCTGGAAGGGGCTAGAACCTCCATTTTTGCACTCAGGTCTAAGTCTCATGGCCCTCTATCAGAATTTGGGAAGATAGGAGAAACTTAATTTTTCGCTCAAAAAAAAAAACGTAAGGGGTACCACTGTCGTTTTTTTTTCGGGCCGAATTTTTGAGTTTCGATATCTCAGCTCTGGAAGGGGCTAGAACCTCCATTTTTGCACTCAGGTCTAAGTCTCATGGCCCTCTATCAGAATTTGGGAAGATTGGAGAAACTTAATTTTTCACCCGAAAAAAAAAACGTAAGGGGTACCACTGTCGTTTTTTTTTCGGGCCGAATTTTTGAGTTTCGATATCTCAGCTCTGGAAGGGGCTAGAACCTCCATTTTTGCACTCAGATCTAAGTCTCATGGCCCTCTATCAGAATTTGGGAAGATTGGAGAAACTTAATTTTTCGCCCAAAAAAAAAACGTAAGGGGTACCACTGTCGTTTTTTTTTTCGGGCCGAATTTTTGAGTTTCGATATCTCAGCTCTGGAAGGGGCTAGAACCTCCATTTTTGCACTCAGGTCTAAGTCTCATGGCCCTCTATCAGAATTTGGGAAGATTGGAGAAACTTAATTTTTCGCCCCCCAAAAAAAAACGTAAGGGGTACCACTGTCGTTTTTTTTTTCGGGCCGAATTTTTGAGTTTCGATATCTCAGCTCTGGAAGGGGCTAGAACCTCCATTTTTGCACTCAGGTCTAAGTCTCATGACCCTCTATCAGAATTTGGGAAGATTGGAGAAACTTAATTTTTCGCCCAAAAAAAAAACGTAAGGGGTACCACTGTCGTTTTTTTTTCGGGCCGAATTTTTGAGTTTCGATATCTCAGCTCTGGAAGGGGCTAGAACCTCCATTTTTGCACTCAGGTCTAAGTCTCATGGCCCTCTATCAGAATTTGGGAAGATTGGAGAAACTTAATTTTTCGCCCGAAAAAAAAAACGTAAGGGGTACCACTGTCGTTTTTTTTTCGGGCCGAATTTTTGAGTTTCGATATCTCAGCTCTGGAAGGGGCTAGAACCTCCATTTTTGCACTCAGGTCTAAGTCTCATGGCCCTCTATCAGAATTTGGGAAGATTGGAGAAACTTAATTTTTCGCCCGAAAAAAAAAACGTAAGGGGTACCACTGTCGTTTTTTTTTTCGGGCCGAATTTTTGAGTTTCGATATCTCAGCTCTGGAAGGGGCTAGAACCTCCATTTTTGCACTCAGGTCTAAGTCTCATGGCCCTCTATCAGAATTTGGGAAGATTGGAGAAACTTAATTTTTCGCCCAAAAAAAAAAACGTAAGGGGTACCACTGTCGTTTTTTTTTCGGGCCGAATTTTTGAGTTTCGATATCTCAGCTCTGGAAGGGGCTAGAACCTCCATTTTTGCACTCAGGTCTAAGTCTCATGGCCCTCTATCAGAATTTGGGAAGATTGGAGAAACTTAATTTTTCACCCGAAAAAAAAAACGTAAGGGGTACCACTGTCGTTTTTTTTTCGGGCCGAATTTTTGAGTTTCGATATCTCAGCTCTGGAAGGGGCTAGAACCTCCATTTTTGCACTCAGGTCTAAGTCTCATGGCCCTCTATCAGAATTTGGGAAGATTGGAGAAACTTAATTTTTCGCCCAAAAAAAAAAACGTAAGGGGTACCACTGTCGTTTTTTTTTTCGGGCCGAATTTTTGAGTTTCGATATCTCAGCTCTGGAAGGGGCTAGAACCTCCATTTTTGCACTCAGGTCTAAGTCTCATGGCCCTCTATCAGAATTTGGGAAGATTGGATAAACTTAATTTTTCGCCCAAAAAAAAAAAACGTAAGGGGTACCACTGTCGTTTTTTTTTCGGGCCGAATTTTTGAGTTTCGATATCTCAGCTCTGGAAGGGGCTAGAACCTCCATTTTTGCACTCAGGTCTAAGTCTCATGGCCCTCTATCAGAATTTGGGAAGATTGGAGAAACTTAATTTTTCGCCCAAAAAAAAAAACGTAAGGGGTACCACTGTCGTTTTTTTTTCGGGCCGAATTTTTGAGTTTCGATATCTCAGCTCTGGAAGGGGCTAGAACCTCCATTTTTGCACTCAGGTCTAAGTCTCATGGCCCTCTATCAGAATTTGGGAAGATTGGAGAAACTTAATTTTTCACCCGAAAAAAAAAACGTAAGGGGTACCACTGTCGTTTTTTTTTTCGGGCCGAATTTTTGAGTTTCGATATCTCAGCTCTGGAAGGGGCTAGAACCTCCATTTTTGCACTCAGGTCTAAGTCTCATGGCCCTCTATCAGAATTTGGGAAGATTGGAGAAACTTAATTTTTCGCCCAAAAAAAAAACGTAAGGGGTACCACTGTCGTTTTTTTTTCGGGCCGAATTTTTGAGTTTCGATATCTCAGCTCTGGAAGGGGCTAGAACCTCCATTTTTGCACTCAGGTCTAAGTCTCATGGCCCTCTATCAGAATTTGGGAAGATTGGAGAAACTTAATTTTTCGCCCAAAAAAAAAAAACGTAAGGGGTACCACTGTCGTTTTTTTTTTCGGGCCGAATTTTTGAGTTTCGATATCTCAGCTCTGGAAGGGGCTAGAACCTCCATTTTTGCACTCAGGTCTAAGTCTCATGGCCCTCTATCAGAATTTGGGAAGATTGGAGAAACTTAATTTTTCGCCCAAAAAAAAAAACGTAAGGGGTACCACTGTCGTTTTTTTTTCGGGCCGAATTTTTGAGTTTCGATATCTCAGCTCTGGAAGGGGCTAGAACCTCCATTTTTGCACTCAGGTCTAAGTCTCATGGCCCTCTATCAGAATTTGGGAAGATTGGAGAAACTTAATTTTTCGCCCGAAAAAAAAAACGTAAGGGGTACCACTGTCGTTTTTTTTTCGGGCCGAATTTTTGAGTTTCGATATCTCAGCTCTGGAAGGGGCTAGAACCTCCATTTTTGCACTCAGGTCTAAGTCTCATGGCCCTCTATCAGAATTTGGGAAGATTGGAGAAACTTAATTTTTCGCCCGAAAAAAAAAACGTAAGGGGTACCACTGTCGTTTTTTTTTTCGGGCCGAATTTTTGAGTTTCGATATCTCAGCTCTGGAAGGGGCTAGAACCTCCATTTTTGCACTCAGGTCTAAGTCTCATGGCCCTCTATCAGAATTTGGGAAGATTGGAGAAACTTAATTTTTCGCCCAAAAAAAAAAACGTAAGGGGTACCACTGTCGTTTTTTTTTCGGGCCGAATTTTTGAGTTTCGATATCTCAGCTCTGGAAGGGGCTAGAACCTCCATTTTTGCACTCAGGTCTAAGTCTCATGGCCCTCTATCAGAATTTGGGAAGATTGGAGAAACTTAAATTTTCGCCCAAAAAAAAACCGTAAGGGGTACCACTGTCGTTTTTTTTTCGGGACGAATTTTTGAGTTTCGATATCTCAGCTCTGGAAGGGGCTAGAACCTCAATTTTTGCACTCAGGTCTAAGTCTCATGGCCCTCTATCAGAATTTGGGAAGATTGGAGAAACTTAATTTTTCGCCCAAAAAAAAAACGTAAGGGGTACCACTGTCGTTTTTTTTTTTGGGCCGAATTTTTGAGTTTCGATATCTCAGCTCTGGAAAGGGCTAGAGCCTCCATTTTTGCACTCAGGTCTAAGTCTCATGGCCCTCTATCAGAATTTGGGAAGATTGGATAAACTTAATTTTTCGCCCAAAAAAAAAAACGTAAGGGGTACCACTGTCGTTTTTTTTTCGGGCCGAATTTTTGAGTTTCGATATCTCAGCTCTGGAAGGGGCTAGAACCTCCATTTTTGCACTCAGGTCTAAGTCTCATGGCCCTCTATCAGAATTTGGGAAGATTGGAGAAACTTAATTTTTCGCCCAAAAAAAAAAACGTAAGGGGTACCACTGTCGTTTTTTTTTTCGGGCCGAATTTTTGAGTTTCGATATCTCAGCTCTGGAAGGGGCTAGAACCTCCATTTTTGCACTCAGGTCTAAGTCTCATGGCCCTCTATCAGAATTTGGGAAGATTGGAGAAACTTAATTTTTCACCCGAAAAAAAAAACGTAAGGGGTACCACTGTCGTTTTTTTTTCGGGACGAATTTTTGAGTTTCGATATCTCAGCTCTGGAAGGGGCTAGAACCTCCATTTTTGCACTCAGATCTAAGTCTCATGGCCCTCTATCAGAATTTGGGAAGATTGGAGAAACTTAATTTTTCGCCCAAAAAAAAAACGTAAGGGGTACCACTGTCGTTTTTTTTTTCGGGCCGAATTTTTGAGTTTCGATATCTCAGCTCTGGAAGGGGCTAGAACCTCCATTTTTGCACTCAGGTCTAAGTCTCATGGCCCTCTATCAGAATTTGGGAAGATTGGAGAAACTTAATTTTTCGCCCAAAAAAAAAACGTAAGGGGTACCACTGTCGTTTTTTTTTTTTGGGCCGAATTTTTGAGTTTCGATATCTCAGCTCTGGAAAGGGCTAGAGCCTCCATTTTTGCACTCAGGTCTAAGTCTCATGGCCCTCTATCAGAATTTGGGAAGATTGGATAAACTTAATTTTTCGCCCAAAAAAAAAAACGTAAGGGGTACCACTGTCGTTTTTTTTTCGGGCCGAATTTTTGAGTTTCGATATCTCAGCTCTGGAAGGGGCTAGAACCTCCATTTTTGCACTCAGGTCTAAGTCTCATGGCCCTCTATCAGAATTTGGGAAGATAGGAGAAACTTAATTTTTCGCCCAAAAAAAAAAACGTAAGGGGTACCACTGTCGTTTTTTTTTCGGGCCGAATTTTTGAGTTTCGATATCTCAGCTCTGGAAGGGGCTAGAACCTCCATTTTTGCACTCAGGTCTAAGTCTCATGGCCCTCTATCAGAATTTGGGAAGATTGGAGAAACTTAATTTTTCACCCGAAAAAAAAAACGTAAGGGGTACCACTGTCGTTTTTTTTTCGGGCCGAATTTTTGAGTTTCGATATCTCAGCTCTGGAAGGGGCTAGAACCTCCATTTTTGCACTCAGATCTAAGTCTCATGGCCCTCTATCAGAATTTGGGAAGATTGGAGAAACTTAATTTTTCGCCCAAAAAAAAACGTAAGGGGTACCACTGTCGTTTTTTTTTTCGGGCCGAATTTTTGAGTTTCGATATCTCAGCTCTGGAAGGGGCTAGAACCTCCATTTTTGCACTCAGGTCTAAGTCTCATGGCCCTCTATCAGAATTTGGGAAGATTGGAGAAACTTAATTTTTCGCCCCCCAAAAAAAAACGTAAGGGGTACCACTGTCGTTTTTTTTTTCGGGCCGAATTTTTGAGTTTCGATATCTCAGCTCTGGAAGGGGCTAGAACCTCCATTTTTGCACTCAGGTCTAAGTCTCATGACCCTCTATCAGAATTTGGGAAGATTGGAGAAACTTAATTTTTCGCCCAAAAAAAAAACGTAAGGGGTACCACTGTCGTTTTTTTTTCGGGCCGAATTTTTGAGTTTCGATATCTCAGCTCTGGAAGGGGCTAGAACCTCCATTTTTGCACTCAGGTCTAAGTCTCATGGCCCTCTATCAGAATTTGGGAAGATTGGAGAAACTTAATTTTTCGCCCGAAAAAAAAAACGTAAGGGGTACCACTGTCGTTTTTTTTTCGGGCCGAATTTTTGAGTTTCGATATCTCAGCTCTGGAAGGGGCTAGAACCTCCATTTTTGCACTCAGGTCTAAGTCTCATGGCCCTCTATCAGAATTTGGGAAGATTGGAGAAACTTAATTTTTCGCCCGAAAAAAAAAACGTAAGGGGTACCACTGTCGTTTTTTTTTTCGGGCCGAATTTTTGAGTTTCGATATCTCAGCTCTGGAAGGGGCTAGAACCTCCATTTTTGCACTCAGGTCTAAGTCTCATGGCCCTCTATCAGAATTTGGGAAGATTGGAGAAACTTAATTTTTCGCCCAAAAAAAAAACGTAAGGGGTACCACTGTCGTTTTTTTTTCGGGCCGAATTTTTGAGTTTCGATATCTCAGCTCTGGAAGGGGCTAGAACCTCCATTTTTGCACTCAGGTCTAAGTCTCATGGCCCTCTATCAGAATTTGGGAAGATTGGAGAAACTTAATTTTTCACCCGAAAAAAAAAACGTAAGGGGTACCACTGTCGTTTTTTTTTCGGGCCGAATTTTTGAGTTTCGATATCTCAGCTCTGGAAGGGGCTAGAACCTCCATTTTTGCACTCAGGTCTAAGTCTCATGGCCCTCTATCAGAATTTGGGAAGATTGGAGAAACTTAATTTTTCGCCCAAAAAAAAAACGTAAGGGGTACCACTGTCGGTTTTTTTTTCGGGCCGAATTTTTGAGTTTCGATATCTCAGCTCTGGAAGGGGCTAGAACCTCCATTTTTGCACTCAGGTCTAAGTCTCATGGCCCTCTATCAGAATTTGGGAAGATTGGAGAAACTTAATTTTTCGCCCAAAAAAAAAAACGTAAGGGGTACCACTGTCGTTTTTTTTTTCGGGCCGAATTTTTGAGTTTCGATATCTCAGCTCTGGAAGGGGCTAGAACCTCCATTTTTGCACTCAGGTCTAAGTCTCATGGCCCTCTATCAGAATTTGGGAAGATTGGATAAACTTAATTTTTCGCCCAAAAAAAAAAAAACGTAAGGGGTACCACTGTCGTTTTTTTTTTCGGGCCGAATTTTTGAGTTTCGATATCTCAGCTCTGGAAGGGGCTAGAACCTCCATTTTTGCACTCAGGTCTAAGTCTCATGGCCCTCTATCAGAATTTGGGAAGATTGGAGAAACTTAATTTTTCGCCCAAAAAAAAAAACGTAAGGGGTACCACTGTCGTTTTTTTTTCGGGCCGAATTTTTGAGTTTCGATATCTCAGCTCTGGAAGGGGCTAGAACCTCCATTTTTGCACTCAGGTCTAAGTCTCATGGCCCTCTATCAGAATTTGGGAAGATTGGAGAAACTTAATTTTTCACCCGAAAAAAAAAACGTAAGGGGTACCACTGTCGTTTTTTTTTTCGGGCCGAATTTTTGAGTTTCGATATCTCAGCTCTGGAAGGGGCTAGAACCTCCATTTTTGCACTCAGGTCTAAGTCTCATGGCCCTCTATCAGAATTTGGGAAGATTGGAGAAACTTAATTTTTCGCCCAAAAAAAAAACGTAAGGGGTACCACTGTCGTTTTTTTTTCGGGCCGAATTTTTGAGTTTCGATATCTCAGCTCTGGAAGGGGCTAGAACCTCCATTTTTGCACTCAGGTCTAAGTCTCATGGCCCTCTATCAGAATTTGGGAAGATTGGAGAAACTTAATTTTTCGCCCAAAAAAAAAAAACGTAAGGGGTACCACTGTCGTTTTTTTTTTCGGGCCGAATTTTTGAGTTTCGATATCTCAGCTCTGGAAGGGGCTAGAACCTCCATTTTTGCACTCAGGTCTAAGTCTCATGGCCCTCTATCAGAATTTGGGAAGATTGGAGAAACTTAATTTTTCGCCCAAAAAAAAAAACGTAAGGGGTACCACTGTCGTTTTTTTTTCGGGCCGAATTTTTGAGTTTCGATATCTCAGCTCTGGAAGGGGCTAGAACCTCCATTTTTGCACTCAGGTCTAAGTCTCATGGCCCTCTATCAGAATTTGGGAAGATTGGAGAAACTTAATTTTTCGCCCGAAAAAAAAAACGTAAGGGGTACCACTGTCGTTTTTTTTTCGGGCCGAATTTTTGAGTTTCGATATCTCAGCTCTGGAAGGGGCTAGAACCTCCATTTTTGCACTCAGGTCTAAGTCTCATGGCCCTCTATCAGAATTTGGGAAGATTGGAGAAACTTAATTTTTCACCCCAAAAAAAAAACGTAAGGGGTACCACTGTCGTTTTTTTTTCGGGCCGAATTTTTGAGTTTCGATATCTCAGCTCTGGAAGGGGCTAGAACCTCCATTTTTGCACTCAGATCTAAGTCTCATGGCCCTCTATCAGAATTTGGGAAGATTGGAGAAACTTAATTTTTCGCCCAAAAAAAAACGTAAGGGGTACCACTGTCGTTTTTTTTTCGGGCCGAATTTTTGAGTTTCGATATCTCAGCTCTGGAAGGGGCTAGAACCTCCATTTTTGCACTCAGGTCTAAGTCTCATGGCCCTCTATCAGAATTTGGGAAGATTGGAGAAACTTAATTTTTCGCCCCAAAAAAAAAAACGTTAGGGGTACCACTGTCGTTTTTTTTTTTCGGGCCGAAATTTTGAGTTTCGATATCTCAGCTCTGGAAGGGGCTAGAACCTCCATTTTTGCACTCAGGTCTAAGTCTCATGGCCCTCTATCAGAATTTGGGAAGATTGGAGAAACTTAATTTTTCGCCCAAAAAAAAAAACGTAAGGGGTACCACTGTCGTTTTTTTTTCGGGCCGAATTTTTGAGTTTCGATATCTCAGCTCTGGAAGGGGCTAGAACCTCCATTTTTGCACTCAGGTCTAAGTCTCATGGCCCTCTATCAGAATTTGGGAAGATTGGAGAAACTTAATTTTTCGCCCGAAAAAAAAAACGTAAGGGGTACCACTGTCGTTTTTTTTTTCGGGCCGAATTTTTGAGTTTCGATATCTCAGCTCTGGAAGGGGCTAGAACCTCCATTTTTGCACTCAGGTCTAAGTCTCATGGCCCTCTATCAGAATTTGGGAAGATTGGAGAAACTTAATTTTTCGCCCAAAAAAAAAAACGTAAGGGGTACCACTGTCGTTTTTTTTTCGGGCCGAATTTTTGAGTTTCGATATCTCAGCTCTGGAAGGGGCTAGAACCTCCATTTTTGCACTCAGGTCTAAGTCTCATGGCCCTCTATCAGAATTTGGGAAGATTGGAGAAACTTAATTTTTCGCCCGAAAAAAAAACGTAAGGGGTACCACTGTCGTTTTTTTTTCGGGCCGAATTTTTGAGTTTCGATATCTCAGCTCTGGAAGGGGCTAGAACCTCCATTTTTGCACTCAGGTCTAAGTCTCATGGCCCTCTATCAGAATTTGGGAAGATTGGAGAAACTTAATTTTTCGCCCAAAAAAAAAAACGTAAGGGGTACCACTGTCGTTTTTTTTTTTCGGGCCGAATTTTTGAGTTTCGATATCTCAGCTCTGGAAGGGGCTAGAACCTCAATTTTTGCACTCAGGTCTAAGTCTCTTGGCCCTCTATCAGAATTTGGGAAGATTGGAGAAACTTAATTTTTCGCCCAAAAAAAAAACGTAAGGGGTACCACTGTCGTTTTTTTTTCGGGCCGAATTTTTGAGTTTCGATATCTCAGCTCTGGAAGGGGCTAGAACCTCCATTTTTGCACTCAGGTCTAAGTCTCATGGCCCTCTATCAGAATTTGGGAAGATTGGAGAAACTTAATTTTTCGCCCAAAAAAAAAAACGTAAGGGGTACCACTGTCGTTTTTTTTTCGGGCCGAATTTTTTAGTTTCGATATCTCAGCTCTGGAAGGGGCTAGACCCTCCATTTTTGCACTCAGGTCTAAGTCTCATGGCCCTCTATCAGAATTTGGGAAGATTGGAGAAACTTAATTTTTCGCGCGAAAAAAAAAACGTAAGGGGTACCACTGTCGTTTTTTTTTCGGGCCGAATTTTTGAGTTTCGATATCTCAGCTCTGGAAGGGGCTAGAACCTCCATTTTTGCACTCAGGTCTAAGTCTCATGGCCCTCTATCAGAATTTGGGTAGATTGGAGAAACTTAATTTTTCGCCCAAAAAAAAAAACGTAAGGGGTACCACTGTCGTTTTTTTTTTCGGGCCGAATTTTTGAGTTTCGATATCTCAGCTCTGGAAGGGGCTAGAACCTCCATTTTTGCACTCAGGTCTAAGTCTCATGGCCCTCTATCAGAATTTGGGAAGATTGGAGAAACTTAATTTTTCGCCCAAAAAAAAAAACGTAAGGGGTACCACTGTCGTTTTTTTTTCGGGACGAATTTTTGAGTTTCGATATCTCAGCTCTGGAAGGGGCTAGAACCTCCATTTTTGCACTCAGGTCTAAGTCTCATGGCCCTCTATCAGAATTTGGGAAGATTGGAGAAACTTAATTTTTCGCCCAAAAAAAAAAACGTAAGGGGTACCACTGTCGTTTTTTTTTTGGGCCGAATTTTTGAGTTTCGATATCTCAGCTCTGGAAAGGGCTAGAGCCTCCATTTTTGCACTCAGGTCTAAGTCTCATGGCCCTCTATCAGAATTTGGGAAGATTGGATAAACTTAATTTTTCGCCCAAAAAAAAAAAACGTAAGGGGTACCACTGTCGTTTTTTTTTCGGGCCGAATTTTTGAGTTTCGATATCTCAGCTCTGGAAGGGGCTAGAACCTCAATTTTTGCACTCAGGTCTAAGTCTCATGGCCCTCTATCAGAATTTGGGAAGATTGGAGAAACTTAATTTTTCGCCCAAAAAAAAAAACGTAAGGGGTACCACTGTCGTTTTTTTTTCGGGCCGAATTTTTGAGTTTCGATATCTCAGCTCTGGAAGGGGCTAGAACCTCCATTTTTGCACTCAGGTCTAAGTCTCATGGCCCTCTATCAGAATTTGGGAAGATTGGAGAAACTTAATTTTTCACCCGAAAAAAAAAACGTAAGGGGTACCACTGTCGTTTTTTTTTTCGGGCCGAATTTTTGAGTTTCGATATCTCAGCTCTGGAAGGGGCTAGAACCTCCATTTTTGCACTCAGGTCTAAGTCTCATGGCCCTCTATCAGAATTTGGGAAGATTGGAGAAACTTAATTTTTCGCCCAAAAAAAAAACGTAAGGGGTACCACTGTCGTTTTTTTTTCGGGCCGAATTTTTGAGTTTCGATATCTCAGCTCTGGAAGGGGCTAGAACCTCCATTTTTGCACTCAGGTCTAAGTCTCATGGCCCTCTATCAGAATTTGGGAAGATTGGAGAAACTTAATTTTTCGCCCAAAAAAAAAAAACGTAAGGGGTACCACTGTCGTTTTTTTTTTCGGGCCGAATTTTTGAGTTTCGATATCTCAGCTCTGGAAGGGGCTAGAACCTCCATTTTTGCACTCAGGTCTAAGTCTCATGGCCCTCTATCAGAATTTGGGAAGATTGGAGAAACTTAATTTTTCGCCCAAAAAAAAAAACGTAAGGGGTACCACTGTCGTTTTTTTTTCGGGCCGAATTTTTGAGTTTCGATATCTCAGCTCTGGAAGGGGCTAGAACCTCCATTTTTGCACTCAGGTCTAAGTCTCATGGCCCTCTATCAGAATTTGGGAAGATTGGAGAAACTTAATTTTTCGCCCGAAAAAAAAACGTAAGGGGTACCACTGTCGTTTTTTTTTCGGGCCGAATTTTTGAGTTTCGATATCTCAGCTCTGGAAGGGGCTAGAACCTCCATTTTTGCACTCAGGTCTAAGTCTCATGGCCCTCTATCAGAATTTGGGAAGATTGGAGAAACTTAATTTTTCGCCCGAAAAAAAAAACGTAAGGGGTACCACTGTCGTTTTTTTTTCGGGCCGAATTTTTGAGTTTCGATATCTCAGCTCTGGAAGGGGCTAGAACCTCCATTTTTGCACTCAGGTCTAAGTCTCATGGCCCTCTATCAGAATTTGGGAAGATTGGAGAAACTTAATTTTTCGCCCGAAAAAAAAAACGTAAGGGGTACCACTGTCGTTTTTTTTTTCGGGCCGAATTTTTGAGTTTCGATATCTCAGCTCTGGAAGGGGCTAGAACCTCCATTTTTGCACTCAGGTCTAAGTCTCATGGCCCTCTATCAGAATTTGGGAAGATTGGAGAAACTTAATTTTTCGCCAAAAAAAAAAAACGTAAGGGGTACCACTGTCGTTTTTTTTTCGGGCCGAATTTTTGAGTTTCGATATCTCAGCTCTGGAAGGGGCTAGAACCTCCATTTTTGCACTCAGGTCTAAGTCTCATGGCCCTCTATCAGAATTTGGGAAGATTGGAGAAACTTAATTTTTCGCCCAAAAAAAAAAACGTAAGGGGTACCACTGTCGTTTTTTTTTCGGGACGAATTTTTGAGTTTCGATATCTCAGCTCTGGAAGGGGCTAGAACCTCCATTTTTGCACTCAGGTCTAAGTCTCATGGCCCTCTATCAGAATTTGGGAAGATTGGAGAAACTTAATTTTTCGCCCAAAAAAAAAAACGTAAGGGGTACCACTGTCGTTTTTTTTTTGGGCCGAATTTTTGAGTTTCAATATCTCAGCTCTGGAAAGGGCTAGAGCCTCCATTTTTGCACTCAGGTCTAAGTCTCATGGCCCTCTATCAGAATTTGGGAAGATTGGATAAACTTAATTTTTCGCCCAAAAAAAAAAAACGTAAGGGGTACCACTGTCGTTTTTTTTTCGGGCCGAATTTTTGAGTTTCGATATCTCAGCTCTGGAAGGGGCTAGAACCTCCATTTTTGCACTCAGGTCTAAGTCTCATGGCCCTCTATCAGAATTTGGGAAGATTGGAGAAACTTAATTTTTCGCCCAAAAAAAAAAACGTAAGGGGTACCACTGTCGTTTTTTTTTCGGGCCGAATTTTTGAGTTTCGATATCTCAGCTCTGGAAGGGGCTAGAACCTCCATTTTTGCACTCAGGTCTAAGTCTCATGGCCCTCTATCAGAATTTGGGAAGATTGGAGAAACTTAATTTTTCACCCGAAAAAAAAAACGTAAGGGGTACCACTGTCGTTTTTTTTTTCGGGCCGAATTTTTGAGTTTCGATATCTCAGCTCTGGAAGGGGCTAGAACCTCCATTTTTGCACTCAGGTCTAAGTCTCGTGGCCCTCTATCAGAATTTGGGAAGATTGGAGAAACTTAATTTTTCGCCCAAAAAAAAAACGTAAGGGGTACCACTGTCGTTTTTTTTTCGGGCCGAATTTTTGAGTTTCGATATCTCAGCTCTGGAAGGGGCTAGAACCTCCATTTTTGCACTCAGGTCTAAGTCTCATGGCCCTCTATCAGAATTTGGGAAGATTGGAGAAACTTAATTTTTCGCCCAAAAAAAAAAAAACGTAAGGGGTACCACTGTCGTTTTTTTTTTCGGGCCGAATTTTTGAGTTTCGATATCTCAGCTCTGGAAGGGGCTAGAACCTCCATTTTTGCACTCAGGTCTAAGTCTCATGGCCCTCTATCAGAATTTGGGAAGATTGGAGAAACTTAATTTTTCGCCCAAAAAAAAAAACGTAAGGGGTACCACTGTCGTTTTTTTTTCGGGCCGAATTTTTGAGTTTCGATATCTCAGCTCTGGAAGGGGCTAGAACCTCCATTTTTGCACTCAGGTCTAAGTCTCATGGCCCTCTATCAGAATTTGGGAAGATTGGAGAAACTTAATTTTTCGCCCGAAAAAAAAAACGTAAGGGGTACCACTGTCGTTTTTTTTTCGGGCCGAATTTTTGAGTTTCGATATCTCAGCTCTGGAAGGGGCTAGAACCTCCATTTTTGCACTCAGGTCTAAGTCTCATGGCCCTCTATCAGAATTTGGGAAGATTGGAGAAACTTAATTTTTCGCCCGAAAAAAAAAACGTAAGGGGTACCACTGTCGTTTTTTTTTTCGGGCCGAATTTTTGAGTTTCGATATCTCAGCTCTGGAAGGGGCTAGAACCTCCATTTTTGCACTCAGGTCTAAGTCTCATGGCCCTCTATCAGAATTTGGGAAGATTGGAGAAACTTAATTTTTCGCCCAAAAAAAAAAACGTAAGGGGTACCACTGTCGTTTTTTTTTCGGGCCGAATTTTTGAGTTTCGATATCTCAGCTCTGGAAGGGGCTAGAACCTCCATTTTTGCACTCAGGTCTAAGTCTCATGGCCCTCTATCAGAATTTGGGAAGATTGGAGAAACTTAATTTTTCGCCCAAAAAAAAAAACGTAAGGGGTACCACTGTCGTTTTTTTTTCGGGACGAATTTTTGAGTTTCGATATCTCAGCTCTGGAAGGGGCTAGAACCTCCATTTTTGCACTCAGGTCTAAGTCTCATGGCCCTCTATCAGAATTTGGGAAGATTGGAGAAACTTAATTTTTCGCCCAAAAAAAAAAAACGTAAGGGGTACCACTGTCGTTTTTTTTTTGGGCCGAATTTTTGAGTTTCGATATCTCAGCTCTGGAAAGGGCTAGAGCCTCCATTTTTGCACTCAGGTCTAAGTCTCATGGCCCTCTATCAGAATTTGGGAAGATTGGATAAACTTAATTTTTCGCCCAAAAAAAAAAACGTAAGGGGTACCACTGTCGTTTTTTTTTCGGGCCGAATTTTTGAGTTTCGATATCTCAGCTCTGGAAGGGGCTAGAACCTCCATTTTTGCACTCAGGTCTAAGTCTCATGGCCCTCTATCAGAATTTGGGAAGATTGGAGAAACTTAATTTTTCGCCCAAAAAAAAAAACGTAAGGGGTACCACTGTCGTTTTTTTTTCGGGCCGAATTTTTGAGTTTCGATATCTCAGCTCTGGAAGGGGCTAGAACCTCCATTTTTGCACTCAGGTCTAAGTCTCATGGCCCTCTATCAGAATTTGGGAAGATTGGAGAAACTTAATTTTTCACCCGAAAAAAAAAACGTAAGGGGTACCACTGTCGTTTTTTTTTTCGGGCCGAATTTTTGAGTTTCGATATCTCAGCTCTGGAAGGGGCTAGAACCTCCATTTTTGCACTCAGGTCTAAGTCTCATGGCCCTCTATCAGAATTTGGGAAGATTGGAGAAACTTAATTTTTCGCCCAAAAAAAAAACGTAAGGGGTACCACTGTCGTTTTTTTTTCGGGCCGAATTTTTGAGTTTCGATATCTCAGCTCTGGAAGGGGCTAGAACCTCCATTTTTGCACTCAGGTCTAAGTCTCATGGCCCTCTATCAGAATTTGGGAAGATTGGAGAAACTTAATTTTTCGCCCAAAAAAAAAAAAACGTAAGGGGTACCACTGTCGTTTTTTTTTTCGGGCCGAATTTTTGAGTTTCGATATCTCAGCTCTGGAAGGGGCTAGAACCTCCATTTTTGCACTCAGGTCTAAGTCTCATGGCCCTCTATCAGAATTTGGGAAGATTGGAGAAACTTAATTTTTCGCCCAAAAAAAAAAACGTAAGGGGTACCACTGTCGTTTTTTTTTCGGGACGAATTTTTGAGTTTCGATATCTCAGCTCTGGAAGGGGCTAGAACCTCCATTTTTGCACTCAGGTCTAAGTCTCATGGCCCTCTATCAGAATTTGGGAAGATTGGAGAAACTTAATTTTTCGCCCAAAAAAAAAAACGTAAGGGGTACCACTGTCGTTTTTTTTTTGGGCCGAATTTTTGAGTTTCGATATCTCAGCTCTGGAAAGGGCTAGAGCCTCCATTTTTGCACTCAGGTCTAAGTCTCATGGCCCTCTATCAGAATTTGGGAAGATTGGATAAACTTAATTTTTCGCCCAAAAAAAAAAACGTAAGGGGTACCACTGTCGTTTTTTTTTCGGGCCGAATTTTTGAGTTTCGATATCTCAGCTCTGGAAGGGGCTAGAACCTCCATTTTTGCACTCAGGTCTAAGTCTCATGGCCCTCTATCAGAATTTGGGAAGATTGGAGAAACTTAATTTTTCGCCCAAAAAAAAAAACGTAAGGGGTACCACTGTCGTTTTTTTTTCGGGCCGAATTTTTGAGTTTCGATATCTCAGCTCTGGAAGGGGCTAGAACCTCCATTTTTGCACTCAGGTCTAAGTCTCATGGCCCTCTATCAGAATTTGGGAAGATTGGAGAAACTTAATTTTTCACCCGAAAAAAAAAACGTAAGGGGTACCACTGTCGTTTTTTTTTTCGGGCCGAATTTTTGAGTTTCGATATCTCAGCTCTGGAAGGGGCTAGAACCTCCATTTTTGCACTCAGGTCTAAGTCTCATGGCCCTCTATCAGAATTTGGGAAGATTGGAGAAACTTAATTTTTCGCCCAAAAAAAAAACGTAAGGGGTACCACTGTCGTTTTTTTTTCGGGCCGAATTTTTGAGTTTCGATATCTCAGCTCTGGAAGGGGCTAGAACCTCCATTTTTGCACTCAGGTCTAAGTCTCATGGCCCTCTATCAGAATTTGGGAAGATTGGAGAAACTTAATTTTTCGCCCAAAAAAAAAAAACGTAAGGGGTACCACTGTCGTTTTTTTTTCGGGCCGAATTTTTGAGTTTCGATATCTCAGCTCTGGAAGGGGCTAGAACCTCCATTTTTGCACTCAGGTCTAAGTCTCATGGCCCTCTATCAGAATTTGGGAAGATTGGAGAAACTTAATTTTTCGCCCAAAAAAAAAAACGTAAGGGGTACCACTGTCGTTTTTTTTTCGGGCCTAATTTTTGAGTTTCGATATCTCAGCTCTGGAAGGGGCTAGAGCCTCCATTTTTGCACTCAGGTCTAAGTCTCATGGCCCTCTATCAGAATTTGGGAAGATTGGAGAAACGTAATTTTTCGCTCAAAAAAAAAACGTAAGGGGTACCACTGTCGTTTTTTTTTCGGGCCGAATTTTTGAGTTTCGATATCTCAGCTCTGGAAGGGGCTAGAGCCTCCATTTTTGCACTCAGGTCTAAGTCTCATGGCCCTCTATCAGAATTTGGGAAGATTGGAGAAACTTAATTTTTCGCCCAAAAAAAAAACGTAAGGGGTACCACTGTCGTTTTTTTTTCGGGCCGAATTTTTGAGTTTCGATATCTCAGCTCTGGAAGGGGCTAGAGCCTCCATTTTTGCACTCAGGTCTAAGTCTCATGGCCCTCTATCAGAATTTGGGAAGATTGGAGAAACTTAATTTTTCGCCCAAAAAAAAAAACGTAAGGGGTACCACTGTCGTTTTTTTTTCGGGCCTAATTTTTGAGTTTCGATATCTCAGCTCTGGAAGGGGCTAGAGCCTCCATTTTTGCACTCAGGTCTAAGTCTCATGGCCCTCTATCAGAATCCAGAGTTTTGGGAAGATTGGAGAAACTTAATTTTTCGCCCAAAAAAAAAAAACGTAAGGGGTACCACTGTCGTTTTTTTTTTCGGGCCGAATTTTTGAGTTTCGATATCTCAGCTTTGGAAGGGGCTAGAGCCTCCATTTTTGCACTCAGGTCTAAGTCTCATGGCCCTCTATCAGAATTTGGGAAGATTGGAGAAACTTAATTTTTCGCCCAAAAAAAAAAAAAGGTAAGGGGTACCACTGTCGTTTTTTTTTCGGGCCTAATTTTTGAGTTTCGATATCTCAGCTCTGGAAGGGGCTAGAGCCTCCATTTTTGCACTCAGGTCTAAGTCTCATGGCCCTCTATCAGAATCCTGAGTTTTGGGAAGATTGGAGAAACTTAATATTTCGCCCCAAAAAAAAAAAAAAACGTAAGGAGTACCATTGTCGTTTTTTTTTTCGGGCCGAATTTTTGAGTTTCGATATCTCAGCTCTGGAAGGGGCTAGAGCCTCCATTTTTGCACTCAGGTCTAAGTCTCATGGCCCTCTATCAGAATTTGGGAAGATTGGAGAAACTTAATTTTTCGCCCAAAAAAAAAAAGCGTAAGGGGTACCACTGTCGTTTTTTTTTCGGGCCGAATTTTTGAGTTTCGATATCTCAGCTCTGGAAGGGGCTAGAGCCTCCATTTTTGCACTCAGGTCTAAGTCTCATGGCCCTCTATCAGAATTTGGGAAGATTGGAGAAACTTAATTTTTCGCCCCAAAAAAAAACGTAAGGGGTACCACTGTCGTTTTTTTTCGGGCCTAATTTTTGAGTTTCGATATCTCAGCTCTGGAAGGGGCTAGAGCCTCCATTTTTGCACTCAGGTCTAAGTCTCATGGCCCTCTATCAGAATTTGGGAAGATTGGAGAAACGTAATTTTTCGCCCAAAAAAAAAAAACGTAAGGGGTACCACTATCGTTTTTTTTTTCGGGCCGAATTTTTGAGTTTCGATATCTCAGCTCTGGAAGGGACTAGAGCCTCCATTTTTGCACTCAGGTCTAAGTCTCATGGCCCTCTATCAGAATTTGGGAAGATTGGAGAAACGTAATTTTTCGCCCAAAAAAAAAACATAAGGGGTACCACTGTCGTTTTTTTTTCGGGCCTAATTTTTGAGTTTCGATATCTCAGCTCTGGAAGGGGCTAGAGCCTCCATTTTTGCACTCAGGTCTAAGTCTCATGGCCCTCTATCAGAATTTGGGAAGATTGGAGAAACTTAATTTTTCGCCCAAAAAAAAAAACGTAAGGGGTACCACTGTCGTTTTTTTTTTCGGGCCTAATTTCTGAGTTTCGATATCTCAGCTCTGGAAGGGGCTAGAGCCTCCATTTTTGCACTCAGGTCTAAGTCTCATGGCCCTCTATCAGAATCCTGAGTTTTGGGAAGATTGGAGAAACTTAATATTTCGCCCAAAAAAAAAAAACCGTAAGGAGTACCACTGTCGTTTTTTTTTTTTCGGGCCGAATTTTTGAGTTTCGATATCTCAGCTCTGGAAGGGGCTAGAGCCTCCATTTTTGCACTCAGGTCTAAGTCTCATGGCCCTCTATCAGAATTTGGGAAGATTGGAGAAACTTAATTTTTCGCCCAAAAAAAAAAAAACGTAAGGGATACCACTGTCGTTTTTTTTTCGGGCCGGATTTTTGAGTTTCGATATGTCAGCTCTGGAAGGGGCTAGAGCCTCCATTTTTGCACTCAGGTCTAAGTCTCATGGCCCTCTATCAGAATTTGGGAAGATTGGAGAAACTTAATTTTTCGCCCAAAAAAAAAAACATAAGGGATACCACTGTCGTTTTTTTTTTCGGGCCTAATTTTTGAGTTTCGATATCTCAGCTCTGGAAGGGGCTAGAGCCTCCATTTTTGCACTCAGGTCTAAGTCTCATGGCCCTCTATCAGAATTTGGGAAGATTGGAGAAACTTAATTTTTCGCCCAAAAAAAAAAACGTAAGGGGTACCACTGTCGTTTTTTTTTCGGGCCGAATTTTTGAGTTTCGATATCTCACCTCTGGAAGGGGCTAGAGCCTCCATTTTTGCACTCAGGTCTAAGTCTCATGGCCCTCTATCAGAATTTGGGAAGATTGGAGAAACGTAATTTTTCGCCCAAAAAAAAAAAATGTAAGGGGTACCACTGTCGTTTTTTTTTTCGGGCCGAATTTTTGAGTTTCGATATCTCAGCTCTGGAAGGGGCTAGAGCGTCCATTTTTGCACTCAGGTCTAAGTCTCATGGCCCTCTATCAGAATTTGGGAAGATTGGAGAAACTTAATTTTTCGCCCAAAAAAAAAAACGTAAGGGGTACCACTGTCGTTTTTTTTTTCGGGCCGAATTTTTGAGTTTCGATATCTCACCTCTGGAAGGGGCTAGAGCCTCCATTTTTGCACTCAGGTCTAAGTCTCATGGCCCTCTATCAGAATTTGGGAAGATTGGAGAAACTTAATTTTTCGCCCAAAAAAAAAAAACGTAAGGGGTACCACTGTCGTTTTTTTTTCGGGCCTAATTTCTGAGTTTCGATATCTCAGCTCTGGAAGGGGCTAGAGCCTCCATTTTTGCACTCAGGTCTAAGTCTCATGGCCCTCTATCAGAATCCAGAGTTTTGGGAAGATTGGAGAAACTTAATTTTTCGCCCCAAAAAAAAAAACGTAAGGGGTACCACTGTCGTTTTTTTTTCGGGCCGAATTTTTGAGTTTCGATATCTCAGCTCTGGAAGGGGCTAGAGCCTCCATTTTTGCACTCAGGTCTAAGTCTCATGGCCCTCTATCAGAATTTGGGAAGATTGGAGAAACTTAATTTTTCGCCAAAAAAAAAAACGTAAGGGGTACCACTGTCGTTTTTTTTTCGGGCCGAATTTTTGAGTTTCGATATCTCAGCTCTGGAAGGGGCTAGAGCCTCCATTTTTGCACTCAGGTCTAAGTCTCATGGCCCTCTATCAGAATTTGGGAAGATTGGAGAAACGTAATTTTTCGCCCAAAAAAAAAATGTAAGGGGTACCACTGTCGTTTTTTTTTCGGGCCGAATTTTTAATTTTCGATATCTCAGCTCTGGAAGGGGCTAGAGCGTCCATTTTTGCACTCAGGTCTAAGTCTCATGGCCCTCTATCAGAATTTGGGAAGATTGGAGAAACTTAATTTTTCGCCCAAAAAAAAAAACGTAAGGGGTACCACTGTCGTTTTTTTTTTTCGGGCCGAATTTTGGAGTTTCGATATCTCAGCTCTGGAAGGGGCTAGAGCCTCCATTTTTGCACTCAGGTCTAAGTCTCATGGCCCTCTATCAGAATTTGGGAAGATCGGAGAAACTTAATTTTTCACCCAAAAAAAAAAAACGTAAGGGGTACCACTGTCGTTTTTTTTTCGGGCCGAATTTTTGAGTTTCGATATCTCAGCTCTGGAAGGGCCTAGAGCCTCCATTTTTGCACTCAGGTCTAAGTCTCATGGCCCTCTATCAGAATTTGGGAAGATTGGAGAAACATAATTTTTCGCCCAAAAAAAAAAATGTAAGGGGTACCACTGTCGTTTTTTTTTCGGGCCTAATTTTTGAGTTTCGATATCTCAGCTCTGGAAGGGGCTAGAGCCTCCATTTTTGCACTCAGGTCTAAGTCTCATGGCCCTCTATCAGAATTTGGGAAGATTGGAGAAACTTAATTTTTCGCTCAAAAAAGAAAAACGTAAGGGGTACCACAGGCTTGTCACAACAAGGTCGTAGCCAGGAGCGCAGCTCAGCACAGCAAGATGGCGCCTTTGTTTGGCATGGCCGTTGCTGCGTCTCATTTATGTCGTTTTTATTTGTTTGTGTATATCTCTTTTATGGTCACATTAACCCTGCCTTTAAACCACTGTGCTACCGCTGTTCTGACATACGATCGTGTCACCCTGATGAACATTGGAGTGTATATGGAAGGACTCAGTAACAGCTGGGAGAGTTACAGTCAAACTTTTCCACCTCCGCTGGTGTGCGTACCCAGCCTATTTGATTGCCGATTTTTGCTTCGGGGTCGTGGAAATCCTAAGAAGAGACGAAGGAAAAGGGGTTGCAGAGCTGGCGTTCGGGTCGCGATGAGGCTGTCTTCGGCGATGGGGGTGCCCGGGCTTCTCTGCAGGCGGCAGCCGCGGTGGCTGCTGCCGGTTTTTCCTCGGGATATAGGTGCCGGGGGTGCTCTGTCGCAGGGTCGCCTTCAGCTCGTCCTGTCCGCTGGACGGGATCCCCTTTGGTTACCACCGGACGGCGGTGGACTTGCAGTTGGGAAACTGCAGTCTGTGTCCGACCTGCCTGACCAGCGATTGGTCCCACGACACCGCTGGAAATCACGTGACTGTGCTAGGTGTTTGCGGCCACTACAACCTGCTATTAAGGAGACCGGTCTGCCATCATCGCTCCGTTTAGCACTGCTGAATGCTCGTTCCATCACAAACAAGGCGCATGCCATTAACGATCTTATTTTCACGGAAAAGACGGATTTTATGTTCCTCACAGAAACATGGCAAAAGGATAAGGAAGCCGTACACTTAAATGAGCTCTGCCCTGCAGGTTGCTCAGCGATTGGGACACCTCGAACGGCTCGCCGAGGTGGCGGTCTTGCTGTTGTGTACCGAGACAGTTTTTTATGCAGAGGAATCCACTGTGAAACATTTTCCTCGTTTGAGTCACAGATGATTAAGGTCGGTTCTGTTAACATATTTTATTGTGTGTTAATTTACCGTCCTCCTGGCCCTGCAGGTATCTTCCTCACTGATTTTACTGATTTATTAACCTCCATAATCAAGCTGGAGAAAGTTTTAATTATTGGAGATTTTAATCTTCATATTGATGATATGTCATGTATTGCAGCTACAGATCTCTTATCTATCACTGATTCTTTTAACTTTAAGCAATATGTTTCAGGTCCTACTCACTTAAAGGGGCACACCCTGGACCTTGTTTTCTCATTAGGTCTTGAGATAGTAAATGTGAGTGTGGAGGATGTCCATGTGAGTGACCATAGTTGTGTTTTCTTTAACCTGAATTTACCACGGGACCCCCCGCCTCTGAGAATTAAGGCTCAGAGGAGAGTTTTTAACCAGGATGTTGCTGGGAAGTTTTCTACTTTGTTTGATCCATGCCAGCTAGGAGGTTGTAGTGATGTAAATGTGTATGTGGAGTCTTTTAACAGGCAATGTTCAACAATTCTAGATGAAGTGGCACCAATGAAATCAAGCATTGTGTCTGTTAAAAAGCCCTGCCCGTGGATAAATTCATCTGTTCAGAGCCTTAGAAGTAAACGCCGGAAAATAGAGCGCTTATGGAAAGCTACTAAACTCGAAGTTCACAGGCTCTACCTTAGGGAATTAACCGCTTCTCTAAATGAACTTCTGAAGAATGCTAGAACTAACTACTTCTCTCAGCTAATATCCTCCAACAAGAAAAACCCCAAATTCTTATTTGACTCTATTAACTCTATTGTTTCTCCATCTGTTTCTCCAAATGCGGTGCTCACTCTGTCAAATAGTAATGTATTCCTTGACTTCTTTGTTGAGAAAATTAAGGATATCAGAGCTAGCATTTTACCACCTCCAGCATACAAGGCCTGTACTTTGGTTCTTTCCTACCCGTGTTTCTCCTTTAAATCTGTGTCATCATCTGATATTACTACTCTGCTAGATAAGCTAAAGCCCTCCTATGGCCAGAGTGATGTTCTCCCAACTATGCTGTTTAAGCAGGTTTTTGATAGTATTGGCCCCTGTGTTGTGGAAATGATCAATACTTCTCTTTTAACTGGGGTGGTTCCTGACTTTTTTAAACATGCTATTGTTGAACCTGTTCTTAAAAAGCCCAGTTTAGACCCATTGCAACCCTCGAATTATAGGCCTATATCTAAACTCCCTTTCATGGCAAAGATTCTAGAGAAAGTGGTAGCAGAGCAGCTTACTAATTTCTTAGAGATAAATGATATCTTTGATAAATATCAGTCAGGTTTTCGTAAAAAACATTCTACGGAAACTGCACTGGTGAAAGTTTCAAGCGATATTTTGATGTCTGCTGATTCTGGGAAGCACACAGTGTTAGTCTTGTTGGACCTTACATCTGCCTTTGACACTATTGATCACAATATTATGCTTAATAAACTTCAGGCTCTATTAGGGATATCCGGATCAGCTCTAAAATGGTTTTCATCTTACCTTACTGGTAGAAGTTTCAGTGTTTATATAAATCAGAAAATGTCAGATACTGCTGGTTTATCGAGTGGTGTTCCTCAGGGTTCTGTCCTGGGACCTATTCTTTTCCTTCTGTATATGCTCCCTCTAGGACAGATAATAAGCCAGTTTCAGGATGTCTCTTATCACTTGTATGCAGATGACATTCAGTTATACTGTTCCTTTAAGCCTACTGAGTTTTTTAAACTTTCATCTTTGATGAACTGTCTGAGTAGGATCAAGCAGTGGCTGAATGACAACTTTTTAATGTTGAATTCAGCCAAGACTGAAACTTTAATTATTGCCCCTGAGCAGAGCATCCCTCAGATAAGGCAACACATTGGTGACTTAGGTTCGTCTGTTCAGCCCAGTCTCAGAAGCTTAGGTGTTGTTTTTGATGCGGCCATGTCTTTGGAGAAGCACTCGAAAGATCTTATTAAAAACTGTTTCTTTCAATTAAGGAACATTTCTAAGATAAGAGCCTTAGTGTCAAAAGCCGAGTTGGAGATGATCATTCATGCTTTTATCTCGTCTCGCTTAGACTATTGCAACAGTCTTTTTATTTGCCTTAATAAGAAGGATCTTGGTCGTCTCCAGACTGTCCAAAATTCTGCTGCTAGGCTTTTAACCCACACGAGTAAAAGGGCACATATTACTCCAGTTTTAGCTTCACTTCATTGGTTACCAGTGAAACTAAGAATAAACTTCAAAATTTTGGTCCTAACTTTTAGAGCCCTACAAGGACAGGCACCCCCATACATCTCTGACCTGATACAGCTGCGTACATCCTCACGTAGTCTGAGATCAACAGGCCAGAGACTATTAGTTGTCCCCCTTTCACATTTTAAAACTAGGGGGGACCGTTCATTCCAAGTTGTTGCACCCAGGTTGTGGAACGCTTTGCCTCCTTCCATACGCGGCTTAAATTGTGTGGAACAATTTAAAAACCATCTGAAAACTCTGTTTTTTAAAGAGGCTTTTAACTAGATTGTAGGGTGGTTAGGCTGGTCTAATGTGTACGTATTGTTTATTTTATTTATTTTATGTATTTTATTTTGTTTTTGTGATGCAATGTATTTATGAGAGTTGTATGCTTTCTTTTGTTGTGAAGCACTTTGTGATCTTCATCTGAGAAAAGTGCTATACAAATAAATTTTACTTACTTACTTACTGTCGTTTTTTTTTCGGGCCGAATTTTTGAGTTTCGATATCTCAGCTCTGGAAGGGGCTAGAGCCTCCATTTTTGCACTCAGGTCTAAGTCTCATGGCCCTCTATCAGAATTTGGGAAGATTGGAGAAACTTAATTTTTCGCCCAAAAAAAAAACGTTAGGGGTACCACTGTCGTTTTTTTTTTTCGGGCCGAATTTTTGAGTTTCGATATCTCAGCTCTGGAAGGGGCTAGAGCCTCCATTTTTGCACTCAGGTCTAAGTCTCATGGCCCTCTATCAGAATTTGGGAAGATTGGAGAAACTTAATTTTTCGCCCAAAAAAAAAGCGTAAGGGGTACCACTGTCGTTTTTTTTTCGGGCCGAATTTTTGAGTTTCGATATCTCAGCTCTGGAAGGGGCTAGAGCCTCCATTTTTGCACTCAGGTCTAAGTCTCATGGCCCTCTATCAGAATCCTGAGTTTTGGGAAGATTGGAGAAACTTAATTTTTCGCCCAAAAAAAAAAAACGTAAGGGGTACCACTGTCGTTTTTTTTTCGGGCCGAATTTTTGAGTTTCGATATCTCAGCTCTGGAAGGGGCTAGAGTCTCCATTTTTGCACTCAGGTCTAAGTCTCATGGCCCTCTATCAGAATTTGGGAAGATTGGAGAAACTTAATTTTTCGCCCAAAAAAAAAACGTAAGGGGTACCACTGTCGTTTTTTTTTCGGGCCTAATTTTTGAGTTTCGATATCTCAGCTCTGGAAGGGGCTAGAGCCTCCATTTTTGCACTCAGGTCTAAGTCTCATGGCCCTCTATCAGAATCCTGAGTTTTGGGAAGATTGGAGAAACTTAATTTTTCGCCCAAAAAAAAAAAACGTAAGGGGTACCACTGTCGGTTTTTTTTCGGGCCGAATTTTTGAGTTTCGATATCTCCGCTCTGGAAGGGGCTAGAGCCTCCATTTTTGCACTCAGGTCTAAGTCTCATGGCCCTCTATCAGAATTTGGGAAGATTGGAGAAACTTAATTTTTCGCCCAAAAAAAAAAGCGTAAGGGGTACCACTGTCGTTTTTTTTTCGGGCCGAATTTTTGAGTTTAGATATCTCAGCTCTGGAAGGGGCTAGAGCCTCCATTTTTGCACTCAGGTCTAAGTCTCATGGCCCTCTATCAGAATTTGGGAAGATTGGAGAAACTTAATTTTTCGCCCAAAAAAAAAAACGTAAGGGGTACCACTGTCGTTTTTTTTTTCGGGCCTAATTTTTGAGTTTCGATATCTCAGCTCTGGAAGGGGCTAGAGCCTCCATTTTTGCACTCAGGTCTAAGTCTCATGGCCCTCTATCAGAATTTGGGAAGATTGGAGAAACTTAATTTTTCGCCCAAAAAAAAAACGTAAGGGGTACCACTGTCGTTTTTTTTTTCGGGCCGAATTTTTGAGTTTCGATATCTCAGCTCTGGAAGGGGCTAGAGCCTCCATTTTTGCACTCAGGTCTAAGTCTCATGGCCCTCTATCAGAATTTGGGAAGATTGGAGAAACTTAATTTTTCGCCCAAAAAAACCGTAAGGGGTACCACTGTCGTTTTTTTTTCGGGCCTAATTTTTGAGTTTCGATATCTCAGCTCTGGAAGGGGCTAGAGCCTCCATTTTTGCACTCAGGTCTAAGTCTCATGGCCCTCTATCAGAATTTGGGAAGATTGGAGAAACTTAATTTTTCGCCCCAAAAAAAAAAAACGTAAGGGGTACCACTGTCGTTTTTTTTTTCGGGCCGAATTTTGGAGTTTCGATATCTCAGCTCTAGAAGGGGCTAGAGCCTCCATTTTTGCACTCAGGTCTAAGTCTCATGGCCCTCTATCAGAATTTGGGAAGATTGGAGAAACTTAATTTTTCGCCCAAAAAAAAAAAACGTAAGGGGTACCACTGTCGTTTTTTTTTCGGGCCGAATTTTTGAGTTTCGAAATCTCAGCTCTGGAAGGGGCTAGAGCCTCCATTTTTGCACTCAGGTCTAAGTCTCATGGCCCTCTATCAGAATTTGGGAAGATTGGAGAAACTTAATTTTTCGCCCAAAAAAAAAAATGTAAGGGGTACAACTGTCGTTTTTTTTTTCGGGCCTAATTTTTGAGTTTCGATATCTCAGCTCTGGAAGGGGCTAGAGCCTCCATTTTTGCACTCAGGTCTAAGTCTCATGGCCCTCTATCAGAATCCTGAGTTTTGGGAAGATTGGAGAAACTTAATTTTTCGCCCAAAAAAAAAAAACCGTAAGGGGTACCACTGTCATTTTTTTTTTTCGGGCCGAATTTTTGAGTTTCGATATCTCAGCACTGGAAGGGGCTAGAGCCTCCATTTTTGCACTCAGGTCTAAGTCTCATGGCCCTCTATCAGAATTTGGGAAGATTGGAGAAACTTAATTTTTTGCCCAAAAAAAAAAAACCGTAAGGGGTACCACTGTCGTTTTTTTTTCGGGCCGAATTTTTGAGTTTCGATATCTCAGCTCTGGAAGGGGCTAGAGCCTCCATTTTTGCACTCAGGTCTAAGTCTCATGGCCCTCTATCAGAATCCTGAGTTTTGGGAAGATTGGAGAAACTTAATTTTTCGCCCAAAAAAAAAAAAAACGTAAGGGGTACCACTGTCGTTTTTTTTTTTCGGGCCGAATTTTTGAGTTTCGATATCTCAGCTCTGGAAGGGGCTAGAGCCTCCATTTTTGCACTCAGGTCTAAGTCTCATGGCCCTCTATCAGAATTTGGGAAGATTGGAGAAACTTAATTTTTCGCCCAAAAAAAAAAAACGTAAGGGGTACCACTGTCGTTTTTTTTTCGGGCCGAATTTTTGAGTTTCGATATCTCAGCTCTGGAAGGGGCTAGAGCCTCCATTTTTGCACTCAGGTCTAGGTCTCATGGCCCTCTATCAGAATTTGGGAAGATTGGAGAAACTTAATTTTTCGCCCAAAAAAAAAAAACGTAAGGGGTAACACTGTCATTTTTTTTTTCGGGCCTAATTTTTGAGTTGCGATATCTCAGCTCTGGAAGGGGCTAGAGCCTCCATTTTTGCACTCAGGTCTAAGTCTCATGGCCCTCTATCAGAATCCAGAGTTTTGGGAAGATTGGAGAAACTTAATTTTTCGCCCAAAAAAAAAAACGTAAGGGGTACCACTGTCGTTTTTTTTCGGGCCGAATTTTTGAGTTTCGATATCTCAGCTCTGGAAGGGGCTAGAGCCTCCATTTTTGCACTCAGGTCTAAGTCTCATGGCCCTCTATCAGAATTTGGGAAGATTGGAGAAACGTAATTTTTCGCCCAAAAAAAAAACGTAAGGGGTACCACTGTCGTTTTTTTTGGGGCCGAATTTTTGAGTTTCGATATCTCAGCTCTGGAAGGGGCTAGAGCCTCCATTTTTGCACTCAGGTCTAAGTCTCATGGCCCTCTATCAGAATTTGGGAAGATTGGAGAAACTTAATTTTTCGCCCCAAAAAAAAAAACGTAAGGGGTACCACTGTCGTTTTTTTTTCGGGCCGAATTTTTGAGTTTCGATATCTCAGCTCTGGAAGGGGCTAGAGCCTCCATTTTTGCACTCAGGTCTAAGTCTCATGGCCCTCTATCAGAATTTGGGAAGATTGGAGAAACTTAATTTTTCGCCCCAAAAAAAAAAGTAAGGGGTACCACTGTCGTTTTTTTTTTCGGGCCTAATTTTTGAGTTTCGATATCTCAGCTCTGGAAGGGGCTAGAGCCTCCATTTTTGCACTCAGGTCTAAGTCTCATGGCCCTCTATCAGAATCCTGAGTTTTGGGAAGAATGGAGAAACTTAATTTTTCGCCCAAAAAAAAAAAAACGTAAGGGGTACCACTGTCGTTTTTTTTTTTTCGGGCCGAATTTTTGAGTTTCGATATCTCAGCTCTGGAAGGGGCTAGAGCCTCCATTTTTGCACTCAGGTCTAAGTCTCATGGCCCTCTATCAGAATTTGGGAAGATTGGAGAAACTTAATTTTTCGCCCAAAAAAAAAAACGTAAGGGGTACCACTGTCGTTTTTTTTTCGGGCCGAATTTTTGAGTTTCGATATCTCAGCTCTGGAAGGGGCTAGAGCCTCCATTTTTGCACTCAGGTCTAAGTCTCATGGCCCTCTATCAGAATCCTGAGTTTTGGGAAGAATGGAGAAACTTAATTTTTCGCCCAAAAAAAAAAAAAAACGTAAGGGGTACCACTGTCGTTTTTTTTTTTCGGGCCTAATTTTTGAGTTTCGATATCTCAGCTCTGGAAGGGGCTAGAGCCTCCATTTTTGCACTCAGGTCTAAGTCTCATGGCCCTCTATCAGAATTTGGGAAGATTGGAGAAACTTAATTTTTTGCCCAAAAAAAAAAAACCGTAAGGGGTACCACTGTCGTTTTTTTTTCGGGCCGAATTTTTGAGTTTCGATATCTCAGCTCTGGAAGGGGCTAGAGCCTCCATTTTTGCACTCAGGTCTAAGTCTCATGGCCCTCTATCAGAATCCTGAGTTTTGGGAAGATTGGAGAAACTTAATTTTTCGCCCAAAAAAAAAAAAAAACGTAAGGGGTACCACTGTCGTTTTTTTTTTTTCGGGCCGAATTTTTGAGTTTCGATATCTCAGCTCTGGAAGGGGCTAGAGCCTCCATTTTTGCACTCAGGTCTAAGTCTCATGGCCCTCTATCAGAATTTGGGAAGATTGGAGAAACTTAATTTTTCGCCCAAAAAAAAAAAACGTAAGGGGTACCACTGTCGTTTTTTTTTCGGGCCGAATTTTTGAGTTTCGATATCTCAGCTCTGGAAGGGGCTAGAGCCTCCATTTTTGCACTCAGGTCTAGGTCTCATGGCCCTCTATCAGAATTTGGGAAGATTGGAGAAACTTAATTTTTCGCCCCAAAAAAAAAAACGTAAGGGGTAACACTGTCATTTTTTTTTTCGGGCCTAATTTTTGAGTTGCGATATCTCAGCTCTGGAAGGGGCTAAAGCCTCCATTTTTGCACTCAGGTCTAAGTCTCATGGCCCTCTATCAGAATCCAGAGTTTTGGGAAGATTGGAGAAACTTAATTTTTCGCCCAAAAAAAAAAACGTAAGGGGTACCACTGTCGTTTTTTTTCGGGCCGAATTTTTGAGTTTCGATATCTCAGCTCTGGAAGGGGCTAGAGCCTCCATTTTTGCACTCAGGTCTAAGTCTCATGGCCCTCTATCAGAATTTGGGAAGATTGGAGAAACGTAATTTTTCGCCCAAAAAAAAAACGTAAGGGGTACCACTGTCGTTTTTTTTGGGGCCGAATTTTTGAGTTTCGATATCTCAGCTCTGGAAGGGGCTAGAGCCTCCATTTTTGCACTCAGGTCTAAGTCTCATGGCCCTCTATCAGAATTTGGGAAGATTGGAGAAACTTAATTTTTCGCCCCAAAAAAAAAAACGTAAGGGGTACCACTGTCGTTTTTTTTTCGGGCCGAATTTTTGAGTTTCGATATCTCAGCTCTGGAAGGGGCTAGAGCCTCCATTTTTGCACTCAGGTCTAAGTCTCATGGCCCTCTATCAGAATTTGGGAAGATTGGAGAAACTTAATTTTTCGCCCCAAAAAAAAAAGTAAGGGGTACCACTGTCGTTTTTTTTTTCGGGCCTAATTTTTGAGTTTCGATATCTCAGCTCTGGAAGGGGCTAGAGCCTCCATTTTTGCACTCAGGTCTAAGTCTCATGGCCCTCTATCAGAATCCTGAGTTTTGGGAAGAATGGAGAAACTTAATTTTTCGCCCAAAAAAAAAAAAAACGTAAGGGGTACCACTGTCGTTTTTTTTTTTTCGGGCCGAATTTTTGAGTTTCGATATCTCAGCTCTGGAAGGGGCTAGAGCCTCCATTTTTGCACTCAGGTCTAAGTCTCATGGCCCTCTATCAGAATTTGGGAAGATTGGAGAAACTTAATTTTTCGCCCAAAAAAAAAAACGTAAGGGGTACCACTGTCGTTTTTTTTTCGGGCCGAATTTTTGAGTTTCGATATCTCAGCTCTGGAAGGGGCTAGAGCCTCCATTTTTGCACTCAGGTCTAAGTCTCATGGCCCTCTATCAGAATCCTGAGTTTTGGGAAGAATGGAGAAACTTAATTTTTCGCCCAAAAAAAAAAAAAACGTAAGGGGTACCACTGTCGTTTTTTTTTTTCGGGCCTAATTTTTGAGTTTCGATATCTCAGCTCTGGAAGGGGCTAGAGCCTCCATTTTTGCACTCAGGTCTAAGTCTCATGGCCCTCTATCAGAATTTGGGAAGATTGGAGAAACTTAATTTTTCGCCCAAAAAAACCGTAAGGGGTACCACTGTCGTTTTTTTTTCGGGCCTAATTTTTGAGTTTCGATATCTCAGCTCTGGAAGGGGCTAGAGCCTCCATTTTTGCACTCAGGTCTAAGTCTCATGGCCCTCTATCAGAATTTGGGAAGATTGGAGAAACTTAATTTTTCGCCCCAAAAAAAAAAAACGTAAGGGGTACCACTGTCGTTTTTTTTTTCGGGCCGAATTTTGGAGTTTCGATATCTCAGCTCTAGAAGGGGCTAGAGCCTCCATTTTTGCACTCAGGTCTAAGTCTCATGGCCCTCTATCAGAATTTGGGAAGATTGGAGAAACTTAATTTTTCGCCCAAAAAAAAAAAACGTAAGGGGTACCACTGTCGTTTTTTTTTCGGGCCGAATTTTTGAGTTTCGAAATCTCAGCTCTGGAAGGGGCTAGAGCCTCCATTTTTGCACTCAGGTCTAAGTCTCATGGCCCTCTATCAGAATTTGGGAAGATTGGAGAAACTTAATTTTTCGCCCAAAAAAAAAAATGTAAGGGGTACAACTGTCGTTTTTTTTTTTCGGGCCTAATTTTTGAGTTTCGATATCTCAGCTCTGGAAGGGGCTAGAGCCTCCATTTTTGCACTCAGGTCTAAGTCTCATGGCCCTCTATCAGAATCCTGAGTTTTGGGAAGATTGGAGAAACTTAATTTTTCGCCCAAAAAAAAAAAACCGTAAGGGGTACCACTGTCATTTTTTTTTTCGGGCCGAATTTTTGAGTTTCGATATCTCAGCACTGGAAGGGGCTAGAGCCTCCATTTTTGCACTCAGGTCTAAGTCTCATGGCCCTCTATCAGAATTTGGGAAGATTGGAGAAACTTAATTTTTTGCCCAAAAAAAAAAAACCGTAAGGTGTACCACTGTCGTTTTTTTTTCGGGCCGAATTTTTGAGTTTCGATATCTCAGCTCTGGAAGGGGCTAGAGCCTCCATTTTTGCACTCAGGTCTAAGTCTCATGGCCCTCTATCAGAATCCTGAGTTTTGGGAAGATTGGAGAAACTTAATTTTTCGCCCAAAAAAAAAAAAAACGTAAGGGGTACCACTGTCGTTTTTTTTTTTCGGGCCGAATTTTTGAGTTTCGATATCTCAGCTCTGGAAGGGGCTAGAGCCTCCATTTTTGCACTCAGGTCTAAGTCTCATGGCCCTCTATCAGAATTTGGGAAGATTGGAGAAACTTAATTTTTCGCCCAAAAAAAAAAAACGTAAGGGGTACCACTGTCGTTTTTTTTTTCGGGCCGAATTTTTGAGTTTCGATATCTCAGCTCTGGAAGGGGCTAGAGCCTCCATTTTTGCACTCAGGTCTAGGTCTCATGGCCCTCTATCAGAATTTGGGAAGATTGGAGAAACTTAATTTTTCGCCCCAAAAAAAAAAACGTAAGGGGTAACACTGTCATTTTTTTTTTCGGGCCTAATTTTTGAGTTTCGATATCTCAGCTCTGGAAGGGGCTAGAGCCTCCATTTTTGCACTCAGGTCTAAGTCTCATGGCCCTCTATCAGAATCCAGAGTTTTGGGAAGATTGGAGAAACTTAATTTTTCGCCCAAAAAAAAAAACGTAAGGGGTACCACTGTCGTTTTTTTTCGGGCCGAATTTTTGAGTTTCGATATCTCAGCTCTGGAAGGGGCTAGAGCCTCCATTTTTGCACTCAGGTCTAAGTCTCATGGCCCTCTATCAGAATTTGGGAAGATTGGAGAAACGTAATTTTTCGCCCAAAAAAAAAACGTAAGGGGTACCACTGTCGTTTTTTTTGGGGCCGAATTTTTGAGTTTCGATATCTCAGCTCTGGAAGGGGCTAGAGCCTCCATTTTTGCACTCAGGTCTAAGTCTCATGGCCCTCTATCAGAATTTGGGAAGATTGGAGAAACTTAATTTTTCGCCCAAAAAAAAAAACGTAAGGGGTACCACTGTCGTTTTTTTTTCGGGCCGAATTTTTGAGTTTCGATATCTCAGCTCTGGAAGGGGCTAGAGCCTCCATTTTTGCACTCAGGTCTAAGTCTCATGGCCCTCTGTCAGAATCCAGAGTTTTGGGAAGATTGGGGATACTTAATTTTTTTTCGCCCAAAAAAAAAACGTAAGGGGTAACACTGTCGTTTTTTTTTTCGGGTCGAAATTTTTAGTTTCGATATCTCAGCACTGGAAGGGTCTAGAGCCTCCATTGTTGCACTCAGGTCTATGTCTCATGGCCCTCTATCAGAATCCAGAGTTTTGAGAAGATTGGGGATACTTAATTTTTTGCCCAAAAAAAAAAACGTAAGGGGTAACACTGTCGTTTTTTTTCTGGTCGAAATTTTGAATTTCGATATCTCAGCTCTGGAAGGTTCTAGAGCCTCCATTGTTGCACTCAGGTCTAAGTCTCATGGCCCTCTATCAGAATTTGGGAAGATTGGAGAAACTTAATTTTTCGCCCAAAAAAAAAACCTAAGGGGTAACACTGTCGTTTTTTTTTTCGGGTCGAAATTTTGAGTTTCGATATCTCAGCACTGGAAGGGTCTACAGCCTCCATTGTTGCACTCAGGTCTATTTCTCATGGCCCTCTATCAGAATCCAGCATTTTGAGAAGATTGGGGATACTTAATTTTTCGCCCCAAAAAAAAACATAAGTGGTAACACTGTCGTTTTTTTTTTTTCTGGTTGAAATTTTGAATTTCGATATCTCAGCTCTGGAAGGGTCTAGAGCCTCCATTGTTGCAATCAGGTCTATTTCTCATGGCCCTCTATCAGAATCCAGAGTTTTGAGAAGATTGGGGATACTTAATTTTTCGCCCAAAAAAAAAAACGTAAGGGGTAACACTGTCGTTTTTTTTTTCGGGTCGAAATTTTGAGTTTCGATATCTCAGCACTGGAAGGGTCTAGAGCCTCCATTGTTGCACTCAGGTCTATTTCTCATGGCCCTCTATCAGAATCCAGCCTTTTGAGAAGATTGGGGATACTTAATTTTTCGCCCAAAAAAAAAACGTAAGGGGTAACACTGTCGTTTTTTTTTCTGGTCGAAATTTTGAATTTCGATATCTCAGCTCTGGAAGGGTCTAGAGCCTCCATTGTTGCACTCAGGTCTATTTCTCATGGCCCTCTATCAGAATCCAGAGTTTTGAGAAGATTGGGGATACTTAATTTTTCGCCCAAAAAAAAAAACGTAAGGGGTAACACTGTCGTTTTTTTTTTCAGGTCGAAATTTTGAGTTTCGATATCTCAGCACTGGAAGGGTCTAGAGCCTCCATTGTTGCACTCAGGTCTATTTCTCATGGCCCTCTATCAGAATCCAGCCTTTTGAGAAGATTGGGGATACTTAATTTTTCGCCCAAAAAAAAAACGTAAGGGGTAACACTGTCATTTTTTTTTCTGGTCGAAATTTTGAATTTCGATATCTCAGCTCTGGAAGGGTCTAGAGCCTCCATTGTTGCACTCAGGTCTATGTCTCATGGCTCTCTATCAGAATCCAGAGTTTTGAGAAGATTGGGGATACTTAATTTTTCGTCCAAAAAAAAACGTAAGGGGTAACACTGTCGTTTTTTTTTTCGGGTCGAAATTTTGATTTTCGATATCTCAGCTCTGGAAGGGTCTAGAGCCTCCATTGTTGCACTCAGGTCTAAGTCTCATGGCCCTCTATCAGAATCCAGAGTTTTGAGAAGATTGGGGATACTTAATTTTTTTTCGCCCAAAAAAAAAACGTAAGGGGTAACACTGTCGTTTTTTTTTTCGGGTCGAAATTTTTAGTTTCGATATCTCAGCGCTGGAAGGGTCTAGAGCCTCCATTGTTGCACTCAGGTCTATGTCTCATGGCCCTCTATCAGAATCCAGAGTTTTGAGAAGATTGGGGATACTTAATTTTTTGCCCAAAAAAAAAAACGTAAGGGGTAACACTGTCGTTTTTTTTTCTGGTCGAAATTTTGAATTTCGATATCTCAGCTCTGGAAGGTTCTAGAGCCTCCATTGTTGCACTCAGGTCTAAGTCTCATGGCCCTCTATCAGAATTTGGGAAGATTGGAGAAACTTAATTTTTCGCCCAAAAAAAAAAACCTAAGGGGTAACACTGTCGTTTTTTTTTTCGGGTCGAAATTTTGAGTTTCGATATCTCAGCACTGGAAGGGTCTACAGCCTCCATTGTTGCACTCAGGTCTATTTCTCATGGCCCTCTATCAGAATCCAGCGTTTTGAGAAGATTGGGGATACTTAATTTTTCGCCCAAAAAAAAAACATAAGTGGTAACACTGTCGTTTTTTTTTTCTGGTTGAAATTTTGAATTTCGATATCTCAGCTCTGGAAGGGTCTAGAGCCTCCATTGTTGCAATCAGGTCTATTTCTCATGGCCCTCTATCAGAATCCAGAGTTTTGAGAAGATTGGGGATACTTAATTTTTCACCCAAAAAAAAAAACGTAAGGGGTAACACTGTCGTTTTTTTTTTCGGGTCGAAATTTTGAGTTTCGATATCTCAGCACTGGAAGGGTCTAGAGCCTCCATTGTTGCACTCAGGTCTATTTCTCATGGCCCTCTATCAGAATCCAGCCTTTTGAGAAGATTGGGGATACTTAATTTTTCGCCCAAAAAAAAAACGTAAGGGGTAACACTGTCGTTTTTTTTTCTGGTCGAAATTTTGAATTTCGATATCTCAGCTCTGGAAGGGTCTAGAGCCTCCATTGTTGCACTCAGGTCTATGTCTCATGGCTCTCTATCAGAATCCAGAGTTTTGAGAAGATTGGGGATACTTAATTTTTCGTCCAAAAAAAAAAACGTAAGGGGTAACACTGTCGTTTTTTTTTCTGGTCGAAATTTTGAATTTCGATATCTCAGCTCTGGAAGGGTCTAGAGCCTCCATTGTTGCACTCAGGTCTATGTCTCATGGCTCTCTATCAGAATCCAGAGTTTTGAGAAGATTGGGGATACTTAATTTTTCGTCCAAAAAAAAAAACGTAAGGGGTAACACTGTCGTTTTTTTTTTTTGGGTCGAAATTTTGATTTTCGATATCTCAGCTCTGGAAGGGTCTAGAGCCTCCATTGTTGCACTCAGGTCTAAGTCTCATGGCCCTCTATCAGAATCCAGAGTTTTGAGAAGATTGGGGATACTTAATTTTTCGTCCAAAAAAAAAAAACGTAAGGGGTAACACTGTCGTTTTTTTTTTTGGGTCGAAATTTTGATTTTCGATATCTCAGCTCTGGAAGGGTCTAGAGCCTCCATTGTTGCACTCAGGTCTAAGTCTCATGGCCCTCTATCAGAATCCAGAGTTTTGAGAAGATTGGGGATACTTATTTTTTTTTTCGCCCAAAAAAAAAACGTAAGGGGTAACACTGTCGTTTTTTTTTTTCCGGTCGAAATTTTGAGTTTCGATATCTCAGCACTGGAAGGGTCTAGAGCCTCCATTGTTGCACTCAGGTCTATTTCTCATGGCCCTCTATCAGAATCCAGCGTTTTGAGAAGATTGGGGATACTTAATTTTTCGCCCAAAAAAAAAACGTAAGGGGTAACACTGTCGTTTTTTTTTCTGGGTGAAATTTTGAATTTCGATATCTCAGCTCTGGAAGGGTCTAGAGCCTCCATTGTTGCACTCAGGTCTATGTCTCATGGCCCTCTATCAGAATCCAGAGTTTTGAGAAGATTGGGAATACTTAATTTTTCGCCCAAAAAAAAAACGTAAGTGGTAACACTGTCATTTTTTTTTTTTCTGCTTGAAATTTTGAATTTCGATATCTCAGCTCTGGAAGGGTCTAGAGCCCCCATTGTTGCAATCAGGTCTATTTCTCATGGCCCTCTATCAGAATCCAGAGTTTTGAGAAGATTGGGGATACTTAATTTTTCACCCAAAAAAAAATGTAAGGGGTAACACTGTCGTTTTTTTTTTTCGGGTCGAAATTTTGAGTTTCGATATCTGAGCACTGGAAGGGTCTAGAGCCTCCATTGTTGCACTCAGGTCTATGTCTCATGGCCCTCTATCAGAATCCAGAGTTTTGAGAAGATTGGGGATACTTCATTTTTCGCCCAAAAAAAAAAAACGTAAGTGGTAACACTGTCGTTTTTTTTTTCTGGTCGAAATTTTGAATTTCGATATCTCAGCTCTGGAAGGGTCTAGAGCCTCCATTGTTGCACTCAGGTCTAAGTCTCATGGCCTCTATCAGAATCCAGAGTTTTGAGAAGATTGGAGAAACTTCATTTTTCGCCCGAAAAAAAAAACGAAAGGGGTACCACTGTCGTTTTTTTTGGGGGGGTCGAAATTTTGAGTTTCGATATCTCAGCTCTGGAAGGGTCTAGAGCCTCCATTGTTGCACTCAGGTCTAAGTCTCGTGGCCCTCTATCAGAATCCAGAGTTTTGAGAAGATTGGGGATACTTAATTTTTCGCCCAAAAAAAAAAAACGTAAGGGGTAACACTGTCGTTTTTTTTTTCGGGTCGAAACTTAGATTTTCGATATCTCAGCTCTGGAAGGGTCTAGAGCCTCCATTGTTGCACTCAGGTCTAAGTCTCATGGCCCTCTATCAGAATCCAGAGTTTTGAGAAGATTGGGGATACTTAATTTTTCGCCCAAAAAAAAAAAACGTAAGGGGTAACACTGTCGTTTTTTTTTTCTGGTTGAAATTTTGAATTTCGATATCTCAGCTCTGGAAGGGTCTAGAGCCTCCATTGTTGCACTCAGGTCTATGTCCCATGGCCCTCTATCAGAATCCAGAGTTTTGAGAAGATTGGGGATACTTAATTTTTCGCCCAAAAAAAAAAACGTAAGTGGTAACACTGTCGTTTTTTTTTTCTGGTTGAAATTTTGAATTACGATATCTCAGCTCTGGAAGGGTCTAGAGCCTCCATTGTTGCAATCAGGTCTATTTCTCATGGCCCTCTATCAGAATCCAGAGTTTTGAGAAGATTGGGGATACTTAATTTTTCACCCAAAAAAAAAACGTAAGTGGTAACACTGTCGTTTTTTTTTCTGGTTTAAATTTTGAATTTCGATATCTCAGCTCTGGAAGGGTCTAGAGCCTCCATTGTTGCAATCAGGTCTATTTCTCATGGCCCTCTATCAGAATCCAGAGTTTTGAGAAGATTGGGGATACTTAATTTTTCGCCCAAAAAAAAAAACGTAAAGGGTAACACTGTCGTTTTTTTTTTTTCAGGTCGAAATTTTGAGTTTTGATATCGCAGCACTGGAAGGGTCTAGAGCCTCCATTGTTGGAGTGCAACAATGGAGGCTCTAGACCCTCTAGAGCCTCCATTGTTGCACTCAGGTCTATGTCTCATGGCCCTCTATATCCAGATGTTTATTCGCCTCTGCCATAACGACCTATCGGTTTTCATTAAACCGAGAAAAATGGAAGTTTGTTTTATTTACGATCACTGAGAAATGTTCTATTATTTAAAAAGCAAAAAAAAAATTTTTTATTATTTTCAAGGTGAAAAGGATTCATTTGCCTGGATCCACGCCGAAGAAAATGTCTAAATGTCAAATTTTTAATGAAGCAGCCTAAATATTCCACTTTGAAAAATGTGTAGATGTCAGGTTTTCATTAAACCGAAAAAAATTAATTGTGTTTTTATTTACGATCACTGAGAAACGTTCTATTATTTAAAATGCAAAAAAAAAAAAAAAAAACATTTATTATTTTCAAGGTGAAAAGGATTCTTTTGCCTGGATCCACGCTGAAGAAAACGTCTAAATGTCACATTTTTAATGAAGCAGCCTAATGAGTAAAATGTCTATTTTCTTGGGCGTCCCCCAGCTCCTCGTTGAAGCAAAAGGTACGCTAAAACAACGTATTACATCAACGTTAAACCACGTTAACGGTGTTAACCATAACCTTTTAAATACTCGACCTAGTTCCGTTGCTTAGCAACGGGAAGAAACTCCTTTAACTTCAGTGCCCAACCCGGTATCACGACAAGACGTGAAATAATCATGTTGGTCCACTTTGGAAAATGTGTAGATGTCACGGTTTAGTTTAAACTCAAAACCATAAATAGGGCTATACTGCCCTCTTGTGTCAAATTATATTTCTATATTTATTTTTCCAACAAATAAAACCAAACCGTCAATAAAAATTCATTCAATTCAATACACCTTTGAACTCAACAGATTCAGTGGCTCAATTGATAAAGCGTTGGGCTTTAAGCAAGAAGATCTGAGTTCAAATCCCATTCTTGCTTACGTTAAATTGTTGTGATTATATCAAACAAAGTGGCCAAAACAACATTTGAGCAGCCTAACAGCAGCCTAAATAGTCCACTTTGGAAAATGTGTAGATGTCACGGTTTAACCCCCTCAAACGTGAAACTTACACGTTTGCGTTAACACGCTCCAGTGGAGAGATATCCAGATGTTTTTCGCCTCTGCCATAAAGACCTATCGGTTTTCATTAAACCGAGAAAAATGGAATTTTGTTTTATTTACGATCACTGAGAAATGTTCTATTATTTAAAATGCAAAAAAAAAAAACCCATTTATTATTGTCAAGGTGAAAAGGATTCATTTGCCTGGATCCACGCCGAAGAAAACGTCTAAATGTCACATTTTTAATAAAGCAGCCTAAATATTCCACGTTGGAAAATGTGATGTCAGGTTAATAATAAACATTTCTCAGTGATCGTAAATAAAACAACATTCCATTTTTCTCGGTTTAATGAAAACCTGACATCTACACATTTTCCAAAGTGGACTATTTAGGCTGCTTCGGCGTGGATCGAGGCAAATGAATCCTTTTCACCTTGAAAATAATAAACGTTTTTTTTTTTTGTTGTTGTTGTTTTTTGCATTTTAAATAATAGAACATTTCTCAGTGATCGTAAATAAAACAAAATTCCATTTTTCTCGGTTTAATGAAAACCGATAGGTCGTTATGGCAGAGGCGAATAAACATATGGATATCTCTCCACAGGAGCGTGTTAACGCAAACGTGTAAGTTTCACGTTTGAGGGGGTTAAACCGTGACATCTACACATTTTCCAAAGTGGACTATTTAGGCTGCTCCATTAAAAATGTGACATTTAGACGTTTTTTCGCCGTGGATCGAGGCAAATGAATCCTTTTCAACTTGAAAATAATAAATGTTTTTTGCAATTTAAATAATAGACCATTTCTCAGTGATCGTCAATTAAACAAAATTCCATTTTTCTCGGTTTAATGAAAACCAATAGGTCGTTATGGTAAGTTTCAGTTTAAGTGTAAGTTTCACGTTTGAGGGGGTTTAAACCGTGACATCTACATGTTTTCAAAAGTGGACCAACGTGATTATGTCTTGTCGTGATAATGGGTTGAAGAAATGTTGTTTTGGCCACTTTGTTTGATATAATCACAACAAACATGTCAAGGTGAAAAGTATTCATTTGCCTGGATCCACGCCGAAGAAAACGTCTATGTCACATTTTTAATAAAGCAGCCTAAATATTCCACGTTGGAAAATGTGATTAAACCGAGAAAAATGGTATTTTGTTTTATTTACGATCACTGAGAAATGTTCTATTATTTAAAATGCAAAAAAAATAAAAATAAATAAATAATATTTTCAAGGTGAAAAGGATTTATTTGCCTGGATCCACGCCGAAGAAAACGTCTAAATGTCACGTTTTTAATGAAGCAGCCTAATGAGTAAAATGTCTATTTTTCCGGCGTCCCCCAGCTCCTCGTGTAAGCAAAAGGTACGCTAAAACAACGTATTACATCGATGTTAAACCACGTTAACCGTGTTAACCACGGGAAGAAACTCCTGTAACTTCAGTGCCCAACCCGTATCACGACAAGACTATATGGGGAGGCTGCAGACCTGGAGCCGGCAGTTTTACGCCCCTGACGACGTGAAATAATCACGTTGGTCCACTTTGGAAAATGTGTAGATGTCACGTTTTAGTTTAAACTCAAAACCATAAATAGGGCTATACTGCCCTCTTGTGTCAAATTATATTTCTATATTTATTTTTCCAACAAAGAAAACCAAACCGTCAATAAAAAATAATTCAATTAATACAACTTTGCACTCAACTGACTCAATTGATAAAGCGTTGGGCTTTAATCAAGAAGATCTGAGTTCAAATCCCATTCTTGCTTATTTTATATTGTTGTGATTATATCAAACAAAGTGGCCAACCCAGATAGCAAACTGACATTGAATCAACGTGGAAACGACGTCTCTCATGACATTGAAACAACGTTGATTTTGCTCATCGAATTAACGTTGAACCAACGTCAGACGCGGCATTCTTCAAAGCTAAATGAAAATCGAAAATTGGTTTGCTTTCACAGCGCGTTGATTTCAAGTTGATTTTCCGTTAGTTTTGAAAGAATGACGCGTCTGACGTTGGTTCAACGTTAATTCGATGAGCAAAACAATGTCAGGTCAACGTTGTTTCGATGTCATATTTCCACGTTGATTCAATGTCAGTTTACTATCTGGGAAAACAACATTTCTTCAACCCAGTATCACGACAAGACGTGAAATAATCACGTTGGTCCACTTTTGAAAACGTGTAGATGTCACGGTTTAAACCCCCTCAAACGTGAAACTTACACTTAAACTGAAACTTACCATCACGACCTATTGGTTTTCATTAAACCGAGAAAAATGGAATTTTGTTTTATTGACGATCACTGAGAAATGGTCTATTATTTAAAATGCAAAAAAACATTTATTATTTTCAAGGTGAAAAGGATTCATTTGCCTCGATCCACGGCGAAAAAAACGTCTAAGTGTCACATTTTTAATGAAGCAGCCTAAATAGTCCACTTTGGAAAATGTGTAGATGTCACGGTTTAACCCCCTCAAACGTGAAACTTACACGTTTGCGTTAACACGCTCCTGTGGAGAGATATCCAGATGTTTATTCGCCTCTGCCATAACCATAGATATATACACTAGACCTCACCTTGGGGGTCTAAGCATGCGTCAAAACCACCGCCATCTTGGAACAGGGGTCTTGTCATAGGAAGTAGCTAGGTAATGCTGATATCTCTGCCTTTACTCCAAATTCATTGATGGTGGCGGACTTTTGTGCAGTGTATGATGTTCACGGATTAAATCTGAACTAGAAAGAATGTTTTGTTTTGTTTTTTTAAATGTTTTTTTTTCTTTCTGGAATCAATGATAAATACATGTCTGACCGTTGGAACAAACCAAAAAAACAAGAAAAATCGCATTCATGATGATTTATGGTGATTTACTGTGTCTACTACATTGATGCTGATGCATTAAAGTGGAGGGACTCCCCTGTTTCAAGATGGCGGCTCTATTGACGCATTCGTTCCAATGAACTGCCGTAGCCAAGGTGAGGTCTAGTGTATATGTCTATGTGCCATAACGACCTATCGGTTTTCATTAAACCGAGAAAAATGGAATTTTGTTTTATTTACGATCACTGAGAAAAAAAAAGTGCATCTATCCATCATAAAAGTGCATCTGTCCATCATAAAAGTGCATCTGTCCATCATAAAATTGCATCTATCAATCATAAAAGTGCACCTGTCCATCATAAAAGTGCATCTGCCCATCATAAAAGTGCATCTGTCCATCATAAAAGTGCATCTATCCATCATAAAAGTGCATCTGTCCATCATAAAAGTGCATCTATCATCATAAAAGTGCATCTATCCATCACATAAGTGCATCTATCCATCATAAAAGTGCATCTGCCCATCATAAAAGTGCATCTATCCATCATAAAAGTGCATCTATCCATCATAAAAGTGCATCTGTCCATCATAAAAGTGCATCTGTCCATCATAAAAGTGCATCTATCCATCATAAAAGTGCATCTATCCATCACATAAGTGCATCTGTCCATCATAAAAGTGCATCTGTCCATCATAAAAGTGCATCTGTCCATCATAAATGTGCATCTATCAATCATAAAAGTGCATCTGTCCATCATAAAAGTGCATCTGTCCATCATAAAAGTGCATCTATCCATCATAAAAGTGCATCTGTCCATCATAAATGTGCATCTATCAATCATAAAAGTGCATCTGTCCATCATAAAAGTGCATCTGTCCATCATAAAAGTGCATCTGTCCATCATAAATGTGCATCTATCCATCATAAAAGTGCATCTGTCCATCATAAAAGTGCATCTATCCATCATAAAAGTGCATCTATCCATCACATAAGTGCATCTATCCATCATAAAAGTGCATCTGCCCATCATAAAAGTGCATCTATCCATCATAAAAGTGCATCTGTCCATCATAAAAGTGCATCTGTCCATCATAAAAGTGCATCTATCCATCATAAAAGTGCATCTATCCATCACATAAGTGCATCTATCCATCATAAAAGTGCATCTGCCCATCATAAAAGTGCATCTGTCCATCATAAAAGTGCATCTGTCCATCATAAAGTTGCATCTATCAATCATAAAAGTGCATCTGTCCATCATAAAAGTGCATCTATCCATCATAAAAGTGCATCTGTCCATCATAAAAGTGCATCTGTCCATCATAAAAGTGCATCTATCCATCATAAAAGTGCATCTGTCCATCATAAAAGTGCATCTGTCCATCATAAAAGTGCATCTGTCCTTCATAAAAGTGCATCTGTCCATCATAAAAGTGCATCTGTCCATCATAAAAGTGCATCTGTCCATCATAAAAGTGCATCTATCCATCATAAAAGTGCATCTGTCCATCATAAAAGTGCATCTATCCATCATAAAAGTGCATCTGTCCATCATAAAAGTGCATCTGTCCATCATAAAAGTGCATCTGTCCTTCATAAAAGTGCATCTGTCCATCATAAAAGTGCATCTATCCATCATAAAAGTGCATCTGTCCATCATAAAAGTGCATCTATCCATCATAAAAGTGCATCTGTCCATCATAAAAGTGCATCTGTCCATCATAAAAGTGCATCTGTCCTTCATAAAAGTGCATCTGTCCATCATAAAAGTGCATCTGTCCATCATAAAAGTGCATCTGTCCATCATAAAAGTGCATCTATCCATCATAAAAGTGCATCTATCCATCATAAAAGTGCATCTGTCCATCATAAAAGTGCATCTGTCCATCATAAATGTGCATCTAGGGTGTTCAGGTGCTGCATGCACTGATGGACACCCTTTTGCTTGAAGATGGTGTTCGTTGTGGACAAACTGTGACTAGCACAGAAGTCCAATAACTGAACACTACTCGGGTTCAGGTCAGGGGGGCCATTCTGTCCCTAGAGCTAGTTTCCATGTCCAGGGATTGGGTTGTTGAGGCCCCCGCCTTCGACTGCCGCCCGTTCCTCTCAGCACAGGCCCCTTACGGTCCCTCCTGAAGGTGGTGACCCCACGGGAAGGAGGCCCCACGTTGCTTCTTCGGACTGAGCCCTGTCGGACACCGTGGGGGAGGCCCTGCCACCAGGCGCTCACATACTGGCTCCAAGGTGGGGCCCCGGCTGTCCTTGTTTTCACTTCACTCATAAGGTTTTTTGAACCGTTCTTGGTCTGACCCGTCGCCTAGGACCGGTTTGCCTTGGGAGACCCTACCAGGGGCATATAGCCCCGGACAACATAGCTCATGGGTCGTTCGGGTACTCAAACCCCTCCACCACGTTAAGGTCGCAGTGCAAGGAGGGGTTGATTAGAATCACTTTTTTTCTATTTCAGTTTATTCTAATGGGGATTTGTTATACCCTATATGAAGAGTTCAGATGCAAAAGCCTCTAAGTGCCATTTGAAATTTTCTTCTAAAATTATCATTTTTATCAAGCTTGTATATTTAAGTTCAGTAATTTAACTTAAATGGCAATGAAGATTACCTATTAATGGTCATTTAAGTGAAATTACTGAACTTAACTACACAAGCTTGATATAAATGGTCATTCTAGAACCAAATTTCAAATGGCACTTAGAGGCTTTTGCATCTGAACTCTTCATATAGACATTACACAAACAGTATTTGAATATATGAGTGGTTTTCTGTTTTGTTTCAATAAATAACACCAATATAATGGTTTGAATAGTATCTACTTATTATGGGAGATGTTCATTTGGACCAACATGTTTTAGGTGGGGATCATCAACATTTGCTTCTTAGACATCATAAAGACTGTAAAAGTACAAAAGTTATAAAACATATATCAATAGGGTCCTGAGGACAGGAGTTCCAGTGATCCAATGTCACAATTTATTTTTACATTTTTTGGCGTTCATTTGAGTGTTTATGCACTATACATTATCTAATCATGACTTGATGATGAATTTAGGGTCTCAGGTATATCTACCATAAGGGAGTGCGTCTTTTTCCACTCGTAGAGTGGGAGCATTCATGAAATTTCCAGAGAGTTGGGGGCATCAAATTCAGGTTTCACCTCCTGTATCATGATCCCACCGGTCCAGTTCACCACACTTGAGCCATGAATGTTTGTTGTTATTTTGTTCAGATTGTCCCACTCGAGTCACCAGTAGTAATAATAATAATAATGAAAGTATAATTAATTAATTATTAAGCATAAAAATTTTTTTTCAACTTAACAGAAATCTGGAGAGACCATTATCTGCCAGTTAATGTGGGCTTCCATAACGCTAAATGCTCTTCACCAAGAAAGACCTTTCTAATTGTGTGTTGGTGCATGGTGTAGGCTATGTATTTGTGTAGTTAGTTTAAAAATGTATGTTAAATAAACCTCACATTACCAGTGAATCCTAATTACATGATGTGATTTTTAATTAATGCATATTTTTGAACACGTTGTATCTTAAAATGTATTATTTAATTAAAATATCTATGTTATATTTTTAATGTGCAACAATTGACGTTGGGAACAAGCTCAACATGTGCTCAACAATTTACATAGCCAGTTATGAAAAATGGAGGAGATTTATCAAATCGAAAACTAAAGGAGAAAAACAGACTGCCTATAAATGTGCTTTTTTGCTTTTTTGGATATCCAGGGTGGCAACCAATATAGCCAGAAAATACATACATGTGACAATATTTCAGGTGGGGATCATCAACATTTGCTTCTTAGACATCCTAAAGACTGTAAAAATACAAAAGTTAGAAAACATATATCAGAAGGGTCCATAGGGGAGGAGTTCCAGTGATCCAATGTCACCATTTTTTGACATTTTTTGGTGTTTATTTGAGTTTTTATGCACTATACATCATCTAATCAAGACAGTCCTTGTATCTATCAATTCCTCATGCAAAGACGAAGAGAAAATGGGGTAGATTGTGTCTGTAAGATGTATTGTTCAGATTCTATGTAGGTTTAAAGTTTTCATTTTCCGCAGCCAAAAATCAAGCACAGACACAAAAGATGATACAAAAAAATCACATATGGGACAAAAATTTGCGCGGGGAACATCAAAATTCCTTTTCTAGACACCTTAAGGATTACAAAAAACTAGGTTAAAAAAAATATATCTTTCGGGTGCAGGTGAACCCCCCCTTCCTACCCTACTAGACCACTTCTCAAGCTCTACCTAGAGGGCTGTTTGTACGGAGCCCTCAACATGATTACTCTCGAAGGAGAGAAGGCTACGTCATCCTTATGAGAATTTAATAAAAATGGCCGCTGGAGATGTATTCAGCATGACGACCCTAAACTTAAAGGGAGTACTGGAGTCTGCATTTGGGGCGGCCTGGCTGCATAAGGGAGGCTAACACTGGGAGCCTGTCACCCTAACACACCTGCCTACTGGGCGTATAGAGGACCAAGCTTTTTGAGGACCTGCTAGAACTCAACAAGAGGTGAAGTACTCTGCATAATGACCCAAGAAACCAGGGGAGTCCTAGGCTTATTCGGTGCTATTCAAGAAATTGAGCACTTTAACAAAAACACCCTTGCTAACTAGGGGCGTACAACATCATCCTAAGAGGGGTGATTTTACCACTGTCTCAAACTTAAAGACATAGACTACCTCACAGGGCAATGTGGAACAGGGGCCTTAACAAAGAGACAAAGAGACTCTAAGAAGAGGAGCCCTGCCATACTCACACCCAAGTGGTCTTAAAGTAGTTTTTTCTATTTAGAGAAACCACTATGTTAGAGAAACCTCATAAAGAATATAAACACTCTGTCGAGCTCTCGAGAGCGGAAGCCTCAGCAGATAACTCTCTGGAGTGAGAGGAAGCCTAACTACCCCTCCGAGCCCACAGAGAGGGAACTTGCTACCTCTGCTTATCACCACTGCAATACTAGCCAATTTCAGATCTGGCTGCCAGAAACTTAGTGAACAAAAAGTGACAAAGGCCCTGTAACAAACTAACCACATTGTAAGCGTAACCCATCCTATCAAGGAAAGATGAAAAGAAGGGTGTGTACAGGGAAAGAGGCAATTACCTGTCTCTGCTCGTCCCAAGGCGCTCATGTCTGGCCTGAGCTACTTCCCTGACACCCTGCTTCTTCCTCCTGGACTCGCACCACCTCAATGTCCTACTCCTGCCAGGAGGAGGGGCACGAGTGGCGACTGAGATGGGCCAGGGGTGTGGCCCTGGACCGGCGCGGCATACAAAATCTATATGCCACTGAGCGCGCCTTCGCCTACCTGAACTTTCCGACCACTGTCTCAACAGAGGTCCCAAAAAGCTCAGAGGGTGAAACTGGGGCATCGAGGAGAAAAGTTTTCTCTTTTTCCCTGATGCCTGCCAGGTTCACCCACAGAAGCCCATCCCTTGCCAACATGGCTGCCAACGATATTCCGATCATGGTTGTTTGGTGGCCCGGAGAGCCAAGTCTGTGATGCAGTGCAACTCAACCACCGCATCTGGGGTTAGACCCTACCCCTCCCTCAGCAGGTCAGCCTGGTACGCCTGCAACACAGCCATTGTGTGCAGCGCAGCACCAGCCTGACCCCGCTGTGTATGCCCTGCCATTCAGACGAGATGTGGTCTGGAGTGGTCTAGATGGCAGGGTTGAGGCTCTTAGTGTCGATGCCTCCCCTTGCGAGAGATAGGTCGCAATTGTCTCCTCAACGGGAGGCATTGACACATGCCCGTGCTCTCGCATTCCCTCCACATTCAAGTAATTAGAATGTTGGAAACGGTGAGTGTGAGAGGAGTACGGGTTCTTCCATGCCTTCACAACCTCCATGTGGAGGTCGAAAAGGAATGAAAGCGCTCATCAAGCCTTCCATGAGCGGCTTACCTTCATGACAACTCAAGCCTAGAGGTGGCGCGCTCCATCACCTCGACCAGCATATATGGGGTAGGTGGATGGATAGGTTAAGCCATTTCAGTATATTTACCACCCTCGAGAAAAAAAGACAGATGAGAATGGAATGCTCTTGAATAACAGTCACAGTCCACGCACTCTGTCCCCTCGAGAACAGAGCGCGTGTGCTCTTCCCCCAGACAAAGGACGCAAAGGTTGTGAGTGTCACAAGGTGTGTAACTCACAGTGTAGTAAAACAGTACCTGAAGACGAAAAGACGATGACATGTTTTCTAGGCGCCCCTTTTACTGTACGTTCACACCGCCGCCGACTTGAGCTTCCAAAGCGGCCGGAAGTCATTCATTTTCAATGGAAGCTGTCTTTTCTCAGCTGCAAGGAGCCTCAAATCCATCGGCGTCGCGTTTTGAGCATCAATCAGAAAGTTGAAAGAAGCTCAACTTAATGGTAATGAGCTGTGACGTGGTTCAGCGGCAAAACGCCAGCAACCAATTGGAATATAGACATCCTTCACGCTGGCTGATTCCGGAGAAACATGAATGTAAACTTTCATTCCTTCCAAAACATTAGCTCCGAAAAAATGGAAGAGAAGCTAATCATCGCCGTTACTGTGTTTCCTACTGGTTTCGTATCATTTATGACATGACGTTGTTTGCTTATAGCTCAACTTTTATTTGAAAAATTTACGAACGCTCATTTTTAAGCGGGAATGCAATTAATTTGCTCACGGTGACACCGATTTGACCGCAATAATAATAATAATAGCTAACAATTTTTTTCCCGACCAAATGTGACACAAAACGGTTATAAATATGCTGTCATTAAAAAAAGGTTTCTTCAATGTATTGCTTGTTTTTTTTTTCTATTTATTACATTTCATGATGTAAAACCGTTCAAAGCATCCAAAGCGTCAACAAGCTTGACCATACTTTTTGACAAGCGTCCTTGACAGGGCAGCCAGAGCTTTTGTGACGCTCAAGTCGGCGGCGGTGTGAACGTACAGTTAAGCCTTGTGTATAATCGAAGCGTTTGCAAGAGCGCGCGGCAAAAATGATGTCATTGCGGTGTGGGCGGTTGTGCGCATTGGGTGCGCAAGACCACATATCACCTGGCAGTGTGCACGGCACTTTTTATAACATCGCGCGTGGTGCCACATCCGAAGATGAACGACCTCGAGCCGAATCTGGCCAAACTGGTACGATCTGTACCAGTCCTGCTATACACAAAGACATTTGCATTGATGGGCGGCCATAAAATCTCATTTTGTGAACAGAAACACATTTGCATTAAGCACCTAGTTTGCACTTGTCTAAAGTAATTGGTTTCATTTACAAAATAAGCCTACAATAGCAGAAGTAAGCCCTGATAGTAAAATTAAGGTTTAAACACTCTCCAATAAGGCTTCAGTTGTTTTCATGCAGTGAAAGTAGGCTACAATTTACTGCATTTACTCTTTTATGAATTAGCAATTAATAAACTACTAATAAACGGCAAACTACTTCTTTACTGCTGATTCCTGGTGGTTTACTCTGAGTTCGCCCCCTGTCGTTTCACAGAATAGCACAACGGCGAGCGCGTCAAGTATAAACGCCTCGTCCGTTTGGAGAGGTGCGTGCGCAGTCAGCGGAGCCTCGCGCTCGTTCGGACGCATCGAATATACACAAGGCTTTATACTTCCTGGTCGCGCTAGAGCATGACGTCAGGACTGATGCCAGCCAACAAGGTTGTCGTGATTATACAGTATATCAATCATGCTGAGGGGTTTCCCCTAGCGCTTTGATGCAGTGCAGGTTCCCTTTAAAAAGGTAACATGGTTTTCACCACAGGGGGACTTTAACAATCATTTAGTGATATATGCAAAAATAAGTAAGTAATAACAAATAAATAAGAACTGTAAATAGTCACTAAAATGCCATCATGTAAAAATGAAATGTGTGATAAAGTTTTGCCAACTGTACCTGTTTTTTATTTATTTATTAGTATTGTAAATTTTTACGGAGGCGTATTGCATTCACTTAAAGAAAAAAAATCTACTCTGTTTTTCTGAATTAACGAGTTAATTTTTCATGAGAAAAAAAATTTGCTCTGTTTTTCTGAATTAACGAGTAAATTTTTCATGAGAAAAAAAGTTTTTGCTCTGTTTTTCTGAATTAACGAGTTAATTTTTCATGGAATTTTTTTTTGCTCTGTTTTTCTGAATTAATGAGTTAATTTTTCATGAGAAAAAAAATATTTTGCTCTGTTTTTCTGAATTAACGAGTTAATTTTTCATGGAATTATTTTTTTTGCTCTGTTTTTCTGAATTAGCTCATTAATTCAGAAAAAACAGAGCAAAAACTTTCTTTCTCATGAAAAATTAACTCATTAATTCAGAAAAACAGAGTAAAAAAAATGTTCTCATGAAAAATTAACTCATTAATTCAGAAAAACAGAGAAAAAATTTTTTTCTCATGAAAAATTAACTCATTAATTCAGAAAAACAGAGTAAAAAAATGTTCTCATGAAAAATTAACTCGTTAATTCAGAAAAACAGAGTAAAAAAAAAATTCTCATGAAAAATTAACTCATTAATTCAGAAAAACAGAGTAGATTTTTTTTCTTCAAGTGAATGCAATACGCCTCCGTAAATTTTACTTTAAACATTGTACATTTTCAAACTATCACAGAATTCTCAAATGTGTCCTGCTCTTTATTAAATGTTTATGTTTAGCCCTTTTGGATATTTTCACCTTATTTAAGAACTTTAATGGAAATTTGAAATGCCTCATTAACTGTTTTTTTTTTTTTTATGTACCCAGCCAGAAAATATACTGGAATACTAATTCCCACCCACATGATGTTCAAAACTCACTGGCATTATGACTGAACAATGTTTCATTAATTCAAAACAACAAAGTGAATCACATTATAACCAATGAATGATGAATCAGGATAATTTTATTTTAAAAAAAGTTCATAAATCATATGATAATTTTAAAAACAAACTATGTCCAGTCTAATTTCTCTTAACACTGCTTTTCAAAAGACTCCTCGACAATGAGGTGTTGTGCACAGAGGATTCATTTCACATATGGACTCCAAAATTCACTTTGCTTGTGCTATTCGAAATTTTCAGTTTAAAAAACAAACATTTATAGGAAGACACTGAGGACAAAAGTATGTATTATTTGTGCCTTGATCTGTTGTTTTCTTTACTACGTACAGTAGCAGGCAAAGCCAAAAACACTGAACAGTTTATTAAATGAAAATATGAATCTGTCATTCTCTGAGACATTGCCACTCTTTTAAATCCATTGAGAGACAGAAGGAAAGGAGGAGAGAAACAGATAGGAAAAGCAAAGGACGCAATCATTAAGACAGAAAGATAGACAGAAAAAAGATATGAACATAATTACAGGCAAAAGATAAAGACAGAAAGAGAGCACCATTGGAGACGCAAATCTTCAGTAAAATATCAGCTATGTACCAGAGAAGATGTCTGTCTTTCTGTCTGTGTTTAGTCTAATCAGTATTTTTGCTTCGTTTTCCAGTAAAAACATCTAAATAACCTTAAAAACAATATAAATGTTCTTGACACCTGGGCTTGTTGGCAAAGGGTTATCCCTTGTGAAATAGAAGTTCACTATTACTGTAAATTGGGGTATTTAGTATGGAAATAATATAATATACTTGAGTTTGAACTAAATGTAATGTTTTTTGGACACATAATTGCATCTTATTGAATGAACATGCATTATAGTTTAAATTTATATTCAGTGCAGTTAGTTTGGCCCTCCTCTGTAGCCTGCATCTTTATATCTAATTTCATTATTCTGTTGGAGTTATAGTAAATTAAAATGTACATGTAATTTGTATTGAAACTTGTATGTCGTATTTAATTATATATATGAAATGTACTAAATACAGTTTAGTACATTTCCATTATATTAACATAAACTGTAATATCAAATCGCACACAACAGTTAAAATAGTAAGTATGTACTTTGCATGCGTTTTGTATGTTAGTCTACATCAAAATAACAAAAGTTTAACACAATGATTTAAAATGTACTTTAAAGTAAAACTTTTTTGACATTATCACAGTTCACTTTTTTTAAAAGTATTTAAAGGATCAGTCAGTCATGAAAGTGTTTCATGTGTCGCACTTCTTTTTAACAAGGGATATCTTGGGGTTTTTTTCTGGAAAATAAGACGATAATACTGATTAAGATGGTTTTTTTTTTCTTTTCGTTCAAACGCCAGTAAGTTTAACTCGGCTGCACTCTGGGTCGTTGTTTATTTCCCCTTCCTGTTACAGAGGTCTTGCAGTGTGTCTGCTGTGTATGTGACTGTTTATTTGCCATTTTCTCTGATATGTAAAGACACTTGTCTGCATCAGAACGACATGTCAGTGCTAACGTATCTGCGCGGATGGTGGGAGTGTGCGAGCGTCACACCATGCCGTTCTCCTGTCGGGGTTTGTGTGCGGTGGTGGTCTGGGGACTGTGCAGAGAGGGCGCTAGTGTGCACAGAAAGCCAGCCAGCAGCGTCAGACCCAGCCCGCCCCACGCGCTGAACATGGACCAGCCGTACCCATGACTGATGTCCTCCGGCAGGCCGTACAGGTAGCGCGGGTACCGCGAAAGCTCGAAATTAATACCAGCCACACATGTGCACAAGGAAATGATGCAGCAGGTTCCTGTGACGCACAATCACAAACAAAACAACACCGTGAGTTTAGAACAACGACAGACAAAAACATTGTTTTAGTTCGCAAAATTGTGCATTTTATTTTCTATGTATTTATTTTCTAAATAGCTAGTGCATTTCACTAATGCCTTATGCTAGATAACACCACAAATGTAACGTTATCATGGTACGAGCATGGAGCATTAGTTCAGTCAAGCTGATAAAAGTAGCCTATTATTGTAACGTTGCAGTGGGAGTTTATATGAGTTTCCAGCATGTTGTGTGAAGCTTTCTCCGGTGTGTGTAAAGTCTCAGTGTGGCCGTGTACCACGAGTGCCCGCTCTTGTGTTCGACAACGAGCGCTCTTGGAAAAATGGATGGATGGATGGATGGATGGATGGATGGATGGATGGATGGATGGATGGATGGATGGATGGATGGATGGAAGATGGATGGATGGATGGATGGATGGATGGATGGATGGATGGATGGATGGATGGATGGATGGATGGATGGATGGATGGATGGATGGATGGATGGATGGATGGATGGATGGATGGATGGATGGATGGATGGATGGATGGATGGATGGATAGATAGATAGATAGATAGATAGATAGATAGATAGATAGATAGATAGATAGATAGATAGATAGATAGATAGATAGATAGATAGATAGATAGATAGATAGATAGATAGATAGATAGATGGATGGATGGATGGATGGATGGATGGAAGATAGATAAATGGATAGATGGATGGATGGATGGATGGATAGATAGATAGATAGATAGATAGATAGATAGATAGATAGATAGATAGATAGATAGATAGATAGATAGATAGATAGATAGATAGATAGATAGATAGATAGATAGATAGATAGATGGATGGATGGATGGATGGATGGATGGATGGATGGATGGATGGAAGATAGATAGATGGATAGATGGATGGATGGATAGATAGATAGATAGATAGATAGATAGATAGATAGATAGATAGATAGATAGATAGATAGATAGATAGATAGATAGATAGATAGATAGATAGATAGATAGATAGATAGATAGATAGATAGATAGATAGATAGATTCAATGTAAAATGCTTAAAATTATAGATTAAAATTACTGTCCAAAATCCATGAAAATCCTGAAATTTGGCAATGAGAATTAATATATTACAGGTGTTTATGCTGCAACCCAAAAAGCCTTTGCTTGCTTTGGTCCATTAAAACCACTATTCATCAGCATGCTTCGATTAATCCCATGGCATGTAGCAAAAAAAAAAAAAGAAAAAGAAAAAAGGTGCGACCAAATCAAATGCTGGTGCACTGGAAAAGTTAGTCGGGAGCCCTGCCTTTTGAAATAAAAGATTGAACATTTTTGTTTGTTTGTTTGCTTCAATGCAGAAGCTCGTCTGATTCATTCACTGTTTGCATATTCATACAACAAAATACTCTGGAGGCCATGAAAGTTTTGTGAATATGAAAAAATATTGCTGGCTGGCAACTTAAAAATAAAACACAGGCGGGTAAAGAATTAATGGTCACACTTTACCTGAAGGGGTGTGCATAAGACTAACATCACGCCTTTTGATGCATGTTTGTGACAACTTGCAACATTTTTAATGCAAATTTGACATTGTCTTTGTCATGACAACTTGACATTACTAAGATAACACAACCTGTCATAAACATGACATAGCAGATTAATGCTAAAACTTCAGAAAGCACCTAGCTTTATGGGTTAACATTACATTAAACTGTCAGGTGGTTGGTTTCGACATTGGCTGCCATAAAGCCATAATAACATTTTAATGACAAATTCAAGTTGAGGTCATGAAAAATATTCATGACACAGTTATAATGCCTCACGACAGCCAATGTCAAAGCCAAACACAGGACAGTTTAACTTCATTTAATGTCAAGTTGTCATGACAAAGACACTGACAGGTTATGATGTATTGGTTTATGTCAAGATATCTCAAACAATGTCATATTTGCATTCAAAATGTCATTATTGAGCGAAAGACACAGTTGTCATAAAAATGCATAAACCCTGTCATGTCATGATTATGAAGGTGTCATGTCAGTCTTATGCACAATTAAAGTGTTACCGAATTAATTCTACACAATGTGAATTCAATTGAAAATTCGAGTTATTCTGTGCATACAGAAACACTGCACACACACACAGTGCACAAACTACACTTCTACTAGGAGTGATATGCCTTTCCAAACATGCCACTTCTTCTTCTGGCAGTGATAAGCTGCCACCTAGTGGTTGTTTGTAGTGTTACACAAGACCTGAGTGAGTCTCACCTCCCATCAGGAAGAGCAGTCCCGCCACATACTGCATCAGCTCGTTGTGTTTCCAGCAGCCCAGCAGTCCAACCGTCCAGCCGAACACAATGATGGACACAGCCATGCCGATAAAACCTGCAGTCATCCGCTGCAAATCTGCACAGATCCATGGGGAAAAACAAATCATACTGAATGTGAACGTTTACAGTAGGCTACTTCAAATCTTGTATAGAAGTATATGTTCACTCACAGATATATAACATTAATCAAATAAAAGGCCCCTTAAGATCACTTTCATGGCATTTCTTAAAAACTTAAGGACAGTCAACATATACATAAATCATTAAGGCTTTATAATTGTCGTTGCCTTACATAATACAGCACATGTAAAGGACAATATTATAATCTGTAGTGTGTTGAAAGTTTATATTTACTGAAATGTACTTACAACTTCAGGTAACACTTAATTATCATTATCACTGTAACAAGGAAACCTAAAGTAACGTGGGTTAAACTTTATTTTAAGTTGTCCTTGTTACATAGCTGATAATTAACAACATATACTTACTGTAGGGTTCAGGATTAGGATTTTGGTTTATCACGAATATATTTAAATACATGATGTTTTAATAGAAATTAAATTGAAGGTTATTTTAGTTTAACATAACTGCTAGTACATTCAACAGTACGCTTTAACCATATTTCAAAGACAACATACGTAACAATGAAATTACAAAAAAGATCTAATTAAGTCCTATTTAAGTGGGTCAAAAATGTATTTAATGTAAATTTAAACTACAATAAATTTGTATTTAGTTGCAATTAACATCCTATGTATATTATTTGAAAGTGCATTATTTACAAAATACGTAGTCTTTATATAAATAAATAAATAACTTCTAAAGTGTACTTTTTCACAGGGTACATTCAGTAGACTGTAACATGATGACCATGCAAAAAGCATATATATCCCCGAATCTGTAAAAGTTGGGACATTTTGTAAAATGCAATCAAATCAAGAATCTCTGATTTGTTAATTCTCTTGCAAATAAAACATTTTAAAGTTTTCACTGAACAAGCTAACTGTATTTTAACTAGTTAAAAGGTTCCAACACACTCCGCAAAAGTTGAGATGGTCCTCACTGCAGGACATGAATTCCATAGGGAGGAGTCGGATCCAGATCCGACTCCTCCCACCTTACATATACCTAAACCTACCCAGCTCCACCCCCTGATCCCTAACCACACCCCTAAACCTACCCAGCTCCACCCCCTGATCCCTAAACCCACCTCTAAACCTACCCAGCTCCACCCCCTGATCCCTAAACCCACCTCTAAACCTACCCAGCTCCACCCCCTGATCCCTAACCACACCCCTAAACCTACCCAGCTCCACCCCCTGATCCCTAAACCCACCTCTAAACCTACCCAGCTCCACCCCCTGATCCCTAACCACACCCCTAAACCTACCCAGCTCCACCCCCTGATCCCTAACCACACCCCTAAACCTACCCAGCTCCACCCCCTGATCCCTAAACCTACCCTACTCCACCCCCTGATCCCTAAACCCACCCCTGAACCTACCCAGCTCCACCCCCTGATCCCTAAACCTGCCCAGCTCCACCCCCTGATCCCTAACCCCACTCCTAAACCTACCCATCTCCGCCCCCGATCCCTAACCCCACTCCTAAACCTACCCATCAACGCCCCCTGATCCCTAAACCCACCTCTAAACCTACCCAGCTCCACCCCCTGATCCCTAAACCCACCTCTAAACCTACCCAGCTCCACCCCCTGATCCCTAAACCTACCCTACTCCACCCCCCTGATCCCTAAACCCACCCCTAAACCTACCCAGCTCCACCCTCTGATCCCTAAACCTGCCCAGCTCCACCCCCTGATCCCTAACCCCACCCCTAAACCTACCCATCTCCGCCCCCGATCCCTAACCCCACCCCTAAACCTACCCATCTCCGCCCCCTGATCCCTAAACCTACGCCTAATCCTACCCAACTCCGCCCCCTGATCCCTAAACCCACCCCTAATCCTACCCAACTCCACCCCTCAGATCTGGATCCGACTCCGCCCCCTGGATCTCGTGTACTGCAATGAGGTTCTACTGGAAAAGTTGGGACAGGGACATGTTTACCACTGTGTCACATCACTGTCACGGTTCATGAATCCGTTTGTCTCATTCTGGTGTGTGTGTGTGTGTGTGTGTGTGTGTGTGTAGCCGTGGTTATCAATCCTGTGTGATTATCTGCACCAGCTATAATCAATTCCCATTCCCATTATATATTCAGTAACCCCATCTCATGTTGTCAGATGGTTGTGGCTTCCCCGGCGTCGTGTCCTGTTCTCGTGCGGCTCCCTCTCGTCTCCTGGTGTGGATTATCTCTCTGTGGATCGTCGTCCTGTTTCTGGATTGTTTATTGTTCCTGGTTCCTGGATCACCGTACGCTATTCTCCAGGTTTCCCATCAACGTCCCTGTGTCTTTTTTACCATCTGAGTGTTTGTTCCCGACCTGTGTTCTATCCTGACGTGTCCGCTCTGTATTGTTACGATCACCTTTCCTTACTTACACTATTTAATCAATTGGGAATTGAGGATACGAATTGTTGCCGTTTCCAGCGCGAGAGATCTGGACTGCAGTGATGCGCTTCCTTTCTGTGGTGTAGAGTCTAGAAACCACAGTTTTAGCATGAGCAGAATGACACTGTCTTACTTCCCAGGAAAGATGTGTGACTCTAAACCTCCACATCAGTGGTCCCTTCACACATGATGAACAGATGCTTTTAGTCTGGATGGGACTGAGGACTCGGTCTGTTTTTCCCAAAAACAAGCAGAAATGTGAACTCCTCTGACCGTGGCACATATGTTCCCTGTGTTTAGGAGAGAACTCGCCTGTGTCAGTAACAACGGTTTTCCAAAGTACTCCCGAGCACACGTGGCTGTGTTTAACACAGTAGCATTTAGAAATACGATTTTTGAACTGTTTGACAATTCTCTCATGTTCTTTTGTTGCAAAAAAAAGAGTTTTGACCGAAGCAAAACAAAAGAGAAAAGCTGCTCTAAAGACGCTCTTTTTACACTCAATTACGTATTGCCGATTCACTCATGTCCACTCATGTGGACTGTTTCAAAAGAGTTAACTTCAATATTTTATAAGCTTTTCACTTTTATTTTGCCTCTGTCTCAACTTTCTCTTTTGCTGTGTTTTACAGCCATCAAAATCTGTTTGTATTTACAAAAATACATTTAAAGGAGTAGTTCAATTTTAAAAAAAACTTTTGCTGATAATTTACTCACCCCCATGTCATCCAAGATGTCCATGTCTTTCTTTCTTCAGTCGAAAAGAAATTAAGGTTTTTGATGAAAACATTCCAGCAGTTTTCTCCATATAATGGACTTCAATGGGAACCAAACGGTTCAAGGTCCAAATAAGAGTTTCAGTACAAACTGTTCAAAGGGCTTTAAACGATTCCAGACGATGAATAAGGGTCTTATCAAGCCAAACGATCGCTCATTTAAAAAAATATAACAAAGTTTAAGTTTTATAACCACAAATGCTCGCCTTGCTCTATTCTGTGATGCGCGTTCGTGACTCTCCTGTTCGAACTCGTTCATCAAAATGAACAAATCTTTTTTCAAGTCATGACTCGAAGGGCCATAAGACCCTTATTCATCGTCTGATATCGTTTAAAGCCCTTTGAACAGTTTGCACTGAAACTCTCATTTGGACCTTGAACCGTTTGGTTCCCATTGAAGTCCATTATATGGAGAAAAATGCTGGAATGTTTTTTTCATCAAAAACCTTGATTTCTTTTCGACTGACGAAAGAAAGACATGGACATCTTCGATGACATGGGGGTGAGTAAATTATCAGCAAAAGTTTTTTTTTAAAAGTGAACTACTCCTTTAAGTGTGTCAGTGAAAATCTTTTACTTGTATTTTAGTCAGTTAAATAAAGGTTCAAGAGAATGAACAAGTCACAGATTCATGCATTGTACAAAACGTCCAAACGTTTCCTGTATTTGGGGCTGTTTAGGCCTTGTCTTTAATTTTTTCGGTATTATATAACATTAACTAAGTGGTTTCACTGAAAACTATAAGTGACTCAAATACTTTGGTAACACTTTACTTGAAGGGGTGTGCATAAGACTGACATGACACCTTCATAACCATGACATGACACATGTCTTTAGGATTTATGCATGTTTTTGACAATTGTCATTAAGTGTCTTTCGCTCAGTTATGACATTTTGAATGCAAATATGACATTGTTTAATGGGGTCATGAACTGGCTTATAAAATGTTATTATATTGTTGTCTGAGGTCAACTTAAGACGTTCGCTTGGTTTTTGCATTCAAAAACATCAAAATGAATAAGTAATAGGCTATTTTGTACCCAAGTTGTGAGCCTTCCTGAAAAACGGTCGGTTTTTATGGGCATGTCGCGCTGAAGACTTGGAAATAAACGCCCACTGCTGCGAGTGGAGAACAGTTTTGCATATTATAATGAGTTTCACTCACCCGTCGGTGTACGTGGGGGAAAACGTCCAATGATGTCAAATGGCAACCGGATTACATACATGTTCAACCAAGAGTCCGTGTGTTGCACAATTCCTGTCAGATCCAATATAGACGGCACAGCACCGTTCTTTACTCTTAATCGCTCTGAAATCCAGTCTTGTTGACAAAACAATCCTCAGTGAAATGAAGCGAACAGACGACGATGTTTTACCCTCATCAGCTGGAACGAATTAAAAATAAAGTTTATCCATGAAGTCCTACTGGAATCCAGAGGAAGCTTATGCAGCGACTGTCTTCTTCCACAACCAGGCACTGCACAATATTCTCTATTGCTCGGTAGATCGATCCGGTTTGTCATCACGAGGTAGGCATGTATGTTAGGCTACTTAGCTATGCGTGTAATAGTCTCAGCCTCAGACGTCACGCCCACGGAACGTTGGCTAAACGTCTGATGCATATGGTACACTTAACTGGAAACACTTCAGGAATGTCGAAGTCGTCATCTGATTGGTTGAATTTTATCGGATTTCCGGGGGGCGTCAGTGTCGCGTTTATTTTCGGTCCGCCGGGAAACAAAGCGCAGATGTGTGATTGCGGAAGAAAAACTGTTGTGTTTATATGAGTGGCCTATGTGAGTGACAATGAGCATTTTTCAAGATCAGCTAAACGTAGTTGTATGTCCCCTCCAATCTATTATGGAAGATCAAGTGAAGTACTTAATTGCGAAGGGTATATCAGCTGCGTTTGTGGACAAACATGAAACAGACGCTGACATCGCAGCTGGCCGATTCAGTATTCATATATAGGTCGCTTACACTGGATTATAAGGCACATAAGATACTGCATAGTCAAACGTTTGACTGGGTTTGCGTTATGCATCCACTAGATGTGCTAAAGGCTAAAGGGAATGTAGCGAGTGCGCGGCGCCGGAGGTGAGGCGTTTATTTAGTAGGCGTGAGCGCACTGGGGCGGGGACGTAACTTACATTCGTGTGACAAAGCGGACATAAGATGGACATGAGCGAGTTCGTGGGTGAATTTAATAACACGGAGCGTTGTTAGTTAGCGCCTCCGGTGACTGCTGACTGACTTGTTGCACACCGGTCTGTTGTTGTGGGGACATTTCCACGCCCCGAAACATGACGCTGAACGAAACGAACTGTAATTGGTTGTTTGACATGTCGGTCTAACGGCCTTATGGGCGGGCCTTGACCAAAGAAAGCTGCTATGAATTCCAGACCTTCAGCCGTCAGTCTGAAGGTCTGGCTACGCGAGACTATGCGTGTAATAGGCGAATCGGTGGGCGGGGCTAAACCGGCCGTGTTGAAGTAGGCGTTGATCTTCTTCTGCGGGGGTGGTGTTTTAACCCTTTCGACGTCATAGTTTCCCACTTTTAAAAACGAGACGTTTTCAGAGGCTGTGTCAATAAAAGCTTTTATTAGACTAACAAGGACGTTTTCAGTTCTGAAACTTACAGGATATTCTTATAATATGATGACACTTAATGACAGTTATCACAAACATGCATAAACCTTCCCTCATACATCGTGTCAGGATTATGAAGGTGTCATGTCAGTCTTATACACACCCCTTCAAGTAAAGTGTTACCAATACTTTTTACAAATTTGAACATCTGTTAGTTGATTACTGTGATGCTGCTAAAGCTTTTGTATAAAGTAAATAAATGATTGACTACTTAAACCTTCAGACTTCAAACTTTTAAAACTGATTTCAACTTTCTGACCATCAAAGTTGTAATCTAGTTTGTGTTGCAGTAAAAACTAGTTTAGTGTGTTTATTGTGGTACACTGTAAAAAAAAATATTTTCATGATGTTATCACAACATTTTTTCTTTTGTCAAATCAACTTAAAACATTTATGTAATTCATTTAACATAATATTTGGAGTTTCTGGTGATTAAATCAATCTCCTTCATTGTATTAACTCAATTTTTCCAGTTCAACGAACGTAAGATTTTAAGGCAGCCAGGTTACTTAATTTTTTAAGTTAAACCAACAATATTTTTTTTACAGTGAGATTATTGTTTAAACACATCATAAATATATGAAGAGTTCAGATGCAAAAGCCTCTAAGTGCCATTTGAAATTTTGTTCTAAAAGGACCATTTTTATCAAGCTTGTGTATTTAATTTCAGTAATTTCACTTAAATGACAATTAATAGGTCATCTTCATTGCCATTTAAGTGAAATTACTGAACTTAAATATACAAGCTTGATAAAAATGATAATTTTAGAAGAAAATTTCAAATTGGCATTTAGAGGCTTTTGCATCTGAACTCTTCATATACAGTATATAAAATACATCATGAACAATCTGTCACATATTATGTCAGTCAGGTTATAGGTTTTGTATTCCCATGAAATGGCATTATAAGTGTTTCTGGAAGCATTTGAAGATTCTGGAAGGCCAGAGAAACGTCTCTCAAAGTCTAATTCACAGACCCAGAGAGAAATTCATTTTGAGAGATTTAAACAAGGTCAAATGTGTGAAAACAAGCAATTGATAGTTGAAAGTAGATTAGACTAGGGCTGTCAACTGATTAATCGCGATTAATCACATCCAAAATAAAAGTTTGTGTTTACATAATATATGTGGGCGCGCTGTGTATAATTATTTTAATCGCGATTAATCGTTTAACAGCCCTAGATTAGATCAATGATTCGATAAAGATGTGAATTGCAGATGTGTACTAATGCTTTAATAATAGCTCATAATACACTGATCACCTGTTAAGAGTGTGATCACGAGTGGTGTTGGTTCATAGATCAATGCTTGTGTGATTGAACATAAAAATATGACATGATCTGACTTACGGAGAGCGTGCCATTCGTCTTGTCTGATAGTCTTGGTGATGTTCACAGGTAGATTTCGTGGGATATTCGCTGAGGAATAGTAATACTTCACCGGCGTGCAGCGTTGAAGCAAACCTGCAGAAATTCACAGAAACTTCAGTAATAATAGAGAGGATCACGTTAACACAGATGCAGTGCACGTGTGTTTGAATGGTGGAACAGTCACAAGTAAATAGACATTTGTGTGTAAGACATTTACCGGTGCCATATCCTTTATTTGGATTATGATCAGAAACATTCAAACTGGACCTCAAACAACATCAGTCAACCAAGTCAATTTACTCGCATATCATCTCAAAGACTATCATTTATCACATTAAGAATCTTGAAAATGCATGAAATAATACATTCTTTTCAAATTAAAGGGATAGTTCACTTTGAAATTAATTTTTGATATGTTTTATCTTACCTCAAGGGCATCCAAGATGAAGGCGTCTTTGTTTCCACAGTATTTTCAATTTTGATATTTTTAGGTCAAACCGTTTGTGTCTATCAGTCATATAATGGAGGTCTATGGTCACCACCTCAAAGAGCATGCACAGAGAAGTCCAAATTAAACATGATTTAATGACTCGTAAATGTAAGTACACATGGTCTAAGACACGAAACGAGCGGTTTGTGTGAGAAAACGAACAGTATTTATATCGTTTTTACCTCTTGTAATCACAGCCACGTCCAAGTGATCTGAGGCCGGGGGCGCTTTGTGGCTGTGGTTACAAGAGGTAAAACGATATAAATACACACAAACCGCTCGTTTCGTGTCTTAGGCCATCTATGTGTACTTACATTTACGAGTCATTAAATCATGTTTAATTTGGACTTCTCTGTGCATGCTATTTGAGGTGGTGACCATAGACCTCCATTATATGACTGATTCACAAGAACGGACCTAAAAATATCAAAATTGAAAATACTGCGGAAACAAAGACACCTACATCTTGGATGCGCTTGAGGTAAGATAAAACATATCAAAAATTAAATTCAAAGTCAACTATCCCTTTAAGTAGAATTGAAATACTGCTTTTGTTATTGGAGCTATCAAAATGAAACTCAAACGGGAAACGAACGTAACATATTCCAGAGGTAGTTGAGTGTTTTCCTTTATTAATGGCCCTGCGGTCTCTCAAACCTAAAAAATAACACATGGTTTTGTCAAATGGATCACATGCACTGCCCTGACAGGCTCCATCTGTTTCTGTTTTTTAGTAGAAATGTGAGGAGTGTGTGAACCTGAGCGTGTGTCTAGTGTTGATGTGAGAGATCAGCACCCTGGATAGCGCCAAACATTCTTCAACAATCCTTCACTAATGCTCAACAAACACACTAGAACTGTTCAAAATCAACTCGGAATCTGGTTACTGTTCACACATCATCACCTTTAAAAATCAGATCCTCGTTCTCCAGATCGAAGCCCTCTCGATGGCATTTCCTCCAGAGCCCGGTTGTGGTCGAGTTGTAGCGGCGGCTGCAGCGCGACTCCATGGCGGGCGCAGGGTGCAGGGATCCCCGCAGAGGAGCCGCTTCCGGTCGCATCCGGAGAGGGAGGTTTTGGTTGGAAATATATATGTATCCTGGGTCATTTCTCTTGCTGGCGTATTTTTTGCATCGGTCCCGGTGTTTCCGCGCATCTGTTTCGTACCAGTAGTCTGTGCTGATGGCCATGGTCAAGAGCCAGATGGAACAGAAGGCCAGGAAGAGCCCGGATGCTGTTAATATCCTCATGATGCCCGCGGACAACAACTGTCACATTTTGCACCGAACCCATATCATCCTAAACCCGACATAACAAGACGATACAAATGGTGTTGGAGCTCTAGACAGACATGTCTGTCCTCTGCTGCTGCTCGTTTGGAGTCGGGGTGATGGAGAGCCAATGCCGACACTGGAGACTGCTGATGAAAGCGCTCCGGATTCGTCAGACGACAGCTGTGTTGCCGCTGTCTCCATAAAGGATATTCGGGCGAATCTCAAAGCCTGTCGATACGTCAATTTTTTAAAAAAATAAAAAATAAAAAATTAATAAATTTAAAAAAAATAAATAAATAATATATATATATATATATATATATATATATATATATATATATATATTCTTTATTTTTTTTAAGGAATGCAGGACCATCGAGATTTTTTATTTTAAAAAAATGTGGTGTAAAAAAAATAATCGCTTTGTCCTCATTATAAAAAAATAAAAAATAAAAAAATAAGAGCCCGGATGCTGTTAATATCCTCATGATGCCCGCGGACAACTGTCACATTTTGCACCGAACCCATATCATCCTAAACCCGACATAACAAGACGATACAAATTTTAAAGGAATGCAGGATCATCGAGATTTTTAATTTGAAGTGGTGTAAAAAAAAAATAATCGCTTTGTCCTCAGCAATTCTCATTATATAAAAAAATAATAATTATATATATATATATATATATATATATATATATATATATATATATATATATATATATATATATATTTAAAGGAATGTAGGACCATCGAGATTTTTTATTTAAAAAAATGTGGTGTAAAAAAAAATAATCGCTTTGTCCTCATTATAAAAAAATAAAAATAAAAAAATAAAATAAATAATATGTACATAAATAATATGTATGTATGTATGTATATATATATATATATATATATATATATAAAGGAATGCAGGACCATCAAGATTTTTTTTTTTTTTTAAACATGTGGTGTAAAAAAAGAATCGCTTTGTCCTCAGCAATTCTTATTATAAAATAATAATAATAATAATAATAATAATAAAAGACCCGGGCTAGTCGTATTGTAACTGTCAGAATATACATGCTTTAAAAAAATAAATAAATAAATATTTTTTTTAAATACCTTTGCTAAAACTAAAATGTTATTATTATTTTTTGTTATTATTAGTAGTAGTATTAGCCTATTAGTAGTAGTAGTAGTAGTAGTAGTAGTCTAGTAGTAGACCTATTAAAATTCAATTCAATTGATTTTTGCTAAAAGATAGCCTATATATTACAATTTTATTTTAAAAAAAAATAATAAAAAAAAACGTAATAAAAAAAAAATAAAACAGATTTTGTTTTTATTCCTTAAAGGGTTAGTTCACCCAAAAATGAAAATTAAGTCATTAATTACTCACCCCCATGCTGTACCAACCCCGTAAGACCTTCGTTCGTCTTCGGAACACAAATAAAGATATTTTTGATTAAATTTGAGAGCTGTATAACTACCACATTGGCTGCCTAAGGGACTGCCTCTTGACGGCCCAGAAAGTCAATGAAGAAAATGTTTAAATATCCCAAGTGACTACCGTGGCTCAACTATATGTTTATCAAGCGACGCGAATACTTTTTGTGCGAAAAAACAAACAAAAATAACGAGTTTATTCGACTATTTCTTTTCTTCCTTGTAGGCCAGAAACGAGATTTCCTTAGATTTCCACGACGCATGCGCGAGAATTGCGATCTGAAGTAGTGTAAGCAATAATACTGTGTTTGACCCCCTTTCAAAATTTAGAAATGTTGTCCCATATTGATAGGATAGCATCTTGCAGTTGATGGAGATTTGTGGGATGCACATCCAGGGCACGAAGCTCCCGTTCCACCACATCCCAAAGATGCTCTATTGGGTTGAGATCTGGTGACTGTGGGGGCCATTTTAGTACAGTCAACTCATTGACATGTTCAAGAAACCAATTTGAAATGATTGCAGCTTTGTGACATGGTGCATTATCCTGCTGGAAGTAGCCATCAGAGGATGGGGACATGGTGGCCATAAAGGGATGGATATGGTCAGAAACAATGCTCAGGTAGGCCGTGGCATTTAGACGATGCCCAATTGGCACTAAGGGGCCTAAAGTGTGCCAAGAAAACATCCCCCACACCATTACACCACCACCACCAGCCTGCACAGTGGTAACAAGGCATGATAGATCCATGTTCTTATTCTGACTCTACCATCTGGACTGCCGCATACTGGATGTTTTTCCCTTTTCACATCATTCTTGTAAACCCTAGAAATGGTTGTGCGTGAAAATCCCAGTAACTGAGCAGATTGTGAAATACTCAGACACCAACAACCATGCCACACTCAAAATTGCTTTCTTTCCCATTCTGACATTCAGTTTGGAGTTCAGGAAATTGTCTGAATATATCTAGTATACTCTGGATATATGAATGTTGTTTGTAAAGCGATAGTATTAATGTTATTATTATAATTATTATCATCATCATCATCACAGGATAGAATAGGGGATCATCACGCTGATACGTAGTACTCGTACGTAGTTGAATCACCGATCTCGCTGGCGAACTGATGAAGGACTACAATAAGTTCATTTATGCAGCATCCCTGGTAAATTAGTCTGATTCACTAAAGTGCCGGCTGCAAACAAACGTTCTACCTTGTTTTATTTTAAAGTTTTAATCCACTTCTTCCTTAAACTTAAGTAGGGTTGGCGTTGTTGGTTAGATTTACAAAGTGAAACAGAGCAGTGACATAAATAGCATTCGTGAACTGCGTCGGAAGGGGACATGCACAAAGTTGACAAACCCCGCCCATGAAACCCAGAAGCGTGATAATCCCCTATTGCTCATCTAAAACCAGTTACGAGCGTCTTGGAATTCAAGCCTGTCTAAACCGTTCTAAGCTGTTTTTAGCCAGGTGTAAATAATCCACCAAAGAGTTGTGCGATGTTGGAGAATGAATTAGAAGTCCGAGTACGGAAACCCAACACTATCTCACGACCAATTCGTACGAATTTGACGCATGATTAAAAAGTGTCTAATTCTTCGTACGACCTCACTCGTACTAATTCGTACGATTTGTCTAAACCCACGTGATGGTTAGGTTTAGGGGCGGGGTCAGGGGTAGGTCATTCGTACGAATTCATACGAATTGGCCAATTCGTAAAATATGTACGATTTTGCAAAATCGTATTAATTCGTACGAGCGAGGTCGTATGAATTGCTACGAATTAGCCACTTTTTAATCATTCGTCGAATTCATACGACTTGGTCGTGAGATCGGGTTGCAACCGGATACTTGGAATTTGTCCTCTGCATTTAACCCATTAAACATCGGCGTGGGGCGATAAGCGGTTAGGTGCCTTGCTTAAGGGCACCTCAGTCATTTCCCGCCAGTACTGAGAATTGAACTCACAACCTTTGTGTTACCAGTCTGACTCTCTAACCACAACTGCCCCCAGTCAATGGAAATGGAACCAACAGGTAAGTAATACGTACCTCAAATCATAGTCCAAGTTGAGGAGAGAGGGAGGGAAGGGAAGATGACGACCATGGATTTTTTGTTTTGTTCCGAGATGGTTGTCCTTGAGTCCCTTGTTTGTCCTGAATAGTTGTCCGATGTTCTTCAGAAAAATCCTCCAGATCCCCAAAATTCCATATTTCAAAAGAGGTCAGGAATCTATTATTTCCCCAAAACATAGTTTAGTTCTTCTCGTATAACATGAGTCTTAATATTTCATAATTCTGTTTAATTGTTTTAAGTTTTCAACAACACAGATCAATAACACTGACCGACAGTTGCAATCAACACTCGGGCACAGAATTTGTTCATTGACAACGTCATCTGTCATGTAAAACATGAAATAGAGATTGGTGAACTTAGCAAACTATGCATTTTATCTGTTTAAAGTTTATTTGCCTCTTCACTATTTTTCTGTGACTGCCTTTGCGACAGTTGACACAAAAATTAAAATTCACTAATTATTTACTCACCTTGATGGTTTTAAAGCCTTATTAGGCTACCTTATTTTTTCAGAACACAAAAATATATTTTTTTAAAAAACCCTGCTGCGCTTTCATGCATTTTTTTTTTTTTTAAAGAGGATTCAAATGTCAGAAAATAATCCTATGTAAATCGTGCTATATTTGTTCTGGATATATCCTGGGTTTGACGACGAGAAACAAACCGAAAATGATAAATCTTGGTCTTGCCATTGCTACATACTGTTATGAAGGAGATGACAGAGGCAGATCCAAATGCAACAATTTATTCCAATCTAAGACTTTGTCAAAGATAAAGAATCAGCATCAACAGTTTCAGGGTTAAACAAAGGCGTGTCAATAACCAGGCTGAAGATCAAGGGCGGGCTGCAGGCAAACGGAATCCAAAAACAGGCAGAGGGTCACTATTCAGGCTGCAGACAATCACAGATATACACCAAGGCAAGCGTCAAGACACAGATAGGCACGGAAAACCAGGAATGCTCAGACATGCACACAACAGTGAAACAATCCTTCACAAACAGACACCAGGTTAACAAGCCAGATATAGGTTAACTAATCAGAGTTGAATCAGAACAGGTGATAGTCAATCAGCAATCAATCAGCAGCAGTCCTACATACTAGGAAGCAATAATATGAGTCCCTAAACATGCAAAAGGAGGCGTTGAAACTGGAGTAAGGATATTCCAGAAGGGCTGGCTACCGTAACATAGCCCCCACCCAAAGGAGCGGCTTCCAGACGCTCCAAACTAAACCCCTCCTTCCCAGGGAGGGTCAGGCAATTCAGGAAGCCAGGGAGGATCAGGCAGTTCGGGGATCCCCAACAGAGCCGGACGGACACAGAGACAAGGTGACACCGCAGGTCCGGAGGGCCAAGGCGGATCGGAAGGCACATGGGACCGAGGCGGAGGACAGGATCTGGAAGGCTGTGGTGGAGCCAGGGTGACGGCTGAGCAATGCAGAAACAGTAGGACGAGTGAGCCTGGCAAAGCTGGTGGGCTGACAGGACATGACGGAGCTGAGGGAACTGTGGGCCTAGGTAAAGCCGAAGGATTGAAGGACCAAGGTGGAGTCTGAGGCTCAGGGGACAGAGGCGAAGGTGGGGGGTCCACAGGCCAGGGTAAAGCGGAGGACTGGACATACTTAGGCAAGTACACAGCGACACAGGTGGGCAGCTGAGGATGAGCAGAGGGGTGGACAAGGCTCAACAGCGGCAGAACAGGAGAGCAAGATGAGTCCAATAGAGGCAAGAGAGGGAGGGTAGGTGGGAACACCAAAAGCTCACCATTGGCAGTGCAGGATCCATTCAACTCAGCTGAGCTGGTTTCATTCGACTTGACTGGGCTGAATTCATTCCATTTAGCAAGGCCAGATTCGTCAGACTCGGAAGGGCTTGACTCAGTAGACTCGGAAGGGCTTGACTCAGTAGACTCGGAAGGGCTTGACTCAGTAGACTCGGAAGGGCTTGACTCAGTAGACTCGGAAGGGCCTGACTCAGTAGACTCGGAAGGGCCTGACTCAGTAGACTCGGAAGGGCTGACCTCGTTGCGCTCAGACTCAGGTGCGGCAGGCAAAACATCTGCAATCTCTGATTTGGCAGGCATAATTTCCACTGTCTTTGATTCAGCGGGCGCTATTTGGGGCGCAGACTTGACAAGACTCACGTGGACAACAGGCACAACAGCTGCGGTGCAGAGAGCAGAGTCGAAGGATCTGGCACAAGGCATGGTCTTTCTGGTTTATCGCACTGATATCAGGTGAGGGTCTATTATGCTGGATATCGTCAGATAAAGTCTAGTGACTGATTTGGTGGGGCATACGTGAAGTGCAGGCTCAACAGGACCGGTGCAGAGAGAGGATTCGAGAGATCCGGCGCAAGGCATTTTCCGGACAGTGTCGCCATGAAGAGCTGGCTGCACAGGCATGATGAAACGTGAAGGCTTGACTGGTCTCATGCGATGCACTTGTTTCTCCCCTTCCTCACTCTCCTGGACGTCATCGAACATTGCTTGAAAGTGCTGCATGAATACCTCAAATGAGGGGAAGGCGGATCCATCCATTTTCCAGACCGAGACGAGCCAATCCAATGCGCAGCCAGAGAGCAGAGAACAAACAAAGGCGATTTTATTGGCATCAGTAGGATAAAGCGAACGCTGCTGGGCTAAATACAGAGAGCATCTGAAAACAAAGTCTTTGCATTTACCAGGATCTCCACTGAACTTTTCGGGGAAAGCAAGGTGAGGGCTCGTACTTTCAATAGTCAGAGGCTCAGAATCGTGTGCTGGTGCAGGAGATGCTGACGCTGGAGATGAAGACTTTTGCAAAGACTGAACAGCCCTGAGCAGTTCCTCCGTTACTGAGGTCAGTCGAGACAGCTGGAACTGATGCGTGGTGAGCAGGGAAGCTCGAGCAGTGACTGCAGCAGACAGAGTAGACATTGTTGCTGGATCTTCATTTGGTGAAGGATTCTGTTATGAAGGAGATGACAGAGGCAGATCCAAATGCAACAATTTATTCCAATCTAAGACTTTGTCAAAGATAAAGAATCAGCATCAACAGTTTCAGGGTTAAACAAAGGCGTGTCAATAACCAGGCTGAAGATCAAGGGCGGGCTGCAGGCAAACGGAATCCAAAAACAGGCAGAGGGTCACTAGGCAGGCTGCAGACAATCACAGATATACACCAAGGCAAGCGTCAAGACACAGATAGGCACGGAAAACCAGGAATGCTCAGACATGCACACAACAGTGAAACAATCCTTCACAAACAGACACCAGGTTAACAAGCCAGATATAGGTTAACTAATCAGAGTTGAATCAGAACAGGTGATAGTCAATCAGCAATCAATCAGCAGCAGTCCTACATACTAGGAAGCAATAATATGAGTCCCTAAACATGCAAAAGGAGGCGTTGAAACTGGAGTAAGGATATTCCAGAAGGGCTGGCTACCGTAACACATACACGCGATCGGGAAAATGTTTTATTTTATGAAAAATATATATTTCAGGCCCACCCGTGGCTCCGCCCCTGGGATGAAGATGTCCACATTTTTCTTATTTTCTTCAAATATAATTTTTATTTTATTTAGTACTGCCGTTCAGAAGCAACAGAAAAATACTTATACTTATATGTTCCCCGAAGACAAATTAATTACAATTTACCTTGATCTTCAAATTCTAAAGTTTTCCCCACTTTAAAGTTTTCTCAAAATAGTCTTGTGGACTATATGTAAGCATCTTTTATGTAAAATAGCTTATTCAGGGAAGTACTAAATAAAAAATAACATGCATTTTGAATGATCCCTCTTGTTTTGTTAAACTTATTCACATTTTCACAGATTCTGCAAGGGGTTCACAAACTTTCGAGCAGTACTGTTGATCATCGGTTCCACAAGGGGGCCTCAGCGAGCTCTGTCGGGGGAGTTTTGAGCAACGAACATTAAATAAAAGTCCTTAACTTTTTTCTGTTGAAAATGTAATGAGTGAGTTCATCATGAATACAGTTTTCAATCTGTGTTTTTGTCTTATCCTGAACCACTATGGTACACCTGATAAGTGTTTACATTGGGACTATTTTACACTGGTTCGGGTCGCTGGCGCTGCAGAGTGGCCCAGTACCTGCGTGACTCACAACGCATTCTCACCCCAAGGCGTCACCTTTGACCATGCTTCAATATTTGACGTTTTAGGCGCCCTTTAGCGTCACTTACATGACGCGATCCTACGGCGTCATCTAACTGACGCTAAAGGAAAGCGTCAGTTAGAGGACGCGGTTAGGTTTAGGTATGGGGTGGGGGTAGGGTACACGCGATCCTAGGGCGTCATCTAACTGACGCTAAAGGGCGCCTAAAGCGTCAGATATTGAAGCATGTCCAAATGCTTCCCAAGGCGTCAGTTAGGTGACGCCTTGGGGGTGAGAATGGGTGACTCATCATAGACGTACACAGTGAGAAGTAGGTCCGGCTACAATGGTCTTCCGAAAGATCCATTATTCTGTTAATCCTCAAATGGTCTTCGTTTCCACATGTTTACACTTCAAACGCGGCTGACATCCCCTTCGCAATTAAGTACTTCACTTGATCTTCCATAATAGATAGGAGGGGACATACAACTACGTTTAGCTGATCTTGATTAATGCTCATTGTCACTCATATAAACACAACAGTTTTTCTTCCGCAATCACACGTCTGCGCTTTGTTTCCCGGCGGACCGAAAAAAACGCGACACTGACGCCCCCCGGAAATCCGATAAAATTCAACCAATCAGATGACGACTTCGACATTCCTGAAGTGTTTCCAGTTAAGAGTACCATATGCATCAGACGTTTAGCCAACGTTCCGTGGGCGTGACGTCTGAGGCTGAGACTAATACGACCCCAACAATTGATTGAGTAATTGTACAACAAATATACATTTTTAATCATACAAATATATATATATATATATATATATATATATATATATATATATATATATATATATATATATATATATATATATTTGTGTGTTTTGTTTACTTCTCATCTATTTATTAATGCTGTGTTTTTGGAGATATAAAGTACTTTTGTATCCATATACCACACAGTTCCTCAACTACACCATTAGCTTTAGCATTAGCATATAATATTATTTTTTTTATGATACATTGCATTTATACTCTAGTACTAGGCCTTCATTTCTGTGTAAAAATTTTCAGATTTATGCCGGATTTTTTTTTTTTTTTTTTGACACATTAAGAAAATATATTTAGTTTTTTTTTTTCACATTTCCCATTCATTTCAATGTGGGGTCATAATGACCCCGAAGACCAGAATTGTTTCTTTTACTTACCTTCAGAACAACCGAATCAAGCCCAGTTTTGTGTGTGTGTGTGTGTATAGATAGATAATGTATTAAAAGTCACAAAATCGTATTCCACTGAGATGAAGGGAACCTTTATTTTACTAAGTAAAAGTCGATTGGGGTCATATCGACCCCATGACCCGATTGAGGGCTACTAAACGCAAGTTTATTATCGCTCAAAAAGCGTAAAAAATAAAGCCTTACAAATAACTTGCAAGTATTGAGGTACGGCAGCCCTGAACCGCAAGGTGAGAAAAAAAAGAAAACTTATCTCGTTACGGATATAACGACATATTATGTCGTTTTAACGACTTATTAAGTCGTTTTAACAACTTAGTATGTCGTTATAACGACATAATATCTTATTATAACGACATAGTTAAGTCGTTCAAAGGACTTAATAAGTCGTTAAAACGACATAATATCTCGTAATAGCCTATAATTTGTTTTTGGATTTCAAATAGGGCTTCTAGACTTTTGTTTTTAAATTACAAAGGGCCTACTGATGTTTTTGTCATTGTATTTTCAATATTATAGACTATATTATTTGTGCATAAACGTATCTGGTTATAGTAAACATACCGTTTGTTTGAAAACAACATGTTTTGGTGAAGGGGGGTCCTAAAATATAATGTGAAGGGGGGGCCCTAAAATATTTTCTTGGGAAAAAGGGGGTTTCAGATGAAAAAGGTTGGGAACCACTGCTGTAGAACTGGGAAATAAAAAGCTCAATGTGGAACTTAACAATGCTCTCCTGTGACAAAAGAAAATCCACATAAACTTTTCTTTATTTTACTGTAAGTGTTGAATTTTTACAGGTGTTTCCGGCATTACTGTACAACTACTAAGAATCGTACATGATTTCCAGTAGAGCAGTGTTCTTGTGTCTTTGCGAAACACCTAAAGATGAGAGAAAGCGAGAAAACCTGCTTGAACGTGTGGCTAGTCAGAGTGCAGTGTGGTTATCATGGCTGGAGTGGCTGTAACCTACAGGAAGTTTGTTCACAGAGATAAAGACCGAGACAACCAGCTGTCGTTCATCTCAGCGCCTTTGTTACGGTCATCCCGTATCACGCCCTTGCCTGTGATGCGCGTGTTTTAGATGTATGGGATCTTCCTAATAGAGAGCTGTGCTTTGCATCCAAGTTACACAAGGCACTTGCAAAATAAAGCCTGAAAAAAATAAGATATGTGTTACCGTTTTCAACAAATGGTCAGTAATTAGTAGAGCAAAGAATTGACTGTCAGATCAAAGATTACATGAGTTCTCTTTTTTGTGTTATTGTTTAAAGCCCTGTTACCAAAATGTGTCACACTGAACAAACAAAAGACACAAGATAACAGTTGAATGTTTTTCATATAGCTTGGCATTTATACGGCGAATCATTTGATGGTTTGTGTGTAAAGTTAACACAATTTTTGAAATAGAGTTTGAAAAAGAGTTGAATCTGTAAAAAAAAAAAAAAATCTGTAGAAATTACAGTATTACTGGCAGCTGCTTGCCTGTTGATTTAAATTATTGTTATTTACTGGCAACAATTTGTTCAAAGTTAAATGAACATTAAACATTAACAAGTCTTTATCTTTACAGAATACAACTAAAATAACAGACTCATGCAACAAAATCTGAAGGGAAAAAAAAAGGTTGATGAAGATTTCTGGTTCCCAGAATGCTTTGCATTAGATTGTTATTTTTTAGTTTTATTCTGTGCAGACAAAGACTTGTTAATTTTTAATGTTCATTTAACTTTGAACAAACTGTTCCCAGTAAATATACATCAATTAAAATCTACAGTAAGTTACTGGCAAACAGCTGCATAACTACAGCAATTTTTTTATAGTGTTAGTTTTGCATATAGTGTTTGCTTTTGCAAGAGATGTGTGATGTTTTGTGTGTGTTTTCTTGCTTTGTGTGTAGAGAGAAAAGGAGACATAGTTACAATAGGAAATAAAACTGTAATCGTGCATGTGATACAATTCACGTATGCATTGCATTTAAAATAAAAGAAAGATCCGAATGTAACCAGCTAGAAATGTTTTGTTCTAAAAACGTTCTGGGAACATTGCCACGAAGTTCTAATAATGTTTTCAGCGGGTGGTTTTATTTTGGTCCGCAGAATGTTCTCCAGCACAAACTTCAGTGATAAAAGTTAATGAGATAATTAAGAGATTAAAGGAGTAGTTCACTTTTAAAAAAACGTTTGCTGATAATTTACTCACCCTCATGTCATCCAAGATGTCCACGTCTTGCTTTTCCTTCAGTGGAAAAGAAATTAAGGTTTTTGATGAAAACATTCCAGGATTTTCTCCATATAATGGACTTCAATGGGAACCAAACGGTTCAAGGTCCAAATGAAAGAAAGACATGGACATCTTAGATGACATGGGGGTGAGTAAATTATCAGCAAAGGTTTTTTTTAAAATTGAACTACTCCTTTAACATCAGGTGTCTTCAATAATGCTCAATCATCACTCAATTAACAAGCAGAATCACTGAAGGAGAAAAATACTATATTTTAAGTCACCATTATGGTGATTAGTGTGTGCTTCAGTTGGGATTACAGATAATTTATTTTAAATTTATAATTTATTTATTTATTTATAATTTTATTTATTTTAAATTTATAATTTATTTATTTACAGTAATTTATTTCTTTAATTCCATCTGTAAATATTAATGTTGACCTTTCCTTACACCTTAACCCACCCTTGAACCACCAAACCTTCCCCTTATCACCTCAGTATCAGCAAGAGTGTTTTGCAGTACAACATCAACACAATCAACATTGTATGTATTTTTTAAACCAAGTGCACAGTAAAGACACCTAATATAAAGTGTGACCTGCTTATCTAGGTCGTATGACAAAAAGAAATTTCCTATTTGATTTGACCATTTTACGATCATTGCTTTTTCTTTTTCTTTATTGTAAGGAGTTTTTGAGTGATTACTGTTAACAATATACAGTATTCTTGTGAATGTAAATCTTATAAAGCTTGATGTTGCGGTGTTGTGTCTATTGCCCTCTGTTCTAGAGTGAGACAGTTATACAACACTTCAGGCTGTTGTGCAATAGAGACAGTGACTGTGTGTGTGAGAGTGTGCGTGTGCGTGTGGATGTAACGGACTTCCTGTGGTGCCTGAAAATACCCTGCAATGCACTATTGGGAAAACATGAGAGCACTCAGGAGTCAGTGTGTGCGGGTCAGCTCCATCAAAACTAGACTTTCCAAAATACCTTTTCATATAACTCAGAACACAATCAGAATCTTATCTCTTTTGTTATATTGTTACGTAAAAAAACTAAACAAAAAAAACATTTTAATCTCAATAAAGGTCAGGGTTTTTTTTACAGTAAATGCAAAAATAAAATACTTGCAGAGTACTCAACTCCAGAAAAGAGATGACATTACACAAGTGGCCATTTAAGGCTGTCACATTTACATTTAGGGAAGTGAATGTGAAAGTTGCAAACTTCCCCAATTACTATGTGTGTGTGTGTGTGTGTGTTTGCGCGCTTGTGTGTGTGTTTGTGGTTCAGGTATACCTTATACTTTATGGAAACAGAATGTCCCTGGATGTGGATCCGAAATCCTTGCACTTTGGGGACATGGACATGTTTTGGTCCCCATGAGAAAAACAGCTTATAAATCATAATAACTGATTTTTTCTGAAAATACTAAAACGATTTCTGTGATACGTAGGGTAAGGGGGTATGTATATATATATATATATATATATATATATATATATATATATATATATATAGATATATATATATATAGATATAGATAGATAGATAGATAGATAGATAGATAGATAGATAGATAGATAGATAGATAGATAGATAGATAGATAGATAGATAGATAGATAGATAGATAGATAGATAGATAGATCTAATTTTGTTAATTAACTAATTTTGTTGTGTTAGTTCAGCAAAAATCCACACTGTTCAAATCTCGTCCACAGAAAAAAATCTTGGTACTAATTTCCACTAGCTTTTTCTTGTTGACTCAACTTTTGCAAATAACAGTTTTACGAACTGAAAATAAGTTGTCTGTGACACAGAAAAAAAAGAAGAAAAAAAACATTTAGTTGAGTCAACTTGACATTATTTGTTTTCTGGAGAGGTGCAAATATTCTGTAACAAACCTTTTGTAGTTAAACCAATTAAACATTTTTGTCTATTGGAAACAGAAGTTCTTATTAAGAATAAACATGTTCATATGTAGCTTTTTTTAAAGTTTGGTCACCATTTTGGTGATGAGCGTTTTCTTGAGTTGACCAGTTTGACTCTCAGCATTTATGTGGAGTTGTGGCCTTTGTAATAGTATTTAGCATAGTTTGTTGCAAAGAAAACTGATCAGGTTATCTAAAGGGAATAGGTCACTACTCTTACTCTTACTGATTAAAAGATTTGTGAATAATATATTAGGTTTACCAACAAAACTTTTATGCAGCAGATTAGACATTCTGAATTTTGATTTTTAAATACATTGTGGGAATGTCAAGACATCAAGATTCTGACATCAAGATTCCGCGTATGAATCTCAACAATGGTGACATGCTTCATGCCACAATGCATGCTGGGAGTCATGATTTTAATACTATGGTGGCTCCCAGCATGCATAGCAGCATGAAGCATGTCACCATTGTTGAGATTCATATGATGTTTATTTATGTCTGTGTGTGTCAAAAGACTTTTTCCCATAATGTATTTTCAAATCAGAATTTAGAATGTCCAATCTGCTGCAAGAAAGTTTTGCTGGTAAAATATTAATAAAAAAAATCACTTCTGGTCAGAAATAAGATACACTGTTAAGATACACACAAAAAGTATTGTTGGTTTAACTTAAAAAAAGTAACCTGATTGCCTTAAAATTTTAAGTTCATTGACATGGAAAAATTGAGTTAATACAATGAAGGTGATTAATTTAATCACCAGAAACTGATTACAAATCATGAAAATATTTGTATACAGTGTTGGATTTATGCTAGTTTATGAGGCTGAAAACTTGATCATCTGGATTTCTTTTTCATAGCAACACATAATGTGTTTTTATAAACACGGTTACAAAGACCACAATCTCACACAAATAGCCAAACTGACCAAGCAAAGGAAACACTCGTCACCAAAACGGTGAGGAACAAATGATTTTTAATAAAAAAAAATCCAATGGACAAAAAATGTTGAATTGGTTTAACTACAAAAGGTTTGTTACAGAATAGTTGCACCTCTCCAGAAAACCAATAACGTCAAGTTGACTCAACTAAACTTTTTTGTTGTTGTTGTTGTCACAAACAACTTATTTTCAGTTTGTATAACTGTTATTTACAAAAGTTGAGTCAACAAGAAAAAGCTAGTGGAAATTAGTACCAAGAGTTTTTTTTTGTACTAGCTTACAATTTTTACTGTGTAGATAGATAGATAGATAGATAGATAGATAGATAGATAGATAGATAGATAGATAGATAGATAGATAGATAGATAGATAGATAGATAGATAGATAGATAGATAGATAGATAGATAGATAGATAGATAGATCACTGTAAAAAAAATAATCCTGTAAAAAAACGGTAAACTACTGGCAGCTGTGACACACACACACACACACACATCATTCGCTAAACACAATCACGGTCAAACCTCATGACAGCCTCTGAGTTTAATGCAAACTAGGAGTTTTGAATTTGGTTTGAATGTAAATTTCTTACCAAGAGTGCTGTACAGTACAATTACGGTAAAGAAAAAATATTAAAACAAAATAAAAATAAAAACATAATGATTTACTCAGCTTATTTTGTTCTAAACCCATTAGATTGTCCTTGTTCGGCATAAATGGAGCTGCTCTTCTCCATAAAATAAAAGTGAATTAGGTGCTGTAAAGCAATAAAAACACAATAAAAGCCTCATAAAATTAGACTAATCCATACAATTTATCTTCTGTTGTTGTTAAGTTCATGCACATGATTTTCCCCCAAACCAGCATCATACTGTAAAAATACGGTGTGTTACTGTTCTTGAAATTATCAGCTAAACACTGTATTGTCAGCTACAGTATAACACTTTAATTTAATAGCTATATGCTGTAACACAAAAACAGTAACACACCGTAAAGTTACGGTATGTTGCTGGCAACAACAGCTCCCAGTTTTTTACAGGATTATTTGATAGATACTGTAGATAGATAGATAGATAGATAGATAGATAGATAGATAGATAGATAGATAGATAGATAGATAGATAGATAGATAGATAGATAGATAGATAGATAGATAGATAGATAGATAGATAGATAGATAGATAGATAGATAGATAGATAGATAGATAGATAGATAGATAGATAGATAGATAGATAGATAGATAGATAGATAGATAGATAGATAGATAGATATTCCCCTTTCAAAAGAACTGCCTAATGTCAATTGAGTTTAGCATATGAAAATCCAAGTCAAACACAGAATAATACATTTGTCTCTGCTGCAATAGTAGTTGCTTCCTCAAAACCTATGATAACAGTACAAAGCTTTGATTAAAAAGGGAACAAAGTTCTCTCGGAACTTCACTTTGGCCAAACGCTGAAGTTTATGATTCTCAGACAATAGCACATGTAAAAACGTCCCTCTGATTGACTGACTCGAGGCCACAACATCACGGCCTGTTCACCGTATACTCAGAGACTGAGGGTTTTCCAGAAGCTGGATTACTGCTCGTGCGAGTCCTCACGAATACAACTCGATGTATTTAATTAGCACAACGGTGCAAAACTGTTGAATATAATCCATGAGTAAGACCATAAAAAAAAAGTTAAAAAAACATTTTATGGTAGAAGAAAGTTTGATGCCATTTAATGAAGGCCTACACACTTTTTGCTCAAAAATGCATCATCTGTCAACTCTTCTAATGCCAGATCATAATTATAAGAAATTAATATTCCAAGAGAAGGTGGAGATGCACATAAGGCCATCCCATCAACTGGATCACGATTGGTTGACATCCCTTGACAGTGTCACAGCTGAAAAATCACGAGTCATCGCCACATTTGACCTATCAGAGGCCAGATCTGTCAGTAAAGTCAGGCTAATCGCTCATGGGCGATACAGGAAATTTAGTCTTTTTGTACACCAGGACAGTGAAGCTGAAGGCAGAAGATTCTTAAAAACAAGATTTGCCCATTAAAAAAAAAAGAGATACCACAGTACAGCGCGCTTGTGAAGTAATTTCCACGTTATGCAATATTCTGTAAATAAGTGTGAAACTGTGAGATAGACACCACAAAAGAAGTTATATGATTGAAGGGCTTCATGTTGCATTACAGAATGGAAAGCTGTGTTATTTCTCCTGTAAGTATGTGACATTTGTCTTTCCGATTTAAACATTTCCAGGCAAAACTTTTAAAGTATATTTATGTAATTAAGTGTAATTATAGAAATCGAGTTAGTAACACAAGAGTTTGTAAATTTGTAACAAATTTTAAAAGTGAAAGAAAAACAATTGAATGTATTTTCAGTTGTCTGAAGAAATAATTCCGTATGACCATGACCCCCGGCCGATATATGACTTCTACCCGTATCTCAGTACTGACCCGGAGACTCATCCCGGTGAGTTGTTTTAATATGTATTTGTGATTCTTGTTATCTCATAGTGTGATGATCCACTGATTCTCTGTCTGAGGCTCTGAATGTCCGGGACTGGTTTGTTGGTCTCTGATACTGTAATGAAAACGAGTCATTTCACGGCAGAAAAAAACAAAAAACAAACAATCAAAAGAAGCCGTTTTTAAGTCAACTCCGTTTTGTTCTCCTTTCCCATGGAAGAAAGTGGCTGGGACTACACAAGTGTTCACGCTCATCACAGTGAGTTTGAGCCGCCTCAAGGAAACCATTTCACTGAGCTTCATCCCACCACATACCGCTATGGAGAAGTGGAGTCCTTCCACCCGTCTGTGGATGGAGGGATGGGAACACTTCTACCTGTGATTCCTCCACAGGTTAGTGTCATAATGGTATAACATCTCTTATTATCTATTTCAATCTTATGTACTGAATTGGTTCTGTTATGTGAAGCCTAAAAATCTTCTTTTTATTTATTTTGTTGCTGGGAAAATATAGATTTTAGTGTGTTGGCTATTAACTGTGGCCTCTCAACACAATAAAAATGAAGTCAAATATTATATTCGGTACAATAAGAAAGCGTTAGGTTACTAAAAATTAAAAATGAATATTCCTTTTTATTATTAACTATTAATATTTAGTAACAGATAGTGTATTGCAATCAGTGAAAAGGTCTGAGAGAAAGAAATGATAAAGGAAAAGAAAGAGATGGACAGGATGTGAGTGGAGGAGACAGACTGATTGCTCAACTCTGTCTTTCCTGACTAAAAAAGACTGTTGCTGCTACACAATGACACACACACACACACACACACATCGTTCGCTAAACACAATCACAGTCAAACCTCATGACAGCTTTTGAGTTTAATGCAAACTAGGAGTTTTGAATTTGGTTTGAATGTAAATTTCAGACCAAGAGTGCTGTACAGTACAATTACTGTAAAGAAAAAATATTTAAAACAAAATAAAAATAAAAAAACATAATGATTTACTCCACTTAATGATTATATTGTCCTTGTTCGGCATAAATGGAGCAGCTCTTCTCCATAAAATAAAAGTGAATTAGGTGCTGTAAAGCAATAAAAAGCACAATAAAAGCCTCATAAAATTAGACTAATCCATACAATTTATCTTCTGTTGTTGTTAAGATCATGCACATGATTTTCCCCCAAAGCGGTTAGTGCCAGTTATTAGTCCTGTCAATCACAGTGAAGACTGCCTATAACACTAAAACTGTAACTTACTCTCTGACATCACGTCTACACCGGCGGCATCCATTGCAAAAATTAGCGCTGTAAGTCGTGGAAAAGGTTATTTTTGCGGCTGATCTTATCGCATATGCATTTGTAGGAGTTTCCCTTTCAGACGCAAAATGTACGGGAGGAGAATATTTAAATGAATCATGCAAGGTGATTTACTAAGGTTTGCGCTCGTGAATTTATTCATCATTATTTACCACCAAAAAAAGCATAATAGTCTATGTTTAAACCAGACGCTGATTTGCGCTGCTCTTGGTAGATTGTGTTGGTCATTAACCCTCTGGGGACTGAGTCCTTTTTTTTGTTGTCAGTTTTCTCTATTTTTACATTTGGGCTTATAAACTATATGTAATGAAGATGGAACACTGCCTATGTGTTTGGTGTCTATGGATTCAGAAGACTCTAAGCTAACATAAGCATGCATGTAATGTGTTTATAAAGGAAGTATGAGTGAAAAATGTACAATATACTAGATAATTTCAAAAATGGAAATTTGATTTTTGTCATTTATTTCTGAAAATCACTGAAAAGAGTTTTTGAACAAAAACTATATTTGTCAAAGCCTTTGCTTGACAGACATGTGTAATTGATAAATAAAATTGTAAAGAACAATGAAAAATCTAACTTTATTTACAAATAGTCCCAGGCGTTTTTCTTAGGAATGCTTAGAATTTTCGAAGCAATGATTTCTCCTCGTCACTCTCCAGTAATTGTTCCAGAGCCTGTTCCACCTTAAATCGTTTACTGCTTGCCATTATAAAAGAGCTAAAATAATAAACAATGTTAATATATATATATATATTAGAATTCTTCTCTCTCTCTCTCTCTCTCTCTCTCTCTCTCATATAAATTTCAGTGCGCTCTCGCTCCGTAAAGCCTTGATTATACTCGACGCATCCGTTCGCTTTCTGTGGTCTCCACCACTCAACGCTGTTGTCATATCCCTTACTGTATAGTACCACCCATAGATATCTATGTAAAGGCTAGATATCTCGTCCACACTGCTGGCCAATGGAGGTCGACATCTGCACCTGGCGGCCATCTTGTCACAGGCAGCTCGCTCACTCGTAACATTGTGTTAATGGTACATGTACTTTTTAAATAACCATAACTTCCTCAATTTTCTACTGATTTTCAAACGGTTTGGTTTGTTATAATCGTCAGAGATGTAGTTATGACACAGCATACTTATGAATAAAAAGTGTATAAATAAATAATCATCCAGATAATTATAGCCACGTTAATAACGTTTGTAAATCCGTCAAGATTTCAACGAGATAAGAGTATTTGTGTTCGTGCTGATCACTCATCTTATATCAGCTTGCCTGTGACAAGATGGCCGCCGGTGATGACGATAGAAACTCCGCTTTAAGACATCTAGCCTTTATATAGACATCTATGGTACCACCCCTTGCAAGGCTACAGAGTCCTCCGGTTTGCTAGATTACGTCATGGTAACCTTCCCCTGATTGGGTAAGAAAAATATTTCTCCATCTGTAATTTTTCCATTGGTTGTTGCTCGTGAATCTGCCAAACAACATCAATTTCATTGGCGTTTGAAGGTGTGTCTACAAGCCGGATAAGTTATCACTGTTTTCAGAGGAAGACGGCAAAAAAGATCCGCACCTTTCTATCAAGAATAGTTTTTTAAGATAAGTACACATTTGTAAAAGTATGTCATTTACTTTTACCGCCCAATCCGTCCCCAGAGGGTTAATGGAAATGATCCAGCTGCGTCTGTGTTCTTTAAACTGCTCGTCGTCTGTAAAGTGAATCGAGCTAATTTGCACGGGTTAGTAAGTCTGGCCCTTTATCTGCCTTTTTTTGTTATTTTGCGAGGTTCCAGAAATATATATTTTGAGCCAATCTGCTGAGCCGTGACTGACTCATTAGTGACTGAACTTGTCCTGCACAAACACTGATGTCTGGCAAAGCATCGATAGTACAGTCAAATATTTGTGATTAATTTCAACAATAAATAACACAGTCTCATCCCAAGAAGTCATATAACTGTCGTCTTGGGACGTCTTTTGACCATGCGTCAACATCCGCCTTTTTAGGGTACCCTTAAACGTCAGTTACATGACGATCCCAGGCCGTCATACAACTGACGCTTTACCTTTAACGTCAGTTAGGTGACGGGGTCGGTTTAGGGGTAGGTTTAGGTCTGGGGTAGGGTTAGGATCCGATAACGTCATCTAACCGACGTTTAAGGGTACCCTAAAAAGGCGGATGTTGAAGTATGGTCAAAAGACGGGATGAGACTGCGCTGCAATAAACAAGGTTACATCTGAACATCCAACAATGGAGACCAATGTTTTGCTTGATAGTTTTTTTTCTAGTTACGACATCTAAAATCCATCTTTAAGTAGGTACTAACTTAAAGGACAACTCCGGCGCAAAATGAACCTTTGGTCTAATTACACATTGCTACCTAGTCAACCGTTATCTGAGATTTGTTTTCATGATTGCCGAATGTAAATAGTTTTATTTCTAAAAACAGTTTAGCCTATAACGCTAGTATAATGCTAGTATATAGGGCATAGAGTTATGACCACTAACAAGGCTCAAAATAGCCCCACACCAACACGACAGCATAATAAGGGTCCTTACATTCAAACCGAAGCATTGAGAACTTTGTCAGTGTCCATACAGTTTAATAAGAAGATATTTTATAGACACAGTCAACTTCGCGAATACAGGAAGAAGCCATCTTTGAAAAATAGTCTCTACCAGTCGATCTACGAACGCCGATCCAAGTGCGCTGAACTGAGCAGAATCTCATATGGTCCGTTGTTTCCAGAAGAAACACAAACACGAACCGTTTTCTTCTCTTCAGTATGTACACGTAGCCTACTGTTCGCGCTCACCTTATCACCTTATTAGCATCTCACCAGCGCACTTGGATCGGCGTTCGTAGATCGACTGGTCGAGACTATTTTTCCAAGATGTCTTCTTCCTGTATTCGCGAAGTTGACTGTGTGTATAAAATATCTTCTTATTAAACTGTATGGACACTGACAACGTTCTCAATGCTTCGGTTTGAATGTAGGGACCCTTATTATGCTGTCGTGTTGCTGTGGGGCTATTTTGAGCCTTGTTAGTGGTAATAACAGGCGATTTTTATTTGTCATTACTCTATGCCCTATATACTAGCATTATACTAGCGTTATAGGCTAAACTGTTTTTAGAGATAAAACTATTTACATTCGGCAATCATGAAAACAAATCTCAGATAACGGTTGACTAGGTAACAATGTGTAATTAGACTTAAGGTTCATTTAGCGCCGGAGTTGTCCTTTAAAGTCGCCGTGAAATGGAAGTTGAGATTGACATTTTTTCATTGCCGTGACGTATATACGAGTGAAACGGCTTCTGAAATTATAAAAAAATGTAGGGCGGGGCTTGATTTCATCCTTCAGGAATTGATTGGATGGTTGGAGGTTGGGTATTGGAAACAAAATGGAGGCAGATTTGAATGCGATTCACTGAGAGGCGGTTCACTGATAGCCACACCCTCATCAGATCTGGCCGCACCCTTTCGCTTCGATGGGGGAGGGTACTGTATTTGATTAAAGATTATAAGGGTACATGTGTTTAAAAAAATAATGAAGTGCACAGATAAATCATTCATAATAAACACTACAATATTACATATAAAAATACGATTCGTCAAATTTGATTTCATGCCGACTTTAACTTAAACATGCTAGCCAGTCAAAACTTTACCTTTGCCTCAATACATTTAGGCACGCCATTTCTGAATTTGAGAGCTAAAGGAGGGCAGAGATTTAAAAGCCTTTTATTTAACAGATTAAACATATTACGTGTGTTTAAGTGTAAAATAAGAGTACACTTTAATTTTATATACACCGCTATGATTATGATTATAGCTAAGTAATAAACCGGCCATATAAAAAGTTTACCGATATGTGTTTGTTTGTTAGGATTCTGCTGATAGAATTGAAACTCTGTGGCTCTCCGGGACGATTTGGAAGCAAAACGTGATGTGCGCTTGATTTGTAAATCATTGTGTGTCCCTTTTCTGTTGACACTGAGTTTTTCCACTTCCTCTTTCAATGAAGAGCAATTCTGTGGTTTCCAAGTATTTGGTACCACTAATATAAGATCATGCTAAACCAGCATTTTCTGCTCGAAAATAAGTGTGGGAAATGGGAATGTACATTCGATAAACTTTTCAGAAAAAAAACTTGCTCATTTGCATTTGTCAGCCATTTTCCTTTATATTTCGCTTTATCAAATGAAATGAGTCTCATGACATTTTTTGTTGTTGTTTTGTTGACAAATACGTAAGGATTCGTACAATCTCATTGACATGTTTTCGTATAACCCACTGGGGGGTTAGTTTTAGGGTCGTAGGTTCGTGCTTTTTTTAAATTAAAAATCATGTTTTCTCTTGAGTTGGTCATTGATTTTGTGAGTTCCTGTGTCATGGTTAGCATGATAACCTTCATATGGAGGTAGACCTAAGGACTGTTGGTGTTTTTCGACAGTATACGTACGTCCCCCACGCGCTGTACCCGCGGTCCCCGCTCCCCCACTGCAGTACTGATGAGGAGGACCCCGGGGGGCGCAGTCCACCCTTTGAGGTGTCCGAAGGAGAGGAGGACCACGACGGACACCCGTGCACCTCCAGCACTCTCTCAGGTGAGCTCTCGAACCCCGGTCCAACATGAGGTTTGTCTCGGACTCTCTTCTGGTCTCGGCTACAGCACAGTAGCATACTACCTTAACACTCCTATTATTTCAAAAGTATGTGTAACGGAGGCCAGCTCGTAGTTGCTGTGCAAATAAACCTCACTCCTCTAATCTCAATAGGCGCTCTAGCGACAGTCTTTAGCCTCCTTATTAGAGCGCCTGACTCTCATGCCGGAGACACGGGCGGAGGGGTTACATATGCATTATAAATAGGAATAGTGAACGAAAAAAGAAAATGACCCCATGATTTACTCACCCTCAAGCCATCCAAGGTGCATTTGACTTCCTTTTTTTCAGATGAACACAATCGGAGTTACATTAAAAAATATCCTGGCTCTTCTAAGCTTTAGGCACACTCCGGACTTGTGAACTTCCTCAGAGTCCACACTTTGGTGACGTCATGTAGTGCAGACCTATAGGACCCTTAGCGCGAGTCTGCGAGGGCACAGTGAGAGGTATTTTCGGGACAAACTCGATCGTCATGCCGGAAACAGGAAGAAGGTCTGGTTGTTGTGGTCATAGATATCCATATAAAGCTAGATATCTTACAGAGAGTCTTTATCGTCATCACCGGCGGCCATCTTGTCACAGGCAAGCTGCTGTAAAATGAGTGGTTAACACGAACAAAAATACTCTTTATCTCGTTAACATCTTGACGGATTTGCAAACGGTTTGTTTTCTTACAAACCTTATTAACGTGGCTATAATTATTGATGATTATTTATTTATGCACTTATTTTTCATAAGTATACAGTGTTATAACTACATCTCTGACGTTTATATCAAACCAAACTGTTTTAAAATCGGTTGAAAATTGAGCAAGTTATGGTTATTTAAAAAGTACATGCACCATTAAAACACATGTTACGATTGAGCGAGCTGCATGAAAACATGTGAATGAAGGTCGATATGAACTACACAGCCTGCTTTTACAGTTCTATAATTGTATAATTGTATTGCATCCTTAAATATTCTCAGCCATGTTTACGAGAGCGAAATCCCATGCGTTTTCTGATTGGCATTTCGCAAGGATTCCTGGGTAAAGTGCAGGCTTCGCGGAAGACCGGTTCAAGGTTACAAAGGGGGCGCTGCTGAGCACACTTCAGAGTGTTAAAATGCTAAATGGGACCATAGATATGCACAATAAATGCTAGATATCTCGTCCGCGCTGCTGGCCAATGGAGGTCGACGTACGAACCTGGCGGCCATCTTGTCACAGGCAGCTCTCTTGCTCTCTCACTTTTTTACCGATTTTCAAAAGGTTTGGTTTGTTATAAACGTCAGAGATGACACTGCATACTTATGAATTATAAGCGTATAAATAAATAATCATCCAGAATTATAGCCACGTTAATAACGTTTGTAAGAAACCAAGCTTGCCTGTGACAAGATGGCCGCCGGTGATGACGATAGAAACTTTTCCGTAAGGCATCTTGTCTTTATTGCGGATGTCTATGAATGGGATGGCCTACGGACTCGTAAACTCGGCGAGCATGTGCAATCTAAGTCCGCGAGACCGAGACCAGGGCCAGAATGGTATTGAATAGCGGTCCGAATTCTAAAGTCTAAAAAGGTGCATCCATCCATCATAAAAGTAATCCATGCGACTCCAGGGAGGCCTTCTGAAGCGAAGCAACATGCAAAAAAATATCCATATGGACAACTTTATAAACTAAAATAACTCGCTTCCGGCAGACGACCGTACGCAACGATTTATGGCGAATGAGTAACCTTTGAACCAACGCAGAGGACAGAGCAAAACAAAACACCAGTCACGAATTAGAAGTCTAAAACGCGAGTTTTTAAAGAGAGATGTCGACCTTGAGTTTGTTGCCTAGCGCTGTTTGCTTGAACCGCGAGACGAGTCTAAACTTGAGCTACTCCTACGTCATACATGCGTCACGGGTCACTCTTTTGGCGCAATTTGACTTGCATAGATTTTAGCTATTTTAATATTTAAGTTTTAAATATGGATATTTTTTCTTACAAAAAAAAAACACTTCAGAAGGCCTTTATTAAAGAAGTAGTTCACTTTTAAATGGTCGCCTTGCTCTGTTCTGTAATGCGGGTTCGTGACTCTCCTGTTTGAACTCGTTCATCGAAATAAAGGAATCTTTTCCCGAGTCGACTCATTCATTTCGTTTGTTGAATGAACCAAATAACACGGAAAAAGATTCTTTCATTTTGATAAATGGTTTTAGGCGACCATTTGTGCATATAAAACGTAAAACTTTTTTTTTGTTTGATTTTTTAAATGAGCGATCGTTTCGTTTTCGGTTTTTTTGTTTTTAAATGAGTGATCGTTTCGCTTGATAAGACCCTTATTCGTCGTCTGGCTTAAACTGTCTTTTGGACCTTGAACAGTTTGGTTCCCAATGAAGTCCATTATATTGAGAAAAATGCTGGAATGTTTTCATCAAAAACCTTAATTTCTTTTCGACTGAAGAAAGAATGACATGGATATCTTGGATGACATGGGGGTGAGTAAATTATCAGCAAAAGTTGTTTTTTAAAAAAAAAGTGAACTACTCCTTTAACCCCCTGGAGTCGCATGGATTACTTTTATGATGGATGGATGCACTTTTTTAGACTCCAAAATAAGGACGCTATCCACTACCATTAAAAAGCTTGGAAGAGCAATGATTTTTAAATATTTCTCCAACTGTGAAAGATATACATTGAGGGTATGTAAATCATGGGATCAGTTTTAGATTTGGGATTTTGATTTTTGGTTGAACTATCCCTTTAATATAAGAACATTACCAAAATACCAGCAGGTTTCGACCTTTAAACACTCCAGAATATCTTTCCCCATAAACATCACTGTATGCACATTTATATGGTAATTAACAGCAGTTCACGAATGCTATCTGCAGATCTCAAAGTGTACCATAACCCACAATATCCCTTTCAAATTTGTGTTTGAAAAGAAATTCGTATCAAAAGGGAAGCCAAAGACGGAGTTTAAAATGAGTCATTTTCTACAGGCAACAAACGGAAAGTGCGTCTCTATCAGTTCCTCCTGGACCTCCTGCAGGACGGAGACATGCGGGACTGCATCTGGTGGGTGGACCGAGAGCGAGGCATCTTTCAGTTCTCCTCCAAACACAAGGAGACGCTCGCCGGCCGCTGGGGTCAGCAGAAGGGCAACCGCAAGAGAATGACCTACCAGAAGATGGCCAGGGCTCTGCGCAACTACGGCAAGACCGGCGAAGTCAAAAAGGTCAAGAAGAAACTCACGTACCAGTTCAGCGGCGACGTGATGAGAAGGATGACTGTGGACAGGAGGCAGTATCATCACTGACACTCGGGACACCAAACATTTCCTATACACCTACAACTTCATTATTCTCAAACGCTCTCTTGTCACTGTTCTGCAGTCCAAATTGTAATCTCAGGGATATGTCAAAGGTATAGGTAATAAGGGTATGTGTAATATTTGGGTATAGCTGACCACTGGACAAATGACGTTATTTTTCAACATTTTTTAGCTTACAGTTTATATATTTGTCTAAGGGAACGAGTTCATGCTTGCTGGATTTGATGCTGTAACCGGTCACTGTTTTTTCCCCCTTACACTGTAAAAAAAAAAAATATTGTTGGTTTAACTGGTTAAGATAACCTGGTTACCTTAAAATTTTAAGTTGATTGAAATAGAAAAAGGGAGTAAATACAATGAAGGAGATTGATTTAATCATCAGAAACTCAAAATAATAAGTTATCTGAACTAAATAGATTATTTAAGTTGATTTGACAAAAGAAAAAAAATGTTGTGATATCTTGAAAATATTTTTTTACAGTGTAAACCTCTTTAATAAACTTCATACAATTATATAGTAAAATTTCATTATTATTTCACTATACATTTCAATAGAGCAGTGATGTGACAAATGGATTAAAACAAATCCAAATATGGTCATACAAACTTCCTAAATAATAATAATAATACACTGTTTAAAGTAGTTTAGATGGATTTAAGATGTTTTACTGCAGGGCATTTCAATGTATTCCGCTATTTTGACAGGTTGACTCCCATTTGCTTCGTCCACATAAATAACTAAAGCCTTAACTTATTTTATGCTTATTAAAAAATATATTTCTTTGTATTTTGTGATGGTATCGCACTTCTAAATAAATTAACCTGGAAGTCTGCTTATTTACTTCCAACTGGGATTCTTGTATTTGTTAGCAAAACAGTTAATGTTGTGAAAGGTAGAAACTATATATCGTTGGAAAGGTCTAAGACTCCTAAATATATACTTTAGCACAGTTTTTTTCTTACAAATTATGAATGAACAGTAATATATGAATTTATGACAAGAGTGCACCTCAAAAAAAATCGACATCATTACAGGAGTTTCTGACCTTTGTCACAAAAAGTCGACGCACACACTTTTAATAATTAAAAACTTTGGTTTTTAGTGCTAAAATTTAATAATAAAACATAATTAGTATTTGTCAATAAAAAAAGCTAAAATTATATATTAAAAAGTAAGGAAAGAAGTTCTCTAAAAAGTATTTTATATATATATATATATAATTTGTTTATTATTATTATTATTATTATTATATAACATATTTTAGTAGTTATCATAAATTAGGTATCATTTGAAAGCTTACGAACTCAGAATTCATCCTGTGAAAACCGTTTTGAAATTGGACGTTGCGTTACCATAGAAATGGTATTTTTTATTAAGCCCCTCCCCTTTTGGGCATCATCTTTCAAAATTGATCATCAAAACCTTTTCTAATCTTGACAAAACACATATTGTCAGAAAGGTCTGAGTCTCAAGGTTCCACATTTAGTGACGAAAGTGATTTTTGGATAGAAATGTATTAATTTGTTAGCAAATCATACAATTAAATTCAATGGCACACGGTGGCTATTTTTGGTATAACACCTAAACAAAATCTCATGGGAACTTCGATTTTTGTGATATCAACTTTAAATTTGGAACACAACTTGGTTAGATATATAGATTTCATTTTATAGTAAAACCATATTTTGTAAAATATTTATTTTATATTAATATATATATATATATTAATAAAGTATATTTGATTTACTATAAATTATAACTTCCATAACTTTTTCATAGTTTAATTTTTTGAAGTGCTTTCACTTCAGTAATAATCTGCTGATTGTTTTCTTTAAAACAAGACCAAAGCATTCTTGAATTACAACCATTTAAGTTTGGATTTAATGTCAATTATCAAAAAGGTATCAAAAGGGTTAAGGAGCATTATGTGTGTAATTACATAAAACCATTAATTTGACAAGTATAGCATGACAACCATGCAACCTTTTTTTGTTTTGTTAATACATGTACAAAACGGCCAGTTTACCTATTCAGTCTGTCTCATGGTAATACTATGATGTCTTTTTTAAGCCTATGTTCATAATAAAATTTCCAATATGAATTTAACTTGAATTATTGAATTATTTGAATTGGCAATCCCCCAAAACATAATTCTAGTGATGTGTCTCTATGCTGCCACCCTGGGGACAATGAAGGAGGAATATGATATGAATACCTCAAAGAAAAACAAAAGAATTCAGAGAACTTGTTTTCTTTCATTGTTCTTTAGGGCATTTCCAAAGTAATGCATGCGACAGTCGTTATCTCAAAGGATTTGGTTTCTGTTATTAAAAAGGAAATAAACAGTGGGCTGAAAAATGAGAACATAAGAACACGTTTGATTTGTGTACAAAGAGTTAAACAGAAACCAAAACGAGATTTCAGTAGACAATATAGAACAGAAAACGAAAAACGACGACCACTGCATAGAAAACGAGAGCAACTTCTGTCAAGTTTATTATCACATTGTTTTTGTTCAGTTATTAAGTTAATAGTTGTCTCAAAATGGAAAAACCTAAAAGTAGATGTACGTAACACTGTACACTGTAGAACTGAACGGGATAAAACAAAGGCAGACGAGGATCACATGTGCGAGATCACTGAGCTAGAGTGTGTCCTGCTGAAACAAGACCAATGTCATGGCTGTATTAGCCATCGAAAAATACTAAAATTAAAAATTTGAAATTTCACATAATCTGAATAGTTCCATTAGAATGTTCACACGCCAAAAAAAAGCAAGAAATCCGCAATTAACATAATAATTCTTTAGACAGATCATAAAATAAGCTAGAGCTTTACTATGTTAGTGTATTTGTATTTTATTTTAAATAACACTTTCCTCTTTAGGTGATTAAATGCACCATATTAAATGGTAATAAGTGTTCTTTAAACTGGTTATCAATGTGCTGTCATTTAAAAAATCTACAAACCCCGCTCTCTGTCTAGGCCCGGCTCATCATGATGGCATTTACGGTCTTGAGCAATAATGACATGATGCTGAAGCGATAGCTTTATGTTCAGTTGTTGGCGGCGTCAGCATGCCTGATCCAGGTGTCTTCCTCAAACTCTTCCTCTGTTTCTTTGGGAGCTCTAGTTTAAAAATACACAAACATCAACGTTTATTTTACAAAAACTGATATCAATGTTCATTCACTTGCTTCTAAAATAAACTATTAAGTCAAAAATTGAGTCAAAAGAGTCGAGTTGACAAATAACAGAATCATTCAGTTTGTTCATGCTTCAGTTTTGTGGATGAATGAATGAATTATAGAAGTTACAGACCTACAAAGTGATTTGAAGAACTAAAAAGAATATAACTGATAAAAAAAAAATGTTAATCGAGTAGGGCTGACCCCATTTCTAGCCCTTCATTTAAGCCATTAGTCGACTAATCTCACATTTCTATTCATGTAATTACTTAAATATATACTGGGGGGGGGGGGGGGGGGGGGCGGGGGCGGGGGGAGGATGAATGTGCCCATGAATGCCCATGAACATGAATGTGTCGGGAAAAAAAAAAGCAAGGAGACATTTCAATTATTTATTAATAAACTAGTGTATTCTAAGTCAGTGTCGGCTGAAAAGATGAAGTTGACGACGCCGACTCACCATCTCCTTTCATACGGATTTCATAATTCGTGTTCGATGTGAATTGATTGGTTTTAAAGGGGTCATGAACTGGCTTTTTAAATTTTTTTATATTGTCATCTGAGGTCAACTTATGACGTTCGCTTGGTTTTTACATGAAAAAAAACATCAAAATGAATAAGTAATAAGCTATTTTCTACCCTAGTTTTGAGCCTAGCTCAAAAACACTCCATTTTTATGGGCGTCTCGCACTTGGAAGTAAACGCCCACTGCTGTGATTGGATAACAGTTTTGAATATTATAATGAGTTTCACTCGTCAGTGCATATTTATTGCTCGGTAGCTCGATCCGGTTTGTCATCACGAGGTAGGCATCTATGTTATTTAGCTATGCGTGTAATGTGCGAATCGGTGGGCGGGGCTAAACCGACCATGTTGAAGTAGGCGTTGATCTTCTTCTGCGGGGGTGGGGTTTTATCCTCTTTGACGTCATAGTTCCCCACTTTGAAAAATGGACTTTTATTGGACTAACCAGGATGTTTTTGAGGTCATGGATGACAGGCGAACGTTTGGATTCGACATACTGTAATTTCCACAAGGTGATTAACCTATTTCCTGTGGAGTTTTTTCCCTGTGACTAACTGACTAATAAAATTTTGTTTGACGAAGCCTCTTCTCGTGTAGTAGCGACTATTAGGGGGCAGCCCGAATTCATTGCTGTATCTTTTCATGGAACATTGCTAGGAATGTTTGGGTGAAATACTCCTTATATGGTAAATGTTAGTGTAGTGAATAACAAGTTGAATTAACCCTCAGGTGCTCTTCGGTCATTTCTGACCGAAAAAATTTATGTTTTGAAATCACAGCTTCATCGCAATGTTACGAAACTTGGTGACTTTTATGGCATTGGGTGTGTGAACACACAAAAAAATTGAGGTCATGATCCAAACATGCTAAGTCACACTTGTGCTCTTCGGTCAAAAATGACCGACCATAGGAAATGAATGGGAAATTGACAAAAACTTTGAGAATTTTTGTGTGTACAATCTACAAATCGGCCACGATGCAGAAAAAAAGTGCTCAGCATTGAAGGGGTGACACTCTAAAACATCAAGAGTGCAAAACAGACATACCCACACACTAACACACACACATTTATACACAAAAACACCAATAAATTGTGATTAAAAAATCTGTTTTGAATTTCTAAAAAATCACTGCTGCATCAGAAAATTACGAAACTTCGTGACTTTTATGGCAACATGTATGTGAACACACAAAAAAATTGAGGTCATGATTCGAGCACTTTAAGTGGTCGTAAAAAAATGAGATACACTTCTGCTCTTCTGTCAAACATGACCGACCATAGGAAATGAATGGGAAATTGACAAAAAAAACAATCTACAACTTCAAACTACAATTTGCAATCTACAAATTGGCCATGATGCAGAAAAAAGTGCTCAACAATGAAGGGGCGACACTCTAAAACATCAAGATTGTGATATTGACACTCACAAACAGACGCACACACGCACAAATAAACACACACCTATATATTTGTTACGGTTCAGTGACACAAATAGACATGCTCATTAAATATTATTTTACATAAAGTGTTATAATTGAATGAATTGCATTGTTTTTTTTTGTGTTTTTTGTACAAATTCAGAATTAAAAAAAAAAATGTGTATAAACTTTGCTTCCTAGCATTCTCTTTCTAACACAATGTTTAGGTTTGACTGTAATCATAATGCAAAAACTAACACTTTAAATCACTATTAAAAAAAAAAAAATCTAAAACTTGATAAGAAATAGTCTTTGAGATTGTTTAAATATATGTTGAAATCCACCTATAACAAAAAAAAAAAAAATAAGTAAACGTGTCCATGAACAGCTGGGGAATTCACATGCCTCTCCATAGAGAACTGTACATTTCATCTAGTGGTTACAACATGGTTCTACGCTTTCTCTCCATACTCTTACCAGATGGCGCTAATCTGCCTTCAAAAATTTTTTTTTGGAAGGCCTAGTCTCTATTTTAACCTAAAATACTGCTTAAAAAAAATAAAATAAAAAATGTATATATAAAAAAAAGTTTGTATTATTTTCAATGGCAAAAATGGACCATAAATATTGCATAAATATTAATAAGTAACATCAAATTGGCTCAAAATACAAAATTAAAAAGAAAAAATATAACTGAACAAAAATAAATTGCATTGGTTTTACTGGGATGGAGAAAGTTTCATTTTTAGGTGTCCGGGAAGATAACAAGTGTGACTCCGAAACGAAGGCTAGTGATTACACCATGATTCTACGCTTTTTCTCTATACTGTAACTAGATGGTGCTAATTTTCTTCAAAAAATATTTTTTTTTTTCTGAAGGCCAAGACTCTATAGTATACTAAAATACTGCATTCATAATTAAAAAAAAAAAATATATATACATTTAGAAAAATATATATACTTTTCCATGGCAAAAATAAACCATAAATATTGCATAAATATTAATAAATTCAATCAAACTGTCTCAAAATACTAAATTAAAAAGAATAAATATTATAGAACAAAAATAAATTGCATTGGTTTTACTGGGATGGAGAAAGTTTCATTTTTAGGTATCCGGTCACTTTTGACCGGGAAGATAACAAGTGTGACTCCGAAACGAAGAGCACCTGAGGGTTAAAATGGTTTGGTTGTACCTTATGTAGCGTGGTTCACACTTTCCCTGGACCACCTCCTTAGTCAGTTCCACAGCAATGATGTCCGACTGAGGCACCTCAAACATGGGCTCCAGCAAGAGCTTCTCCTGAAGGACCAGAGAATACACACATCAGAGACGCCCGAACAACATTCAGAACTAAATGAATGTTTTCTGCTGTTTACCATGATGGAGCGGAGACCCCTGGCTCCTGTCTTCCGCTCCAGCGCAAAACGGGCAATCGCCCTTAATGCATCTGGGGTGACGTTCAGCTCACACTGGCAACAAATCATCAAACCAGAAGATAAATAACTAGATTTGAAAGTGTCCATAATGTCACGTGTGTGGTATACATACTTTATCCATACTGAAGAGGGCCTGATATTGAGGGACCACTGCGTTACGAGGCTCTGTAAGGATCTGCACCAGCATCTCCTCGTCCAGACTGTGCAGTGGGACCACCACAGGCAGACGGCCCACAAACTCTGGGATCATGCCGAACTCGATGAGGTCCCGCGCTTCAACGTGCTGCAGGAGCCGGTCCTTCTCCTCAATCTCCGCCATTGCGTCCACTTCATTCCCTGAGCTGTTGGCCAGATCTGCAGCCGCTGCCGCTCGACGCCCTTTGCCCATGTTAGAGGGCGTCCCAAAGCCGAGATACTGTAGGGCACAAGAAGAAACTAGAACACACTGAGAGACAAACAACCTGCAAATGTAATTGAACTGTAGAAAAATCACCTTTTCATTCTTCCTCCGGCTGATGATTCGGTCCAGGCCGTTGAACGCACCCGATGCCACAAACAGGATGTTGGTTGTGTCCACTTGCACTGTCTCTCCTCTCAACTTCCTGCTGTTCTTCTCTGGGACACTAATGACCGTTCCCTCAAGCAGTTTCAGCAAACCCTGCAGACACACACAAACTTCAACATGGACAACAATCACAGACATTACACAGCACAGAAGATATATTTCCGCTAGGCCTTTCTGTTGCTTGCCAGATTCTTCGGTCTTTGCTATTCTGCATTGGGCATCACTGGAGCTACTCTTACTCTGTGTCCTACTTCACAGGTCAATCCTTCCAGGTCACATCAGCTACAGTAGGCAACGAGGTACCTCAAGGTTCAGTTCTTGGTTCGCTTCTTTTTTTGTCAATATAACACAACACTGCTGGGAACATTCATTAAAGGAGAAGTTCACTTTTAAAAAAAAACTTTTGCTGATAATTGACTCACCCCAATGTCATCCAAGATGTCCATGTCTTTCTTTCTTCAGTCGAAAAGAAATTAAGAAATTAATTCCAGCATTTTCTCCATATAATGGACTTCAATGGGGACCAAACGGTTCAAGGTCCAAAAGACAGTTTCAGTGCAAACTGTTCAAAGGGCTTTAAACGATTCCAGACGATGAATAAGGGTCTTATCAAGTGAAACGATCGCTCATTTAATAAAAAATAAAAATAAAGTTTAAGTTTTATAAGCACAAATGGTCGCCTTGCTCTGTTCTGTGATGCGCGTTCGTGACTCTCCTGTTCGAACTCGATCATCAAAATGAATGAATCTTTTTCCAAGTCAATTCATTAATTTTGTTCGTTGTGTGAACCAAATTACTCGAAAAAAGATTAGTTCATTTTGATGAATGAGTTCGAACAGGAGAGTCACAGAACAGAGCAAGGCGACCATTTGTGCTTATAAAACTTAAACTTTGTTATTTATTTATTAAATGAGCGATCGTTTCGCTTGATAAGACCCTTATTCATCGTCTGGAATCGTTTAAAGCACTTTGAACAGTTTGCACTGAAACTCTCATTTGGACCTTGAACCGTTTGGTTCCCATTGAAGTCCATTATATGGAGAAAATCCTGGAATGTTTTCATCAAAAACCTTAATTTCTTTTCGACTGAAGAAAGAAAGATATGGACATCTTGGATGACATGGGGGTGAGTAAATTATCAGCAAAAGTTTTTTTTTTTTTTTTTTAATTGAACAACTCCTTTAAACTCATTTCACTGTTTGATATAAAATGCCCACATTGTCTGGATCCAGATTCCAGTAAAAGAGAAGCCCCATTAATTATTGATCATTTATTGATTTTTGGTAACACTTTATTTCGATAGTCCACTTTAGACATTCTACTAACTAAAGCAACTTTTCAACTACATGTCAACTAACTGTCATTAGAGTATTAGTAACTGTCTGCTAACACTTTATCTTGTTGGTCCCCTAACAGACATTCAACTGACTATAAGTAACTTGGCGACTACAAGTCAACTTATTCTCCTAACCCAAAGCCTAACACCTAACCATAACCAAACAGTCTACTGGCAGTCTATTATAATATACTAATATTCTAATGAGAATTAGTTGACACGCAGTTGAAAAGTTACTTATAATTAGTAGAACGTCTAAAGTAACTAATCGAAATAAAGTGTAACTTGTGTGTAAAAGTGTAATTTTCATATTAAAACCAGAAATGTACAAAGTTTCCAGAGACATGTAATTTTTCGGTCCACACTAAAAGTGTTTAGGACCAGTTCATCCAAAATGTCCCAAAAATTTCAAAGTTGGTACTAGAAAACCACTTTTTTTGACCTTCTTTGTTTAACCACAGTGGCTGTTTTAGTGTCATTGCCCACAACAAATGTGTTATATGCACGTTTACAGAAACAGTCGAGCAACTAAGACCAACTGAGATGAATTAACCCATTAAGCTACAGTTATATGGAAGAGAAATCCAACTGACCAACAACAATTTCTGTTGTTTATTTCGCTCGTAGCTCTTTAGATTTACATCTACACAATGTGATGAGTTAACCAATAGCTAAATAAATAAAAACAAAACTGCACACATTTTAGTACACTACTTTTATATCAGTAGTTGTTAAAAAAAAAAACCCATTCATTTATGTCTACGCAACATTCCTGACGTTGGTTCAGACAGTGACTCTGATAAGAGATTTCCAGCAGTGTGAAGTAGTTCAGTGGGTCAGTAACTGACGACATCATCATACAGCTTTGGGAGAGATGAATGTGTCTGAAATATAATCACGTACCTGCTGAACTCCTTCCCCCCCGACGTCTCTCAGCTGATGAATCCCAGGCACACTGCCGATCTTATCCACCTCATCCAGGAACACTATCCCTGCAGGAGACAAATCACAGACAAGCATTCCTTTTTAAAACCAAACGTTCACTTAGAAAGAGGAATCAACATGTTTCAGTGAAATTTAAAGGTCAAGCATGGAGGCGTTTTATATTAGTCAACTTCTGTTCCTCATAATGAAAGAATATGTCATTAAGTTTTTATATAGTGCGGCATTATTTTAGTGTGCTTGCTTCATTGGAAGGCAGAACATAAATGTACAATGTTATAAATGTATGTCATCAGTCTGGCTATCTTTAGCTCCATGAAACCATTCGTTACTACAGGGGGTTTAAGAAAAAAAAAAAATTCGATACACTCGAGTATCGCGATATTTTATTTTGCAATACTGTATTGATTTTCAGAAACTCAAGTGTATGTGAATATTCAAAAATATTCATGATAAGTGTAGAGCGGTTCATGTTTATTTTGTGTTTAAATCCCTACCACTAGATGGCTATGCATAGACGCACCACTAGCCTAACGTTTTGCTAGAAACAACGTAGCTATGGCTGAACCCTGTGTTTCCAGAGTAAAGAGGGCACTACCGATATCGACCGGAACCATGCAGTTTGTGAACTGTGTCTTTATAAGTTTGGCGTGCGATCATTCACAGTAGCCGCGCGTGAGTGTCGAGCAGGACCGTCGCGTGAGCAGCAGTCAAGCGGGGGTTTCGGCGGAGAGTCTATTTTTGCTGCGCTGCTCACGCTCAATTAAAGTGAAAGCACACTTTTGATGGACAAAAATAATATGATTTCACACAAAAAATAACCCAAACACTCAGCCTTTGCATGTCTAGTGTGTTTTAACAAGAACTGCAGTATGTCAGAGAAGAGAAACAAAGTCACGTTGAGCGCTGCCGTCCACTTCTGTCGAAAGTGCTGACTTGAAACTCTATTTTACTTTTTGTTTTGTGTTGATAGACCAAGTAAAAACGGAGATATGATCATTTAAACTTTATATAAAAAAATGTATGCGTACATTGACGCGTTCGTAAAAGAACGCAAGATGGGATGTGACAGACGTTGCATTTATTCTAATAACTTTGTCGGTTTTTTTTTAGTCATAAAACAAAATGGAGAAAAATGTGTGAATCTGCTGATTCTGCTCTTCAGGCTGGACATTTCACGGAGTAAAAGGAGGAGCCAACTGTGCAAAGACGCGAAAGTGAAAGGCAGGAGATTTACGGAGTAGACAAAGAGAGACACATATACGTTATATATATATATATATATATATAGAGAGAGAGAGAGAGAGAGAGAGAGAGAGAGAAATTATTGCTAGTTTGAGTAGATTTTGAGAGTAGTTTAGGAAGGAGTGGTGTAGATAGTTTAGGAGTAGTTTGGGTAGTTTAGGAGTGTAGATAGTTTAGCAGTAGTGTAGATAGTTTAGGAGCAGTGTAGATAGTTTAGGAGTAGTTTGGGTAGTGTAGATAGTTTAGGAGTAGTGTAGATAGTTTAGGAGTAGTGTAGATAGTTTAGGAGTAGTTTGGGTAGTTTAGGAGTAGTTTGGGTAGTTTAGGAGTAGTGTAGATAGTTTAGGAGTAGTGTAGATAGTTTAGGAGTAGTTTGGGTAGTTTAGGAGTAGTGTAGATAGTTTAGGAGTAGTTTGGGTAGTTTAGGAGTGTAGATAGTTTAGCAGTAGTGTAGATAGTTTAGGAGCAGTGTAGATAGTTTAGGAGTAGTTTGGGTAGTGTAGATAGTTTAGGAGTAGTTTGGGTAGTTTAGGAGTAGTTTGGGTAGTTTAGGAGTGTAGATAGTTTAGCAGTAGTGTAGATAGTTTAGGAGCAGTGTAGATAGTTTAGGAGTAGTTTAGGTAGTTTAGGAGTAGTTTGGGTAGTGTAGATAGTTTAGGAGTAGTGTAGATAGTTTAGGAGTAGTTTGGGTAGTTTAGGAGTAGTTTGGGTAGTTTAGGAGTGTAGATAGTTTAGGAGTAGTGTAGATAGTTTAGGAGTAGTGTAGATAGTTTAGGAGTAGTTTGGGTAGTTTAGGAGTAGTGTAGATAGTTTAGGAGTAGTTTGGGTAGTTTAGGAGTAGTGTAGATAGTTTAGGAGTAGTTTGGGTAGTTTAGGAGTAGTTTGGGTAGTTTAGGTAGTTTAGGAGTAGTGTAGATAGTTTAGGAGTAGTGTAGATAGTTTAGGAGTAGTTTGGGTAGTTTAGGAGTAGTTTGGGTAGTTTAGGAGTGTAGATAGTTTAGGAGTAGTGTAGATAGTTTAGGAGTAGTGTAGATAGTTTAGGAGTAGTTTGGGTAGTTTAGGAGTAGTGTAGATAGTTTAGGAGTAGTTTGGGTAGTTTAGGAGTAGTTTGGGTAGTTTAGGTAGTTTAGGAGTAGTGTAGATAGTTTAGGAGTAGTGTAGATAGTTTAGCAGTACTGTAGATAGTTTAGGAGCAGTGTAGATAGTTTAGGAGTAGTTTGGGTAGTTTAGGAGTAGTTTGGGTAGTTTAGGAGTAGTTTGGGTAGTTTAGGAGTGTAGATAGTTTAGGAGTAGTGTAGATAGTTTAGGAGTAGTGTAGATAGTTTAGGAGTAGTTTGGGTAGTTTAGGAGTAGTGTAGATAGTTTAGGAGTAGTTTGGGTAGTTTAGGAGTAGTGTAGATAGTTTAGGAGTAGTGTAGATAGTTTAGGAGTAGTTTGGGTAGTTTAGGAGTAGTTTGGGTAGTTTAGGAGTAGTGTAGATAGTTTAGGAGTAGTGTAGATAGTTTAGGAGTAGTTTGGGTAGTTTAGGAGTAGTGTAGATAGTTTAGGAGTAGTTTGGGTAGTTTAGGAGTAGTGTAGATAGTTTAGGGGTAGTTTGGGTAGTTTAGGAGTGTAGATAGTTTAGCAGTACTGTAGATAGTTTAGGAGCAGTGTAGATAGTTTAGGAGTAGTTTGGGTAGTTTAGGAGTAGTGTAGATAGTTTAGGAGTAGTGTAGATAGTTTAGGAGTAGTGTAGATAGTTTAGGAGTAGTGTAGATAGTTTAGCAGTACTGTAGATAGTTTAGGAGCAGTGTAGATAGTTTAGGAGTAGTTTGGGTAGTTTAGGAGTAGTGTAGATAGTTTAGGAGTAGTGTAGATAGTTTAGGAGTAGTTTGGGTAGTTTAGGAGTAGTGTAGATAGTTTAAGAGTAGTGTAGATAGTTTAGCAGTACTGTAGATAGTTTAGGAGCAGTGTAGATAGTTTAGGAGTAGTTTGGTTAGTTTAGGAGTAGTGTAGATAGTTTAGGAGTAGTGTAGATAGTTTAGGAGTAGTTTGGGTAGTTTAGGAGCAGTGTAGATAGTTTAGGAGTAGTTTGGGTAGTTTAAGAGTAGTGTAGATAGTTTAGGAGTAGTTTAGATAGTTTAGGAGTAGTTTGGGTAGTTTAGGAGTAGTGTAGATAGTTTAGGAGTAGTGTAGATAGTTTAGGAGTAGTGTAGATAGTTTAGGAGTAGTGTAGATAGTTTAGGAGCAGTGTAGATAGTTTAGGAGTAGTTTAGGAGTAGTGTAGATAGTTTAGGAGCAGTGTAGATAGTTTAGGAGCAGTGTAGATAGTTTATGAGTAGTTTGGGTAGTTTAGGAGTAAAGTAGATAGTTTAGGAGTACTGTAGATAGTTTAGGAGTAGTGTAGATAGTTTAGGAGTAGTGTACATAGTTTAGGAGTAGTTTAGGAGTAGTGTAGATAGTTTAGGAGTAGTGTAGATAGTTTAGGAGCAGTGTAGATAGTTTATGAGTAGTTTGGGTAGTTTAGGAGTAAAGTAGATAGTTTAGGAGTAGTGTAGATAGTTTAGGAGTAGTGTAGATAGTTTAGGAGCAGTGTAGATAGTTTAGGAGTAGTGTAGATAGTTTAGGAGTATTTTGGGTAGTTTAGGAGTAGATTAGATAAACTGTTTTGAGGAGTGGCACAGATATAAAAAACAACAACAACAAATAAACACACCTGATATTTGTTGTAAATATTTGAATGTATGGTTTAATTTTGTGTTAATTTGACCTTTTGTGTGGTATATTTGCACTATTGAGGAACCCCTCTTACTCAAGGAATGAAAGCCCTGTAATGTAGCTAGCTGTGTAATTGTACATGAAGTGTTTTGTAGTTTCCAAGCAAAAAAGAAAAGAAAAAAAAAAACGCCTATTGCCAAACCTGCTTTTTGCTGTATATAGTTTCATTTTATCTCAATTTGACCTTTTTTATGTTGTATTTGCACTATTTGGGAACCCTCATACTCTGGGAATGCAAGGCCTTAAATATAGCTCTCCGTATATTTGTGTGCACATTTTTTTAAAGTGGCAAAGCTAAAATGAATTAAAAAAGCCTATGGCTACCCTCGCTTTTTTGTAAATCATATTTTTTTGTATATAGCTTGATTATATCTGAATTTTACCTGTATATTTTGACATTTACAACTTGTGTTTACATTTGAAACCTTTTAAAATGCTTCATTGAGCATGTTTGTGTTTTTTGTGGTAGAAAAGCTATAATATTTCTATTCGGATTTTGTTTTTTTTTGTGCGATTTTGGGTCCAATATGTTGATACAGTACATCAAAGTGATAAACTAATTGTCTGGTCATATAGGTGATGTTGTGCTGAAAAAAATTATACCAAAAATTGGTATGGTAAACTTGTTTATGTCGCAAAATTAAAAATAAATAAATAAAAAAGTACTCAAAAAGGGCCAAAATAGCCCAAGACTCCGAAGGGTTAAACTTGTTTTTAATTATTCAGTTTGGGCTTTGAACAAACTTTAAGTCTATCAAGTTTATGACCAACTTCTAAAAACAAATTTAACAAAAGTTTTTGTAATGAACCTGTGAACCACAATCCCAAACTGATAGCTTGATTTTCTGAGTACTGAATCGTTTACCTAAAGTAAACTTGTTCGACTTTAATTCACATCATGTCTTTTTTTTTTTAAATATTACTTTTTACAGTCCTACTTAAAAAAAATAAAATAATCCCAATATATCGCCTGATGGACAGTATCAAAATATATTACAATATATTGAATCGTGACCCATGCATCGTGATACGTATCGTATTGCCAGATTATTGCCAATACACAGCCCTAAACGTATTTTATGGAATACCGGCACACATTGTTTAAATACCTTCTCCAAAGCTCACCAATTAAATCAGTTACTGACACAGATTCACGAAAATGACTAAAACACTGTATTATTCATGCCAGGCCAGTCGTTGATGTAAAGAAACACTACACACCTATAAACTGAACACGTAACATGCATGCGCAATTCTGTCAAAAACATGCACTTCGAAACCCGTTTTAAAAAGTGTGCATTTTCAGGCTTACAAAACGCTGTGGTTGTGTAAACAAGTGGTTCCCAAACTGGGGTGTGTGTGGTGACAGGGGGAACATGAACACAATGCTGGCTTTTGCCATTCATTCAATTGTACTCCATCTTTAAATAACATTAAAACCGAGCATGTATTTCTAACAGGCAAAATGCCACATCTAGTATAAAATTGGGAACATTAGTGCCGTAAAAAGTCAAAAAAACATGACCTCATCAAAACCGACTGCATCCACACAGCGCTGTGCACATGACAGAGTCTGCTGTCTTACCGTACGTTCACACCGCTGCCGTGGAAAGATTCGTGGACGCTCCGATGCTCTGACGTAGATCGAATGCGAGATCTTCGTTAAAAAAGCAAACAAGCCTGTCGATTGTTATTTTTGCAGAAAATTGATTGATGGAAAGAACTTAAAAATTATGGAGACATGTTTGCTAATGAAATAAACTAATTAAACGCCATACGTGTGTGGTGTGGCTTTTGTGTTCCTGGTTAAGTGCTATTATAATTTGCATTCCCGCTGAAAACGTGTTCTAGCACGAAAATCTAGCCTATAAATAGTGTTGCGCGCCCTCTTATCAAATTCAAGTGATCAACCTCCTCTATTTTGCTCCAGAACTAATGTGGTCGGCACTAAAGTTTACAGGACTGCGTTCTCGGGAATTCTCTCAAACGAAGCACTTCTACATTCCGATTGGTTGCCGCTGGTTGCTAGCCTGGCTAATGCTAAACCACACGTTCATTTTCTCGTATTTGAGGCGTGGTTTACGAATGCCCAGAGCCTAATTATTGGGTGCTACGAATGTCTATCAAATGCGCCTACGTAGCTCATAGCCAATCGGGTCACTGATACCAGATGACGTATGTACAGCGACAGAAAATTAGACGAGGAAGAAGACGATGGGTCAGTGATTTATGTATACACAAAGGCTGTATCAAAAGGTAACTTTACGTCCACTGCCATGGTCCATAGATATACACAAACTACTTCGGTGTGTCGCATATACGTTGTCATCGTCTTGCTTATAGCCAGACCGATATATCGGCCAATATTAGGCATTTTCCAAACTATCGGTATCGGCAGTTATAATGGGCGATAAATGAATAGTTCAAAAATAAAATAAACGGACGAAACACGCTTGAACCATGTCATGAGTGTTGGAGTTGTATAGTTTGTCCACCAGAGGGCACTCTACACCGTCCCTGTTGGCAACGCTCGTTGAGTTGGTCACGATACATACATTTGCTTGAATAACAATTAAAAGAACATCCCCATCAGTTCTCTGAACTCAAATAAGCAGGACAAAGTGAAGAGTGAAGCAGAATTAGCTAGTAATAGTTACGTTACATTGTTACAGTGTAGTTGACTGACTGTCCTTTTAACTTTTGACAATGTGACTGAAGTGTTTCTTTAATAGCGCGTGACCGTTATAACAATGAGACGCATCATCTCTCCTAGGCCTGAAAATGTATGTTTTACAATTTGCAGAATGACGTAATCCATTGCTAAATTATGGCTCATCATAGACTAGCTAACCATAAAGCTAGCTATCATCAGTCTGTTCTGTTGAGACAATACAAGAAACAAGTTTCTTTTTAAAATGCATTATCATATTATTTTAGTTAAAACTCATAAATAACTACAAATAACTAATGTTAGGGAAATCTGTTAATGTTTTGTTACGCGTTTCTGAAATAAAAAAAATAAAAAAGTATCGGCCGATATATCGGAATATCGGATTTTATAACCAAAAAAATATTTGTATCGGTATCGGCCTTCAAAACCCTTTATCGGTCAGGCTCTAGTCTTTGGTTCATGGTGTCCAGCCCAGGCTAGCCGGTTGCCGCCAAACTGCGTCATTGCTTATTACCATAAAGTTGAACTGACTTCAACTCTCCTCGCTGCTCTCGCGTCCAAGACGCGACGCGCCGCCCTCATCCGAGCTCGAGCCGGTGTAAACACACAGTTATCACGCTACAATACTGCCTTTCTCATCAGTGTACCTTTGTAAAAGTGGGGATTTAGTGCTTAACTAGCAAAAAGAACAAATATAGTCTAAGTAAGGGTTAATGCCCGACGAGGTGTCCATTGTCAGGTTTTAATGGACGACGGCGAGGCGTGAACCGGCCGACGCGCAGCGGAGGACGGTTGTCTCCGCCGAAGTCCATTAAAACCTGACAATGGACACCTCGTCGGGCATTAACCCGCTTATACCATGGTCACTTGCCAAATAAAACATTTTTAAAACATTAGCTGCTAGTTTATATTTTAATTAGGCTAAATCAAGTTTTTACAAATAATAACTGGCCTGGTTTATTTAGCAACCGGAGATATTTATAGTCCGCTCGGTCCTGCTCATTTTTTTTTATGAAACACAAATGTAGGCATAGTTATTTATTTTTTTAATTACACATAAAACAATTAGTCAAACAGGCTTCTTAGGCTTGAAACGCTGTACTCTCCTACTGCCGGTTGTCTGGACTGCTGCGTAAAACTCCCGCAGGGTCTCATTCAGAGCAGCAGCGGTGTCATTTTCTTTGCGACGTTTCTCCGTTTTATTTACGTTTTTTCTTTCTTCAGCAGCATCCCAGTCGTCAAATGTTAAATAAATGTCAACATAAATGTTAAAAGAAATAACGAAGTCGCTCATTGTTGTATTAGTAGGCTATGTAATATCTAACTAACGTTAGATGTTTGTTTTGATAGAGCGAATTGTTAACGGATACTTTGACTGCCTGTTGCTATGGTTACTCACAGCTGTTGTGGGCAGCGCATTTATTTATTCATTTCGAATGGTAAACAGGCAGTTTCACCAGAACTACTTTACTAGGTGTCCTCTATCGCTTTTTAACGGACACCCTGCAGCCAATCAGAATTGAGTATTCACCCAGACCATGGTATAATAGTCTAATATAGGACTGTGCGTAAAGATCGATTTAAAACTCTCTTCGATATTGATCATATATCCGAATACGTGACATTGATTTTCAAACTCAATATATTGAGTTCAACAAACAAAAAGGTCATTTTAAATGGCTTGCATTTTAAACAAAGCATTGTCAATGTTGTTTGCTATAGTTCCAATGAAAGCCACAGCAGAACTGTTGTCCATCTCCAACACACAGTGGTGCTTTAGAGAACAAAACTGCAGTTTCAAATCAAATCACTAGGCCAATAGGTGTGTTCGACTTGAAGCAAGGCTGTGCGGACTGATCGGTGTGTGACATCATTCAAGTCGAACACACCTAATGATTCAACAGCCCTTTTCATAAATACAGACACTTGGTTTGTTACTAAATGACTCGATGACTCGCTCATTAAAGGGGCACTATGCGGGAATCCAGTTGTCAAACAGCACAGCGCCCCCTAGAGTCACTGTGGAGTACTTGAATTTAACGTTACTGTCGTAAATACCACTCACGCAGAGTGTGACATGGCGTGTTACATAGTATACAGTAGTACATTGTGTTTAATTTGTCGTTTAATGAGATCTAATATATGTTTTTAGTGGTGAGAATTTTCACGTGATTAAATACATACATAGTGAGCTGCATACCCAGATAGCAAACTGACATTGAATCAACGTGGAAACAACGTCTCTCATGACATTGAAACAACGTTGATTTTGCTCATCGAATTAACGTTGAACCAACATCAGACGCGGCATTCTTCAAAGCTAAATGAAAATCGAAAATTGGTTTGCTTTCATAACGTTTCAAGTTGATTTTCCGTTAGTTTTGAAAGAATGACGCGTCTGACGTTGGTTCAACGTTAATTCGATGAGCAAAACAATGTCAGATCAACGTTGTTTCGATGTCATATTTCCACGTTGATTCAATGTCAGTTTGCTATCTGGGTAGTGTCCCTTTAAGACAGACTCACTGACACCTAAATAATTAAAAGCATCGCTTCACTTTTTTACATAATTTCATATTTCTCAATTAAACATTTTTATTTAAAAATAGGAGAAAAGTAGAAAATCAAGCTTTAAATGTTGTTCATGTCTATGTGGTGTTTTTTATATATTTAAGACAAACCATTGGTACATTCATAAGTGGGCAACATTGCTGAGTATTTTCTGTTTTTCTGCAGGGAACTAAGGACAGTGTCAAACACACGGTGTGAAATCGCTGGTGTTTCTGACGTCACGCACTACCTTGTGACCAATCAGATCAATGTGTGATCGCCAACCAGTGGATCTCTGAGTGAGCATCATTTGCATATTCATAGGACCACGTATATTAAATGAGGCAAGGGTGTCGAGTTACATTCAAGATATTTTTAAGGCATTATTTACTACAGGGGGACTTTAAAACAATATCTAAAACATTATTTATGGCACTGTAAATGCATTCAATTCAGCTCTGAGAGGCATTAAACAGTGTAAAGACATCGAGATGCAGCTTGTGCCACTGCAATGCAAAGATGGCTTTAGTTGACATGGATTTCATTTGATTGAAATTATCTATTTAAATTAATTTAGAGCTTAATTTATTATATTAATAAATCAATCAATGGAATTTTCAGAATTTTGACAAAACATGACATTTAATTGGAAAAACGTTGCCTTGTAAAGGTAAAAATGCACCTGAAAATCAATTTAAAGAGGAACATGTCCTTTAATGGAGAAGACTGCAGTGTAAGTGGAGGAGAGGGGTTCGAGGATGATGATGCATGTCTGGTGTAAATGAACGGCCAAACGCAATACAAAGTGTTTGGTTGAAAACGGTGTCATGTCGAGGTGTTTGAAATCGTGGAGAGTCTGACCTTGCTGGGCTTTCTCGACAGAGTAGTTTGCGTCCTGCAGAAGTTTGGCAATGACAGATTCGATGTCCTCGCCGACATATCCCGCCTGGGTCAGGGTGGTGCAGTCGCAGATGGCGAACGGCACATCCAAGCATTTAGCCAGAGTCTGAGCCAGCAGGGTTTTACCTGCGACAACGTGAGCAACATCAAAGGATTGACACAGTTTCAAGCTTCGATAAACATCAAAATCAGCAAATTTCATTCATTTGATTTTTTTTTTTTATTCAGACATGGCACAGCTGATAATGTCACAGTAGTTCTGAGGTTTTCTCTCACAGAGATTACAGGATGACACTTAGCGGTCCTCTTGCTCAGTCTTTAATACTACAGTAGTGCTGAAATATTATGAAAGGATGAATCAAATAAATTATTTATTCCCCCCCCCCCCCCCCCCCCAAAAAAAAAAAAAATAAGATAAAATTATTTTTAAATATTTTGCATAAAGAAAATTAAGCCTATTTTATGGCCATTAAAGGAGAACTCTGGTGCAAAATGAACCTTTGGTCTAATAAAACATTGGTACATAGTCAACCGTTCTCTGAGATTTGTTTTCATGATAATCGAATGTAAAGAGTTTTATCTCTAAAAACTGTTTATAATGCTAGTATATGGGGGCATTTAATAAGTAAAAAGAAATCGCTAGTTTATACCGCTAACAAGGCTCAAAATAGCCCCACACTAACACAGTAACATAATGAGGGTCCATACATACAAAACGAAGCATTGAGAACTTTGTAAGTGTACAGACCGTTTAATAAGAAGATACTTTATGAAGACAGACAGTTCACTTCGCGTATACAGACAGGAGCCATCTTAAAGGAACACTCCGACTTTTTGGGACTTTAGCCTATTCACCTTACCCCCCAGAGTTAGAGAAGTCCATACATACCTTTTTCATCTCCGTGCGTGCTATAAGTCTGTTTGACGCACCCACCGCTAGCATAGCTTAGCACAAAGACTGGATGTGAATGGTTGCAGCTTTCATACTGATCCAAATGAGTGACAAAATAACGCAAACGTTTTCCTATTTACATGTTGTGGTTTGTATAGTCACAGAGTGTGCAAATATCAAGGCCATATGAGACACAGACATCTTTTAACCGTATAAATACTATATTTTCTGAAGGCGAAGCACTGCTACTTGGGCAGAGTGATAACAATCACCTGAGACGCACCGTGACGAAGAGCAGAGAGTTCGCTTCGCTCAGCGTTGGAATAAAGAGTCAGCAATTACTAACGTTAGATAGAAAAGCAAAGTTTATCATGGGTGTTTGCTTTATTGTATGAGCTGTGACAATAAACAGGGGAGACCAGGTAATACAGTACCATGTTTCATTGATTTCCAACCAAAAACGCACCCAGATTTATAAATATCACATGAATAAATAATTATTATTACAGGAATCAATATATTTTAAATGCAATTTATTAGCTGAACCAAATGTATTCAACATTAGCCTATATAATACAGTATTGCATTACTATAGGATAGAATAAGGGGAAAGTAATAGCACAAATTGTTTTTGCACAATGAACTCACAGCCTATCGTACCCTTTTGCACGCTCAAGTTTGTTATTTCCATGGTTATTTCAAATTTAGGCTACTAGGCGCGCCGCGCGCAGGGTGCAAGTTCAACACGGTGAACGCGCTCGTTTTTTTCCCAAGCGCGTCCGCACAGCATCAAGATAAAAACATATTCATACCCTAATCATATAATAGTGTCACTAACGTTACATTAGCTCTGGCTAATGGCACTGTTACAGTAGGTCATCTAAAAACACTTACCTCAGCCGCAGGTGATCCACTTGTCCTGTCTGTGCTATCGATTGGATAGCCGTATCCTTCAGCACATTATGGTCCGTGTGGCAAATTCCATTTTTTCAAAATAGTCGTCCATTGAAATGTACCGAGCAAACATAATGTCCCTTGATAATCTATTTAGGTGTGTTTGGATAAATATCCAGAGTAAGTTAGCCATTTCTTCATCCAGTCAGCGTTTTTAGTTGGAATTCTGTGAAACATGGTATTACCTCCCCTGTTTACAGTCGCAGCTACTTACAATAGAGCGAAAACCCATGACTCTAAACTACGCTTTTACTATTTATAAATTTCTGACTCTATTACCCAAACACTGAGCGAACTCTCCGCTCCTCACCACGGCGTGTCTCCGGTGATGCGGTTATTACTCCGTCAAAGTAGCAGTGCTTCGCCTTCAGAGAATAGTTCCCAGGTTTTATACGGTTAAAAGATGTCTGTGTCTCATTTGACTTTGTTATTTGTACATTCTGTGACTATACAAACCACAACATGTAAATAGGAAAACGTTTGCGTTATTTTGCCACTCATTTGGATTAGTATGAAAGCTGCAACCATTCACATCCAGTCTTTGTGCTAAGCTAGGCTAGCGGTGGGTGCGTCAAACAGACTTATAGCACGCACGGAGATGAAAAAGGTATGTATGGACTTATCTAACTCTGGGGGGTAAGGTGAATAGGCTAAAGTCCCAAAAAGTCGGAGTGTTCCTTTAAAAAATAGTCTCAATAAGTCGATCCCCGAACGCCGTTCATAGAATTCAGCTCACTCAGCACGTCGTTCGGGGATCACATTATCGAGTCTTGTTTTCCAAAGATGGCTGCCACCTGTACACGAATTGGATTTTCTTTATAAAGCATCTTCTTATTAAACGGTCTGTACTCTTACACAGTTCTCAGTGTTTCGTTTTGCATGTAGGGACCCTCATTATGTTTCTGTGTTAGTGTGGGGCTATTTTGAGCCTTGTTAGTGGTATAAACTAGCGATATAGATAAAACTCTTAACATTCGATTATCATGAAAACAAATCTCAGAGAACGATTGACTAGATACCGATGTGTAATTAGACCAAAGATTTTTTTTTGCAAAATTAAGTTCCTAATTATCATGATACGTTTTTTATTAAATTATTTTTTAGCATTACTGCAATACAAATCCTGTTCAGCACAACATATTACAGAGGTTAGCTATGGCTATCACTAATGATAGTCTACATCCTCTGAATAGGGAATTCCAGAGGTTAAAAGTCCCTATTTGTAGAACCACTCGTTTTAAAATCAGTTTTGTACCAGCAGCAATCACTCCGTTAAACAAGCTGTAAAATTACTATTTGCACAAAACGCACAAGCACTTTGGTCAAGTACTGTTCTCTGTTCCTTCTTTTTATTTATTTTTATTGCCTGTTTTTTTAACATGTTTTGTGTGTCGGATGTCATGCCGTGGTCAACAACGTTCTAAGGATGTCCTGCCTCTTAGACTGTTAAACCAGTTTACCTACGGGTATTAATAACGTAAACAAACCAAAATATGCAGCAACATATTTTAGTTGTTATTTTTATTAACTTTAGTACAACAAATACTACCATGAATATTTTAACTTAACAATGTTCTCTACAGTCTACAGTTTAAATAACGTTTTCTATTCCGTTACGGTACTGAAAATATGAGCGGAGGTTGGTGTAGCCCTCAAACCGTATTGACTTTACAGCCCTTAATCCTGTAATTGAGGACAAATGTGGGCACAGAGGACTCAGGTGTGATCCTAATTTTTATTTATTATAAATGTTATATCACTGTCTTCGATAAAGTTTTGTCTGTCCATTTATGTGTGTTTTTTTTTTATTTTGGGGGTATTTTTGAATTTGTTCACTTCAAAAAGTACCATATTTTCTATGTAAATTATGCTTATTTTTATGTTTTATTTTTTTAACTAAGTCAAGTCAAGTCACATTTATTTATATAGCGCCTTTCACAATACAGATTGTATCAAAGCAGCTTCACAGTGATAACATGAAAGTAGTACAACACAGATCAACAACATTGCTAAACACTAAATAACCACAACTACATTAAAATCTCATTCCAATACGTTCTTAGAGCTAAAACCTAAAGATGAAGTGACTTTGCTGTCACCTGGTGTCTTATTTTGACTTATTTAAGCTCTAAATTACAGTTTTTCCCATTCATTTCTATGGGTGCCCATTTTTGACCCAAATACAAGATTAAGAAGGTTTTTTTCACCCACATAACATTGTAAAATTGAGTAAAAAACTAATCGTGTGTGTTCAAGAGGCAAACTCAGGAAAAGTAGCCAAGTCTTGTACCGCTCAGATCAAGGGAAGTATTTCTTAAAAATAAATCAAAACTATTTTGCCCACATTTGTCCAAAATACGGTTTTAGGGTTAAGATTGTAATGGGTATTAATAAAGTAACCAAACCAAAATATGCAGCAACATATTAACTTTAGTACAACAAATACTACCGTGAATATTTTAACTTACCAAAGTACTCTATAGTCTACAGTTTAAATAATGTTTCTATTCCACTGCGGTACTGAAAATATGAGCGGGGGTTAGCTTACCCGTCATATAAATACAGAACGGGTGGGAAAAAAATTCATTAATGCTTCAAAACATTCAATATTTGGTGAAAATCCTTGGTATTTTCATGAGGTTCACAGTAAAATATAAGTTTGATAAATATTTATCAATATAGCCATTGAAGCTTAGGCAGCTGCTAATGTAAACTGTAAATGGCAGATCCTCGTTCCTCTGGGATGTCTACAGTACAAGAGGTACTGTGTGTAATGTGGAAAACCTGCACTGACCTGATCCAGTAGGTCCCAGCAGCACAATATTGCTTTTCTCCAGTTTGATGTCAGTGTGGGTGGAGTCAAGCACGTCCCCGCCCCTTTTGTCTTGAGGAGCTTGCTGATTGGTCTGCTGCTGAACCGACGCACCCAGAGCGTTGCCATGGGGACTGATGCCGGCGATCTGAAGCAGCTCTGAAAGAACAGCAGCACTTCACTTCACTTCCCCTCAACCCAGTAAAGCATGAGTGTAGTTTATTTAAACACAGAAGAGTCACATGACTCCACAGGAATTCTGCTGGCGACGCTTCGCCTGCGGCTAAATCTCTGAAAACATGGAGTAACCAAACACAGATGTGGCGGACATTTAGTTTCCTCAAACTTTTGGTCAGGTATGGAATTTGCTGTTTGTTTAGAGTAAATATTTGTGTGACATAACAAAATATCAAATTGTATTTTATGGAAGGAAAAAATGATAATTGCTTTAAAAAAGATTTTCATTTAGAATCTATTTCACTTTTACAGCCGAGCTGACACATATCTTCATTTCATATCTCCAGATCTATAACTCAAACCATCATGATGTCATCAGAACGGCCTAGTTTCGAGCGTGTCCAGTGCGAGCCGGACGGGGAGCTATAAATAACACGTGGCATCAGGATGGGCAGAGTCCGTGTGCTGGCCGAACTCAGACACTAACTAGGACACTTTATCCAACTTTACGGAGGCTGATCGTGAAGCGGACAGGGCATGTGTAATGTCTTATGATGTTTGAATAACAAACCGATACAAAAGACTGACTCCAGAAAACCAAACGTGTTTCCTCTGATACGTTATTTTATGTAAAAGTGAAGCACATTAAACAATCACTTACTTGTAAAGCGGTATTCATCTTCACGCCTTCTGATCTCTAACTCTACAGAGAGAAGGACAGTCAAAAATGAGTTGTGTAACAGTAACAGAAGGGGAAAGGTCAAAGTGCGGACAGCATAGAACAGTGTTTTTTAAGGGCAAACTTTATTTTTTTTTATTGATGCGATCTATGTATGGGCCTACAACCATTTACATTCAAACAAGTCAAGCTAAGCATAAGAATAGCCTATACAACTGAAGCAAATGTCCTTTAAATCACTTAGACCAGCTCTGCAATTTCCTTAACATCCGCTTCTGAGGATCGTGCTCTTTAAAGGATTAGTTCAATTTTGAAAAAACTTTTGCTGATAATTTACTCAACCCCATGTCATCCAAGATGTCCATGTCTTTCTTTCCTCAGTCGAAAAGAAATTTAGGTTTTTGATGAAAACATTCCAGGATTTTTCTCCATATAATGGACTTCAATGGGAACCGGATGGTTCAAGGTCCAAAAGAGAGTTAATAACAGTTTCAGATGCAGCTTCAAATGTCTTTAAACGACACCAGACGATGAATAAGGGTCTTATCATGCGAAACGATCGGTTATTTCAAAACTTATTCCAAAAATGTAACTTTTCTAAGGACAAATGCTAGCCTTGTAATATATTGTGAGGCGCGTTTGCAACGTCACGTAATACGTAATTACGTTCAAAAGGTCACGGGCGACGTAGCCGGAAGTACAGAATCAAAATCGTCCGACATCGTTGTTTTACCTTTTAATTCCTTTTTTGTAAACGGTGTTTGAGTTAGTTTTCACGTTCAACCTATGCGTTCAACTTGTAAACACTCTGACTCTGTACTTCTGGCTACGTCGCCCGTGACCTTTTGAACGTAATTACGTATTACGTGACGTTGCAAACGCGCCTCACAGAATGGAGAAAGGCTAGCATTTGTCCTTAGAAAAGTTACATTTTTGGAATAAGTTTTGAAATAACCGATCGTTTCGCATGATAAGACCCTTATTCATCGTCTGATATCGTTTAAAGACATTTGAAGCTGCATCTGAAACTGTTATTAAAACCATCTTTCGGACCTTGAACCATCCGGTTCCCATTGAAGTCCATTATATGGAGAAAAATCCTGGAATGTTTTCATCAAAAACCTAAATTTCTTTTCGACTGAGGAAAGATAGACATGGACATCTTGAATGACATGGGGGTGAGTAAATTATCAGCAAAAGTTTTTTCAAAAGTGAACTAATCCTTTAAGATCACTAAATTCAAGGCCTCTGGTCATTCCTGGGATATCTAGATCCACCAAAGGAGGGAGAGCATTTTCACATTTAGCTCCGAAGCTCTGGAATAGCCTTTCTGATATTGCTTGTTTCTCAGACTCGCTCTCCCAGTTTAAAACTAGACTAAAGACGCATTTATTTAGCCTAGCATTCATATAAACTTTTTATCTTACAGTTACTGTAAATTTGGCCTCTAGTTCATAAACGCCAGAGGAGAACTGGCCCCCGACTGAGCCTGGGTTCTCCCAAGGTTTTTTTTTTCTCCATTGGGTGATCTGATGGAGTTTTAGGACACCGTCGGAGTCGGGTCACTTGATGGAGTTTTTCGGTTACTTGCCACTGTTGCCTTTGGCTTGCTCAGTTGGGGATATTCAAATTAAATGACCCATCATACCATTGATCTTTTTTTTTCCATGAATAAACAAACACTGTTAAGTTGTCTTGATTGATATTGTGAAGCAGCTTTAAGACAATCTGTATTGTGAAAAGCGCTATATAAATATATTATATATTGGACTTGACTTGACTTGGCAAAGTTGATCCTGACCTGACTGGATCTAGCTCTAAACACAAGGATGCTAATTAACCCGTTCAACAACAGCAAGAGCTTTGACAAATGAATAGCCTACTTTTGTTTGCTGAATGCTTAATAACAAAAAAAAAAAAACAGGTTAATCACATATAAGTGGAATTTTATTGCATTAAGAAATAATATCGGTAAATTCATAGTAGAAACATATAGACGCCATGAACATAGCATAGGTTATTATAGTTCCCCTCACTCCACAACTAATCCTTTATAAATGTAACGGTATTTAGAACAGAAACTTGACTTTAAACAAGACAAAACAAAAGATTACAATTGGCCTGGACTGTGTTTTCCCCCAACAGGGTGTTTTTCAATATATTTGGAGTTTCTGCTGGTTTTATGAAGGTATATCTAAGGTTTTAAGACCTTTTTAAAGAGCACCTATCATGGACTTTTGAAAATGACTGTTCATATGGTGTGGAATATAGGTCAAGGGAATGAAAACATCCTGCAAAGATTTATATCTGAAAGTGCACCGTATATAAAGTTATTGTCTTTCAAAAGTGAGAGTCGACTCTGAGTCTATAAAATGAGTGGACACACCCCTACTGCTGATTGGCTCACTCTCTCCCTCCCCATCATGAGTGGACACACCCCTACTGCTGATTGGCTCACTCAAATGTTTCATTTCAAATTTCAAATTAGGACTAGCAAGAACAGGAATGTAGCATACACAAAAAGTCCTGAAAAATTAAACGAATAAATGGGCCTAATAATATGAATAAAAATTATATAAACAAAAATATACATAAACATTTTAAAAGTAAATTAACTATAGGCCAGAATTTTGATAACTGAACTTTTGCCCAACGCACACGATAAAAATGTAAATGGGCTTATAACCATTGTACACACAAACTGCTGTAAAATTAAACAAATAAATGGGCCTAATAATATAACTAAAATAAAAATATGAACAAAAATGTAAAATATATATATATAGGCCTACATAAATGTTTAAAAGTAGGCTAATTAATTTTTAGGCCAGATTTGAATAAGCCTAACTGATTTTTAACACAATTAAAATTTAAATTGGCTTAGGCCTATATCATCTGTTCAAAAAAAATAAATGTAAAATTAAACGAATCAATGGGCCTAATTATATAAATAAAAATCATCTACATCAACGTGTTAAATTAAATACATTTTGGTAAATTAACTATTAGCCACCAGACGCCTAGGCTATATCTAACTGAACTTTTGCGCAGAGAGCACGTGGATGACAATTTAAATTGTCTCAAACTTTTTAAAAAAAGAAAAAAAAGAATTGCGTTCCTTATCTAGCCTACAGTTCTTTTGAGTTCACCTTCAAGAACACGAGTTTGGACAATGTCTGAGGCTTCAGACACATGCGGTGGTTTCTTGAAAGCAGGCCACGGCGGAGAAAACCCTCGCTTGGGGATGCTGAATACAATGCAAGCAACTTTAGTCAGGCGGGGAAAAGACATGGAGACGCTCCACTCCGCTCACATGCTCTGCTGCGAATGTAAGTTATGCCAAGTTCAGATGGCATGATTTTAGAAAGTAGTTTCCTGCAAACCAAGTCCTCATATGCGATTTCAACGAAATCTATCCAGAGTGGACCAAGCTCGCCAAGATAGCCAGTGTAATCCCTGTCTCGAGTGTTACTGCAGAGAGGGGGTTCTCACTGCAGAATAGGATCAAGACGAAGCAGCGAAGTCGCCTTGCAGAGAACAAGGTTACGCGGCATATGCGGATTGCAAGTTGTGGAGAGACACTGCGAAGTTTTGATTTTAAGTCGGCAGCTGCACATTTCAGCACTGCAAAACAGTGTAAAAAGTAGCCTAAAATTACGCGAGACAGTGTTATAGGGCTAGTCATTTGTTTGTTCCAATTAATTTGACAAGGAGTCATTTCACGGTGGCCAATTTCAATGTTACCAGCTAAATGAGACGCTACTGACAGTGTATATAATTAAATTCGCTTAAGTAAAAACTACTATTCAGATATTGTAAGTGGGGAAGGGGGATTGGTTTGTTAAACTAACGTAAAACCATAGTAAAAACAATTGGCGGTGTTGTAGTACTCGAGACTCGGACTCGAGACCATATTTTAATGGTCTTGGTCTTGTCATGGACTCGTGTGCATTTGGACTCGGAATTGACTCGTACTCGAACATTTTTTTTTTTAGGACTCGGAATTATTCCCGAGTCCACTCGAGTTCAATTCAAAATATTTTTCATGATTATTAATGTATGTTAATAAAATATTTCTTTAAATTGATTGACACGCCCAGTGATTGGTGATTTTCTAGTGCGCAACTGCGCATGACAAATTGTAATAAAATTACTTTTAACACCACCTACTATGTGCCTTTTTCCCTAAACTGATCATATTTGTTAAACTCTAAGTAAATTCAGTAAAAAAAAAGGATTTCTCTAAGTAAATAAAAGTAAATTAGGTAATCAACCCTCACTGGTCTCGGTCTCGACTCGGACTCGACCGTCTCTGGTCTCGGACTCGACTCGGACTCGACCGTCTCTGGTCTCGGACTCGACTCGGACTCGACCGTCTCTGGTCTCGGACTCGACCGTCTCTGGTCTCTGTCTCGACTCGGACTCGACCGTCTCTGGTCTCGGCCTCGACTCGACTCTCTCTGGTCTCGGTCTAGACTCGGACTCGAGTGAGGTGGTCTCGACTACAACACTGACAATTGGCGTTGATAGACGCCAATTGGACTTTCATGTTTTCATGGTTTCCGTCTATTTGAAAGTTATGCTAATAAACATGTTGCATTCTATACGGCCTGATTATGTCATTTTTTTAAGTTACATAGCCTGCCTCCAGTTTTCCTCAACTTGATTAATTAAGAGGCAATATTTGACCGGCATAGCATCAAAATGTCCGTTAAACTAAACCTCATTTTTTTCTAGCGGAAACTCTGGAGTGGACACACCCCTACTGCTGATTGGCTCACCCCCCCCCCCCCCCCCCCCCCCAACCCCCAACCCCCAACCCCCATATCATCATGAGTGGACTCGCCCCCTACTGCTGATTGGCTCACTCCCCCCCCCATCCCATCATGAGTGGACTCGCCCCCTACTGCTGATTGGCTCACTCGCCCCCCCATCCCATCATGAGTGGACTCGCCCCCTACTGCTGATTGGCTCACTCCCCCCCCCCATCCCATCATGAGTGGACTCGCCCCCTACTGCTGATTGGCTCACTCGCCCCCCCCATCCCATCATGAGTGGACTCGCCCCCTACTGCTGATTGGCTCACTCCCCCCCCATCCCATCATGAGTGGACTCGCCCCCTACTGCTGATTGGCTCACTCGCCCCCCATCCCATCATGAGTGGACTCGCCCCCTACTGCTGATTGGCTCACTCCCCCCCCCATCCCATCATGAGTGGACTCGCCCCCTACTGCTGATTGGCTCACTCGCCCCCCCCATCCCATCATGAGTGGACTCGCCCCCTACTGCTGATTGGCTCACTCCCCCCCCATCCCATCATGAGTGGACTCGCCCCCTACTGCTGATTGGCTCACTCGCCCCCCATCCCATCATGAGTGGACTCGCCCCCTACTGCTGATTGGCTCACTCCCCCCCCATCCCATCATGAGTGGACTCGCCCCCTACTGCTGATTGGCTCACTCCCCCCCCATCCCATCATGAGTGGACTCGCCCCCTACTGCTGATTGGCTCACTCGCCCCCCCCATCCCATCATGAGTGGACTCGCCCCCTACTGCTGATTGGCTCACTCCCCCCCATCCCATCATGAGTGGACTCGCCCCCTACTGCTGATTGGCTCACTCCCCCCATCCCATCATGAGTGGACTCGCCCCCTACTGCTGATTGGCTCACTCCCCCCCCATCCCATCATGAGTGGACTCGCCCCCTACTGCTGATTGGCTCACTCCCCCCCCATCCCATCATGAGTGGACTCGCCCCCTACTGCTGATTGGCTCACTCGCCCCCCCCATCCCATCATGAGTGGACTCGCCCCCTACTGCTGATTGGCTCACTCCCCCCCATCCCATCATGAGTGGACTCGCCCCCTACTGCTGATTGGCTCACCCCCCCCCCCATCCCATCATGAGTGGACTCGCCCCCTACTGCTGATTGGCTCACTCCCCCCCCCCATCCCATCATGAGTGGACTCGCCCCCTACTGCTGATTGGCTCACTCCCCCCCCTCCCCATCCCATCATGAGTGCACTCGCCCCCTACTGCTGATTGGCTCACTCTCTCTCCTCCCCCATCATGAGTGGATACGCCCCCTACTGCTGAGAGAGGGAAAGAGACACGGCCTTGCACGCACACTCTCACGTCTTCATACTACACGAGCGCTGTCTTGCTCTCTCTCCCTCGCGCATATTAATCAATTCAATTGACACATTAGCAAAAGGTCAGAAGACCGCAGTTTCACGTGGAGCATTAGGACATTTTTTAAGATTAGAGACTCAATGAGCAACATCTCATCTAAATTATAAAGGCCTGTCTCAAATACAAGCCGGTGCAGTTCGACGATTTGGGAAAATAAAAACCTGGATTATTATTTAAAGTTTTACGGTAATGACACTCAGAACAGCCCTGACCTCTCAGCCATCTCTCTCTCTCTACTGTCTTTCATCTCTCTCTCCTCCCCCATCATGGGTGGACACACTTCTCACTGCTGATTGACCACAAGCGTGTTTTGCTGCTCGGTCTGATCCACTTTCAACAGCAGGTCTCAGAAATCACTCACTTGAGTTATAAAAAGACATAAAATACACAGTCTTGTTTTCTCTGATCAAACTGAAGCAAGTTTATGATTAAAACAATTACAACAAATATCTACCAACTGGTTCAGAAAAATCAACTTAATTCAAAGGGACGTTTTCACACTCATCGACAGATATTTGATCTAGTTTTAATCACAAACACACTTCATTTTGTTGCATCTTTCAAGACTTCATTTTACATTTGTATGTCAAGTAAATGTTTCAAAGACATTTGCATTGGAAAACAGGACAAAAATACTGAGGAAGATATTCATTGTTTGCAACATTTAATCCCATGACTTCATTAATGTGAGACTTCCTGCTCTTGTTTAAGAACCTTTTAAGACCTTAATCTGAGTAAGGGTGAATTAAGACTCTTTAAGACCCGTACTGCCGTCAAAAGACTCAAATGAGTGATTTTTAAGTTTCAATTTGTTAACATTAGTCAATGCATTCGATATCAAAAGCAACGAATAACAATTCTGGCAGCATTTATTTATATATATTGATTTTATAAATGATGATAAAACACAAACCTCTGGGAGAGAGGGAACTCTGCTTCTCTGTCTCCGCTGGCTGTCGGCCCGCTGCCGGGAGGTTGTTGTTGATCCGTTTGTAATGATTATAGACGGCAACTGACAACACTTTCTTGGCATACGACTGGCCGACAACAAATTTGTCGAGGTAGGTATAAATCTGAAGACGACGAGACAGAAGAAGCCCATGTCAGATTCCTTTACTGCATTTCTGAAATTTCCAAGTCTAAGAACTGCGCTTTACTTTTACTTAATCACACAAAGATGAACTAAGTTGATCCAATATTTAAAACCACACTGTGCTGGAATCGTACCTTTTTAGGAGGCGGAGGGGGTTTCTGAGCAAAAGCTAATTTCACATGCCCAGAGCTCTCTGCTTCCTTATTCAAACCTTTCTTGGAGTCGGTCTCAGACAGAACCACAAAGAAATGATGGCACTTTTCACATTTCACAAACCGTGTGGAGGCTGTATGGAGTAAAGACAGGTGTTCAGTTACTGTAAAAACACAAGTGAATAGCTTAGACATGAACACTAGGGTCCGTTTCGTAATATGTATAACATAGTTTGAGCAGTTCACTTTTTTGATCTTTAAACTAATTTACTCACCCCCATGTCATCCAAGATGTCCATGTCTTTCTTTCTTCAGTCAAAAAGAAATTAAGGTTTTTGATGAAAACATTCCAGGATTTTTCTCCATATAATGAACTTCAATGGGAACCAAACGGTTCAAGGTCCAAATGAGAGTTTCAGTGCAAACTGCAAACTGTTCAAAGGGCTTTAAACGATTCCAGTCGATGAATAAGGGTCTTATCAAGCGAAACGAGCGCTCATTTAAAAAAAAAGTTTAAGTTTTATAAGCTCAAATAGTCGACTTGCTCTGTTCTGGGATGCGCGTTCGTGACTCTCCTGTTCATCAAAATGAACGAATCTTTTTTCGTGTTATTTGTTTCATTCAACGAACTACATGAACGAGTTGACTCTGGAAAAGATTTGTTCATTTTGATGAACGAGTTCGAACTGGAGAGTCATGAACGCTCCTCACAGAACAGAGCAAGGCGAGTATTTGTGCTTATAAAACTTAAACTTTTGTATATATTTATTAAACGAGCGATCGTTTCGCTTGATAAGACCCTTATTCATCGTCTGGAATCGTTTAAAGCCCTTTGAACAGTTTGCACTGAAACGGTCTTTTGGACCTTGAAGCGTTTGGTTCCCATTGAAGTCCATTATATGGAGAAAAATCCTGGAATGTTTTCATCAAAAACCTTAATTTCTTTTCGACTGAAGAAAGAAATATTTGGACATCTTGGATGACATGGGGGTGAGTAAATTATCAGTAAAAGTTTTTTTAAAAGTGAACTACTCCTTTCAAAGGGTTAGTTCACCCTCATGTCATTCTAAACTTGTATGACTTTTGTTCATCTTCAGAACACAAATGATGATATTTTTAATGAAACCTGAGAGCTTTCTGTCCCTCCACTGACAGCTACGCAACTACCACTTTGATGCTTCAGTTTAAATTTACAATCTCTTTATTAACTTTGAGGCATCAAAGTTACAATTAGAGGGACAGAAATATAAAAAAATGTCTTATGGGTTTGGAATGATATGAGGGTGAGAAAATGATGATAAAATTTACAATTTTTGGGTGAGCCATTCCTTTTAATATCATATATCATGTAATAAGCAATCCTGTATATACCATTGGTTTTCAATTTTGCTTTGCTTCAGGACCCAGATATACTTTTGGCATAATGTGGAGATAAAACCACTATTTTTTTTTACAAAAATTAAACAAAACATCCAAGTCAATGATGATGAGACGCTCATTCTTGATGAAAGAGAAGTAGTTAGTTAACAGCCCCTTTCACATGTACAGCCTTTAGCGGTAAACGACCGTTGAGAGATCAGCACCTTTTCAAAAAAACACCAGTTTATCAGTTTGGTAATTTCCCAGTTTGAGAAGTTGTAACATTACCAGTAAATTCCCAGTCTGATGCCGAGTGTAAAAAAAAGACTGAAGATCATTGGTATGAGCAAGTACACGCTGACGTAAGGAGTCTGCTGGGGGACAATGATAAAGCGCTGTCGAAGCTGTTTATGGGGAGTTTAATTATGTTTATAAAACGGTTAGTTCTAATCCTTGATTCTGATTGGTCAATAGCTGTGCTTTATTCATGATTAAACACGGTAGTGATGGGCGTATCGATAATCAGAAGTATTGATACTCAAATAAAAATATCGATACTACAGTTTTTTTACCAGTGATTTTGTTTATTTGACAATAAATCTTATATGCATAATGGATGAATAACCTATGTTAGTGAATACTTGTGTAGTAGAACCCATGCAAATGCTGCAAGTCAGAACCAATCAATCAGAGAGCATTCCTTATGGAAATGAACATTACAGTGACCATAGTTCAAATAGGCCTATAATACTTAGTAGATTTCCATGGTTACCACTACAAGTAAACATTTTAACCATGTGTAAATACAAATATAATCTAAAAACTTCCAATTAAGGCATATTGAACGTTAAAATGCCTTTCAAATATAATGTTTAATGGGGATCATTACCCATTTTAATCTTTTGTAAGACATTTTCAAACTTAAAGGGTTAGTTAGGGGTGTGCGATATGACGATTTTTAATCGTGGACGATTAAAATGTCTCCACGATCTGCTTTTGAAGAAATATCGTAGTATCGTGTTACAGTGCATTCTATCAGTTCAGTTCTGGCGCCTCCGTCTCTCAACTGTACAACGCGACGTAGCCTACACATCACACGTTAAGGAATAGGTACGGGACACTGCAATTCACAAAAGTTCATTATTTGCATAAACCTTGCCGGTTAAACATTTAATTCACGCGCTGATGTGCTGTTCTAACGTGCGCTTTCCTGACCGCATAAATTACCCACGACAATCACAGGCACTAGAAGTCTGTCAAACAGCGCCTGAATACTGGACTAAGTTATCTCTCGAGTCTTATTATGCTAATACTGTTAAATACACACAATTTTTACATAAACAGGCTATGTCTAAAGTGAAAGCAAACATTTGAGAGAATATCTGGTGTAATATGCGTCTATATTAAACGCGTCGCGTGCTGCTCTAAAAGCAACAGGAATAAATAGTAGCCTACTGCCGCTTGTCCTTAAAGGGATAGTTCACACAAAAAAATAAATAAATAAAAAAATATCCGTCATTATTTACTCACTCTAATGTTGTTCCAAACCTGTATTAATTTCTTTCTTGTGCTGAACACAAAAGACAATTTTTTTTTTTAATGTGGGTAACCAAACAGTTGCTGGTCCCCATTAACTTCCAGGAGAGAACCTATAAAAAAAACTATAAGGAGACCAGCAACTGTTCGGTAACCCACATTATTCAAAATAACTTATTTTCAACAGAAGAAAAAAGAAACTTATTCGGGTTTAAAACATCTTGAGCGAGTAAATTAAGACAATTTTCATTTTTGAGGGAACTATCCCTTTAGTGTTAATAAAAAATAAAAAAAAAACACAAGGAGAAAATCACTCACTGACTGAGAACTTTAATATATCTTTAATAAGAATCAATTTATTCAGTGAAGTCTATGTAGTGTTTTAATTTCATATTTGTTCATTTAATTACTTCAATGCAACTGCTAAATACACCTACTGCATCTGAAAAAATAAAGCACTATTTATTTAATATGAATATTAATTTGTGTAATGTTTATCTTGTCTTATTTTTTTAATAACAAAGAAAATAATGATAAAGATTTTTATCTTCGCCACTGGCCTAAATGTGTGGCTTTCTTTTTTCTTTTGTTACCTAAGGCTTTGTTTTTAACATAGGGACATTAGTTTGGCTGTAATGAACAGCCACTTGCAAAATATTAAAACAAACTTGAAAAAGAATCGTGATAAAAAATCGTGATCGTGATTTTCCTAAAAAAATTGTGATATGATATTTTTTCCATTTCACCCACCCCTAGGGTTAGTTCACCCAAAAATGAAAATTCTGTCAGTATTTACTCACCCTCATGTTGTTCCAACCCCGTAAGACCTTCGTTCATCTTCGGAACACAAATTAAGATATTTAAGATATTAAGATCGTTCCTGCATACAGTCCATAGGCTTCTTGAGGGACTGGCTCTTGCTGTCCTCGAAAAGTCATTAAAGACATCGTTAAAATAGTCCAAGTGACTACAGGGGCTCAATCTTAGGTTTATCAAACGACGAGAACACTTTTGTGCGCAAAAAAACAACAAAAATAACGACTTTATTTCAACTATTCATTATTTCTCCCTCTGCGCGAGTCAGGTTACTAGTTTAATAGCGTAAGCTTCTGTTATTGTACGTCACACGCATCACACACACATGACCAGCGTCGGCCAATAGTGAGCCTACGTGTGACGTAGCTCTACGCAATCACACTACGTTAACTGACTACAGGCCCATGGAGAAGGAAGTGAATAGTTGAAATAAAGTCGTTATTTTTGTTGTTTTTGCGCACAAAAAGTGTTCTCGTCGTTTGATAAAGTTAAGATTGAGCCGCTGTAGTCACTTGGACTATTTTAACGATGTCTTTAATGACTTTAATGACTTCCCTTTAAGGTTGTGACATATAAACAAGCACATCAACCTGATCACTTTATTTAGCGTTCATGTAAACACTACGTTTGGATAAATTAAAATTTTCGATGCCAGCAAGTGTCATTCCCTCAAGAAGCCTATGGACTGTATGCAGGAGCGATCTTAATATCTTAAATATCTTAATTTGTGTTCCGAAGATGAACGAAGGTCTTACGGGGTTGGAACAACATGAGGGTGAGTAAATACTGACAGAATTTTCATTTTTGGGTGAACTAACCCTTTAAAAGTTCAGTTTAAATGTATCGTATTGGTATCGGTATCGGCGATACTGGCCTTGAAAGTACCGGTATCGTATCGAAAACAAAATAAGTGGTATCGCCCATCACTAAAACACCCATCGGTTCTGTGTATCGCTGCGCAACACTGCGGTTTCTGTGTTGTGTGTTTATTTGAGCTTTTATGCATATCACACACTGGAGCGTTGTTGCTGTTCACGGTCAGGGACTATTTTTTTCTAGCGGAAGGAAGGCTTTTAGTGATTTTACTTCATTAAAGTTGCACTAACACATATTTTTTTTTTTACTTTAATATTTTTATTGTGTGATAACCGTTTTATAAAAGCAATAAGGTACTCGAGGCGAGTGTATGGTGAATAAGTGACGGCTTCGCGTCGAGCCTAACAACGCCCTTCAGCCGTCACTTATTCACCATACAGCACTTACCTTATTGCTTACATATGTGATCTAGCTGAAGTTGGTGGACTTACAATCCTCTTCTTGTATTATATCCAGAAATGAATTGGAAATGTTAGTTTTCTTAAAGTGTGTCTATTCTGATATTTTTCTAGCGATGTCTGCATTTAATATCTGAGAGGTGACCGAGGATCTCAGGAATACAGTGCCAGGGTTTCTATAAGGTCATGAGGTCAATAACACACTACATGTATTCATAAACACACGTGTAACTCTTTTAAGGGTTTATATCACCATTGGTCACTATATGGTAAACTATGACAGTGAATCATGGGTAGAAGTTTCCATCAGTGCTCTGTGTGGATGTAGACGACCTTTTTTATCTAATTGTGTATGCGGGGGTTGTTTATTATCATTAGACGCATGTTACCATTATAATTATAATAGAAAATGTTATTACTTTTTACTTCAGAGTGACACAGAGATTATTTTCAAGCGCTATATAAACAAATGAAACTTGAAACACAACTCATAGGTGCAATTAAACTTTAAATAAAGTGTTGCTGAATAATTTTTCAATCTCATGTTATTGCTTTACCTCATCAATCAGTTTACAATATCTAAATATTTTATTTAAAACTATTCTATTCATAATAAATGAGTAACTTCCTTTTAATTTGGTAGGACAATATTAGCAATAATATTATGAATAAATGTGTTCATTTTTTGCCATGTCTGCTTATTATACTGCGCTTGTTTTGTGATATCTGGCAACCCGTCACCTGGAGCTTTATTCAAGAGACGTTCAGTTCACAGATATTATTTATACTCTAACGACAGCGTTACACACTTACTAAAGTTTGAAAGATAAATCACGAAGAACGGGACCTTTAAAAAGAGGATAACACGGTGTAGGTAACGCCGATTTTTGTCTGTACTGACAAAAAATGAGCTCAATGTTAAAACTGACTGGAGTTCAACACTGTTGTGCTCAATTGAATGCTAATATGTAATCTAGTACTTCATTTCTATGGTTATTATTAAAACATAACGCACAACAAATACTCGATACTTACACACTAAAGTCTCCACGTGTGTACAAAGATCTCCACATTTGGGACACCTCAGCTGACTGCCGCCCTTCCCTGCACCCCCACCGCCGGACGCCCGCTTCCCGCCCGCCTCGGTCACGCCGCTCTGCAAACAGCATCAGTACACCTCATGAACACCACACACATCCAACCAACAAACAGTCACGTGAATGGAGGACGCTCGATGAGATGAGGACCTTTCCGCCGTCGCCATCTCTGGGTGAGCCGTCTTTCGAGGCGAAGCACACGGCTGTGTGTGAGAGCGGTCGGCTGAGACGAGCTTCGTCACACACTGGTCTGGTGACCCTGAAGAGCTGAACATGAGAACGGGAGAAACCTGCAGAGAAGACGCTCAGTTACACTTGATGAGAGAGTCAACCACATCGTGTGCTTTAACTCTATTGTAGAGTACGCCAACATTTAAAAGTAGTATATTTGCTTTTTTACAGATAATATAATAATATGAAATGAAAGGTCACTTAAGTGTACTGAAGAGAGTTCTTTCATGACTGTGTCTTCATATGGCAAGCCGTTTTAGCCTTACTTGTCATAATTCTATTTTTACTAGTATGTATGAATTAAATTAGAGACTGACTTCCATTACTTTTACCAGTAAGAATTCAATTAGAGAGCTTTACAATTGAATTCCTACTAGAAGCAATTGCAATTAGAGAGCTCTCTAACTCAATTCTTACTAGTGAAAGTACAATTACAGAGCTCTCTAATTGAATTGTTACAAGTAAGAATTACAATTAGAGAGCTCCCTAATCCAATAATGACTAGTAACTAGGGGTGTAACGGTACATGTATTCGTATTGAACCGTTTCGGTTCGAGGCTTCCGGTTCGGTACGCATACAAACCGAACGATTGCTTGGACCATTTTTCCTGCCGGCAAAATTCGTGCTGACGCGGCCAACACAACCTTGCGCAACATCAAATGGCAAGCGTAATGAAAGCAGAACGAAACTGCGCTCCTCGTTATGTGCTTCACGGATCGTTTATCAGTTCGGACCAGCAACATCTGTGCAGCGCGAGCCGATCTTGATCAAGCAACAATGTTACTACACCGCGCTAAGAGATCCGGTAAAGAACACATTTGAATTCGCCACTGAGGTAATAACGTCGCTGCGAGATCTAGTGAGATGCATTCACATTTCTCCGTTATTAACCGTAGATCTCTATTAGATCAAACAGCGCTGTCATGGAAACCAGGAGAAACATTGTGCCGTGAATGAACTAGTACTTTACGTCCACAGACCAGCAACATTCACCATGGATTTAATATAGTAACACTAACTGGAACCAGTTTGGCTGGAATGGTGAAATGCTTTCAAGTACTTCACACATCTTTTTCCAGCACTTCAAAATTCAAATATTATATAAATAAATATATATTTAAATGTTATTTTTAATGTGATGACCAAAACATTATTTGTTCATCCTTCAAAGATGACCCCTATTTATAAACCTGAAAGTTTCAAGATCTAGGAAAACTCACACTTATTTAAAAATATTTTTTCTTTAAACAAATAGGAAATTTCTCTGGCATTTCTTTCTTTTTGCTGTATCGAAAACGTACCGAACCGTGACTTTAAAACCGAGGTACGTACCGAACCGTGATTTTTGTGTACCGTTACACCCCTACTAGTAACAATTGCAATTAGAGAGCTCTGTAATTGAATTAAAGAGCTCTGCAATTGCATTCTTACTAGTAGCAATTCATTTCGAGAGCTCTCTAATGCAATTGTTACTAGTAAAATTAATATAATGAGCTCTCTAATTCAACTGTTACCAGTAAAATTAATATTAATGAGCTCTCTAATTCAATTGTTACTAGTAAAATTAATATTAATGAGCTCTCTAATTCAATTGTTACCAGTAAAATTAATATTAATGAGCTCTCTAATTCAATTGTTACTAGTAAAATTAATATTAATGAGCTCTTTAATTCAACTGTTACCAGTAAGAATTAATATTAATGAGCTATCTAATTCAATTGTTACTAGTAAAATTAATATTAATGAGCTCTTTAATGCAATTGTTACTAGTAAGAATTAATATTAATGAGCTCTCTAATTCAACTGTTACCAGTAAGAATTAATATTAATGAGCTCTCTAATTCAACTGTTACCAGTAAGAATTAATATTAATGAGCTCTCTAATTCAATTCTTACTAGTAAAATCAATATTAATGAGCTCTCTAATTCAATTCTTACTAGTAAAATCAATATTAATGAGCTCTCTAATGCAATTGTTACTAGTAAGAATGCAATTACAGAGCTCTGCAATTATTCATATCTTTAATTCGTTTTTTTTACTAGTAAAAATTTAATTAGAGAGCTCTGCAATTGCATTCTTACTAGTAAAAACTGAATTTTAGAGCTCTCTAATTATAATTGGATTAGAGTATGGCAAGCCATTTTAGCTTAAATTGTATCCAACCTTACTCGTCATTATTGCATTTTTACCAGTAAGAATTCAATTAGAGTGCTTTACAATTTAATTCCTACTAGTAGCAATTACAATTATAGAGCTCTTTAATTAAATTCGTACTAATAACAATCATGATTAGAGAGCTCTCTAATTCGATTTTTACTAGTAAGAATTGAATTGTAGAGCTCTCTAAATCAGTTTTTACTAGTAAGAATTACATTAAGAGAGCTCTTTAATGCAATTATTACAAGTAAAAACTGATTTAGAGAGCTCTACAATTCAATTGTTACTAGTAAGAATTGAATTGTAGAGCTCTCTAATTGAATTGTTACTAGTAAAAATGCAATTACGACGAGTAAGCTAATTTAAGCTAAAACGGCTTGCCATATTAGAGAACTCTCTAATCGTAATTCTTACTAGTAATAATTGAATTAGAGAGCTCTGTAATGAAAAATGAATGGAAGTCAATGGAGACATTAATTAATTTGTAGAGCTCTCTAATTTCAATTGTTACAAGTAAGAATTGAATTGTAGAGCTCTCTAATTAAATTGTTACTAGTAAAAATGCAATTACAATGAGTAAGGCTTACAATGAGTAAGGCTTGGTACAATTTAAGCTGAATGGCTTGCCATAAAAACGGCTTGCCATACTGTAATTGTTACTAGTCATAATTATATTAGAGAGCTCTGTAATGAAAAATGAATGGAAGTCAATGGAGACATATGACTAGTAAAAATTCATTTGTGGAGCTCTCTAATTGTATTTTTACTAGTAAGAATTGAGTTAGAAAGCTCTGTAATTGTAATTGCTACTAGTACAAATTAAATTACAAGAAGAAAGGCTGGGTACAATTTAAGCTAAAACGGCTTGCCATATCTTAACACACTTTGCGCTTTGTAAAATCAAATGAATCGTTTTACTTTAAAATAAATTTTAAATCAAGGTTACGGTCCTTTAACCATATTTTAGAGAAAATAACAGTAATGAATATATATATATATATATATATATATATATATATATATATAAATATAAAGATATTTCAATCTAAAGTGGGTCAAAAACAGCTATAGATTGGAACTATAATGCAATTTACATTTAGTTCACACACTGCATGTTATTTCCAAAACAAATACTCTTTTTTTTTTTAAGTATGCTAAAGTGTACTTCGTATTACAATGTTGTTTAAACCAGTCTAAAAATAGGTGTACTTGTATGTTATTGATGTCACAACCATCATCTCAGACACAGGTCATAAAAACATAACTATCGTGAAAACAACAAATATAAAATCAATAGAATTAGACCCTATTAAATGTTAGGATGTGATAATGCTCAAAAATACTGTGAACTGAATGATGGAGCGCAGTAATGCCCCAAAATACCATGATACATATACTCACTCCTTTAATCATATATTAAGCTGTCGATTTTATGTTAGGTATGTTTTATGTTTTAGGTAGGCAGCTCACTAGGTTTTGACTAGGTTTTTAAAGTGAGATTAAAGACGTTTTTATTTGACCTGTCGTATGCAAACTAAATGTGGACGCAATTGCCCTGTGGCTGATTTTATTTTAATTTTTATTTTTCCCTGTGTACAGCACTTAGGTCAACGGAAGTTGTGTTTATCTGTGCTTTATAAATAAATTGAAATTAAAATTGAAAATTGACAATATATGTCAAGTAAACACATGATGTCCCCAAAACATTTGTATTTGCTCATTTTACTTTGTATGCAGGGTTGTTGTTGTTGTTAGTAAACACCCTGGTTGTCAATAAGAAAAAGAAAAATACTGGTAGTTGGGCTTCAGGGCCACAGATAAATGTACTTTAACAGTTTTGTGTGTGTGTGTGTGTGTGTGTGTTTGACTCACCTTTATGAACTGACTTTAAAATCACCCTCGCTGCAGGTCGGCATGTACAGGACATATTTAAAAGCAGACCTGGTGAGAAAAATAATAAGAGTCCAAATTAAATAACGTTACACACATAGGTTACAATATAAACGGCCAGAAATAAAGTAGTGACAAAGTGCTGTCAGATATAATCATCCATCATTACAAGGCCTGAAACTACACGACGTGTCATATATTGTATGAAATGTAAAGTTTCCACCAACAGGTATAGCGTTTTAAGAGTTGCAGTGCTCGACTACACACGCACGCGCTAACGTTACTGGGAATGACGGCAGACATACTTACTGGATCTCACTGTCCGAGTTTCCTCCAAACACGATTTCTCCTCCACTACTCGAGTCTGACACTAGGATCTGAGCGGAAGAAAAGGTTTAAGAGGTTTCATGCCAATGTCGGTGTCTGCGGGACTCATAAAAGATGTTAGCTGAAGTTTGGTGTAGATCAGTATGATATAACCATAACCTCTGCTGTCATGAAGTGTGTCAGCGTTACGTACATAGCCAGCTAGAGGTCTGTTTGTGTCACGTGATCGTGAAGGGGCGGGGCTGTTTCCTGTGAGGCGTAGCGTTCATAAGCTTCCTCCAGGGGGCGCTGGAGAAACACCAATCCTCCTTTGAGACGCATTCAAATATTTATTTAAAAATCACCAATATTTTCACGTTTTAAAATAGTGTAAATAGCTTTTAAGGGATTTTATTTATTTAATAAACAAATGGGAATCCACTCTCTCTGTGAAGTTTTTTTTTTTTAAATGTAACGTTAATCGCAAACAATCAGCGCTGAGAAAAGTAATAGGAACCACGTGACAGCGCAGTTACTTGTATTGAATTATTATAATATACATGGATATAATACAATATTTCTTACAAGGAAAAAAGAACAGGAGTCACCATAAAAAATGACAAAACTTTATTAAAAACATATTTGGCATGCAATACACAAACATAAATCACTAATAACATCGAAAATAACAGGTATTTTTTGTAACAAAAATATGATCTTAATCTATGGCTTATTTTCCAGTTACATTTTGTAGTGCTTAACTTTATAAAGTTATTAAACTAAAAAAAAAAAAAAAATGCTGTCATTAAAAATAACGTGAATGTAATAAAAAGAAAGTGTAGTGTAACTATAGCTTATAGTGGATTGAATTCCATCATAGGCCTAATTTAATTTTGAAACAGTTCGCACGTGCACGATAAAACATTATCTGAAGATTAAACAATTACTTAATGACAAATTCAGAAATTATTCGAGTAAAATTATTGAAATTGATTTTTCTTTTTTAAAATTAATATGGGATTTTCTTATTTCCAACTTTACAATCTTAACCCACTGATGCTGTTCATGTTTTTATGCACCTTTATGGTTGTAAATCATATTTATGCAGTAGTTATAATCCATTTATTAACTGTTAACCATTTTTCAACCCGAGCATCAACCTGAAAATTAAAATCTAAAAAGTTTTAACTCCCTTTTCAAATTTGTACTTATTTTTTTTTAAGTTTATTGTTGTGAAAAAGACAATGTAAATAATATATATATATATTTCGAATATATATTTTCCACAACATTTTTTACTTAAATAAATAAATAAATCTAAACAGGTTGTGCTCCAAATCTGTGTTTGAGATCTCAGAGAATGAGCTTTCAGTGAGATTGTGTTGGACGCAGCACCAAAATGCTTCAACTAGCACATAGCAAGTGCTGAAATTCATTTCCCATTCATTTCAAATGCGCTTTAAATCTTTTTAAGTGTGTGTGTGTTCACATAGCAAGTGCTGAACAGGTAAAATTTCAAAAAAAAAAAAAAAAAATTGTTCGGTCAAAAATGGCTGAAGAGCACCATAGTGTTACTAGTATTTAGTCCATTGTTTTTTTTCTAATAGCAATGATGTGTGTTTTCACTGAATACCATAGTTACAACAATGATTTTGCGTAAGGGGTACTAGAGATTGTTTTGCTAAAGTATGGCCGTCTCCTCTGTTCGTCTGGCTCGTGAACAAATAAATACTATAAAAAGATAAAGCTAACTGAAGTGTTTGCCATTTTTCATTCAAATAAATCCATGCACAGCTACATATGAGAGGAGTGTTTCCCTTGACTGCAAAAAATAACCTTTCATGCTAAATGCATTTTTACACACGGGTCCCTTTTCATAAAAGCAAAGGAGCAAACACATTTCATTCGTGGAAGTTTCAATTGAATTTTTCGTAAGGACAAACATTTCCTCGCACTAGTACGTTTTTCTGAAAATGCGCCGTGTTGACCAGCAGAAATCGGCTTACTTCTGCGTGATGGTTTTGCAAAAATCCTAAACAGTGACGCGTCTCAGCTGATGCGCAGACAGAGAGTGTGTTCAGCTGTGGAGTGTTTCTCTCATTTTGCTGGTGATTTTGTCCCGCAGCTCACAGTGTCGGGTCAGATCTCGGACCTCAAGAGGAAGTGAACTGCTCCACACCGTCAGCACTGAATCCTCAGCTGAGACGTCACAAACACACGGAGCAGGTTAGAAACATACATCATGTGATCACACGAAATAACATCAAGTCACCTTGGATTTATAAGGTACTATCTTTCTTGACTTTTTGTCAAAATTGAGTTTTTCAAGTATAACTCATATATGCATGATGGGATTTTTTCTTGAATTTGAATTTTCTTTTTATTTATTTCAACAAACCGTGAAGCTCAGAGTCACAAAACTGCTCAGAATGCAGATGTGGGCTCTGTTTAAACGATCTAAGCTCTAAAGCACACAGCACACGTGCACTGAGGGCGTCCGAATCCACTTTTGCTAGTTAAACGACGGGAAAAATGGTCGGTGCTCCCGGCGCATGCTCTAAAAGGGTCGTCCCTATTCTCTTAAGGCGAGACAGGGAAGGCATTGGTCAAGTTTGAGATTTTGGGATATTTGTCTTCAATAACATCAGACTTGTGGTGAAAAAAAGTCAGAAATACACATTTAGGTCTTTATTTTACTACACTTGTCTGTTTGCGTCTGTAGATTTCTCATAAATTTGTCAAAAGTTGTCATAAATCGATAAATCGCGATCTGCACCGTCATCACATACAGTACAGTTAAGGCGGGCATACACTGTGCGATTTTCGTCCGATTTTGAGCCGAATTCTGACTCGTGCGACTCATTTTCGTGTCGGACCGATTTTCAGCTTTGTCGTGCGTCGTTTGTCGTGCAGTGTTCGTGCAGTGTACAGGGAGAAACGAGAGGCGATTAACCTCTCACGATCGACAATCGGATGGTCGGATGAATTTCTGGCATGTCAGAAATTTTGGTCGCTCCTCGTGACTATATCGCACAGTTGAAGCAAAGCTACGAACCGATTGCCCTAAACTCAGTGTTTTTCCCCTCACTGCACCTGCGCGAAAACAGAAGTTTAACCATTTCATCTGCAGCAAAAATAAAATTAAAATAAAAACGAGCTACAAATTACTGTTGCTTACCTCCAGTTCGTGTTGCAAAATGGATAATATTACCCACCGTCTTCAAGCCACCTGATATGTAACACCTCGTTTATTATTTTGTCAAACAATGTTTTTGAAATAAACCTGTTTTTAATTTTCATTGATGATTAATAATGGCAATGTTCGGACATATTATAGACTCTTAATAGTTATTTTATATATAATTCATTTTAATCGACTTAAATGTTTTAGACAATTTTTAATGAGGAGTAAGATTAATATTTTATTATCCTCACAGCACGTTGGTTATGTGCGGTGAAAATATTGCGTGGCAAATTAATTATAATAGCGGATCAATTTAATAGTAAAATTACCCTAATAATGATAATATAATAATAATCATAATTAAATGCATAAATTGAAAATACTAAATCATCTTGATACTGATAGCAGATGCTTGTTTTGACAATATCTCTGGATACATACACGTAAATAGGCGCAATCCAGGGGGTTATCGCAGATATTACACGCATAGTGTGAGCAGTGAAGTCGCAGCTCGACGATCGGACCGTACAGTGTGAGCACATAAATCCTGAACTTTGGCTTTGCATCGCATGCGATTTACTCGTTCAGTGTGAGTAGGTACCTTGCTGAAATCGCACAGACATCGCACAGTGTATGCCGCCTTTAGAAAGCTCTTTTTCTCCAGTACAACACTGTCAGATCCAAATATGGTCATTTCCTTTTTTTAACTCTAACTCTAAATGCGCGATCTCATTGGCTGATGCTAAATCTTTAAAGCCAGTTTTCTCAAAATGACTTTTCTCTCATACTCCAAGTCCAAAATCTCCACTTCAGTAGCACCTATATACACCTAACTTTCCAGTCTTGTACCTAGTTATATTATGAAGACATTTACAGAGGGATTTGTAAATAAATGATTCCTAGCCTGATTTATAGAACTTTTTATTCCAAAAAACAGGGCGAAAATCTTTTTTTAAGGCAATTGGCAGTATATTCTGGTTTACAGGATAACAAAGTAGACATTTTTTTTCTCATCTAATATGTGAACCCAATGAAAAAATTATTTTGAACCTGGCTGTATCCAATATTTTTTAAATATATTCAAATTAGTGCATATTTAATTAGATAATGCCTCATTTGCATATCTAAACATTAAATTACAGAAAACTTGTAATATTTTTTTTTTTTCTCATCTTAATCTATGTCCTGGTAAAGTTTCATGGTGATATCTGCTTACCCTATTCACCTGTAATGTCTCGCCTTAATGAGTAATGTGTGTGTTTTGGGCGTAATGTGCAATAAACCAACCATTCCCTTTAAATGCCAGTTGCGCTCGCGTCATGGCGGATTCGCTATTTACATGGTGGGATTTGAAACTGAACGCTTCTCTAGTGAGGTTAAAGCTCACGCAGACATCTGTGGGACAGAGTGTTTGAGCGTTGTGGACTTGCTTATAGGCACATATTACTAACACGCTCTTTAAATAACAAAAAATAAAAATGACCTTTGACCTTAGACCAGGCTTCAGTTGGTCAAAGACTCCTCGAAATAGCAGCGTGCCATCAAAGCGCCTGAACGCACCTCGTTTCAGACCAGCACACTCATTAGCGAACACGTGGGCGCAAATGCATTTGCTATTTATGCAACTTGGCGCAGGACGTGAAAATGAAACTGCGTCGGGCTGAAACTAGCCAAAAACACTTCGCTGGTGCTGTATCACACTGGATATGATAGCGCCCTATAATTCCAAGGTGGCGAAATGTCTTTTTTCTTTTAAGATAAAAATAACTTGATGTAACTTCAGCGCTAGTGTTTTCGCTACACAATTTGATATTCAAATTATAAGTGAAAAAGTCCGATTTTTTTTTTCAATAATTCTATTCCTCAATGAAAATTAAAGGGATAGTTCACTTTGAAATTAATTTTTGATATGTTTGTCTTTGATATGGTGTCTTTGTTTCCACAGTATTTTCAATTTTGATATTTTTAGGTCAAACCGTTCTTGTGTGTCAGCATAATGGAGGTCTATGGTCACCACCTCAAAGAGCATGCACAGAGAAGTCCAAATTAAACATGATTTAATGACTCGTAAATGTAAGTACACATTGATGGCCTAAGACACGAAACGAGCGGTTTGTGTGAGAAAACGAACAGGATTTATATCGTTTTTACCTCTTGTAATCACAGTCACGTCCAAGTGATCTGAAGGCATGGGTGCTTTGGTCTGTGCGAGCGCTGGAAGTGATCTCTCGCGCAGTTGCGAAAAAAAATCAACGTTGTCTGTTGATATATCGAAATCGTCTTCCATTGCGCTTTCCTGTATATTTAAAGATATTTAGATCTTCACAGTGAAGGAAATCTCTGTGTAAACAATGAGTGGCGTACACGCCCGCGCCCTCAGATCACTTGGACGTGGCTGTGGTTACAAGAGGTAAAAACGATATAAATACTGTTCGTTTTCTCACACAAACCGCTCGTTTCGTGTCTTAGGCCATCAATGTGTACTTACATTTACGAGTCATTAAATCATGTTTAATTTGGACTTCTCTGTGCTGCTCTTTGAGGTGGTGACCATAGACCTCCATTATATGACTGACAGACAAGAACAGTTTGACCTAAAAATATCAAAATTGAAAATACTGCAGAAACAAAGACACCTACATCTTGGACGCCCTTGAGGTAAGATAAAACATACCAAAAATTAATTTCTAAGTAAACTATCCCTTTAAATAATAATAAATAAAATAACTATTCAATAACTCCTTCAATTTCCATACTTGAAATGTTCTTACCTAATTGTGTTTTGATTTGGTCTTGTGGCATGCGTTGCCGTCTACCCAATACTAGAACAACATTCTTTCGGTTTAGGATGTCTGCACAAGAACATAAAGTACATATGACATTAATTCTGAGTTAAAACAATTGATGCTTAATTTAAAACCCACTAAAGCCCTTTAAACGGTATATCAAACTGTATTACTTGTGAAAAAGAAGTACACTTTAGCATATTTTAAAAAGAGTACTCATTACAGACACAAATCCTTTAAAAAGAATGTACTTAAGTGTGAAATGAATGCAATGTTTCCTGACACTTAATTGCAATTAAATTCAAATTTATTATAGTTTAAATGTATATTAAGTGCTTTATTAAGTTAAGTGTTACGTTTTTTAGTGTGCTTTATTGAGCAACATCAGCAGGACTTGTGTATTTTTATGTAATTATTTCACTGTTTTTGAAAGTGGACTCTCTTTTAAGTACACTTAAGTGGCCTTTTATGTAATCTGCAAGTTAAATTAGGGCTGTCAAACGATTAATCGCGATTAATCGCATCCAAAATAAAAGTTTGTGTTTACATAACATATGTGGGTGCACTATGTATAATTTTTTTATATACTTTATCTAAATACACACACTTGATTTTATATATTTAAGAAATATTTTCATGTATATGCTGTATATAGATTTATATATAATTAATATTATATATAAATGTAAATATTTTATGTATAAATATTTTTTTTTAAATATACATGCATGTGTGTGTATGTATATATATATATATATATATATATACAGTATACAAAATAATTATACACAGTGCACCCACATATATTATGTAAACACAAACTTTTATTTTGGTTGTGATTAATCGTGATTAATCGTTTAACAGCCCTATTAAAAATATATATTTAGAATAATACACTATTAAAAAAAAGAATAATAATACAAAAGATTTGAAGTACATCACAAGTGCACTACTTTTTCACAAGGGACACCAAATTATTTACCAACAAGTGACACTTTCTAAGTAACTGGAGGGACAGGAACAGGAAGTGTACCTAGCATCACGGAGCCCATGCAGCGTATGGAGTCGCAGCGAGGGCTGAAGGTCTGCAGGAGCTGACAGCTGGACACTTCCACCAACAGCATGCGTCCGCTTTTAGTCCCAATCCACAGAGTACCACTGTGCTGGACCAACAGAGCTTTCACGATCGCCAAAGATGGCACCTCGTGTCCAGACTGGTCCTCATCCTGGGCTTTGGGCTTTTTGGTGGAACTTAATCTGTGGTGGGCATATCGTACATTAGGAAGTTAGTTAAACCTACTTTTAACATCTGCCTCAGGTGATCTGTTCACAAGCGGTGTTACAAAAGTACAAAAAGTTGGGAAAGTGATGCGTCAAAACTAGGGCTGGGCAACGATTAATCGCAATTAATCCAAAATAAAAGTTTGTGTTTACATAATACATGTGTGCAGTGTGTATAATTATTTTCTATATATAAATACACAAAAATGCTTGTTTATATTTAAGAAATATTTGCATGTATATACTGTATATATATATATATATATATATATATATATATGTTTAAACATAATTTATATTAACCCTGAGGTCCTCTTCGTTTCGGAGTCACACTTGTTATCTTCCCGGTCAAAAGTGACCGGACACCTAAAAATTAAATTTCCTCCATCCCAGTAAAACCAATGCAATTTATTTTTGTTCTATAATATTTATTCTTTGTAATTTATAATTTTTATAATTTGTAATTCTGTGTAAGTATTTTGAGACAATTTGATTGAATTTATTAATATTTATGCAATATTTATGGTCTATTTTTGCCATGGAAAAATATATTTTTTTTTCTATATATTATTTTATTCAAAAAAATATTAATGCAATATTTTAGTTTAATAAAGAGTCTAGGCCTTCAGAAAAAAAATATTTTTTTGAAGAAAATTAGCACCATCTGGTTACAGTATAGAGAAAAAGCGTAGAATCATGGTGTAACTACTAGATGGCATGTACAGCTCTCTATGGAGAGGCATGCGAATTCCCCAGCTGTTTATGAACATTTTTTTTTTTTGGTGGATTTGAATATATAGTTGAAACAATCTCAAAAACAATTTTTATTAAAAAAATGTTTAAAAAAAAAAAAAATTGTGAATTTTTGTGTTTTTGTCAATTTCCCATTCATTTCCTATGGGGGTCATTTTTGACCAAAGACCACAAGTGTGACTATTTTTTTAAGACCACTTAGCATGCTCAGATCATGACCTCAATTTTTCTGTGTGTTCACATACATAATGCCATAAACGTCACCAAGTTTCGTAACATTGCGATGAAGCTGTGCTTTTAAAAAATTCAAAACATACTTTTTGTAATCAAAATTTATTGGTGCGTATATGTATAAAAGTGTGTTTGTATGTGTGTCTTTGTCTGTTTTTCACTCTAGATGATGTAGAGTGTCACCCCTTTCCTGCGGTGTACTTTTTTTTTTTTTTTTTTAATTATGGCCGATTTGTAGATTGCACGTACAAAAATTCAGACAATTTTATTTTTTTTGTCAATTTCCTATTCATTTCCTATGGGTCGGTCATTTTTGACCGAAGACCACGAGTGTGACTATTTTTTTACGACCACTTAGCCTGCTCGGATCATGACCTGAATTTTTTTTTGTATTCACATACATAATGCTATAAAAGTCACCAAGTTTCATAACATTCCAATAAAATTTCAAAACAGAATTTTTTTTGGTCAAAAATGACCGAAGAGCACCTGCGGGTTAAATATAAATATTAGTATTTTATACAATATTTCGTAAATATATACATGCATGTGTGTGAATTTTTATAAACAAAATAATTATACACAGTACACACACATATTATGTAAACACAAATTTTATTTTGGAAGCGATTAATCGCCCTATTTTCATAGCCTACGTTTCATAGAAAATGTTTATTGTCCTTTTAGTCAAACAACAAATGAACTTCAGATGTGCTTCACATGATCAGTGTCGGTGCATGCTGACATGAGCCAAATTTTTATATGTGTTTATCCTAAATTTGATGGTCACTGGACAGTTCTTTTCTAAAACTGCAAACTTTAACCTCCTTGATCAAAAGCAATTGTTGATTGACAGGTTCACGTATGTCCAGGATCTACCAGCTTAAACAAGATTACACTACAAATCGTACTAGATTACACTGATGTGGTGTGAGTGATCCAGTGTCATAGTGTCGGTTTATGTTCCCCGGTGTCCACTAAAGCTCCTCTTCCCCCACTTGGTTTACTACATTTCCCATGATCCTCTCTGTCACCGAGTGTTCATTGTGTTCAGCTGTTTCTTGTCACCTCGTTAAGCACTTGTGTGTGCATATATACCCTGTCAGTTCAGTGTTTGTCACGGAGTCCTTGTTTAATGTCGTGATTTTGCCTGTTTTACGTTTGCGGATTGCCCTTTTGGTGTTTTGAACCTTTGCCTGGACTGGATTGTGCGTACGGATTGTCCCAATAACTTTACCTGCACTTGGATCTCTCTCTCTCCCGTGTGTGTGATCCAGCCACAATACAATTTGGACACTTCTTGGACCTTACTTGTATTGTAGTGCTAATGTCTTGTGATCCGATCTGGTTAAATGGATTATTAGCAGATGTAAAAGAAAGTCAAAAGTGTGCAAATGAGTTCACCCAAGTAGTTGCATGCAGTCGATGAGGTTCACCATCCTCCCAGTCTTCTTATCCCAGACCTCCACAGTGTGGCTTCCTGTTTTACTCACGAACACATGTTTGTCCACCGCTAACCGTGATATACACGCATCACGGCTGACTCGACCCAGCTGCCTAAACAAACAGATTAACATCTTTAAGAACTGAACAACGTCACCAAGAAATTCCATGGAAGCGGTCGCTTAACTGACAAACCACAATTCTTTTTGATGTCACATTCAGGCAAATACAACTTTTCCATCCTAATTCTTACTAAACGTGTCTGCTGCTTTTAACATGCCGAATCAACACAATCTCTGATCAACTGTCTCTAATCGTGACATCACAGGGACTACACTTTTCTTTCATAAGTCTAACCAAAATGGCAAATTCCCATCAGCTAACCACCCAGGAGTGCCTCAGGGCTCTGTGTTAGGTCCCTTACTATTCTCTTTATACTTAAAGGGGTCATGAACTGCCTTTTTAAATGTTATTATATTGTTATCTGAGGTCAACTTATGACGTTTGCTTGGTTTTTGCATTCAAAAACATCAAAATGAATAAGTAATAGGCTATTTTGTACCCAACTTTTGAGCCTAGCTGAAAAACGCTCGGTTTTTATGGGCGTCTCGCACTGAAGACTTGGAAGTAAACGCCCACTGCTGTGAATGGAGAACAGTTTTGCATATTATAATGAGTTTCGACTCACCCGTCGGTGCACTTGGGGGAAATTGTTTTGAAAACGTCCAATGTTGTAAAATGGCGACCGGAATGATTCGCCCATACATGTTCGACCAAGAGTCCGTGTGTTGCACAATTCCCGTCAGATCCAATATAGACGGCACAGCACGTTCGTTACTCTTAATCGCTCTGAAATCCAGTCTTGTTTACTAAACAATCCTCAGTGAAATGAAGCGAACAGACGGACAATGTTTTACCTCATCAGCTGGAACATCATTAAAAATAAAGTTTATCCATGCGGTCATATTGGAATCCAGAGGAAGCTTCTTCCACAACCAGGCACTGCACAATATTCTGTATTACTCGGTAGCGCGATCCGGTTTGTCATCACGAGGTAGGCATCTATGTTATTTAGCTATGCGTGTAATGCGCGAATCGTTGGGCGGGGCTAAACCGGCGTGTTGAAGTAGGCGTTGATCTTCTTCTGCGGGGGTGGGGTTTTATCCTCTTTGACGTCATAGTTCCCCACTTTGAAAAACGAGTCGTTTGCTGAGGCTGGTGTCAATAAAAGCTTTTTATTTGACAAACAAGGACGTTTCCAGTTCTGAAACTTATAATATGATTAGGGTTGGGTATCGTTTGAATTTGAACGATTCTGATTCCGATTCCTTGTTTCGATTCCGGTTCCTAACGATTCTCGATTCCGATTCTTTTAAGAGGCAGGGTCAAAAAAGTTTAGCTAACCTTGCTAACCAACGGCCTTTCTGAAGGAAATACTCCTTCTGTAAAAATACTCCTTTCGTCACAAATTTTGCATTTTGCCGAGATTTCGTTATTTTTTAGAAAAGTGAAGCCACACTTTGGACCGCCGACGTAAGCTACTCATGTTCGACTCGCGCGGTTATGCCAACACTTCCGGTAGACGCTTCTTCGTTGGTGTTGTTCAGCGGTTTCTTCTTCCGCTCGGCGGACTGTGAATATCGAAACTAGGAATCGAAATTTTTACTTTTGAACGATTCCGGGAAAAACGAAAAGTTAGTCTCGGTTCCAATCGATACTCGATTCTCGATACCCAACCCTAAATATGATGACCTCTTAGATGTCAAAAGCTCAAGGAAAATTAGATTTCTCAGTTCATCACCCCTTTAATTTCAATGGGTCTAATTATAAAGGCCTATGGCTTTTCCTATTTGGGCATGAGGTAACCAGCTCTAACTGTCATTCCTACCTGTGGTAATATTGTGAACACATCACACCACAATATTAGCACATTATCCATCCCGTGTCTTCACTGGACGCTACTAGTCTAGCACGACTAGTAAAAAGCAAATATACCCTATTATAATCAGTGATACGGTCTACACTGGATGCTGAGCGATACCTATTTATAGCATAATCCACGTGCATATGATACTTGTGACAACAGGACAACTGGATTTCTGAACAGGACACGGTGTCAGACTGCATGCCAGAACACTAAACACTAACGGAGCAAGAGTTACTTTGGTGCCAAGTACACTGTGTGGCTGGACAAAAAGTAAGTAGACACCATCTTCTTATTAACAGGTATTGCTATTTCAGTTACACATTACAAACAGATACTGTTGAAAACTCATTAGTCATATGTTTTTAGCACAATGGTGCATACCTTTTCTGTTACATGTTCCATCTAATGGAAATCTTTTCAATGAGTGGCAAATGGGAGCAAGAAAAAGGCACATATGAATTTTAGTGTACTGTATACAGTATATTTACCTTGAGCAGAAAAGGTCAGTTTACGAACCTAATGCTTATAGTGCTACATTGACAGGTGTAGTTGTGCTTGTCTTCAGAAGGGTTAGGGGTCTTACGGTAGGATCTGTTTGGGTTTGGTGTCGATGCTGCTATAGACGTTGTAATCCACCGTAAGGCAGATCACCTTGGTGCCGCAGGCTGCCCACAGCGTTTTGCGCTCCTGAGGGTGATTGGAGGGGCCGATACACATCAGAGGAGTGTTTACATCACCAACCTGGAGGGTCTTCACTGGACCTCCATTCTTTACCTACAGTCATATAATATTATATATATCAGGGGTTTCTCAAACTTTTTCTTAAAAAAAACCAAACAACTTTCCATCAACTTTTCCATCCTAATTCTTACTAAACTTGTCTGCTGCTTTTAACAAATGCCGATTCAACACAATCTCTGATCATGACATCACAGGGAGTACACTTTTCTTTCATAAGTCTTACCATAATGCCAAATTCCCATCAGCTAACCACCCAGGAGTGCCTCAGGGCTCTGTGTTAGGTCCCTTACTATTCTCAATGTACTTAATTTCACTGGGCCTAATTATAAAGACCTATGCAGTCCCTCCAGAAAAACGCGATTATGCGATCGCTGAATTCAATGCAAAATCAACCAAAGTCCGCATATTTATGCGGGGGCCGCATTTTTTCAAATACGCCGCACTTTCGCCGCATAAATTGCCGATTTCCGTGCAAAATATGCGGGGTTTGCATAATTTCATAATCCTCGCATTTTCGTCACATGTATCTTAGCAGAAAGTTGAAATGTTGCGTTTGCTTCACACAAGAGCAGCCATTTCCCCCTGTTTCCATGGGAACGTTATGAAGTGACGCAATTACGCGACGCCAGACAGACTCACGTAGGCGATTGACATCTCACAAATCGAACTCGTATAACGGTCTGTCACATGTTCTACCGTCACATCGTTACTTAATAAACAACATAAGATAAAAGAAGTATCATCAAACAGAAATTACCCGCACACATGGGGCGTTTGAGGCGCACATATAACACTGCAGAGAGCTCTTAAAGGGGCCACACCTTATTTACACTCGTTACAGTCTGAAATAAAACAAGATGAGAAATTAAATATTCCCAGCACTTTTTATGATGTAGTATGCTTGCTTATCAAAGGAATTAATAAGAAATGACTCTTACATTAGCCTAGTGAGAACAGGATGTTGGGGGAATCACTTTTTTTCTCTTTTTCATCAAACCACAATTTTTGCAAGTTCCCTCAATTTTTGCAAATTCCTGCAATTCCATCGCATAAAATTGCATAAATATCCCACATATTCCATCACATTTTTAAAGAAAACGGGGCGCGTAATCAATCAATTTTTGCCCGCAACAATCACAAAAAAACTCCGTGTTTTTCTGAAAGGACTGACTACTATTATGGCAAATGTTATATATAAATCGCAAATTTTTTCACAAATTTTTGGAAATTACCACCACAAAATCAGTCATTTTGATCGCAAAAATCACACAAAAAAATCGTGAAATCCTGGAGGGACTGCCTATGGCTTTTCCTATCTGGGCATGAGACCTCCATTCTTTACCTACAGTCATAAAACGTCATATATATATCAGGGGTCTGACAAAGTGCTGTTTAGGGCTTTCTCAAACTCATCAACACTGGATTTATTTGATTAAAAAAAAATAACAACAAAAAGCCACTTAATATAAAGTGGGACCAAAAAATATATCATTTTTAAAAAAATATATAATTTATTCCGGTGATGGCAAACCTGAATTTTCAGCATTTCATCCATATATACTGTTTTTTGTTAAAAACAATGTGGGGAAAACTAGATATATTGTTTCTAGTTTCTAATATTGACGGAACGAGGACTCGTATGCCGTCAGCAATTGGAAAGAGAAGTTTGAAAGAGTCTTTTGTTTGGTTTATTTTTTGGAGTGTGTACAATAAAAGTCCCCAGTCATCTTCCTCCCAAACACTGAACCTCATCATCACAGAAGTCTTTTGTAATAATATAAATGTCTTTATGGTCACTTTCATTCATTTAATGAAGCCTTGCAAAATACAATGATTAATTTCTTTAAAAAAAAATAAATAAATAAAGATGTTACTGACTCCAAACTTTTGAATGGTAATGTATGTAACAATTATATTACATAATTTTACTATTGATTAAAGAAGGCATTCTCAGATGGTTATGTGTTATACTGTACACATTCATTGAATCATTTGAATAATTAATACCTTCAAGACTGAATCTTCATAAATGACTAGTGTCCCATTCGCTGTCCCGACCAAAAGGTAATTCTTTAAGCATCTGAAAAATTGAAAAATCATTCTCTCACATTAAGGAACATCTTTTTTTAAAAAGTTATGTGACTTCTCACTCAGAAACTTGGATGTTATCACCTGTGCTGGTCAGTGTGAAAGAACAGTGACGTCACAGAGTCATTCACACTCTTCAGACAGTGCAGAACCTCTGAGTTCATGGTGTCCATAATGAAGAGCGAACCCGACTGTGTCCCAGCGACTAACCAGTCATCACATGACCCTGGAGCTCTGACGATCACAATGCAGAGGACAGGACTGCTGTCAATCTCCTAAAATAGGGAGAACACTGTTAACTTGACTGGTAAATGGATTGACCACCATTGTGTTCCCCCCTCATGTCTTTTAAAACCAGTATGACTTTCTTTTGAAAATAAGCTTTAAAGTATTTTATGTAACTCAACAGTTTCAGTTCCCATTGGCTTCCATTGTATGGGCAAAACATACCATACAAAAGACACAAAACAAAAATCTGTTTGGTAATCAACATTCTTCAAAATATCTTCTCTTGTGTTCTGCAGGAGAACGTCAGACTGGTTTGGAACGACATGAGGGTGAGTAAATGATGATAGGATTTATTTTTATATATATAAAAAAAGTTTATTTCTCAAGGATTGTGGGTGAACTTAAAGGAGAAGTTCACTTTAAAAAAAAACTTTTGCTGATAATTTACTCACCCCCATCATGTCATCCAAGATGTCCACGTCTTTCCTTCTTCAGTCGAAAAGAAATTAAGGTTTTTGATGAAAACATTCCAGGATTTTTCTCCATATAATGGACTTCAATGGGAACCAAACAGTTCAAGGTCCAAAAGAAAGTTTCAGTGCAAACTGTTCAAAGGGCTGTTAAACGATTCCAGACGATGAATAAGGGTCTTATCAAGCGAAACGATCACTCATTTAAAAAAAAACAAAAAAACAAAGTTTAAGTTTTATAAGCTCAAATGCTCGCCTTGCTCTGTTCTGTGATGCGCGTTCGTGACTCTCCTGTTCGAACTCGTTCATCAAAATGAACAAATCTTTTTCCGAGTCATTTGGTTAATTCACGAATTGATTCGGAAAAGGATTTGTTCATTTAGATGAACGAGTTCGAACAGGAGAGTCACGAACGCACATCACAGAACAGAGCAAGGCGAGCATTTGATCTTATAAAACTTCAACTTTGATATTTGCGATCGTTTCGCTTGATAAGACCCTTATTCATCGTCTGGAATCGTTTAAAGCCCTTTGAACAGTTTGCTCTAAAACTGTCTTTTGGACCTTGAACCGTTTGGTTCCCATTGAAGTCCATTATATGGAGAAAATCCTGGAATGTTTTCATCAAAAACCTTAATTTCTTTTCGACTGAAGAAAGAAAGACGTGGGCATCTTGGATGACATGGGGGTGAGTAAATTATCAGCAACAAGTTTTTTCAAAAGTGAACAACTGAAAATTAGGATGATAGAATCATATTTGTTTAGATAAAATAGTATTTAGCAAGAAAACTTAGTGTATAACAGTATAATTCATGCCATTTGTTGGGTCAACAGTCTTTTAAAACTCTTTAGTACCTGATTTAAGCTCTCCCCTGTCTCCAGATCCAGTGATGTCACACAGCCCATTTTCTGGCTACTACTGCCGCCCCCGATCCACACACGTGCAGTTTTCCCTCCGTCCGCACTGGACACGGTGAAACACTCGCCTGGCAAACTCATCAGAGTCAGCTCTCGCATCACACAGAGCATCTCTGCAGAATTCAGACGATCTAACACCTAAAACGTGCACAGAGACGCTGAATTACTCACACGTTTGCACTGAATTCACATTATAATGAGCAGAGAAGTGGTTCGTTTGACCTACTGACCTGAGTAGATGTTGGTCTGTCCTGAGGGTTTTCTCTCAAACATTCCCTCATCAAAGACTCAAACCCTGGCCACGGAGAACAGCCGTAATCTTTAACTGGATCTATATCAGTGATTATAGACGTTATTAATGTATATTTTGTGTATATTCGTGTATATTTTATATATTATTTTATATATATTATGTATATTCGTGTATATTTTATACACACAGTCAACTTCACGAATACAGGAAGAAGCCATCTTTAAAATATAGTCTCTACCAGTCGATCTACGAACGCTGATCCAAGTGCGCTGAACTGTGCAGAATCTTATATGGTCCATTGTTTCCGGAAGAAACACAAACACGAACCATTTTCTTCTCTTTAATATGTACATGTTGCCTACTGTTCGCGCTCACATTATCACTTTATTCACATCTCACCAGCGCGCTTGGATCGGCGTTCGTAGATCGACTGGTAGAGACTATTTTTCAAAGATGGCTTCTTCCTGTATTCGCAAAGTTGACTGTGTGTATAAAATATCTTCTTATTAAACGGTATGGACACTGACAAAGTTCTCAATGCTTCGGTTTGAATGTATGGATCATTATTGTGCTACCGTGTTACTGTGGGGCTATTTTGAGCCTTGTTAAAGGTAATAAAAAGCGATTTTTATTTGTCATTACTCTATGCCCTATAGACTAGCGTTATACTAGCATTATAGGCTAAACTGTTTTTATAGATAAAACTATTTACATTCGGCAATCATGAAAACAAATCTCAGATAACGGTTGACTAGGTAACAATGTGTAATTAGACCAAAGGTTCATTTTGCGCCGGAGTTGTCCTTTAATCATTTATTGACATAAATGTATTCTTTGTGCTTTTGCTTGTGAAATCATATTCTTAAATGCATGCTGATGTAAGTCACCAGCTTTTTTTAGGTGCACAAGGCCATTTGTCACTTTCTCTGGTCTCAGGAGAAATGTTTGTGGATCCTAAAGGCGTCGTGAACACATTTGTCCAACACATATGACACTTCTCTGTACAGATGGTCAAGCTATATTGAGCATTGCTTTATTGAACTTTAATTGTTCTATTAAAATTTATTTTTTCTATTATATTTGCTTTCTGAGGAGCAAATGTAATCTGTTTTTCTCCCAAACGAGTGAATGTTTTACCATTATGTTTTGGTACACTTAACTGATAATAAGCCGCTCAAACTTCTCTTTAGCCTTGATGGGAGCTCTTGATGGGAGCTCAGTAACAGTGAAAATAATAGGAAAATAGGGATTTGGTTTGTGTTTGAGTGTTAAAACATAAAGGGTTCATTGAAGCCAATAATTTAAGGCACCATGTTTAAGTCTTACTCCAGTTAGACTAAAGTTCAGTGCTAGTCTTCTTGGTTGCAGGTTAAGGAACCACTGCCATTATTGGAGATTGAATGAGTTGCTGTTCTGGACACACTGGCGCCAGCAACCCAAATCTGTGACCTGGAAGGTCATGACGTGCTTCATCGATGGAGATATGTTTCGTCTATCTGTGTATGTGTGGAAAATTACTGTGTTTATCTATTTCTCAGCCAATGAGAATCATTCAACGTGTAAGCAATGACGTAGCTTAGACCTTGGAAACGGTATAACTGCTGTGATCTTTATAACTGTAAGGGGGCGGAGTCTTGAAGCTGACTTCTGCTGATGAAATGGCAAACTATGTTCAGTAAACTTTCTTTCATTTTTTATAATTCTGACTCCGGGTCTTCATTCTTCATATCTGGTTCTGGGTCCTTAGACTGTTAACCCCTAACACTGTTTACAACTGGTATTAAGATATATTTCGGTCGATCGGATCAGACGAGGGAGACACATTCCCGTTTTAATCCGATTGATGGCCTAAGACACGAAACGAGCGGTTTGTGTGAGAAAACGAACAGAATTTATATCGTTTTTACCTCGTGTAACCACAGCCACGTCCAAGTGATCTGAGGGTGCGGGCGAATCCTGTTCGTTTTCTCACACAAACCGCTCGTTTCGTGTCTTAGGCCATCAATGTGTACTTACATTTACGAGTCATTAAATCATGTTTAATCTGGACTTCTCTGTGCTGCTCTTTGAGGTGGACCCCATAGACCTCCATTATATGACTGACAGACAAGAACGGTTTGACATAAAAATATCAAAATTGAAAATACTGTGGAAACAAAGACACCTACATCTTGGATGCCCTTGAGGCAAGCTATCCCTTTAAAGACACTGTTCTTATGGTGAACTTTAAACTAAGCAAATAACCCTCACGCCAGAGGGGGCTATACTGTAGAAACCTTAAGCCTGGAACACAACAAACTAACGGTCGGCCATTGGGCAGTTTTTGTGTGTCGGCCAACTAAGTTTCCTATGTGTGTTCCGCGCGGTTCCATGCCGTCGGCTGAAAATAGTTCTCGTCGGCTTTGTTTCGCCCGATTCGACATGTTGAATTGACATGTTGAGGACTCTGATTGGCTGTTCAGCTTAGTGAAAGCACGAGAATAAACGCAAAACAGCAAGCAAAGAAGTCAAAACGGTAAAGATAGAAGGCTGTTCTTATGTTACGTCTTATGTTATGTTATGCTACCTCAAGTGTTCCTTGGCGTATATTTCAATATTAACATGAGCAGAGTGGAATAAAGAAAGCGTTTAGCAGGATTGATATTCAAAACGGTAAGCACGCGCTGCTTTGTTTACGGTGTGTGTATCTGCGGCCGGCGGTGCCGGTTTTCCTTTTGGAATGACGGATATAGATGAATATATCTACGCATACCGTTCTCTCGGTGTGTTTAAGTGCAGCTTTTGTCCCGACGAGAGGCAACAAACACAGTTGGCTTTCATTAGCGCTAGTTCGTCGGCGTCGGCTAGGTGTGTTCCAGGGTTTAGACAACAGCCAATCACAACGCTTTCAGAAAGTTGCTAAATAGTGTCTGAGACAAAGAAAAGGTTGCTGTAAAGAGACTCAGAACAACCGAACGTGTTCCCGCCAATTTAAGGACCTTCTGCAACAACTTTCCTCCGTCAGAACATTCACCTTCAAGACTTCTTTCCTCTGCGCGTTCCAGACAAGAACCGTCTAGGGCAGGGTTTCTCAAACCCGGTCCTGGAGGGCCACTGTCCTGCAGAGTTTAGCTCCAACCCTGATCAAACACACCTACCTGTGAGTTTCTAGTGATCCTGAAGACCTTGATTAGCTTGCTCAGGTGTGTTTGATCAGGGTTGGAGCTAAACTGAGCAGGACAGTGGCCTTCCAGGACCAGGTTTGAGAAAAAAAGTTTTTCAGTACTTCATGTTCAGAGTCGAGTCGAGACCGAGACCAAAGAGAGTCGAGTCCGAGACCATAGAGTCGAGTCCGAGTCGAGACCGAGACCATAGAGAGTAGAGTCTGAGACCAAAGAGAGTCGAGTCCGAGTCGAGACTGAGACCAAAGAGAGTCGAGTCTGAGACCAAAGGCAGTCGAGACCGAGTCGAGACCTAGACCAAAGACAGTCGAGTCCGAGAGCATAGAGAGTCGAGTCTGAGTCGAGACCGAGACCATAGAGAGTTCAGTCCGAGACCAAAGAGAGTCGAGTCCGAGTCGAGACCAAAGAGAGTCGAGTCCGAGACCATAGAGTCGAGTCTGAGTCGAGACCGAGACCAAAGAGAGTCGAGTCCGAATCGAGACCATAGAGAATCGAGTCCGAGTCGAGACCAAAGAGAGTCGAGTCTGAGTCGAGACCGAGACTAAAGGCAGTCGAGTCGCGGTCGAGACCGAGACCAAAGACAGTCGAGTCCGAGTCGAGACCAAAGAGAGTCGAGTCCGAGACCAAAGAGAGTCGAGTCTGAGACCAAAGAGAGTCGAGTCTGAGTCGAGACCGAGACCAAAGACAGTCGAGTCTGAGTCGAGACCAAGACCAAAGAGAGTCGTGTCTGAGACCAGAGAGGTTGGATAACCTAAGGTTGGGTCTCAAACCAGACTTAAATATATCTTCAAGAATATGTAAAATATTTGGTGGTAACAATAAAATTGGCACCATACTCAAACATTAAACCAAATATACCATGGAATCATGTACACTGTAATGGTAAAAAGGCCACATAGTGGTGTAAAGGTAATTTTATTACAATTAGGACTTACAATTATTACAATCAGAAAGTGCTCTTTTACATAACTGTACTGCACACAAATTATGTGTGGCTCTTATATCCAAACTAAATTATGGATGATAAGGCAGACATTTTCAATACATAGTTGAGCTAGACATCTGACCTGGGCCCTGCTGCATTTGCGCGCCGCGAACGTTATAGTCTCAAGTCATGCGCAGTTGCGTATAAGAAAGTCAGCAATCATTGGACGTTTCAATCAAAAAACAATTTAAAGAATTATTAACATACAGTAATAATCATGACATATTTTGAAATGGACTTGAGTGGACTCGGGAATAAGTCCGAGTCCTAATTTGTTCGAGTACGAGTCAATTCCGAGTCAAAATGCACACAAGTCCATGACAAGACCGAGACCGTTAAAATATAGTCTCGAGACCGAGTCTCGAGTACACAACACTGATTCTTGGGATTTGAGAATCAATATCTATTCATGAAAAAAGTTGATTAAAACTGAGAGATTAATATCCAGCATGTTACCTGGTAGTTTTCCTTGCACAGCAACCTCATCAAACTCACTGGGAAACTTCATCCCATCAGATATCCGCTCGCCGTAGGTCAAAAGGTCATACAAGAGCAGACCGAATGAAAATATATCCGCCTGGACATTATAGATGACATTACCTCGGGCGACCTCGGGAGCTCGGAAACCTGTAAGTGTTTAAGATCGACATTAGAATATCTAAAAGTATTTTTATTATGGGTATTATGGGAAAGTAAGAGGGACCTGGTGTGCCTTCTGAGCTGCGGACGCCCATACTGCAGCAGTACTGTGCTATCCCGTAGTCTGTGATTTTAGCGATGAACTCAGCATCCGTCTTCAGGTTAAACAACAGAACGTTGTGTGGCTTCAGATCTCGGTAGATAATCATTGAAGAGTGCAAATATCTGTTTGGATACAAAGCGCATCACAGATAAACTTGTTTTGCACCCTGAACATTTCTTTAAAGGTGGGATACCTAAGATTTTTGCATTAAAATATCCCAAAATCACAAGGCCAGTGTTATATATTTAGTTAAGATGATAAATTACAATATTCCAAATGTTTCAAACAATGTTTAAATCGCGAGAAAATTGAGATTTTAACCAAGGAAACGGGGCGTCTGAGCAGGGGTTTGTCCAGGGTCCTGGACAAATGCGGTAGTTGTAGTTGTGCGTTAGCGTCTATCAAGCAACAAACGTCAGCTTGTTTCGCGCATTTGTTATGGAACGGAGCACAATTATTCTTCAGCGATTGCACCTGGTTCTGTCGACAAAGACAAGTCTCATAAACACAAACGTCAACGAACAGGTCAACCAAACGACCCAGAGAAATAAAACCAGCTCAACATCGGTGTGGTATTTCCTAAATTGAGAGAACTTCGTGAAAAACTCGAACTAGAAAGACACGCCGATCTTGCAGTGTTTTACTTGACAGGTGAGTGACGCTGTGTTCTGTATTCAAATATTATGTCAGTAAACGATGCAAAACAATTAGTATTAAAGCTGCAAGCAGCGATGGGCGGGCCCTCGCACCTGTAGCACGTTGGAGTCTGAGGCGGCCGCGTTGTATATTTTGCAGCTCAGCCAGTGCGGCTGTGAATTTGCTACGCTGCTTCGTTAAAGGTCACTTCCTGTTGCCAGCAGGTGGCGCTATGACTGTGGGTAAATGTCGGCATGTAGATTTGTTCAGGGCGGGACTCTTGTCAAAGGTGTAAAATTTCGTGCAGATCTGGGCATTTACAGCCAAGTTACTACAACTTCCTGTTTCATGGCGAATCATCGACGCCACGGAAACGCCCATCGACGAAAATGCGCAGATAGCACAACTTTACATCGTCAGTGGCTTTAGAAGGCACAGCAGAAATTTGAAGTCGATCCGACTAAATCCCTAGGAGGAGTTCGTTAAAGTACGGAGTGTGTAAATCGTCCTAAAATGGCCTCCAAATTCAAAATGGCGGACTTCCTGTCAAGTTTAGGGCATCTCTCCAAGAGGATTTTTTTGTGCGTCTGGTCATGATAGATGTACCACATAAATTTCGTACATGTCGGTCAAACAAGCGGCGGGTACTGCTTCGTTAAAGGTCACTTCCTGTTGCCAGCAGGTGGCGCTATGACTGTGGGTGAATATCGGCATGTAAATTTGTTTAGGGAGGGACTCTTGTCGAAAGTGTAAAATTTCGTGCAGATCTGGGCATTTACAGCCAAGTTACTACAACTTCCTGTTTCATGGCGAATCATCGACGCCACGGACACGCCCATCAACGAAAACGCGCAGATAGCACAACTTTACATCGTCAATGCCTTCAGAAGGTACAGCAGAAATTTGAAGTCGATCCGACTAAATCCCTAGGAGGAGTTCGTTAAAGTACGGAGTGTGTTAATCGTCCCAAAATGGCTGCCAAATTCAAAATGGCGGACTTCTTGTCGAGTTTAGGGTATGGGTTCTTGAGGCTTTTTTGTGCGTCTGGAAATGATACACATCCCCACCAAATTTCGTGCATGTAGGTTGAACGTGGACGAGGGGATAATTTTTTCCAATTTTCTAGGTGGCGCTAGCGAGCCATTTTGCCACGCCCATCCGCGAAACCCACAAAATTTTTTACCAGTCCTGACATGCGTGCCAAATTTGGTGAGTTTTTGAGCATGTTGTGGCCCCGAAAATGGCGCTTACTTTGCAGAAAAAAGAAAAATAACCCTAACAGTTTCAATAGGGTCCTCGCACTGTTAGTGCTCGGGCCCTAATTATTGTTAGAATGTCTTGTTGTTTATGCATATGATGTGAAAAATCGTAAGGTCATATTCACCGCGAATACTTCTCGGAATGTGAACTGTTGGCTGTATCTTAGAAAACGACGTTTATCTGAAAAGTGTTTCAACCGTCCCGGCTCTCCCCTAACATCTGTGATAACTAATTTACTTTTAAACCTTACTTTTCTTGCGGTTATTTATGTTTAATGAAAAACAAGCATGTCATTAAACGCAACAGTTATAGTCTGATTTATCCACGGTGGAGTTGGAAACAACAGTTCCCATCATTCCGCGTTCCTCCACGGCGTCATCAAGCAAATCCGTTGTTGTTGTTTGTATGTAGCGCCCTCTAGCGGCATAAAATCTTAGGTATTGTAGCTTTAAAGGGGACTACGTTTTTGCGTACCCACCTGAGGCCATCTGCCACATGCAGTGCTATCCTGTGCTGTAGTTTGCGGCTGAGACTACCATTTTCACGCTCAAACAGCGAGTCCAGAGAGCCACATGGGGCGAGTTCCATCACCAGAATGTGCGGGTTACAACCGGCGGCCAAAAGCCCCACCAGACTGGGGTGACACAGTCGGCCAAGTACTGCCAGTTCCTGGGGACAAACCATTTTCAAGAAAATACACCAACAATGTAGCCTACTGATGCTATAACTAGGACACAACTTGTACGGCTTGCTTAAGTCCCAACCAGGTGCAAGCACAGCCCGTCTAACGGAGAGCCTTGGCACTTCCTATTCATCTTGGTTGCAGTTCCATTAGAATTCCACTGGAGGTGATCGCGGGCGAGAGCAGAATGAATGGGAGTCTATGGGGCTAAACGGCTAAATGTGTCTCTTTCACCTGCTTGTCGTTAAATCAACATAGATTTTATTGTTGATTCCGCAAGTTTAATATAGATTATAGGCCAAAAGTCGAATGAACGAGTACTTATGTCCTTTCGATGTCTTACAGGTTAGGCCGTTGTTGGCTGGAACACGCTAGCATTCTGCTATTGTGTGACGTCATCACATTTTTGAACGGATTTTTAAAACAGATAAGTGCAATAAAAATGCAATTTTCAGCTGAGTGTATTATCTTAGCCCTCCCTTTTGAATGCAACTTTCAAATTACTTGACAAAAAATTACATCCTGAGAAAAGTGGATTTCTGGGGGTGAAACCCCATTGACTCCCATTCATTCTGCACTCGACCGCGAGCGCCCCCGCATGGACAGAGACTGCACCCAGATAGCAAACTGACATTGAATCAACGTGGAAATATGACATCGAAACAACGTTGATCCGACATTGTTTTGCTCATCGAATTAACGTTGAACCAACGTCAGGCGCGTCATTCTTTCAAAACTAACGGAAAATCAACTTGAAATCAACGCGTTGTTTCAACGTTATGAAATCAAACCAATTTTCGATTTTCATTTAGCTTTGAAGAATGCCGCGTCTGACGTTGGTTCAACGTTAATTCGATGAGCAAAATCAACGTTGTTTCAATGTCATGAGAGACGTCGTTTCCACGTTGATTCAATGTCAGTTTGCTGTTTGGGCAGCCAGTCCAGAACCCGGAAGTAACCAGCCAGTCCCAATTCTCTTCAACTAGACATTCTCTGGTGCAAGCTAAAACTAGCTTGGTTTCTTTCTCCATCACATATCTTACCTGTCGTACCAGCCGATGAACATAAAGCGCAGATGCATGTTTATTAAAAATCTTCACAGCAACTTCTTCGTTCTTGTACACCGCTTTATATACAGACCCGAAACCGCCATCCCCTTCAGGAAGAAGAAAAAAGACTGTTAGGCCAATTTATACTTCTGCGTCGAGGGTACGCCATTGGCTACGCACGTAGGCGACGCCGTCGTGAGCATTTATACTTCTGCGTTCAGGTCTTGGTTGCTCTGCAGTACTGCTCCGAAACGCTAGTTGGCGGCGGAGGGTTTTAATGTTCCACTGTTTAAATTCCTCGCGGCTAGGTTACTACAAGCAATGGCGACTGAAAGAGAGCGGATCATGTTGGAGTTGGAGCTTATTGAGGTGGAAAAACAGTTCATTTTACTAGGGCTGTCAAACGATTAATCACGATTAATCGCTTCCAAAATAAAAGTTTGTGTTTACATAATAAATGTGGGGGCACTGTGTATAATTATTTTGTATATATATAAATACACACACATGCATGTATATTTAAGAAAAATATATTACATATATATATATATATATATATATATATATATATATATAATATTTATATTTATATAATATAAATTATATATGAATATTTATACAGTATATACATGAAAATATTTCTTAAATATACACAAGCATGCGTGTGTATTTATATATATATATAATAATTATACACAGTGCCCCCACATTTATTATGTAAACACAAACTTTTATTTTGGATGCGATTAATCGCGATTAATCATTTGACAGCAGAAACGAGAGAAGACGTCGGAGGAGACGGTGCGTGCGGAAATGCGTAGGAGGAAATGCGATGCTACCAAGCCGACCAATCACAGATCTTGCGGTCCGCGTCGTCGCGACGTGTAGTTACATTTTTAAGGAGGTGCGCGTCAGGCGACGGCGAAGAATACGCGGTATGATACGCGTCTGTGCGCATGCTACACCGTACCTACTGCGCGCACCCTACGCAGAAGTATAAATTGGCCTTTAGTTTCTAATTGCATTACTTTCTTTCTTGACAATCACAAGGTGTCCTACAGGCATTACTGTATGTGTCTCGGGCTATGGGTTCATTCATGTACTCACCCAACAGATACTCTTTAGAGAGCTCCATCTCCAGCTGCTCTGGATCCAGCATGGTGCTGGGAAGCTGGTCGCTCAGTACCAGGTCCGGTGAGATCTGAGAGATGGGCAGAGTACAGCTGGGGTCTTCTGGGTTCACCAGCAAACCATCTTGCAGACAAGCAACCAGTCAGGACAGCACATTTTTATACAGCAGGTTATCAATAAAATAGTTCCAGAATTTGAACAGAATGGACAGAGACCTGCGCTGATCTTGGAGAGTAGATCTTCCAGCAGCATCTTCTGGAAGTTTTGTCCATCGCTAAAGCTGTACAGAGCCCATTTCTTAAGCAGTGTCTCCCCAGTGCCATGGACGTCAGTGGCGAGAAGGCCTGGAAACCATTCCTCCAGCAGAGAGTCAATGTGATCCACCACCTGCCCAAACAACACATGACCTGCATAGGACAGAGACTTTGTCATCATCATCATCATCACTACTACAAAATCACCACAATCGTGCTATCAAATACATCACAGATTCGAATTATTAAACCAAAACCACAGGCACTTAATAACCTTGAATACGGTCTAAGACTTGATGGATGATCTGCTGTTAGGAACTTGGGTGTGCTCTTTGATACTAATCTTTAATTTGAAAGCCACGTCTATAGCATCTGTACGACAGCATTCATCCATCATAAAAATGTATCTGAACTATGAAATATGCTCTCAGTGACAAATGCGGAACAATTAGGCTATTTCATGCGTTAATGACCTCAAGGCTAGATTATTGTAATGCTCCGCCCTGCACGCTTAATAAACAAACTACAGCTGGTCCAAAACGCAGCCGCTCGAGTTCTTAAACATAACCAGGAAGTATGACCATATGACCATAGCCCGCTTCTGTCATCACTGCAGTGCATTGGTTTCCTATTCAACATTGTATACATTTTAAAATCTTGCTAACTACTTACTTACAATACAAACCACTAAATGGTTTAGCTCCGCAGTATTTGAGCGAGCTCTTAATGTATTATCGTCCTTCACGTCTATTGCAATCTCAAAATTTCGGCCAGTTGATGATACCTACCCAGATAGCAAACTGACATTGAATCAACGTGGAAACGACGTCTCTCATGACATTGAAACAACGTTGATTTTGCTCATCGAATTAACGTTGAACCAACGTCAGACGCGGCATTCTTCAAAGCTAAATGAAAATCGAAAATTGGTTTGCTTTCATAACGTTGAAACAACGCGTTGATTTCAAGTTGATTTTCCGTTAGTTTTGAAAGAATGACGCGTCTGACGTTGGTTCAACGTTAATTCGATGAGCAAAACAATGTCAGATCAACGTTGTTTCGATGTCATATTTCCACGTTGATTCAATGTCAGTTTGCTATCTGGGTAGAATATCAAAATCGACTGCTGGCGGAAGATACTTTTCCTATTTAGCACCAAAACTCTGGGACAATCTTCCTATAGTGTCCAGGAAGCAGACACAATCTGTCCAGGTGAAACTTGAAAAAATTGAATATCGTGCAAAAGTTCATTTATTTCAGTAATTCAACATAAAAGGTGAAACTAATATATATTATTGACTCATTACATGCAAAGTGAGATGCACTTTATTTGTTATAATTTTGATGATTATGGCTTACAGCTATGAAAACCTTTTCACAATATTCTAATTATGAATTTGAGGTTTTCCAAAGACACAACGACAATGTAGCCCTGAAGTGTTAGCAGAGACCATGTCAACTATCCCATAATTGCTTCTTTTGGATTTAAATACTTGACCATTTTTATAAAGGTGATTTGCTGACTGTATCCATAATTTGCAAAGCAAGGATTTTGGACATTAGGGTTAGGGTTAAAACATCACTCTTAGATTAACTTAAAAAAAAAAAAGAATACTCCTAATGGGAAAGTCATTTCTGTCACTGCTCTAGGTGATAAATCATAGAATATATATTATATGTGCAATTCAGAATTATAATACTTATAAATAAGTATCAATTTAGCGTTAATTAACCATTATTAATACAAATACACCATTATCAGCATCACCTCCATCAGTACTCCACCATCAGTTAGTATATCACTACCTTTAATTCACCATCACATCGTTATCATCATTGCCATCGCATCACCATAATGACATCATCATCATTATAATAATTACCATCACACCATTATCACTTTCATCAATCATAAACATCATCACTTCACCATCACTTCCATCATCATCAACACCATGACATCATCATGCTCAATTTACAATTATCACCAAAACCACATCATTACCATCACTTTACCATCAGAACATCAACATCATTCACTGTCACACCCACATCATTGCCATCACCTCCATCAACACCATAATTATCATGACTATCATTATTCATCACCATCACTCCCACAAACACATCATTACCAACATATTTACTATTACAGTTCTTTATTTTCACCATGACATCATCCCCTCTATCATAGTCCCCACCATCATCACCATAACATTACTACTGTTAAATCACATTAAAGGGACAGTTCACTTTGAAATTAATTTTTGATATGTTTTATCTTACCTCAAGGGCATCCAAGATGTAGGTGTCTTTGTTTCCACAGCATTTTCAATTTTGATATTTTTTGGTCAAACCGTTCTTGTCATACACTGGAGGTGAAGGGGGTCCTCAATCGGTTCACCTCAAAGAGCAGCACAGAGAAGTCCAAATTAAACATGATTTAATGACTCGTAAATGTAAGTACACATTGATGGCCTAAGACATGAAACGAGCGGTTTGTGTGAGAAAACGAACAGTATTTATATCGTTTTTACCTCCATGATAAAGTGATCTGATGGCACGGGCGCTTCGGTCTGCGCATGCGCTGGAAGTGATCGCTTGCGCGCCGACGTCACTCTTTGTTTATACAGAGATTTCGGAAGTTTTACCTTTCACTAAACATATTTAGATATACGGGAAACCGCAATGGAAGACGATTTCGGTATATCTAAATATGTTTAGTAAAAGGTAAAACTTCCGAAATCTCCGTGTAAATATTGAGTGACGTCACACGCAAGCGATCACTTCCGGCGTAACATTGAACTAATTCAGTTCGGTTCAGTTGGACATTGCACAACTGATTCAGATCGCTTGGATTACAAGAGGTAAAAACGATATAAATACTGTTCGTTTTCTCACACAAACCGCTCGTTTCGTGTCTTAGGCCATCAATGTGTACTTACATTTACGAGTCATTAAATCATGTTTAATTTTGACTTCTCTGTGCATGCTCTTTGGTGGACCCCTTTAGCCTCCAGTGTATGACTGACAGACAAGAACGGTTTGACTGAAAAATGTCAAAATTGAAAATACTGTGGAAACAAAGACACCTACATCTTGGATGCCCTTGAGGTAAGATAAAACATAGCAAAAACTAATTTCAAAGTGAACTATCCCTTTAAGCCTAGTTCACACTACAGTATTTTAAGCCCGATTTTGCAAATCGTTGAGTCGCCGACAGGTCAGGGTGTTATCGCGTGCAAATCGTGGGGGATTAGCGGCCAATGAACGCTTGGCAATCTGTTAGTATGAAAGAGCCAACAACGCATCAAAGACGCTCGCAGACGCCTCGCCGAGCCCAGAAAAATATCTAGCATGCTAGATATCCAGAGCTTACGCGCGACTCAACCTTAGTGATGTCATGAGCTCCAGCCAATCAGAGCAAGGCATGGGTTGAGGTCACGGGGTAAATCTTATTTTATCGTTTTTTGCGCTTTTTTCTCAGAGCGAATCATCGCGCAAACAGTGTGCAGCACTAGTTTCTGTCTGACGTCCATATTCGCGTGTTTGATTTCTTCTCTTCTTCGCTGGGTGCTGTTTTGCATCATTTCCGGTTCGTCTTATCCCGTGATTTTTCGTGACAAAACGTGGTTTGTAGACACGATAGAATCATTGGGTGATAGGGTTGCCGCGGTGAGGAAAATTTCCCACCGGTTAATCGACGTGTGACAACACCGGTAATCCCGGTGTCACCGTGGAGGGCAGGGCGGGGGGGTTAAATAGCTTTTAAATGCGTGCGCGTTATACTTTCACTTTCGAAATAAGCGTCAATTGCTTGAATGGACAAAAAAAAACAACTCGCTGATAATAAAACTTTTATTTATAGACTTTTATTAGCATAACGAACGAATAAAAATAACCCCATGCATAGGCTGAAAAAAGTGAAAATCGGCAAAATGTGGGCCCAAACAAATAAGAACCATAAAACGTTTATTAACGAATAAGAAAATAAAATAGGCCTAAATAAATTACACAAAGTTTAAATGAGATAAAACCAATTAAAAAGAGACGAATATAAAATAAAAACTTCAAAACGGACCTTAGCCTACATAAATGACATACTTTCACTTTCGAAATAAGCGTCAATTGCAATTCAGCGTCAATTGCTGGAATGGACAAAAAAAAAAAAAAAAAACAACTCGCTGACAATAAACTTTTATTTAGACAGCACTTTTATTAGAATAATAAACGAATAAAATATAGACAGAACTTTTATTAGCATAACGAACGAATAAAAATAACCCCATGCATAGGCTGAAAAAAGTGAAAAGCGGCAAACTGTGGGCCCAAAAAAAATAAAACGTTTATTAACGAATAAGAAAACAAAATAGGCCTAAATAAATTAAACAAAGTTTAAATAAGATAAAACCAAATAAAAAGAGACGAATATAAAATAAAAACTTTAAAAAGGACCTTAGCCTACATAAATGACAGCACTCTAAAAAAAAGTAAAACACTATAAATTGGCATTTATTAACATTAATATATATTGGCCAAAATATTGCCAAACAGGCGCTTTTGCATTGCGTTTTGACACCAAATCTTCCGCCATTATCTTGCTTTTCTGTAATTTGACTCGTTCTCGTCTCCACACGTGCTAAATGGAATCCTGATGCTTGCTGATCTGTGACGTGACGGCACGCGTTGCGCAGTTCATTTTTAATTATAATGCTCTCTTCAGAACTAAATAATTGAAAATTATTATTTTTAATTAATTCAAATAAATATTTTAGCAAAAACGAATACTTTAAAAAAAAAAAAAAGTCAAGACATCGCGGTGTCACGGTGGGAAAGTGATGTCACCGGGCTTAAAACCGGTAACACCGTCAACACCGTCTATCGCGGCAAGCCTATTGGGTGACAGAGCTGTTGTCAACTTGTCTAGTGCGTCACCTCCTGTTGCGGATCAATCACGTTGTGTTGTGTGGTGTGAACAGCTCAACAACTTGAACATTCCAGATTTCACTGAGAGCAAGTCATGTAGTGTGAACCGCACAGTTCAGCCCGCCGTTTTAAAATCATGTAGTGTGAATCATTAAAATGGCCCAAACTCTGTGATAGCACCATGTCCCCCTCTTACCTTTGCGAGAGCAGGGCACAGTGATCTTGATGAAGCTAGCAGGGTTATCTTCTAGAGACGAGGCCTCCACTAGACAGTAAGCTTCAGTAGACCAGCTCAGATAGATGCCCTTCCTCCAGTAGATCCGGTTTGGTCTTAATGCTTTCTCTGAAGAAAACACACCTTACATCCTGTTCATTTGGCAAACTTTTGAATGCCAATCACCTTACAACGCATTCATTTGATTATACATTATATTAGTGTGTGTGTCCATTGGGAATCAAACCTTGCCATGGCTAGCATTTAGCATTTGGCTAGCATGCCTTCTAAAGTGTGTGTTGCTTTACCTCTGCCGTAGAGCAGGAAAGCAGACACTTCCAAAAGACGGCTGATCTGCCTGGACCAGTATCCCATGGGGAAGTACGGCATCTCATAGAGCCGAACAATCACCTCTGAATTCTCACAGTGAGGGAGCTCAAACACCGGCCTGTGATCTGACAGTCTAGGCATATACCAATCACAAAAAATGAGCACTACACAACACTTCTTATAAATGTAACTTAAAAATCGATCGCTACCTGCTCGGTATAAGTAACTGGTCATCTCCAAAGGGCAAGGCTATTTGAAACTTCTCCAAAAGTTTGAAGTACTGAGTCAGATGATTCTTGGGGAAACAGGGACTTTTGTCCAGAAACTTCTCTACCGTGGAGCGCTGCACCACTCCTCTAGTGCTGTCCCACTGATCAGGGCTCTTGAGCGTCAGCGTCTGTTCATCAACACAACAGAGAAGACGTTACTGCTCTGAAAGTGTCAATTTGTCAAAAAGAGGAGTGAGATATGAGTGTATAACCTGTGAGATGACGTCACAAAGCCATTGCGGGTCAATGAAGTATAAATCTTTCAGCTGAAGCACTGGATCATCAAAGTGCAACAGGACACCTGGAGACAAATAAAGACAAGAGGGCCTATTCACTCCTGCAAGTGATCACAATCAGATCACTCAAGCTACGTTTGGAAGTTGAAATTGTGCGTTTCAATGTATGTGTAGATGTAGTGTAAACACTAATCTGTCTTGAGGCTTGCAGTGACAGAGCTAATTTAGTATTCAATGTGATAAAATTCTGTGAGGGAAACAATTGTGATGAAAATGGCATTTTAAATATTGTTCACCCCAATTTGGAGAAAACGTACCATAGTCTCATATAAGTGTTTTCCAACTTATTATGGAAATATTAACCCTCTGATGGTCTTCAAAAAAATTAACAATTCCAGTCTTCGGGGTCTATTGGACCCCAGACAATAATATTTAATTTTTTTTTAACAAATATAATTTTACTCTGTTTATTAACGTTTTTACTCAACATTTGTGTAGTTTTTGGGGGATTTATGATTTTTTTATTTATTTCTATAAATAAATAAATAAATATTTATTTAAATAGGATTTTTACCAAAAAACAGCATTTTATGTTAAATAAACTTTATAAAAGACCCAGATTTCTAACTTTCATTCCTGGGGATACCATGGATAATTTTACAAGGTTGAATGTAAGATTTTTTGCCTAATTTTTGGAAAAAACAGGTTAAAATTTGTAATAAGTCACTTTATCCACTAGATGGCTATAGAGCTCCACTAGATGGCTATAGAGCTTCACTAGGGCTATAAAGTATTTGAATTCCTGAAAGATATAGTTTCTAAAGTTGGATTCAGTTGGATTCATATCTAAATATTGTAAAATCACACTTATAACAAAAATAAAATACTTTTTGTCAAAGTTTAGCCTTTGTTTTTGTACTGAAAAAACAACAGTTTTTCAATAATGTTACATTATGATTAGAATCAAACCTGAACATGTTACAAAGAGAAATGTTGGAGTCTTAAGATTTGATCATTTATTTCAACTGAACAGCAATAACAAATTAGCAAATAAAGCAGTAAAAATAAAATAAAAAATAAAAAATAAAAGTAAATTGGGTAGAAAATAGAATAACTAGGAACAATAGTTTGGAACAATAGAACAGATGGTCTCATCTCTTTTATTTTTTTTTATAGCCTTACAAATGTATTCCTGTGTGTGTGTGTGCACATTTTCAATGTGTCTTAGTGTTACCAATTTATTTTTGCGGTGGTTCTGCATTTTAGAGTATTTTATTTTACAAATGATAAGCGAATAGTTTTTATAGTCTGTATGTATTCCTGTATATTGCATTCCTCTATATGTGTGTGTTTGTGTGTGTGTGCATGTGTGTGAGCATGATCATTTTGGATTGTGGATGTTTTTTGCATTGTTGGAAGTGTGCCACTTAATTTCTGTCATTTCTGTCTGTGTTCTGCGTTATTTCTGATTTTGATGATGAATTGTGTCTATTTTGAGTCCAATGATAAATAAATATTTATTTATTAATTTATAGATATTTAAAAGATATCATAAATCCTCCAAAAACTGCACAAATGTTGAGTAAAAACATTAATAAACAGTAAAATAATATTTGTATAGAAAAAAAAAAAAACTATTGTTCTGTTACAAAATTAAATGGTATTTTTTGGGGTCCAATGGACCCCGAAGACCACGAGTGTGACTATTTTTGTCACGCCTACATAAAAACAGATAGAATTCCATTTTAATTTTTTTTTTGTAGATCTTGACAGTGTTGAGAGCCGTAGCAAGTTTCATACCATTTGGAAAAAGAGAACATTTTTTTTAATTCAAGCAAAATTCATTTGGGGTCTAACAGACCCATGTGTTTAAAGCTCAGTTTTCCATCAGGCACTAATGTGCAGACTTTTATTAAGCTATGCAATAAGCAGCAATAGAGTGTCGAAGTGATGACGTCACTTTGTAGGACAACTCGGATGTTAGCGGCGCATGGGTTCCCTCCATCGAAAAGCAATGCATTTTCCCCATAGACTTTTGGAAAATCTAAAACTAAGATCTGTGTTTAACAAAGAGTTGTGACCCTTACACGTTTTGTCTATCAAGATAATCTTTACAAGTCAATCCAAAATGTATACATTTTGAAGCCTATGTAGCCCTCAAACCGTATTCACTTTATAGGCCTTAAACCTGTAATTGAGGACAAATGTGGGCACAGAGGACTCAGGTGTGATCCTAATTTATATTTAGCATGAATGTTATATCACTGTCTTCGATAAAGTTTTGGGGGTATTTTTTGAATTTATTTACTTCAAAAAGTACCATATTTAAATGTAAATTATGCTTATTTTTATGGTTTTTTTTGTTTTTTTTTAACAACATTAAAATGTCATTCCAATAAGTTCTTAGAGCTAAAACCTAAAGATGAAGTGACTTTGCTGTCACCTGGTGTCTTATTTTGGCTTATTTTAGAATGCTCTGAATTACAGTTTTTCACATTCATTTCTATGGGTGCCCATTTTTGACCCAAATACAAGATTAAAGGACAACTCCGGCGCAAAATGAACCTTTGGTCTAATTACACATTGGTACCTAGTCAACCGTTATCTGAGATTTGTTTTCATGATTGCCGAATGTAAATAGTTTTATCTCTAAAAACAGTTTAGCCTATAACGCTAGTATAATGCTAGTATATAGGGCATAGAGTAATGACAAATAAAAATCGCTTTTTATTACCACTAACAAGGCTCAAAATAGCCCCACACTAACACGACAGCATAATAAGGGTCCCTACATTCAAACCGAAGCATTGAGAACTTTGTCAGTGTCCATACAGTTTAATAAGAAGATATTTTATACACACAGTCAACTTCGCGAATACAGGAAGAAGCCATCTTTGAAAAATAGTCTCTACCAGTCGATCTACGAACGCTGATCCAAGTGCGCTGAACTGTGCAGAATCTCATATGGTCCGTTGTTTCCGTAAGAAACAAACACGAACCGTTTTCAATATGTACACGTAGCCTACTGTTCGCGCTCACCTTATCACCTTATTCACATCTCTCCAGCGCACATGGATCGGCGTTCGTAGATCGACTGGTAGAGACTATTTTTCAAAGATGGCTTCTTCCTGTATTCGCGAAGTTGACTGTGTGTATAAAATATCTTCTTATTAAACTGTATGGACACTGACAAAGTTCTCAATGCTTCGGTTTGAATGTGGAGACCCTTATTATGCTATTGTGTTAGTGTGGGGCTATTTTGAGCCTTGTTAGTGGTAATAACAAGCGATTTTTATTTGTCATTACTCTATGCCCTATATACTAGCATTATACTAGCGTTATAGGCTAAACTGTTTTTAGAGATAAAACTATTTACATTCGGCAATCATGAAAACAAATCTCAGATAACGGTTGACTAGGTAACAATGTGTAATTAGACCAAAGGTTCGTTTTGCGCCGGAATTGTCCTTTAAGGAGTTTTTTCACCCACTTAACATTGTAGAATTGAGTCAAAAAAAAAAAAAAAAATTGTGTGTGTTCAGGAGGCAAACTTAGGAAAAGTAGCCAAGTCTTGTACCGCTCAGATCAAGGGAAGTATTTTTTAAAAATAAATCAAAACTATTTTGCCCACATTTGTCCAAAATACAGTTTTAGGGTTAAAAAAAACAAAACACAATCAGACACAATAAAGTTTAAAAAACCACAAGCAGGTAATAACTGTGTGTTTTTTGTCACAGATCAAAACGTGAAAATATTTAGAGGCTTTGTTCACCACAGACCTTATTTCAGGCGTTTTAGCAAAAACCCTTTTCAAAAATCCCATAGACTTTAGGGCGAGGGAACCGGGAGTGATAAAATGCTAACTCACTTCCGCGCTTGGCCTACAAAGTGACTTCGGCACTCTAAGGGGGCAAAACATTTCAGAAGGATATTTTAAAACGGAGAGTTAAAAACAAAACAAAATGTAGGAAAGAAAAGTGTTTTAATAAGGTAGTTAACCAGGACAAATCAAGTGCTAGGCCTGTGACGGCTGTAAAGCCATGAATTCCAGATCAGAAGAAGCTTTATGAGCTTGTGTGCTGGAAACAGTGGCATTCCTGTTTAGATCTAAACTATGTAAAACCTCTGTTAAGTTTACTAAGGAAGGTAATTTAGCAAAATAAGAAATAAATTATCTTTAAAAGCAGCCTACATTAGTGTAATATGAATTGTAAAGTGACAATCTTGTGACAACCACCCCCTCCAGTGGCACCTGCCCTGGAAACACCCAAATATTGGACATAAACAGCAGCAGGAAGATGTCAGAAAGAGATTCAGGAGTTAAGCGACTCTCACCGGCCTCGCTGAGGAAGTGGATCGCGTGGGGTAACTCTCCCTCCTCTAGCTGCAGCTGTGTTTCCTGTATGATCTCCAGTAATCTGCTGTGCCTGAGCACTGGGAAATCAGCCGGCACATGTGACCTCTCCTGCAGAACTCTCCTCTCCAGCTCCACGTAACAGTCTGGAATCAGCTGCCCCATCACTGGCTGACCCTGGATCTGACAATAGCACAGACGTGATTCATTAAACGAATACAATGGCTCTAGTAACGTCACGGGATGGCAGCTTGAAAAATCGGTACAACAAAGTGATATACATAAGCTTCAAAACAAGAGAAACAACAACTACTATTAGATGCTATTAGTATATCCTATTGTCGTCAACATGGAAGGTCAAGTACTGTACATAATGGGTGAAAACAAAAGAAGCAATTACAATCTAACAAAATAGGAGAAAAAAACGCAAAGTCGCCATTAAACGTCTGCCCGGATGATACCATGCTGGACTGGAGAGGTGTCGGCGAATCTGAGGCTCATCCACAAATTACATGACTTTAGGAGACACAATTAAGAGCAGCTGAAATAAATGATGGATTTGATGACCGACTGGAAGATGCTAAGCGAATCGTGGGCTGGAGAAATCGCATAAACTTAAACCATATCAAATTTCTTTAACTTCAGACACAGTTAAAAACGAAGATAAGAGACCAAGAAGGCCATTAATGACCCTAACACGCCAGTTTCAAGGCTTAGGGCCAATCCCAATTCTACCCCTTACCTTTCCCCTAGCCCTACCCCTTCGCCTTCCCCTTGACCCTTGAAACAGAGTGGCAATGCGTAGGGGTGAAAATATTCCCCTAAGAAATGGGACACGCCTCCGTTAAACGTCATTATAAGTCGTCGCTAGCGCCTACGTCACAGGAGATGCGCCGATGTTTATCACAACGTCCAAGATGCCGTCGACAGCTGCAGTTATCTCAGTCGCGTGGGTTACAGCTATTTTCTTGCTTTTATCTTGTGAAGTTCGCAGGAAACAACGGAGACGACGAAAATATGTTGCGGGACTATCGTTAGCAAACTACAGTATTTTTAGCGATTTTTTCTACAAACGTTTCTGTGAAGAAACTGACCGTAAATATGAACACAATATTGAATGTAACATAAAGCAAATCATTATTTGTCGTTACAATACTTATTAAAGCCACAAATACTTAAATTTATGGGTCTCCTTTGTCGCTTGGGCAGCCATTTTGCGTCTGTAGCCTGGGTTAGCAGTGACACTTCTCATACCCCTTCGTTTAAAGTGTGCTCCCGAAAAATCTTCGTTTGAAGGGCTATCTGGCCCTTCCCCCTAGCCCTCCCCCTCCAACCAAAAGAGAATTGGGATAACCCTACCCCTTCACGTGGACGCGCAAAACAGAGGGGAAGGGGAAAGTGAAGCGGTAAGGGGTAGAATTGGGATTGGCCCTTAGTCCGACTATCAGAAATCTCGGTGTGACTTTTGATAGTAGCCTGAAATTTGATAAACAAATTGACCGTGTGGTTAAAGCTAGTTTTTTTTTAGCAACGTCTATTGACCAAGGTCAAACCATTTATAAATCGTTCGGATCTTGAGAAAGCTATTCATGCCTTTATTAGTTCAAGACTAGATTATTGTAATGCGCTTTATGTTGGAGTTTCACAGTCATCACTTAGGCGCCTTCAGCTGGTACAGAACGCAGCAGTCCGTCTTCTAACTGATACATGCAAACGTGAGCATATAAATCCAATTATTTCTTCGCTCCACTGGCTTCTAGTTTCTTTTAGAGTTGATTTTAAGATTTTATTGTTTGTTTTTAAAGCTCTCAAAGCACCATACATAATTGAGATGTTAACTTTGCATCAATCAAACAGGGCTCTTAGATCAACAAATCAACTTTTGCTTAAGTCCCAAGGACTCTAGGGTGACCGGGCTTTTTTTGTAGCTGGTCCAAGACTTTGGAACAAGCTACCTGTTGATATATGTTTAATCACTGACTTGGGCCTCTTTTAGGCTAAGCTTAAGACTTTATTGTTTATTTAGACTGGCTTTTAATTCATAGCAGTTATTGTGGCATTTTGTGTTTTCTTTGTGACATCCATTTTATTTTGTGGCTTTATATACTTTGTTTATATATTTTTATTATAGTTTGCATTGTATTGTTGTCATTATATTAGGGCTGTGCAAAAATTAATTGCGATTAATCGCATCCAAAATAAAAGTCTGTGTTTACATAATATATTTGTGTGTGCTGTATATAATTATTTTGTATATATAAATACCTATGCATGCATGTATATATTTAAGAATTATTTGTGCTTAAATTCTGTATATATATAAAAATACATAATCTATATTATATAAATATAAATATTTTATATATGAATAACACATTTTCTTAAATATATACATGCATGTGTGTGTATTTATATATACAAAATAATCATATACAGCACACACAAATATATTATGTAAACACAGACTTTTATTTTGGATGCGATTAATCGCAATTAATTTTTGCACAGCCCTACATTATATATATATATATATATATATTTTTTTTTTTAAATTTTATTATTATTATTATTTTCTTTTTTCTTTCTGGAAAGCGCTTTGGTTCACCATGAGCATTGTAAAGGGCTGTATAAAGAAATGTTGATTGATTGATTGAAATAATTTACATGTTGTACTTATTTCTATAGTATACTTTACAAGAATGTATGTTAAGGAACGGTCATAAAAGTATACAAAAAAAAACTGTATGGCTTCAGAAAAATGTATATAGCAGATTATTTATTTCGACTACTTTAACTTCATGGTGTTTATTTTTTTTATTTAATTGATAATTTTTGCTAATAAGTGCCATGAAAAACGGAATTTGTAAATCACCTTAAACTCAATGAGCTCTCTGTAGATGGCTTTGCGTAACTTGTTGATGGACTCGGACTCCTCACAGGCACATAGCATGAGGTTCTCTTTGATCACTGGAAACCCGGTCTGAGACAGCAGCTCCTCTCGCAGCTTCAGAACACACTCCTGTATGTGGTGCTCTTCACACACATCTGCATGAGTTCCAATCACAATCACAGGAGACTGTCCAGCTACAGCCTGAGAGAAACAGGTTTTTTATTTAAATATGCAAATCATGTAAAACCTCAACCAAATGTTCCACAAACACAGTTCGTCTGGTTTTGTATTCTAAGGAACTAGGAACTTTGTATTCTAAGGTATTATTGTACCTAAGGAAAATCTACCGTTTAAACAACATTTCCAAAATGGTTTACTTTGGTTGTACACAATTCCTGCCTCAGGTGTAACATTTCTCAAAGTTTATGTTAATCAAAATATTCAAACTTGCTGAATGTTTTGGTCACATTCATTTTTAATGTAAGGTGTGCTTCCTCCAACGTTTTTAAATATTGAAACTATATAATCGCACGGCTCTCTATATAAAGTGGGGTGTATATGAAGAGTTCAGATGCAAAAGCCTCTAAGTGCCATTTGAAATTTTCTTCGAAAATGATCATTTTTATCAAGCTTGTATATTTAAGTTCAGTGATTTCACTTAAATGGCAATGAAGATTACCTATTAATGGTCATTTAAGTGAAATTACTGAACTTAAATATACAAGCTTGATAAAAATGGTCATTCTAGAAGAAAATTTTAGAGGCTTTTGCATCTGAACTCTTCATATCTAACTTTATCCAAAAAACATGCAGTACTTAAAGCTAGGGTATACGATTTCAAAGATTGTTCATTATTAATATCCTTGTTTATATGCTGGTTATGGTTATATAGTACAATCCTAACAATATGAATAGAAAAAAGAATGAAAAAAATCCATTGAAACAAAATGTGAAGCCGGACTCTAAGTAGGATAACATTGACTGTTGGAGGAAGCTTCAGGGAGATCTGGGACTGAAAACAACGCTGACACGGGCACGGCTGACTTTTTGTTGAGCAGGTAAACATTTATTTATACTTATATGTTGTGACGTGTGTTACATAAATAGCTTTTTATCAGTTTGACAACTTGCTCATGCTGCCGGTCGGCATTGGCAATGTTAGCCGTTTAGCATCGCCGATCACGGGTCAAAGTAATTATATTTCTAAAAGTGCTTGAATATATTTGAGTAGACCTAGCGGGTTTCTGTTCGAGCCGATCGGAATTTGAACAATATGCGCTGTGTGCTGCTATAACAATTACTCAAAACCTTAGAAGAACATTTCATGTGTTGCTAGTCTTGCGTTGACGTGAACTCAAATGTGACATAGCTCAGCGATCAGAGGGGGAGGGAGTGTGTGTGTATGGAGGGGCGGAATGAGTTTTTTAAAACTTCCCTTCCGTCCGTCTCAGGCTTTCTCGACCTATTTTCAACATGGTATACCATAGCTTTAACTCTCATAAAGCTGTATAACAAACCTCAACTGCTAGATTTTTTGTAATTATCGCAAAATCTAACTGGACTTGATTGCCCAGCTCTTTAAATAAAGTTTGGCAGACCCAAGCGCCCGTGTCCTCAGATCACTTGCACGTGGCTGTGGTTACAACGATATAAATACTGTTCGTTTTCTCACACAAACCGCTCGTTTCGTGTAGCGATTAATGTGTCCTTACATTTACGAGTCATTAAATCATGTTTAATTTGGACTTCTCTGTGCATGCTCTTTGAGGTGGTGACCATAGACCTCCATTATATGACTGACAGACAAGAACGGTTTGACCTAAAAATATCAAAATTGAAAATACTGTGGAAACAAAGACACCTACATCTTGGATGCCCTTGAGGTAAGATAAAACATATCAAAAATTAATTTCAAAGTGAACTATCCCTTTAATACGGAAGCCCTGAACCGCAACCTAAAAAAAAAAAAATAAATCTGTAAAAAAAAAAAAATTCTGAAAAAAAAAAAATCTGTAAAAAAAAAAAAAAATCTAGCATTTCGAGATTAAAGTCGAAATGTTTCGAGATTAAAGACGAAATGTTTCGAGATTAAAGTCGGAATGTTTCGAGATTAAAGTTGGAATGTTTCGAGATTAAAGTCGGAATGTTTCGAGATTAAAGTCGGAATGTTTCGAGATTAAAGTCGGAATGTTTCGAGATTAAAGTCGGAATGTTTCGAGATTAAAGTCGGAATGTTTCGAGATTAAAGTCGAAATGTTTCGAGATTAAAGTCGAAATGTTTCGAGATTAAAGTCGAAATGTTTCGAGATTAAAGTCGAAATGTTTCGAGATTAAAGTCGGAATGTTTCGAGATTAAAGTCGAAATGTTTCGAGATTAAAGTCGAAATGTTTCGAGATTAAAGTCGAAATGTTTCGAGATTAAAGTCGGAATGTTTCGAGATTAAAGTCGAAATGTTTCGAGATTAAAGTCGAAATGTTTCGAGATTAAAGTCGAAATGTTTCGAGATTAAAGTCGGAATGTTTCGAGATTAAAGTCGAAATGTTTCGAGATTAAAGTCGAAATGTTTCGAGATTAAAGTCGAAATGTTTCGAGATTAAAGTCGGAATGTTTCGAGATTAAAGTCGGAATGTTTCGAGATTAAAGTCGGAATGTTTCGAGATTAAAGTCGGAATGTTTCGAGATTAAAGTCGGAATGTTTCGAGATTAAAGTCGGAATGTTTCGAGATTAAAGTCGGAATGTTTCGAGATTAAAGTCGGAATGTTTCGAGATTAAAGTCGAAATGTTTCGAGATTAAAGTCGAAATGTTTCGAGATTAAAGTCGGAATGTTTCGAGATTAAAGTCGGAATGTTTCGAGATTAAAGTCGGAATGTTTCGAGATTAAAGTCGGAATGTTTCGAGATTAAAGTCGGAATGTTTCGAGATTAAAGTCGAAATGTTTCGAGATTAAAGTCGGAATGTTTCGAGATTAAAGTCGGAATGTTTCGAGATTAAAGTCGGAATGTTTCGAGATTAAAGTCGAAATGTTTCAAGATTAAAGTCGGAATGTTTCGAGATTAAAGTCGGAATGTTTCGAGATTAAAGTCGGAATGTTTCAAGATTAAAGTCGAAATGTTTCGAGATTAAAGTCGAAACATTGTGCATTCATAACAGTGCGCGTCCACTGGCTCAGTCGAACTGCCATGGATAAACACAAAATAGTAGCTTTTTACTTTTATCTGGGCTTTCAACAAAATTCTACACACGTCACACGTGCTAGTGGCAGTGTTTCTGAGGTGTTTTCGTGCTCGTCTAGTCAACACTATCTGGGTCGAGAACACAACAGTAACTGTTCGGTCTCCCTCTTCAACGTAAATACGCTCTGGATACATTTTAAGTGCATCATTCTGTATCCAATCATTTGGCCGGATCCTGTGATTTCCTAAGATTTAATAACCACTTATGGTTGAGGAGAGATTCTCTGATATGATTGTAAAGCACTTTAAGTGTAGGCATATATGAAAGCGCTATATAAATGCCCTATTCATTCATTCATTCATTCATTCATAAAGCTGGATTTCTCCATCCAGTCTGAAAAGTGTTTTCCGTGTTGGTTTTCCTATAGGCTAAAGTCTATTCCGGCGCATTATATTTTATAACGATAAAGTAAGATAAGTAATTCAGATAAAAGTAAAAAGCTACTATTTTGTGTTTATCCATGGCAGTTCGACTTCACACACACACACGCGCGCGCGCGCGCTCTGAGCCAGTGGATGCGCACTGTTATGAATGCACAATGTTTCGACTTTAATCTCGAAACATTTCGACTTTAATCTCGAAACATTTCGACTTTAATCTCAAAACATTTCGACTTTAACAGATTTTTTTTTTTTACAGATTTTTTTATTTTATTTTTTACTGACTTTTTTTTTTTAGGTTGCGGTTCAGGGCTTCCGTACTTTAATGTACATGTACATGATGTAAAAATGTTGTGAAAACATGTGTTTCTGTGCTTGCAGGAAGGAGTAAAAGGTTAAACTTACTTTAATGTTAAAGAGCCAGTGTTTTATGGTGTCTATCTCACTGGGTCCTTTCTTCAGGTCATACAGCACTAGATAGAGAGCTCTGGAGCTCATAAAGTGAGGGTGAAAGCCACTGCATTCTTCAGCACCTGCACAAACATAGAAAGATGAAAATCTGCAATCATGATGATATTTTCCCACAACTGATTTAGATGTAGATGCTCACCAGATAGCTCCCAAACATTCAGCTGCATGTTCCTCTTTTCTTTGTTCCTGACGGCCCAGTTGCGGACGCCGATGGTGTGCTGATCGGATCGCCACTGAGAGCGCTTGAGTCTCATCAGCTGCCGAATCAAAGAGCTCTTCCCGCTACACGGGCTGCCCACCACAATGAGCTTCATGCGGTAATATGGGACAGCTTTCTTCAGACGCTGCTGCAAGAACCTGCAAGAACCACAACGATCACGGTACTGCTATTTAGGGGCGGATGGAGATTTTGGGGTGGTGATGGCGCAGTGGATAAGACACATGCCTTTGGTGTGAGGGACCCGGGTTCGAATCCACTGTGAGACACCAATGTGTCCCTGAGCAAGACACTTAACCCCTAGTTGCTCCAGAGGCGTGCGACCTCTGACATGTATAGCAATTAAGTCGCTTTGGATAAAAGCGTCAGCTAAATGAATAAATGTAAATGCGTAATTAGAGGGAGGGACATAAGTACTCTAGAGAGCATTCTGTTGGGCAAAAAAATTGAAGACACCCCTTTGTCCAAGATGAGTCCTCAAAATGTTTTGCCCTTTTTCCCGGAAGAGAGATTTAAAAAAGTGTATTACTGCTAAAAGTTTATTTAACCCTCTGATGAATCACGTCCTGGGCCTTCCCGGTCAGAAGTGACCGGAGGCCTAAAAATGAAACTTCTTCTATCCCAGTAAAACCAATGCAATTTATTTTTGTTCTATAATATTTATTATTTTTAATTTAGTATTTTGAGACAATTTGATTGAATTTATTAATATTTATGGAATATTTATGGTCTATTTTTCAATTGAAATTTATATATATTTTTCTATATATATATATATATATATATTTTATTCTTAATGCAGTATTTTGTTTAATATAGAGTCCAGGCCTTCAGAAAAAAATATATTTTTTGAAGAAAATTAGCACAATTTGGTTACAGTATAGAGAAAAAGCGTAGAATCATGGTGTAACCACTAGATGGTATGTACAGCTCTCTATGGAGAAGCATGTGAATTCCCCAGCTGTTTATGAAAACATTTATTTATTTATTTTTTGGTGGTGGATTTGAATATATAATTGAAACAATATAAAAACTATTTCTTATTTTAAAAAAAATTGTAAAATTTTTACTTTTGTACATTGTGATTTTTTGTCAATTTCCCATTTATTTTCTTATGGGGGTCATTTTTGACCAAAGACCAAAATCGTGACTAATTTTGTTACGGCCACTTAGCATGCTCGGATCACAAACTCAATTTTTTAATGTGTTCACATACCTAATGCCAGAAATGTCACCAAGTTTCGTAACATTCCGATTAAGCTGTGATTTTTAAAAACTCAAAACAGATTTTTTGTAGTCTGAATTTATTGGTGTGTATGTGTATAAAAGTGTGTTTGTATGTGTGTGTGTGTGGGTGGGTGTACATTTTTTGCACTCTTGATGTTGTAGAGTGTCACCCCTTTACTGCGGTATACTTCTTTTAAGAATCGTGGCCGATTTGTAGATTGTACAAACAAAAATTCCGAGAATTTTTGTTTTTTTGTAAATTTCCCATTCATTTCCTATGGGTCAGTCATTTCTGACGGAAGACCACGAGTGTGACTATTTTTTTTACGACCATTTAGCATGCCCGGATCATCACCTCAATTTTTTTTTTTTTTTTTGTATTCACACACCAAATGCTAAAAAAGTCACCAAGTATCATAACCTTCCGATGAAGCTGTGATTTTTAATAATTCAAAACAGAAAATTATTCGGTCAGAAGTGACCGAGGACCATCAGAGGGTTAATCAACTTTTAGAAGCACACGTGTTAGGAATAGACAAGGACTACAATTTAAATGTCATGTTGTCTTTAAACTTTAGATCATAAAAACAAAACAATATTTTAAACTGATTTAATAGGTAATTTTATAAAACTGCACTATAAAAATTATTGAATACTAAACACACTGTAATGCAAATCCAGGGGTTTACATGCAGAGGTTTAAGTAAATTCATAAGACTATATCTATAAAATAATATCTAGATAAATAATATCTAATATTATCATCTGCCAATTCCGACAAGACAAAACAAAAAAACAAATAAAAACAAATAAAAAACAAAATAAAATGCCAATGATCACTTCTAAACAATAGAGGGAATGCATTGACGTCACTTTCCCGCCACAACCCCCCTCAGCCTGACTGAGCGGCAAAAGATCTGCTGCGTGACTGGATTTAATAGGGGAAACTGCGAAAATGCGACTAAAACGAACAATTTTATCAATTTAAACTAAATGTTGGACTCAATATAGTGTTCCTTACAACTTACTAAAGATCCAGTTATCCATGGATATTGACATGCGGCCAGGAATCGTGTTGCCTGACATTCATGTTTGCCTGATTTCGACACCGGGGAAATAAAAGCAATATAGACCTAAACATAAAGCAAATTTGCCTGTGAACGCTTTATATAAATACAATATAGGTAGGTCTAAATCCGGGTGATCACTTATATCAGTGTTATATATAGCCTATATATATATATGTCATCATATCGTCCAGCCCTAAAACTTTAGTTTTTTTTTTTTTTTTTTGGTCAGAGTTTATTCAAAAACATCCAATAATGCAGAATACGCAATGATAAATAGTTAATTGATGAGTTGTTAATATATATATATATATATATATATATATATAACAATACTAAATAATATACGGGTATGGTTTTACACCTAAATTCAGCATATTGACACAAAATGATAACTGCAAATCCAGCTTTCACTGACTGGAGTCCAGTTGTTTCATTTGCTCCTCTTTCTATAGCAGTCTGTAAAAATATACCTCTGATTTTTTGTCAAATCTAGTTGAACAGTCAATCGCAAAGCTCTTTCCCACTTTATATGTGTTGTGTTTGTTTTTCGCGGCATTCACGCTGAAAACAAATACAGCCGCTCAGTCTTTTTGCCACTCACTGTGAGTAACTGCAGGCACTCCGGCCGACGGTGACGTCACGCGCATACCCTCTATAGAAATATGGTCACTGATGATGTATATAAAAGCTAAATTACATAAAGTATTTAAAGGGACAGTATCTAAAAGAGACATGCTTAGACGTAGACCTGATGATGTCTTTGGTTTTGCTTCCGATGTGTTTGAGGTCCAGCTGGAGCTGCAGACCGTCTAGAGGTAGATCCCATAAATGAACCAGCTTTCCCATCTCATCGGGGAAAGAGCGCAAACCTTCATTCTGACTGACATCTAGAGACGTCAGGTCCTCCAACATACCAATCTGAGGAGGGATCTAAAGAACAAAAGCACAAAACACTTACTTCTCATTATTTTATTACAAATAAACCCTTTCAGGCACAAAGACAGACCAAAACCACAGTGTGTCATTGAGTCAGACAGCGATATGAATCATACCTCAGTGAGTTTATTGGAGCTTAAATGGAGTTTCTCCAGTCGGGCCCACTTGTACACCGGGCCGCTCAGGTCGAGTGTGGAGATGTGATTATGACTGAACATCAGCTCTCTCAGGTTTACACTGACCCATGAAGCTGGACCCAGAAGAACACTAATGCTGTTCTTTCTCATGTCCACCGAACGCAAACTAACAGACAAAGACGCGTGTTAAAAGAGTTCCAAGTTCAAAACAAGTGAGGCTTTATGAACAGCATCTTTGTATGCAAATGATACACTTATTAATACTTTAGGAGAGGTGATGATTGATTAGGAATGTCTGTCAATCTGTAATTTCAGCGCACAATCTCGAGCAAAACTGTCTCATGTAAGATTTTAAAGGATAATGTTTAAGTCTTAGATTACAAAAATGTGTAACGCTAACTGTAACCACGGCATTGTGGCAGAATGGTTTTTTTTATTATTTGTATTCATCTCAGGGTTTGTACAACATTTGAGAGTGAAATTCAAGCAATTTTCAAGGGCTTTCAAACGCTTCACACGTTTCCAGCTTTTCAAAGTTCGAAATGTTTTAGTTTTTTTTTAAATGATTATGTAATGATTATGTAATAATTTGTAAAACTAAAAGTTTAAACATGTCAGAACACTAACACTTTGTAGCAAGTAAACTAACACTTCATAGAAGAAAAAAAACACACTCATTTAAAAAAAGATTTCCTCTACAACCAGTAGATGGTGCCAGAGAACTTATTGCAACAAGAACTTATTGACTTATCCACTCGCTTATCCAATATTTGGAAAACAAGTCATCACAAAGAACACTTTATCAAACTGTGACTGAATTACACACAAATCAAGTAAAGATTGCTTCTTTTATAATCACTGAAGCAGTCGGCCACTTAAGCATGATCTTATCGAAGAAAACGTCTCGGTTACGCATGTAACCCTCATTCCCTGAGTAGGGAACAGAGACGTTCCGTCGGATGACGACGAATGGGGTTTCGCTTAGAAAGCCTATCGACTTCGAGTATTACAAAACGAGCCAATGGCAAAGAAATGCCATGGGTGTGCGGATTTTGCATAGCGTATCTCTGCCTTACCTCATGGGTATAAAAGTAGGACGCCGGCAATATGCAGGTATTTTTCTTCGCTGAGGAGCCAAGACTGAACTCGGCTGTTCCAGCGGTACAGCGGAAGGTGGCAGGAAGACGGAACGCATCCGTTCCCTACTCAGGGAATGAGGGATACATATACGTAACCAAGATACGTTCGCTTTCGTAGTCACACGAGTTCCGTCAGATGACGACGAATGGGGTTACCAGTCTAATCACGCCATCTTCACAGCTGTCTTCCAGTGCCCTGCGTAAATCTGAGATCCCTGACGTGAGACTGGCCTGGACGAAGGACTCCTATTTAGCACAGGAATACCAAGATACACTAGGGAACAAATCCCATAGTTTAGAGGAAATATGCAATTACTGCCAACCCACAGGGAGGGGGGGACTTAAGAATACTCATATGACCTGAAGGAAGCATATGATGAAACACTGGGGTGTCCAGCTGCAGGTGAAATATTTCAACCCAAGGGGTGACAAGGTGGCTTGCCAAGGGAAAGACACATGCTCAGAGAGACTTACGGTGGAAATACACATGTGGGAGTCGCTCAGGGGAGGGATCATGCACATGGGAGGCACCTAGCCAACATGCAGGCAATAGACACTGGCGTCGGCGTCACCAGTGCTGGAGGAACTCCGGTCTTACAAGGCTCACATGAGGAGAATAATCGCACGTATAGACACCTGAGCGGGTCCTAGTACCGGCTGGTTGAAACGAGTACATGGACGGACACAGGCTCCCCTCAGAGATTGTAGAATCTGGCGAATGTGTAAGGTGTCACCCAGCCTGCAGCTCTGCAGATGTCTGTTAGCGAGGGCTATGCGCTAGAGCCCAAGAGGATGCCATACTCTGGGTGGAGTGGGCAGTCACACTAAGGGGGCATGGACAACCTTGCTGCTGGTATGCCTAAAGCAATGGCACCCACTATCCAGTGGGACACCCTTGTTTGGAGAGAGCCTTTCCCTTCAGCTTCCCACCATAACAGACAAAGAGCTGGTCTGAGGTCTACGTAGGCACGAAGAGCACGTACTGGACAGAGCAGTGCCAAGGCGGGAGTGTAAGGGAGTGGTAGGAACCTTGGGCACATATCCAGGCCGGGGTCTCAGGATCCTGTGAGAGTAGGCCGACCCGAATTCCAGGAACGATTCGTCAACGGAGAATGCGTACAGGTCCCCTACCCTCTTGATGGAGGCCAAAGCAACAAGGAGCGCTGTCTTCTTGACAGGAACTTAAGCTCCACTGATTGCAAAGGCACAAAGGAAGCACACTGCAGGGCAGTTAGAACCACTGAGAGGTCCCAAGAGGGAACGAGAAGAGGCAAAGGAGGATTCAGTCTCTTCGCTCTTCTCAGGAACCTGACGATCGGGTCGTGCTTCCCCACAGACTTACCTTCGATAGGGTCATGGTGTGTGGCAATATCGGCAACATAGACCTTCAGGGTGGAGGGAGATAGCCTTCACTCCAACCATCTTGAAGGAAGGAAAGCACAACACTGATCAAACATCTCCGGGGGTCTTCTCAGTGAGAAGAGAACCAGTTAATGAAGAGGTTCCACTTCAACGCATAGACGTGTGTAGTGGACGACGCTCTAGCGGAAGTGATGATAGCCACCACCGCTGGTGGTAGGGTACTCAAACCTACCCCGTCCAGGAGCCACACGTGGAGGTTCCAAGATCAGGATGAGGGTGCCATAGGATGCCCCGTCCCTGAGAAAGGAGGTCATTCCTCAGAGGAAATGGCCAGGGAGGTGCTGTCGCGAGGAGTACAAGTTTGGAGAACCAGGTCTGGTTAGGCCAGTGTGGCGCAACCAGAATGACCTGCTCCTCATCCTCCCTGATCTTGCACAGGGCCAGTGCGAGGCTCACTGGGGGAAATGCATAATTGCACAGGCCCCGCAGCCAGCTGTGCACCAATGCATCCGTGCCGAGCATGCCCTTGGACAGGGAGTAAAACTGGTCACAGTGGGACGAGTCGTGGGAGGCAAACAGATCTGTGCATCCCGAATTGATCCCAAATCAGCTGAGCCCGTGCCTGGAAACTCATTCTAATGACACTCAAGCCTGTAGAAACTGAGGTTCAACTACGGGGGGAAGGTCTAACAGCAGGTCGGAGAAACTGGTACTCGGAGCGCGAAGCCAAAGCTGAAGCGGTCTCATATGAAGCAATCTGAGCGGCGTTGCCGTGGCTGCAGATGCCGTATGCCCCAGGAGTCTCTGAAATAACTTCAGTGGAACCGCACTCTTGTGCTTGATTGCCGGCAAGTCAACAGTGGCTGAGTGGAGATGGCAACTGAGTCGAAAGAAAAGAGATCCTCTACCCAGGGGCAAAGTTTATTCTTTTCCCAGTTGCCAAGAAGGCCCAGACGAGCTAGGTGCCGGAGCACTGGGACCCTGAGCCTGGGATAAGGGGGATTTGAGGAAACGGGTTCACTCAGCCTCGCACACATCAACCAGGTTAAGCTAGAGATGTCTGACAACCTATGTGGACATCACCTGACTCAGGGAGCGTGCGGTCACCTTCATCGCTCGTAGAGCAAGGTCTGTGACGGCAGGCAGCTCAATGATGCGTCCTGAATCAGCTGCTTGGGATCGCCACGCTAGGTGGAGGCGCTGTGGGGACACATAAGTGTTGCCACGATACACTCCACAAGGGGGAACCCAAGGGGGAAGGCGGAAGAGGCCACTGAGCAGTTGCGAAAAGTCAAAGGAGAAGGTTCCACACAAGCCCCATACTCGCGGCAGCCTGGGAAAGCATAGCTGTGAACTCTGGATCAAACTCGTTATGCTAGCACATCCAAGGACAGCAGCACAGATGAGCCATCATCTCTAGAGGACTCCAGCTCACCTTGTGATGCGGCGATATACATGATTTCATCAGCCGGGGGACCTAATGACCTCACTCGGGACCACGTGGGTTGCAATGTGAAAGACGGGGTGCGGACCGAGGAATTTTCGTCGGTTTAGTTCCAGACCTGCCGTCTTAGGTCATTAGTATTATCCAAGTATTATCTCACGTGGAGAAAAATAGATCGGGGTGTGGATGAGGGGACTCTCACTCTATTGAGCTCATTGAGTCTCTACCGTTATATTGGGGTGGTCACGAGAACGTGATACACCCACGAGCGCTGTCTGAGCGCGATCGAAGCCCAAACACGTCAAAACAGCGTTCCCGCCCATCAGCTGAATCTATCAGAATACCACGCACCACGTGCACGCTCTTTTTGTGAGAGAATAGCTCGCAGCAGTGCTGAAGCGCCCAGGGAGAAACACACATGCTGTTCAGTTCAGCAGGCAGGAATATGAAACTCGCTGGAACTCGCCATCACACCAACACTGACTGGAAGCTGCTCGTCTAGAAGATAGTCAAAACTCCGAAGCGAAAACATACCTGCATATTGCCGGGTCCTCCTTTTATACCCACGAGGTAAGGCGGCGATACCCTATGCAAAATCCGCACACCCATGGCATTTCTTTGCCATTGGCTTGTTTTGTAATACTCAAAGTCGATAGGCTTTCTAAGTGAAACCCCATTCGTCGTCATCCGACGGAACTCGGAGCGACAACTAAAGGGAACTGGTACGTTTAATAAGAGTAGAATATTTTTGAGCTTTTCAAACTCAATTAAAGCTCAGTACTTTACTGTAAAATTTCCAATAAATAAAAAATGTAATATTATAAGTAATTGCACTTATTAATGCAAAGTAATTTTAAGAAATTCTAATTAAAAATTCCCCCAGCGCTGCCAAATCAGGAGCTGGTGCCATCATCTGTAGAACTACTGCATACTGTTATTATTGTTAGATGTAAAATGTATAAAGCATATCACAGGAGCTGTTTGTAAATCAGAAGTTGTATTGTTATTATTAAGTACATTTGAGAGAGAGAAAACACACTTACGATGGCAAGTTCATGATTATTTCTGGAACACTTGTAAAATTGTTCATTGATAATTTAATTGTGGTTACTTTTGAGGGAAGGTGTGACAATGAACCTGTATGAAAACAAGACAACAGAAACAATAAACACGATTCTCCATCTTAGTTTTCATGAAACAACATTTAAAACGTGTAAAGTGATATATTTGATTTTATCCGATGTGAATTGATTGGATGGTGAAAAGTAAGCAGCCAATATCATTTGTGGCAGATGTTATTAATGCTGTAACTATACGTGTTAATGTCTATTATAGCACTGTTAACTGGCATTAAATTACAGAGTAAACTATTGTTAAGATTTTAGGAAGGCTGCAACACTCTCCAAAACAGGTGTTTTTAATGTTTTCCATTAATGAAAATACAAGTATTTAATGAATAACTTTAAAACTTAAATTGAAAATTAGCAATGTTGTCTTGTCAACTAACTGAAAAAAGTTCATGAAGTTGAAGTAGTAAAATTACTAAAACAAAATGAATTAAATGATATAGAGATATAAAAAAGCAATAAAAACGATAAATGACAACAAAAAAACTGAAAATACAAAAAATATCAATATAATAGCAAAAATAACTGTAAAATAACACTGGTCTAAAACAATTACTAAACAGAAATTAGCCAATAGCTCTTGCAGCATAGCCAACGCATTAATATATTTTGATGAAATGGAAAAATCAGGAATTTTGATTCGTGTTTGCTGTGAAGAGTTGTCAGACTTACTGATTTGGTTAACAGAAGCGGTGAACGTTTCCATCTTGACACATTCAGTGAGGAAGTTGTCTGAAACCATTTTAACCTGATTCTTACTGACATCTAAAACTCTCAATTCAGCCAGACAGAGAGGGAGAGACAGCTCTGATATCTGATTGCTGGGGGGAAAATAGTTCACTGTTGATATGTGCATACACTTATGTATATCCCTAACCACAATATATATACACACTATACAACCATCGCCCCATTACACACCCCTCCAGCGAGAGCTCCTCCATTCGGCGCGTGGCCTGGCCCAGCTGGAAGGGGAAGACGGTGATCTGGTTGAAGGAGAGGTTGAGCTGGCGTAAGGATGGACTGCACACACTCGGGTCCAGCAGCAGAAGTGGACCGATGCAGTTGTGTGACACATTGAGCGCGCTCAGAGCCGGCAAACGCAGGAGTTCTCCGGGAAGAGACTGCAACTGGTTCCCTTGGAGATCTAGACGGGTTAGACTTCTTAAACTCTAAGGAAAAGAAAATAACTATTTTATATACTGTATGCAATTTATACAATCATAATATTACAACTGGGCCACTGTTTCAAATCTTAAAAATATACATATACACATATATGTTTGTATTTCTGTTTTAAAGGAGTAGTTCACTTTTAAAAAACTTTTGCTGATAATTTACTCGCCCCCATGTCATCCAAGATGTCCATGTCTTTCTTTCTTCAGTCGAACAGAAATTAAGGTTTTTGATGAAAACATTCCAGGATTTTTCTCCATATAATAGACTTCAATGGGAACCAAACGGTTCAAGGTCCAAAAGACAGTTTCAGTGCAAACTGTTCAAAGGGCTTTAAACGATTCCAGACGATGAATAAGGGTCTTATCAAGCAAAACGATCGCTCATTTAAAAAAATAAAAAAAGTTTAAGTTTTATAAGCTTAGATGGTCGCCTTGCTCTGTTCTGTGACTCTCCTGTTCGAACTCGTTCATCAAAACGAACGAATCTTTTTTCGAGTCATTTGGTTCATTCAACAAACGAAATGAACAAATTGACTGAGAAAAAAGATTTGTTCATTTTGAGTTGATTTTGAGTTCGAACAGGAGAATCACACAGAACAGAGCAAGGCGAGTATCTGAGCTTATAAAACTTTAACATTTTTTATTTTTAATTATTTATTCTTATCATTTCACATGATGAGACCCTTATTCATTGTCTGGTGTCGTTTAAATCCCTTTGAACAGTTTGCTCTGAAACTGTCTTTTGGACCTTGAACCGTTTGGTTCCCATTGAAGTCCATTATATGGAGAAAATCCTGGAATGTTTTCATCAAAAACCTTGATTTCTTTTCGATTGAAGAAAGAAAGACATGGACATCTTGGATGACATGGGGGAGAGTAAATTATCAGCAAACGTTTTTTTTTCTTAAAGTGAACTACTCCTTTAATGTTCAATTTTTCAGTTTACGTGGTTGTGTATTCCCTGTGTGGATTTATTATTTAAGACTGTTTGCACAGCAACTCTTGACAGCTTTTTATCATTATCAAAATCATTATAATAAAAAATTGTTTGGAGTGCTTTAAAGCAATATATTTAATTTTGATTGACTAACAATCTAAAGCACATACACTTGATTTTAATTGTAGTGTGTTATTTGACTACATTTCAAGTTAATAATTTGAATGTACTAAACTGCAACTTCCTTAAAAGATTTGTAATTACAAATATATTTAAATACATGACACACAAATTTCACTTTATGAAATTACAGTACCCTTTACCCATATTGCTATGACTTCAGTGGGTTAAAAAGCACTCTAAAATTCAGATATATGCATGTAATATAAATTTATAAATGTATATATTTATAATATATATATAATAATGTATATATATATATATATATAAAATAATTTATTTATATATTTTTATATAATATAATTTATTTATATATAATATATATATATATATATATAAAATTTTATACATTTATAAACTATAATCAGTGTTATTGTATTACCTTTGATCGTACATCAAACTAAATGAAAATGAGAAATGTTGCTTTGGCAACAAGCTGAAATCAATAATATTTTAATTTATTTCAGTTAAGGTTTATTTTGTTTCAAGTAACCCTGACTATAATACATTTTATATAATTGCAATTAAGCGTCCGAACACATTACATTCAGTTCACACTTACGTATATTCTTTTAAAGTATATCATTCCCATAACATGAACTCTTTTTAAAAGTATGTTAAAGCATACTTCTTTCTTCACAAGTGAACTTAACATCATTTCATTTATGTTCTGCTTGATCATAGTACTAAAACCGATAGTAACTAACATGTTCACAGAAACATTGAGGATATTGTAGAAACAGAAAGGGTTTTGAATGCCGTTTCAGGTTAACTTTGACAACACACTGATTTAATGTTTCCACACACCTGACAGAGAACACTGGGAAACTCTGATAGACTGTTTTTACTCAGATCAAGCCGAAGAAGGTTTTCGATCTGTCGCTTAAGAGAGCTCACATCCATCAAACAGGACAGATTGCTCAGCTCATTCCCTGATAGGTCGAGCAGACGGATGGGGTCTTTGTCTATGTCCGGAGGAACTGCACCAGAAGTCGAGCTTTCCACGAACCCCTGTCCTGTAGAGTTAACACAACAGAAGACACATTGATCGGGTGAAAGTTGTCGGACTAGTTCCCGTGAGCTTGTTATACAGTGTGTACCTCTGGTGTTGTGAGAGTTAAAGCGCCTATACAGAGGGATGCTTGCATCTGTCTCACGATGACATCCCTGTACAAAAGATGTTCAGTCAGAGAGCCTCATTGTTAAAATCCAAGCACACAGACCACAAAAAGTGCATGTGTTCGATGTGGTACCTCTGAATTGGCACGTCTACATCGACTGTGATTTCTCCAAGCAGGTTTTCTGCCCTCTTCTGGTGAATCGTTGAACGGCAATAATCCATGTGAAGGTCCGTCACTCCCTACCAATGGAACGGCACGTTCATTCTTTCAGATAAGTGATATTATGTGTAAGTGCAATTTTCCTCCTGTGAGTCAATTAACAGTGCTAAATTAATAACAGCAATAATAATTTACACTCACCAAAAGAATTATAAGGAACACCAGTTCAATTTCTCATTAATGCAATTATCTAATCAACCAATCACATGGCATTGCTTCAATGCATTTAGGGGTGTGGTCCTGATCAAGACAATCTCCTGAACTCCAAACTGAATGTCAGAATGGGAAAGAAAGGTGATTTAAGCGATTTTGAGCGTGGTATGGTTGTTGGTGCCAGACGTCTGCACAATCTGCTCAGTTACTGGGATTTTTACGCACAACCATTTCTAGGGTTTACAAAGAATGGTGTGAAAAGGGAAAAACATCCAGTATGCGGCAGTCCTGTGGGCGAAAATGCCTTGTTGATGCTAGAGGTCAGAGGAGAATGGGCCGACTGATTCAAGCTGATAGAAGAGCGACTTTGACTGAAATAACCACTCGTTACAACCGAGGTATGCAGCAAAGCATTTGTGAAGCCACAACACACACAACCTTGAGGCGGATGGGCTACAACAGCAGAAGACCCCACCGGGTACCACTCATCTCCACTACAAATAGGAAAAAGAGGCCACAATTTGCAAGAGATCACCAAAATTGGACAGTTGAAGACTGGGAAAATGTTGCCTGGTCTGATGAGTCTGGATTTCTGTTGAGACATTCAGATGGTAGAGTCAGAATTTGGCGTAAACAGAATGAGAACATGGATCCATCATGCCTTGTTACCACTGTGCAGGCTGGTGGTGGTGGTGTAATGGTGTGGGGGATGTTTTCTTGGCACACTTTAGGACCCTTAGTGCCAACTGGGCATCGTTTAAATGCCACGGCCTACCTGAGCATTGTTTCTGACCATGTCCATCCCTTTATGGCCACCATGTCCCCATCCTCTGACGGCTACTTCCAGCAGGATAATGCACCATGTCACAAAGCTTAAATCATTTCAAATTGGTTTCTTGAACATTACAATGAGTTGACTGTACTAAAATGGCCCCCACAGTCACCAGATCTCAACCCAATAGAGCATCTTTGGGATGTGGTGGAACGGGAGCTTCGTGCCCTGGATGTGCATCCCACAAATCTTCATCAACTGCAAGATGCTATCCTATCAATATGGGCCAACATTTCTAAAGAATGCTTTCAGCACCTTGTTGAATCAACGCCACGTAGAATTAAGGCAGTTCTGAAGGCGAAAGGTGGTCAAACACAGTATTAGTGTGGTGTTCCTAATAATCCTTTAGGTGAGTGTAAGTCATCATTGATTCTGCATAATTCAATAATTATTAATACATCCAAACTTTTTGAGCATATCATGGTCGAAAAGGCAACGCAAACAAAATGACCCGCATCACATGAAATGACTTGGTGTTTCCATGAGAATCATCTTACCGTCACTCTCCAAGTCATCAAACATGAAGACTAAGCTTTCATCTAAGGAAATGTGCGAGTCGTCACTTTCCTCGTCCGTTAAGTATCCGAATGTGCTGACATCACTCTGTAATCTACTGACTCCAGAAAACTCTTTCCTCCTCTGGAGTGACAAGATCTGTCTGGCCAAACGCTGACCTTTACCTTAAGAGACGCAGAGAAAAGATGAACCATCAACAGTCAGGCTAGTTTTTGTTCTGTAGAATTCAATTCCCCAAATACTTGGTAATAGTAGTGACAAACTGATTCTCTAGATGCCACAAGTAAACTGGCACTTTCTTGTGGATGGTGTAAAAACTGGTGTTCCTTTACTTATTTTAAGCAGTAAAGACAAGCCCCATGTTTTTTAGACAGAATTTTAAAAAAAATGTGCTTAATTTTATTGAATGTGCACTTGAATGTGCCCTCAAATCTTGAAAGTATATATATATATATATATATATTTAAAAAATACTAATCATTTAAAATGAGTGAAATAAAGGTCAATTTTAAGTGTGCAGCTTTAAAGTTATTTTTAATTAATGTTATTTTTTAATTAAACTTTTGTCATACCTTAATGAAGTTCACTTACTTTGATATGTTGACTAACAAACTAAAGCACAAGACTATGAATTTAACTGTAATTATTTAAAAGTAATAAACTTTTAAATGTATTCAACTGCAACTTCATCCTTAAAGGTCCCCTGACATGAAGTTGTCCCTTTCTGAGGTTTTTAACGTTAATATTAGTTCCTCTAGCCTGTATTTAATCCCCTTGTGTTTAGAATTTTCAATCGGTGTAAACCGAGCTTTGGCTATCTTTCTCTTCTCTGCAGCCCAGATCTTGAATCTCCTCGTTATTACGATTACGTTATTACGTTATTATTATTAAGGTTACCTCCCCTTTCTCTGCCTTGCCCGCCCGGAGAATTTGGCTCGCCCATGAGAAAATGAGCTAGGAACAGGAAGTACGAACACGCAGGCGCGATTTGAGTTTTTCCTCGAGAGATATCATGGCTTGCATGCGAGCGAAGCATGGCAGTTGATCAGTGTTCGAATGTACAAATGAACACAAAAATATTTTTTAGTTCCTTCATCCAAGCCTCTGAAGAAACAATGGATTAATTTTATTTTCTCTGGAAATGTGCCGAAACAACTTCCCCACCGACGACTGTTTCCTCTACTCGATTAACGTCTGAAAATAAATCGATCGAGCTACCAAGCAACAATTTCTGATGTGTAGCCTAATTGTTCAAGTTCAGACAGGTAAGTTAATCTTTCTCTTAAAATTATTCAATACTGTTTATGCATAAGTAAAGCCAGTGACTAAAATATCAACTTCGTGGAACATAGTGGAAGGAGTCGCATCTCGCAAGCCATATCGAGAATCTCGTATTGATTTGTCACCTGTGACCCTGACCGATGAGGTGTCGGAAGCTATATCCGCTCCGTTTATGTCACGGTTGTTCTCTGCAGTCATTCTCTCAATCCGAGTGACCAGAGACTCTGGCGGTCTTCCACTCTTCATAGAACCAAGGTTACACCAGTAACCGGCATTCTATTTCACTGTTACAGACCGCCAGAGACGGTCGAACATAGTGGAAGGCGAATACCACCAAGTCACGAGGACCACTCACCTAGATACTGCCTGCTAATACAGCAGAACTGATCAAAGGAATAGGGGCCACATTGATCCTGTAGAATCTTGTGAACGTACAAGGTGACGTCCATGTAGCCGCTGCACATATTTCAGAAAGGGGCACCCCACATAGTGCTGCCCAAGAAGTAGCCACTGACCGGGTTGAATGGCATTTAATAGACGCTGGAACTGTCTGACCAGTATCCACCACCCAATGAGACAACCTTTGCTTCGACAGGGGTGAGCCTCTCTGACAAGCATCAAAATGGACAAACAGCTGATCAGTGGTGCGCCATGAAGCGGTCTTCAACACATACTGTTGCAATACCCTCACTGGACACAAGGCTGTCTGGGAAGCCTCTTGATGAAATGCTGCAAGCTGAATGGGTTGGTTCACAAAGCCATCAGACACCACCTTAGGTTGGAAAGCTGGATTCGGCCAGAGTGTAACCTGATTGTACTCAGGTCCCCACCTGAGACACTGTGGACTTACCGAGAGGGCACGAAGCTCACCTACTCTTCTGGTTGACGTTATAGCCAAGAGAAAAGCAGTCTTCATCGAAAGACTTCTAATATCAGCCTGTTCAAGTGGTTCTTAAGGCAGTAAACACAGACTGTTAAGCACCATCTGAAGATCCCACTGGGTATGCATTATCCGCACCGGTGGATTAAGACGTGCTGCTCCTTTAAGGAAAGCCACCACCAATTTTTCCGCACCAATCGATTTCCCCCCAAGGGGTTACGATGTGCTGACAAGGCTGCCACGAATACCCTTTGAGTCGCTGGGGACCGCCCAGTGTCCAATAAATGTTGTAAGAATATCAACACTGAACTGATGGAGCAAGTGACTGGGTTAATAGACCAATCTGTACACCATGAAACAAAGATCTTCCAATTACTGGCGTAAGTGCGACCTGTTGATGGGGCTCTTGCATTCATGACAGTGTTCCTCACATCTGCAGAACACTGTGAGAGCTCCTGCTCAACCCCAGGGGCCATGCACATAGACTCAACTTGCCCGGTGAGGGGTGCCAAAGCTCCCCGTTCATTTGTGACAGTAGGTCTCTCCGAACAGGCAATGGTTGTGGTGGACCAGTCGTAAGGGCCAACAGCAGACTGAACCACGGCCTTTCTGGCTAACAGGGTGCCACTAGAATAAGCCTGTGTCGTCTGACCTGCACATGCCTCAGCACAGGCCAAAGAAGTGGAATTGGCGGGAACGCATAGAGGAGTAGGTATGGCCAGTCGTGGGCCAGGGCATCCTGGCCTAGCGACCCCTGCTCCTCCTGCTCCGCAAACCACAGCGGACAATGTGTTGTTTTCTGCTGTTATCTCGGGACGCTTGTCCCGAGAAAAATGGCGTTCGTCAGGTCCAGTTTTGTGTCCAGCCTCTCACGGGGATTTCGGATGCCCCAACGCCTGTGATGAGACGACTCAACACCTGTGAAGAGACGACTCAACGCCTGCGATATGTTATGGCGCCGTTTTATTCATAAACAATATTTATATTTAATAATTATATTTAAACAATATGAATGTAAGCCAGAGGAGAACTGGCCCCCGACTGAGCCTGGGTTCTCCCAAGGTTTTTTCTCCATCCAATCTGATGGAGTTTGGTTCCTTGCCACTGTCGCCTTGCTTTTGGCTTGCTTTGAGCTTGCTCAGTTGGGGTTATTTAGTGTTTAGCAATGTTGTTGATCCTGTGTTGTGCTACTTTCATGTTATCAGTGTGAAGCTGCTTTGATACAATCTGTATTGTGAAAAGCGCTATATAAATAAATGTGACTTGACTTGTCGTCCTGCTGGCAAAGAGGTCGACTGCTGCGGTCCCATAAAGTCCCCAAACTGATTGAACTACCACCCTGTGCAGACACTAGTCCCCTGGTTTCGGAGCCGACCGAGAGAGTAAGTCTGCACACTGTTGCGGTTACCGGGAATTTGTGCCGCCCTGATCAACAGGAAGTGCTGGTTTGCCCACAACAGCAGCACTCGTGAAAGCCGAAGACAAGGTAGAGACCTCGTGCCCCCTTGGTGATTGATTAAACACACCACTGTGGTGTTGTCTGTCCGTACCAGGATGTGCCTGCCCGATAACTCCTGTCTGAAGTGTCTTAGGGTGAAGAGCACTGCCCACAGCTCTAGGATATTGATGTGATATGTCATCTGCTGCAAGGTCCAATTCCCCTGCACGCCCTGGTGTTGCCACAGCCCTCCCCATCCCGAGAGAGCGGCATCTGTTGTCACTACTTCTCTGCGTGCTGGGGGTGGTCCCATTGGTACACCTCCTTGTAGAAACTTCCCGTCTCCAAAGCCTGAGGGAGACAGAGCAACTGGTTGTCCCCAAATAAGGTATGTCGGTTGTGAACTGCTGACAACTGTCTGGCTATCAACCAACGCTGAAAAGGATGAAGGTGTAAAAGTCCTAAGTGAATGGCCGATGAAGCCGCTGTGAGAAGGCCCGCTAGTCGTAAGAAGTGGAGATATGGCAGCTTGCGCCGAACCTGGAACCTCGCTATGGCTCCTCGTATAGCTTGCCTCCTGCATGCTGAGAGGGTAGCCCTCATTATTCTGGAGTCCAGATCCAATCCCAGAAAACATATTGATTGGCATGGAGTAAGGCAGCCTTTCTCTAGGTTTACCCTCAGTTCTAAAGCAGTAACATGCTCCAGTAGGTGCTTTGTGTTGTTGGCTTCTTGCTGAGGTGATCTGGCACAAAGCAGCCAATCGTCCAGGTAAGAGAGAATCAGCATGCTCTCTCGTTGTAGAGGTTCCAGTGCCACCTGCATACACCGTGTGAATACACAGGGAGAGAGGGAGAGGCCAAATGGTAGGACTCGATACTGGTATGTCCTGCCCTGGAATGTGAACCGAAGAAACCTTCTGTGATGAGGTGCAAAGGGTACGTGAAAATATATGCATCCTTCAGATCCACAGAGGTGAACCACATGCCGGGTTCAACTGCTTGTAGGACATCCTTGACACGCAGCATGCTGAAAGGAAGGTGTCTGAGACTCCTGTTCAACCGTCTGAGGTCCAAGATTGGCTTGAAACCTCCATCCTTTTTGCGAACTAGGAAGTACTTTGAATGAAATCCCCCAGGATGGACTTGGGGTCTACCAGCCGCACCTTTTGCAGTAGCTTCTGGACCTTGAGAGATAGAGCAAGAGCTTGACGAGCGTCCCGAACCACTGTGGGCCGAGTGTGTGCATAATTGGGGTCTGTGACGGAACTGAAGACAGTAGCCCCTGTCGGGTGTGTCGAGGAGCCACTTGTTGTCTGTAATCCCTCTCCAAAGTTGTAGTTGAGAGGCTGAAAAGTGTCCCATCACAGACCCTGGACCATCACCGACGATGGGGCGCAGATTCCCTACCCCTGGGGGGGGGGGGGGCGACGATAAGTCGCCGCAGGGCGAGCAGGTGGTCTACGAGCACGAGATGCCTCCCTTCTCGAGTCATACCCAGGTCGAGTAGCCTGCTGTCCAAGCCTGTAAGACTGTCCCTGCCTGTGTTGGAATGGATTTACATGACGCACATGCATTTGATGTGAGGATGGTCCATAACTCACACTGCGTTAAAAGTGTTGGAACGGAGACTCCACTGCACAAACTCTGCGTTCAAGAGCTTCTTGAGCGGCTGGACCAAAAAATCATCCTGAATCATCCGCATCCTGAAGGCCAGAGCTGTCGTCACTATGGGAACGTTGGAACAGGGAATGTGAGGGTACCATCCCCTCCATAGGCAAATAATAATCCTGTTCCTCCCGGTCTAAGGAGTCAGAGGCTGCAATAGATAAAGTGTCTGGTTCTCTCCTGGAAAACCTGGATGCCAGCTCACACCTGGGCAAGGGAGGAGCTAAAACACCCACCGCTGTCCCCTCCCTCACATTTTGATGAGCAGGGGGTACAGATAATAAAGCCTTAATGCCCTGAACTGCATTTGCAAGCTCAGCTACTTGCTGGGTCAATGTACTTGATTCAGAGGAGGTTCACATCTTCTTTGAAGGCCTTCCAGTCCCACTGGCCAGACATTTGCTACTCACATGCGGCACTGTCCCAGCGGATGGAGCTGAACTCCTAAACTGAAGATCCAATTCAGCCAGTCGATGTTGTCTCATTTCCAAGGACATCAAACTACATTCAGGACATGGGTCTACTAAAGCCTCAAGGAGGTGATCAATGCCTAGGCAAGTGGGACATTGAATGTGAGCATCCATGAAGTCCATTGGACCGGAGCAGAGGGAGCATGAAGCTGCCATAGCATCCAGACCAGTAGTTGGGTCGTCTATTTGGTCGTGTGTCGGCCATTTTTCAAACTTCCCTCTGATGCTTCTCTCTCCTTCACACACACACACCCTTCATGTGCACGCGCACTAACCCCCCAGACCCACCCTCAAATACTTCTTGCCAGTGATTGGCTGGAACACTGTTTGTTAGGTTTCGTGGTCCGGGTGAGACATGATTGTTTTTGTTGCCGTTTGTGGAGCCTGTGGTGTCTACAGAGACCGCGTTTTTTTACAGTGTGTTTAGGGGACAGGCAGCTAGCCGATAGTGAGGAGACGTTTGATGTATGTGACAAAAATGTTTTGGCCCCACATCGCTTAGAGAACCTTTAAACAAATACTACACACAGTCTGACAGAACCCTGGTTAACCACGGAGTTCACGTGAGTACTCACCAACACTGCTAGTAGTGACCGATCGGTTCCAAACAAACCCTGGACAACCAATGGGTATATGGTCCGATGTACGTCGATGAATCCAATATAATCCAATCAAAATAATCCAAATATAATCTAAATATTTCTCCCGAGACACAGCTGTAGCGGGGAGCAGTTGCTCACCAAAAACGCTGTGCACGCTCGAGCGAGATCTTTTCGCGAGAATGACTGCAGAGAACGACCGTGACATGAACGGAGCGAATATAGCTTCCGACACGTCATCGGTAGGGTCACAGGTGACAAATCAATACGAGATTCTCGATATGGCTCGCAAGACGCGACTCCTTCCACTATGTTCGACCGTCTCTGGCGGTCTGTAACAGTGAAATACATTCCACATTCCAGCTTAAGTAAGTTCAGTGATGTTTAATTTTATTGGAAAAAAATAATAATAATTTAGTTAATTTATATACATAGCCGAAAACAGTGATATCATCGTCCAGCTCAGTTCAGTTCTCATATAATGGTGTCAATGCAGGCTGATCAATAATTTAGTTGAATATTACATTAAATGTCCACAACTAAGCAAGCCAAAAGCGACATAGGTAAAAAAAAAAAAGGCAACAGTGGCAAGGAACCAAAACTCCATCAGGTGACAGAATGGAGAAAACAACCTTGGGAGAAGGTTTGTCACAGTGGATCTGAAAGTTACTTATTTCCATATTCAGATCATCCTGAGACACAAGACGTTTCTCAGGTTCATGTTTGGAGGTAAAGAGTCCCATCAGTAGCACCCAGGGGTGTTCTCATAGTGTCAGCGGATACTCAGGGATATCTTATATGCGTAATCCAGACATTTTTGGTTGTTCTAGTGAATAAAATTGATACCCTTTTTTCAATTTTTTTTTTTCCTTTCTCAAAGCAGAACATTACATAGAAATCTCTATTGAAGAAAATTCTGACATTTTTATAGCGAATAATGACCCCAGAATATATTTGTCAAATACATGCCAAACTTCAAACAGCATTAGGCATTGCCAGATCATGGGAATGGACTCACTGTTCTTGTTGCTCGTTGGAGATTGAGTCCTGCACTCAGAGAGCAGAGCGCTGAGCCACGTCGCCTTCATCTGTCCGAGGCGGAAGCTCCCGAGGCACAGGGCGCTGTTGGTGCGGTCCAGGCCCAAACGCCTGAGCAGGAGCGTGACCACAGGGTCCTCACCCCTCCTGATACACACGCTCAGAGCTCCACGCAACTGCTGCTCATGAACACCTGCAGAAACCAGCAGCTCCAGCAAGGCCAGAGGAGCCCCCCGATCACACAACTGAACAAACACAGAAACATCTTCAGTGCTAGCAATGACAATAAAGATCCTGTTATAGTGTTACTCAAGCTTTCTTGAACAACGGTTGTGGAATGAGAGCAAGTGGATGCTGCACTCTGGTGGTGTTTGAGGAGAGACCCCTGATATAACTGTAAAGCGATTTGGGTGTACTGTAGTACATAGTAAAGCTGAATGAGATGGATCCAACCATTCATCATCCATCCATCATCAAATTTCATCCATCCATCCATCCATCCATCCATCCATCCATCAATCTATCCATTGAAAATCAAATTCCATCCATTCATCAATCAATCGTTCATCATTCAGCCATCCGTCCATCATCTCTAACCATCCATCCATCATCCATCCATCATCATCATTCAGCCATCCATTTATCATCTCTATCCATCATCCATCCATCCATCATCTCTATCCATCATCCATCCATCCATCCATCATCATCATTCAGCCATCCGTCCATCATCTCTAACCATCCATCCATCATCCATCCATCATCATCATTCAGCCATCCATTCATCATCTCTATCCATCATCCATCCATCCATCATCTCTATCCATCATCCATCCATCCATCCATCATCATCATTCAGCCATCCATCCATCATCTCTAACCATCCCTCCATCCATCCATCCATCCATCCATCCATCATCATCATTCAGCCATCCAACCATCATCTCTAACCTGAGACACAAGACATTTCTCAGGTTCATGTTTGGAGGTAAAGAGTCCCATCAGTAGCACCCAGGGGTGTTCTCATAGTGTCAGCGGATACTCAGGGATATCTTATATGCGTAATCCAGACATTTTTGGTTGTTCTAGTGAATAAAATTGATACCCTTTTTTCAATTTTCCATCCATCCATCATCATCATTCAGCCATCCATCAATCATCTCTAACCATCATCCATCATCCATCCATCCATCATCATCATTCAGCCATCCATCCATCATCTCTAACCATCCATCATCCATCCATCCATCATCATCATTCAGCCATCCATCAATCATCTCTAACCATCATCCATCCATCCATCCATCATTATCATTCAGCCATCCATCCATCATCTCTAACCATCATCCATCATCCATCCATCCATCATCATCATTCAGCCATCCATCCATCATCTCTAACCATCCATCATCCATCCATCATCATCATCATTATTCAGTCATCCATCCATCCATCCTCCATCCATCATCCATCAGTCGATCGTTCATCATTCATCCATCCCTGCATCCATCAATCCATCCATCCATCATCAAATTCCATCCATCCATCCATCCATTCATCCATCCATCATCAAATTCCATCCATCCATCCATTCATCCATCCATCGACCATTCATCATCCAGCCATCCATCCATCATCTCTAACCATCCATCCATCCATCCATCCATCAATTGATCGTTCATCTATCATCCATCCATCCATCCTCTCTTATCATCCATACATTCATCAATTGATCGTTCATCAATCATCCATCCATCCTTTTCTAACCATCCATTCATCCATTAATCAATTGTTCATCGATCATCCATCCATCCATCCACCCATCATCATTCAGCCATCCATCCATCCATCCATCCTTCATCATCCATCGTTCATCAGTCGATTGTTCATCATTCATCCGTCCCTCCATCCATCAATCCATTGGTCATCAAATTCCATCCATCCATTCATCCATCGATCATTCATCATTCGGCCATTCATCCATCATCTCTATCCATCCATCCATTTATCCATCCGTCCATCAATTGATCGTTCATCTATCATCCATTCATCCATCGATTTATCCATCCATCCATCAATTCATCGTTCATCTATCATCCATCCATTCATCCTCTCTAATCATCCATACATTCATTGATCATCCATCCATCCATCCATCGTTCATAGTTCATCCATACATCCATCCATCCTCTCTAATCATCCATACATTAATCAACCGATCATTCATCGATCATCCATCCATCCATCCATTGATTGTTCATCGATCATCCATCCATCCATCCATCCTATCTAACCATCCATCTATCCATCCATCCAATTAGAATGAATTAGGCTGTTGCCATATTGCTATATGTAAATAAACACTTTTATGATTGGCAAATGCGAAAAGAGTAAAAACATAAAAACACCCCCTTTAAAGCCACAGAATGAGTAAACTATGATTTTTCATTGTTGTAAATATTCCTTTAAGATTCATAAATCAGACCTGATAAATGAGCGAATCGCTCTTTGTTTTCTTGTTGACATCAGCGCCCAGCTTAATGAGACATTCTGCCATGTCCACATCTCCGTCCTCGCACGCTCGCTCCAGCAGCAGGTACATGATCTCAGGGTCCGCCACCATCTTACACAGGCACAGGCAACTCATTCCCTGCAACTGAAGCCCAACAAAACTGGGATTTTTCCGGGGATCTTGCTTTTATTTGACTTGTTTAAGTCTAAAACCTTTCAGTTCAATTTTCTCACTGGATCTCGACGCTGGTCTCCCGTCTTCTCCCGCAGGACCTGAAAGATCTCTTTCTCGAAAGCCTCTTTCTGCAGCCATGCTGCGGCACTCGAGCAGGTGTCCAACAACTTCCACACCGCCTGAAACCCCTAAAGGACAATCGCACACTGTTAGGAACAGCAACAACCCTGCTGATTTTGAACTGTAGTGAGCTACCTTTAGAAGCATGACTGTGTCCTCTTTGTGTTGCCGTACAGAACTGACCAAAACAAAGGCCAGGACAGGCACCATCGTACGGGACAGCTTCTTCTTAGAGATGAGGTGAAACAGGAGACTGAGGGCCCAGTAGTGAATGTCTACAATATGGTCATGAGTTTGGATTATTATACAGTTGTGCTTATGTTTATGTTTAGCATTATTTAAATAGCTTTTTTAAACCTTTATGTCAGTCAGATGGTCTCTTCCTGTCTTAGGGGCCATACACACAGAATGTGTTTTCGTGTTTAAAAACGTGAGACACAAGAAAGTTGAAGGAAAACTTAAAGTGATACTTCACCCAAAAAATTAAAACTGTCATCCTTGTGAAACTTTTGTTCATCTTCGGAACACAAATGAAGATCTTTTTGATGAAATCTGAGGGATTTCTGTCCCTTCATTGACAGCTATGCAACTACCACTTTGACACTTCACTTGTTCATATGAATTGAGTGGTTTAGTCCAAATATTTTGAAGTGACTCAAACTCATGATGAACAGATTAAATTTCTGCTTTTATTCAATGGAGGGACAGAAATCACAAAATTGTGTTCCAGAGATGAACGAAAGTCTTATGGGTTTGGAATGAGATGAGGGTGAGTAAATGATGACAAAATTTTCAGTTTTGGGTGAACTGACCCTTTCAGGTCTACAGACACATTTTTTAAAAAAGTTTAACTTCTTATAAATTGAGCACCACATTTTTAGAATAATATGTCATGCGAGAGATTCTTCAAGAGACTTAAGCACAATGTTTAAACACATCCGTCTAGCATATTTTCACAGGACAATGGAAAGTTGGTACAGTGGAACTCAAAAACCCATTCTGTCATCGGTCTTAAGTAGACGTTTTTTCGCCAGAATAAGCAGCAATGTGGAACATAAACAGCAATGAAGTCTGGCTGGGATTAGAAGTAGAGGCTGGTGATCTCCTGGCATGGAGAAGTGTTTAGACTCACCGCGCTCCTGTGGAAACATCTGCAGCGTATGAAGAACCGTGTCGATCGCCCCCTGCTGGCACATGAGGTCCACAGCTCCAGAACAGTCGGCTAGCGCTGAGAGGACCCCAAGTCCACACTCTTGAATCTCCTTATTACTGATAAACTAAACACACAAATGACACATTTACAACACTCCACACATTTACTTAAAACTTAAATAAAAGTCCAATGTTACAAAAGGAATTTTACAGGTGCAATACAAGTTAAAGTCTGACAGCATTTCTGGCAGAAGTAGGTTTATATATATTATATATATATCAAGATGGTTTAAAAACAGAAATGTCAAGTATATATTTTTGTCTAAGAGCATATATTAAAGGGATAGTTCATTCGAAAATGCTAATTTTGTCATGCAGTTACAGTACTCGCCCACTGACACGTTTTCCAAACCTATAATGGTACGTTCACACCGAACGCGAATAGCGCGTCAGGCGCGAATGATTTAAATTTTAAGTCAATGCAAAGACGCGTTACGCGTGTGAAAAATTCCTGCGTCACGAATGAGGTGTTGAGCGTGGCGCGGAAGACACGAATACACCTCGTTCGCGCGAATTGAGCGTCTGGTGCGTTAAGCGCGTTACGCGCAAATTATTTAGTTAGTGCCATTTGTGCATTCACGCGTTTGACACAAATTCGCGTCTGCCGCCCGAGTTGAAAAATCTGAACTTTGGCGTGAATTCGCGCCGCGTTAACCAATCAGGAGCCTAGCTGCTTGCTCACGTGAAATTATTTTGTAATATGACTAAATGCATGGTGGGATTATGCAAAACAAAGCAAATATTTTATCACTTAAAACATTATTTCTATATACGAGACATGTTAATTTTGTATTTAATGTTATTCATTCCATATCTAGATTATATGAAATAGTATTATGTGAAGACAACCTACATGTGCATAAGTTCGTGTCTGGACGTGAGAGAGAAAAAAAATCACACCACAGGTTAATAACTTTTGGAAGCTGGCTCTATTTATCATCAAAACAAAAATAAATGACAGCCCAGACAGCAAACTGACATTGAATCAACGTGGAAACGACGTCCCTCATGACATTGACGTTGATTTTGCTCATCGAATTAACGTTGAACCAACGTCAGACGCGGCATTCTTCAAAGCTAAATGAAATCGAAAATTGGTTTGCTTTCATAACGTTGAAACAACGCGTTGATTTCAAGTTGATTTTCCGTTAGTTTTGAAAGAATGACGCGTCTGACGTTGGTTCAACGTTAATTCGATGAGCAAAACAATGTCAGATCAACGTTGTTTCGATGTCATATTTCCACGTTGATTCAATGTCAGTTTGCTATCTGGGAGATTAGACGGATGAGGGCGAGGGTGATCCTCGCTCCGATGCGGGACAACAGGTCATCAAACTAGACGCGTGACGGGCGGAAGTACCGCTGACAGCGGCCGTCATCTAGCGCAGCTCCTGGAGCGAGCAAATGGTGAAACTCGCCAAACGGTTCGGCTCCGAAGGGTCCGGTAGACACAAATACGGTGACGATGATCCCCACGCCGCTGGTCTAGCTCTCCAGAGCAAACACAGTGCGGTGAATCTCTCGATGAATGCTCGATCAACATAAACAAAGATGGCCGTCAACGGGTTTCGGTTTTGACGCGCGTAAATTTCGCTTCAAACTTTTGATTTTACCCGAGTCAGTTTCGCTCTTGACGCGCGAATTAACACAAAGTGGCCAAGCGTCAAACATAGACGCTTTTTAGCGGTAGACGTGAATTTGACGCGCTATTCGCGTCCGGTGTGAACGTAGCATAAGACTTGCGTTCATCTTCAAAACATATTTACATATATGACATCCCAGATAGCAAACTGACATTGAATCAACGTGGAAACGACGTCTCTCATGACATTGAAACAACGTTGATTTTGCTCATCGAATTAACGTTGAACCAACGTCAGACGCGGCATTCTTCAAAGCTAAATGAAAATCGAAAATTGGTTTGCTTTCATAACGTTGAAACAATGCGTTGATTTCAAGTTGATTTTCCGTTAGTTTTGAAAGAATGACGCGTCTGACGTTGGTTCAACGTTAATTCGATGAGCAAAACAATGTCAGATCAACGTTGTTTCGATGTCATGTTTCCACGTTGATTCAATGTCAGTTTGCTATCTGGGATAGAATTTTAAAAAATGGTCAGGTTTCATTAATATTTATTAATTTGTGTTTTAAAGATGCACAAGAGCCTTTGAAAGTGTAAACGCCAGTGGGTGGAGCCTATGGTGCGATGATGTGTAACTATATGTCTTGGTCTGGAGGCAGGCGTATCATATGCAAATGCATTTGCCCGTGTGTCGTCACAGATATTGCGATATCAAAACAAGACGTTTTTGAAGCTTGATTAAATAAATGCTTCGTTTATAATGAGGACGTTTTAGGCTTTGAAACTTGCAGGATGTTTTAAACACAAAAAGTACAAAAAGCTCTTATTTGTCAAATTTCATTTCTCATGTCAAGGTAGGGTAGGTCATTATCAGAGAGGCTAGCAATAGCAAGCTAGCTTTGAAAGCATGAGATCTCACCCTCCCTACAGAGAGTCTCTAAAGCTACGCCTCCTTCAAAACACACGAACACACACAGCAGAGAGACGGCGTTAAATTACCTCATCTCTCAAAGCACATAACATTACAATAATAATGTACGTAAACAACTCTTATTTGCACCACCGGACTGCTGCAGATCCATTTCAGCATGAAGTGCTGATATAGAAATGCAAAAAACCCGAACAGCTCGCAATGATCGGACAAAAATGCTTTGATCCTGACACTTCCATGGAAGATATAAGTAGATGTTTTAATATTTAGACCATTTCTACTATTGACTGCTATCAAGATGTGAAGAGATTCATACCTTTAAATGTACTAAATACTTCATCATTAGAAATGTGTAATTCCAATTATATTTAAAGTGCCCCCATTATGTTTTTCCAATATTTCCTTTTGTGTGTAATGTAATGTGTCATTTAGATAAAAATGATATTACAATAAATAAAGTTATTGTCTCTCAAAAGAAAGAATATTAATTTTCATATTAATCAGCGATAGGAGAAAATATTTTAACATTGTACACCGCATTGAGTCCTCATAAGCAAAAGATTTAGCATTATGGTCCATGTTGAATTATTGAACTATTTTAGCTTGTAAGAAACAAAGTATTTACCCTATTAAGTGCCTCTAGATAGACCGTGTGAGCTCCCTCCAGCACACACTGGTTCTTCAGGACCCGCAGCGACACACCCACCGTGTCAGGATCCGCTACAGAGTGGCCATGTTCTCTTAAACTCCTGTCTGTGTTCACAATAAGACCGTCAGAAATCACGCAGGCATATTTCATTACAGTAAGTAGACCGACATTCTACCTGGGTTGAGAAGAACTAAACTGGCTCTGAGTCCATCCAGCTGAACCTCAGGAACGAAGTTGTGTGTCCTCAGAGCACTCAGGATCTGTCCGAGAACCAGGGCCCCTTCATCAAGACTGGCCCTCCTGGAGAAACACAAAACTATGAGTTCATGTTTCCGCCAGTCATACGCCATAATAAACTGTCCTTGATCAGAGGTGGGAAGTGTGTGTGCTTACGCTCCCTGAAAGAGTGTGTGAAGCAGTTTGCAGGCACTTTCACACACGACACTGGAGCTGGCGTGTTTCCGCATCAGATCCACAATGTTGAAATGGATGCCAAGGGATAGCAGCAGATCTCTCATCCTTCCTGAAGTCACACAAACACAAGCTAAGCGAGTTCGGCTCGTGAACGTCCCTCGTGAAGAAGAGGTGGAGTTTTAAAAAGAGTGTTTATAATGGAGAAAATATACGTAAGTGCAAACTGACACTTAATTGAATGTAAAATGTTCTATGGTTTAAATTTATATAAAAGTTGAGCTTTTTTGACACACGTAAGCAGGACCTAAGTACATGTTCAAATTAAATTTTATAATAACTTCTATTGTCTTTAAAATGTGGTTAAAGGTAACTATTGTCTTTGAAATGGTAACTCCTACTATACTATCTTGAGGCCACGATATAGTTATAATTGATTTTTTTTGACAAAGTGGGACTAAGGGGGCTCTGTAATTTCATAACAAATTGAACTAACAATAAGTGTGTTAAAAAAACAAGCATCTGCAAGTACAAAAAATATACTTTTAAGTACACTATAAGTACGCATTAAATACAATTTACAAAATTGTCAGTTTTTTATTGTTTTTGTGTAACATTGGCCAAATATTCAAAAAACTATGTATGAAACAAATGTACATAAAAAAAATGATACGGACAAGCAGGGGAGTATAATCAGTAAATGACACGAGTCTAAATTCTAATTTTTGACAGACTATTGTATAATAATTTAGTATCCACTGATTCTAATCATACATATTATAAAGGATAGATGGTATGTGAAATGCAAAATAATCCAGTTAATGTTGGAGTTGATAAGTGAATACCATTCAGTACCATTCACTCACCAAAAAGGATTATTAGGAACACCACACTAATACTGTGTTTGACCCCTTTCACCTTCAGAACTGCTTTAATTCTACGTGGCGTTGATTCAACAAGGTGCTGAAAGCATTCTTTAGAAATGTTGGCCCATATTGATAGGATAGCATCTTGCAGTTGATGGAGATTTGTGGGATGCACATCCAGGGCACGAAGCTCCCGTTCCTCCACATCCCAAAGATGCTCTATTGGGTTGAGATCAGGTGACTGTGGCGGCCATTTTAGTACAGTCAACTCATTGTCATGTTCAAGAAACCAATTTGAAATGATTCAAGCTTTGTGACATGGTGCATTATCCTGCTGGAAGGAGCCGTCAGAGGATGGGGACATGGTGGCCATAAAGGGATGGACATGGTCAGAAACAATGCTCAGGTAGGCCGTGGCATTTAAACGATGCCCAGTTGGCACTAAGGGGCCTAAAGTGTGCCAAGAAAACATCCCCCACACCATTACACCACCACCACCAGCCTGCACAGTGGGAACAAGGCATGATGGATCCATGTTCTCATTCTGTTTACGCCAAATTCTGACTCGACCATCTGAATGTCTCAACAGAAATCGAGACTCATCCGACCAGGCAACATTTTTCCAGTCTTCAACTGTCCAATTTTGGTGAGCTCTTGCAAATTGTGGCCTCTTTTTCCTATTTGTAGTGGAGATGAGTGGTACCCGGTGGGGTCTTCTGCTGTTGTAGCCCATCCGCCTCAAGGTTGTGCGTGTTGTGGCTTTACAAATGCTTTGCTGCATACCTCGGTTGTAACGAGTGGTTATTTCAGTCAAAGTTGCTCTTCTATCAGCTTGAATCAGTCGACCCATTCTCCTCTGACCTCTCGCATCAACAAGGCATTTTCGCCCACAGGACTGACGCATACTGGATATTTTTCCCTTTTCACACCATTCTTTGTAAACCCTAGAAATGGTTGTGCGTGAAAATCCCAGTGACTGAGCAGATTGTGCAGACGTCTGGCACCAACAACCATGCCACGCTCAAAATTGCTTAAATCACCTTTCTTTCCCATTCTGACATTCAGTTTGGAGTTCAGGAGATTGTCTTCAGCAGGACCACACCCCTAAATGCATTGAAGCAACTGCCATGTGATTGGTTGATTAGATAATTGCATTAATGAGAAATTAGGAACAGGTGTTCCTAATAATCCTTTAGGTGAGTGTACATGCCATAGCTATAATAAGGTTATGTAACAACAATCACTGCATACTGCATACTCACTGTTGTGCTGTATTAGTGTGTGTAATGTACAGGTAGCAGCCTGAAACACTCCCACACAGGAGGAGTGCAGAAGCATCGCAGCCATGATGAGTGTGTGAAGAGGAGGCCTGTGTGATAAGAGATTCATCATTACGACATCACACCCTGTGCTCATTAACATGTGACCACCTACATTTAAAGGGATACTCCAGTTTTTTTGGAAATAGGCTCAATTTACAACTCCCCGAGTAGAGAGTTAAACAGTTGAGTTTTACCGTTTTCGAATCCATTCAGCCGATTTTCTGATATTCAGAAGAATATCAGTAACCAGACAGTTTCTGGTCTCAGTAGGAAAATATATTATGGAATTCAATGAGACCAGAAACTGTCTGGTTACTGATATTCTTATAAACATCAAAAAATCGTCTGAATGGATTTGAAAACGGTAAAACTCAACTGTTTAACTCTGGGGGAGTGTTAAAATTAGCCTATTTCCAAAAAAACTGGAGTATCCCTTTAAATATCATCACCTCTTTAGTATTCAGCAACTTGATGATGACAGTATTAACTACACAAGTATGCAGAGGGTCATAACCTACATAACATAATCTAGAAATATAATAATAACACATGTTTCTTTTGATTCTTTTATTATTGTGTCAAAATGAAGGTTCAAAACTATAAAAATCATTCCCTTATAGTGGTGTAACAATATATCGTGCCACAATATATCACAATACAAAAATGCAACAATGTGTATCGTTGCCAGTGGTGGAATGTAACGAAGTACAAATACTTTGTTACTTTACTTAAGTACATTTTTCATGTATCTTTACTTTACTAAAGTAGAATAAATAGAGCCTACTTTTTACTTCGCTACAGTTTGCAGCAATTATTCTACTTTCTACTCCACTACATTTAATTTCTACAACTTCTGTTACTTTTTCATTACATTTTCTGATCAGTTTTTGCTAAAACGTAATCTGACCATCCGTTCGTTGCACGTTTGTCTCACCAGTGACGTTTGGTTGCCATAGATATATCAGCCCGGTCACACTAAATGCGTCTCGCACGCAGTGTGTTTATCGTGCCATATATTCGTGAAAATTTGTTTTTATGTGCATAGCAAACGCACGCACCGTGTGTTATATACGTTTGGTTAGGATTATGGCAAGCCAAGAGGTTCAGAATTACACCATAAATTAATCACGTTTACTGCCAAACATAGTTATTAACATATAGTAAGGATAAGCATGATGTGTATATTGCCTAATTGCAAGCTTGTTTCAGAAATGGTGACAACAATTTTTTTTTTTCCATAATTAATGAGCATCATTATGGAGTAGGCTATTAGGTGGAACGAGTTAGAATAAATGTTTTATTAATCATTAGAAAATAGTCATTAAGAGAATCAATTGTTATTCAAGTAGCTACTTTTACTTTTAATACTTAAAGTACATTTAAAATCAGGTACTTTTTACTTTTTACTTAAGTATGGTTGTCATTGTGTTACTTCTACTTTTACTAAAGTAAATATTCATCTGTTTATTTGTACTTTTACTTAAGTACTGAGATTCAGTACTTCCTCCACCACTGATCGTGGATAGTACAATATGTACTGTGTATAGTTCACCCAAAACAAAAATTACTGTGGGAGAAAATATTTAAGTTTTAGTGTCAGTACTACATTAAACTACCATATAATGTTGTATTTAATGTATAATAATGATAAAGAGGAATTTTTGTGGGTCCTGACAATGTCAAATGTCTTGTTACCAGTAAAAAGTGGCCTAAACTTTATTTTAAATATATCTAGTCAGTGGAAGAGTGCCAGAAATATTTGTCTTGTATTTTCAGCTTCAGAATCATGAATATGTTTATTCTGGTGTTCATTGGGTTTCCAACAACAAGTTCAAGCCTATTCATTTACACGATAAACTGTAAAAAAAGATGGACGACGCCCCTTCGCTCTCTTCCATTGGTCAGAAGTGAAGTCATCAGTATCCCGATATGGCGCCGACATTGTGGACTTAAGTCTGCGCAGAAGCGATTTCAGGACCAGACATGCGCAGTCGTGAGCAGGAAGTAAAGCCGCGAAATCAAGGTCCCGCCCTCACTCTCGCAGAATCAATCGCAAGCACACTTTTTTAGAATTAATTATAGAAGTTTAGGTATTAAATTTTAAGCTCCAATCTCCTCAGTCCTCCGAAGATCCCGAAAAAAAGTCTGTTGGTGCTTCAGTGACTACTTCGCTCAGAGAACCTGTCAATCACAGCTGTCAATCATGACGTCAAACACTTTAAACTACTTCAGCAACAGAAACCATCTTTGGAAAAACGATATTTGAAGTGTAATTTAATTGTTTAGGTGGTCTCACGTGCCGTTAAATAACATGGGGAGGCGGGGTTTATCACCTATACTAGGACCGGCCACCAGAGGGCGATCAAGACGTTTGGCTTCCCTTTTCAGGGCTTGTGCGGCACGCTTGATTTACACACACAATGTTACACCAGATGTAGCATTTTAATCAACAGTAAAAAAATGTTTTAACCTTTAATCATATGTCTTGGAGAATCGTATCATGACATGAGGGTATCGTTAAACTCCTATTCCCTTGAGCAAAAAATGATCTGTATAATAATCATATTGTTAGTAAAACAATTATAATGGTCTCAACCTTTAACTTTAAAAGGGATTCCATGAGAAAGAGTTTCGGAGCAGAGAATATGAAGGAATGCGCACCTTCCTTCCAGTTCCACGGGGCCGGACGTGTTGCAGTGGAGCAGCAAGCTGTTCAAGGCCCAACACGCCACTTCCTGATCGGGCAACGAGATAGAAAGTTACATATCCACATTAGTCAAAGCCATCTATTGAGATAAGATGTTTCTGCACTGTAGGGTAAAACAGGTCACCTGTACTGTGGCGTCTTCAGCATGTCTCTGTAAAGCTGTATAACAGGCCTCTCTCCACACGAGCATCTCCTCCGCTTCAGTGGACACAACTTCCTGTTCCGCCTCGTCCTCCTCTCTCTCTCTCTCCAACCCTTCATTCTGTACAACACACTCCACTGAGGGGAATAAACAAGATATAGTCACCTTGAATCGCGAATAACCTTAAAATTGTGACTAAAAACTAAATTAAAATAAGGGAATGAATTAGTTCAATGTGGTCACAATGTATGTTATATATATATATTATTACATTTTAAAAGAACTGTTTGATCAAATAAATGCAGCCTTGGTGAGACTTCTTTCAAAAACATTTTAATTATTTCAAAGTAATGTATATCGTATCTGTTTTTAGACCAATTATTGCAACCTATAAAAGTGCTACATTTAATGTTTTCTTAAGAACTCTATCCTAGCTATGTATTTGAATTTCACATGTAAATTAGGACTGGTCACTGAAAATGTCCCCAAATCTATGTACAAAAATCATAAAATCATAAAAAAGCAGCTTATATGTCAAGCGTGGGCTCTACGGGATCCAGTGGTGGGCCGGGTTCTCTGTTTACTGTACTATCATGTTCATATGAGTCATATGTACTCACCGAGCGCGCTCAGACAGGAAAGGGCTTGGATCTGCACTGTGGCGTTCTCAGGATACAAGACACATGCTTTCACTGCTACTTTATGGACACCATTCAGCACCAATATATTGTAGTAACTCTCTGGTAAAAGTCAAAAACAAGGCAACACAACTCAAAAATGGTAGCAAAACTAAATCATATATTGTAAGAACGGCCTTGTTTCAACTTGACCTATGACCTGGACTCACCTGATGTCAATTTCTTTAACAAACAGCAACCGGCCTCCTGTATCGCCTCAGAGTTGAGCCACATCTCCATAGCCTGACACGCTAGGCTGTAGCATTTAACGCTTTTGGACATCAGAATCTCAACATTGCTGGCTAGATCCAAGAAAGAGAGGCTTATTTAGTATTGTTAATAATGATAATCCCAGTCTCTGATTGTAAAGCATGGAGTGAGCAGTGTGTTTTACCCGGAGCAGCCAGCGGTACGAGGACCCTCAGCACTCGCAGAACCACATTCTCACTGTCCATGAACCGGCTCAGCGCATTCAAAACCACCTCATGGTCCTTCTTCTCAACAAACTCCACCAGATGATCCTCAGACACTGACAACCAAGCAGAACACTTTAACATCAGTTATTCAGATGTATAGCCAAGTCAAGTTTATTATAGTGGCTTTTAACAATATGGACCGTTTCAAAGCAGCTTTACATTGAAAACAGGAAAATACAGTAACAGAGATTGTTTTTGAAATTACAGTAACAGAGATTGTTTGAGATTACAGTAACAGAGATTGTTTTTGAAATTAAAGTAACAGAGATTGTTTGAGATTACAGTAACAGAGATTGTTTTGAGATTACAGTAACAGAGATTGTTTTTGAAATTACAGTAACAGAGATTGTTTGAGATTACAGTAACAGAGATTTTTTAAAAAATTACAGTAACAGAGATTGTTTTGAGATTACAGTAACAGAGATTGTTTTGAGATTACAGTAACAGAGATTGTTTTGAGATTACAGTAACAGAGATTGTTTGAGATTACAGTAACAGAGATTTTTTTAAAAATTACAGTAACAGAGATTGTTTTGAGATTACAGTAACAGAGATTGTTTTTGAAATTACAGTAACAGAGATTGTTTGAGATTACAGTAACAGAGATTTTTTTAAAAATTACAGTAACAGAGATTGTTTTGAGATTACAGTAACAGAGATTGTTTTGAGATTACAGTAACAGAGATTGTTTTGAGATTACAGTAACAGAGATTGTTTGAGATTACAGTAACAGAGATTGTTTAAGATTACAGTAACAGAGATTGTTTTTAAAATTACAGTAACAGAGATTGTTTTTAAAATTACAGTAACAGAGATTGTTTTTAGATTACAGTAACAGAGATTGTTTTTAGATTACAGTAACAGAGATTGTTTTGAGATTACAGTAACAGAGATTGTTTTGAGATTACAGTAACAGAGATTGTTTGAGATTACAGTAACAGAGATTGTTTAAGATTACAGTAACAGAGATTGTTTTTAAAATTACAGTAACAGAGATTGTTTTTAAAATTACAGTAACAGAGATTGTTTTTAGATTACAGTAACAGAGATTGTTTTTGCGGTAACAGAGATTGATTTTGAGATTACAGTGACAGAGATTACAGTAAGATTGTTTTTGCGATTACAGTAACAGAGATTTTTTTTGAGATTACAGTAACAGAGATTGTTTTTGAGATTACAGTAAGATTGTTTGAGATTACAGTAACAGAAATTGTTTTTGAGATTACAGTAACAGAGATTGTTTTTGAGATTACAGTAACAGAGATTGTTTTTGAGATTACAGTAAGACTGTTTGAGATTACAGTAACATATATTGTTTTTAAAATTACAGTAACAGAGATTGTTTTTAAAATTACAGTAACAGAGACTGTTTGAGATTACAGTAACAGAGATTGTTTTTAAAATTACAGTAACAGAGACTGTTTGAGATTACAGTAACAGATATTGTTTTTAAAATTACAGTAACAGAGATTGTTTGAGATTACATTAACAGAGATTGTTTGAGATTACAGTAACAGAGATTGTTTGAGATTACAGTAACAGAGATTGTTTTGAGATTACAGTAACAGAGATTGCTTTTGAGATTACAGTAACAGAGATTGTTTTTAAATGTACAGTAACAGAGATTGTTTTTGAGATTAGAGTAAGAGAGATTGTTTTTGATATTATAGTAACAGAGATTACAGTAAGATTGTTTTTAGATTACAGTAACAGAGATTGCTTTTGAGATTACAGTAACAGAGATTGTTTTTGAGATTACAGTAACAGAGATTGCTTTTGAGATTACAGTAACATAGATTGTTTTTGAGATTACAGTAACAGAGATTGTTTTTGAGATTACAGTAAAATACAGTAAGACACTCACAATTGTATTTAAGTGTATAGCCCTACTTTTGATTTATTCAATTTAATTAAGTTTGTTCAATTTTGCAAAATTACCTGACATTCCGCATTATACATTAAATTCCATTTCTGACTGGACTCTTAGCGGATGGGGAAATCATAGTGTCTTATATAACTATTGCTCATACTCATTGTAACAGATCACAGTTACCTGTCTGCAGCAGTGGTTGTAAAGCAGCACATCCCTGAAGCTGAACCTCTTCTCTGTCACTGAAAGACCTCATGGTCTCCAGGACCAGGAAAAACACATCCACTTCCTCCACATCCAGAACCTGCATCACAATCTCACCTGACCAGCACACAAGCAACACCTCCATCAGAACCACATTTGACCCACAAACACCAAATATTGCTTTCATTTCTGGAGAGGAGTGCGGAAATGCGGCAATATGGTGGTGTACCTCAAGTGAAATGAAACATGCTAATCTAACCATCATCATAAACACATTTGTGTAAGTGGAATGTGGCTATTTCATAACAACAAACAAGAAGAACTCCATTTATGATATACACTCACCTAAAGGATCATAAGGAACACCTGTTCAATTTCTCATTAATGCAATTATCTAATCAACCAATCACATGGCAGTTGCTTCAATGCATTTAGGGGTGTGGTCCTGCTCAAGACAATCTCCTGAACTCCAAACTGAATGTCAGAATGGGAAAGAAAGGTGATTTAAGCAATTTTGAGTGTGGCATGGCTGTTGGTGCCAGACGTCTGCACAATCTGCTCAGTCACTGGGATTTTCACGCACAACCATTTCTAGGGTTTACAAAGAATGGTGTGAAAAGGGAAAAACATCCAGTATGCGGCAGTCCTGTGGGCGAAAATGCCTTGTTGATGCGAGAGGTCAGAGGAGAATGGGCCGACTGATTCAAGCTGATAGAAGAGCGACTTTGACTGAAATAACCACTCGTTACAACCGAGGTATGCAGCAAAGCATTTGTGAAGCCACAACACACACAACCTTGAGGCGGATGGGCTACAACAGCAGAAGACCCCACCGGGTACCACTCATCTCCACTACAAATAGAAAAAAGAGGCCACAATTTGCAAGAGCTCACCAAAATTGGACAGTTGAAGACTGGAAACATGTTGCCTGGTCTGATGAGTCTCGATTTCTGTTGAGACATTCAGATGGTCGAGTCAGAATTTGGCGTAAACAGAATGAGAACATGGATCCATCATGCCTTGTTACCACTGTGCAGGCTGGTGGTGGTGGTGTAATGGTGTGAGGGATGTTTTCTTGGCACACTTTAGGCCCCTTAGTGCCAACTGGGCATCGTTTAAATGCCACGGCCCACCTGAGCATTGTTTCTGACCATGTCCATCCCTTTATGGCCACCATGTCCCCATCTTCTGATGGCTACTTCCAGCAGGATAATGCACCATGTCACAAAGCTTGAATCATTTCAAATTGGTTTCTTGAACATGACAATGAGTTGACTGTACTAAAATGGCCCCCACAGTCACCAGATCTCAACCCAATAGAGCATCTTTGCGATGTGGTGGAACGGGAGCTTCGTGCCCTGGATGTGCATCCCACAAATCTCCATTAACTGCAAGATGCTATCCTATCAATATGGGCCAACATTTCTAAAGAATGCTTTCAGCACCTTGTTGAATCAACGCCACGTAGAATTAAAGCAGTTCTGAAGGTGAAAGGTGGTCAAACACAGTATTAGTGTGGTGTTCCTAATAATCCTTTAGGTGAGTGTATTTTCCTGATATAATGCATTGTCATTGCAGATTTAATTATGTCACTCAGGATGAGACTGCTTCATGAAATGCGTTAATAGTGCCCAATACTGTTCCTGGAAATCTGCCTATATGAGCCGTGTTTCCACCACACAAACTTTACCCAGAAACTAGGGACTTTGGGACATTGCTGAATCCGCAATCGCCCCTTTTGGCCTTTACCCTCAAATAGTGCATTATTTGATGGGACAGCCATTTGTGGTGGTGTCCGACACTATATTGGTCATTATTGAGGGCACTTATTCAATACTCAATACTCATACGCTCAAAGGCTGTCCGATTTCACTCACTCGTTTTAATTCACTCCTTCAAGTGAAAAGTATTATTATGTAGGCAACGTTAATGAGGGGAAAAAATCCCCAGCTCAGAGTCCTTTATAAAAGTTCAGGCACATTCGGGGATGGGACTTGGGCGCTGAACATGCTGATTGGAGTTCAAGCCACCATTTTTAAAAGTCTGTTGCAATCCGTGTAGTAAGAGTTCTTAACTATTCAAATCAACAATGGAGTTTAAAAAATATGACTGATGGCGAGGTTCAGGTACGTCAACGGACCTATTTCCCTAATCTTATGCATCTTATGGATTTGAACTGTGATCATCAAGTGCTTCTTAACTCGCTGGTTCAGTTGTGTTTTATCAGGGTTACAGATAAACTTTGCAGGCGAGTAAGTGTCCAGGAACAGGTTTGGGCACCCTTACAGTGCAGTCTTGTTTCTTTGTTGTAATGTTGTGATTCATATGGGAGCTGGGTGGTTTGGTTAAAATTTTTGAAAGAATATTTTGAAATCTTTATGGGGATGAAATAAATGCGAGGAACCAATATTCTATAATGGTTGAATAAACAGCATCATGGAAAAGCAACCCGATGTCTTACCTGACTTAAGTAGCAGAGCCAGAGCTCTCAGGCCCACCATCATCATCTTGGCTTCATTATGATACACTGAGAGCACCTTAAGGATCAGCCTATGAACAATTCAATTCAAATGTATTTGTAGAGCGCTTTTCACAATATATATTGTTTCAAAGCAGCTTTACAGAAAGTGAATTTCAGAAATGTACATAGAAAAATAAAGTTAGTTAACCATGTATTAACAAACATGCAAACACAGATGAACATGGATAGCAGCAATGAATTCATTAAAAACCGGTTTGAGACATCTCTAGAGGACATATTCCAGATTCCATTCAAACTGGCAGTTATACGTGTCAGCCAATCACGTTCAGATGAATAGTGTTACAATGGAGGCTCCCGCTCCGCCTCCTCTCCGCCACCAGAGGGAGCCTTCACCAGAATATTGACCATTGGCTTTGAACTCAAATTCCCATCATACCTCTTACCTGGGACTGATTGCGTCACACACCTGCACCGCATTAGCGCACACACATAAAAACCACTTCCACACACCACACCAGTGCGAAGTCTTGATTTGCCCCGGTGATCATTTCTGAGCGTTTATACCCCTGATTCTGATTCTCTGGTTTTGGACTTTGGACTGTTTGACTCCCTCTCGATTGATATCTGCCTGGCCTGAACTCGGACTGTTTCCTGACCAAGATTATTGCTGCCTGCCCCGACCTCTGCCTGTATCTTGATTATCCCGCTGTCTTGTCTGCATTGCTCTGTCTGCCCGTTTTGACCCAGCCTGTACGACTCTGTCTAATAAAAGCTGCAAATGGATTCCTCTGTTCCTTGTGGATCATTACAGAAGACTTCGCCGTCTTCCAATCCAGCAGCTGTTCAACAGTTAACCACTGAACTCACCGCTCAAGCTTCCCGCCTGGATCTACACCACCAGCAGCTCAGCCATCTTACCACACTCACTGAACAGCTTGTACAGGGGATGCAGGAGCTTCGCACCGCAGTCGGTGCCACACCCAATCCGCCTGAGCCTCCTCCGTCACCGATAGTCCCACCTGTAAATGTGAGTACATCAGTCAATCCTCGGCTCGCTTTTCCTGATAAATTTGATGGCACACCAAGTAAATGTAAAGGGTTCCTGCTACAATGCACGATTTTCGTCGACCAACAACCTGCACTTTATCCCAGTCACGGGAGTCGTATTGCATTCGTATGCTCGCTGCTCACCGGCAGAGCATTGGAGTGGGCTACGGCCATCTGGAAACCAGACGGGAATACGTTCACTACTTTTCAAGAGTTCACACAACAGTTTCGACAAGTCTTCGAACATACCACGGGAGAAGGAGATGCGGGAGAACAACTTTTAAATCTCACACAAGGGAAGGACACCACCGCTGATTATGCACTGACTTTTCGAACGCTCGCTGCACAGACCAACTGGGTAGAGGACACTTTAAAAACTCTATTTAGAAGAGGACTTACCCCCGAACTCCAGTCTGAGTTAGCCTGTCGCGACGAGGGGAGAAGTTTGAATGAGTATATTTCCCTGGCTATTCAAGTCGACAATCTGATCCGTACACGACGTAAACCCCGGGCAACTAATCGAACTTTTCTCCCGGCAGCAACCCCTCATGAGCCCATGCAGTTGGGTTTCACACCCATTTCTCCAGAGGAACGAGAACGCAGATATCAGAACCGACTGTGCATGTACTGTGGCCAACCCGGACACATGAAGCTCTCCTGTCCCGTACGACCATCCTCTCATAACTCTCCGGTGAGTTCGCCCGCTAGAAAGGGAAAATCCTCTAATCATCTCTCAATTCCAGTTCGATTAACAATACAGGAACAAGTGTTGGATACTATAGCCTTTATTGACTCTGGAGCCGCTGGAAATTTCATGTCTCAATCATTCGCCGAACAATGTAACGTCAAATTGAATCCATGTCATTCTCTTCTAACAGTGGAAGCGCTAGATGGACACCCCATCGGAGAGGGAAAGATCCAATGTATTACGGCAAACATTAGGATGGACATTGGATCTCTGCATTCGGAAAACATCCAATTTTACGTCATTCACGCACCTCTTCACTCTATCATTCTGGGATATCCATGGCTCCGGACTCATAACCCTCAGATCTCCTGGAGAGAAGGTGAGATTATCCGCTGGGACGAAACCTGCCAGAATCACTGTTTAACCAAGGTCACCAGAATAATCCAGTCCATTTCAGCATCCTGCACGAAAATACCCGAACTCGAATCATTACCCCCCAACTATGCAGATCTTACTGAGGCATTCAGTAAAGAAAAGGCGTCGCAACTTCCCGAACATCGTCCCACTGACTGTGCCATAGATTTGATTCCCGGTGCCACTCCCCCAAAAGGGAGAATTTTCCCGTTATCCAGACCTGAGTCCGAGGCCATGAAACAATACATTGAAGAAGAACTCGCTAAGGGTTTCATTCGTCCATCAACTTCACCTGCCGCAGCCGGGTTCTTCTTCGTAAAGAAGAAAGACGGAGGACTCAGACCCTGCATTGACTATCGAGGATTAAATGATGTAACAGTCAAATACCGCTATCCACTGCCTCTTGTTCCTGCAGCACTAGAACAGCTTCGACAAGCCAAATATTATACCAAGCTCGATCTACGCAACGCTTACAACCTGGTTCGCATCCGTAAAGGGGACGAATGGAAAACTGCTTTTTCTACCACTAGTGGGCACTATGAGTATTTGGTTATGCCTTTCGGCTTGTCCAACAGTCCTTCAGTCTTCCAGGCATTCATGAATGACATTTTCCGAGATATGCTGGACAGATGGGTGATCGTTTACATTGATGACATCCTGATCTATTCCAATTCATTTGAGGAACACGTCCAACATGTCAGATCGGTCCTTCAACGATTAATTCAATTTCATCTATACGCCAAGATGGAAAAGTGTGAGTTTCATCAAACCAGCGTCTCATTCCTGGGATATATCATCAGTCAAGATGGGGTTGCGATGGATGAGAAGAAGGTGAGGGGAGTAGTGGATTGGCCACTACCTCAAACAGTGAAGGAACTACAAAGATTCCTGGGCTTCGCAAACTTTTACAGAAGATTCATCAGAAACTTCAGCCTAATCACCGCCCCTCTAACCGCCTTAACCAAACGACACACATCTCGCATTTCATGGAACACCGAAGCACAACAGGCCTTTCAAGAACTCAAGAGACGTTTCACTACTGCACCCATTCTGCGTCATCCGGATCCTGAACGCCAGTTCATTGTCGAAGTGGATGCTTCTAACACAGGGGTGGGGGCCATCCTCTCACAGCGTCAAGGGAATCCAGCCAAGATGTTTCCGTGTGCCTTCTTTTCCCGTAAACTCTCCCCAGCCGAACGCAACTATGATGTGGGCAACCGTGAACTACTAGCCATGAAGTTAGCATTGGAAGAATGGCGTCACTGGCTGGAAGGGGCAACCGAACCATTCATCGTACTCACAGATCATAAAAACCTGGAATATCTACGATCAGCCAAGCGCCTCAATCCCCGCCAAGCCAGATGGGCTCTCTTCTTCACGAGATTCAACTTTACTGTTACTTACCGTCCCGGATCCAAGAATACCAAAGCTGATGCTCTCTCTCGTCAAACTGAAGAGACGAACTCCAGTCCCAACCCAGAAAAGATACTCGGTGAGAAATTACTACTAGCTCCTGTTCAGTGGGATATCATGACAGAGATTCAGAACGCCAATGTCCAAAACCCAGCACCGATTGAATGTCCCGCCAATCTCCTCTTTGTCCCAGATGCCTTGCGATCCCGTCTCCTGGATCAAGTCCACTCTAATCCCAGCTCTGGTCACCCTGGAATCAACGCCACAATTCATCTGCTCCAGAACCGGTTTTGGTGGCCTACCATTACTTCAGACACCATAACCCACATCCAAAACTGTACTGAGTGTCAAACTTCAAAATCACCTCGAACACTACCCTCTGGTCTTCTCTGTCCTCTACCCACACCACAACGACCCTGGTCACACATAGCCATTGACTTCATCACCGATCTCCCGAATTCCCAAGGCTACACTACCATCCTCACCATAGTAGACAGATTTTCTAAAGCATGTCGACTGGTCCCCCTCACTAAACTTCCCACAGCTCTCGAAACTGCCGAAACTCTATGTAATCAAGTCTTCCGTTTTTATGGTTTACCCGAAGACATCGTATCTGACCGTGGACCCCAATTCACCTCCCGAGTCTGGACTGCATTCTTCAAGAACCTCAATGTGAACATCAGTCTTACCTCCGGGTACCATCCACAATCCAACGGTCAAACCGAACGCCTCAATCAGGACATCATACGTTTTCTACGCACCTACTGTCAGCAACATCAGGAAGAATGGAGTAGATATCTATTCTGGGCCGAATATGCTCAAAATTCCCTCGTCAAACCAGCAACCGGCATCACACCGTTCAAATGCATCCTTGGATTCCAACCACCTCTATTTCCCTGGTCCGGTGAACCCACAGAACTCCCATCTGTCACGGAATGGCTTCAAAAGAGTGAGGACGTTTGGGATCAAGCACACACTCATCTGCGGCATGCAGTACGGCGCCAAGAGCATCAGGCCAACCGTCATCGTCGTCCAGCTCCCGAATACCAGGCGGGCCAATGGGTATGGTTGTCCACCAAGGATCTTCGACTCAGACTTCCATGTCGCAAGCTCAGTCCCAGGTATGTTGGTCCCTTCCAAATTTTAAGACAAGTTTCACCTGTATCATTTCGATTAGACCTGCCCGCTAACTACCGCATTTCTCCCACCTTTCATGTGTCTCTGTTGAAACCCGCTGGTGGTCCGAGGGGAGAAGCGGAGGAGGGGGCTGCCTCCCGGGGCCCTCCTGCCTTTCTGGTTGACGGCGAGGAGGCGTACAAGGTGCACAAGTTGCTGGATTCCAGACGTCGGGGTAACATTCTCCAGTATCTGGTCGATTGGGAGGGGTACGGTCCGGAGGAGCAGTCCTGGGTCAACTCAAGGGATATCCTGGACCCCACTCTCACGGAAGAGTTTCATAGGACATATCCGGAAAAACCGGCCCCTCGACCCCGTGGGAGACCCCGACGACATTTGCCTCCTCGCGTCAGGAGCCGCTCGCAGGGGGGGGGCTCTGTTACAATGGAGGCTCCCGCTCCGCCTCCTCTCCGCCACCAGAGGGAGCCTTCACCAGAATATTGACCATTGGCTTTGAACTCAAATTCCCATCATACCTCTTACCTGGGACTGATTGCGTCACACACCTGCACCGCATTAGCGCACACACATAAAAACCACTTCCACACACCACACCAGTGCGAAGTCTTGATTTGCCCCGGTGATCATTTCTGAGCGTTTATACCCCTGATTCTGATTCTCTGGTTTTGGACTTTGGACTGTTTGACTCCCTCTCGATTGATATCTGCCTGGCCTGAACTCGGACTGTTTCCTGACCAAGATTATTGCTGCCTGCCCCGACCTCTGCCTGTATCTTGATTATCCCGCTGTCTTGTCTGCATTGCTCTGTCTGCCCGTTTTGACCCAGCCTGTACGACTCTGTCTAATAAAAGCTGCAAATGGATTCCTCTGTTCCTTGTGGATCATTACAAATAGATCCTGCCTGTCTTTTTTAAAGTGCCTTTAAAATTAGTCTTTTTTTCGGTTTTTTGTTAAATAATCAGCTCAGTGCGATTAGAACTGGTAATTTGCAATACCATATAATAATATGATATGCCACAAGGTTCGGTCTTGAGCCCTTTGTTGTTTTTTTCTTGTATGCTCTGTACAGTTTTCCACATTCTTCGAAATATCTTCGTTTGTGTTCAGCAGAAAAAAGAAAGTTATACAGGTTTGGAACAACCCGAGGGTGATTCAATGATGACAGAATTGTAATTTTTGGGTAAACTTTCCCTTAAAGGGATACCCCACTTTTTTTGGAAATAGGCTCATTTTACCACTCCCCCAGTTGAGTTTTACCATTTTCAAATTCATTCAACTGATTTTCTGATATTTAGAAGAATATCTGTAACCAGACAGTTTCTGGTCTCATTGACTTCCATAGTATATTTTATTCCTACTATAAGAAGTCAATGAGACCAGAAACTGTCTGGTTACTGATATTCTTCTGAATATCAGAAAATCGGCTGAATGGATTCGAAAACGGTAAAACTCAACTGTTTAACTCTGGGGGGGTTGTAAAATGAGCCTATTTCCAAAAAACTGGAGTATTCCTTTAAGGCACTTTCTTTGCAAAGCTCTTCTGGAACATTATGTACGGTCTAAACTTTAAGTACTATAGAAATAAACTAATATGATGCACAATTATTTTATATGCAATAGCGAATTACTTTTAATGTTAACCAGTAGAACAAAGGAATTCTCTTTTACTTTTGTACTTTTAGTTTTATAGAATAATACAGAGTGGCTTATTAAAGGAAGGCAGTGATAATTATGCTGTTTAAACTAGTGAAAGTTGCTTCAATTACATAGTAAACAGGAATGTATGGCCATATAAGCTCATAGAAATAACTCAGGCTTACTTGTGCACCTCTATAAACTCCACTGGGTTGGTAAGACTATCCAGAGTGGTTGGACAGATCTCCATCAGACGACACAACAGAGACCAGCCAACCTGCAGTGTGATCAAAGCAGGAAATCAGCAGTAATTACTTTTCTTATAGTCAATAAAGCTGAAATTAAATTTACTCCATAAAATAGGTTAGAAGTAACAGTAAAAATCTCTTTTACTTATCCTTATGTCCTTCTAAGCCCTCATTCAGACTGTATATTTAGCAAAAAAAGTTTCATCACTTGCAATTCATTTGTGGTTTGAAATCACATGTGACTTTCAGCACGTTTCTTATGACAACGTCTGATATGTACATTTCACATGGTGTGAGGAAGTTACATAAAACACACAAAATATGATTACAGCAATCGGACTAAAAACGGATTTCAAGAAAAGTTTTAAAAGGGAGATATGATTTGGATTTGGACTGACAGTGGGAACATAGCCTTTGAGAGGTCATTGTAGTATTGTAGAACTTCCCCCGTTAGGTTAGTCCAAAAACAGCTTTTCAAGCAACGATCGCTCATTTCTCATTTCCAAGTTTTATGAGCTCAAATGGTCGCCTTGCTCTGATCTGTGATGAGCTTTCGTGACTCTCCTGTTCGAACTCGTTCATCAAAATGAACGAATCTTTTCCCGAGTCAACTCATGTTCGTTGAATGAACCAAATGACACGAAAAAATATTCGTTCATTTTGATGAACGAGTTTGAACAGGAGAGTCACGAACACTCATCACAGAACAGAGCAAGGCGACCATTTGAGCTTATAAAACTTAAACTTTTTTTTTTTTTTTTAAATGAGCGATCGTTTCGCTTTTATAAGACCCTTATTTATCGCCTGGAATCGTTTAAAGCCCTTTGAACAGTTTGCAGTTTGCATTGAAACTGTCTTTTGGACCTTGAACCGTTTGGTTCCCATTGAAGTCCATTATATGGAGAAAATCCTGGAATGTTTTCATCAAAAACCTTAATTTCTTTTTTAACTGAAGAAAGAATGACATGGACATCTTCGATGGCATGGGGGTGAGTAAATTATCAGCAAAAGTTTTTTTTTTTTTTTTTTTTTTTTTTTAAGTGAACTACTCCTATAAGGATTTGAGGTTTTGGAGTCACTTTAAATTATTTGACATTAGATAGATTCCACTTCAACTGGGTGAACTATAAAGCATTTCCCAGGAAATTTGTGCGGCCAAAACAAAAAAGACGACTACCTGCTGAACTTTGCTGTTGAGATGAGCTGACAGGACCAGCATCAGAGGCACATGGACGTTTTGATCCGCAAACAGCTCAACTGCAGGACAAAAGAAGAACACACTGTTTCTAAAAATAGCTGTCCCACTGGAAAAAGCACAGAGAGCGGGGTCTGAAAGTTTGCATTGCTCTCAGTCTATATAAATATGTATTAAGACAAGTTTAAAGCATCAGATATGTTAACAAAGCACAGGTTATCAGTTTGAGAGGTCTGAACTCACCACAGTGATCTGTGTGGGACAGGAACAGCAGGTCCTGTATGATCTGGACCATAGTGCCCAACTGTTTCCCCTCTTGAAGATTCAGCCTCACCAGCAGCTTCTTCAGTCTGATCCCCAACTCCTCTTTATCAGCCATGATCTTCTGCTATCTGACATCAAACTGAGCTTTAAAGCCCCTTCTGACCCTCACTGACCAAGTGGACACAACATCGCTGCTGCAGACTATCGTCTGTTTCACAGCACACACGCTCCTCTGACATGTTTATGCAAATCACAACACGAGTTATGCTACTGTAAAGACTGATATGACTAATCTTTAGTTCCCGATTTCATTCTCGGCTTGGTAAAGAAGAGATCCTGGTCATGTTAGCAGCTGCGGTCCTCGCGCTGCGTTATGAATCATATGACTACAAGAATTCACAAACTTCCTGTTCGACAGCTCAAGTGAAAGCAAGAAACCCGAGTCTCTTATTAAAGCGAATGACCCCCAGAAAAGCGTCTTGCTGGTAGGTTACAGAGGGAGAAGGCAAATATGCGGATTTTAGTTATTTCACATGCATATGCAACGTGTAGCTACTGTTCATTTATAGCACGTTAGCTATTGCTACAGTAAAGTTAGCCTATGTGTACGATTGCATAGGACGTGGTACGTTACATGTTTTATGAATCAATATTGTAATATTCTAAATAAAGATACTAAAAATCTTTAAAGGAATGCTAAACACGCGTATCTATGTAAATATGTATTTCGCGACTCTTTAATTTCGATGCATTTTTGTAACGTAGTAGCTAACATAGCTAAAGATCGGGTTTACACACGCTTTTTACATGCACAACACTTCATATCGCGATTTCTACTCGAGTTTCCTTTCTATTATAATCGGAGTTTGTATCAGTCCAATTCATTTAAGCGAATCGGTTCGTTCAAAGAGTTCGCCATAGCTAACCGATTCCTAAAATGATTCAATGATTCATTTGAGTCTGATTTAGTAGTCCGCTGTGCTAGTGCATCATATACTTGTTTTTTTTTTTTTTTTTAAGTAGCACAAGAAACAAACACGGTTGTCCATCGCTAGATTTTATATTGTGCCAACTCAACTGCCAAATGCTAGCCTGCTATATCGAATCGGTAACGAGTCGGTTCAACTGAATTATAGAACCTATTCATAACAATTTGTTCACTAATCACAGTTGAAGTGTATATTGTTGAAAAACATCAGATTAATTTTGCTGTACAGGTCATGTGTTAAGGAATCTTTCATGATAGTGCTATGGAAGAACTTTAGCATAGGCCTAACCACAATGTTTACAAATGTTCCACTGTGGTTTGAGGTGTGTGCAATGTCAACGTGGTCATTCCGGGTTGGGCAAGGTACTGGCTTTTGTTGATCATGTGATGATTTCAAGGTGTTGTCTTTTTCACAGGAGACAATGTGCATAAACTCTAGAGAATGGAGGAGTTGATAGGAGACAGGAGAGTTGAGGACGAAAGGAGTTGGATAAAAACACCATCTAATGTCCAAACCAACTACCAAGAAAATGACGTGCCCATACCCACAGATCAGACGCCATGTTTCGTGTACACCCTGGCTTTCTTCTCGGCTCTGGGTGGATTCCTGTTTGGCTATGACACAGGAGTGGTGTCTGGAGCCATGCTTCTGCTGAAGAGAGAGATGAACCTGAGCTCTCTGTGGCAGGAGCTTCTGGTCTCCATCACTGTTGGCGCCGCCGCTGTTTCCGCTCTGGCTGGAGGGTTTCTCAATGGGCTTTTCGGACGGAGAATCTGCATTCTGCTCGCTAGCTTCATCTTCTCCGCTGGAGGCGTCATCCTGAGTGTCGCACACAGCAAAGAGGTTCTTCTGTGTGGAAGGCTCACGGTTGGCCTTGGCATAGGTAGTCCATTCTGTAGCCTCGCAGTATATGTAGAGCTGTTTGCATTATCTTCTTTCACGTCTTCTGTTGTTTTTAGGAATTGCATCCATGACTGTGCCCGTGTACATCGCTGAGGTGTCCCCTTCTCATCTCCGAGGTCAGCTGGTCACCATTAACACGCTGTTTATCACTGGTGGGCAGTTCGTAGCCAGCGTGGTGGACGGGCTCTTTAGCTACCTGCCCCATGATGGCTGGAGGTGGGTTCAAATGGAAGCTTTTCTAACTTTAGTTAGTGTGTATTGTTGCTGTTTGAACATAAACAACATTATCAAAGTTACAATGCTTAAAGTTCAAAGCAAAGGAAGATATTTACTTTAAAAGGACTACAACAAACGGCTGTTAGGGACTACACGAGCTTCCTCCTGGGTTAGTGACATCACCAACCATAAAACTTACATAAGCCCTGCCCCTGGAAACACACAGTCCATGTTGAAGAGAAAAAGTTGTTTAAGAGTACATTTGTGAGTCAACTCGAACTTTAGCATCGATCTTTTTACATGCAATAGAAAGAAAGTCACTCTGTGTGCATCTCACAACAAGTCCTATACAAGCGATTTATAGATTATCCTGACAGAATAAGCAAACTGAAGATAGTTAACTCCACGTCAGCAACATATATTCATCAACATCAACATAATCAACATTCTTAGTCTCTCCATCTTCGAGTGACTCCCTTTTAACATTAAAAGCAGAACAGTTTCTGTCATTTTAGTGTCTGCGTGAGGAAAAACACACACAAGCTCTTGAAACCCCGCCCTCTGCAGCAGCTCATTTGCATTTAAGATGCTTCAGACATTCTCTAGTAAAAGTGCCGTAGAGTAAAAATTAAAATGAGGTGCAAAAGGACATTTGTAATCATTTTTGAATGTTTTTTGTGTTTGTGTGTAGATATATGTTGGGTTTGTCTGTTGTTCCCGCCGTCCTGCAGTTCACGGGATTCCTCTTCCTCCCCGAGAGTCCTCGCTGGCTCCTGCAGAACGGAGAGACCCAGAAGGCTCGGCTGGTCCTCGGGCGGATCCGCGGAGGAGCAAACGTGGAGGAAGAGTATGAGAGCATACGGAGGAGCATTGAGGAGGAGAGGAGTGAATCTTCTGGTGAGAACACTGGATTCAGTGCGTCCACCGTCACAGAAAACCTGGAGAATGTCTTATACACAGGGTTGGGGAGTAACGGAATACCTGTAACGGCGTTATGTAATCAGGATACAAAAATCCAGTTACTGTAATTCGTTACAGTTACATAAAAAAAAAATGTAGTAATTAGATTATAGTGATCCACTTGTCCGACACGACAGTCGCGTGGTGTCACGATGCCTCCCCACATTTGTACGTTGATGGGCGTTCCTTAAGTTTACCGCCATGGGCGTGGTATTGACCCAGCGGGCCAGTCTAGAACAAAGGCCCCTCGAGAGACTACTTCTATTGGATAGATGCGTCACGTTTGACGGATTCATTTGCATAAAGATGGGCATCGGCCAGCTTTTTGACGCGCCGCATTTTTCCACATGAAGCGCCGCCTTCCCGGGATGCTTTGCGTGCGCGTTAAAGGGATAGTTCACTTTGAAATTAATTTTTGATATGTTTTATCTTACCTCAAGGGCATCCAATATGTAGGTGTCTTTGTTTCCGCAGTGTTTTCAATTTTGATATTTTTAGGTCAAACCGTTCATGTCTGTCAGTCATACAATGGAGGTCTATGGTCACCACCTCAAAGAGCATGCACAGAGAAGTCCAAATTAAACATGATTTAATGACTCGTAAATGTAAGTACACATTGATGGCCTAAGACACGAAACTAACAGTATGTATATATTGTTTTTACCTCGTGTAATCACAGTGATCTGAATCAGTTGTGCAATGTCCAACTGAACCGAACTGAATCAGTTCAATGTTACGCCGGAAGTGATCGCTTGTGTGTGACGTCACTCAATATTTACACGGAGATTTCGGAAGTTTTACCTTTTACTAAACATATTTAGATATACCGAAATCGTCTTTCCATTGCGGTTTCCCGTATATCTAAATATGTTTAGTGAAAGGTAAAACTTCCGAACTCTCTATATATAAACAAAGAGTGACGTAGGCGCGCAAGCAATCACTTCCAGCGCATGTGCAGACCGAAGCGCCCGTGCAGTCAGATCATTTTGTCATGGCTATGATTACACGAGGTAAAAACGATATAAATACTGTTCGTTTTCTCACACAAACCGCTCGTTTCGTGTCTTAGGCCATCAGTGTGTACTTACATTTACGAGTCATTAAATCATGTTTAATTTTGACTTCTCTGTGCATGCTCTTTGAGGTGAACCGATTGAGGACCCCCTTCACCTCCAGTGTATGACTGATAGACAACAACGGTTTGACCTAAAAATATCAAAATTGAAAATACTGTGGAAACAAAGACACCTACATCTTGGATGCCCTTGAGGTAAGATAAAACATATCAAAAATTAATTTCAAAGTGAACTATCCCTTTAAAGTCGCGTGACGTCACCCATAGGAATAAAGTAGAGTGCAGCACAACTGAAGTTTCGCACGGACAAGTGGATCCGCACCGTAAGCGTTGCTTGGTTAATGACTCGTGACACGAGTCACGTGTGCCACCTGCTGGTGACTGCGTAAAATAACAGCTCTTGACAACAATCTCCTCTGACACAGATTGACTCACTGCTGCTAGAAACGATGCTGCCCATGGATAAAAATGCTTTAATTTCTTGGAAATTCCACTGCTATTTCGTTTTTATTACCGGTAGCTTTTTTAGTACCTAAAATGTCCTTTCAAGAAGATGTTCACCGCCTACTGCCAATCGCCCAAGTTCAGTCAGGCAAATTAAGAAAGATCACGGCTTTAGTCAACAGTTTATTTCCTATTTTAAAATAAACTAACATGTAGATTGTGTAGAATTTTTAAATGTTGTGTTTTTATTATTTTGTTGAAGCCTACATGTTAGTTCAAAATAAAACAAAATAATCTGTAAAACCACACTGAAGCCACTAGATGTCTCTATAGCCCTTTAAATAAATATATTTCAGGGATGTGAAATTCTTAATAAGTAAAAGATTTTTTTTTTTTTTAATCTGTCCTTGAAGTAATCCAATCATTTACATTACTTTCATATTCTGTTACTTGGATTACGTTACTAAATACTTTTTTAAAGTAATTTATAACTTTTTTCGGGATACATTTTTAAAGTAACCCTCCCAAGCCTGCTTATACAGTAGTCAACATCTGAAGTGGAGCAAACCCGTTCTGGTCTTAGGGCAGCTTTGATGAACTTCATGTTGATTACTGTATTAAATTGTGTTTTTCAAGCCATAGTAATAGCAGATTTGTCTGTGAATCATTCTTTTGCAGTGAATTTTGAGGGTATAATTTACTATTTATATTAATTTTTAATTCACAGTTATACAGTACATGTCAATAGATTTTTAATGTATTTGAAAGAAGTCTTCAAGGCTGCATTTGTTTGATCAAAAATTGTGAATTATCATTATAATTTAAACTAACTGTTTTCTAAATTTTAAAATGTAATTTATTCCTGTGATCTAAGCAGTATTTTCAGCATCATTACTCCAGTCTTCAGTGTCACATGATCCTTCAGAAATCAATATAATATTCTGCTGAGTTATTATTATAATCAAATAAATGTTAAAAACAAAGGTTTTGCTTTTTAATATTCTTGTGAAAACTGATATATTTTTTCATGAATAGAAAGTTCAAAGAACAGCCTGTATTTGAAATGGATATGTCATGTTACATTACATTATAAATGTATTCACTGTCACTTTTGATCAGTTGAATGTGTCCATGTTGAATATCTAGTTTTTTAATCTTATTTTACAGTTCCACAAAAAAAATTTAAGAAGCACCCTGCAAGAAATGTATCTTGATCAACAAATCATCATATTATATTGACTTCTGAACGATCATGTGACACTGAAGACTGGAGTAATGATGATGAAAATACAGCTTTGATCACAGGAATAAATTACTGTACATTTTAAAATATATTCAAATGAAAAAAAGTTTAATATTTCACAATGTTTTGGTTTCTACTGTATGTTAGATGGAATAAATGCAGCCTTAGTGAGCAGAAGAGACCAAAACATGAATAAATCTTAATTATTCCAAACTTTTGCAAATGAGGAATCCAGTGAACCGATTCATCCTGTTCACATTAGCCTAAAAAAAACTCATTAGAGAATCAAAATGACTTTTTTTAAAAACCTAATCAATCCAATTTGAGCAAACTGTCTGTACAGAACGATGCTATAATGTGATTGGCTGATGTCCTGATTGGTTACTGATGATGTAGGTGGTCCGGTGTTGTGGCGAATCCTAACGTACGCTCCGACACGTCGAGCTCTCATCGTGGGATGTGGCCTACAGATGTTCCAGCAGCTCTCGGGGATCAACACCGTCATGTAGGTGACGAGTCACATGACTTTATCATGTGACTCCCTGTAATAAGGCTGTATTTCAGAATTGATTACTAGTGTGAATAATTTACTGCATACTACTACAGTTTACACAGTGTTGTTGTTCTCAAGGTTGTCCTGTTGTCCTTTGTCAATAGTTAAGTGATGCTTACTACATACTTAGCAGTGTACACTGTATACTGCATTCTCGTTTAAAAATACCATGTGACTCCATATGCATAAAAGTAGTATAATACAGTAGTATGTACACTGCAGGAGTGTGTGAGTAGTGTGGTAGCATGCCGTTTTGAACATAACTCCACTAGTAAGAGTGTATGAGATGATGTGGTCGGATGCTGCAGGTACTACAGTGCCACCATTATTCAGATGTCTGGCGTACGGGACGATCACATGGCCATCTGGCTGGCGGCCGCCACGGCCTTCACCAACTTCATGTTTACTCTGCTGGGCGTTTGGCTCGTGGAGAGGGTGGGCCGCAGGAAGCTGACTCTAGGAAGCATACTAGGTGAGAATTCAGAAGCACACACATAGGTTCTTACCATAGACTGTAACAAAGATGGCCGACTCGTCTGTAGAAAAATGAAGCCAAAATATCCCTGAAAACACATAAAAATTGAAGTGTATTTGTAATTAATTGTAGTATGTTGTAATGAGGGCTTGCTGTGAATTCCTCAGGAACTGCTGTAAGTCTGATGGTTCTCGCTGCTGGGTTTCTGCTGTCGGCTCAGGCGTCTCCACCCGTGACCTTTCACCCTACTGACTCCCTCCACAACTCCACATGCATTCATTATGGGTGAGTTTTACGTCGTAGTAGACTAGATTGACCTAAGGATTGGACCTGGATCACAAAAAATAAAGACAATGCAATATACCATTCAACATCTTTGAAGATAACTGTTTAATATTCAGATTTATACAAATATAGAAGCAGTTTGTGTGTTAGTCCATGTCATAACCAGACACACTGACTGCTGATAATTTACTCACCCCCATGTCATCCAAGATGTCCATGTCATTCTTTCTTCAGTTGAAAAGAAATTAAGGTTTTTGATGAAGATTTTTTTCTCCATATAATGGACTTCAATGGGAACCAAATGGTTCAAGATCCAAATGAGACTTTCAGTGCAAACTGTTCAAAGGGCTTTAAACGACACCAGACGATGAATAAGGGTCTTATCAAGCGAAACGATTGGTTATTTAATAAATAAATAACAAAGTTTAAGTTTTATAAGCTCAAATGCTCGCCTTGGTCTGTTCTGTGATGCGCGTTCGTGACTCTCCTGCTCGAACTCGTTCATCAAAATGAACGAATCTTTTTTCAGTTTAGCAAATGTTGAAGTCACACTTGTGTGCTTCTACTGAACTTAAAGGAATAGACAACAATGAAAATTCTATCATCATTTACAAAGTCATTCACTTTTGAAATAAAATGAGGGCAAGTAAACGATGACTTTTTATTGTGGTGTGTGCTATGCCTTTAGATGTATTTTGAACGATTTATATGCAATTGTTTATAATGTAGATTTTAAAGAGATAGTTCACTTTGAAATTAATTTTTGGTATGTTTTATCTTACCTCAAGGGCATCCAAGATGTAGGTGTCTTTGTTTCCACAGTATTTTCAATTTTGATATTTTTAGGTCAAACCGTTCTTGTCACTCAGTCATATAATGGAGGTCTATGGTCACCACCTCAAAGAGCAGCACAGAGAAGTCCAGATTAAACATGATTTAATGACTCGTAAATGTAAGTACACATTGATGGTCTAAGACACGAAACGAGCGGTTTGTGTGAGAAAACCAACAGTATTTATATCGTTTTTACCTCTTGTAACCACAGCCACGTCCAAGTGATGTCTCGCGCGTGTGCGTCACTCATTGTTTACACAGATTTCAGAAGTGTTACCCTTCACTGTGAAGATCTAAACATATTTAGATATACAGGAAATCGCAATGGAAGACGATTTCAAAATATCAACAGACAACGTTGATTTTTTTTTTTTTTGTAACCGCGCAAAAGATAACTTCCGGTGCTTGCGCAAACCGAAGCGCCCTCGCCCTCAGATCACTTGGACGTGGCTGTGATTACAAGAGCTAAAAACGATATATAAATACTGTTCGTTTTCTCACACAAACCGCTCGTTTCGTGTCTTAGGCCATCAATGTGTACTTACATTTACGAGTCATTAAATCATGTTTAATTTGGACTTCTCTGTGCATGTTCTTTGAGGTGGTGACCATAGACCCCCATTATATGACTGATAGACCACAACAGTTGACCTAAAAATATCAAAATTGAAAATACTGTGGAAACAAAGACACCTACATCTTGGATGCCCTTGAGGTAAGATAAAACATACCAAAAATTAATTTCAAAGTGAACTGTCCCTTTAAGAGTTGCGTTTGTAAAACTCTGAATCTTGAATGTTGTACGTGGCATGTTGTAGTGACCGGGGTTTGTGTCTGTGAAGGTTCTGTGAATCCTGCATGCTGGATCCAGCTTGTGGTTTCTGTTACGGTGTGAACGGCACGTCAGTGGTCGAGTCCTCGTGTGTGTCTGTGTCTCCGGCCAACACTGAGACCTCTGCAGTGGGCAGGTGAAACGTCGGTTCATATTCCTGACTTTTGGGGGAAACGAGTGCACTTCCAACTTAATTGTACCAAATGTGCACTTATAGTCTACTTCATATCAAATCAAAACTGTACTTGCAAATGATAGAATATTAATGACATAAAAGTGTATTTACGTTCCCCACACTCTTAAATGACAAGTGTACTTCATAATGTCAAACTAAAAGTGGTTTTAAACAATAGTTTAATAATCTTTTGTCAAGAGTGCACTTTTTTAATGTGTAGCACATGTAACATGCTTGATTGTCATTTTAACTGCAGTTTGTTATTTGATATCACATTTAAATACAGATCAAATATTTTAAATGTACTACATTACGTGCAATTAAGTGTCTAATGACATTACATTCAGTTCACACTTAAGTATTACCTTTTTAAAGTATCATATTTCCATACTACTCCTTTTTTTTAAAGTAAACTAAAGTGACCTTCATTCCCACAAGGGTACATATGATTTATTAAAAGGAACGTAACCTAAATGTTCCTTAAATTAGCAGTATTAAATAGTAGTTTGATTAAGTGTTGTTTTTTTGGAGGTGTTCTAACGGCACACAGGAGAGCGCAGGGTTATTCTGGGCCTATAACTACTGCCCGACGTCCTACTCCTGGATCGTTCTGCTGGGCCTCGTCCTGTATCTGGCCTTCTTTGCCCCGGGTGAGAGCTCTCTCAGTAGTGTAAGGAACTGTTGATGAAGTTCGAGGCGTCTGCAGGCACTGATGTCAGGTTGTGTGTGTGAGCAGGAATGGGTCCGATGCCCTGGACGGTGAACTCCGAGATCTACCCGCTGTGGGCTCGCAGTACTGGGAACGCCTGCTCTGCCGGGGTCAACTGGATCTGCAACGTCCTTGTGTCTCTGACCTTTCTCCATGTGGCCCAGTACCTCACGTACTACGGTACAACACAGGACACACACAACACTGAACACAGCATTTAGGTACTCATGCATTCTGCTACTCGTGCTCGCTGGAATCCAGTGACGCAATACACCACAAAACACACCAATGATTAATGAATGCAAACATTTATAAATAATAAAAATCTAATGACAATCACGTTCACTAGGGAGCCTCTGAAATGTCTTTCGCACCAGAGGAACCTTTTCATAGTTCCTTAAAATATTGGTGGAAGTACCCGGATTCTGGCGCGTTCGCACGGCAGGAACTGGGAACGAATTTAGTTCGAGGAACTCTTTTGTAGGAACTAATTTATTCCTACGTCAGAGTTGGTCTAAACCAGCACTATAGACGAATCCGACGAGCGTTCTTGTCTAGGCTGCCATCTTGTGGCGACGCCATTACTGAGCTGTTACACCGGCATAGACATATGCACCGGTATGTAAACAAACCTCGGAGATAAGGTGATAACGCACCCTTGATGACAGCTACAGCCAGGCAGACTTGTTGGGTTGATGATGTTAGACATTGGCCTCCAGTCACAGATGAAGGTACAAACGATCTTACAGATTAACGTTATTTATGAAAATAGCTTGGCAAGCTAGCTAGGCTAACGTTTGCTACAGAGGAAACTAAAAAAAAGATCTGTCCATTTGGCAACAATAAATAAATAAATGAAATCAAATAAACAATTTCATGTTTTTCATTTGTGTCCATTATTTATCTCATTTTTACATTGCAACGGGCATGGGTAAGGTAACGTTACAGCTAGAAAGTATACATAATATCGACCAACTACTGTTTTTAAACCATGGAAAGAGGTCAATATAACAGCAGGAGAACAATTATGTCACATAACGTTCAGCTCAGGAAAGCCATTTAATGACCATAGCATGTAAATTGAATAGAAAAAATAACAAGAGAGGAGATTTTGCTGATCACAATATCACACATTTATTATATTTTTTTTACTCATGTCATTAAATAATTGTTATTATACGCGAATGTCCGCGTCTTGTACTCGCCCAGGAAATCTGTGTAAACCGTACGGCTCCAGACAGGGGCAGTCGACCCGGGGTATTCACAATGTTTTCTCTTCAAAATTGAAATTTTACTGCCACCATTGAAACAATTTATAACGGAAACTGTTTACCCACTCGACATTATACAAGGGCTAACGTTGTAACGTTAGTGACAGTCGTAAATCGCGAGCTGTTTATTCCAGTGGACGCAAGTTGCAACTAAAACAATAGAAGGCAATGGCGCATCGCTACCCAGCAACAGCTCAGTAATGGCGCCCGCTTACTTCCGGTAGTTTCGCCGGATTCGTCTATAGGAGCTATACGTGACGATAGTTTTCGCTGATTGGCCGAACGCGCACAAAAAACCAGCACCATTTTTTAAAAAGCTGTGTAAACGCACAGATTATAGTCTATATATTTACACCACAAACTAACTCTACGAACATGGAAAACAGTGATAGATGGGCTTCGTAACCTCGACACTGAGGAGAAAATCCAACGCAATATATCCTAATATATATATATATATTAGGGCTGTCAGTTAAACGCGTTATTAACGGCGTTAACACAAACTCATTTTAACGGCATCAATATTTTTAGCGCGTGATTAACGGTCTTTTTGGCATAGCAAACTGTAGTTTTTTTTCACATGCTTTTGCAACAGGACGCGGCATGTGCACGCTGCGCTCTGAAACCCATTCATTTCAATGGCTTGCGCCGCACGAGGACGTTTTGTTGCTTCGTCGACCAAAGCGCAAGTGGATTTAGCTAGACCGGAAACAAAACAACTGGCACACACTCGTTTGGGCTTGCGAGCCGGCCAAATAGTTGATTAACGTTACGTTTTGAGTGTATGACTAACGCGAGACGCCGAAATGGATGCTAATAAGATCCTGAATGGAAAGTTTACTTTTAAAAAGTTGCCAAATGGTTCAATTGACAAGACCAAAGTGATCTGTGTGTTTTGTCGTTGTGAACTGATCTATCATCATCGCAGAACATCCAGTCTGAAATACCGCTTGATGATGGACAAGCACACACACAGACACACACACACACACAGATGATGCGACTTCTCCGCCCCCTCGTCAATATCAGGACCTCGTCAGTATTTCTTTCACCCTTTTATTGATGGACAGTGTTGCATTGTGTGAGAGATTATTTGCTCCAAGTGAGAATGTTAGTGTGAAATTGAACACAGTATACGCCAATGTTGTTGTCAATAAAAAAAACATTTGCACAAAGCAAACCAATCCACTATTCCATGTTGATAAGAGCATTGAAAAGAGAAAAAAACTAATGGGACAAAAATAAATCAAGAGACATTTAGAATAAATATGCGATTAATCACGAGTTAACCATGACATTACTGCGATTAATCACGAGTTAACCATGACATTACTGCGATTAATCACGAGTTAACCATGACATTACTGCGATTAATCGCGAGTTAACTATGACATAAATGCGATTAATCGCGAGTTAACTATGACATTACTGCGATTAATCGCGAGTTAACTATGACATTACTGCGATTAATCGCGAGTTAACTATGACATAAATGCGATTAACCGCGAGTTAACTATGACATCAATATGATTAATCGCGAGTTAACTATGACATTACTGCAATTAATCGCGAGTTAACTATGACATTGATGCGATTAATCGCGAGCTAACTATGACATTAATGTGATCAATCGCTAGCTAACTATGGCATTAATGCGATTAATCGTGAGTTAACTATGACATTAATGCAATTAATCGCGAGCTAACTATGACATTAATGTGATTAATCGCTAGCTAACTATGGCATTAATGTGATAAATTGTGAGTAAACTATGACATTAATGCGATTAATCGTGAGTTAATTATGACATTAATGCGATTAATCGCGGGCCAACTACGACATTAATGAGATTAATCGTGAGTAAACTATGACATTAATGTGATTAACCGTGAGTTAATTATGACATTAATGCGATTAATCGCGGGCCAACTATGACATTAATGCGATTAATCGTGAGTTAACTATGACATTAATGTGATTAATCGCGAGTTAACTATGACATGAATGTGATTAATCGCGAGTTAGCTATGACATTAATGCAATAAATCACGAGTTAACTATGACATGAATGTGATTAATCGTGAGTTAGCTATGACATTAATGCAATAAATCACGAGTTAACTATGACATGAATGTGATTAATCGCGAGTTAACTATGACATGAATGTGATTAATCGCGAGTTAGCTATGACATTAATGCAATAAATCACGAGTTAACTATGACATGAATGTGATTAATCGCGAGTTAACTATGACATGAATGTGATTAATCGTGAGTTAGCTATGACATTAATGAGATTAATCGCGAGTTAACTATGACATGAATGTGATTAATCGTGAGTTAGCTATGACATTAATGCGATAAATCGCGAGTTAACTATGACATGAATGTGATTAATCGCGAGTTAGCTATGACATTAATGAGATTAATCGCGAGTTAACTATGACATGAATGTGATTAATCGTGAGTTAGCTATGACATTAATGCAATAAATCACGAGTTAACTATGACATGAATGTGATTAATCGCGAGTTAACTATGACATGAATGTGATTAATCACGAGTTAGCTATGACATTAATGAGATTAATCGCGAGTTAACTATGACATGAATGTGATTAATCGTGAGTTAGCTATGACATTAATGCAATAAATCACGAGTTAACTATGACATGAATGTGATTAATCGCGAGTTAACTATGACATGAATGTGATTAATCACGAGTTAGCTATGACATTAATGAGATTAATCGCGAGTTAACTATGACATGAATGTGATTAATCGTGAGTTAGCTATGACATTAATGCGATAAATCGCGAGTTAACTATGACATGAATGTGATTAATCGCGAGTTAGCTATGACATTAATGAGATTAATCGCGAGTTAACTATGACATGAATGTGATTAATCGTGAGTTAGCTATGACATTAATGCAATAAATCACGAGTTAACTATGACATGAATGTGATTAATCGCGAGTTAACTATGACATGAATGTGATTAATCACGAGTTAGCTATGACATTAATGAGATTAATCGCGAGTTAACTATGACATGAATGTGATTAATCGTGAGTTAGCTATGACATTAATGCAATAAATCACGAGTTAACTATGACATGAATGTGATTAATCGCGAGTAAACTATGACATTAATGCGATTAATCGTGAGTTAATTATGACATTAATGCGATTAATCGCGGGCCAACTATGACATTAATGCGATTAATCGTGAGTTAACTATGACATTAATGTGATTAATCCCGAGTTAACTATGACATTAATGTGATTAATCGCGAGTTAGCTATGACATTAATGCAATAAATCACGAGTTAACTATGACATGAATGTGATTAATCGCGAGTTAGCTATGACATTAATGCAATAAATCACGAGTTAACTATGACATGAATGTGATTAATCGCGAGTTAACTATGACATGAATGTGATTAATCGTGAGTTAGCTATGACATTAATGAGATTAATCGCGAGTTAACTATGACATTAATGTGATTAATTGTGAGTTAACTATGGCATTAATGCGATTAATTGCGAGTTAACTATGACATTAATGTGATTAATCGTGAGTTAACTATGACATTAATGAGATTAATCGCAATTAAATATTTTAATCATTTGACAGCACTAATATACTGTATATACTGTATATATATATACCATTTCACAAGATGTAAACAACACTGGTCCAGAAGCACTTCCTGTTTCAGTTTTTAACACTACATAAAGGCTGGGATAAAATACAACCAACAGAACATTTAAAACTGAATCAAAAAGTTAAACAAACATCTTTAAGATGTTTTATTTACATGTGAAATGAAGAAAACAGTTACAAACTGAAACAGGAAGTGTTTCTGGACCAGTGTTGTTTACATCTTGTGAAATGGTCTATATATATATATATATATATGGCAACACTGGACATCAACCACACAGCATACACTAATGCCTTTTCATTACTGTCCACTTTCTATGTAGAACAGTCCTATCTAATAAAGTTTTAGCCAGGTTTCTGTCAAACACAGAACATCTAGGTTATAATCTCTCATCATATCATTAACAATAAGTGCTTTTGAAGTAAGGGATCGAAATTTCCGCAACCCGAGCTTTATCATTTGTTCACCTGTATTATAGCTATTTTTTATTTGTTGAACATCAATTACATTTTTACCCTTAAATGGGTTTGGGGAACAGACATGGTCTCTATACTGTATGATGATATCCAGGTGTAACTGTCTCTGTGGGACTGTGTTGCTTCCTGACCTGAGCCCCAGAATCAGATATTCAAGGATCAACTCTGAAACTACTAGCTAAAATCCATCACCTTAATAATAGTAATGACGCTTTACTTGGCAAACAACACAATTTAAAGGGTTAGTTCACCCAAAAATCAAAATGATGTCATTAATGAATCCCCCTCATGCCGTTCCAAGCCCGTCCGAGAGCTTTCTGTCCCTCCATTGGAAATGGATGTACCTTGTCCAGAAATCATCAAAGTAGTCATGTGACATCAATGGGTTAGTTACAATGTTTTGAAGCATCAAAAATAACAAAAACTACGACTTTATTCAGCATTGTATTGTCTTCGGTTCTGTTGTGGATCCGCGTTCAGTGACGCTGCTGACGTAAGACGCGGCTGACGTGTGTCTGGTGCATCCGTGTATTCGGGTTCAAATAAATATGGCTGGGCAAAAATGCAAGTGTTCCTCTGTGTGGAAATCCTTAGACATGTTCGTGAAGATTGTTTTGTACAGCGTGCGTCTCAGCCGCACCAAACACACGTCAGCAGCGTCACTGAACGCGGATCCACAACAGAACCGAAGACAATACAATGCTGAATAAAGTCGTAGTTTTTGTTATTTTTGGACCATTCGATGCTTCAAAACATTGTAACTAACCCACTGATGTCACGTGGACTACTTTGATGATGTCTTTATTAACTTTCTGGACAAGGACAGTATACCGTACACACATTTCCAATGGAGGGACAGAAAACTCTCGGACTAAATCTAAAATATCTTAAACTGTGTTCTGAAGATGAACGAAGGTCTTGGGACGACATGAGGGGGAGTCATTAATGACATCATTTTCATTTTTGGGTGAACAAACCATAAATGATAGGATTGTGGTTTACACTTGTACAGTTGTTGAAGTGTGAAGATGATCTTCTGTCCAGGCGCGTTCTTCCTGTACTGCAGTCTGGCTGTGCTGGGCTTTGTGTTTGTGCTGGGCTGTCTGCCGGAGACCAAGGGTCTGCGCCTGGAGGAGATCGAGTCTCGGTTCGCTCGGCGACTCTGCAGCTGTGGAGCCAGCGGGGGTCAGGGCGGGCACTACATCAGGGTAACGGGAGGACGCGGAGACGTCACGGATGATGAATAGATCTGTCTGCTCTGTCTTTCCTCATGCTGTGGTTCTCATTCCAGAGATTCAACAGGCTAGTTGACTCACACAGAACTGATTCGGTTCAGCTTCACCGATTCTCCCTAAACAAAGGAGGTTTGGTCTAGATGTTATCTGGGAGTTCTGTGGTGATTGTATTTGCACATGTACAGAGGATGGATTTCTGATAACAAGAAGTGTTTGTTATACAAATCAGCGCTCTGGAGTGTGAGCCATGCGCATGTACTAATCCATTATTAAACTATCGAGAGTTTGTTCGTTTCACGGTGTATAGGGATGTACATTAGACTTTGAATGAATATGTTACACAAAAATGAATTGTGCCCCCAAATCTCATTCTCGTGTCTATAATTTATAGGTATAATTCACCCAAAAATGAAAATTCTGCCCAAACATTTCTTTAAGAAATAAATATATTTGCTTCCGAAACAGTGACAATGAGCTCCAAAAAATGCACTATAAAACAAACATGAATTTTACATATAATATGTATATAATGTAAACATTTGTATAAAAATATATAATTTAAAATGTAATTAAAAAACGCAAACTGGTGATAAATAATGGCAGATTTTTCATTTTGTCTGAGTTGTGGAGGGGGTTTCAGGGGGTGGTGGTGGTGGTGGTGAACAATGGTTTTGCACACTTGGGGCCAGATTTATGAACAGCTTCACCAGCACAAACCGCTTTGGCGTTACAAAACTACTGTCAGGACTTATTAAAGACACGCAGTGAAGAATTAGCACTGTAAAGTCGTGGACAGGGTTATTTTTTGTGGCTGATCTTATTGCAAATGCATTTGATGGACCTTTTTTTTTTTACTTAATCAAAATGGTACAAAACTTGGTAAAGCTGTGAACAAACACACACACACACACACACACTCAAACATCATAGACATAATTCGAAAAGGTTAAATTGTCCTGAAAAAATAAATATTTACACCTGTATTTTTCGTGGTCAAAATTGAACGCATTGGAAATTAATAGAAGTTGAATTTCATCCAGTGGAAATGTTTGGTACTGCAGCCAAACAAACTCGTTTTTTGAGACATCAACCTCAAATTTGAAACGACTTGTTTAGATTTGGCTTTGATTTTCTCACAGTTTAAGAGTGAAACATGTTTTGGGAAATATATATATATATATAAATATATATCATAAAATACAAATACATTTATTTATTTTTTTGTATTGTTTGAACAATAAATGTAAAATTTTATAACTTTTAAAATCACTCTTTAAAACTTTTTTTCACTTCAGCAATAATCTGCCAATTATCTTCTTTAAAAAGAGACCAAACTCAAGTATGTGCTTTAATGCATTCAATATTTAAAGGGATAGTTCACTTTGAAATTAATTTTTGATATCTTTTATCTTACCTCAAGGACATCCAAGATGTAGGTGTCTTTGTTTCCGCAGTATTTTCAATTTTGATATTTTTAGGTCAAACCGTTCTTGTCTGTCAGTCATATAATGGAGGTCTATGGTCACCACCTCAAAGAGCAGCACAGAGAAGTCCAGATTAAACATGATTTAATGACTCGTAAATGTAAGTACACATTGATGGCCTAAGACACGAAACGAGCGGTTTGTGTGAGAAAACGAACAGTGTTTTTTTTTTCCGTTTTTACCTCTTGTAAAAACGATACAATAAGATAAGAGGTAAAAAACGATAATAAAACTATACAAATTCTGTTTGTTTTCTCACAAACCGCTCGTTTCGTGTCTTAGGCCAGCGGTTCTCAAACTGGGGGCCGTGGCCCCCTGGGGGGGCCACTATATGGCGCTAGGGGGGCCGCAAAGAAATTCTAGAATATGAAATTATTTAAAAAAAAATTATTTTACCTGTATGTAAGTTTGTATTGTCCTATGTGAAATCTGCATTGCATTATTTATTTTATATTGTAAAACTTGTATAAAATTGTATGTCTTCTATATTGAAAAACTATTTCTTTAAGTAGAGTAGAATATTTTTTTGTTTCTTGCTGAAAAAACAGATTGCTGTTCAAAATTGCAAACCAAACTTGAGCCACTGTCATTTACTACCTTAAAATGTAAGAAGTTTAATGCACTTTTTTACAATCAGCAAATTAATTTTTCAGTGTTCATCTTTTACTATGAACATCACAAATGTTTAGTATTCAATACTTTTGTTGCACTTTTCAGACAATATTATTGTTAACTGTCAAAACCATTTTTTATAAAAAATTGTTATATTTAATGAAATGTACAATTTAACTAATTTTGTATATTCAAAGACATAAAGCTACAAACAGAACTGTTGTTCCAGCATTGTACAAATTCATTTGTTTTTGGTACAATCTAAAATTTGTGAGTACAATTGTACGTTTGAGGATGTTTTCGTTATGAGTTTTCTTTTGGGGGGCCACAAAATGATTCACCCTACACAAGGGGGCCTCCTCCTGAAAAAGTTTGAGAACCACTGTCTTAGGCCATCAATGTGTACTTACATTTACGAGTCATTAAATCATGTTTAATCTGGACTTCTCTGTGCATGCTCTTTGAGGTGGTGACCATAGACCTCCATTATATGACTGACAGTTTGACCTAAAAACGGTTTGACCTAAAAATATCAAAATTGAAAATACTGCGGAAACAAAGACGCCTACATCTTGGATGCACTTGAGGTAAGATAAAACATATTAAAAATTAACTTCAAAGTGAACTATCCCTTTAAGTTCCGCATGCTCAACAAGTGAATAAATGTATTATAACTACTGCATTAGTTTAATTTAGTACCATAAAATCCCCTAAAAATACAAAATATTTAATAAAAATATATAATCGAACTAAAATCATTTCATCAAAATAATTTGAAAAAAAAAAAAAGTTTGACTCTCTCGCTGCTCTCAGGAGATTGTTATGGTCATTATGGGAATGATCCGACGGTGTGTGTCGTCATCATATACAGAACTTTCCACTCTCATCAGCACTTTTTTTGGGGGGTTTGCGAGCTCATGCTAGTTTGCCCTGTTCAGTAAATCTGGCCGTCGGTATCAGTGTGTCAGTACCGTAGACTGAAGCAGGAGTGTGTGCTGTTCCAGAGCCGACTGCACCTTGGAGCGCTGCATTACTCCACACTGGAACCAGAGGGCAGAGTTTCCTACATATCAGTGAGTACCAGTAAACGTTTTCCACACTCCAAATAATATTACACACAATATATGTATGCATTAAATTGTTATGCATAATGCATTTGTAGTTATTATTATTAACTGGGGAACGAATAAAAAAACGGCTCAGTGGTAATTAGAAGACGTTAGCAGAGATGAATTATTGTCAAATGAACTGTTGTTATTCTTCATCACTGTTTCTCTGCTATAGTTGCAGTAATGAAGCCTTTGCATGTGGACTTGAAGATTCATGGTTTGGAAATAATCAAACTTATGTGTCATATTTCATTTCTGATGCAGATTTTGTACTTATTTCTGAGTGAGTTTTGATATGCGTCTTTCTCTCTGGTGTTCTCACTCACTTAGATTAGTTAGTTCCTGATGTTACTCTATGAAGATAACTGTGCAATGCTGTATTTGTTCATTTTTAAGGGGGTCATGTTAGTCTGTAACTCAGCAGGCCTCTGTCTCGGCTCCGTCAGCCTGAAACCTGTTCAGTCGTGACCCCCTGTGACCCCTGTTCCCCTCATTTAGCCCTGAGCGAGATCCACTGCCCTCTGTTTCACTGACTTTCATACAAAATATTGTGTGAATATCAAATCTGTTGGTATTTTCACGCCTCTGGGCCACAGGAAATTGAATGTAATATAGTATAATCTACACACAATAAACGTGGAAATGATTCTTCATGCTCCCCCCACCCATTCTTTAACAATTTGAGTCTTGATATTGTCATCCTGGAATATGGCAATGGTGTGTTTTTTTTTTTACATGGTTGTTTAAGAAATGAAATCTAGAGCTGTTGCCAAACATAATAATCAGAGCAATAATGATCCAATCATAGACTCTTAAGAATTGGCCTATTTGAATCTGAACAGCGACTCTTTTTCTCTTTTGGTCAGGCAGGGTATGTTCTGTAATCTGTAATGTATGATTTAAATAAAAGTGTTGATTGTCAACCTCAGGAGATCAAACTGAACTGAGCTGTTTTATTTTCCGTTTCATTTTATAGGATGTTCGCAATGTTTGCAAATTTGGGATTGTAAAATGTGAATTTGTATTTTCTAGATATAAACATTTATTAAAGAAAAAGATTCACTTGAATTAAATAATGAAACAAATTTTGACCAAAATCATTAATCATGATTAATTTTTTACAGTTAATTTACTGGACAAATTTTATATTCACATTTATGCAGTTAGCCGAAGCTAAGGGGGTTCTCTATACGCATGTGTGCATTACAAACCCGTTTTCACAAATTTAGGTATTCTGGGGGTTTTTTACACGGAGACTATAATGATATCGTTTTCAAAAACTTGCACTTTGAAACCCATTTTCAAAAGTATGTATTTTGAGGCGCCAAACGCATAATAAGTATTAAAGTGTTAGTTCACCCAAAAATGAAAATTAAGTCATTAATTACTCACCCCCATGCTGTTCCAACCCCGTAAGACCTTCGTTCGTCTTCGGAACACAAATAAAGATATTTTTGATTGAATCTGAGAGCTGGATCAGTCTGCCTAAGGGACTGGCTCTTGACGGGCCATAAAGTCATTAAAGAAAAGGTTTAAATATTCCATGTGCCTACAGCGGCTCAATTATAAGTTTATCAAGCGACGAGACTACTTTTTGTGCGAAAAAAAACATAAATAACGACTTTATTCCACTATTCCATTACTTCCTTATGGGCGCATGCGCGAGAACTGAGACGAGGACGTTCTCATTCGTCTGCTTCTTGTTACCGGCTGCTCACCGCTTAGGAGTTTTACCGCCCCCTACCGTATAAGATGATGATCCATATATAAGGCGCTCCGGATTATAAGGAACACTGTCGTTTTTTGAGAAGATTAAAGGCTTTTATGTGCACCTTATAGTGCGGTAAATACGCAAATTGAAAAGCGTATGTACAGCGCGCATCTTCCTCTGCTTGTAAACAGAAAGTTTTGCGCTTCTATATCAGCACATCATCTTACATAGACATATACACTAGACCTCACCTTGGATACGGCAGTTCATTAGAACGAATGCGTCAATAGAGCCGCCATCTTGAAACAGGGGAGCCCCTCCACTTTAATGCATCAGCGTCAATGTAGTAGACACAGGTCTAACGCAAATAAAATCACCATAAATCCTCATGAATGCGATTTTTCTTGTTTTTTTTGGTTTGTTCCAACGGTCAGACATGTATTTATCATTGATTCCAGAAAGAAAAAAAAAATTAAATTTTTTTTTTTCAAAAACATTCTTCCTAGTTCAGATTTCATCCGTGAACTTCATACGCTGCACAAAAGTCCGCCACCATCAATGAATTCGAAGTAAAGGCAGAGATAGCAGCGTTACCTAGCTACTTCCCATAGACACTAGACCTCACCTTGGATACGGCAGTTCATTGGAACGAATGCGTCAATAGAGCCGCCATCTTGAAACAGGGGAGCCCCTCCACTTTAATGCATCAGCGTCAATGTAGTAGACAGGTCTAACGCAAATAAAATCACCATAAATCATCATGAATGCGATTTTTCTTGTTTTTTTTTTGTTTGTTCCAATGGTCAGACATGTATTTATCATTGATTCCAGAAAGATTTTTTTTTTTTTATTTATTTAAAAAAACATTCTTCCTAGTTCAGATTTCATCCGTGAACATCATACGCTGCACAAAAGTCCGCCACCATCATTGAATTCTAAGTAAAGGCAGAGATAGCAGCGTTACCAAGCTACTTCCTATGACAAGACCCCTGTTCTAAGATGGCGGCGGTTTTGACGCATGCTTAGAACCCCAAGGTGAGGTCTAGTGTATATGTCTATGGCTACTTCCTATGACAAGACCCCTGTTCTAAGATGGCGGCGGTTTTGACGCATGCTTAGAACCCCCAGGTGAGGTCTAGTGTATATGGATCATCATCTTATACGGTAGGTGGCGGTAAAACTCCTAAGCGGTGAGCAGCCGGTAACAAGAAGTAGACGAATGAGAACGTACTCGTCTCAGTTCTCGCGCATGCGCCCATAAGGAAGTAATGGAATAGTGGAATAAAGTCGTTATTTATGTTTTTTTCGCACAAAAAGTAGTCTCGTCGCTTGATAAACTTATAATTGAGCCGCTGTAGGCACATGGAATATTTAAACCTTTTCTTTAATGACTTTATGGGCCGTCAAGAGCCAGTCCCTTAGGCAGTCTATGTAGGACTGATCCAGCTCTCAGATTCAATCAAAAATACCTTTATTTGTGTTCTGAAGATGAACGAAGGTCTTACGGGGTTGGAACAGCATGGGGGTGAGTAATTAATGACTTAATTTTCATTTTTGGGTGAACTAACCCTTTAAAGTTTTAGTTTTAAGTTTCTAGTTCTCACAAAAAAACAGCATGGGATTTGTGGCTTCAGTGTGTCAGAACTGAAGCAGGGAGCTGATGTGTACAGTATTGGTATAAAGTGTGTGTACTGTACTTCAGTGTGTGTCTTCTCCGGTGAAGGCCGGCTCTGGTAATCTGAGAGCCAGTAACTGGACACTGAAGTTTGGCAGGAGGTCAAGACACTAGAGCTCCTGGTGCTGAACTATTACCTCCATTACCAGCACTGTTATGCACTAGGTGATTTACAGTTGAAAGTACATTGAGTTTAAGGAAACTGTTGAATGACACTGTGAAAATCAGTGAACCTTTACAAATTTTACAACATTGCACCAAAACCCTTTTTCTAAGTTAATATTTAAATGTGCTGTAAATAAACCAATGCTATTTTATTGTAATATTTCAATGCATTTATTTGGGCTTAGAAAACAAATCAAATGAATGAGCAAGACAGGTGTACCACATGAGAGTGCCCAAAACCATCATAATCATCAACATGCACAATAAATATACATTTTACTGCAAATATATACAGTATATATATTTTTTTGCCTATTTATTATTACCGTACATACAATTTTACACACAAATTCTAAATATTTATATTTTATTGTACTATACTATATATACTAATACAGGGTGTCCGCAGGGTTTTAAAAAGTGATAAATCAAAATTGTCAAATTTAAGGCCATTAAAAGTGTTAAATGTAGTCTGAGAGGTATTATTTTTTTAAAAAATTAGGGGGTTTTTTTCAGAATATCAGGTGTCCTATTTTGTGTTTGCGTTAGTCCGTATAAATATGGGCTTTAGCTTATCTGGGCACAATCAAAGATCTTTCATCTCTGTCTATGTTTGATGCTGACGTCATATTCAGTGGCTGGACGATATATGACGACGATATATAGAGGCTATATAACCCTGATATAAGTGATCACCCGGATTTAGACCTACCTATATTGTATTTATATAAAGCGTTCACAGGCAAATTTGCTTTAGCCTATCTATATATTGCTTTTATTTCCCTTTATTTGAAATCAGGCAAACATAAATGTCAGGGACACGATTGCTGGCTGCATGTCAATATCCATGGATCACTGGATCTTTAGTAAGTTGTTAGGAGTCCAACTATATTGAGTCCAACATTTAGTTTAAATTGATCAAATTGTTAGTTTTAGTCGCATTTTCGTTTAATAGTTTCCCCTATTAAATCCAGTCACGCAACAGATCTTTGCCACTCAGTCAGGTTGAGGGGGGTTGTACCGGCGGGAAAGTGATGTCAATGCATTCTCTCTATTGTTTGGTGTGTAAAAAAAACCATCATTGTCAACTGGATGGGAGCTAATGCACTTCGGTCGCAAATGCAATCCACTAAACATAAAAATGGAATGCGTGCTCTAAATCTATTCGTTTTTTTGTATGTTATAAATGTCAAAATCTGTGTAATAGAAAGGTCGCTGGTTAACACTTGCAATTCAGTGTCGTGATGGTTTTTAAAAAAAATTCTGAATATAGTAAAAAAGGTATTAAATGTAGTATATTTAACTTAAGGATTACTGTATATACCCTGTAATATATATGGTAAAATGGACTGCATTTATATAGCGCCTTCATAGACCTAATGGCCACCAAAGCGCTTTACATATTGCCTCACATTCACCCATTCATACGCTCATTCACACACCGACGGCGGTGTCAGCCATGCAAGGCGCCAGCCAGCTCGTCGGGAGCAGCTGAGGTTAGGTGTCTTGCTCATGGACACCTCGACACTTGGCCAGGTGGAACCGAGGATTGAACCACCAACTTTTCGGTTCGTAGACAACCCACATGAACCACTGAGCCACTGCCGCCCCATATATATATATATATATACTGTATATATATATATAAGTTGTAAATACATTCTTGGGCGAAAAAGAAAAAGGGCCAAGCCGAAAAAAAAATGGTCTAGGACGATAGGCAATGGTAAACTTGAAACATGTGAAAAAGAGTACCCATCTGGCCTTTTTTAAGTCTTTTTGCATCCCATTGGTATTCCAAGTTCTTAAGGTCGAAAAGAACCAAGAATTGGTGTTGAGCTCCCTCCAGCTAAAGCGTAGTTCACACTACATGATTTTTGAAAAAACTTTTGCTGATAATTTACTCACCCCCATGTCATCCAAGATCTCCACGTCTTTCTTTCTTCAGTCGAAAAGAAATTAAGGTTTTAGATGAAAACATTCCAGGATTTTTCTCCTTATAATGGACTTCAATGGGAACCAGGTCCAACCGAGGTCCAAACGACAGTTATAACAGTTTCAGATGCAGTTTCAAATGTCTTTGAACGACACCAAACGATGAATAAGGGTCTTATCATGCGAAACGATCGGTTATTTCAAAACTTATTCCAAAAATGTAACTTTTCTAAGGACAAATGCTAGCCTTTCTCCATTCTGTGAGGCGCGTTTGCAACGTCACGTAATACGTAATTACGTTCAAAAGGTCACGGGCGACGTAGCCGGTAGTACAGAATCAAAATCGTCCGACATCGTTGTTTTACCTTTTAATTCCTTTTTTGTAAACGGTGTTTGAGTTAGTTTTCACGTTCAACCTATGCGTTCAACTTGTAAACACTGACTCTGTACTTCTGGCTACGTCGCCCGTGACCTTTTGAACGTAATTACGTATTACGTGACGTTGCAAACGTGCCTCACAGAATAGAGCAAGGCTAGCATTTGTCCTTAGAAAAGTTACATTTTTGGAATAAGCTTTGAAATAACCGATCGTTTCGCATGATAAGACCCTTATTCATCGTCTGGTGTCGTTTAAAGACATTTGAAGCTGCATCTGAAACTGTTATTAACACCATCTTTCGGACCTTGAACCATCCGGTTCCCATTGAAGTCCATTATATGGAGAAAAATCCTGGAATGTTTTCATCTAAAACCTTAATTTCTTTTCGACTGAGGAAAGAAAGACATGGAGATCTTGGATGACATGGGGGTGAGTAAATTATCAGCAAAAGTTTTTTCAAAAGTGAACTAATCCTTTAAAATGTTGGGCTGAACTGTGCGGTTCACACTACATGACTTGCTCTCTGTGAAATTTGGAGTGTTCACACCACACAACACAACATGATTGATCCACAACAGGAGGTGACGCACTACACCAGTTGACAACAACTGTGTCACCCAAAGATTCTATCTTGTCTACAAACCACGTTTTGTCACGAAAAGTCACGCGATAAGACGAACCGGAAATAACGCAAAACAGCACGGGCGTCAATACCCAGCGAAGAAGTCGAAGAACACAACACGCGAATATGGACGTGTTTGCGCAATGATTTGCTCTGAGGAAAAAACTGCAAAAAAAGACCGTGACCTCAACCCATACCTTGCTCTTATTGGCTGGAGCTCATGACATCACGTGAGGTTGAGTCGCGTGACAGCTCTGGATATCTAGCATGCCAGGTATTTTTCTGGGCTCCGCGACGCGTCTGCGAGTGTCTTTGATGCGTTGTTGGCTCTTTCATACTAACAGATTGGCATGCGATAACACGCTGACCTGTCGGCGAGCTCAACGATTTGCAAATCGGGCTTAAAATCCTGTTGTGTGAACTTGGCTTAATGCCTCCATTCCTCAAGAGCTAGCTTGATGTCAAGCTTCCTGGAGAAGAAGGCACATGGACGGAGTTTCGCTGGGTCCCCATGCTGCTGCGATAGCACCGCTCCGCCTTCAGAAGTGGAGGCGTCGACTTCAACGATGAAGGGTTTGGTGAGTTCAGGATGGACGAGGAGCGGTGCATTGGTGAAGGTTGTCGTTAGCTTCTCGAAGGCTTGTGTGGCTGAAGGGGACCAGGATAGATCTTGGGCTTACCTTACAGGAGGTTGGTTAATTTGAAGACGATGGAGCTGAAGTTTTTAATGAAGCGGCGATAGAAACGGGAAAATCCTAGAAAGCGCTGGAGTTCTCTGATGGTTGTGGGATTGGACCAGTTGTGGACAGCCTCCACCTTCCCCTTGTTCATCTGGATACCGTATTTGCTGATGTTATACCCAAGGAACTGCTTTGAGGTACATTTCTCCGCTTTGAGGAAGTCACCTGGACTGTCGTGTCTTTTACATTAGCAACATTGATGGCTTTTTTACAGGAAGAAGAGTCAGTGTTGTTCTGCTCAATGTTAATGTCTTCAAACAATTCATGAACAGTTTAAAAATGTCTCCCAATTCGTTTGAGTTTAAAGTGAGACCAAATATTCAAATCTGAACTAAAAATTAGCCTGATGGACTCGTTCTCAAGACACTTCTTGGTTGTCTTTGCAGTTTGAGCCAGCAGCACTTCATTGCAGTACACAAGATACAGGGGGCGGAGTTAGACCCAGATCTGAGGGGTGGAGTTGGGTCGGTTTAGGGGTGGGTTTAGGGATCAGGGGGTGGAGCTGGGTAGGTTTAGGGGTGGGTTTAGGGATCAGGGGGTGGAGCTGGGTAGGTTTAGGGGTGGGTTTAGGGATCAGGGCGTAGAGCTAGGTAGGTTTAGGGGTGGGTTTAGGGATCAGGGGGTGGAGCTGGGTAGGTTTAGGGGTGGGTTTAGGGATCAGGGCGTAGAGCTAGGTAGGTTTAGGGGTGGGTTTAGGGATCAGGGGGTGGAGCTAGGTAGGTTTAGGGGTGGGTTTAGGGATCAGGGGGTGGAGCTGGGTAGGTTTAGGGGTGGGTTTAGGGATCAGGGCGTAGAGCTAGGTAGGTTTAGGGGTGGGTTTAGGGATCAGGGGGTGGAGTTGGGTAGGTTTAGGGATCAGGGGGTGGAGCTAGGTAGGTTTAGGGGTGGGTTTAGGGATCAGGGGGTGGAGCTGGGTAGGTTTAGGGGTGGGTTTAGGGATCAGGGGGTGGAGCTGGGTAGGTTTAGGGGTGGGTTTAGGGATCAGGGGGTGGAGCTGGGTAGGTTTAGGGGTGGGTTTAGCGATTTTTAGCGGGTTTAGTGAAAAACTGCAATACATCTCAAATCCGCTTGAGGTCGGTCCCAAAAGGGAGCATAGACGTCATGTTATAATGTCCGTTTTCACAGCATAAATTCATATGTTTACAGTTTGGTCCCATGGACTTTATTGTAATCTTCAATATGTTCCACGTGCCTGACAACTGGTGAATTTTTTTCTAACTCGTTCGTTTAGATCATATTTAGATATAAAATGTATGACAAATAAGGGCGGTTAACTTTGATTGACAGCTGATAACGGGGTGCGCCGAGTGAATTTGACGTCTCGGCCATGATCTGACACAACAACACATCATACCACCTTGTGTATCCTTTCTGAAACTTTAGTATTTTGTGTTTCCCAAGATTTTCCAGTATGGCGCCGCCCATACCCCCCATAAACAGCCTCAAACCCGTTCTTCAGAGAGTCTGAGTGACATCACAGACACTTTGTCCATATTTTGTGGTGGGAGGAGTTGGATCTGGATCAGACTCCTCCCCGTGGATTTCATGTTCTGCAGTGAGGACCATCTCGTTTGAGCATGAGCACAAATTACATCTGATCATCTTTAGAGAAGAGTTTTTCATTTCTTCAGTTTTCTCCTGAACTTCAAAGCATGAAATGAGTTTTCCAGTGAAGCAGCTGCCGAAATACTCCTCTTCCTCATGCTTCACTGAGCTACAAATGCATTTATTATTATAATTCTCAGCAGTTTTTTTTCAGAACGCCCACCTGGAGCTTCACCATGCAACTCGTGTTTTATTGTGATTCATCACATCAAACTTCATTCTGTCTTCGATGTTTTTCTGAGACAGCAATGGCTTTTTATGTACTGCATTTGCTTAAATTGTCCTAATATCCTAACTAATAATTTGTGGTTACATTTTGTGTACACATTGAGTGTAATTTATTTTGGCCTAGCTATACTTATAAAATAATTCATAGTGCAAGTGATTAATAATGTGTACAGTATACAAATAATTACAGTTTGTGCAGTATAAAAATAATTATCTATGAAAAAGTCTATGGAATTATGGAATTTCCACAGAAAACATGAAAACTTAATGTGTGTGTGTGTGTGTGTGTGTGTGAGAGAGAGAGAGAGAGAGAGAGAGAGAGAGTGTGTGTGTGAGAGAGAGAGAGAGAGAGAGAGAGCGAGTACTGTACAATTTGCAACTGTGGAGCATCATTTTTAATTTAATTTAATTATTTTGTTATTTGTATGTTTATCTCAAAAAAAAAATGCACACAAGGGTTGCAGCGTAACATATTATGCTTGATACAATATTCAACACAATAAATAATAATAAATAAATTACCAACCAATTATTCCTCTTTAATTAGATGAAATTATAGAAAAATATTAAGAGGCCATATCAACAAAACACATTTAGTTACATGATAACTATCTTAAACTATTTTAATACATATTAAAAATGGTTTAGATTTGTCATATTTGCTTTAATGTGTATGAAATCCACCAGATAACATAATTAGTTTCAAATAAATTTAACAGAATGTTAACATAGGCATATCACTGCAACTAATATCCGCCTGTTCGGAGATCATATAATCCGATATTTATCTATCATAAGATTGACTGATTTGCATGCGTGTAATGACGTCACCCCCCAGGGGTCGTGAAGGAGGCGTGGTTTGGTGACGCATTGCGGCTCGGACCTCATGAAGTGAGCTTGTAGAATAGATCAGATGAGATCAGGACACTCTCAGCACAGCACGGCACCGCTGTATGAGCGAATGAACATGCGTGATCGTTCGGCATCTCTGCTGTAGCTGGTGCAGGGAATCAAAGCCTTAACCATGGCAGAGGTGATCCGCACATGAGCCGAACTCTCTGTCAACGCTGCATGCTGCGCACTTCCAGGATCGATCGGATTTCTGTGCGATCGATGAAGATCTGAATCATGTCAGGCGGACAGGACGAGAGCACAGTCCGGGTGGCGCTCAGGTAGGGCACTAGATCTAGTGTGCGTTACTGATGTGCACTCATGCTGTCACCTGCTGCACCCATGCACGTGCGCGAAGCATAGTCACCCTAGAATAATAGAAACAATACCGAATAATGTGGTTTGCATAAAAGTAAGACTAATATTTAGCAAGACTAATATTAAATTGCACTGCAATTTATTTAATTACATTTCATTGCCCCCCTAATACGGTAACACCGCGTCCTATATCGTTATATGTGTGTCCCGATGGGAAGTTTTCAGCCTAACGACGCCACAAAATTACGGATATTTCACGTGTAACCTGGATTGTATTTGACCAATGAGATTTCACAAAGGGCGGGGCAAACAAGCGCGACGCAAACTTTTTACGTCCCATGACGCCTTGCGCGAATTATAAACAGCGAAAGGTTTGCTCTATGAACGCGATTATAAACATTTTCAAAATCTCCTACAGATATTCTTGTGATATCCATACCATTACATTAAAATACATGTGTTGGCTACATTCTCGAGATCTGAAAATTAAACATGAAGGGAATATTACAGCTAATTCAGTGAAACTGACGGATATACAATATATTATTTGCAGCACAGCCTTTGAAATGGTTTGTTTCAGTCTTTTTGAGTAGAGTTTTTCATTATTGCTGAATGCTTGTTAGGAGAAAGGTTGATAAAAAGAAGCAACTGCAAAGTCGTGTGTTCATCATCCCTGGATGGGACGGTTTTGACTAACACTAAAGGCCGATTTATACTTCTGCGTAGGGTGCGCGCAGTAGGTACGGCGTAGCATACGCACAGACGCGTCCCATTGCGCGTACCCTTCGCCGTCGCCTGACGCGCACCTCCTCAAAAATGTAACTACACGTCGCGACGACGCGGACCGCAAGATCGCTGATTGGTCGGCTTGGTAGCATCGCATTTCCTCCTACGCATTTCCGCACGTACCTTCTCACGCATTTCCATCACTGTCTATGATTTCCACACGTACCATCTCCTCCGACGTCTTCTCTCATTTCTGCCTTTCAGTTTTAGTAATTTCACTAAAGTGAACTGTTTTTCCACCTCAATAAGCTCCAACTCCAACATGATCCACTCTCTTTCAATCGCTATTGCTTGTAGTAACCTAGCCGCGAGGAATCTAAACACAGTGGAACATTAAAACTCTCCGCCGCCAACTAGCGTTTCGGAGCAGTACTGCAGAGCAACAAGACCTGAACGCAGAAGTATAAATGCTCATAACGGCGTCGCCTACGTGCGTAGCCAACGCCGCACATTACGGCGTACCCTCGACGCAGAAGTATAAATTGGCCTTAACAGTGATTTGCAGTGACCATAAGGCTAAAAACATACATTTGACATATTTTTTAATCTCTTTTTTGTTTCAAGTGTTTGGTAGTTCATTCCCAGTTGCATTCAAACTTGCATACCTATTGTATAGCCTAGTAAGTGAAAATTAGTATGTGAAAAGAGTAGTGCGCATCTGAGAGACAATTTACTATCCCATGAGGATACGGAAGAGCAGAGCCGTGGCTTAGAGGGGCGAAATGGGGGTCCGATGAGATTGGGGGACCTGAACTCGATTTTGATCACGGGAGACAACACCCCACCCCGCATTTTTATCGAGGAGACCCAAAGCAATACACTGTACAAGGGCCTAGAAAACTGAGCGACGCCCCTGCGGGAGAGGACTGTGACGTAGGCTAACTAACTGACGCAGGTCGGTCACATGAAATGTGCAACCCGAGTGACCGAGACCATCGGCGATGTAAAGTTGGATTGAATGCAAGCGCGCAGCATTGCGATGTACAGACCACCAATGGGAGTGAAGACTGTTGCCCATGTGACCTGATGCCTGATATACTGCAGTTAGGAAGCTAATACTATTGTTTTAAATTCTTCTATTTATTTGATGGTTTATTAGAAATAGTTTACAGTTGCAGTAATATAGATGTTTTCTTATTAAGGCGTGGTCACATTAGTGACAATTTAGCCAAATTGTCAATAGTGTTGGTAGCCACACAAGAGCCACTTTAAAACCACGCTGAAGAACATCTAAGACCATTCACGAGGTTCACTCTGTAGTTTAAATGCAGTTCATTGTGTTTTCTTTCTAAATGAAAGTCCTGATAGTGCTTGATACACATGGCATCCTGCACAACTGAAGACGGCAGGTGTGTGTGTGAACCGCTGTGTCAGCATCAGCCTCAGACACTTCCCAAAAACTGATTTAATGATAAGGATTTTAGTTTTGTTTGTGTGTGTCACTGGTTTTAGTGTCACTCTGTGCTAAAAGTAGACAGTTAACTGACAGATAATCAATGGAAGAGGAGATGTATTGATGAATCTGTTCTTTAGATCAGCATGTTCATCAGTGTTTCAGACGTAAACCTGTGAACTATAGACGCATATCTGTAGACAAGTCAAATCTCAGTGTCTGTTACAGGAAATTAAAGTCAATACCAGTCCGAGTGACGGAGCATGTACCACTCATGCTCGACCATAATGAGTTTCTTGAATGTCTCAATTACAATAGGCATAATCAGATTTAGCTGAATTAATACCACAATCAAGTGAACACTTAATAATTTATTAATTCTAAGACATGGGGACATGGGAAAATAAGTTTCATACTATACAGTACTCAGAGCATGTGGTCAAAATCTGCGTGATAAGGGAGTACACTATACACGAATCCGACGAGCGTTCTGTGTCGGCCGCCATCTTGTGGCGACGCCATTACTGAGCTGTTATCGGAATGTAAACAACCCTCGGTGATAACGCACCCTTGATGACAGCCAAAGCCAGGCAGGATGACTTGTTGGGGTTGATGATGTTAGACAGTGGCCTCCAGTCACAGAAGAAGGTACAAACGATCTTACAGATTGTTTATGAAAATAGCTTGGCAAGCTAGCTAGGCTAACGTTAGCTAACGAGGAAACTATAAAAAGATCTGTCCATTTGGCAACAATAAATAAATGAATGAATGACATCAAATAAACAAATTCATGTTTTTCATTTGTGTCCATTATTTATCTCATTTTCACATCGCAAAAGGCAAGGGTAAGGTACAGCTAGCCTAGAAAGTATACATAATATCAACCAATTAGTCTTTTTAAACCATGGAAAGTGGTCAATATAACAGCAGGAGAACAATTATGTCACATAATGTTACATTTAGCTCAGGAAAGCCATAGCATGTTAATTGAATAGAAAAAATAGCTAGAGAGGAGATTTTGCTGAGCACTATATTACATTATTTATTATATTTTTTTCTTATGTCATTAAATAATTGTTATTATAACAAAAAACTGCATTATATTTAATTTAATATTTTATTTTAATCCTTTAATAATACCAGCAGATTGAGCCCTCTATGGTTACAACATTAGGTAAGATTATTTTTTTAAATAAAACTTAAAATAAAAATGAATTTAAATTAGTCAATATTGAATCAAATTACAAGAATGGAATGTCCGCGTCTTGTACTCGCCCAGGAAATCTGTGTAAACCGTACGGCACCAGACAGGGGCAGTCGACCCGGGGTATTCACAATGTTTTCTCTTCAAAATTTAAATTTTACTGCCGCCATTGAAACAATTTATAACGGAACATGTTTTCCCACTCGACATTATAAAAGTTAACGTTAGTGACAGTCGTAAATCGCGGGCTGTTTATTCCAGTGGACGCAAGTTGCAACTAAAACAATAGGAGGCAATGGAGCAACACTACCCAGCAACAGCTCAGTTATGGCGCCCGCTTACTTCCGGTAGTTTCGCCGGATTCGTCTATATAACTAGACTTAACACTTCGATTCATGCGTTATCAGTGATGAACATGCGTTATCAGTGATGATGTCACACCCTCTGGAATCGAGTGAGCCAATGAGAAGCTGTTCCTTTGAAGGGAAACTTTACGACTCTGTGTTCTGGCAGGGCGTTTGCATAGGTAATTTGATTGGATGTTTAAGAGAAGAAGCTTTAAGATGCTTATAATATGAATTTGTCGCAGAGATAGCGAAATGTAATGCAAATTAACAAATAGGGAATGAAAATCGGAGTTCATAGATACCAAACATGAGCACCGGATTTGGGTAAACCAATCTATGGAAAATCATTAGAATATTGAAAGACCCATTGGTTGATGAGAACACACATGGCCAATATGACCAATGACCAATACCTGTAATTTTTGATATAGCTAATATGCGATTGAAGTTCAAATTGAACAAATCAAATAAATGTAAATAATTAAACATTGCTTTTAATTTCTTCAAGCAAACCGTAACTAAATTTAAAAGTAAGAAGAGTAAGTGTTTTTTGTTCTTGTTGTTTGATTAATATTAATGACATCATAAACAGCAGCAGGTCTGTGTGTGCACTTTTATACTTTTTAAGTTTTTATGCACACTTCCGATATTTCTAAGTCACAGTTTTGCCCTGTCTACATTCACAAAGAAATCAAGAAATAGATTTGACCATAAATCTCAATTCCCAGCATGCATTGCACAAACACAGCATTCAAAAGCAGACATTTACAGTTAAAATGACGACGATAACATTTTTATTTAGCTAATGCAAATCGGTTTATTTACAAATAAAGCTAATTCTCACACACATAAAAAGTTTATATACCTGCAAACAGCAATTCACAAACTCATAACCTCATAATACCAGCATTTGGTTTCCATATGCATAAACCAATTTACAAGCACAATTTGTAGATACACAATTATCCACCAAAACATCATCGATCCTTGTTCATTGATGCATTCGGCCTGTTCCTTTTTTCATTTTTTTTATTTTTAAATAAATACAAGTTTTAAAATAAATCTAGCTGTGCTTTTCACACCTTTTATGTATTTCGAAGTGCCTGTTTGTGAAGAGGCTTGACAGATTTCGAGCACAAGCTGATTGTGTGTATATATAGAGTGAAAGCAAGCACTACACGTGTGTGTGTTTACAGGACTGCTCTTAGGACAGTAGATCGTGACATGAGTCAGAGACAGCTGTGTGTGACAGTGCAGTTTTGTGGAGTGAGTCAGCGTCTCTTCTCTCACAGATACAGACTGATGTCCTTCCTCCTGGTAATTTAGTTATTTCACTGATGCACGTTATGACATTGATATATAATAAATAATAGGGATGCACGATATATATCGGCTCCCGTATCCGTATCAGCCGTTCATATATTCATTTTTAATGTTATGGTTATTGGCCCGATAAGAAAAAAGTCTGATATATCAAAGTCGATGAAGAATGTATTGTTTCCTCCGCTGAGACGCTTCAGATTTGCACCGTTCAACATTAGGATCTTAAAGGTGTAGTTCACTTTAAAAAAAAAAAAAACTTTTGCTGATAATTTACTCGCCCCCATGTCATCCAAGATGTCCACGTCTTTCTTTCTTCAGTCGAAAAGGAATTAAGGTTTTTGATGAAAACATTCCAGGATTTTTCTCCTTATAATGGACCTCAATGGGAACCAAACGGTTCAAGGTCCAAATGAGAGTTTCAGTGCAAATTGTTCAAAGGGCTTTAAACGATTCCAGACGATGAATAAGGGTCTTATCAAGCGAAACAATCGATCATTTAAAAAAAAAATAACAAAGTTTAAGTTTTATAAGCTCAAACGCTCGCCTTGCTTTGTTCTGTGATGCGCGTTCATGACTCTCCTGTTCGAACTCGTTTATCAAAATGAACAAATCAATGATATTTTGCCTGGTAAGAGTTCCTTCTTTATTGGCTTTACTAATTTTTTCCTTGGTGATCTCTGTAGCATAAGGTTCCTCTTAATTTGCTCTTCAGTATCTGCAAGACATGTCTATGGTATTGAAGCTTGTTTTCGCCACAGAGTGAGAAATAAAAAAGGTTATGGCGACTTTAAATCTCACTATTCTGACTTTTTATCTCAGGATTTATATAAAGTCGCAATTGCAGGTTATAAAGTCAGAATTATGTGAGATAAAGTCGCAATTGCGTGTTAATAAGTCAATTATGAGATTGCGAGGTTAAATATATGCTACTTGGAATTCTGTAATTTTTTCTCAGAATTTCATCATATATCTCGCAATTCTGACTTTATAATAGTCTGCGCAATTGGGAGATATAAAGTCAGAACAGCATGATGATATACAGTCACAACTGCGTGTTATATTCATGATTGTGAGATATGAAACTATTCTGAGGTAAAAATAGAGTAATTTTTCCCTTAGAATTTGACTTTATGACTCGCAATTGCGAATTTATATCGAGTCGCATTAAAAAAAAGTTTTATTCTGTGGCAGAAAGGAACTTCCATACTCAAATGACCATTTATATTTAACTTTAATTTTCTTGGAAGATCAAAGCACTTGCAATTGTTCACCGACTCTCAAGTAACTCTCTATTGAACTATAGAATCAATTCTTAATGCGCATGTGTGAACGCAATCAGCGTTTATCACAGAGAACGGTGTCGTCTTAGCTAGCAGCCCCTAATTTAATAAGAAATGATCATTTTGACTGAAGTAAATCAACCAAAACTAACTTTAGCTGGAAAATAACATTATTTAAGAACCGCTATAAAGCCAAAACAATCTCTGTTACCTAAAATTATATGTTGATTTCTGTAAAGCTGCTTTGAAACAATCTACATTATTAAAAGCGCTATATAAATGAAGATGACTTGTCTTAACTTGTGCGCATGCATATAACACCGTCCTACGTATTGGACCATCCAGCAACGTCATTGTGCTGCAGGCCGTGCCACAGGGGCCTATATGTATTGTAAGCTTGTTATCAATAACCTTCATTTGAATATACATGTACATAAGCTTAACTGCAGGAATCTGTGAGGGCACTGACAAGAAAATTAGTGTACCCAGGGTACCCAGGCTTAGTAAAAACCACTTGTATGGTTCTTGTCTATATACTCTAAACATTAGTCCTGTCAAATTGAATGATTCATCAAAGTGTTTAATCAAAAAATAATCCTGATTGATACCTTCTTGGTATGTACTATGCTAAATTATATAGCAGGGCTCTCAAGTTTTGAACACAGGCAGCAGGAGAGACAGAATCATGTGAACAATTTCAGGATATAATTTTTTTTGGTTGTTGCATTGAATCTTACCTAGATACAATAGTACTATTTTCTGATTGGCTGTATAGCACTTTTCTTTTCTTTTTTTTTTTAATTGGCTGATAAGTGGCAGGCTCGACTGCAGAACTCCAGGAGAGACCTGCTTGATTCCTGTCGCTTCCATAGTGAGAGCGGCGCGGCCAGAGACATTTTGGGCGCTGCGGCTTACTAAATGTATTATAAACAGTTTTTAAGCGAGATGAATACAAAATACCGAAACGAGTGACTGTGCTGATCAATGCGTGACACTTGAGAGCTCTGATATAGCTAATGGCAACAATGTTGCAGGTGTATGGTGGCCGAGAGGTGCAAAACAAATCACAATTATGAAAACAAAAAAACAAGTCAGAAAACACAACGACAATTCAGAAAACAAAATAACAATTCAGAAAACACAACAACAAATCTGAAAACAAATTAACAAATCAGAAAACACAAAAACAAATCTGAAAACAAATTAACAAGTCAGAAAACAACTACAAATCTGAAAACAAATTAACAAGTCAGAAAACACAACGACAAGTCAGACAAAACGGAAAAGGTAGGTATATGTGGCGAATGGAATACTGATCGCTGATTGGACGAGACATCTGTCAATCAAGACATACAGAAAGTACAGCAGACTGCGCCTGCGGCAGAAGAAAGATTGATTTGCATGTGTATGTGTAAATATTAGCTCTGCTGTCTATTTAGCCGGCTAATTTAGTGATATTATGGAGAACAAAACTTTTCAAATTAAAATCTTCCTTGCGTATACAGCTGCACGCGCATATCAAACCAAATTTAGCCGCACCACCAGAAAATAGGAGTGGGAGGTTGGAGTGCTCTCGGGCATGGAGATGATTGGCGGGCCGCACTTGGCCCGCGGGCCGCCAATTGAATAGCCCTAGCCTAGACGATACAGCTAATATTTACACATGCACACGCGAATCGATCTTTCTTCTGCCTGTATGTCTTGATTGACAGATGTCTCGTCCAATCAGCGATCAGTATTCCATTCGCCACATATACCTACCTTTTCCGTTTTGTCTGACTTGTCGTTGTGTTTTCTGACTTGTTAATTTGTTTTCAGATTTGTCGTTGTGTTTTCTGACTTGTTAATTTGTTTTCAGATTTGTTTGTGTGTTTTCTGATTTGTTAATTTGTTATTAGATTTGTTGTTGTGTTTTCTGAATTGTTATTTTGTTTTCTGAATTGTCGTTGTGTTTTCTGACTTGTTTTTTTGTTTTTATAATTGTGATTTGTTTTGCACCTCTCGGCCACCGTACAGGTGTGATGCACCGTGTAAAGTCGGAATGGTAAAAGTTACTTCTCATCCATACCACAATCAAATGCCCTCTATCTGGATAGGGTTTTTTTCTATCGCTCGCGTCCTTCAAACTCCGCCTCTCGGCCTGCGGTGACCCCTGTGACGCTCCTGTCCTACAGACTCCGCTCTTGGTCTGCGGTGACCCCTGTGACGCTCCTGTCCTACAGACTCCGCTCTTGGTCTGCGGTGACCCCTGTGACGCTCCTGTCCTACAGACTCCGCTCTTGGTCTGCGGTGACCCCTGTGACGCTCCTGTCCTACAGACTCCGCTCTCGGCCTGCGGTGACCCCTGTGACGCTCCTGTCCTACAGACTCCGCTCTCGGCCTGCGATGACCCCTGTGACGCTCCTGTCCTACAGACTCCGCTCTTGGTCTGCGGTGACCCCTGTGACGCTCCTATCCTACAGACTCCGCTCTCGGCCTGCGGTGACCCCTGTGACGCTCCTGTCCTACAGACTCCGCTCTTGGTCTGCGGTGACCCCTGTGACGCTCCTGTCCTACAGACTCCGCTCTCGGCCTGCGGTGACCCCTGTGACGCTCCTGTCCTACAGACTCCGCTCTTGGTCTGCGGTGACCCCTGTGACGCTCGCGTCCTTCAGACTCCGCTCTTAGTCGGCTCTGACCCCTGTGACGCTCCCGTCCTACAGACTCCGCTCTTGGACTGCGGTGACCCCTGTGACGCTCGAGTCGTTCAGACTCCGCACTTGGTCTGCTGTGACCGATGTGACGCTTGTGTCATTCAAACTCCACTCTCAGTCTGTGGTGACCCCTGTGACGCTCACATCCTTCAGACTCAGCTCTTGGTCTGCTGTGACCGCTGTGTAATTCAGAATCTGCTCTCAGACTGACCCCTGTGACGTTCATATCCTTCAGACTCCACTCTCGGTCTGCTGTGACCCCTGTGACGCTCCTGTCCTTCAGACTCCGCTCTCTGTTTGCTGTGACCCATGTGACGCTCGCGTCCTTCAAACTCTGCCTCTTGGTCTGCGGTGACCCCTGTGACGCTCCTGTCCTACAGACTCTGCTCTCTGTTTGCTGTGACCCCTGTGACGCTCGCGTCCTTCAAACTCCGCCTCTTGGCCTGCGGTGACCCCTGAGACGCTCGCGTCCTTCAGACTCCGCTCTCGGTCTGCGGTGACCCCTGTGACGCTCCTGTCCTACAGACTCCGCTCTCGGTCTGCGGTGACCCCTGTGACGCTCCTGTCCTACAGACTCCGCTCTCGGTCTGCGGTGACCCCTGTGACGCTCCTGTCCTACAGACTCCGCTCTTGGTCTGCAGTGACCCCTGTGACGCTCCTGTCCTACAGACTCCGCTCTTAGTCTGCTCTGACCCCTGTGACGCTCGAGTCGTTCAGACTCCGCACTTGGTCTGCTGTGACCGATGTGACGCTTGTGTCATTCAAACTCCATTCTCAGTCTGTGGTGACCCCTGTGACGCTCACATCCTTCAGACTCCGTCTCTCGGCCTGCTGTGACCCCTGTGACGCTTGTGTCATTCAGACTCCGCTCTCGGACTGCTGTGACCCCTGTGACGCTCCTGTCCTACAGACTCCGCTCTCGGTCTGCGGTGACCCCTGTGACGCTCCTGTCCTACAGACTCCGCTCTCGGTCTGCGGTGACCCCTGTGACGCTCCTGTCCTACAGACTCCGCTCTTAGTCTGCTCTGACCCCTGTGACGCTCGAGTCGTTCAGACTCCGCACTTGGTCTGCTGTGACCGCTGTGACGCTTGTGTCATTCAAACTCCATTCTCAGTCTGTGGTGACCCCTGTGACGCTCACATCCTTCAGACTCCGTCTCTCGGCCTGCTGTGACCCCTGTGACGCTTGTGTCATTCAGACTCCGCTCTCGGACTGCTGTGACCCCTGTGACGCTCCTGTCCTACAGACTCCGCTCTCGGTCTGCGGTGACCCCTGTGACGCTCCTGTCCTACAGACTCCGCTCTCGGTCTGCGGTGACCCCTGTGACGCTCCTGTCCTACAGACTCCGCTCTTGGTCTGCGGTGACCCCTGTGACGCTCCTGTCCTACAGACTCCGCTCTCGGTCTGCGGTGACCCCTGTGACGCTCCTGTCCTACAGACTCCGCTCTTGGTCTGCAGTGACCCCTGTGACGCTCGCGTCCTTCAGACTCCGCTCTTAGTCTGCTCTGACCCCTGTGACGCTCCCGTCCTACAGACTCCGCTCTCGGACTTCGGTGACCCCTGTGACGCTCGAGTCGTTCAGACTCCGCACTTGGTCTGCTGTGACCCCTGTGACGCTTGTGTCATTCAAACTCCACTCTCAGTCTGTGGTGACCCCTGTGACACTCACATCCTTCAGACTCCTTCTCTCGGCCTGCTGTGACCCCTGTGACACTCATGTCATTCAGACTCCGCTCTCTGTCTGCTGTGACGCTTGCGTCCTTCAGATTCCACCTCTCGGCCTGCTGTGACCCCTGTGACGCTTGTGTCATTCAGACTCCGCTCTCGGACTGCGGTGACCCCTGTGCAATTCAGAATCTGCTCTCAGACTGACCCCTGTGACGTTCATATCCTTCAGACTCCACTCTCGGTCTGCTGTGACCCCTGTGACGCTTGTGTCATTCAGACTCCGCCTCTTGGTCTGCGGTGGGAACACGGCCTGTGCTCTGTAATTGTAGTTTGTCTAGAAAGCAGCAGTATAAACAGCAGGACAGGCCACGTTCACCTCGCCCAGCGAACACACTTCATGCATGCTTGAGTTTCACGTTCTGGGTATTTTCCTCCTGTTTGTTTTACATCACAAGTTTTACTTCATTCTATCCTCTCTCCTCGAGCTGTGTGATGAATAAACGCTCGGGTGAGTGCTAACAGATAGTGTGTTGCTCTTGGAGTCAGTCTATGTATATATCTAGAGCACATGAATATAGATGTCATCATATACGGTTTCTAAATGTGCTTCAGTCTCTCCTCCTCAGGCCACAGTGGAATATGATAATGACTGGCTCCCTTAGCCTGTACCTTTTTATATATTCCAATTTAGATACAACATAGAATGTGCAATACATCAAAAAAATAAAAACAGGAATATGAAGATTATACTAAGCTGGAGTTTGAATAATAAAATTAAGTGTTTTAAAAACAAACACTGTATTTGTTTCTCTGGCCTGTTGGTTAACTAAAAGTTTGTAATAATTGAGATATTTTTAATGTTTTTGAAAATTCTCTCATGCTCCTCAAAGCTGCTTTTATTTGATAAAAAATACAAACAAACAAAAAAACCGTAATATTGTTTCAAAAAAAAGTTTTACTTGAAGATATTTTAAAGTGTAATTTTATTCCTCTTCAGTCTTCAGTGTCACACCTTCAGAAATCACTCTAATATGGTCATTTTGCTATTCTAATATACTGTATATTATACTTTATGATATTGTCTTTATGTATTACATCTGTCTGTCTTTGCATTCATTGCACAAAACAGTCTTCATTGAACTAGTAAATGTGTTTCCTCTCAGTGCTCTTCTTTTCTCAGATGAAATGATTGTGGTGCACAGACGTGTTTTGACCTGAGACGTGTAATGCTGTTGTCATCAGGGGAAATGTGCCGTAAAGAGGGATGTGTGTGGTATCTTTCTGTTGGAAGCCAGTGAAGCTCAGTCTGACAGCTCGAGACACTTCTGCTGTAGTGGAAATGGCAACAAGTCAAACCCATTTAGATAGAGTTGGACACCGTGTTCTAGTTAAAGAACAAAGAACTCTCTCTCTCCCTCTCTCCCTCTCTCTCTCTCCCTCTCTCTCTCTCCCTCTCTCTCCCTCTTGCTTCAGAACGTCAGTTTTAGCCGTCGTACCTATTGTCCTCTGCCCTCTCATGGCAGACTTTGAGACTGATTTCACTAGGAACATTTGATAAACTGCCAAGACAGAAAAGAAAAGGCCGATTATTTCAGACAGACTGTTCTGCTGTATCCCAGAATGCATCTGTGTCCATCTGATATGTGTTTACTCCCGTTATATCTGAGGCTGTATTTAGGGTGTCTTCTCCCTGGAGTGGGCCGCTCTGCTCTCTCTGCTCTCACACACGCTGTGTGTGTGTGTGGGTGAATGTGAAGAGCTGTGCCGCCTCACTGCACTGCATCAATGGCTCTGTCGCATAGAGTCTCTCCCACAGTCTGTGACCCCGGAGTCACACTATTCACATCCATATGCCCCCCTTGTATAATGGATAAAATATTAAACTTGTTGTAACATGTAGGAATGTACAATATGTTATTGTCATGTCTTGTATCAGTTGATATTTACTTATATTCACATAGAAAACAGTTGGCATTAATTACAATGTCACATTGAAAAGGATCATTGGTTTTTATTAAGATACAAATTCCAAATGAAAACGTTGAAATGTTTGCGAGCTGCTCTGGAGATTTTGTGTGGTAGGTTCACATAAAGCAAGTCACAGTTTTATGAAATGACAAAAAATTTACAGGAGTCTTACATTTAATAATGCAGGGCAGAGTTGCTTGCAAACAGCAACATTTCCCATAAAGATTGTGATGCCCGTTTTTTTCATGAATGTGTTTACCGTCAGAAACATGAATGTGGATTATGCTATACTAATCATTCATTTGAGCTGAAACTCAATAATCACTGTAAACTCAGACATGAGTGCATGTGAATGAGGAATTAAGGTTAAACTGCAGTAGATCCAGGAGTGGCCTACATTCTGTCAGGGAAACCATACACTTTCTCTCAGAGAGAGAGATAGATAGAGAGAGACACTCAGAGAGAGAGAGAGAGAGAGTGATGTGCGTGCTGCTGGTTCCTGCATAATGCAAGACTGTCCATACACGGTCAAATCCACTAAACATTTGTCTTCCTCCTTTGGTTTGCATGCTCTTGATACACTGCTCTCATTGGGTGTAATATGAATTGCAGAAAGATCACTACATACATTTGCAATCAGCATTTTCAAAATAATTAATTATAATAATGTTTGATGCCTGCAGAAAATCTGGATTCTGTAAAACAAAAAAGCCACAAAGACAGAATGACTTGCTCTTGATAATATCAAAATGGCCAAAACAGAAGGAAAAAATGAAAAAAAAAATATATAATATACAGTAGGTAGAACAAGTATTTGATACTCTGCCAATTTTGAAGGTTTTCCCACTTACAAAGCATGTAGAAGTCTGTATTTATAGTTACTATTCAACTGTGAGTGACGGAATCTAAAAATCCAAAGTATTTGATCACCAACCAACCAGTAATAATTCCGGTTCTCACAGACCTGTTAGTTTCTCTTTAAGAAGTCCTCCTGTTCTCCACTCATTAGGCGTTTCTCAATGTCAAGGAAGGATCCTCGGAAGCCGGAATTTCGAGGATGCTACGTCATCGACGTCCGTCGAAGGACTGTTCCAATGTCGAGGATCCTCAGAATTTCAACCAAGGACTGAGTCCTTCGTTCGGAAAATATCCCATACACAGGAAAGGATGGATATGTGTAGCCTTCGCGCTCTTAAATCACCCACAATCCTATGCGCAGCTTTGCTATCTTGTTCAAAAAATAAAAAAATGTCGACCGTTAGCGGAGTCGGAGTGATAACGGCAATATGCTTTCAAATGTAAGCAAGTATAATTTCAGTTTAGCCATTTATTTAATGTTTGTTAAACTATTTAACATATCGGCTCAAATTTGCTGAGGGGATTTAAAGCTGTTCCCTTTTACTGGTGATTAACTTTTTATTTTTTACTTCATATAACGTTATAGCCTTTTTTGTTGGTCACATATTTTACCATTGCATGTGTTTTAATGTTGCTATGGACGTAGTGCTAGTTCTGTTCACTCCGGTAATATAATCGTTTTTGAATGAATAAACTCCTTTTTAAATAAATATTTTGTGTCAAATTATTGATTTATTTGGTAGGTAGCCGTTTGGTAGGTACAACCCCTTCAGGCTGATTCAATCAAGACCCCTCTGCTTTAGAGTTTGCGGGGTTGTATTCACTATAACAACCGCCTGGTTATACATTATCCCTTATACTTTATTTATTTATTTATTTCTATGAGGACTGACAAGACAAAATAAGGACTGTCAACAACCAGTGCAGTACACCAGCACTATGATTTTTGCAGCGCCGAAGCGGACCTTTCACTGATGTAATGACGCAATGACGTGCACTTGCTAGCCTGTTCCATTTACGCGTTCTCCGAATGCTAAAGAGGACCCTTGCCTAGCCTCTGAAGGAAATGACTTGGAAGGACCCGTCCTGCCAAGGAAGTATCCTTGACATTGAGAAACACCTATTACCTGTATTAACTGCAGCTGTTTGAACCCATTACTGGTAGAAAAGACACCTGTCCACAGCCACACACTCAATCAAACAGACTCCACAGCTGTGTAAGGACACTAGATAAGATTGTAGAACTGCACAAGGCTGGGATGGGCTACAGGACAATATGCAAGCAGCTTGGTGAGAAGGCAACAACAGTTGGCGCAATCATTAGAAAATGGAAGAAGTTGAAGATGGCGGTCAATCTCCCTCGGTCTGGGGCTCCATGCAAGATCTCACCACGTGGGGCTTCAATGATCATTAGGGAGGTGAGGGATCAGCCCAGGCAGGACCTCGTCAAGACCTGAAGAGAGCTGGAACCACAGTCTCAAAGAAAACCATTAGAAACACACTATGCCGTCAAGGATTACAATCCTGCAGCACACGCAGGGTCCCCCTGCTCAAGCCAGCACATGTCCAGGCCCATCTGAAGTTTGCCAATGACCATCTGGATGATCCAGAGGAGGAATGGGAGACAAAAATAAAGCTTTTTGGTTTAAATTCCACTCGCCGTGTTTGGAGGAAGAGTACACCCTTAGAACACCATCCCAACCGTGAAGCATGGAGGTGGAAACATCATTCTTTGGGGATGCTTTTCTGCAAAGGGGACAGAGTGCTGCACCGTATTGGATGGGGCCATGTATTGTGAGATCTTGGCCAAAAACCTCCTTCCCTCAGTAAAACCACTGAAGATGGGTCGTGGCTGGGTCTTCCAGCATGACAACGACCCGAAACACACAGCCAGGGCAACTAAGGAGTGGCTCTGTAAGAAGAATCTCAAGGTCCTGTAGTGGCCTAGCCAGTCTCCAGACCTCAACCCAATAGAAAATCTTTGGAGGGAGCTGAAAGTGCATATTTCCCAGCGACAACCCCGAAACCTGAAGGATCTGGAGAAGGTCAGAATGGAGGAGTGGGCCAAAATCCCTGCTACAGTGTGTGCAAATCTGGTCAAGAACTACAGGAAACATATGAACTCTGTAATTGCAAACAAAGGTTTCTGTACCAAATATTAAGGTCTGCTAGCCTGACTTCGTCATACTCGTATTCTAGTGAGGTTGGGTCTCATTCATGAAACACGAGCAGAACGAATTTGTGTGTAAATCGTGTGTAAAGTGGTTCTGGCGTAAATTTTCGGATTCATTAAAATGTTCATATTTTACAAATGTTAGTTGGTACACAAGAAATCTACACCTGCTCCCAGCCACGCGTAAATGGTGCGCTTAACAGCCGAGCGTTTTACTCATTAAAAAGGCTGCATTTAATTCACCTTAATCGGGTACATATTTAAACAGCATTTTGAAAAAAAATATTTTATATAGTAATTACATACGGTTTTTCTTTTTACTTTTATTATGAGAGCCATAGCAGATCTGGTGATCGATGGTGATCCTTCTGAAGGATCTGGTGATCCTTCTGAAGGATCTGGTGATCCTTCTGAAGGATCTGGTGATCCTTCTGAAGGATCTGGTGATCCTTCTCCAGTTTTAATACGATTTTTCCGAACTGAACTAACTCGTTTTTTGCTGTCAAGCTTAATGTCGAACCATTTTCTTCTCACTTCTGGGACTGTTCGATTAAGAGATGAAACTCCATTAACTGCATCTGTAATATGCTGCCAAGCTTCCTTTTTTAAGGGCCTCATACGCCACTGTGTACGCTTGAAAATAAACTGTGGCGTTTTGAATGAACTTCTGATAATAAAACTTAAATTTCTGCAGGGTTCCCGCGGGTCCTTAAAAAGTCTTAAAATGTCTTAAATTAGATATTTAAAATTTAAGGCCATTAAAAGTCTTATAAAGTCTTATTTTTAGGTATGAAAGGTCTTAAATTTTAGATGACACTTCGACTCAGTCATATCTTAATGTTTTTCAAATTAAAACCATCTAATTTGCGTACGTATTAATTTTTATCTTTGTGGATTTGCTTGTTCACGTGACAATTCGCGTCACATTCGCGGCAGAATAACGTCCGTCTCCTGCACGCGAGACAGGAGAGGAGGAGAGAAGAAAGTTGGCAAATGTCAGTTCAGTCGTAAGTTAATTCTTTATGTGCGTAGAGGTGTGCGATGTGTATTGTCTATTATGATACTCTATTGTTTTAACGATGGACGAGGCACTGTGAGTGTGAGCTGACATCGCATTTGTCTCGTGTTTTCACGGCGTGATGTGTGCAGTTATAGGCATAGACATGTATTTATTATGGTTATAGGTATGTCCCCAAATTTTTGCCTTATATTTATATCATGTTGTTATATTAGAATATCACATCAGTAAGAGTGCCGTTTTCCCGTGCACAAGTGTTCTCTATGTTATACAATAGCTGCTAGTTAAATTAAAAATAAAGTGACATTTTGAGTTAGTTTTTAGCCATAACATTGTCGATATTGTTTGTTTTCCCTTTATTTCGCCGACTAGAATTTCAAAATGAAACCATAGCAGAGTCTCAATGCAACAGACAGCGATGATTTCTTGAAGGAAATCCGCGTCTTGAACGAGTCATTTTAACGATTCAATCACTTGCTTCTTTCCCGTTTGAACAAATCGGTTGAATGAATGACTCCCTCAACTCGCTTATTAAGACAGCGATTTGCCGCCGCCTACTGGCGGTTTTAGTTTCATATTAAAAGTAAAAAATAAGAAATCATTTCACATTTAAATATTGAATATTGATTTTTTTTTTTTTAAAAAAAACCTTATAGCTTGATTTATGCAATTGTAAATGGAGTCTATATATTAATGCCACTTCTAAGGCTGCTTCTGCGTCTACTCTGCACTGCAAAGATGGATTTTTGATTGACTGATTTAATTTGACTGCTAACAGTGGTGCTGTATAATTATTGTGTAATGAAATATTATTGTATAAATAAGTATAATTACTGTATATATGTGATGCACGTGATGCATAACTCTAAATCAGTTTAGAAAAAAAAATCTCCATAAATAGGTGAAAATGCCCTGGAAATCAATTTAAGGTGGCAAATATTGCACATTAATTAATAATTTCTGTCACTGCTGTGAACTGACCACTGCATAGAATATGAAAAATATAAATATCTCCGCGAGTCTGCGGTCAACAACAGGCCTAAACCAGCCATGGCACCAGCACAAAAACACAATCAGTAAAATATCAACTAATTATTGTTGATAATAATTAGTTGATATTTTACTGATTTTGTTTTTGTTTTGTGTTTATCGACAAAATGTGAAAATATCGAGATATATTTTTGTCAATATCGCACACCCCTAATGTATGGTATTAATTTTGATTTCTTCAGGTCTTAAAAAGGTCTTAAAAAGCCTTAAATTTTACTTTAAAAAGTGTGCAAGAACCCTGTTCTGCATCCGAGAAATCTTTCTTTTTCATTCGCATTCACGTTATTGTATGCCTATATATAGATGTCAGTCGGATATAATGGGCAGGATTTATGGTAATTGAGAATGAACGTGCACGCGCATCCCATTTACGACTGGTTGGAATTCATTAACACGCACACACGTTTCACTATCGCATCTGACGTTTACGAAGTATTTGTGAATCAGGAGAAGAGTTTTCGGGAAGGTCTCTTTTCGCGCAAATCACTCTCATATTTACTCGTATATTTACGAATGTTTCATGAATGAGACCCAATACGAGTCTGATACCGCTCCATAGGGCTTTGAATATGAGGCGTGTCTTAACCGAACCAGGAAAAAAAAAACCTCTGCACTCAATTGGATCATATTGGCCAAAAGTCCTACATTGGTGCTGTAATTTTAGTTTTTGTCCATTTGTGATTCATTTCATTATAAAGATATAGTTTGGAGTCTTGGAAAGGGGAAGATTATCCAAGTCCCTCATAAAATGCTACCGGCGGGAGTGAAAGTTTATGGTTTAATGATTTACAGACTGTGTGAAGCTGCCTCAGGGATGTGAACATGACAGGTGGAGACTTGTCCTCAGACGTCTAATTTCAGGAGGGAAACGTGAACACTTAGTCAGTTTTCAGTGATTGTGGAGTTAATAATGGAGGGTTTTAGCGTCATATATTTTTGTGTAATTATTTTAGTCTGTTTTCATTTGTCACAATTAAGTGAACAAGGGGTGAATTTTCACTATTTTGGTTGAAGCAGATGCTATTTTAACTGCTACATAGTGGGTAATGACAGAAAGAATGAGATCGGGAGTACAAGAAACTAAAGTGAGTTTTATTAGGAGGATGTCTGGGATAACTCTGAGAGATGGGGTGAGAAGTTATAACAAACTTTTGTCTGTCATAAAATTAATCGGATCGGGTTCGATTTTCTGCGTTTTTCGCAGCCAGCATTTTGAGAGTTTTTTTTGACAATTCAGGGCCTCTTTCCGCACATCATTCCACATGCGCAGTCCTTTCAGTTTCAGTTTTCAATTCGATTAAGTGTTTACCGTATTTTCCGCACTATAAGGCGCACCTTCAATGAATGACCTATTTTAGAACATTTTTCATATATAGGGCGCACCGGATTATGAGGCGCATAAGATACTGCAGTCAAGGTTTGCGTTATGCATCCACTAGGTGGGAAGGGAATGTAGCGAGTGTGCGGTGCCGGAGGCGAGGCGTTTATTAGTAAGCGTCAGTGATGCGCGGGTCAATGTATAAACAACCCGCAACCGACCGACGTTTTCAGCTACCCGCCCGCAACTCGGACCGCAAAAAAAGTAAAAAAAAAAAACATTGTACCCGACCTGCTTCCTGACCGCATTTTTTTTAAATGCTCATCGGAGCGTTATTGGGCCATAGACGTGTAACAACACGGCATCGCAAGAAGACGTAGGCCTACACATAACAAAGGCAAAGCCAGCACTTTGGTCATCATCTTTCATTATTTCAGTAAATGTCTCCCACACTTTTACTCTTTCTATTTGTGTATTTGCGGAGCTTCCACTCCCCAGTCTTCACCTTTTCTCTTGCCGCCTCCATCTCTCTGCAGACTGTAGCGATCATAGACATGGCCGGTTCGTGAACGAATCGTTCTTTTGAACCGGTTCTTTTTAGTGAACCGATTGAACCAGTACACTCGAACTGAATCGTTCGAAACAGTTCGCGTCTTGCGTCAGTGCTGATCCACAAGTTACTAAAGTTACTCACTTTCAGACATGCCTGACAGTCGCCTACGAATCGAAATAAATCAATATCCTGAATTATATTTTACTCCAGTAACTCCAACAGTTCACTGAACCGAGACATGTTGGTGCCACTGTTGAGAGAAGTGATGAGCACGAGCAGCTGATACTGCGCATAGATACTGCGTACTACCGAACGCACAGGGACAGCGGTTCTCCAATCACCTAAAGAACCGAGAACTGTTTAGACTGAGCTTGTGTGTTATCTTCGTGCCAGTTATTCAGCCAATAATGTGTAGGGCTGTATATTTCATCAAAAATTGTGTCTAGTACTAAATACAAATGTTTAATTGGCATATTTTTTCAAACGACCCGACCGACCGCGACCCGAATATCATTAAAAACATTTTTGGATGACCCGTAACCGCGGGCACCCGCTCATTTCGGATCAACCCGCGCATCACTGGTAAGCGTGAGCGCACTCGGGCGGGCACGCAACTTGCATTCGCAGCCTCTCTCATATTAGTATTCGTGTGCGGCGGCTCGCTGACCGCAATGGCTGGCTGTTTTGAATGAGACAACCTGGTTACTGTGAGCGGGGAGCGCGGGGACAGTGTGTCTGTTCGTGTGCTCATATAGTTCAGAAGTTCGCTGAACTTCATACAGTTCAGCTCACTCAGCACGGCGTTCGTGGTTTGACTTATCGAGACTATTTTTAAGATGGCTCTTGTCTGTATACGCGAAGTGAACTGTCTTCATAAAGTATCTTCTTATTAAACGGTCTGTACACTTACAAAGTTCTCAATGCTTCGTTTTGCATGTATGGACCCTCATTATGTTACTGCGTTAGTGTGGGGCTATTTTGAGCCTTGTTAGTGGTATAAACTAGCGATTTCTTTTTACTTAGTCAATGCCCCCATTGCAAGCATTATACGCTAAACAGTTTTTAGAGATAAAACTCTTTACATACGATTATCATGAAAACAAATCTCAGAGAACGGTTGACTATGTACCGATGTTTTATTAGCCCAAAGGTTCATTGTTCGCCAGAGTTCTCCTTTAATAAATACGCATCGGACTCAGTGTGCAAGGTTTCTGTGCGTGACGAATTTCTAGGCTGACGAACACGAAAAACGCATATGAAAATTTCGGACTCAGTGTGCAACGGCCTTTACCCCTCTGCCACCAGAACCTGATCCTGGAACTGTTTTTATGTTGTATGCCTCTCTTCTGTTGAACATGAAAGGTGTATTTTTTTGAAGAATGTCCTGTCCATTCTTTTCCATATATTGAATGGATCATTCAGACTTGCAAATACCCCCCCCCCCCCCCCCCCCAAATCAGACGTTGCTACTTCGAACAGATGTAGAGATTATTGAATGATGGCACACATTTCAGTCTTTTCGTTATTTATTATGACCCATTATAGAACTGGGAAATGAATTCTGTGATGATGTTCTGGTTTGAAACACAAACAATACAGATCTCACAAACTTTCTCTAACCCATCCTCTGCTCGTGTGTCTATCACCCACATAGGTCTCTCTCTCTTTCTGTCTCACTCTCTTGTGCAATACAAGATAGATCCAGTATCAAACACACACAATACTCTCTCTGTGCCTCCGTCAGTGAATTGTGCTGTGAACAAAAGCGTTCTCACAGTCAGAGCAAAGGCTCAGCCTCTGCTGTCAGGTGCACACACAGAAAATGACATCAGTGTCTCTTTTTACTGGTGATTTTTAGAAACCAAGCATCACTTTTACTGCTGGTTGGTGATTTTAAACAAAACCATAACGTATTAACTTAGTCTGCAACAGACATTAATGATGCCTCAAAGACATGCCGCTTGTTAAAAAAAGGTTTGAAGTTACATTTAAAGGGGAAAAGTTTACATTTCAGAAAACATATTGGTAAAACTGATTATTGGTAAATCTTTCAAGTAAAGTGACACTTGGGTAAATTTCATTTAGGTGGTTTGTAAATCTTGTAAAAAATATGTTCATGATTTGTAAATCACAACATTTTTTCTTTTGTCAAATCAACTCATTTATGTGGTTCATATTACATAATATTTTGAGTTTCTGATGATTAAATTAATCTCCTTCATTGTATTAACTCAATTTTTCCATTTCAATGAACTTAAAATTTTAAGGCAACCACTTCATTTTTAAGTTAAACCAACAATATGTTGAATATAAAACTGCATATTTTTTTTTCATAGTAACTGGGATGAAAATCAACACAGCATAGAAGTGAGGATATTGTATCAATACATCAAGTACATTTTCAGGGTTTGCTATTGTCAGTATTGTGCATAATTTTACCGTAAGCTGCACATTTATAATGCATGAAAATAATAATAATTTGAAATATTTCAGTGTTTCAGACTGTAGTTTCACAAACAACGCATCTCCTTCTCTCACCAGTAAGCTGTGTGTTATTAGGGCTGGGCGATATGGCCCAAAAAAATGATCACGATAATTTTTTTTTTATATCAGATATCGATAATTATACGATAAATGTCAAATCTTTATTTCTTTCAAGTTTAAAGGCAGATTTTTGCTCCTAAGTGAAAGTTGTATAAACCAGAGCATTAATTGTGGTTTTAAACTACTCTTTATTGTCAGAACATATGACAAACACGAGAACATTTTGTCAAATATGAGTAGAACATTCAAACATTTTCATTCTTCCTTAAAATAAATATCTGAATAGAAAAATATTTCTTCAGCACAGTTTGCAGTGCAGGCTGCAATGTTTTGTCTCGAAATGCATATTTGACAGTGAGTTGACAGTAAATCTGCATCCTAACTCAAGTTAATAATATAAAATTTATGTTCATTAACAAAAACAGTAACATCTGTTTTTTTTTTGTTTGTTTGTTTTTTATGTAACGACCACAGTAAAATGTAATACTCTGACTGTTTGAGTTTTATTAAAATTAACCATTGGTCATCCTGTCTCATGCATTAAATTTTAGAGAATGATAACCACAGATAAAACCAGGTATAGCCTTTAACTTAGCACCTCACTATCATGGCAAAATGTAGCTAACTTTATGGTTTCTGTGGTATTTGTATGAAAAACAGTAGCCTAACAGTTAAATACATTATTATATACTGTACTTGTATTCCATTAGTCATTTAATACATTGTCTGCAATAATAATATTATACAATTCAAAATGTATATCCCACATTTCATGGTGCAGTTAATATTACTAACCTCACAGTAAATCCATGGTAGGCTAAATGGATTCAGTATCAATTCATATTCAGACTGTGCACGCAGCTGTTTCTCCTTTTTGTCAGCGGTGTTTCATCTGCCTTTAAACTGATTTAAACTTGACATTTGTGTTCTTCGCTGAACTCAAGCTTCTCACTGGATCTCGTGCGTGAGACGATCAGTAATCGCGTCTGCGTGAGCTCGCTCCAGAGGGCTAAAACTCGCGCTGCATTTTGGACTTTGACCCGAGCGGATAAATGCTCCGTGTGGCGCGCGCGGATTAAATGAGTTTCGTTCCGCTTTTGGCGCATAAACATTATCGAATATTTATCGACCTCTTGATATCGTTTTATCGAGAAAAAATATATCGCGATAAATATCGTTATCGTTTTATCGCCCAGCCCACTGTTACGTATGGTCAGTGATACTGGTTACACTTACTCTTTTGAAATCAAACTGTCTTGTGTTATTATGTGGGCTGTTTCACAGCAAAAATAAGGTGTACGCTGTCAATGGCAAATTTTTGCATTTTCCTATTACAGTGTATTTTCCATGGAACTGAACGTGTTTCACGTCACAAAATCAATAAAATTGTGAAGCACATGTCTGCGTTTTTCTTTATCTGATTGTGAGGATGTATTGTTTAGGTTTGCAGACATTTAATTTGCAGACATTTTATTCTGTGCAGTGACACCCAGGCTTATTTTAGACGACTAATTTGCACTTTATCAACACATCAGGAGGTTCTCATTGTTATTCAGCGTCTGAATGGGGATATTATTTTTATACATTTCATGTCTCTCTCGGTCACAGGATTCGTCCTCAGCTGGCTAAAGAAAAGATTGAAGGATGTCACATCTGTACGTTTGTGACCCCTGGCGAACCCCAGGTGGTTCTGGGAAAGGACAAGGCCTTCACGTACGACTATGTGTTTGACATGGACTCAACGCAGGACACCATCTATGCCAACTGCACTGAGAAACTCATCGAAGGATGTTTTGAGGGTTATAATGCCACTATATTTGCCTATGGACAGGTTTGTGTTAATTTCACTAAATCTAAGATCCTATATAATATAATCCCGTCTATCTCAGGGAACCGAGGCTACTGACGTAACGTCGAGTCAACCATTAAAGGAAACCGTTTAACTGAATGTTTAAAGGGGTCATAAACTGCATTTTTTAATATATTTTATAATGTGATTGACAGCTCCGGTGATTATAATCGCTTTATTTAATCACAATTTAAGTAACTTATAATTTTCATGCTACTAAGAGAAACGATGTGAATTTGACCGGTTAGTCACTGGTTTGATTTAGTCAAAGAACATCTGACTGTACATGAATCATTAAATATCAGAAATCACTGATCACAGATCAGGCATTAGAATTAACACGGTTATTTACATGTTGTGGCATTACTGTCGGGTCCATATCTTACAGTAAAAGACTTGTTTGCAAAGCCTGCACCGAAATTGCAACTGATTTACCAAATAATTCACAGTGAAATGTACCGAACAAACAAATAATGCTCAACTGAGACATTCACATAATTGAAAATAACCACATTCCTTTTGAAATATAAAGTTATTGGTAACACTTTACAATAAGGTTTGTTAGAATAATGCTGTTATACATTACTGTTAATTTCAACATTTGCGAACACTTTATTTCAATCTTGTTAACATTAGTTAATGCAATGTGAACTAACATAATAAACAGCTGATCAATGTTTGTTCAACTAACATTAACAAAGATGAACAAATACAGTAATAAATGGATATTTCATGTTAGTTAAACTAACTAATTATGGCAAGCCGTTTTAGCTTTTATTCATTTCCAGGATATGAATTCTTGATATCAACAATTACATTTTTTGGATATCAACAATTTAATTGCTGATATCTGTAATTGTATTTTCACTAGTGTAATGTCACCATAAAATGAATTGTTGATATCAAAAATTATATTTCTACTAGTAAAAAATCAATTCCTGATATCAACAATTAAATTGTCACTAGGTGAAATGTCTATACTTGATATCAATTCAATTGTTACTAGTAAAAAACTATCATTTTTGATATCTGAAAATGTATTTCTGAAATCAATATTATTTCAGATATCTAAAATGGCTTTCTTGCTAGTAACAATCACATTCATGATATCAGAAATTAAAATTGTCACTAGTGAAAATTGAATTGTTAAGTAGCAACTAGTAGCAATTCAATTGTGGATATCAAGAATAGACATTTCAACTAGTAACAATTGAATTCTTGATATCAAAAATAAAGGTTTTTACTAGTAATAATTGTATTTCTGATATGTGAAATTGGAATTCCAACTAGTAAGAAATCATTTCTTGATATCAACAATTGGTTTTGAATGGCAGCCTATAGTGACATTTCACTAGTGAAAATACAATTGTTTATCAAGAATTACATTTTTGATATCAATAATTGAATTCCTGATATCAAAAATGTAATTGTTGATATCAATAATTCATATCCTGGAAATTAATAAAAGCTAAAACGGCTTGCCATAAACTAATGCACCTTATTGTAAAGTGTTACCAAGTAATTTGTAGTCCAGAATCCGAAATGCAGAAGTTGTCATTTATGAACTTGATCACATGGGTGTTTGAATCGAGATCGATATGTTTTAATGATTAATCGTGACGCTTTAAGTCTAGGGCATTTTCACACCCGTGTAATTTGGATTTGTTCAGTTCATGTTGTGAGAATCAGAATCCTACAAAAACTATAATCTGTTTTAGATTGCCTGACCAAGGTGGACTCCGTCTGATTGAAAACAAACTCTGGATTTAACATTAACGTCTAATAGTTTTGCCTTTGAAATGTCTCAAGCCCTTTTATTTTTCCTCCAATCAAATGGAGATACCATCCAATCAATCCCAGTCTTAAAGGAACAGTTCACCCTAAAATTAAATTTGTCATTTTTTTTTTATGTTTCACAGAAGTACATGAGGAATGATCCCTTTCATTCGACCAATCTCACTGTGACTTTAAGATGCTTCTGGTTATTTATCTTCTCACAGATGAGGGATATTTGTACGCCCAGCATCATTTACGATTACAGGTTAAAGGAGTTTATTTGGCCTGGTATTTATTTGTACAAGCTCTGTATTTCCCATGTTCTCTGTATATGGCTAGTGTTGCCCGTGACCTGCATTTCATGGCTGACTTCCCCCAAAACACCCGCACACACAGCTCTGATGTCTGTCTCTCTCTCTGGCACTGTGTTAATCCAGATTTATCAACAGTCTCACTCCTCTGCCAGACAGACACATCTCCAGCCAGCCTGTAGGCCAAAAACAACATCAGTCTCTGTGATGACTTATTATTTAAATGCAACGCAACGTTAACGTCAACGTGCACAATTTGTATAATAATGTACACTTATTAAAATGTATTTTAGAGTTGAATATGTTTTGATGTGAGATTTGATGTGGTATCTCAGACAGGGTCAGGGAAGACGTATACGATGGGCACGGGCTTTGACATGTCCATACTAGACGAGGAGCTGGGCATCATCCCGCGGGCGGTCGGTCACCTCTTTAAAGGGGTCGAGCAGAGGCGCCAGGCGGCTGCAGATCAAGGCCGACCCGTCCCGGAGTTCAAGATCAGCGCACAGTTTCTGGAGGTACAGTGCTTTTGGATGATGATGCTTCACGGGTTCATTTTAATGATCTCCTCACCAGAAAAAAAAACCCAAACTCACGCCATTGGTTGAGCCAGAAGTGGGCGTGTTTGGCTGCTCTAACTAACAGAACAGTTTATGATTTCCATAAAGACATTTTCAATGTAATGTTGTTTTTGTTAAAGGGATACTCCACCCAAAAATGAAAATTCTGTCATTATTAACTGTTGCAAACCTGTATGGGTTTCTTTCTTCTGCTGAACACAAAGGAAGATATTTTGAAGAAGGATTAGAAACAAACAGTTGTTTGGCACCATTGACCTCCATATTAGAAACAAATGGAAGTTAATGGTGCCAAAGTTCCTATCGTTCTTCAAAATATCTTGTTTTGTGTTAAGCAGAAGAAAGAAACTCAAACAGGTTTGCAGCAACTTGAAGGTGAGTAAATAATGACAGAATTTTCATTTTTGGGTGGAGTATCCCTTTAACTAGTTTCAGCCCAACGCAGCTTAATTTTCATGTCCTGCGCCAGGTTGTTTAAATAGCAAATGCATTCGTTAGTAAGTAAAGTAAAATATAAGTAAAAATAAATTTAAGCTAGATAGAAATAATAAAAAATCTCAAATTAATAAAAATGACAATCGCATAACAAATTGACTAAAAGTAAGATTAAAGTAAAAACTAGGGTTGGGTATCGAGAATCGAGTATCGATTGGAACCGAGACTAACTTTTCGTTTTTCCCGGAATCGTTCAAAAGTAAAAATTTCGATTCCTAGTTCCGATATTCACAGTCCGCCGAGCGGAAGAAGAAACCGCTGAACAACACCAACGAAGAAGCGTCTACCGGAAGTGTTGGCATAACCGCGCGAGTCGAACATGAGTAGCTTACGTCGGCGGTCCAAAGTGTGGCTTCACTTTTCTAAAAATAACGAAATCTTGGCAAAATGCAAAATTTGTGACAAAAGGAGTATTTTTACAGAAGGAGTATTTCCTTCAGAAAGGCCGTTGGTTAGCAAGGTTAGCTAAACTTTTTTGACCCTGCCTCTTAAAAGAATCGGAATCGAGAATCGTTAGGAACCGGAATCGAAACAAGGAATCGGAATCAGAATCGTTCAAATTCAAACGATACCCAACCCTAGTAAAAACAAAATATAAAAATAAAAGAATATCAATACTATGAAAGTAATAGACTGTTGGAAAAGGTGTTATATGATAGTTATTAGAGCCAGACCGAAATGTCGGCATAATATCGGCATTTTCCAAACTATCGGTATCGGCAGTTATAATGGCCGATGATTCATTTTTATTTTATTTTGAAATATTCATCGGCGATGAATATTTCAAAATAAAATAAAAACGGACGAAACACGCTTGAACCATGTCATGAGTGTTGGAGTTGTGTAGTTTGTCCACCAGAGGGCACTCTACACCGTCCCTGTTGGCAACGCTCGTTGAGTTGGTCACGATACATACATTGCTTGAATAACAATTAAAAAAATCCCCATCAGTTCTCTTAACTCAAATAAGCATGACAAAGTGAAGAGTGAAGCGGAATTAGCTAGTAATAGTTACGTTACGTTGTTACAGTGTAGTTGACTGACAACTTTTAACTTTTGACAATGTGACTGAAGTATTTCTTTAATAGCGCGTGACCGTTATAGCAGTGAGACGCATCATCTCTCCTTGGCCTGTAATAATGAAAATAAATTTTTTACAATTTGCAGTATGACATAATCCATTGCTAAATTATGGCTCATCATAGACTAGCTAACCATAAAGCTAGCTATCATCAGTCTGTTCTGTTGTGACAATACAAGAAACAATGCATTAAAATGCATTATCATATTATTTTATTTAAAACTCATACATAAACTACAAATAACTAATGTTAATGTTTTGTTGCGTGTTTCTGAAAAAAAAAATGTATATATCGGCCGATATATCGGAATATCGGATTTTAAAACCAAAAAATATTTGTGTCGGTATCGGCCTTCAAAACCCTTTATCGGTCGGACTCTAATAGTTATGGATTATTTAAGGGAGATTACCAATAAAAAACAGTTTAATTATATAAATTGTGTTATAAATGTTGTATGGTCGGTCTTCTCTCTCCATGTGTGTCTTCAGCTGTATAACGAGGAGGTGTTGGATCTTTTCGACACCACGCGTGACATGGAGATGAGGAAGCAGAAATCTCATATTAAGATCCACGAGGACGCCAGCGGCAGCATCTACACCGTAGGCGTGACGACTCGCAACGTCTCCTCAGAGGCAGAGGTGAGCCGCGTTGATTATTTTCGGAGATATTCGGTCCATATATTGTGCATAATATGAGTGTAATATTGTGCTGTAGATGATCCAGTGTCTGAAGCTGGGCGCTCTCTCCCGCACCACTGCCAGCACTCAGATGAACGTACAGAGCTCTCGATCTCACGCCATCTTCACCATTCACGTCTGCCAAGTGCGTGTTTGTGCACCCGCGGAAAACGTAAGTACCACCTCCAGTTAAAAAGACTTGTTTTATTTTTATTTCTATGACCCACCCTTAGAATGTCAATGGATTATATTTCAGGCTGTTTATTTCCTTATTTACTAAATGGTTAGCTAGTGCGTTTGTGGCAGAAATGCAGAAGTCCCGTTTGAAGTTCGAGTCGTGTCTGACTACTCAACATGACATCATGACTTTTGCGTAAACATACACGCCAATTTCGAGTCAAGTGGCGTGTTATCTCGACGCTTTTTGAGCTATCCGCGTGTATGCGTGTTTGTCTACGCCATTAACATCCGCGTCATTCCGCGTGTCCGTACACGCCGTCAAATGTCCGACCAAAACAAAGCAAAATGTAGATCTACATCTGGGGAGCAACGTTTTTCTTTCTTATGATGGTAAGGGAACAGTCATAAATGCCATTAACCCCAGTGATGGTTACTGTAGGTTTAGGGACGGGGTTGAGGTAAGTCATATATTTATATAACGTTAAGTCAACGGCGTTCATAAACACGCTGAAAGGCGATTATGCGTATTGATAGCACGCCAAAAATGGAAATACGAATTGGCGTGTCATACACACGCTACTTCATGAGATCAGTCTGGGTTACTGAGTGGATGAGCGAGGAGGATTTTTCTTGAAACACTCTCAAACAACATGTTGGGATGTACGGGTGAATAGATTTTTTATTTTTTTTGGCTTTCTGACCCCAAGACTCAACTAATCTCTGCAATTCTCCATCTGTGATCCTTGAAGAGTCTTTGGCCACTCCAACTCCTCCTCACCGTTCATTAAGACCATATAGACACTCGTCCTCTTCCTGGCAGATTCGTAAAATATTTATTTGATTGGAACTTGTTAATTATTGATTCCTCCTGATGGTCAAAATGGGGATTGACCATTTTTCTTACAGACATTTTCTATTTTGTGAAGCTGAACACTCTTTTTCTGCACATGAGATGTATAGTCTTTGGTTTTGCACATTGCACATAAAGGAGTAGTTCACTTTTAAAAAAACGTTTGCTGATAATTTACTCACCCCAATGTCATCCAAGATGTCCATGTCTTTCTTTCTTCAGTCGAAAAGAAATTAAGGTTTTTGATGAAAACATTCCAGGATTTTCTCCATATAATGGACTTCAATGGGAACCAATTCAAGGTCTAAAAGACAGTTTCAGTGCAAACTGTTCAAAGGGCTTTAAACGACACCAGGCGATGAATAAGGGTCTTATCAAGCGAAACGATCACTCATTTTATAAATAAATAACAAAGTTTAAGTTTTATAAGCTCAAATGCTCGCCTTGCTCTGTTTTGTGATGCGCGTTCGTGACTCTCCTGTTTGAACTCGTTCATCAAAATGAACAAATCTTTTTCAGAGTCATTTGGTGCATTCAATGAACGAAATGAACGAGTTGACTCTGGAAAAGATTCGTTCAGTTTGATGAACAAGTTCGAAAAGGATCAAGGCGACCATTTGAGCTTATAAAACTTAAACTTTGTTGTTTATTTTTAAATGAGTGATCATTTCACTTGATAAGACCCTTATTCATCATCTGGAATCATTTAAAGCCCTTTGAACAGTTTGTAGTTTGCACTGAAACTGTCTTTTGGACCTTAAACCATTTGGTTCCCATTGAAGTCCATTATATGGAGAAAAATCCTGGAATGTTTTCATCAAAAACCTTAATTTCTTTTCAACTGAAAAAAGAAAGACGTGGACATCTTGGATGACATGATGGGGGTGAGTAAATTATCAGCAAAAGTTTTTTTTTTTTTTTTTTTTTTTTTTTTTTTAAAGTGAACTACTCCTTTAAGGGAATTTGGCCTTTGTGTTTCCTCATATTTAAACTCCTGTGAAACAGGAAGTCATGGCTGGACAATTTCATGTTCGTGGTGTGCTAAAAGTCACGCTTCCAAATATCAGCCAATATATTGGTTTTGGCGCTATATCAGACGAACACTACTCTACTTAAACAGAGGAAAACAAAATCCAAACTTTTTAGCAAAATGATGTTTCAATAACAGGTCCAATCAACAATAAAATGTCAAATCTACCGCTTATGTAGCTTCTTCCGGAAAAAGATCAGGCTCTTTTATCTAAATGACGGCTTGCATTCCCACGGCAGCCATGTTGAGTAGAAAAATGCCGTTTTTGAACACATTAAATCTGTAGTCTATGTTGATGTCTTTATTCTTCTTTTGTTTTCAGCCCCCAGAGCAGGACAATGAGACAGACAATCGGCTGGCCAACAGCTCGTCTGAGATGGAAGAGTTCGAAACTCTCACAGCCAAGTTTCACTTCGTGGATCTGGCCGGGTCGGAGCGACTCAAGAGGACGGGGGCCACCGGGGACCGAGCCAAAGAGGGCATCTCCATTAACTGTGGATTGGTCAGAACGAGTAATATTATTCAGCAATGAAAACAGATCTTCAGGCTAGAAGTATTTACCATAAGGTGAGCTATAATATTACCGTCTGCTCTTTCCTTGCTGTGATCTAGCTGGCCTTGGGGAACGTCATCAGTGCTTTAGGAGACCGAAGCAAACGATCGACGCATGTGCCTTACCGAGACTCCAAACTCACTCGCCTTCTGCAGGATTCACTGGGTGGAAACAGGTCGGTGTCAACATTTCTGGACTCAGCACAAATTTTTATTCGATTCTGGCATTTGGCGAGACACGTCAGGCAAAAACATCGTTTTTTTTGTTGTTTTTTTTTCACTGGTCAATTTTGGGATTTTGGGATATTTGTCTTTAAGAACATGTCTTCTTTCAGACTTGTGGTGGAAAAAGTCTGAAATACACATTTAGGTCTTTATTTTACTACACTTTGTCTGTTAACTTTTTAAATTCTTCAAAAGTTGTCGTTATAAATCGATAAATCGCGATCTGCACCGTCATCACACACACACAGTTAGAAAGCTCTCTTTCTCCTGCACAACCCTGTCGGATCCAAATACGATCTTTTCCTTTTTATCAGCAACGGATCGTGAAAGTTAAAGGGGGGATTTAACTCTAAATGCGCGATCTCATTGGCTGATGCTAAATCTTTAAAGCCAGTTTTCTCAAAATGACTTTTTTCTCATACTCCAAGTCCAAAATCTCCTCTTCAGTAGCACCTATATACACCTAACTTTCCAGTCTTGTACCTAGTTATATTATGAAGACATTTACAGAGGGATTTGTAAATAGATTATTCCTAGCCTGATTTATATAACATTTTATTCCAAAAAAGATGTCGAAAATCATTTTTTTAAGGCAATTGGCAGTATATTCTGATTTACAGGATAACAAAAGTAGATATCCATAAATCCCTCTGTAATTTTTTCTCATCTAATATGTGAACACAATTTTTGAACCTAGCTTTACCAATACTCAGATTTAGTTTTTTTACAATACATGCAAATTAGTGCATATTTAATTAGATAATGCCTCATTTGCATGTTTAAACATTATATTATCTTAATCTATGTAATCAACTGGGAAAGTTTCATGGTGATATCTGCTACCCTATTCACTTTTAGTGTCTCGCCTTAAACCAGAATGGCGTTTTTTGTTTTTGTTTTTTTTTAAAGTAATTTTAAAGAATTTTTTTTATACACTGATCATTTGTAAATAACAAATTTTGTCGAGATCTAAAAAGCAAAAAAGTAGTCCGTGTCCCCTATATGCACTGTAGTATATTCTAAATCTACTGAAGTCGTACAATAGCTTTGTGTGAGAAGCAGACTAAAATTGAAAGGATAAATCACTGATAATCTTACCTACCTGTGGATGTCGCTTTCAAATCAAATATGTAGCCATTTAACAGAACATAATGTCAGATTGGACATCAAGGACGTCATCAAAATTTGTTCTGGCATTTCTCTTGACTAAATGCCACTGACGTAGAACCTAAACAAACTGGCACCATATTTGATTTCTGTGAATATTTCAATACATCACTGAATAACAACTTCAGTCAAAGGATTGGTATGACTTTTTATTCAGTTGGTTTCCTTTGGTTTGTACTAATTTACAGTATTTCTCATAAACCGCACACAAATGTGTAGTAACCGCATAACAACAAGATAATTACATAGTTATAACAGGATAATAGCAATGTGTCAACATCAGAGCATTTACTTGAGGATTGACCCATATCCAGATTGACACTGTAGCGTTAGGCAGTGTGAGGAAATGAATAACGCTGGAGGTTTTCTCTGGTCTCTCAGTCGAACGATGATGATCGCCTGCATCAGCCCATCGGATCAGGACTTCATGGAGACGCTGAACACGCTGAAGTACGCCAATAGAGCTCGCAACATCAAGAACAGGGTGGTGGTGAACCAAGACAAGGCCAGCCAGCAGATCAGTGCTCTCAGGACGGAGATCGCCCGGCTGCAGATGGAGCTCATGGAGTACAGAACGGTGAGGCTGGCACTCACTCAACGCTGCTTCTGAGAAAGGTTTCCGTCAGTTGGACTTGAATTCTGGCGTGTTGTCTTCAGAGTATTCTCAAAATAAAGGTGGATAAAGATCTGACCTACTAAAACAGAGTTTTCATGTTCAGTTGAAAGTACGGGTGACCCAGATACTGTAGAGATTGGACTATCAGAGGTATATCACACTCAAAAATGGAAATAAGTTTACAGATTCACAAGTGATCTGATTGGCTGGCTTCTGCGTAATTCCTGGAGTCAGGGTGGTCAGGTTTATTTCAGTTCTTTGCAAAGCAAATATGCGTTTATAAGCTACCATACTACTGCAAACAGCCCTTTTGAACCCAAATTGATAATTGGGTAATAATTTGATTGTTTAATTTTTTTTTTAAATCTTCAAATTTACTCACCACTTAATGTCACTTGAAGAGGCAACTCTTGGTTGTGTTATTGGCAAAAGCATTTTTTGCATTAAAAAATATGAGACATGAGCAATAGAATGAAAAACAATGCAAGGTCATTTTTTAATGTTTTGAAAGAAGTCTCTTCTGCTCACCAAGGCTGCATTTATATTGGAATTACAGTAAACAACAGTAATGTTGTAATGAAATATTATTATTGAAATTTAAAATATGTGAATATATTTTAAAGTGTAATTTATTCCTATGGTCAATGAATTTTCAGCATCATTACTCCAGTCTTCAGTGTCGCATGATCCTTCAGAAATCATTCTAATATGATGATTTGCTGCTCAGTTATTATTGGTATATTAACCCCTTAGCTGTCACCCCCTTTTTTGAAAATGAGTGTTGTGAAAACACTTCAAAAAATGAAAGTATGAAAAAGTTATGGAAGTTTAAATTTACAGTATATCAAATATACTGTACTATATATTTTACAAAATATTTTTACTCTAAAATTTCTATAAAATCAAAGCCATAAAGCTTATCAAGTTATGTTCCAAATTTGAAGTTGATATCACAAAAATTGAAGTTCCCATGAGATTTTGTTTAGGCGTAGTACCAAAAATAGCCACCGGGTGCCATTGAATTCCATTGAATTTAGTTGTATACATTCTGCCTTATATCTGTCCAAATATCAATTCTGTCACAAAATGTGGAACCTTGAGACTCTGACCTTTCTGACAATATCAATTTTGTCAAGATTAGAAAAGGTTTTGATCATATATTATGAAATATAATGACGCCCAAAAGGGGAGGAGCCTGATAAAACAAGTACCGTTTCTATGGTAACGCAACGTTCAATTATAAAACAGTTTTCACACGATGAATTCTGAGTTTATAAGCTTTCAAATGATACCTAATTTATGATAACTACTAAAATATGTGATATAATAAAAAAGGCGATAAAAAAATAATACTATATTTTAGAGGATAATAAATATAAACATGATCATTTTTAGAGGATAATATTATAGTATAATTTTTTATTTTTTATTGAAAAATACTAGATTATATGTTTTACTATGAACTTTTAGCATAAAAATAGAAGTTTCAATGATTAAAAGTGGGTGCATCAACTTTTTGTGACAAAGGTCAAAACTCCTGTTATGATGCAGATTTTTTTGAGGTGCACTCTTGTCATAAATTCGTCAATTACTCTTCCTACATAATTTTTAACACAAAACAGGGGTAGAATATCTATTTAGAAGTCTTAGACCTTTCCAACGATATATAATTTGTCATAATTAGATTAGGATTTAATAGAAATATAGTGAAGTAAATTTAGGTGTCCCGGGACCGGGACGGTGACAGTTAAGGGGTTAAGAATGGTAAGCAGCACTAAAGGTAAGGTGTCTGTTTCGCAGGGGAAGCGTATGGTTGGAGAGGATGGGATGGAGAGCATCAATGACATGTTCCACGAGAACTCGATGTTGCAGATCGAGAACAATAATCTGCGCATGCGCGTGAAGGCCATGCAGGAGGCCATCGACGCTCAGGGCGCTCGACTCACGCAGCTGCTCAGCGAACGGGCCAATCAGGTGCTCTCCAGAGCAGGTACATCACTGTCAGTGCTGCTCGTGTCAGGTTACATCAATCAAAGGACCTTGGAAGATGATTGACCGAATATTGACTATTTATTTCAGGTGAAGGCAGTGAGGAGATTGGAAATATGATTCAGAATTACATCAAAGAGATCGAGGACCTGAGGTAAAACAATCTTTGATGAAATATTTGTCTGATACAGTAGCTAGTGTTTTTATATTTTTGCTGAAATCCCGTATGAGACTGATATTAAAAATCCATTGATTTTGCTTGTTTTTCACACTTAAAGGGCACCTATTATGGAAAATTCACTTTTACATGGTGTTTGAACATAAATGTGTGTTGGCAGTGTGTGAGCAAAACCACCCTAGAACGATAAAAATCCACCCAGTGTTTTTTTTACAATCTCAATAAATCATATGCACTGCCTCAGAACGAGCTGTTCTGAGATTCAGCTCTTTGTGACGTAGAATTGAGCAAGGGGTTTGATTGACAGTGTGGTTGTGGCATAGACCCCGCCCTTGGTGATCTGTACACACCATCCTCCATTGTTTCAACGACAGCCGGTAATATCTCTTGGAAACATATATGTTCTGTCGTGGGTTAATCCTGTTGTTGTGACTTAAAAGTTAATCCTCAAGTGTGGATCATTGTCTACTGTTTGCGATCCACCGACACATCCAGTAACAGTAAGTGTATTTTATGAATTTTGAGCAAATAACTTAGTCTGTTCAATCGATGTCAGCTAATTCAACAACAAATGCGCCTAAAGTTGTTGTCGTCGTCGTCCTAGGATGTCTGTTTATATAATTTAAACCTTGTTTGTATAGTGTGTAACCGTACATTTATATATATATATATATATATATATATATATATATATATATTTAAAGATATTGTATTAAAAACTGCATATATGTTGTTGTTCTTTAAGTTAGCCATCTTCTCACATTTGCCACAGAAGCACCTCTATGACAAGTAAACATGACGCAACAGATCCCTCGCATAAATGTATTTCGCTTGTACATAGCAAACTTTATCACAGTATGTGTATGTAGTTTCAAAAAAGCCAGTGTTAGCGCCAGCGTTAGTGTTTTTGTATGTCTGTGTGTGTGTGTGTTGCACATCCATAATTGCAAATGGGACACGATTACAACTCTATACATAAATGTATCAAATAACCATACCAATACGTACTGGTCCATTCTCATTTGCGTTTATTCTGCCGGAGTCTCTTCGTACTGTTTATATATTCAGATTCAAACGTACGCTGAATGACATTCAAAACAGCGTGTCTCTCAGCCCGTCTGCTTAGAGTGACTGCCGATAGGCATCAAGTTACGCCCTCATCCAAAGGCAGGGCGGGGATATGCAGTTCATTTGCATTAAGGTGGTATACCTCCAAAACAGCTCATTTTTAAAGAGGCCCCAAAATGACATTTTCAAATGGTTATAATAAATTAACTGTGGGGTATTTTGAGCTGAAACTTCACAAATACATTCTTGGGACACCCGAGACCAATATTACATCTTGTAAAAAGGGGCATAATAGGTGCCCTTTAACCCTCTGGGGTCCCTGACATTTGTGGGGGGTTTTTTTCAGTTGCTTAAACATATTAATGGAAAAGGTGTGATAACACTCTATTTAGCACAAACAGGGTTACCATAATATGTGAGCAGCATGTATGTACATGTTTGTTTTTTTGAGAGAATATTGTTTATGCATGGTTATTGAACTAAAACTTAAAGTTTCTGAAATAAAGCCACAAAGCACGTACTAAATATCTGTCCACAAGACTTTTGACAAATGGATGTTGTCGCCTGGAGTTTTTTCAAGAGGTTCTCTCGTATTGCATAAGTTGCTTACGCTATGGGTAAAGTCTTCTTTTCTCAAGATATTGAAACCAAAAATGATCCTTAATTTTTCATATATTGTCAATGCAGTGCAGCAGCAAACTGACCTAGAACAGACTATCTTGCATGCCCATTGGCTGCCCTGTGGCAACTGCTGCAGCCTATCGCTGAGCCCCGCTTGTGATGTCACAGCCAACCAAAATGGGGTGGCTTGGCGTATAAAAGTCAGGCTCAGGAGCTCACTGATTTCATCATCTCTGCATCGCTGGACTCTGAGAGAAGCCATCCGTCATCGAAACTAGCGACCAGCACGCAGAGGAATGCGCCAGAAAAAGCCGGCCTTCTTTGCCACCTTCAGCCTTCTGTGTCTGCTACGCCATCCAGCGTTGAGTATCCATATTCCGTGCTTTTGCCTTCAGTGAGTGTTCACCATTGCGACACTCACTCCTTCTCTAAAAGTGCGTGAGCGTTTTTATAAAAATGCCTCGCCTTTCCTGTGGCTTGTGCAGAGTCCCGCTCGGCGCTGGAGACCGCCATGTGATTTGTGCTCTTTTCCTGGGCCCAGACCAAGCAGCCCTCGCCCTGGATTCGGCAGGCTGTGTGCACTGTGAAGCGCTTCGACTCGAAGCCTTTACCATGGTTGCTGTCATTCCGCCATCCGAACCGCGCAAGAAGCGCCATTCGTAGAGAATTCCGGAGCCTGAGGTCACGGTGAAGTGCTCGTCGGATTACATCCCGCCAGCCTTCCTCTCTCCTTTTCCGCTCCTCCTGAATGTGCAGCTGCTGGCTTCGACCCTCACTGCCGCCGCCTCAGGGTACAAAGCTGAAGGGATCGACCTGGGTGACAGCTGAAAGACAGTGAGGAGTGGTCGAGTTCTCATCACTCTGCCTCCTCCTTGATCCAGGAATCCAGCAGGATAGGGCTGACATGGACACTGAGCTCTTGCGCCTCCTGTCAAAGGTCGTCGACCAACTCGACTTGGATTGGTCACCGCCTAAGGAACCCATGCCCAATACACTCTTAGAAGAAATGGTTCTATTTAGAACCAGAAATGGTTCCATCCCCCACTTCATATATGGAACTCCAAAATGGTTCTATATAGAACCCAGAGAGAACCCCTTTTTAATAGTGTATAGAACCTTTTAGGGGTTCCAAATACGTAGCTCTGATAGAACCTTTTAAGGTTCTATATAGAACCTTTTCTTCTAAGAGTGTAGGCTCGATGGCTGTTTCCTCCACAGCCACCGCCCACCTCTTGTTTCCAGATCTAAATCATATCTGCCAGAGCTTCATACTGAGCTTTTGAAATCGCGGAACGCACAATTGTCTGCGAGGCTCTCGCATGTCTCCTCGGCGCTCTCCAAAGTGGACGGCACCGCTAACAAGGGGTACAAACAAAGCAATCCCCCCCAGTGGAGGAGGCGGTCGCAGCGCACCTTTGTCTGTCCTCTGCAAGATGATGCTCAAAGTCTGCCCCCCGTCCAAAGCCTGCAGGACCACCACGGCCCTTGTCGGCTGCGCGTTCTCTGCCTCTGGACAAGTTGCTTCCGCCCTGCACTCGATGGCTGTGCTGCAGATCCTCCAAGCTAATCTCCGCGAATGGAGAAGGACCCAGCCGCCATCACAGATTTGAGGAGCACGATGGACTTCTTCCTTCGTGCTACAAAATCTGCGGCTCAGGTGATCGGCAGATGTATGGCCTCGCTCAACATCACAGGAGTGGCACTTATGGTTGACGCTTGCTCATATGAGGGACTCTGAGTGCTCCGTATTTCTCGACGCACTGCTCTCCCCTACTAATAATAATAAATTGAATTTATATAGTGCTTTTCTCAAACTCAAAGTCGCTTTACAGGGCAGGTGAACAAAAAAAAACAGGGATGGGAGGGGCGTTAGGCTATGGATAGGCAGAGGAGAAGAGATGGGTCTTGAGGCGGGACTGGAAGATGGTGAGTGACTCGGAGGAGCTGATCTCATGGGGGAGTGAGTTCGAGAGCCTGGGAGCTGCCCTGGAAAATGCTCTGTCCCCTAAACTGCGTAGATTGGATTTATGGATGCAGAGGAGACCGGCTGAGAAGGATCTGAGGGACCTTGAGGGTTGGTAGGGGGAGAGGAGGTCAGTGAGGTATGAGGGGGCAAGGTGGTGGATGGCTTTGTAGGTGAGGACCAGGATTTTGTATGTGATCCGGTGTGGAATGGGAAGCCAGTGAAGTTGTTTTAGGACTGGCGTGATGTGGTTGCAGGATTTGGAGCGGGTGATGAGTCGGGCAGCTGCATTCTGAACCAGTTGGAGTCTTTTAATGTAGTTTGAGTTGATACCAAGGAGCAGTGAGTTGCTACTGTCCTCTTTGGCCCAGCAGTGGACTGGACCGTCGTCTGATTCTCCAAAGTACACAAGACCTCGCAGGCCATCCAAAGTACAGAAGAACCTCTTTCTGCCTGGACTCTCTTGCTCCGTTGCAAGCAGCCCAGCTCAGCCTCAGCCTTCACAGCGATGACAGGGCGGCCGCCTTAGATTTCGCTCATCAAGCCACCATAGGCCGCCTCCCACCTGGGGACTCCGGCCCAAGATTGCACTGACACCTAAGCGTGCAAAGTCCTCCTAGCAACAGGAGAGCGGCAGTGGCTCAGTGGTTCATGTAGGTTGCCTACAAACCAGAAGGTTGGTGGTTCAATCCCCGGTTCCACCTGACCAAGTGCCGAGGTGTGCGCAAGACACCTAACCCCAGCTGCTCCCTGCTCCCGACGGGCTGGATGGAGCATGGCTGACTCCGCCGTCTTTGTATGAATGTCTATGAATGGGTGAACGTGAGGCAAAATGTAAAGCGCTTTGGTGGCCATTGGGTTTGTGAAAGCGCTATATACCAGGAAAAGACGGCTGGGTCTCGCTGCGGCCGGACCGCCGTCGAAATGTCTCGTCCTGTCAGTCCCCTCAAAGAAGGCTACTGCAGACGTGCATTTAGCAGCCAACGAGTCGGCAGCACAGCCCGCTTGCCTGCACACAACCGCGCTGTTTTTATGGCCCAGAGAAATTAAAAAAAAGAGTATAATTTCTGGCTATCCGGCTTACGCCAATAGTGTTTTAAGTGTACCCACAATACAGTGCCAGGCCACCTGAATGACGGCCTATCCAAGAACTACGTTCCCCTAGGGCAATTATCCCTGCACCCCCCAGACAGTCGAGTTACTGTGGCGCCTTTTAGGCAAAGCGAAAGCAGACCTGTTTGCGTGAGAAGACAACGCTCATTGCCCTGTGTTCTTTTCAAAGAATGATGCGGTGGCCCAAATCTGGCCCTGCCCCTTCCTATTTATGCGTTCCCTCTGGTCTCTCTGCGCAGTAGTAAGTGTAAAGTAAAGCCGCGATATATCAAGGTCCCGCCCACACTCCAACAGAAACTGTTGGTACAAAGTTTACTGATTCAAATAAACCGTTATGGACATGGAGAAATTAAAGCTGAAGCTCTAATCTCCTCCTGAAAATCCCCCCAAAGTCCGCTGGTGCCTCAGTGATTACTTTGTTTAAAGAATCCGTCAATCACAGCTATCCCGTTTTATAGCATCAAATAACGAACTAAGATCCAACTTATTTTAAAAAAAATGGAACACTTAAACTTAAAATTTATTTGAAGTGTAATTTGATTTAGTTCATTTGACATTGGTCCGAGTGACCAAAGGTTTGTCTAAAGCAGCCTGGCCATAAATGTTAATGCTGGAGCTCCTGACAAACAGTTTTGGTGGAAACAGGAGGATTCAGTTCTGCAGTGAGTTGGGCAGCTGTGTTTCATGTTTTTTGGATACAATCCGGGTTACATTCCTTTCAGTCAGCTTCCTCTTGCTTCGACAGTTTTTCCCGTTGGATGTGGTTTGTGGTGGTACGCCAAAATTACCATGGATACTGTAGCTCTCAATACACCACAAAGACTTGCTGTCCTGGTCACAGATGTGCCAGCGAGACGTGCACCAACAATTTGTCCTCTTTTGAACTCTGATATGTCTCCTATTATGTTGTGTGGATTGCAATATATGATGTACAGCTGTGCTATTGCTCTACTAATTCAACATTCACACTCTGCTCTTACTGATGGAATGTGAAATATTGGCCAGTGTTTCAGTTTCAGCACCAACCCCTTATATTGTTTTTTTTTTATATATCCACAAGTTTCCTACGCCCCATGAGGCCTTGCGTCAAAAGTGGGCGCGACTTCCGGTTGGAAGTAAACAAAGCGCAACTTGACATACTTCACACTCGTTCATTCAACAGTTGACAGTCATTCAAGTTATAGCGATCCAAACTAGCTAACGATGTGGGAACACAACCTCAACGAAATTCAAAAGGGTGAAATAACAGTACCTTTACCCTCCGCAGTAGTTGATTGGGAGTATTATAATAACATTATTAATAATCAATACTCATCAAGGCATGGTGACAGACAGTTGTGCGAGCTGACAAACAATTCAAATAAAAAATACACACTTAGTCATTGTGCTTTGGAGTTTATTCAAAATTATAAATGAATGTGCTGCTTGAATACATTAACTGGCACATTTGGTATTCTGTCAACACAGGCTTTAATCCTGAGTTTAGGTGCAACATCAGTAGCGAACAGCCAATCACATGCTGATAGAGTTTATAGAATATTAAGAATTTAAACAAATGTAAACAGGTTAGATTCGTCGTCGTTTGGGAGGTGATGGAAACTACAGTCGTTGGCAGGATCACTCTGATTTCGTTTTCAGCTTATGTTCAAAACAATCCCGTTTAAGCCACTAAATTAGTTTAGTCCGGTTATACATACAACCACGAACAGCACATGTTGTCCCTGAGCTCCGTAACGACATCTCTCATAAAGATTTGCGTCTTTAAATAGTAAAATAATTCTCCGAAAAACAGCTAGCCTCTTCGCTAACTAACACACAAAATACCATTGGAATGCTACTTCCGCCGCGTCACCGGAAGTTTCACCCACTTTATTTTTTACAGGAGCGCCCCTCGGAAACTTGTGGATATATTTAATTAACATATTTTAAATTAGTATTTAAAACTGGGATAAAAATTATCCCATGCCCATGGTTAAACATACTGCTGTTACTACTTAATACTACTTTTAGATATTCTTTTGTTTTTATATATAAGTCTGTAATTTTATGATTCACCTCATAGCGGTTCAACAAAACGTTTCCTCAAATCTCTATGGGAAAAATGAATGGCTAAAAACACCAACCAGAACACCATTGCAATTGCATAGCAACGTCCTGGCTAGATAAAAAGAGAACTAGTTTTTCCATAAAATGAGTTTTCGAAATGTTTGTGTGTCTTTCAGAGCCAAACTTCTGGAGAGCGAAGCGGTGAATGAGAACCTGAGGCGTAACCTCACGCGAGTGTCCAGCCGTCCTCAGTTTTACGGACCTTCTGGATCATTCTCTCCCGCCCTGCTGGGGGCCGACCCGAGCCAGGAGACCACCGACATCATTGAGATCGCCAAGAAAGATCTGGAGAAACTCAAGAGGAAGGAGAAGAAGAAAAAAAAGAGGTAATAAAAGGGTGACGGCGATCTTAGTGTGAGGTGGTATCTGGAAGGGCTGTTGCCGTGGTAACTGACAGAAAGGGGGTGTGTCATGAACAATTGCCCTTTCGACTTTTGATGAGTGAAACAAAAACGTTGTGGGATTTGTCAGGTTTCATGGCGAGATGTATTGTTCTTTGAGTGGTGTAATTACTACATTAGGCATTATCGTACAGGCAGATCTGCTAATGGCAATAGAAATGGATGTTTCTGTTTGTTGTTCAAGACATGCATATATAATATACACATGCACAGGGCTGGGTGAATTTTCAGCAGTAGCTTATAAAGCAATCACTATGACTTCCCAGACAGCAAACTGACATTGAATCAACGTGGAAACGGCGTCTCTCATGACATCGAAACAACGTTGATTTTGCTCATCGAATTAACGTTGAACCAACGTCAGACGCGGCATTCTTCAAAGCTAAATGAAAATCGAAAATTGGTTTGCTTTCATAACGTTGAAACAACGCGTTGATTTCAAGTTGATTTTCCGTTAGTTTTGAAAGAATGACGCGTCTGACGTTGGTTCAACGTTAATTCGATGAGCAAAACAATGTCAGGTCAACGTTGTTTCGATGTCATATTTCCACGTTGATTCAATGTCAGTTTGCTATCTGGGTTGCCACTTTGCCAGGTTGAATTTTATATATAATACATACATTTTTCAATTGCAGTCTTTTAAAAAGCCATCTGAAATAACAAACCCAAAAGTTGCAATATATAGAAATATCTGAAACACATCCAATACTCATTTTCTGCAGCAGCGACTTCTTTCTCTCGCTCTCATCTCTCAGACAGCGACAGACAAACCCGCCTCCCCTCACTCCCTTGTTTATTTTTTTTCCGGATGAATACTGTTGGTGTTACAGGGGTTAAATTTTAGGTATTGCGCATAATTTTACTCATTCCTGCAGATTTTGTACTCGATCGCACTCAAAGTGCAGCACATAAAACCACCTCTCAGTACAAAATTTAGTTTCTTTCTGCTGCTTATTGTGCTTAAACAGTCAAAGTGGGGCCCCAATGGGTCTGGCTTGAATTTCCCACTTAGGACCCACATAAGACTCTTACAGAGCCCATTTAAAGCCCATCTGGGTAACCATAGTTGGATCCCGGGTGCAAGCCCACTTAAGGCCCATTTGGCCAGGTGGGGCCCAAATGGGTCTGACATGAATTGCCCAATTAAGACCCACGCAGTACCCGTACTGGTCCCAATTTTAGTACATCTGGGCTTCCACAGCTTGCCCCAATGTGGATCCCGGGTGCAAGCCCATAATGGGGCCCACATTTGCCGCCCATCAAGCCCTCATATGGGCCCCACATGTCATTGCTGGCTGGGCACACTAAATAAAGTCCAAATGCCGACCTCGGCGAGTATTCGTGTAAACACAGTCAGTTATATTTTAAATGAACGTAACCAATTGAGAAAGAAAGCGCATGTGTAACCGTATAATGGATCTGTGTGTCAGTTCTTAAAGTCAAGTCGTCACATTTGTTTATATAGCACTTTTTACAATACAGATTGTTTCATAGCAGCTTTACAGAGAAAACAGGAAAATCTCTTTGCAATGGGCTCTATGCACGGCGGTATTTCCGGTGAAGGATTAGGGATACTCGATGACTTCCGCCGATCGTAGAGTCCAATGCAATACAGAGAATTTATATTGAATTTTATACTCCATGGTTATACTAAAGAAACGTTAGTCACAAAAACAGATAAAACAGACACCCCTCGTTGTGTTTATGCTTCTTTTTAAAATTATATTAAATAAACATAACTATATATATAAAATTACATCTAAACGTATGTACGTTTCGTTTCAAAGACGGGAGGACAGTAAATTTGAAGACTCTGCCATATTCCCGTTTTCCTCGGTTCTCCTCCGCTTTAATCTACACAACCGGAAATGGACGAGCATCCTTGCGTCAAATGCGGAATTTATGCGTGCATATAGCCCATTGGTCCATATCTTAAAGTAAAAGTCTGATTGAAAAGCCTGCGCCGAAATTGCGACTGATTTACCAAATAATTCACAGTGAAATGTACCCAACAAACAAATAATGATCAACTAACTGAGACATTCACATTTTTTAAAATAAATAACCACATTCCTAGCATTAGGATCCTTTGGAAGGTAATGTTATTTGTAGTCCAGTGGTCCTGTATCTCACAAACATGCCAGTGGGCGGGGCCAAAGCTGCAAAGTCGTCCTTCTACAGAGGCGCTCTTAGACACATTCCACAACAAGTCGTTCTCTGGGCTTGGCTACAATAAAAGCTTTTTTTGGACTAACAAGGAAGTTTCCAGTTCTGAAACTTCAAAAGCTCAAGGAAAATTTGATTCTTCAATTAATGACCCCTTAAAAGTCCCAGATAACAAACTGACATTGAATCAACGTGGAAACATGACATCGAAACAACGTTGATCTGGCATTGTTTAGCTCATCAAATTAACGTTGAACCAACGTCAGACGCGTCATTCTTTCAAAACTAACGGAAAATCAACTTGAAATCAACGTTGTTTCAATGTTAGGAAAGCAAACCAATTGCAAACCAATTACCAATTTTCATTTAGCTTTGAAGAATGCCACGTCTGACGTTGGTTCAACGTTAATTCGATGAGCAAAACAATGCCAGATCAACGTTGTTTCGATGTCGTGAGAGACGTCGTTTCCACGTTGATTCAGTGTCAGTTTGCTATCTGGGGTGACATCAGCCCAATATACCTGCAGCCAAAGTATGAGTTAATATTAATATTTGTGACTAGTATAAAAAATAATTGTGGCTAGACAGTGACTGTTGAGCAAAAAAGTTATGTCAAGCACTGTGTAATGTATACCCAGATAGCAAACTGACATTGAATCAACGTGGAAACATGACATCGAAACAACGTTGATCTGACATTGTTTTGCTCATCGAATTAACGTTGAACCAACGTCAGACGCGTCATTCTTTCAAAACTAACGGAAAATCAACTTGAAATCAACGTTGTTTCAACGTTATGAAAGCAAACCAATTTTCGATTTTCACCCAGACAGCAAACTGACATTGAATCAACGTGGAAACGACGTCTCTCATGACATCGAAACAACGTTGATTTTGCTCATCGAATTAACGTTGAACCAACGTCAGACGCGGCATTCTTCAAAGCTAAATGAAAATCGAAAATTGGTTTGCTTTCATAACGTTGAAACAACGCGTTGATTTCAAGTTGATTTTCCGTTAGTTTTGAAAGAATGACGCGTCTGACGTTGGTTCAACGTTAATTCGATGAGCAAAACAATGTCAGATCAACGTTGTTTCGATGTCATATTTCCACGTTGATTCAATGTCAGTTTGCTATCTGGGCATTTAGCTTTGAAGAATGCCGCATCTGACGTTGGTTCAACGTTAATTCGATGAGCAAAATCAACGTTGTTTCGATGTCATGAGAGACGTCGTTTCCACGTTGATTCAATATCAGTTTGCTGTCTGGGTATACATATATTATATTGCTATTTCAAATAAATGCTGTTCAAAGGTTTACAGAAGACTAAACTTAAAACTAGGGGGGCAGGAAACAAAATAAACCTTATATCAGTCGTGATATCCTTGACGTTCTTATCCACAATGAACCAACAACGTCTTTACTAATGTCTGTACCGTACCCTCCTTATCTGTCTCTCTCTATGCTCCCCGTTTCTTCTCTTTAACCCTTCACCTCTGACCTCTGACCGCTGAAGACTCCAGCAGCTGCTGGTTGACAAGAGAGAGGAGGATGAGGAGGAAGAGGTGGAGGAAGACAGGTTTGTCCCTGTGTCTCTCTTTCCCCTCTAGAATTAACCACAACCCCCTGTGTTTCGTCTCTGCTTGCAACCTTTAAATTCTGATTGTCTTTCAGGCAGGTAGTTTCCAGTCTTGGAGAACAGTGCAGAAAATGTTTATGCTTCATTCATATACATATAATTTGGGTTTAAAAAACAAAAAAGTAATTCAAAGTAATGGGTGAATCTCACGAAACCTGTTAAGAGCATATGTCCAGGTGACATTTCAACATTTCCATGAGGTTTTCTTCATTCTTTCACCATAAACACTGAGAATTTAGTTTTTTTTTAAATTATTTTCCACCTTGTCTGAACCTTACAACAGGCAATATATCTGCTGCACCTGTATGTAAATGCCCTCTGTTTTGATTGACTTTTACTTTATTTTTCGTCATATTGCTCTTGACTTTTTTTATATATATATATTTTTTATATATTTCTGTTAAGATTTAATTTATTAAATAAAAATGCTAAAATGTAATTTTTTTTGACTGTGCTAAAGCATAAAAATACCATAAAATATTCTCCCATATCTGGAACTTGGACTGCAGTACCAAATTCAACCTCTAGCTGTCAATATTACATGCTGCACCTTTAAGTTTTAGTGATTTTAGAACTTCAATTTCCAGCGTTAAAATTCTGTCATTATGTACTCGGCTTAATGTCGTTCCAAACCCATACGAATCTGATGTATCTGTTATCTGACGAAAATGATGTATTCGCGTGTTCGATTGACTTGCGAGAACCAATGAGGTTCATTTAGTGTTGATCTGCTGTTTATGTTCTCTGATCAATGTTTATATTTGAATAAATCAAATCTGTTCTTCATATAAAGCGATCGAGTCTCTTGAAAAAAATGAATCGAGACTAAACTGCTCGAACTAATATGGATTAGTTTTACGATCTCTTTATGAACGTTTTGAAGCGTCAAAAATGGTTGTTGCATAGCTGTCAATGGAGAGTCCAATACTTGCTCAGATTTTATTAAAGATATCATCATTTGTGTGCCGAAGATGAACGAAAGTCTTAATAGGTTTGGAACGACATGAAGGCGAGTAATTAATGACAGATTGTTTTTTAAAGTAACCCTTTAAGGGAAGCTCACACTACACGACCTTTGCCTGGATTTTGCTGTCACAGACATGTTTCCAAACCCTCGGACCGAATCCCTGGACCACGGCCAAGTATGAGCAGGTCATGCCGTCATCTGAGCGTGTCTCCAACCGCCGCAATATTTTCAAACCTGTTTGACGCCACATGATCTTGTAGTGTTTGCACTGCAATGACAAGGTGGAACTAACCCAGCCAATCACAGTGCAGATGCAATAAACGGAAAAATCTCATAATCACAGCTTCTCACGTGTACTTATACGAGAAAAAAATTATTTTGCTGTTGGTCGGGAGTCGGGACTGCCTCTTTGAGCTGCTATGATGACAACGAGCACCACAGTGTTTCAGTCTTACAGTCCTGTAGTGTGAAGTCGCCCTTATGCCTGGTTCAGATTACACGATTTTAGCCCGATTTTGGAACGATCCGTTTGACGTAGGGTGTCGTGGGGATTCGTAAACGACAAAGGCCGTTGGGACTCAACTCACTATACTCATCTCGTATAGTGTGTCAGAGTGGGTGACAACCTACATCGCGTCTGCCAAAAAGACTAGCATGTTGTCGTCCACGACGGTTCCGTCACATGTATGAGGTTGACCAATAGGAGCAGAGCCTGACCAATAAAGGATTTTGAAGGCCGATACCGATACAAATATTTTTGAGTTTTAAAATCCGATATTCCGATATATCGGCCAATATTTTATTTATTTATTTGAAACTGGACATGATAGTCACAAATTTTGTCATGCTTATTTGAGTTAAGAGAACTGATGGGGGTGTTCTTTTAATTGTTATTCAAGCAAATGTATGTATCGTGACCAACTCAACGAGTGTTGCCAACAGGAACGGTGTAGAGTGCCCTCTGGTGGACAAACTATACAACTCCAACACTCATGACATGGTTCAAGCGTGTTTCGTCCGTTTTTATTTTATTTTTGTAATATTCGTTTATCGCCCATTATAACTGCCGATACCGATAGTTTGGAAAATGCCTAATATCGGCCGATAATATCGGTCTGCCGATATATCGGTCTGGCTCTAAATAGGAGCACAGAAGCTTTTTCCGTACACAACTTTCAAAAATGGCGAAACGAAAGAGAGACGATGGTGCTAACGTTAAAACTAAAAGTAAAAATATATTAGAACACAATATTTTACCTCAAGTTCTCTTTGGAGGATTGACAGCCCATATTGTCCTCTTCCAGCAATCCAGGAACGTGTCCATTGTCGGGTTTTCTTTCTTTTTTTTACTTTTTTTCTGAACACAGGACAGCCAATACAACACTCACCGCTTCATCCATTTTTTGTTTACGTTCGTTTCCGGAAGTCACTCGCTACTAGTTTCGCCATCATGCGCGCCGTTAAAGACGGTATGCGATGACTGTTCAGGAAGCAACGTGTAGTCTGACGTGTCTTGTCCACGACACAACAAGATTTTAGGAGTCAAAATCGCATTGACTCCTGACACAGTGAATATCGTAACGGACAAAAAAAATCGTGTAATCTGAACCAGGCATTAAGTTTTCGTTTCATCCTTATTATATTTTAGCTTTATTTCAATAACCAAAAGTGCTTTTTAATAGTTTTCACTAATAGTTCACAGTGTTGTTCATCAGGGCGGGTTAATATTCTGAGTAAGTGTTGAAATGTGAATGTGGACGGGGCATATGCAAATTAGCTCATGCTGTCAGTGTGACATCATACCGTGAAGATTTCTGAATCGGATGTTTTAAAGGCACACTATGCAGGAATCCCGTTTTTGTCAAACAGTGCCCCCTAGAGTCACTGTGGAGAGTAACGTTACTGTCGTAAATACCACTCACGCAGAGCGTGACTTGACGTATTACATAGTATACGATAGTACATTGTGTTTAATTCGTCGTTTAATGAGATCGGTAACACTTTACAATAAGGTTCATTAGTTAACAATAGTTAATGTATTAACTAACATGAACTAACCATGAGCAATACGTTTGTAACAGTATTTGTTAATCTTCGTTGATGTTAATTAATAAAAATAAAGCTGTTCATTGTTCATGTTAGTTCACAGCACATTAACTAATGTTAACAAGATTTTAATAAAGTATTAGTAAATATTTAAATTAACGTTTACAAAGATTAATAAATGCTGTATAAGCGCTGTTCATCATTAGTTCATGCTAACTAATGTAGTTAACTAATGTTAACTAATGAACCTTATTGTAAAGTGTCCCCATGAGATCTAATATATGTTGTTAGTGGTGAGAATTTTATCCCCATGAACTTTAATGGTCCAGAGGCAGAACTTTTGCCAAGCGTGTCAGAGGTTCTGGGTTCTAATCCGCACTAGTTGTATAGTTTATTTTCCTCATCAAAACCGATTGTTTATTAGTGGTTGTATTGCAAGCAGGGACATGTTTTTTGTGCATTAGGTTTTGTGATTTCACCGTAACAAATATGAGAGTCTTTCATTCTCCGCAACGGATTGAAGCGCGTGTCCGTGTGAAGAAAGTGCGCGTCACAACAAAACAATAGCCATGTTTCCATCCACTTGTCAATCGAATTATCTGTAGTTCGGATAAAGCTGGTGAAAGTGTGTTTCCATCCAACGGCTTTAAAGCGAATAAAAACCTGTACGTAATGACGTCACATGCTGTTTTGCGATCAAATTGCTATATCGAATTGATTTGAGCCATTTTAAGGTGTTTCCATTCATTTTCGCACTGAATCGAACAACATTCGAGCAAACTTTTGCGAACAAAGTTTTGTTAGACAAAACGGATCGCGCCATCTAACAACAAATGATCCATATTTCACAAGTTGTAGCCTAATAATTCTTATGTGCCAGCTGATAGCGACATATGAATGGGATAATGTATTTGCGAGGCGGTCGTTAGCCTGAAGCGCCTCACTATACATTATTCTGCTTATTACATATAAATCAACCAAATAAATAAATAATTTGACACAAAATATTGACTTAAAAACGAGTTTATTGATTTAAAAACGAGTATTGCTTCTGCTAAAGAAAATAGTCTGTTCCGTCTCTGAACTGCATGCGTCCATGGCAACGGTGTTATGGTTAGCAGCGCCGCAGTCTGTTAACCAGAAATAACAGACCACATTATACATTAGAATTCAACCAAGCCACGTAAAAACAAGCAAAACTAACCTAAGAAAACAACGACGCTATAAACATTGCTATGATGATGCCGATGCACGTAAATGCCCGACGACTGTAGTGTGGGAACGACGGCGCTCCATCAGTTCTGGGAGATCGTGGTTCACGGAAACCCTTTGGTTGAAGCATTTTTTTTTTACTTTGTCCACTTACAAAAACCAGAAATGAACTCGTCTTCTGGCGTGTTGCAACCATGAAAGGGCCTAAAACTTAATCGCAATGCATTATTTATTCGGCAATTAACGTTTCCATCAGCTTTTATCGCATAAGCCGTATATCGATCATGATAAAATCCGATGAGACCGAACGTATTTCATTGGAGTCGATATTCATGAAATTTAATCGAATTTTACTGTTTCCGTAAGATATTTTTCATTCGATATCACTTAATTCGTATAAAAAACGTGTCGATGGAAACATGGCTACTGTATCCGTGCCGCTGATCGCAGCGGCGAGCACTTTGGTCACTCGACACCCACCATTCAACCCGAAAGAAGTCATATAACCATTTCAATAACTCTGAAGCTGTTAAGCTAAAAACGCTGCATAGTGTCCCTTTAATAGTCCGGGTGAACTAGAGAGGAAGTTATGAAATCCGCTTTCATAATATAGCCCCCGTTGGTTATTATTACACTGTCAAATGCTTTAACAACAGTGTCATTAACAGTGGAACACGTTGGAATAGTTATGATTTCTTTGTTAATGTCAAGTTGTCATAACAAAGACACTTTTAATGTCAACTTTGCATTAAAAGTGTCAATTTACCGAATGACACGTAATGACAACAGTCATAAACATTCATAAAGACTCCTTCATGTTCATGACAGGTGTTATGTCATGTTTATGACGGTGTCATGTCAGTCTTATGCACACCCCTTCAAATAAAGTGTCAGCCAACCGTTGAACTTTTCTGTTGCATCATCTCCATCATAATACCATGTTTTCTTTCCTTCCCCCCTAATTGTCTGTTTTCTGTTTTGTTTCAGATAATCTATGCTGCATATTTAAAAAAAAAAAAATGTGTTTTTACTAAATAGATTTTTAATTTCTAGTTTTGATTTTCCCCTGCAGTGCCAACAAAGATGAAACGCTTGACGGCGAACAGAAGATTAGCGAGAGAGAGCAGTTGGAATCGACCAATCAGGAGCCAGAGATGGTATGATTGACAGGCCACTATCAGAACATATTTTACAGCCGGAGCTCATCCTTCAGTCTTTAATATGAAATTGTTTCCCATAGGAGGCCAGTGACCGTGAGGAGGGGGATGGAGAGGAAGATGAGGAGGAAGTTGAGGAAGAGGAAATGGATGCTGAGGAAAGCTCTGATGAGTCTGACTCTGAACTGGATGAGAAGGGTACTGTAAAACGCAGCTTTAAAGCGTCATTATACAAATGTTAGGACACAAACAGTATTTCAGTACGCAAATTCTGTTTGTTTTAAAGTAATGACGTACAATTATAATATTGGTATTTTTTTTAAATAATGTAATGTAGCACATATATAAATGTAAATATATTGTCTGTTTAATGATGATCTGTATGTAAACATTATGTTACCTTTTTCTATTCATTATTATTGTTGACCAGAGGACTTCCAGGCAGATCTGGCCAACATCACCTGTGAGATCGCCATCAAGCAGAAGCTGATCGACGAGCTGGAGAACAGTCAGAGACGTCTGCACACACTCAAGCAACAGTACGAGCAGAAACTCATGATGCTGCAGTGCAAAATCAGAGACACACAGGTGGAGCGAGACCGTGTGCTGCAGAACATGGGTACGCTGGAAAACCTTTTCAGTTATTATGGGGTCCAAGAACCAAGAGAGATGTTCTGACATGCCCTGACATTTGTGCTTTTTTCAGTTGCTTATAAACATATTAATGGCACAGGTGAAATTACACTCTATTTAGCACAAACAGGGCTACCATAATATGTGAGCAACATGTATGTACGAGAGAATATTGTTTAAAAAAAAACTAAAAATGAAAGTTTCTGAAATAAGGCCACAAAACACATTCGAAATATACGTCCACAAGACTTTTGACTAATGGATGTTGCGGCCTAGAGTTTTTTTCTTCACAATGATCTGAAAATCATCCTCCTAATCGTTCACATAAAACTGTGAATTGGGTTATATTGTGAAAAACATTTTTTTTGTTTGCCAAGGCTATATGCAAATGAGTGTGAGCAGGCCAGCCACGTCATGTATAATTAGGTGATTCTCACTTGAGAGAGACAAAGACAAGCATAATAATGAGGTTCATTCAGGTCAGTCAGACAAAATTGAAAGGACAACGTGTGTGTGTGTGTGTGTGTGTATTTGAGAATATAAATGAAAGTCAAAAACCCATTTTTAAACATCTTGAAAATGACAAATTATTAATTTAATGACAGAAATCTGACAGACTATGAAATCCCAACCCTAATCCCTAATCCTACCCATCTCCACCCCTTGGATCTTGATCTGACTCCTGCCTGTGGATTTCATGTACTGCATTGAGGTGCTACTTCATTTAAGGGGCTATATGTATAATTCAGAAACCCTTGATATTAGTGACACCGGTGGCCATTAAGTGAACTGTAGTCAAGTTATTGTTCATAACTTACAAGAGACTGAGGTGATTCTCCGATATGCTGACGGCGAAGTTCTTTTTCGTTCTTCACACTCTTTAGTGTCACGCCCCCTTTTTTGAATAAACCGGAAAATACACAATCCGTACTTAAATGGTGGTAATTCAAGAATTCTTTGGAATATAGATGAAAGATTGGTGTTTTTTTTTAAGAAGACATTTGGCATGTTAAATTTAGATGTTAAATATATTAAGAAAGTGAAACAGGAAAAAAGTTATAGAAGTTTGAGTTTATGAAAAAATGTAAAAATGTTATTATTCATATTTTATATAAAATATACTTTTTTCAAAACCTGGTGGACTGCAAGAAAATCAAAGCCAAAACTCTGAACAAGTGTTTCAAAGGCAGTCTTGTGCATGAACGCGTTCACTGAACTCGTTCATATTTTCGCCGAACGCTGAACTGAACGAATCACTTTTCATACAATGAACGCGAACGAGAGCGGCGCTCCCTCTGTCAGGAATCAACGAGCAGCACACGCAGTTCACGTTCACGCTCATTTGAAAAGTCAGGTTTTACCTCCAACCACCGTTTTGAGTCGCCGAATCCACCCGCCGACAGTATTGTGGTGGAGACTTTGTCTATTATCACTGGGTATATTAGACGAGGTCGAAGTATTCATAGTACAGATAGGGGTGACGTGAAGGCAGGGTGGGGAGTCGCAATAGTGTGCATACTTGGCAGATCTGGCTGCGCTCGTGCTGCTCGTGTCATCACTTATTATTATGCGCTTTTCCATAACGAGTGATCTTTTGAACTAAACAGGTCTTATCTACTTGTGTTTGTGTGTCATATGAATAATAAATGCCCCATACATGGAATCAGAGTGCCTACTGTATGTAGTATGTTAAGTTGTTCAGCTGCTAGCTGTTCATTTTCTTTAGACAAATATAATCAGGAAGATTGTTTTATTATAAATGAATGTAAATGGCGTTTTCATCGTTTACTCACTGTTTACTTCCTTTTGAAGGTGTGAAAATGTGTTGGTTGAATATTGCACATTGAGCAGGGTAAGCCCAAGCTAATTTGACATTACAGTACATGACTACTTTGGTCTGGTTTATATAGTTACTGCCGTTCAGAATATGCTGGATGTTTGTCAGTAGACTGATCTTTTCCCCATGAACCTGAATATACCTTTTTAAAGTCCTGGGTAATTTGGTTCAGTTTGTTTCACTGAACATACAGTATACCTTGATTGCACCTTATATTTTCCAATTTCTACATATCATGATTACACATTATTTAAGGGGTAAATATATTCTCGATCTCAACATTATTTTTCTCCTGGCTATTGTCTCTTGTTTATTATTGGTACAATAATTTTGATTAGTTTTGGAGTGGCGGTGATTTGCAGCTGGTAATGGATGGTAAAGAGGGTCTCATGTGCATTATAGCTTGCTGCCACATCACAAATGGTGAATCTATAATTGTTTTTGTTGTATTGAAAACATTTTCAGACCTTTAAAAAAAAAATGATGGATGTTTTATCTTTTAACTTTTAAACTATTGTTATGAAAACAAACTGAGGTTTCTACCATTCTTTCATGATTTTCATGTTCATCACCATTTCAAAATAAAGGTCTGAACATGCCTTTGGAGTATGAAAAAACGATCGTTGCAACTTGATGGATTACGGCTCTTCTGTAATTTATTTTGGGAATCAATCACCATATATGAAAACTACAGATGCTAAGCTTTCAAATGATATATAGTTTGTCAATATTAGTTTAGGTTTAGTATAGGATATTACTGTATTAAACATGTAATCGCTCTGGTTTTTGTCTTGGTCTTAGGCTCTGTGGAGTCGTGCTCTGAGGACAAGAGCAAACGGATAAAAGCAGAATACGAGAAGAAACTCGGTGTGATGAACAAAGAGCTGCAGAAACTACAGGCGGCTCAGAAAGAACACGCTCGTCTCCTGAAGAACCAGTCACAGTACGAGAAACAACTGAAGAAACTGCAGCTGGATCTGGCTGAAATGAAGAAAACCAAAGTAAGTGTCACCATGGAGACTGCACAAGACCTGCTGAATCACTCAAAATATTGCACAATAAACAGCGCCTCCCAGTGGTCAACAGACCCTTCTGCAAAAATTAAAGCTTTTTATAGATGACTACAAATAAATATTGACATTGAACCTACTGGGTGTCTAATATATGGCATTTTTATATTAATAATGAGCAATTTCCATAGTCCAAAAGAAATCACATTAATTTTTTAATTTAATTTAGATTACTGTTTCAATTTTGTTTTTCTACTGCTGAGTACGATGGCAATTCTAGATGTAATGTCAACTCCATCCTTCATTAAAGGGGTACTTCACCTCTGGAAAGATGAATGTGTATATAAAATGGGTCATTTATGTAGAAGAAATGTGAATTTTTATTTTTGAATTTGGAGCTTTCTAGACTGAGAAAAGCCAGAAAATGTATTTTAGGCTTATGTGGATGAAAGACAACAACTCCCAGAATGCACTTGCTTCGCTGCCCTAGGAGCGGTAACAGAGCGCAGTAGTTAAACAACAAGTCTAGGCTACTAGTGATGAGTCTGCCCGAAAATGTGTTTCACAGTCGTCATTCATCATGTTTACTGTGGCGAGCCTCAATCCTCCAGCTAAACTATTGAAACGCTGTCGTCAGGTGCGTCTGATGAAGCAGATGAAGGAGCAGCAGGACAAGAACCGAATGGCCGAATCCCGCAGGAACCGAGAGATCGCCACACTTAAGAAGGACCAGCGCAAACAGGAGGTGCATGATGGGAAAATAACACTGGCACAGCATGAAACTGGCAGTCAAATATGTTCAATGTGATGTTTTTTCCTCTTGTACAGCATCAGATGAAACTGCTTGAAGCTCAGAAGAGACAACAGGAACTCATTCTGCGCAGGAAAACTGAGGAGGTACGCTTTCCAGCCAAGTGTGACGCTAATCGTACAATAAAATGATGTTTAATACGGTTAGTTCCAATCCTTGATTCTGATTGGTCAATAGCTGTGCTTTATTCATGATAACACACGGCTTTGACCGCTTCACCCATCGGTTCTGTTTATCACTGCGCAACACTGCAGTCCCTGTGTTGTGTTTATTTGAGCTTTCATGCATATTACACACGCTGTTGCTGTTCATGGTCAGGGACTATTTTTTCTAGCGGAAGGAAGGCTTTTAGTGATTTTACTTCATTAAAGTTGCACTAATACATAACTTCTTTACTTTAATGTTTTTATTGTGTGGTAACCGTTTTATAAAAGCAATAAGGTACTCGAGGCGAGTGTATCGAGAGTAAGTAACACCTGAAGGGGTTACTCCGCTTCGCGTCGAGCCTAAAGGCCTGTTCACACCGGGACGAATTTCGCGCGCGTTATTCGCCGACGTTTAACGCCTCGTGACTAAACAAAGGGCGCCAATGTGAGTGTTCACGCCGACGCGTAAAGCGCCACGCATAAAAGCGCCATTTAAAAAAAAAAAACTCGTCGGGTTCTTTTTTTGTTTGTTTGACGCACCGTGTCAAAAAATATCCGACCAATGAGATTGGCGCTTTTGCTCACGTGTTTGGAGCTTCTGAAGAGACAGTAAAACACAACTTTAATGGGGAAATGAAGTAGTCAATCAAGTTTACTTGATTTACAAGATGGATTTCCATTATAATCAAAAATTATATAAGACACATGCCAAATGTAAACAAATAAAAGAAAAAAAGATAAAAACTTTATCTTTCGCCGCCATTATGCAGTATTCTAACATGTGACGTCACGCCGACATCAAACTGTTAACACCAGTGTTTTGACCGCAAACGTCTAATGTTGGGTACAGTCATTAGACAAAAAGACGACGTCTCATGTTATGTGTTGACAAACTGCACATAGAAACATTGTTCGCGATGTCTGCCGTCATATTCCCGTCTTGTCAACACCATGTAAGTTGTTTGTAAGCATCTATTTGTTTAAGGGGAAATGAAACGTCCATGATTTCGCACTGGTAGTGCTAGTAGCTACATACTGCATATTAGGAAAAAGTGTCTCCGCTCTGACATCCTTCAGAGAAAGACGTCAACTACGACGTCTAACTAAAGACGTCCAATACGTCTAACTTACCTCCCTGCACAGCATGGTAAACGTGCGCGCCGGTGATGAAGAATTGACCACGCAATACATGCTCAAGATCAACGTCTTGAAACCAGATGGACTCTGTCTCTAGACACGGTGTTCATCGCAGTACAACAGCCACACTGACACCTGGTAGGTAGCGTTGCAAACCCGCTCTCCGCCCCAAACCACCACCTGTTCTACGCAGCAACGTAACGTTAATTCACATGGTGTTGACGAGACGGGAATATGACGGCAGACATCGCGAACAATGTTTCTGTGCAGCTTGTCAACATATAACATTAGACGTTGTCTTTTTGTCTAATGACTGTACCTAACATTAGTCGTTCGCGGTCAAACACTGGTGTAAACAGTTTGATGTCGGGGTATTCACTGCCCAGAGCCTGAGCCAACCAACCCTGTGACGTCACATGTTAGAATACTGCACAATGGTGGCGCCCTGGCGGCGAAAGATATAAAGTTTTTTCTTGTTTTCTTCTAAATGTTACATTTGCCATGTTTCTTATATAATTGTTGATTATAGTGGAAATCCATCTTGTAAATCAGGTAAACTTGCTTGATTGCTTAATTTCCCCTTTAATGCGATTAATCGCGAGTTAACTGACATTTAATGCGATTAATCGTGAGTTAACTACGACATTCATGTGATTAACCGTGAGTCAACTACAACATTAATGCGATTAATCGCGAGTCAACTACGACATTAATGTGATTAATCGTGAGTTAACTATGACATTAATGTGATTAATTGTGAGTTAACTATGACATTAACGCGATTAATCGTGAGTTAACTATGACATTAATGTGATTAATCGCGAGTTAACTATGACACTAATGTGATTAATCGCGAGTTAACTATGACGTTAATGTGATTAATCGCGTGTTAACTATGACACTAATGTGATTAATCGCGAGCTAACTGACACTAATGTGATTAATCGCGAGTTAACTACGACACTAATGTGATTAATCGCGAGTTAACTATGACATTAATGCGATTAATAGTGAGTTAACTATGACATTAATGTGATTAATCGCGAGTTAACTATGACACTAATGTGATTAATCGCGAGTTAACTATGACATTAATGTGATTAATCGCGAGTTAACTATGACATTAATGTGATTAATCGCGAGTTAACTATGACACTAATGTGATTAATCGCGAGTTAACTGACATTAATGTGATTAATCGCGAGTTAACTATGACATTAATGTGATTAATCGCGAGTTAACTATGACATTAATGTGATTAATCGCGAGTTAACTATGACACTAATGTGATTAATCGCGAGTTAACTATGACATTAATGTGATTAATCGCGAGTTAACTATGACACTAATGTGATCAATCGCGAGTTAACTGACACTAATGTGATTAATCGCGAGTTAACTACGACACTAATGTGATTAATCGCGAGTTAACTATGACATTAATGCGATTAATCGTGAGTTAACTATGACATTAATGTGATTAATCGCGAGTTAACTATGACACTAATGTGATTAATCGCGAGTTAACTATGACATTAATGTGATTAATCGCGAGTTAACTATGACATTAAAGTGATTAATCGCGAGTTAACTATGACATTAATGTGATTAATCGCGAGTTAACTATGACACTAATGTGATTAATCGCGAGCTAACTGACACTAATGTGATTAATCGCGAGTTAACTACGACAATAATGTGATTAATCGCGAGTTAACTATGACATTAATGTGATTAATCGTGAGTTAACTATGACATTAATGTGATTAATCATGAGTTAACTACGACATTAATGCGATTAATCGTGAGTTAACTATAATGTGATTAATCGTGAGTTAACTATGACATTAATGTGATTAATCGTGAGTTAAATATGACATTAATGAGATTAATCGCGAGTTAACTATGACATTAATGTGATTAATCGCGAATAAATTGTATTTAAATTTTGTTTTTTTATGTTTTTAAATCGTTTGACAGCACTAATAAATAATAGTAAAATAACAGTGATGAACTTATATACTAAAATGCACTTTTTTAACTTTTTTTAACCACTTTTTTTATGGTTTTATATTTATTATCTCATTACTTTTAGGTAATACATTTGAATATTAAATAGATTTACTTTTATGTGATTGGAAAAGTGTCATATAAATGTTAATGCTTTAATTTAGCCCTGCAGATAACAACTGTTTTGTCAATTCATCTGTTATTTATTTATTTATTTATTTTTATTTGCGTATTAATTTAGTCAATCTCAGATTTTCAAAGGTTTCCAGTATTGATTTCTGCTGTGTCTGTCAGGTAACCGCTCTGAGGAGACAGGTGCGGCCTATATCAGGAAAGGTCACACGAAAGGTCAATCTCGAGTCAAACCAGGACTTCTCTCACAGACCTCCCGCGGGCCGGACGTACTCGGGCTCAGGAGCCCCTAACGGAACCAGGTACATTATACAGGCCTCATGTAAACGTGTCATATGACTTTATTATGCCTGTGACTGACAGTTGTTTGCTTTAGATTCTACTATCGCAGGCCGGCTGGGATATACTCCACCCGAATGGCTCGTGGGAAATGGCAGAGTCTGGAACGCCGGATCTCCGATATTATCATGCAGCGCGTCACAATTTCCAACATGGAGACTGACATGAATCGTCTTCTAAAGGTACAAATCAACATGTTAACATGAGAAACACCTACTTTACAATGTCAAATCTGCCTTAAAGGGATAGTTCACCCAGAAATGTTAATTCTGTCAGTATTTACTCTAGGGCTGTTTTCGACTAAGGATTTTCATAGTCGAATCTGATTCGTTAGATTTTGCCGTAGGCGACTGATAGTCGAACCTTTTTTTTTTTTTTTAGATGGGTCTAGCAGCTATATTTTTTCCATTTCAAACAAAAGAGATGGACGTATGCGCATTAGGCTATTCGTTCTGTGTTTTTTTTTTTTTTTAAACAGTTAGGCTATGTTTAGGTAGTATTTTTCATGTTTTTATCACGCAATCATGTTTTTGATGCGGTGGTGAGCTTGTACAGTAACTTGTAACTTAACGCTTTAGCCTAAGGGTAGCAGCGGCGCTGCCGAAAATAAAAAGCTGTCACAAAGAACAAATATAGCAAGGAGACATTTTTAATTGTTTATTAATAAAGATGAAGTTGACGATCTTCGCGTAGTACATGCGCCAGAGAGAAATGCACAGTTCATTTCATAAGCAGAGAGCATTACGTTGTCTTTCGTTTTGAATCGTTCTATTTACAAGTAGACTTTTCAATATAGATATAGACTATGTTTCAGGTCTGTGGAGTAGACTATACTTGTATGCTGAGTTGCGGTAGCTATATTTATGAGACGAGCTCCAGACGTTCATACATCGGTGCCTCCGTGCCTTGATTATCAGTAATTGTCTGCTTTTCCTTCTTATTTATTAAATCCAGACAATTGGTTGATGAAACATTAATTAAAATCAAGAAAAACACTTTAATTCACTTTAAAGAAAGGCTTTGTGCTTTTCTGTTTGAGGTCTGTGAAAGTTTTAAAACAGTCTTTAAATGTTCTGCTTCAGAGCGCTCGTGTCCGTCGGAGAACTGTCACGTCTGTAACATAGTTTTTTCCTCTGTGAACACGAAAAATAATATTTTATGTTTTGTGGAGAGCCAACCCTTCCTCATCTGATTTGAGCAGTGTAATTCACAGAATTACAAAAAATATATTTTGCCTCCTAAAACGTAAAGATTTTTTGTCACGCATGAATGCCTGTCTATTTCAGGCTAAATATAAAACGCATGTATACCGTATTTTCCGCACTTTAAGGCGCACCGGATTATAATGCGCACCTTCAATGAAAGACCTATTTTAGAACATTTTTCATAAAGGGCGCACCGGATTATGAGGCGCATAAGATACCGCAGTCAAACGTTTGACTGGGTTTGCGTTATGCATCCACTAGATGTGCTGCGAATATAGCGAGTGCGTGGCGCCGGAGGTGAGGCGTTTATTGGTGTGAACGCGCTAGGGCGGGCACGTAACTTACATTCGCAGCCTGACTCATTAGTATTCAATGTGCGTCGACTCGCTGACAGCAACAGCTGGCTGTTTTGAATGAGACGACCCGGTTACTATGAACGGGGAGCGCTTTATGAACATTCTGTGACGCGCGAGCAGCGCCGTGGACAGTGTGTCTGTTAAGAGTGTCTGTGAGCGGGAGACACACATAAGCTGATTTATATGAGGTTGAACTGGCCGTGTACTATTCGACTATAACGTTCATAGTCGAATCAGACCTCTCCGAATCGAATCGTCGAATCCTCGACTATTAGAAGTCAGCCCTAATTTACTCACCCTCGTGTTGTTCAACCCCGTAAGACATTTTCTTTCATCTTTGAAACACAAATTAAGATATTTTTGATTAAAACTGAGAGCTGGATCACTCTTCCACAGGCTTCTTTAGGGATCGAAACTGGCCGACCCAAAAGTTATGAAACGTTATGAGTTTTCATTTTTGGGTGAACTAACTCTTTAATGCTAACACTGTAGATACAAATATATACATTGATCATATTTAGTAAAAAAAACTTTAATATGAAACTTTTTTGAAAAGTAATTGCAGTTATATTCCTAAAACAAATGCTCTGTACAAACTTCTCATTGTTTGAAACCCCGCCCACAGCAACGTGAAGAGCTGACGCGCCGGCGGGATAAGATCAACCGGAAGAGAGAGAGACTGCTGGCGGAAGAGCCGGAGGTAGAAAAAGATGTTCAGTCTCTGAATGAGGAGCTGGAGTCTCTGCTGGCCAACATCGACTACATCAACGACAGCATCTCTGACTGCCAGGCCAACATCATGCAGATGGAGGAAGCCAAGGTGAGGCAGCTCCCACTGCTCCCGAATCCCCGAGTTCTCTTGACATAATGCGTTATGCCCATGCAACCTTGTGTATATTAAAAGGGTGGTTTAATTCCCTTTTCACAAGATGTAAAATAAGTCTCTGATGTCTTTTAGCTCAAAATACCCCTCAGATATATTTTTATAAAACATGTTACAATTGTCACTTTTTGAGGGAAAGCAAAAACGCACTGTTTTTATGTTTGTCCCTTTAAATGCAAACGAGCTGCTGCTGCTCTCGGCACAGGGGGTGGAGCTTCAACAGCTTGTTTCCGGAAAATGTAAAAAAAAAAAAATGATGTTGAAACCGTATTCAGACAGTGATGGAGAGATTCAGTGAGAAGAAGTGACAACATGTAGACAGTTGATGAATTTATGTAGCTTATGTGTAGATTTCTTCTAGTCATTGATTAGCATATTCCGTCATGATAATCTATAAATCTTGTTCCGGGGGCGGGGTTTATGTAAATATTGGGGTTGGTGATGTCACTAACCCTGGAGGAATGTTGTGTAGTCCGTTCCATCTGTTTGTTGTAGGGCTGTCAACTTTAGTCGTTTAGTCGACTAATTGGTCGATGCCGTCTTGGTCGACTGACATTCTTATTGGTCGACCAGTTGCATTTTTTTTTTTACCAATAGAAAGAATTTTTCAATGATTTAGTCCTTGATATTTATTCTTTTATAAGCAGTTATTTATTACTGTATTCTAAATATAATTAGCCTATGTTTTGTCCCCAACTTTAAAATGCTTTAATTGAGGCTATTTTTGTAACTGCGCCACAATTTAGCGCACACACATAATACACTCGGGAACCGCACGTGTGGCTGGCTGCGCTGCTGCTTGCGCTCGGTAAGGGATGCTGAATTCATTCAGTTAGAACGCTGCTTGTTTTGGCTTTAGTCGACAAAATGTCCAGGAAATCTAAATCTTTTGTCTGGCTGCATTTTAAAACAAAGACGACAAGACTGTGGAGGGAGGCGATCGCGTTGCTCCATTATGAGCGCGCAAGTCGCGCGCCTACATTTGAAATCGAACTTGAGCGCGCAAAAGACGTGAGCAGCCTTTCAGACTCAATAGATTGTGTTTTTTTAATGTTTTCGTTTTTATTTGTACACTTGACGCATTTGAAAATAGCCTAAATAATGCAACAAAACGAAAATAAACCTATACGCGGTCCTACAGCCTATTATTAGGATTGTTTTTAAGTTATTTGGGTTCTTTGTGTGTTGTTTAAAACGCCTTGATCGTCAGGACGAAAGTTAACCCATAGCTTTGAAAGTAAAGAAGAATATAAAGCCTGTATAAACGAGAGCTTTTGTTGGGATTTTTCATTGTGGTCAGGTGCGCGATTGTGACTGTTACTATAGACCTAGGACAGAGCTCTTCACTTTTTGCAGTTAAAAAATCACTTAATTTTCAAAGAATTGTATTATTATTATAGTTTTATTTATTTGTGATGTTTTTTCGTTGTTGTTTTATATATGCTCAATGACAATTGTTTAAAAAATGTTTAATCAAAACATCACGTTTTTTTTTTTTTTTTTTAGTCGACTAATCGTTGCCATGACTCGACTTTGGTCGACTAAGGATTTCTTTGGTTGAATACAGCCCTAGTTTGTTGTAGTCCTTAAAATGATATTTCGTTAAGAAAATATCTCCCTTTGCTTTGAACTTTGAGTGTCGTAACTTTGCTGATGCTGTTTGTCCTCAAACAGCAACATTACAATTGATGTTATTGATGTCTCATTGGTTAGATTAGATGTATATTTTATTAACATAATCATGATCACTGTAACTGTGAACAACCCACAAACAACTGTATACAAACCACTCCTCAAGAATAGCAGTGGAGCCTCAGCTACTGTACGCTAGGCATGGGCGGTATCCAAATTTTCATACCGTCAAACCTCCTCCCTATTTTACCGCGGTATACGGTATTACCGCGTGACTAATTAAAAATTACGAGATAAGGCTCAGACGGCATCACACATGATGACACGTTCAACCAGAGAGTGTCGGTTCCAATAATGCATCTAAAAGCTGTCAATCAACTATTAGAAAACAGGAGATACACATTGTCTCACACCAGAGAATGTGAGCAGAGTGGTGATATTTCCTCTAGAGAGGGCAGCGCATTTCTGAAGATCACGCGCCACGAGCTCTCGACGCGAGCCGAGATAAAATTATTTATTAATAAACTAGTGTTTTCTATGTCAGTTGCTGCAAAGATAAAGATTGCATTGACGATGCAAACTGGCATCTTCATGGTATGAAAACACGAATAAAGAGTAGCCTAATGCACACTTCATATGAATAAGCCTATAGCAGAGAGCAGCCCATTTCTTTTAGCTTGTAATTGTTTTGTTTAAAAGTATAGACATTTCAAGCTTACATATATATATATACACTTCTCAGATCATTAAGACATGTATCTTATATGCCGAGTTTCAGTTCATGTATGAATCGCGCTCCAGTCACGCGTCGGCGCGTGTCCTGATTACTATCTTTGCTTTTTATTTATTAGCCTAATCCAGGCAATTCGTTGATGAAAAATAAAAATAAATGTAGATGCAATTTATTCAAAACGAAATTCGTTTTAAAGAAAGGCTTTGTACAAAACAAAACGTAATAAGTGGCCATAATCATGACTGACTGACCCAACGTGTTTTCTATGTCAATAGAAAAGCATCTTCGCGGTAGTGAACGCGAATAAAGAGTAATGCACACTACATATGAATTAGCCTAAACATAAGCAGAGAGCAGCCAATTTCTTTTAGATTGTTAAAGAAGACATTTCAAGCTTACTATATATATACACTTCTCAGATCTTGTTTCTTATATGCGAGGTTCAGTTCATGTATGAGTCGCGCTCCAGTCACGCGCCGGCGCGTGTCCTGATCACTATATTTGCTTATTATTAATTAATCCAGGCAATTCGTTGATGAAAAAAAATTAAAATGAAGATGCAATTTATTCAAAACGAAATTCGTTTTAAAGAAAGGATTTCTACAAAACAAAACGTAATAAGTGGACATAATCATGTCTGACTGACCCATTCCAAATGTTTTCCGATATTGCACATTTTATGATCTTATCTTAGTCATCTCATGAAGTTCCCTTTTCATCAAATCAACATACATAGAAAAACATCATATTATTAAAAAAATATGAAAGGAATACGTTTTTTTTTTTTTTTTCAAGCCTAGCTTATATTTAAGCGGTCCGTCCCGCTGTAGACTACATGCATGTGGCGTGCATGTGGTGGTGGGGCACAATTTTCAAATAATAATCGAATAATACCAGGCAATCTTTAAATATTATTTTTGCTTGAAATGCCCATCCCTGCCAAACTGCAGAAGTCGTGTTCTTCTTCGAGACCAAGTCACTCGGTGCGCAACTTGCAATCTTTGCCCTCTCTCCCCCACTCTCTCGTCACCACACTGTCACGTCATGAGAACCAGATATAAGCATTTTAGCCATTAAATAAATTGTATTTAAAACATTGCACTTATATAGGAGACAAGGATTCCTTGTCTCCTATTTAAGTGCATTGTTTTGTTTTTTTCTGACGGTATGACGATATTCAAAATGATACCGTTGCTATTTTTAGATCCCGCGGTATACGATATTACCGTAATACCGCCCAAGCCTACTGTACGCTTTACTGCCTTTATTTAATTCAGAATTCTGGAAGTACAGGAGTGATGTTCAATGGCTGTTGTGTAAATTCCTCCCTCCACTTCCTGTGAAGTGATGTATCGGTGTACTCTTATTCCCAATATACCGTTTGCAGTGCCCTTTGAACTGAACATGTTCTCTTCTTTCGAATTGTACATTTTCTTAAGATGGTGGAATATCCTGTGAACCACTCTTTGCAGGGCACTTACAGTCGAATGAAACACTCCTTCTATGATCTGAATCAATTCACTGTAATGACATGCATCAGTTCACTGAAGCAATTCTGAATGAGTTCACTGGCATTTAAATATTTTTTTACTTGTTAAAATATGTTCTTAAACTGCTTAACCCAGTTTATTGTGCATTGACTACTATTGGTATGCCACATCCAAACATTGACCACTCAGATCTGTCAGTCTCTTCGTTGCAGGGGAAATGACATTTAGCGTCGGTTACAGAAGTTCAAAATTCACTGCATTTAGACCTTCAAAGCGAACAGGGCCTTCAGTGGATGCTTCAATACCACACAGCTTCTTCATTACTCGTTCAGAGAGACAAACTTACCAATTCACAAAGTAGACTTTGATGTTTCCAGTGTAGACAGCCTAGAACTGGAGCTGAGGGCGGTGAAAGTTAAAGAGCTCGTCAAAGTGAACATTGGCTCATGACTTTGCCAACAACCTCCAGCGGCTAAAACAATGTTGTTGGGAATCCAACCAAAAAAACATGAGCTATGCTAGCCGCTATATTTCTGTATCCTGTTGATAACCAGCCAGTCTTTAAAACTCTGATTGAAAACGGTAATGTAATAATGTTTTTAATTCCAGTAGTACTGGTGGATTTCCACAGGAGATTCGAGCATGTCTTTGTGTCATTACGTCACATCTCTACACACACATCTATACACATAAAGAAGAGTCTCGGCTAGTAGGCTATATTGCGTGAGAGGATGTTCGAACAGAGCACTTCGAACAGGGATGGCGACAAAGAGGAAAGCTTTAAATCAAACCACTGGAATATTGCTTTTGAACTCGAATTGATTTACTCAAATTACTCTAAATCAAACCACTAGTATTGACAAAATGATAAACTGTTTTTGTTTTTCATGCGTAGGAAGAGGGTGATGTTATTGATGTCTCATCGGTGATTGGTTCCTGCACTCTGGCTGAATCTCGATTCCTACTGGACCATTTCATGTCCATGGCCATCAACAAGGTATCCAATCACAAAACTGTTACTCTGCTTTGGTCCTCTTTGTTACATGCTATAATGTTAGAAGTTCAATTCTCATATTGAATAGATTCATTCATTTTTAAAACATTAGCATGTCTGGTGTTCATCCTGGCCACATGCTTTCAGGGTCTACAGGCAGCTGTGAAGGAATCTCAGATAAAGGTGATGGAGGGGCGGCTCAAGCAAACTGAGATCAACAGTGCCACTCAAAACCAGCTGCTCTTCCACATGCTGAAAGAGAAGGCAGAGTTTAACCCGGAACTGGATGCGTTGTTGGGGAATGCTCTGCAAGGTAGGGACATTCCTCCTGAAACTTTTATGTTCGCTCTTTGACCCCTGGCCATAAGACCTCAGCAGTGACCTTAGTGGTACTGCTCAGCCCTGTTAGCGTGCCAGAATCACCAGATTTTGCTTATCATAGTCCAATTTTTTGGATTCTGCAAATCCTAGAATCTTAACAAAATTTGGTCTAAAGAGGCCAGATTTCTGACCGTTACTATTTTCCAAATCTGAGGTAAAGTGCAATTGTGGACTGTGGAGCAGGGGTGGCCAAGCCTGCTTCTGGAGAGCTACTGTCCTGCAGAGTTAGCCTTCGGTTCTAATCAAACATGCATGAACCAGCTAATCAAGGTCTTCGGGATCACTTGAAAATGTCGAGCAGGTGTGTTGCAGCAGGTTTGGAAATGAAGTCTGCAGGAAGGTAGCCCTCTAGATCCACTTTTCCACTGGGGCTGGTGCTGGAGCCGGTGCCCAATCTGGAAGCATTGCTTTAATTCACAAAAAAACCTGGGCAAGCACTGGCTCCAGCAACTGCACCAGTCGCAGTGGAAAAGTGGTATAGTAGCAGTATATTGCCACTAGTTGATGTGCTGAATTTTTGAGATTAAAGTCAGGGAGTTGCACAAGCCGAATTTCTTGAAACCTACCCTCAAACAATTCAAGTATTGCCCAGAAACTATAACTATGTGTAGTTTTTTAATGTCCTATTTATGACAATGCAAGCAGCATGAATCTTGTGGTGAAGATTATGCACTTTCATTTGTAGTGGTGTAAGCCTGAAAATTATATAAAACAGGTTAATGGCTGAAACACAGATCATGTTCAGAGTCCTGTGTGCGCATGGCTAACTGGATAAGCAGGCCAGAGTGCCCTTTGCAGCTCTATAAGTATTGTTTGACACAAGTCTGTTTGGAGTCTGAGTCTTGTCATGTGTTTTGAAGCACTTGGACTTGGTCTTGACTGAAACTTGACCCTCTTCAGGTCTCGGTCTTGACTCTGACTCGACCCTCTATGGGCCTTGGTCTTGACTCTGACTCGACCTTCCATGAGCCTTGGTCTTGACTCTGACTCGACCTTCCATGGGCCTTGGTCTTGACTCTGACTCGACCCTCCATGGGGCTCGGTCTTGACTCAAACTCGACCCTCTTCAGGTCTCGGTCTTGACACTGACTTGACCCTCCATGGGCCTTGGTCTTGACTCTGATGGGCCTTGGTCTTGACTCAAACTCGACCCTCTTCAGGTCTCGTTCTTGACTCTGACTCGACCCTCTATGGGCCTTGGTTTTGACTCTGACTCGACATTCCATGGGCCTTGGTGTTGACTCTGACTCGACCTTCCATGAGCCTTGGTCTTGACTCTGACTCGAACCTCCATGGGGCTCGGTCTTGACTCAAACTCGACCCTCTTCAGGTCTCGGTCTTGACTCTGACTCGACCCTCTATGGGCCTTGGTCTTGACTCTGACTCGACATTCCATGGGCCTTGGTCTTGACTCTGACTCGACCTTCCATGAGCCTTGGTCTTGACTCTGACTCGACCCTCCATGGGGCTCGGTCTTGACTCAAACTCAACCCTCTTCAGGTCTCGGTCTTGACACTGACTTGACCCTCCATGGGCCTTGGTCTTGACTCTGATGGGCCTTGGTCTTGACTCAAACTCGACCCTCTTCAGGTCTCGGTCTTGACTCTGACTCGACCCTCTATGGGCCTTTGGTTTTGACTCTGACTCGACATTCCATGGGCCTTGGTCTTGACTCTGACTCGACCTTCCATGAGCCTTGGTCTTGACTCTGACTCGAACCTCCATGGGGCTCGGTCTTGACTCAAACTCGACCCTCTTCAGGTCTCGGTCTTGACTCTGACTCGACCCTCCATGGGCCTTGGTCTTGACTCTGACTCGACCTTCCATGAGCCTTGGTCTTGACTCTGACTCGACCCTCTATGGGCCTTGGTTTTGACTCTGACTCGACCCTCCATGGGCCTTGGTCTTGACTCTGACTCGACCTTCCATGAGCCTTGGTCTTGACTCTGACTCGAACCTCCATGGGGCTCGGTCTTGACTCAAACTCGACCCTCTTCAGGTCTCGGTCTTGACCCTGACTCGACCCTCCATGGGCCTTGGTTTTGACTCTGACTCGACCCTCCATGGGCCTTGGTCTTGACTCTGATGGGCCTTGGTCTTGACTCTGACTCGACCCTCCATGGGGCTCGGTCTTGACTCAAACTTGACCCTCTTCAAGTCTCAGTCTTGACCCTGACTTGACCCTCCATGGGGCTCGGTCTCTACTCAAATTCGACCCTCTTCAGGTCTCGGTCTTGACTCTGACTTGACCCTCCTTGGGCCTTAGTCTTGTCTCAAACGCGACCCACTGTAGGTCTTGGTCTTGACTCTGACTCAACCCTCAATGGGGCTCGGTCTTGACTCAAACTCGACCCTATTCAGGTCTCAGTCTTGACTCTGACCTTACCTACTCAGGTCTTGGCCTGAACTTGGACTAACATGAGCTGGTGTCGACGACAGCACTGAACTCTGTTGTGTTGAGTTTGTGTTCTCAGCATCAGCATTAAGTGTGGTCCACATTGCAGCTTATTTTGCCCAAGAACCACCTTTTTTAGACAGGAAGAGATCGTCTAAATGACATGTCTGACCAGAATTCATTTTTGATACCTTAAATTTTGTGTGTCCGGTCCTGCTTCTGGAGGGCCAACGTCCTGCGAAGTTTAGCTCCAACCTGTTCAAGCACACCTGCTTGAAAGTTTCTAGCAGAGGACCTGCAGATCTTGATGGGCTGGTTCAGGTGTGTTTAATTATTGTTGGAGTTAAACTCTGCAGGACATTGGCCCTTCGGAAGCCAGATTTATACACCTCTGATACCACAATAATGGACCTATTTATAACAAAGTTGCACTTCAGTCAAATAATCAATCAGTCCCCATGACGGGTTGTACAGTGTCCCCATGTACAGGCTTTCCACAGTTGTTAAACACCTTAAAAACCAGGCAATTTTAAAATTGTGATACACAGGCCTGGAAAATCATGGGGTAGTCATAGAAATGAGTTGGTTAAAAAGTGTGGAAACCCTTGAATTATCTTTTCCATATTCACATTGTATTATGGTATATCCATGAATACCATCAAACCATATAACTTCATCTTTTCTGTTCCCCTGTTGCCTGATTTAAACAGAACTAGGTAACATGCCCTTGGGTGAGTACCAATAGCCACACTCTCTCTGTAATGAGCGCATGGGTCTACCTCCTTGGACTAACCACAGGCTAGCGGTCCCATCCGCAGGTGCATGAGGCTTCTGTCCATCTGTCCACACCTCCTCTACCAGTTCTTACCATTTTAAACCATCAATCCCCAGCTAGCAACATACTACTTATCACCAATAGCATAGGCTACGTCGCAGTTTCGCAGCAGGAAAACAAGCGATTCGTCCAGACCATGTACAACTAATTTTTTTCCCTCCTTTTTGAATGATTTACAATTTGTGTTCCCTCATCCTTCTTCTCCACAACTTTTTTGCACTAACTTTGACCATAGCCTCTTTCTGGTCACAGGCTGATATCAGAAAACGGTTTGGATCAGCGTTCACGGCAACTAAAGAAACTAGCATGGTAGCGCTGTGCATAATTTATTCTCATTTGCTTTGTATTACTACCACACTCTCGAAAGTCTCTTAAACATCACAGATAACAGTGTCGGCGTGTTTTTGCCTTAATTCAAGTATCTTGCAAGTTCTTCCAATTCTTCTGGTGCAAGTTAGACACCCATTTGTGGTTGCTTGAATATCAACTCTTTCTTTTTCCTCGTTAGAAAATGGAGACGACAGTAGTAGCGACGAGTCGACCCCAAGTCCTGCAGTGGAAGGAAAGTAAGTTAATCTGCCAATGGCAAATATGTTTATTTTCATTACTGTGCTTTTATGATTGGTCAAACCGAAGTCAATATCTTTTCCCACAATTCAGCACCCTGGCCTCAGACCTCATGAAGTTATGTGGCGAGACTAAATCTAGGACTAAGGTATGGGACAAATTATCTGAATCTTACCTTACCGAAAGCTTGGTAACCAAGAGATTTTATGTGCAAACCATTCAAAAGTTGATCCATGAGCTATGATCACCGTGCCCTTAATCAAGACACCTAATCTCAGTTGGACTGAACTTAATAATCGATTCTGGATAGCAACCGTTGTTTTTCGCAATAATTGTAAAGGCCCGGAGGAGGACCACTACTCAGATGGAGTTACTCTACGTAAACAACGGTGACTCTGGCCCGGACACACCGACAAGAGATTTCATCCCTTTACACCCAATGACTGAGACACCCGAGGGAGCGGGAGATCTGGAGTCGGCTGGAAACGCAGTCAGAGATCGGGACTACATGCTCCCCCCTGCCGGATTGTCCTCTAGAATGGGTAGCATGTAAGTTTAAAGTAGCCTAAAACCTTGCTAACTAAAATCTTCGCTTACTTACTGCTCCATCTCACATCATGCATGAACTAACTACTGCTTTGTTTACCAAATGTTGTGCCTTGTTAAAGAAAGATGCTTTGTCACACTGATATTTTACAACTGGTTAATTTTAGTTTAGTCAAAAGTTCGCAAAACTTCAAAAATGGTTTTCTCTTAACACTTTTATTCAATTGACTTTCATTACTGTTCCATGTGAGTGGCTAAAAACACTAAACAACCAAGCTATAGTCTAGAGTCAGATTTGGCAATACAATCTTATGCTACGTTCACAACGGACGCGAATAGCGCGTTAAATTCGCGCCTACCGCTTGACCACTTTGTGTTAATTCACAAATTTCGCTTCAAACTTTTGATTTTACGTGCATCAGTTTCACTCTTGACGTGCGTAAAATAAAATGTTTGAAGCGAAATTTATGCGCGTCTCGCGCTAGAATGGAAACCCGTTGGCTTGTATATCTTTGTTGATCGAGCATTCATCGAGAGATTCACCGCACTGTAATTTGCTCTGGAGAGCTATAACAGCGGCGTGGGGATCATTGTCGCCGTATTTGTGTCCACCGGACCCTTCGGAGGTGAACCGTTTGGCGAGTTTCACCATTTACTCGCTCCAGGAGCTGCACTGAATGACGGCCTCTGTCAGCGGTACTTCCGCCTGTCCCGCGTCCAGTTTGATGACCTGTTGTCCCGCATCGAAGCGAGTTTCACCCTCGCCCTCATCCATCTAATCTGTCATTTATTTTTGTTTTGATGATAAATAGAGCCAGCCTCCAAAAGTTATTAACCCGTCCTGTGATTTTTTTTTTTTTCTCTCACGTCCAGACACGAACTTATGCACATGTATGTTGTCTTTACATAATACTATTTCATATAATCTAGATATGGAATGAATAACATTAAATACAAAATGAACATGTCTCGTATATAGAAATAATGTTTTAAGTGATAAAATAGCTGTTTTGTTGTACATAAGAACCCTACCATGCATTTAGTCAAATTACTTTTATTGAATTATTTATTGAAGCATCCAGATACTTCACCACGTGAGCAAGCAGCTAGGCTCCTGATTGGTTTACGCGGCGCGAATTGATGGCAAAGTTCAGATAACGTCAAACGCGTTAGTGCACAAATAGCACTAACTAAATCATTCACGCGTAACGCACCAAACGCTCAATTCACACCAATTGCGAACTTGACGCGCGAATGAGGCGTCTACCGCGCCGCAGGAATTTTTTACGCAATTGGCGCGTCTTTGCATTGACTTAACGTGGAATTATTCACGTCTGACGCGCTATTCGCGTCCGGTGTAAACGTAGCATTAGGGGGCTTTCACACTTGGTTTGATTGCCTGTTCCGAACGAGAGTTCGATTGCCCCCCCCGATGGACTGTGTTCACATTATATATTTGTATCCGAACCGCGGTAGCTTGCGTCATCTAGCTTTAGCTGGCGCGTAATCATGTTGCTTGGTAACCACTATGAATGAAAAGGCATCAAAATGGATAGAATAACTCGCTTCACATTTGTTCTTTTTTTAACCTTTGGTTTTGTTTTCAAAGAAAAGATACAGAAATACACTTGCGTCTGTCTGTCGCAAAATTTATACGACCACATTACACATCATCAATAGCGGTTCACTTCCGCGGTTTGGTTCGATTGCGTTCATATCAGCAGCGAACTGTACTGGAGTTCACATGAACCGTACCCCAGACCACCTTTTTAAGCGCGCACGAGTTCGGATGACAGCGTTCACATCATCCAAACAAACCAAAATCTGCCGTCATTCGAACCCGGGTGCGCATCAAACATGCTAGTGTGAAAGCCCCCTAACTGTCTCAAAAGATTTCAGACCATTATAGTAAATAGTTATTTACAATGACTACTGATAGCTAGATACCAGCATGTGTGGGAAGTTTAAGTGGGAAGAATTGTACACTTCTGGCAACTATTTGTGGTTCACCAGAAATTTACTTCAAGTTTGAACAGAAACAGTTTTTGCAAATGATCGTGTTTTAGAATAACATCAACCGTGATGATCTAAATCAAGAGGCTAAGACAGGTGTTTTTTCACAATAACACATGAATTACCGGTCATGTTCTTTTAAAGTAGATCACTTTTAAAAAAACTTTTGCTGATAATTTACTCACCCCCATGTCATCCAAGATGTCCACGTCTTTCTTTCTTCAGTCAAAAAGAAATTAAGGTTTTTGATGAAAACATTCCAGGATTTTTCTCCTTATAATGGACTTCAATGGGAACCAAAGGTCCAAGAGACAGTTTCAGTGCAAACTGCAAACTCTTCAAAGGGCTTTAAACGACACCAGACGATGAATAAGGGTCTTATCAAGCGAAACGATCCCTCATTTAAAAAATTTAAGTTTTATAAGCTCAGATGCTCGCCTTGCTCTGTTCTGTATGACTCTCCTGTTCGAACTCGTTTATCAACATGAACTAATCTTTTTCTAAGTCAGTTTGTTCGTTTAGTTGGTTGAATGAACCAAATGACACGAAAAAAGATTTGTTCATTTTGATAAACGAGTTCGAACAGGAGAGTCACACAGAATAGAGCAAGGCGAGCATCTGAGCTTATAAAACTTAAACTTTGTTTTGTTTTTGTTTTTTTGATAAGACCCTTATTCATCATCTGGAATCGTTTAAAGCCCTTTGAACAGTTTGCACTGAAACTGTATTTTGGACCTTGAACCGTTTGGTTCCCATTGAAGTCCATTATATGGAGAAAAATCCTGGAATGTTTTCATCAAAAACCTTAATTTCTTTTCGACTGAAGAAAGAAAGACATGGACATCTTGGATGACATGGGGGTGAGTAAATTATCAGCAAAAGTTGTTTTAAAAGTGAACTACTCCTTTAACTAGATCACAATCTGACCGATCTGTTTGAACTCCTTTTTTCACGAACATTTCAAACATATGAAGTTATTAGAAAGTTTTTAGTTTTTTTTTGTTCAGTAATCATTTCACTTCAGTGAAAAGTTTAACAGCTGTGAGGAATGTTTGTATAGTTGCCACAGGTTTGCCGTCAGTCTTGGTGAATATTTTCAAATCAACTGTTTGCCAATACTATTAGTGGCAGATATTCCTGTGAATCGCCACAGAATTGGTTGCCAGTAGGTTTGCATATTTGCCAATGCTTTTTTTTTTCAGTTTTTGCTGTAGTAACTTCAATTTAATTAGCTTTTTAGCTTAAAAAGACAATGTTAGCTTTGTGCATTTTCTTTATGCATGCTGCCCACATTATGTTTGTGTTTATTTTTTTTCAGTCCTTGTGTTTTATTTTTATGTTTCTGTCTTTCACATTGCAAATGGATCTTAAAGTAGCAGCTCTGGCAACAGACTTCCAGCAGGTGGGCAAAAGAGATTACCGGAACCATCCCCTCTGTCTCGCAGGAAGACTTATGACAAGGGACAAGCCGTGGCTGACAAGGCCAAAGCCAAAGATATCACACAGTAAGAGCTAGCGCCCCCCAGCGGCAGCAAGATACTACTGCAGTTTATGGAGGTTTCTGGCTTCTGCCTGTTTGTGTTGGATTTAAGACAGTCTAGTAAATCCTGCAAACTATAAATCCTACGAATCCTGCAAACAGGATTTGTATGTAGAAAAATTGGCATATAAGATAAAAAAAAATATTAAAAAAAACTGTTTTGAAGAAGCATGCTTTCTGAGTCTTCCCCAAAATGTAAACACTAGCTACTTTACATTGACTGCTATAATCATATAATCATACTACTCGTTCACATGCACATTAACGAAATTCCAACTTCAATTTATGACATTAATCCAGAAAATGGGTTATAGTCCACATGAAAAGTGGCCACAAAAATGGCAGATTGGCCTCAATTGGATTAGATTTTGCCCTGCAGAACTTGTCACGTGGGAGTAAATAAACTCTGGCCTAAAAAAAAAACTGTTCTTCAACGTGAAATGTCGCTAAGGGGTTGTCGATGTGTTTCCCACCACACGACCGCAGCTAAAACCCTTCTGTTCTCCTCGGGAAGGAACAATCCGGCGCTCGTGAGAAGTTCTTGCCTTACAAATGCTGACTACTCTGATTATTTGCATCTGTTTTTGGTTTTTAATTTGAACTTAAATTTAGATTTTCATAAGTTAATGGAAGAACACATTTCTGTGAGTGTTTGTGAATATATGTGGATGTGGTTTCAGTAGTTCTGGCTGGACCAGCATGATTGATTATCAGTAAATCTAATCATACGGTTTTATTGTTAATGTGCTTCAAGCCTCGATCTCCACCCTATTTTACTTTCTGATTCCTTTTTGTTGTTTTTATTTATTTCGATTTTGCATCATGAATGTTTGTTTCACTGCGTGTGGATGAATGGACAGCCTTCATTGGCGCACACATATTTTGCTTCACAAACTATTTTGGCAAAATCATACAGTACCATGAAAAATGACTTGCATCCAGGATCTCTGTCGTTCACTTTTAAAAAACTTTTGCTGATAATTGACTCTCCGCCATGTCATCCAAGATGTCCACGTCTTTCTTTCTTCAGTCGAAAAGAAATTAAGGTTTTTGATGAAAACATTCCAGGATTTTTCTCCATATAATGGACTTCAATGGGGACCAAACGGTTCAAGGTCCAAAAGAAAGTTTCAGTGTAAACTGTTCAAAGGGCTTTAAACGATTCCAGACGATGAACAAGGGTCTTATCAAGCGAAATGATCAGCCATTTCAAAAATAAATACAAAAGTTTAAGTTTTATAAGCACAAATGCTCGCCTTGCTCTGTTCTGTTTGACTCTCCTGTTTGAACTCGTTCATCAAAATAAACAAATCTTTTTTCGAGTCATTTCGTTCATTTTGTTTGTTGACTAAACTAAATGACACAAAAAAAATTGTTCGTTTTGATAAACAAGTTCGAACAGGAGAGTCATCGTTTAAAGCCCTTTGAACAGTTTGCACTGAAACTGTCGTTTGGACCTTGAACCGTTTGGTTCCCATTGAAGTCCATTATATGGAGAAAATCCTGGAATGTTTTCATCAAAAACCTTAATTTCTTTTCGACTGAAGAAAGAAAGACATGGACATCTTGGATGACATGGGGGTGAGTAAATTATCAGCAAAAGTTTTTTTTTAAAGTGAACTACTCCTTTAATGCAGAGACCTAAATGACAAACTTGTGTGTTTTTGTTGTTAAATCATAAACACAAGGCGAATAGCTGATGTTGGATATGGTAACAGTTTTTAGACAGTTTTTCTGGAATCTTTTAAAAGGTTCCTGATCTATTTTGACAATAATAAAATCGATCATTATAAAAATAAAAATCCATCACGTCTTTTTCAAAACTATGCTTTGTTTACTCCGGTTTCTGGAGTCCACATTTGATTAAATGAAACATGGAGATAAATATGCCGTGAAAGGGAATCAGGAATGGGGAAGTATTTTGCATCTGCGGCAGTGTGTGTATGGAAGACAATGATGACTCGATACAGGAGTTTTGATTGTTGGTTTGTTGATGTGCGTCAGAGGTGTGATCAACCCCGTTCCTGTGTCGAAGAGCGGTCGCGCCGGCTCTCTGCAGTGTGTTCATATAGCCGAGGGTCACAGTAAAGCTGTACTGTGTGTCGACTCCACAGACGACCTCCTCTTCACTGGGTCAAAAGGTCAGAGCACATGATATGCTTTAGTCTTGCTTGCGTATGCGAGTAGGATTTAGTTACAATGATTTGGATTTTTAGTTTGGAGAATAATATTCACAAAATCACCGGAATCGTAAACCATGTTATTTTATTAATGTTTATATACCAATATAGTATTTAGTAATAATTTGATTTGGGTTTAATAATAATTTGAGGTTTTTTATTTTCGTTTTAGTTTGTTTTTAGTGATTCTTATATGCTTTCACATATAATATTTCTACGGAGCCCCTCTAGTCCCACTTTGGTAAAAAAAATTAATTATAACTATCTCGTGGCCTCAAGATAGTAACTCGTGGCCTCAAGATAGTAACTCGTGGCCACAAGATAGTAACTCGTGGCCTCAAGATAGTAACTCGTGGCCTCAAGATAGTAACTCGTGGCCTCAAGATAGTAACTCGTGGCCACAAGATAGTAACTCGTGGCCTCAAGATAGTAACTCGTGGCCACAAGATAGTAACTCGTGGCCTCAAGATAGTAACTCGTGGCCTCAAGATAGTAACTCGTGGCCTCAAGATAGTAACTCGTGGCCTCAAGATAGTAACTCGTGGCCACAAGATAGTAACTCGTGGCCACAAGATAGTAACTCGTGGCCTCAAGATAGTAACTCGTGGCCTCAAGATACTAACTCGTGGCCACAAGATAGTAACTCGTGGCCTCAAGATAGTAACTCGTGGCCACAAGATAGTAACTCGTGGCCTCAAGATAGTAACTCGTGGCCTCAAGATAGTAACTCGTGGCCTCAAGATAGTAACTCGTGGCCACAAGATAGTAACTCGTGGCCTCAAGATAGTAACTCGTGGCCTCAAGATAGTAACTCGTGGCCACAAGATAGTAACTCGTGGCCTCAAGATAGTAACTCGTGGCCTCAAGATAGTAACTCGTGGCCACAAGATAGTAACTCGTGGCCACAAGATAGTAACTCGTGGCCTCAAGATAGTAACTCGTGGCCACAAGATAGTAACTCGTGGCCTCAAGATAGTAACTCGTGGCCTCAAGATAGTAACTCGTGGCCTCAAGATAGTAACTCGTGGCCTCAAGATAGTAACTCGTGGCCTCAAGATAGTAACTCGTGGCCACAAGATAGTAACTCGTGGCCTCAAGATAGTAACTCGTGGCCTCAAGATAGTAACTCGCGGCCACAAGATAGTAACTCGTGGCCTCAAGATAGTAACTCGCGGCCTCAAGATAGTAACTCGTGGCCTCAAGATAGTAACTCGTGGCCTCAAGATAGTAACTCGTGGCCTCAAGATAGTAACTCGTGGCCTCAAGATAGTAACTCGCGGCCTCAAGATAGTAACTCGTGGCCTCAAGATAGTAACTCGTGGCCACAAGATAGTAACTCGTGGCCTCAAGATAGTAACTCGTGGCCACAAGATAGTAACTCGTGGCCACAAGATAGTAACTCGTGGCCTCAAGATAGTAACTCGTGGCCACAAGATAGTAACTCGTGGCCTCAAGATAGTAACTCGTGGCCTCAAGATAGTAACTCGTGGCCACAAGATAGTAACTCGTGGCCTCAAGATAGTAACTCGTGGCCACAAGATAGTAACTCGTGGCCACAAGATAGTAACTCGTGGCCTCAAGATAGTAACTCGTGGCCTCAAGATAGTAACTCGTGGCCTCAAGATAGTAACTCGTGGCCTCAAGATAGTAACTCGTGGCCACAAGATAGTAACTCGTGGCCTCAAGATAGTAACTCGTGGCCTCAAGATAGTAACTCGTGGCCTCAAGATAGTAACTCGTGGCCTCAAGATAGTAACTCGTGGCCTCAAGATAGTAACTCGTGGCCTCAAGATAGTAACTCGTGGCCTCAAGATAGTAACTCGTGGCCTCAAGATAGTAACTCGTGGCCTCAAGATAGTAACTCGTGGCCTCAAGATAGTAACTCGTGGCCTCAAGATAGTAACTCGTGGCCACAAGATAGTAACTCGTGGCCTCAAGATAGTAACTCGTGGCCTCAAGATAGTAACTCGTGGCCTCAAGATAGTAACTCGTGGCCTCAAGATAGTAACTCGTGGCCTCAAGATAGTAACTCGTGGCCTCAAGATAGTAACTCGTGGCCTCAAGATAGTAACTCGTGGCCTCAAGATAGTAACTCGTGGCCTCAAGATAGTAACTCGTGGCCACAAGATAGTAACTCGCGGCCTCAAGATAGTAACTCGCGGCCTCAAGATAGTAACTCGCGGCCTCAAGATAGTAACTCGCGGCCTCAAGATAGTAACTCGTGGCCTCAAGATAGTAACTCGTGGCCTCAAGATAGTAACTCGTGGCCTCAAGATAGTAACTCGTGGCCTCAAGATACTAACTCGTGGCCTCAAGATAGTAACTCTATCTTGAGGCCACGAGTTACTATCTTGAGGCCAAAAGATAGTTATAATAATTTTTTTTTACCAAAGTGGGACTAGAGGGGCACCGTATATTTCTATTTATCTTTCATTTTTATTTCAGTTTTAAACGTTTTTTTATATATCGGTTAGTTGCCAACATTTCGTTTTTCAATTAATATTAATATTTGATTTTATTTCAGCTTTAATTTTTACAAGACTGATTTTAAAGAATTAAAAAATTCCAATTCCTTGACATTTTTTTTATTTTATTACTGCCAGACCGGACCTGTAAAGTGTGGAACCTGGTGACGGGACAGGAGATCATGTCTCTAGGCGGCCACCCCAACAACGTGGTGTCGGTGCGTTACAGCTCCAGTCTGGTGTTCACCGTCTCCACTTCCTACATCAAAGTCTGGGACATCCGAGACTCGGCCAAGTGCATCCGCACACTCACGTGAGTTCCTGTACATGTCAGACATGCGTTCAGAAACCACAAGTACAAACATTTCATTCTTCCAAATGAAGCCGCAAGCAATGATCATCAAGATCCAAGCACACATATGATGTAGTTCGGGATGGATGAAGCAGGTTAGCCAGGTTAGCGATACATGCTGGTGTCAAAGGGGACAAAAATTTGCAAAAATTATTTTAATCATATAATGCATTTCTGTAAGCATCACTTTGTAAACTAATTATTTGCACTCCAAATAACTGGTTCTGTACATTTATTCGCCATTCAAACTGATGGGATCTATGGGACCTTGTTTCTGCCCCTGAATAAAATATTTAACCCTAAAACCGTATTCTGGACAAATGTGGGCAAAATAGTTTGCCTCCTGAACAAACACATTTTTTTTTTACTCAATTCTACAATGTTAAGTGGGTGAAAAAAAAAATGAATACCCATAGAAATCCATAGAAATGAATGGGAAAAACTGTAATTTAGAGCATTCTAAAATAAGCTGAAATAAGACACCAGGTGACAGCAAAGTCACTTCGTCTTTAGGTTTAAGCTCTAAGAACTTATTGGAATGAGATTTTAATGTAGTTAAAAAAAATAAGCATAATTTACATAGAAAATATGGTACTTTTTGAAGTAAATAAATTCAAAAATACCCCCAAAACAATAAAAAAAAACACCTTAAATGGACAGACAAAACTTTATCGAAGACAGTAGGGCTGGGTAATAAATATCGATTTCTCGATATTAATCGATTCTCATTTTTACGAACCGATATCGATTCTTAAATCTCAAGAATCGATTAGTCATCCTGTTGTTTCATTTGAATGAATGAGACATTGTATCGCGGCTGCGCGCATCCAACAAATCGCAATAATCTTTGTCCTTTGTTACTATTGATATGAAACAAAGCCTCAATTTTCAAATTACGTCCATTTTCTTTAGAAATTCAAAAACATAAATAGAGTTTTGTCGCTGTGGCGTGAGATCGCTCTGGAGAAGCAGCAGCGCTGATCTCTCTTCCGGGTTAATAATACCAGTTACAGCGCCAAATAAAGATGAATGAGCATCTGAAAGTGTGTTAAAAGATCGAGTATAACTTATCTAAATCCGTATCATGTCACATTGATTCGCTCAATCTGCGTTTCAACCGTGGAAAGACGTCAGTTAAACGGCCTGTAATCAATGTGATGTATCGTCATATTTACCTCAGAAAACGCACATAAACTCGTTAGTCCACACTCGTTAGTGTTCTTCAATATTTAATGCATATTTGAATAAATCTGGCAAGTTTTTATGACAGCCACCATTTAAATGTTTATATTTCATATAATCTTCTTATTATAAAAATAAATAAAAGTGTAATTTAAGTGTTTGTATAGCTACAAAACAGTTCATTATTACCTTCATATTAGGCTAATGAAGCCTATAGGCTACAACTAGACTCCCGTAGTTTACAGCATTTAAGAGATTTGATTCCCTTGAGAAAAATTGCCATTTATTATAACTGATATCCAAAATAATCGATATTGAATCGAATCGTAATCGAAATCGAATCGAATTGCAAGCTTGTGAATCGAAATCGAATCGAATTGTGAAATTTGTCTCAATACCCAGCCCTAGAAGACAGTGATATAACATTTATACTAAATACAAATTAGGATCACACCTGAGTCCTCTGTGCCCACATTTGTCCACAATTACAGGATTAAGGGCTATAAAGTCAATACGGTTTGAGGGCTACAAAGATAATTGCGACTTCTGTATCGTGCAGTTCTGACTTTATAACTCGCTATTGCGACTTTACATCACACAATCCTTACCTTTTTATTTTTTTATTGTGGAGGAAACGAGCTTCCATAGGAATCTGATTTTAAAAAAATCAGATTTCTTGTCCCGTGGTTCCCTCAACATTAGTATTTAAAAATGGCGGATATTTTATGATATATTATGCAGGAGTTGAAACTCGATCGTTTACACAGTCCTTATGAAGTTATGTGAAATTCGGATTCAAACAAAACGGATCAGATTTCAGATGGAAAAGGTCTCAGCATGTGGAAACAACATCACTGACAGACAGAAGTCTCCTAAACTACAGGACTGATTCACACAATCTATAGACAATAATGACAAAAAGTTACCAATAGAAATTTGCAAGCCGTTTACAAGATTTAAGCCAATTCATTTTGTTACAAAAGCTCAATACACGTATGAAACTATATCTTCTAAACCCTGTTATCTCTGTAAAGCTGCTTTGAAACGATCTGTATTGTAAAAAGCGATATATTAATAAATGTGACTTGACTGTGGCATGATCATCCAGATCAGAAGATTCCCAGTTCACAGAACAAAATCAGTCCTGAATCCTTGTTACTAGTCCATATTATACAAATCTGACGTTTGGCTTGTCCTTTAGAAGATCTTCTTCTCATTTGGGTCAGATGATCTTGAGACCATGTTGGTAAAAATGTCGGTACCAGCCTGGACACTCCTGTATTGAAGTAATTGTAAATGTAGTGTCCTGTCCTGGTATTCAAAACCTCTCCCTCTGTGACTGTGTGTTTCCACGTCCAGATCGTCAGGTCTGGTGAACGCTGGTGACCCATGTGCAGCCAGTACGAACCGCACTGTGACCATCCCGGCCGGGGAAAACCAGATCAACCAGATCTTTCTGAACCCGTCTGGATCCGTCCTCTACGCTGCCGCGGGGAACTCAGTCCGCGTGTGGGACCTGAGACGGTAGGCGTCCTTTACTGCACACTAGGCTTGCCGCGATAGACGGTGTTGACGGTGTTACCGGTTTTAAGCCCCATCACCGGTGACATCACTTTCCCACCGTGACACCGCGATGTCTTGACTTTTTTTTTTTTAAAGTATTCGTTTTTGCTAAAATATTTATTTGAATTAATTAAAAATAATAATTTTCAATTATTTATTTCTGAAGAGAGCATTATAATTAAAAATGAACTGCGCAACGCGTGCCGTCACGTCACAGATCAGCAAGCATCAGGATTCCATTTAGCACGTGTGGAGACGAGAACGAGTCAAATTACAGAAAAGCAAGATAATGGCGGAAGATTTGGTGTCAAAACGCAATGCAAAAGCGCCTGTTTGGCAATATTTTGGCCAATATATATTAATGTTAATAAATGCCAATTTATAGTGTTTAACTTTTTTTTAGAGTGCTGTCATTTATGTAGGCTAAGGTCCTTTTTAAAGTTTTTATTTTATATTCGTCTCTTTTTATTTGGTTTTATCTTATTTAAACTTTGTTTAATTTATTTAGGCCTATTTTGTTTTCTTATTCGTTAATAAACGTTTTATTTTTTTTTGGGCCCACAGTTTGCCGATTTTCACTTTTTTCAGCCTATGCATGGGGTTATTTTTATTCGTTCGTTATGCTAATAAAAGTGCTGTCTAAATAAAAGTTTATTGTCAGTGAGTTTTTTTTTTTTTTTTTTTTTTTGTCCATTCCAGCAATTGACGCTGAATTGCAATTGACACTTATTTCGAAAGTGAAAGTATGTCATTTATGTAGGCTAAGGTCCGTTTTGAAGTTTTTATTTTATATTCGTCTTTTTAATTGGTTTTATCTCATTTAAACTTTGTGTAATTTATTTAGGCCTATTTTATTTTCTTATTCGTTAATAAACGTTTCATTGTTTATTATTTGTTTGGGCCCACATTTTGCCGATTTTCACTTTTTTCAGCCTATGCATGGGGTTATTTTTATTCGTTCGTTATGCTAATAAAAGTCTATAAATAAAAGTTTTATTATCAGCGAGTTGTTTTTTTTTGTCCATTCAAGCAATTGATGCTTATTTCGAAAGTGAAACTAAAACGCGCACGCATTTAAAAGCTATTTAACCCCCCCGCCCTGCCCTCCACGGTGACACCGGGATTACCGGTGTTGTCACACGTCGATTAACCGGTGGGAAATTTTCCTCACCGCGGCAACCCTACTGCACACGCTCTGTCTGACAGCTAGACAGCAGATATCTGACAGTTTCGGTTGTTTTCCACCTGTTTTCGTCAGGTTTGTGTCTACAGGAAAATTAACCGGCCATCTCGGTCCAGTCATGTGCTTGACTGTTGATCAGACTGGCAACGGACAGGATCTGGTTATCACAGGCTCTAAGGATCACTACATCAAGGTTTGTATATCTATCTGGAATGGGGTTTTGGGTGACGTTAGCTGGCGGTTTTTTATAAATAACGTACAGTATAGACCCTGATTATCTTTTTTTTTTTTTTTAGTTAATGTATTGACTAACATGAACTAAAAAAGAGCAATACATTTGTTACTGTATTTGTCAAAGAAAAATTATTGGAAAAGTATTGGAAAATGTTGAAATTAACTTAAAAAAAATTAATAAATGCTGTTGCCAATAGCTTAGACAGTGAAAAAATCAGTCCTTCCAGAAAAACGCGGAGTTTTTTTGTGATTGTTGCGGGCAAAAATCCTTGATTACGCGACCCGTTTTCTTTAAAAATGCGATGGAATATGCGGGATATTTATGCAATTTTATGCAATGAAATTGCGGGAACTTGCAAAAACTGCGGTTTGATGAAAAAGAGAAAAAAAGTGATTCCTCCAACATCCTGTTCTCATTAGGCTACTACCTTAATGTAAAGAGTCATTTCTTATTACTTTCTATGATGTAGCAAGCATACTTCATCATAGAAAGTGCTGGGAATATTTAATTTCTGATCTTGTTTTATTTTTATTAAATTTTCAAAATCACAGAGTTTGATATCAAGTTCTTGACATTTCTTTTACACATTTTCTGATAAGTATAACATCTGAGAAGTAGCCTAAAACATGAAACAATAATTTGAAAAAAAAAAAAAAGATTCAAAAGATTAAAATGTCAGGGCTTTGAAAGATTCAAAAGATCACAGACATTAAATTCCTTTAGCAGAAATACAGATCTTTTGGGATTTTCGATTTTTTTTTTTTTTTTTTTTTTTAATTTTGAGCAAAGTTGGGTTTTGAGTTACTCCACTTAGTTTGATGAATATGAAATTTTCCTAATAATAGAAAAAATCGATAACATACATTTTTCTTATAAGAAAGTCAAAATCATTTGTATGAAGATGACAAATTTAAGACAAGGTTGCAATTCATTTTAAAACCTAGAAATTGAGACATCTCATTCCAACAGATTGAAAAATAGGGACATTCAAACAATAAGTGCACAATAGACTCTCTTTCACAATTACAAAATCAGCAATGTTTTATTTCAGACTTTAACGAGTGTAAATAAGGTGTGGCCCCTTTAAGAGCTGCGCGCTGAACTGTCTGCAGTGTGTGCGCCTCAAACACCCCATGTGTGCGGGTAATTTCTGTTTGATGCTTATTCTTTTATCTTATTTTGTTTATTAAGTAACGATGTGACGGTAGAACGTGTGACAGACGGTTATACGAGTTCGATTTGTGAGATGTCAATCGCCTCCGTGAGTCTGTCTGGCCTCTGCAATAACTTCAGCTGTGAGCTATCCCGTCGCGTAATTGCGTCACTTCATAACGTTCCCACGGAAACAGCGAAGATATTATATGTGACTTTTTTTTGCAACGAAAATGGGAGGATTATGAAATCATGCAAGCCCCGCATATTTTGCATGGAAATCGGCATTTTATGCGGCGAAAGTGCGGCTTATTCGAAAAAATGCTGCCCCCACATAAATATGCGGACATTGGCTGATTTTGCATTGAATTCAGCGATCGCATAATCGCGTTTTTCTGGAGGGACTGAAAAATCTAGCGTATGTTTCTTAGCAACTTAAAACCCACAGCTTCATTATTAGTAGAGAGACGCTGCCAGGTAGAATTAATTCACAGGCAATCTCTCTCTCTCTCTCTCTCTCTCTCATTAATGCATTTATAAAATGTAATTTTCACTGTGCTGCTTACGTTTCTGATTTGTGAGAAATATAATGACCCAAAGACAAAAGAAGTGATAACTTCTCGACTCGAGGTTCAGGCTTATCTGTTCATTAATGGTGTCTGATGTTAACTTGACTTTAATCACATAAATGTTGACTGAACCCCTACCAAACACGATGTGATTTGTATCTGCAGATGTTCGACGTGACCGAGGGGGCTGTGGGTAGCATCAGCCCCACTCATAACTTCGAGCCGCCCCACTATGACGGCATCGAGTCCCTGGTGGTTCAGGGGGATTGTTTGTTTAGCGGCTCCAGAGACAACGGCATTAAGAAATGGGACCTGACCCGCAAGGACCTTCTGCAGGTATAACCAGCTATATTAACAACATTATACATGATCAATGGAACCATGTGGCAACTTTTTAGTAAAGTTTCCATTCAGAATCTTATTGGCATCCATTTTCTCGATTTCTGTTGAAACATTCAGATGGTAGAGTCAGAATTTGGCGTAAACAGAATGAGAACATGGATCCATCATGCCTTGTTACCACTGTGCAGGCTGGTGGTGGTGGTGTAATGGTGTGGGGGATGTTTTCTTGGCACACTTTAGGCCCCTTAGTGCCAATTGGGCATCGTTTAAATGCCACGGCTTACTTGAGCATTGTTTCTGACCATGTCCATCCCTTTATGGCCACCATGTCCCCATCTTCTGACGCCTACTTCCAGCAGGATAATGCACCATGTCACAAAGCTGCAATCATTTCAAATTGGTTTCTTGAACATGTCATTGGGTTCCCCACAGTCACCAGATCTCAACCCAATAGAGCATCTTCGGGATGTGGTGGAACGGGAGCTTCGTGCCCTGGATGTGCATCCCACAAATCTCCATCAACTGCAAGATGCTATCCTATCAATATGGGCCAACATTTCTAAATTTTGAAAGGGGGTCAAACACAGTATTATTGTGGTGTTCCTAATAATCCTTTAGGTGAGTGTGTATATATATAGATCGCATTCGTTCTAAAGTGTCACTTAAGTTTCCAGTCACTTAACTCTTTTTGGCTTCACTCTGGCAACATTATAATGCAAGTTTAGTAGCTTCCACGAGGACAATTAGCCAATCAGTTGATTAATCCGTACTGAGGATGAAATCAGGAAGAGGCTAATTACCTCATCAGGACATGAATCAATCAGGGCTCAAACTGTGTTTGTCCTGGGTCTGATGAGTTGACGTGTTGTTTGCCCTACAGCAGGTACCCAACGCTCATCGTGACTGGGTCTGTGCTCTGGGAGTCGTGCCGGCGTCTCCGATCCTGCTGAGCGGCTGTAGGGCAGGAGTGCTCAAACTCTGGCACACGGACACCCTGAGTCCGCTGGGAGAGCTCAGAGGCCACGACAGTCCCATCAACAGCATCTCGGCCAACAGCAGTCTCCTGTTTACCGCCTCGGAGTGAGTATTACACACGCAGAACACTCGAGAACTGATCATTCACAACCAAAGAGTACAGTGGAGGATAATTGGGGCATTGGCTCTGAAATCAAAGGAGCCGAAATAAAAACCCTAGCCATTGTTGAAGAGTATCATTGAAAGAAAGAAGTCGTCATGCATTGACCTTAAACATGGCTTACCTTTTGAAACACTAGCCTAACATTAGCCACTTTACGTTAACCTAGATGAATGTGTGCTACTGCTATTGTTAGGCGCATATCCAAGTGTTTGTGTGGAATTAGTAATGCTCTTATTGCATGAAACCACTCTATTGGCGCATCCACTTATCCAGCGGAGATGACGAGTCAAGACTTCATCTTTGGAGGAGTGAAAGTGTATTAATAAGTTATTAAAATGTTCAGACAGTCTCCTTTTTTATGCATGTACTTTAGTACTTGACTCTTTCCCCTGTCATTGGTGGAAATTTCCATCATTTATGAGACAACACTTTCCCGCCATTGACGGAAATGTCCTGCTTTCCGTGTTTTCACTGTTGTGCGGTAGGGGGCGCTGTTACACATCTTCTGAATAAGAACTGAATCTCCTGATCATAGCAGACGAAGAAGCAGAAACAAGCTATAGCATGCTTGAGCATGCTTATGTAACGCAAAGTATAAATCATAACTGCCTTATGTTACCCATCACCAGTGTTGGGAAAGTTCACTTTCTACATGAACTAGTTCAAAGTTTAAAATTAACTAGTTCAGTTCATAGTTCATTCTTCAAAAAAAAATTCTTTTTTTTTCCATATGTTGCGAGCTTTTAAAAAAAAATAATATTATTATTGCCACAGCAGGGACGTGCACAGACATTTTGATGGGCAGGGGCTCAAGTGAAAAAGGGCACTTCTCATAATTACGTTATTTATTTATTTATTTATTCCTTTTTTTAACAAAAAAGTATATATATATTAACACAACTCTGACTTAAAAAAAAAAATATATATATATATATACTTTATATATTATAAAAGTTAATTAATTGTATCTTCCTCAAACTCATGAGTTTCAATCAAGTATATATTTGATACATCTGATGGTGACATGGACTTAGTTTAACATTTGAGGGAGAACTGTATCATCATCATCATCAAATAAAACCTTCAAAATCCACATTTAGATGGAGTTTAAACTGTTTAAATCTGTAAATTTCTTCTAAATTCACCAATTTAGATTTCTAAATTCCAGGGGGAAAGACTCTTTATGGTTGTAAGTCATTCATTTTAATAATACGAATTTTAGGCCATAACGTGTCATTAAAACGTCCGGATTTTCCATACAAGGTCATAAATTACATTTAGCCACGTCTTAAATTGACACTGATTCATTATCGCGATACAATTTTTCTCGATAAAACGGTATCAAGTTCGAGTCATAATCGTCATCCGACTCAATACTCGATATGATAATGTTTGAATGCCAAAAGCGGAAAGAAACTCATTTGAACCGTGCGCGACCCACGGACTGTTTATCCGCTCGGCTCAAAGTTCAAACGGAAGCAGCGGAAGCTCAGAGAGGGAGCTGCTAGCTGGTGTTGCCAGATTGGGTGTTTTTTCGCTACATATGAAGGCCATAGACTGTAAAAAAAGATGGACGACGCCCCTTCGCTCTTTTCCATCAGAGAGAACTGAAGCCGCCAGTGTCTCCCCAGACAGCAAACTGACATTGAATCAACGTGGAAACGACGTCTCTCGTGACATTGAAACAACGTTGATTTTGCTCATCGAATTAACGTTGAACCAACGTCAGACGCGGCATTCTTCAAAGCTAAATGAAATCGAAAATTGGTTTGCTTTCATAACGTTGAAACAACGTTGATTTCAAGTTGATTTTCCGTTAGTTTTGAAAGAATGACGCGTCTGACGTTGGTTCAACGTTAATTCGATGAGCAAAACAATGTCAGATCAACGTTGTTTCGATGTCATATTTCCACGTTGATTCAATGTCAGTTTGCTATCTGGGTCGATATGACGCTGACATCTTGGAACTTGACTCTGCGCACTTGCGTGTTTCGGGACCAGTCATGCGCAGTCGTGAGCAGGAAGTAAAGCCGCGAAATCAAGGCCGCGCCCTCACTCTCGCTGAATCAAACGCAAGCGTGACGCCCCGCACTTTCATTAAGTGTCCTCTGTCTGCTTCGTTCTTCTCCAATGATGTCCGCTGATTGCAGAATCTCGTTAAAATAATGTAACTACTAACCACATAATCAACATTATTAAAAAAAGTCTGCTGGTGCTTCAGTGACTACCTCGCACAGAGAACCTGTCAATCACAGCTGTCAATCATGATGTCAGAGCACCGTTTTTATGATCACATAACTAACTAAAAACAAACTTATTTTAAAATCGAACACTTGAAATTACATCAACGTGATCGAAACTACAGTAAATGACAGAAACTATCTTTGGAAAAGGGATATGTGAAGTGTAATTTAATTGTTTAGTTGGTCTCGTGTCCCATTGAATAAGATGGGGAGACGGGGGTTATGAGCTATACTAGGACCGGTCACAAGGGGGCGTTAGAGACGTTTTGGCTTCACCAGGAAGGCTCTATAGAAATCTGGCACCCTATTGTACGAAGTTAAACTGAGAGAGTGTGCGTTCACAGACACCAGAATGAACGCGTTCACAGTATCAAGCAGTAATACAGTGCGTTCAGTTCATGTTCGCCCCAAAATATGAACGCGAACGCGATCGTTCATTGAACGCGTTCAGGCACAACACTGCCCATGACATGTCGACCCAGGACGTTAAGCTCCGGGGTGTTGATGGACTTGGGTCTACTTCGTCTGTATTTTAATCATCGTTCTGAATCCCAACTGGACGTAGTCTTTGACCAAAACTCAATATTCCCAGCTTTTCGCTTAAAATGTTGCTTTTATTATGAAACTTATCCACATTCAAATGTTGATAAAAAAAAAAGAATGCATTATTGTTACACAGACATTCATTCAGCAAAATATTCTGGGGGGCATGAAAATTTAGTTTTTAACAGGAAGCAAACTTATACATCATCAATATTCAAAATATCCAAAACTGGTATATTATATTAGTATAATATTTTCACAAAGTTTGAAATTGGGACAAACAACAACAAAAAATTAAAGTGATTCTTATTTGAAGATATACAATGATTATATTTAGTTTTATTGTAATAAATCGTGCTCATTAATTAAAAAATATAAAAAAATAAACAATTTAGGCTTTTAAAGATGGGTGAAAGTGCACCGCTTTAAAGTTACACTGTGTAAATCTTTTAGTTTATTCTTCGCTAAAAACACTTTCAAAAATATATGGGCTCATTAATGTATGTTTACTTCGTTCAAGTAATAAAGTATTCTCGTGAGTGTATAATATGCCACTGAAAATACATACGGGTAAGGGGTTCTAATGTCGGTCGCCATCTTGAAAGTACATTAGCCAAAGAGGGACACGCCCGTTAATTCATGTTTCGTCTTTCGCGTTTACGTTTGAGTTAACACTCATGGACGAGGTCAAACTGGAAGCCATGTTAATCTTGGACTACTTTGGCCACCGTAGGAGTTAAAACGAAATCGGAATTGAGAGGAACAGAAACTAATATTCACTGGATGGTCATATACCTTTTCACCTCTAGATGGGGGTAAAAATCACACAGTGTAGCTTTAAAGGAAAGAAACAGCATGAAACAGAAACAGAATTTTCATGATCGTTGGCCCAATACAAAATACAAAGCCTAGTGTGTGTGTGAAGTACTAGAACACATCATTAGGATCCAGGATTATTACATAAAACTGTAATCAAAATCCCATCTCTACCCTTCCCTTCACCACCCTCTCCTCTCGCCCGCAGTGACCGGACGGTGAAGATCTGGCGTGCGAGAGGAAGTCTAGAGGTCACAGATGTGGCCGACACGATAGACGAGGGCGTCAGTAACTGATGACTCCTTCCACGCCAACGCCACTGCAGTGTTACTACGGTAACGCAGCTGCCAAAGACATTTGCACTTTGACCCCACCGATAACTCTTTGGCATCCGAAACACACACACACACACACCCTGACAGAATCCACACGAATCGGAATCTTCTCACTGTGGTTCCTTTTGGATGTTTCCCAGAGTTTATTGCGTCTTTAGTAATGCCCCACAATTAGGTCAACGTCACATGTTAAAAAAAGCTCTTTGTCCTGAAATGTCAGCTTGGTTAATTCTAACAATCATGAAGACGAGGAGTTCTGTTGGGCTTTGAGGAAGAGGAACCGGATCTTCTGTAGCTGGCTTCAGCGCTCCGGTTCTGGGAAACCAGCAGAACACTGAACGGGGGAATCTCACTCCAAACCAAGAAAACAAGGAATATTTGGCCTAATGAAAATTAAGTACACTACCATTTTTTTTTTTTTTTCGCATTATGAAATTTATTTTGCATTATAGACAATTAGGCACATTTCCCCATAATTATTATTACTGTAATGGAAATAAATCGCATTCTCATTATTTTGTTTATAAATATCTTTCTCGCTCTTGCTCTCTTTCTATATATATATATATTAGTGCTGTCAAACGATTAATCGCGATTAATCGCATCCAAAATAAAAGTTTGTGTTTACATAATATATGTGGGTGGACTGTGTATAATTATTTTATATATATATAAATACACACACATGTATGTATATTTAAGAAAAAAATATGATTTTTATATAAAATATTGATATTTATATATAATATAAATTATATATAAATCTATATACAGTATGTAGATGAAAATATTTCCCACATATACACAAGCATGTGTGTGTATTTATAAAATAATTATACACAGTGCACCCACATATATTATGTAAATACAAACTTTTATTTTGGATGCGATTAATCGTTTGACAGCCCTAATATATATATACAGTGTATATATATATATATATGGCGGGGCAATGATTAATCGCATCCAAAATAAAAGTTTGTATTTACATAATATATGTGGGTGCACTGTGTATAATTATACACACACATGCATGTATTTAAGAAAAATGTGTTTTTAATAAATCAAATATTTATATTTATACATAATATTAATTATGTATAAATATATATATAAAGTATATACATGCAAATATTTCTTAAATATATACATGCATGTGTGTGTATTTATATATACAAAATTATTATACACACCACACACACATATAGTACATAAACACAAATTTTATTTTGGATGCGATTAATTGTTGCCCAGCCCAAATATATATATATATATATATATATATATATATATATATATACACGCACACACAAACGCACTTAATTGTATAATGATTGTATAATGATTAAATATATGTATTATGTATCATTAATAGTAATATATTTATTATAATACTGTACAAGAACTAAATATTATGTATTATACTGTATAAGAATTACTATTAAGAATGAGAATTGCAAAAAAAAACTTGAAACGCTGAAACTTCCTGTCGCAAAAAAAAAAAAAAAAAAATGAAGCTTAAAATTTGCTTCGTTTTGCATTTAATTTCTTTTCCCTGAAGCTTTTCTCCTTTTTTATGGGTTGATTTATAACCCTGATTTTTCTTTCTTTTCACCCAACTGGGATCACCATGACCTTAATGAACTGGTGTGTTTGGTGTCAATGTGTCGAGTGTGAACCCATCTTTCTGCTAATATCACATTTAATAATATACTAGATCAGTGTAGAGCATAACAATATAGAAACTGTCACACACCACTCTCCTCACTCTCAGCCTGTCTGCCGTCTACGCCTGTCGTCGGGTGTGTGTAGCGCTCAGATGAACACACTAGATACTGTATACTGTATTCAGTGCCTGTACCACTTCTCTAGAGCTTTTCTCCCGGACTCGCACACTGCGCTTCACTAAGTGTAGTTTACATGTTAGACTGTCTCACTGCATTGTGCTAGATAAAATAAACATATGAAGACTGACTTGAAAGCTTTTGTAACAATTGTTTAATGCTCTTAGTTTTCCAGCAGCCACGCTTTGGCTTTGTCCGTGTATGACGTCTCCGGAGGTTTGCTTGTCAACACACGGGGCGAGCCAGTAGTTATCTGAATGGCAGATGTCAATTGAATTAAATGTCGTCTGTCAAAAACTACTCTTGAAGTGCCGCTGTGTTCATTAAATGGGAAATTATGATTATTATATTCATAATTATAGCCGAGTCTGACGAGAGCTGTCCAACTAAAAGTAGTCCATACAACTCCCTATATGAAAATGGAAAACTGTGATGGTTATTATTGATGATTATATATATGAACATGCAATCAAACTAGATGGTGACTATGGCTTAAAAAATAAGATTTTTGTTTTATTGAAATTATATATATATATATCACACAAATTAATTATGGATATACAATTTGGATTTGGACTGCAAACATTTAAGCAAATATGAATTTGTGGCAACATTTTCATGCAGCCATATTTATAAGAAATGCTAATATGTAGGCGCTGCCACCATCCACGTTTTTTGTATGGAAAAAATAGCTTCAATATAACTCTTTGTGTTGTATATTAAATTTCAGTAATTCAAAGAAATGTTCATGATTTATTTTGAGTGTACTGTCTCTTTAAATAAAAGCATCACTAAAAGTGTCCACTAGAGCGCAGCATGACGATCCATAACGCAAACGTTCATCATAGACACTCGAGTAAGTAAAGTAGATAACTCTGTGCTTGACTTGTTTTTATGAAAATCGTGATTGGGTGAAGTTAAGTGTGTTTTTCTTCAGTCCTTTCTTTTCTTTCGGTTGACAAGTTCTTTTGTGATCCAGGATGTTTTAATCTGTGTAATCCATCAGTGTGTCCGTGTGCGCGCCTGTCCTACACACACACACCACTGAATCTCATGAAGTTTCCACACCTGGCCTCTCAATGCCGTCGACCAGAATAACTTCATCAGAATGACTGCGGGCGGCTTCCTGTTTTCTGACACGGGCCTCTTAATAGAAGCATGGAAACCTTAGTCAAATATTTATCATCTCTGGTCGTCTCTGTCAAATATTCTCTTTAAAAAGAAACTGTGTTTTATGTATGGCCGCAAATGCCAGAACGCAGACCGAAACGCAACATCATTCCATTGTCATCATTACTCAGAGGAACAAATCAATTATTAATGGCAAAAGTCTAAAACGCTTGACATATGAAATGCCTCAGCGGGATTCTGCAGTGTGACATGCTCTTTTCCTAAACGGGTCTAAACCGAATTTATAAAAAATATCCATCATAATATTATTTTATTAAAAAATTACACAAAGTTTTTATTATCTCATTGTCAGGGGTAGGTCATTCGTACGAATTCATACGAATTGGCTAATTCTTTAGCAAAATCGTACTAATTCGTACGAGTGAGGTACTACAAATTGTTACGAATTAGCCACCTCGTAAAATTCTTACGAATTCCCGTGAGATCGGGTTGGCTGGTAATATCAAGGGGGTAATCCATCGACCGGAAGTTGAAGCCTCGCGGGAGCTGACATCTTGTAGCAGAACTTCACTTGCGTTAGCATTCCCATTGACTCCCATTCATTTTGACAGCGAATAACTTTACATCTGAGGCGTTTGAAGACCCCATTTGTCCTTTATTTATTTCTAAAGAAACACGACAATGTATAAAATGCTCCATTACCTTGTAGCTTAGGTTATGGCCCCGTAGAAGCAGTTTTAGTGAAAGTAGGCTAACGATTGCGTCATACCCACGCGACAATCTGTCACACAGTAGAGAGATTACCGTATGGACAGGAGGAGAAGCTCGCGTGCAATCGGGGAAGCGTGGAGGCAAATTGACAAAATAATTAATCCGAATACCTAGTAAAAGTGTCTCCTTCTTCTAGCTCACGGACAGCTATTCACACTCTCCGCGTCTGCAAGTTTGGGAAGGAAATGATTCAGATTTCTCATGCCACAGCACTAGAAGACAGACGGGTTGCTCACGTCACATCTACATCGTCAAGCTCTGTTTGAGTCTGCGCGTCAGGGACGGAAGTGCTAAAAAATCGCCAAAAACGGGCTTCAATTGTCTTTGTGGAGTTCCAATGAGATCGTTCTGTCCATTTCTTATAGTGTCTATGGGTAATATCTCTTGGAAACGTAAATGTTCTGTCGTGGGTTAATCCTGTTGTTGTGGCTTCAAAGTTAATCCTCAAGTGTGGATCGTCGTCTACTGTTTGCGATCCACCGACACCTCCAGTAACAGTAAGTGCATTTTTTGATTTGTGAGCAAATAGTCTTTTCAGTCGATGTCAGCCAATTCATCAACAAATATGTCTTAAGTTGTTGTTGTTGTAGGATGTCTGTGTATATAATTTAAACCTTGTTTGTATAGTGTGTAACTGCACATTTATAAATATATATATATATATATATATATATATATATATTTAAAGATATTGATGGGTAGATTTAGGGGTGGGGTTGGGAATCATAGCAGAGATGGGTAGGTTTAGGGTTGGGGGTGGGGTTAGGGATCAGGGGGTGGAGATGGGGAGGATTAGAGGTGGGGTTGGGGATCAGGGGGTGGAGATGGGTAGGTTTAGGGGTGGGGTTAGAAATAAGGGGTGGAGATGGGTAGGTTTAGGGGTGGGGTTAGGGATAAGGGCTGAAGATGGGTAGGATTAGGGGTGGGGTTAGGGATCAGGGGGCAGTGATGGGTAGGTTTAGAGGTGGGGTTCGGAATCGTGGCAGAGATGGGTAGGTTTAGGGATGGGGGTGGGGTTAGGCATCAGGGGGTGGAGATGGGGAGGATTAGGGGTGGGGTTAGGCATCAGGGGGTGGAGATGGGTATGTTTAGGGATGGGGTGGGGTTAGGGATAACGGGGTGGAGATGGGTAGGATTAGGGGTGGGGTTAGAGATCAGGGGGCAGTGATGGGTAGGTTTAGGGGTGGTGTTCGGAATCGTGGCAGAGATGGATAGGTTTAGGGATGGGCGTGGGGTTAGGCATCAGGAGGTGGAGATGGGTAGGTTTAGGGATGGGGTGGGGTTAGGGATAACGGGGTGGAGATGGGTAGGATTAGGGGTGGGGTTAGAGATCAGGGGGCAGTGATGGGTAGGTTTAGGGGTGGTGTTCGGAATCGTGGCAGAGATGGGTAGGTTTAGGGATGGGCGTGGGGTTAGGCATCAGGAGGTGGAGATGGGTAGGTTTAGGGGTGGGGTTAGGGATAAGGGCTGAAGATGGGTAGGATTAGGGGTGGGGTTAGGGATCAGGAGGTGGAGATGGGTAGGATTAGGGGTGGGGTTAGGGATCAGGGGGCAGTGATGGGTAGGTTTAGAGGTGGGGTTCGGAATCGTGGCAGAGATGGGTAGGTTTAGGGATGGGGTTAGGCATCAAGGGGTGGAGATGGGGAGGATTAGGGGTGGGGTTAGGCATCAGGGGGTGGAGATGGGTAGGTTTAGGGGTGGGGTTCGGAATCGTGGCAGAGATGGGTAGGTTTAGGGATGGGGGTGGGGTTAGGCATCAGGTGGTGGAGATGGGGAGGATTGGGGGTGGGGTTAGGGATCAGGGGGCGGAGATGGGTATAATTGGGGGTGGGGTTAGGGATCAGGGGGCAGAGATGGGTAGGTTTAGGTAATATGTAAGGTTCCATGGATTCCATGTTCTGCAGTGAGGACCATCTCGATAAGTCAGTAAATTTGAGTAAAATCACAGGCTTTGCTTATCCTGAGAGAATGCACCAAACAAAATTCAGATCTAAATCACACGAGGTCCCCAGATAATTCTAATCCTGTGCAAATGGGGGTTTAATTTTACAATCAAAGCTCTGTAGTTTTAAAACATAATACAATGCAATACAATGATAATTGAGAGATTAAAAAAAAACATTCCGCAAAAGCCTGATGGACATTAACATGTTTTATATATATATATATATACATCAAGTAAATCTAAGTTGTTTCAGTTCAGTAAGTTTTTTCATCTTGATATATTACTACTAACAATATAAAGGTTATACTTACATTTACTAGTAAATATGATACCGTAGGCTTTATAGGGTTAATGGGAGTTGGTGGGAGTGTAAGAGGTTTAGGGCACTAGATTGTGCTCTGTGTGTCTCTGTTGGCAGTAAAGCACACTTGAGTGTGTACAGGTGCTCTGAGGTATGACACGGAGTATAATGTCAGTCCAGGCCAGAATGAATCCACAGCATCTGTGTGACACCTGTGGTGATGTCACCTGAACATGAGAGTGACTAATAATAGCTACAGTGAGAGTGGAACTCTCCCCTCACATTTCTTGTGTTATGTGACAAAACATAACCTCAATTCAATTTAATCCGACAAATCAATATGTTTATGTGCCGCAGCAACATTGAAAAGGTATTGGTGGGCTTCAAAATGCATCACACTGATCAGAGAGGGAAGTTTGGAGTGAACACACATACAGTATTATGTGAGGGTTATAATGACTGATCACATGCTCATTTTACACATGCACTATAGCTGGATGGCACATTTTTTCTTTTCTTGCATAGAGAAGTGTGAACAGATCTAGTTATGGATATACACTCTTAGAAGAAAAGGTTCTATATAGAACCTTAAAAGGTTCTATCTAGAATCTTAAAGGGTTAGTGCACCCAAAAATGAAAATTCTGTCAGTATTTACTCACCCTCATGTTGTTCCAACCCCGTAAGACCTTCGTTCATCTTCGGAACACAAATTAAGATATTTAAGATATTAAGATCGTTCCTGCATACAGTCCATAGGCTTCTTGAGGGAATGACTCTTGCTGGCATCGAAAAGTCATTAAAGACATCGTTAAAATAGTCCAAGTGACTACAGGGGCTCAATCTTAAGTTTATCAAACGACGAGAACACTTTTTGTGCGCAAAAAAACAACAAAAATAACGACTTTATTTCAACTATTCACTTCCTTCTCCATGAGCCTGTAAGTCAGTTAACGTAGTGTGATTGCGTAGAGCTACGTCACACGTAGGCTCACTATTGGCCGACGCTGGTCATGTGTGTGTGATGCGTGTGACGTACAATAACAGAAGCTTACGCTATTAAACTAGTAACCTGACTCGCGCAGAGGGAGAAATAAACCTAACCAATAGTTGAAATAAAGTCGTTATTTTTGTTGTTTTTTTGCGCACAAAAGTGTTCTCGTCGTTTGATAAAGTTAAGATTGAGCCACTGTAGTCACTTGGACTATTTTAACGATGTCTTTAATGACTTTTCGGGGACAGCAAGAGCCAGTCCCTCAAGAAGCCTATGGACTGTATACAGGAGCGATCTTAATATCTTAAATATCTTTATTTGTGTTCCGAAGATGAACGAAGGTCTTACGGGGTTGAAACAACATGAGAGTGAGTAAATACTGACAGAATTTTCATTTTTGGGTGAACTAACCCTTTAAAAGGTTCTATCAGCGCTACATATTTGGAACCCCTAAAAGGTTCTATACTCTTAAAAAAAGGGTTCCTCTGGGTTCTATATAGAACCCTGGGGTTCCGTACTTGGCCAATAGAACCTTTTACCAAAAAAAAAATGGTTCTATATAGAACCATTTTTGGAGATCCATATATGAAGTGGGGGATGGAACCATTTCTGGTTCTAAATAGAACAATTTCTTCTAAGAGTAAAAAAAGAGTAAAGCCGTGGCCAAAAGCATTGGCCAGTAACAAATTTTTTGTTTTGTATTTCAGTTTTTCTATATATTTTTTTCACGTTTCTATGGTAAACTGGAAATTCATTCCATAAGTTTTAATGGCTTTAATTAGCAAAAACATTCAATATACTGTATAGGTCCTTCTCAAAAAATTAGCATATTATGATAAAGTTCATTATTTTCCATAATGCAATGATAAAAATTAAACTTTCACATATTTTAGATTCGTTGCACACCAACTGAAATATTTCAGGTCTTTTATTGTTTTAAAACTGATGATTTTGGCATACAGCTCATGAAAACCTAAAATTCCTGTCTCAAAAAATTAGCATATCATGAAAAGGTTCTCTAAACGAGTTATTAACCTAATTATCTCAATCAACTATTTAACTCTAAACACCTGCAAAAGATTCCTGAGGCTTTTAAAAAAAACTCCCAACCTGTTTCATTACTCAAAACCGCAATCATGGGTACGACTGCCGACCTGACTGCTGTCCAGAAGGCCGTCATTGACACCCTCAAGCAAGAGGGTAAGACGCCGAAAGACATTTCTGAACAAATAGGCTGTTCCCAGAGTGCTGTATCAAGGTACCTCAGTGGGAAGGAAAAAGTGTGGCAAAAAAATGCTGCAAAATGAGAAGAGGTGACGGACCCTGAGGAAGATTGTGGAGAAGGACCGATTCCAGACCTTCGGGGACAGGCGTGTGCAGAAAATGGGCTACAGGTGCCGCATTCCCCAGGTCAAACCACTTTTGAACCAGAAACAGCAGCAGAAGTGCCTGACCTGGGCTACAGAGAAGCAGCACTGGACTGTTGCTCAGTGGTTGCGTGTCATTCAGAAATCAAGGTGCCAGAGTCTGGAGGAAGACTGCCAAAATGCCTGAAGTCCAGTGTCAAGTACCCACAGTCAGTGATGGTCTGGGGTGCTGGTGTTGGTCCACTGTGTTTTATCAAGGGCAGGGTCAATGCAGCCAGCTATCAGGAGATTTTGGAGCGCTTCATGCTTCCATCTGCTGAAAAGCTTTATGGAAATGAAGATTTGATTTTTCAGCACGACCTGTAGGGTTGGGTATCGTTTGAATTTGAACGATTCTGATTCCGATTGCGATTCCTTGTTTCGATTCCGGTTCCTAACGATTCTCGATTCCGATTTTTTTAACAGGCGGGGTCAAAAAAGTTTAGCTAACCTTGCTAACCTTTCTGAAAGAAATAATCCTTTCTGAAGGAAATACTCCTTCTGTAAAAATACTCCTTTTGTCACAAATTTTGCATTTTGCCGAGATTTCGTTATTTTTAGAAAAGTGAAGCCACACTTTGGAAGGTATTCAAGTTCGACTCGCGTGGTTATGCCAACACTTCCGGTAGACGCTTCTTCGTTGGTGTTGTTCAGCTGTTTCTTCTTCCGCTCGGCGGACTGTGAATATCGAAACTAGGAATCGAAATTTTATCTTTTGAACGATTCCGGGAAAAAGGAAAAGTTAGTCCCGGTTCCAATCGATACTCGATTCTCGATACCCAACCCTAACGACCTGGCACCTGCTCACAGTGCCAAAACCACTGGTAAATGGTTTACTGACCATGGTATTACTGTGCTCAATTGGCCTGCCAACTCTCCTGACCTGAACCCCATAGAGAATCTGTGGGATATTGTGAAGAGAAAGTTGAGAGAAGCAAGACCCAACACTCTGGATGAGCTTAAGGCCGCTATTGAAGCATCCTGGGCCTCCATAACACCTCAGCAGTGCCACAGGCTGATTGCCTCCATGCCACGCCGCATTGAAGCAGTCATTTCTGCCAGACCAATATTCCTGACCAAGTATTGAGTGCATAACTGAACATAATTATTTGAAGGTTGACTCTTTTTTTGTATTAAAAACACTTCTTTTATTGGTCGATTTTTCGAGACAGGAATTTTGGGTTTTCATGAGCTGTATGCCAAAATCATCCGTATTAAAACAATAAAAGACCTGAAATATTTCAGCTGGTGTGCAATGAATCTAAAATATATGAAAGTTTAATTTTTATCATTACATTATGGAAAATAATGAACTTTATCACAATATGCTAATTTTTGGAGAAGGACCTGCATGTATAGAGTCAATATTTATTGTGTGGACCCTTTTTCATGACTTCTGCAATTGCTGGATAGCAACGTCTGGGCCAAATCCTGCCTGATGGCGGTCCATTCCTGCTTATAAGTGCTTAGATTTGATCACAATTTTTGAACTTCTGTTTGTCCGCTCGCCTTTTGAGGATTGGCCACATGTTCTCTGTGTGATTCAAGATCCAGGGAGTTGCCTGTCCACGAAGCCAAAATGTCAGTGTAATGATCTCCAAGCCACTTCATTATCACTCTTGCCTTGTAATTTGGTGCTCCATCATCACCATCAAATGCACAGATCATCACCAGATTGCTCTTGGATGGTTGGGAGAAGTTGCTCTTGCAGGATGTTTTGATACCATTCTTTATTCAGTGTTTTATAGGAAGAATTGTGAGAGAACCCACTTACTTGGATAAAAATCTAGACCACACATGGATGCTTTACTGTTGGTACGACACAGGACTCATGTCAGCGTTTAACTTTTCCTTCTTTGGACAATAGATTGTCCCAAACAGTTGGAGGGGAAATCAACTTTGTACCAGTCTTCTGCTGTCCAATCCTTATATTGCAGAATTTCAGTCTATCCCTGGTGGTTTTCTTTGAGAGAAGTGACTTCTCAGCTGCCGTTCTTGACACCCAGCTCTGCACTGATGAGACGATTATGTAGCGGTGACTGAGGAGAAGACAGTCCTCTCTCCTTGAAGTTCTTGATGATCCGGTAAATTATATATTCTTTGCAGCAATTTCCTTACATGTGAGGCCATTTTGATACAAAGCGATGATCTTTCTTTGGAGTTTACCGTTGCGAACACAAAAGCACAATGATTGGAAGTACTTCTCTCTTTTTATAGGAATCAGTCTGCTCTTATAATCCAATGAGAATGATTTCTCCACGCTGAGGTGTCGGGATAGTGGAAAAAGCCATTCTCCTCCTTCATATCTAATCACAGTCCATAATTTTTCTTCGATTGTGGAGCTTAAGGAGAATGGTTATGGGATGAAGGCAAGGGTTGAAGAGACTTTGGCTGCTTATCTCTCCCCTGACGCTGCGTCGTCACCGACTGCCCTGACATTGCTCACCAAGCCATGCCGTACATTTTAGGTGCTATTATGTACATTTTAGGTGCTATTATGTACATTTTAGGTGCTAATATGTACATTTTAGGTGCTATTATGTACATTTTCGGTGCTATTATGTACATTTTAGGTGCTAATATGGACATTTGGGTGCTAATATGGACATTTTAGGTGTTATTATGTACATTTTAGGTGCTAATATGGACATTTGGGTGCTAATATGGACATTTTAGGTGCTATTATGTACATTTTAGGTGCTAATATGGACATTTTGGGTGCTAACATGGACATTTTAGGTGCTAATATGGACATTTTATGAGCTAATATGGACATTTAGGTGCTAATACTGTATGTACATTTTAGGAGCTAATATGGACATTTAGGTGCTAATATGGACATTTTGGTGCTAATATGGACATTTTAGGTGCTATTATGTACATTTTGGGTGCTAACATGGACATTTTAGGTGCTAATATGGACATTTAGGTGCTAATACTGTATGTTCATTTTAGGAGCTAATATGTACATTTTAGGTGCTAATATGGACATTAGGTGCTAATATGGACATTTGGGTGCAAATATGGACATTTTAGGCGCTATTATTTACATTTTAGGTGCTAATATGGACATGTGGGTGCTAATATGGACATTTTAAGTGCTATTATGTACATTTTAGGTGCTATATGGACATTTGGGTGGTAATATGGACATTTTAGGTGCTATTATGTACATTTTGGGTGCTAACATGGACATTTTAGGTGCTAATATGGACATTTAGGTGCTAATACTGTATGTACATTTTAGGAGCTAATATGGACATTAAGGTGCTAATATGGACATTTGGGTGCTAATATGTACATTTTAGGCGCTATTATTCACATTTTAGGTGCTAATATGTACATTTTAGGTGCTAATATGGACATTTGGGTGCTAATATGTACATTTTAGGTGCTATTATGTACATTTTAGGTGCTAACATGGACATTTTAGGTGCTAATATGGACATTTAGGTGCTAATACTGTATGTACATTTTATGTGCTAATATGTACATTTTATATGCTAATATGTACATTTTAGGTGCTTTTATGTACCATTAAGGTATCAATATGCACCATTTAGGTACTTTTGAAAAGGTACAGCCCCAGTGACAGGTTTTGTACCTTTTTTTCTGAGATTGTACTACTACTTCCCAGGTGGTGCTTCAGGGCAAAAACGATTTCCAAAGAACCCAAACCTCATTGTGTGCTTGAAAACGCTGCGTTCATGGGGGGTTTATCCTCCTCAAGGTAGCCTGTAGAAATATCAGTTTGGGTTTTCCCCACAGTACATTCACTTGAGGGGAACAAAGTTTTAAATTCCTTAATTATTAAGGCTTATTCCTCTAGTAGACTTTATGGCAGCCTGGAGAGCTATATCAAATGTGTCTGAGTGGGTCCTGCATACACTACAGAAAGGATACAGGATCCAGTTTTGGCGTCAGCCATCCAGTTTCAATGGGCTACTGATCATGATAATAGGCACAGAGCAGGCTCTGGTTATAGAAAAGGAGGTGCTTTCTCGTCTGGAAAAGGGGGCCATATAACGTATCCCTTCACCAGAGAGAAATTCTGGGTTCTACAGCCGCTACTTCATACTTCCGAAAAAGAATGGAAAGTCTCTGAAGATATAAGTTTAGGGTACAGGTTTACAGGTTTATTGTGTATCAAAGCAGGTCAGAGGACTGGTTTGTCATGATTGATCTGAAAGATGCATACTTGCACATTTCCATCCTTCAACAACACAGGAAGTTCCTGAGGTTCACTTTCGGGGGCAAACCATACCAATATCGTTTTCTTCCATTCGGCCTAGCGTTATCTCCTCACACACTCACGAAGTATATGGATGCAACTCTGGCTCCTCTGAGACTCCAGGTCATCAGTTTAAGTGTATAGACGACTGGTTAATATTAGCCCAGTCTCAGGAGATGTCGTGCTCGACCACATCAAACACCTGGGGTCAGCTCTCCTAGACGGTCTCCCTTGGGAGATTCCTGTCAGGAGGGACCTTCTATCACAGGGTGGGGGCCTTAATACACCCGGCAGGAGATGTGTAAACTTTGGGTCTGTCCTCTAACAGTGATCAGTTCATAAATGCAGGTTTCTCCACCAAATAGACCATTCTCAATTCTTGAGCTTCCTTCACAAGAAAACTTTATATTTTAAAGTGGAGAGTATTCACTTTATGGACTAGAGTGCACAGTTTGGACCCAGCTACTTGCCCAGTGTCTTCAGTGCTGGAGTTTCTGCTAGGACACTTTCTGCCAGTAGTTCCCTGCCCAGTTTTTGTGGCGGCCATTGCAGCCTTTCAGACACATATGGGTGGTGAATCTTTGGGGAAGCACCATTTGGTGTCTCACTTCATTCGTGGCACATTGAGGATGAGATCCCATCCTGGGATCTATCCATCACATTGGACGGGTTGTCCTTGGCACCCTTCGAGCCTTTGGAATTGGCAGCAAATATGTGCATTGATCTAAAGATGGCGTTTCTATTAGCAATTACATCACCTAAGAGAGTAGGACATCTGCAAGCCCCGTCAGTCGCCTCCTCCTGCATTGAGTTTTCCCCTGTGTAGGGTGAAGATTATTCTCCACCCGAAGCCGGGTTATGCATCTAAGGTACCCACCAATGATCAAAAACAGCAATTAAATGGCACTGTGACCGACACTGACCATACAACTTAAGTTTTCCCGGAACATACAATGATGTCACTAAAAAGGGATGGCACAACTGTAAGAGAATCATTCGCAAGTTTCTGCACATCCCTAACTACAGCCTAGTGTATTATTCACGTCACGTATAGCTACATTGAGACCGAAAATATTTGAGTTAATCAGTGATATTCTCTCACAGACAGCGTCATTGGGTTTCCTTTGCACTGATTTCTGATTCTGACTGATCTAACTGCTATCCTGATTCTTGGCATTCTTGCACCCTGGCAGCGTTTTTAATTCATTCCTATGGAAGCTGAGCTTTACGCTCAAGCAAGAGAAATGAACTGAAAACATTTGCATCATGCCAGTGTGCACCATCACCATGTAATGCCGGATCGTTTAAAAGCAATGCCGCAATGCAAAAATCCAATATCGGACATTTTCTAGAACAAATTAACCGCCGGTCCACGGTCACTAAACAAACAATCAGCAGGTAGATTGTGGAATCATTTTTTGGCTTATGAGGTGCGTGGTCTGCCTTCACCTCTTCAAGTTAGGGCAGATTCCACGAGGAGCGTTGCTTCTACCAGAGCATTGTTGTCAGGGGCAATCTTGCAGGAAGTTTGTGATGTAGTGGTCCTCCCCACACACATTTTTAAGGTTTTATAGCCTGGACCTGGGCAGGGACTATTTATATAGAGACATGCCACTTCCTCAATCCTTAAGAAAACTACATAGGGAAAACCCGTAACACCAAAGATGGTGGTTGTATGCACATGCCCCGCCCCTCCCGCTGGAAAGCCAATCGTCTGCTTTTAACAGTCAAGCCGGGGAACATTTAAGCCTATCGTCTGGTTCCATCAACGCATGCGCACACTTGAGGTTTGCGACAACGTAAAATATGTTTCTGTTTGAAAAGGCGGTAGATTTGATATGTGTTAGTTGAGTAATTATCAGACATCGCAAGTCTCCGGAAGTTCCGGGAGTCTCCCGCAGATTGATAGCAGCTTGCTCGCTGATGACTGCAAATTAGTTCAAATCTCCCGGAATCTAGAGCGAGCGAGCAGTAGTGCGCACGACAGAGAGCGAGATAACCCTTGTGCATGCGCTGTAAAAGTATAACCTGTGGGGAAAAGGGCGTTTTAAACCTTATTTTGGGGCAAAGTCATCAAACTTTTTCAGCGATTTTTATCATATTTTACTGCTGTTTCAATACAAGCAGTTTGTATGTATAGAATCCCAGTGTCCCCTATGTCCCGGTGACCAAGTGCAGTTCTGAGTCTCTGCCCATTTATTTAGATAGGAGTCTGGTCTTGTTAGTCTGAAATTGCTGGCCGGAGACGTTGCCAAGATGGTGGCCGAGTGGCATGACTTGCTAAAAGGACTTTGACCTGGGTCCCAGACTCTTTTGTCCTGACTTCACACCAGGGCAGGCATTTGTCAGCATGGCGATGTGGGTATTTCATTCCCCAAAGTGTCATCTGGTGCTTGTTTCCCTCTCAGGGAACATGGTTCATGCGAATCCTGAGACATTCCCTTTCAAGGGAACCCGTTCTGCGTCCTCTTGCCATACTTCCTGCCAACACATTCTCATCCCAAAAAGTCATATAACTGGCGTCTTGGGGCGTATTTTGACCATACGTCAATATCCGCCTTTTTAGGGCCCCCTTAAACGTCGGTAGATGGCGATCCCTGGCCGTCATACAACTGACGCTTTACCTTTAACGTCAGTTAGGTGACGGGTTAGGTTTAGGGTTAGGTTTAGGTATGGGGTAGAGTTAGGATCCCATAACCTCATCTACCGACGTTTAAGGGGGCCCTAAAAAGGCGAATATTGACGTATGGTCAAAAGACGTCCCAAAACGTCAGTTATATGACGTCTTAGGATGAGACCGGGTTGTTCCTGCATGCCTGAGAGCTGCTTGCTTCAGCCTATCAAAAGCTGATGCTGTTATGTTGCCGGCTTCCGGTGGCAAACGTCACAAGGTGACGAAGCACCAATCAGTATTGGACTAGTTGCACACATGCTTAAGTTGAAGTCACGCTGAGGGTGTTCCCCAAAGCATCCGATGGGAAGCAGCGTCTCGTTCCCCTCTCAGGGAACCATGGTTACATGCCTAGCATGAGACATTTTCCCCATGTGTGGAGTAAAAGGCCAACCTTGCCACCTCATACATTTATACAATTTTTAAACAAACAAACATTTAAACAAACATTTTTTTATTTATTTTCGCACAAAATCTGTTTCTCCATCAATATTCAAAAAAAAAACCAAACATATTTTTTCTGCAATCATACACTATGGGAGTAATGAAAAGTAACCCCGTTGTAACCCTGTACAATACACTAGCTAATACATTTTAATAATGTATACATCTATAATACTTTATGCACTGTGGATTCATAGCATATATATATATATGCTATGAATCCACAGTGCATAAAGTATTATAGATGTATGGTCAGCTCTCTGTTCTTCAGCATTGCATAATGGCATCCATGAAGCGTTTTTCCCATTTTTTTCTATTTAACTTCCTTTAGACCTCAGAATTTAAATCAGATGCTTTGTTCAAAGCACACAATAGACGTGCATTGATATGTAAAAACACTATAAAAACTAGAGTAGGCTTAGCCTAATTCAGTCTGTTGACCTGTCATACCATTAAAATATGAATTTAGGCGTAACTATTTAAAACTATATGAAAAAAAGAGTGCAATAATGAACCATTTCAATATTTATTGTGTGAAGTGTTATGTTTATGTGCCAAACTAGAATGAGAAGTTATTTTTTTTAAGGTTCTAAAGCTATAGATGTGATATGTGATATAGATGTGTAATAGATGTGATAGAAATTGGTATATCAGTCGATAGTTCAGTTACGCGCTGGGTGATTGTATTTGAGCGGATGGTTCACGCATCTTGCTGGTGCGCGTGCCTGGCAGGAATTCTCTCGCGCGTGGACTGACCGCGCGCCTGTGACGACGACGTACCGCGTGAAGCGGTGTGACTCCCTTACACACGCACCCACTCCACATCCACGGAGTGAAGGATGCTCGCAGTGTCTTTCCCTAGCACTCCCCCAGCACCATGTCCACAGTGATGAGCGGGTTGGTGAATATGGCGAGTCTCGCGGATTTCGAGCCGCTCGCGGGAGTGATCCCCGCCACCAAAGTTGAGATCACCGTGTCGTGCAGGTGAGTGACGCGCGTGGCTCTGTCAGGAATGCATCCCAACGCACGCGACGCTTCTCAAAAGACTCAAATGCGATGGCTGAAAATCTGAGGGCTGTATCAGCATTATTTTTTATATTGCATATTTTCAATTAGTTGACAGTCTTTTTAAAATGCCAATTCTTGCTCGTAGTAATGTGTTTGCAAGGCTCTGCGTTTATAAAGTTCATTATTTAGGGTTTGATTGCAAAATAATCGCGCTTATAGGCTATTATAACAAATCCTAATTTTTCGTAAGGTTCATTTAGTGATGAAGCATACACAAAACAATGCATTATATTATAGATATTGTTACAGATATAAAAAAATACACGATTTAGCAATTTGTCCATAGTGCAGAAATATTTTTACAATGTATTAGCCTAAGAAGTGCCTCTTATGCACAATAACGTGCAGCTGACTATATAAAGTGTGTTTATAGATTTATGATGCACATCTCTCTGTTCTTCAGCATTGCATAATCCGTGAATTGTTGATGTCTTGAGAAGCAGTTTTATTCTTTTTAACTTCCTTTAGACCTCGGGATTTAAATCAGATGCTTTGTTCACAGCGCACAATAGACGTGCATTGATATGTAAAAACTCTATAATAACTAGAGTAATTCAGTCTATTCACCTTTCATTATTAAAATGCAGCAGTACCCACACCTGAGATGAGAGAGCAGGGCTGTGTGTGTGTCGTTTTCAGGGAGGAGAAATGTAAATTTATATTTATCACATGAAAAATCAGCTTTAGTAGTCATTCAGGAAATGTATAATATTAAGTTCTGATTTGCCTGCTTTCTTGAACACTGTAAAAAATGTGAAACGTTTTAGTAAAAACTGTTACTGTAGCTCTGATTGCCAGAATGTACTGTAAAATACAGTAATGATATTCCAGGCATAGCCTAACATGATATTTTGATAGCGGTATTTTCTCGAAATTTTTAAAAACCTTTTTTTTTTAATCTATATTTTACCATAAAAAAGATGTAGGCTACATTTTCCAAAAAAAATAAATAAATAAATAAAAAATAATATATATATATATATATATATATATATATATATATATATATATATATATATATATATATATATATATAGTAGTTCACTTTTTTTTACTCTGTAAAATTAATTATAATATTTCACCATGGAATTATAGAAAATAAAAAAAGAAAAATTAATGTTTTGTTGGTATTACAAAATGACAGTTTTATAAAGCATCTTACTGTATTGTTTTGTTATTAAGAACATTATTCATTTTAACCATTTGAGTAGGCTAAGAGTACAGTATATGCATTTTTAATAATGAAATATATTTTAAAATCTCACAGTTAACCAATTGACAGTTTTTCTTTAACATTTGTATATTCCTCTTCTGTTAAAAATGATTAACGGGTATTGTGTGTGTCATCAGTGTGTGTGTAAGGTGAGCTTTCTTTCAGCATTAACCATAAACATTTGATCTTTATTGTTCAATTTTCAAAGAAAGAAGTGTCAGTGTGCAGATGTGTGTGAGGGTGAGAACAGAAGCTATTTTGGGTTGAGTGAAGAGGGCCGGTATCGACTGATTGACCCGCTACTGAAGCGGGACCCTCCGTGTTGGAGGACGTGTCGATACACACTGTGGAGAGCAAGCAGGACAACACTCTTTTCTCTCCTCGTTCATCCGTCAGTCGTGTCCCACACACACAGTGTTAGCATCAGCTTATAAACCGGGCAGAGATGTGTTTGTTTATTGAATATTAATCAGGCAGGACATCTGTGTGTGTGTCCTGCCTCATTCAAACTCAATACATGATCATGGAAAATGCTAAATACTAACTGTGTTTAGTAAAAAGCTACTGTAAAAATTGTTAGTTGCTCAACTGTAAACAGTGTTGGGAGTAACGCATTACAAAAGTAATACATTACAGTAACATATTACTTTTTGCTGTAACGCAGTAGTGTAAGGCATTACTAATCAATTTTCAGTAATATTTTACTCGTTACATGTTCAGTGAGGCTTGTATTACAGTTGTATTACAGTGTAATGTCTGCTTTTACTTCTTAAAGGCAACAGACTATGTGAAAGTTTTAAAGCAGTCTTTTAGTGCCAGTTCAGAGCGGTCGCGTCTGTAACATTGTTTTTTCCTCATAAACGAACACGAAAACTAAAATAAAATGAATATTTTAAGTTCTATGGAGACTGCAGAGCCAACCCTTCCTCATCCGATTTGCGCAGTGTAATTAACAGAATTACAAAAAATATATTTTGCCTCCTATTTTTTTGTCACGCATGAATGTGTGTCTTTTCCCTAATATTAAAAATAAAACATAGACTGATATTTGTCTAATGTCTGGAGTTCTTTAAGGAAGTAGCCTATATACGTTTCAATACATGTATTTTCTGAGACTTTTTATTTCAAGTTTTGACTGCAAATGTCATGTCCATAATGCTGGACTTCCCCAATTTTAAATAATTTATCCTCAACTAGTTTTGTGGTGTAGGTCCACGTATTTTATAATGTTAACTTCAAATAATACTAATAGCCTAATTTAAAGATAAGGCAGCATTGGATCTGGACGGTAAGGAGAATAACGCTGGAGTTGGAAGAGGCGTGTCTCGATTCTGTAGGTTCGTGGATGTGGCGAATCACGATTTCGGTTTCATATTGCATATCGTTACAGCCCCAAAGTTAAGTTCTACTTAGTTATTTTGGTGAAAGTAACTCAAAAGTAATACATGAGTAATGTAACGCATTACAATTCTGGGACAGTAATATTGTAAGGTAATGAATTACTTTTAAATAACAGTAACAAGTAATACCTAATGTATTACAGTTTGGAAGTAACTTGCACAACACTGACTGTAAATGATAAATGACTGATTTTACTCCAGTCTAAGACATTTTATATTTCAAAATAATTCTTTATTTGTTAAAAATCAATAGTTGTTTAAATGTAAATGTAATTAAATTTAGTGGTTTAAATTGTTTGTTGTTGAACAACAGCCACAATGCATCGTTTTCCTGTTATCTCTGTAACGCTGTTCTGAAACCATCTGTACTGTATACAGCGCTACAGAAATAAAGCTGAGAGCAAAAACCCGTCATCTAATGCCTAAAACATTCGCACAGATTTGTTTTTTAAAGATTTTTTAGTTTATGAAGAGATACTACAAGAGCTCTTTTCATAATATTTATTGTGATGCATTTATTTATTCATCAATGTAACTATTTTCACTTCCTAATGCAAAATACAGTATCTTTTAATTATGTATTATGAATCAGTGTGATTATTATATCATTTCTAATAAGAACATTTGGTCACAAGATTAGGGTCCATTTCTCATTATTAACTATGACTTTTGTCTCAATAAACTCCTAGTTACTACTTATTAATAGTTAATAAGGAAGTTAAATCAAGGGATGTAGAATAAAGTAATGCAGAATATGTCATTAAAGGCATAGTTCACTTTAAAAAAAAATTTTGCTGATAATTTACTCACCCCCATGTCATCCAAGATGTCAATATCTTTCTTTCTTCAGTCGAAAAGAAATTAAGGTTTTTGATGAAAACATTCCAGCATTTTCTCCATATAATGGACTTCAATGGGAACCAAACGGTTCAAGGTCCAAATGACAATTTCAGAGCAGCTTTAAACGATTCCAGACGATGAATAAGGGTCTTATCAAGTAAAACGATCGCTCATTTAAAAAAAAAAAACAAAGTTTAAGTTTTATAAGCTCAAATGCTCGCCTAGGGTTAGGGTGTGATGCGCGTTCGTGACTCTCCTGTTCAAACTCGTTCATCAAAATGAACAAATCTTTTTTCGAGTCATTTGGTTCATTCAACGAACGAAATGAACGAGTCGACTTGGGAAAAGATTCGTTCATTTTGATGAATGAGTTCGAACAGGAGAGTCACGAACGTGCATCACACCCTAACCCTAGGCGAGCATTTGAGCTTATAAAACTTAAACTTTGTTATTTATTTATTAAATGAGCGATCGTTTCACTTGATAAAACCCTTAATCATCGTCTGGAATCATTTAAAGCCCTTTGAACAGTTTGTACTAAAACTGTCTTTTGGACCTTGAACCGTTTGGTTCCCATTGAAGTCCATTATATGAAGAAAAATCCTGGAATGTTTTCATCAAAAATTTCTTTTCGACTGAAGAAAGAAAGACGTGGACATCTTGGATGACATGGGGGTGAGTAAATTATCAGCAAAAGTTTTTTTCAAGTGAACTACTCCTTTAATATGTGGTGTATAAGTAATAATAATTAGCCAATAATATGCTAGTAATATGAATGCTAATGAGTGAATAGTGAGAATTGGATCCTACAGTGTTACCGAATGTGTTCCCCACTCCTGACTTTATCAAACTTATTTAAACGCCCTACTTTCACAATCCAGCAATTGGGGATCAACATAGTGTTATTAACACAGTTATAATGTCAGTCTTGATGCGCTCGTCAATCCGGTGATCTTTACCGAGTGCGAGTTTGATCGGGGGCTTTACATATTAAAGTCCCTCAGGATCCGCGTCCTCGTTAGTGCCACTACAATTACGTTCCTCATGAATTATTCCTCAGTGTTGTGCCACCATGCTCTAAATATGAATGCGGAGCGAGTCCGGAAGAGGACCGGGGATAAACATTGATTAAGTCATAAGAGGAGCGGGAGTGTCGGTGGACGTGATTGGCAGTCGGGTGTGTTTGTGATGGAGAGCGTTGGATGTGTGCTGGGATTTGAAATGGGAATGTGCTGTTTTGTGTAAATGTTTGATGAGGGTGTTCTGGTTTTGGAGTGTTTCCTGTACTCCAGCTATACCGGTAATGGCTGGGTCTGCCGTCTTCAGGTGTGGACTCGTGCTTAGTCTTCACATTTAAACCATAAATGCTCAAAGGGCCTTTCTGGGAGGCCACACCATCTCATAAAGTATATATACACAAGAGCACAGTATATGCGTATCTGCACAGTGTTTTTGTGAGCTAGCTTAAAGTCAGGGGTCAGGGCGGTGGGAGTGAATGGTGGTTGATGGCATCAGCTGCACAAATATAAACTCTTACCCAACACACGCTCTGTGTACAGTGAGGCAAGGCAAGCGCATCATCTGTGTGAATAGTGTTGTTCATGCGTAAGAGCTTCTGTCTTGAGTGCCTGAACATCACTATACGCTGAGAATCAGTTCATGTATTTTTTTTTTTTAAGATTAGGTTTATTTTCTTCTCATGTTTTCACTTGCGGAGTGGGTAATGTGCATTTGGGGTCAGTTAGAGTTATGGGTTATATATTCGTTGGGGTTGTAGGTCTGTCCCGTTCATGTGCTGTCATGGGGACTCTTATTTTGACATTCTGTTCTGTTTCCTGTTGTTCCTGTTTCCCAGCAGCCGGGTTCACAAAGATAGACTTTTTGACTACGGCTTAGCAATAGAGGGTATGCGCGTGACGTCACCGTCGGCCGGAGCGCCTGCAGTTCCTCACAGTGAGTGGCAAAAACACTGAGCGGCTGTATTTGTTTTCAGCGTGAATGCCGCGAAAAACAAGCACAACACACATAAAGTGGTAAAGAGCTTTGCGATTGATTGTACAACTAGATTTGACAAAAAATCGGAGGTATATTTTTACAGACTGCTATAGAAAGAGGAGCAAATGAAACAACTGGACTCCAGTCAGTGAAAGCTGGATTTGCAGTTATCATTTTGTGTCAATATGCTGAATTTAGCTGTAAAACCATACCCATATATTTAGTATTGTTATATATATTAACAACTCATCAATTAAATATATAACACTGATATAAGTGATCACCCGGATTTAGAACGACCTATAGACCCCTTTTGCGTTGACGTCACAGTTACGTCACGGCGCTAGCTGGAGGCAAAACAAAGTGAAAACTGGAGGCGGCCAATACAAACCAGCACAGATTCGGCTACATAATAAGGAGCTTAAATTATTGTTACTATTATTAAATGTCATCTTGTTGTGTTGTTTGGCGCAAGAATTGATTAAAAATGAACATGCCGTACCTGGAATTTTTATTTCTAGAAAAAAAGAAACTCTTTACATTGTCGTGGTCTCGGCGCTGGCTCGGCAGAACTGCGGATCGTACACACAAGTCTTGTACAGGACCATATAGGCATCTAAAGATTTATATGCCCTCAGTTTCTATTTACGATCGGTTTCTCTATAAGGTAGGTGTAGAAGTCAGGCCACTCAACTGAGGTAACGTAACATTAATCCTGTCAGATCGTTCATTCATTGAGTGAGCGTGTGAAGGCTACGGGTCGACCAATCTGGTTCCGTCCGTTAAAAATAACCTTTTGAAATAACAATCGCGGTCCTAAACACTGAGTGACCTTACACGTTAAGATAAATTTGTATTTTCTCCAGTCATTGCTAAAAAACAAGCTAACAATCCTTGCTAACTAGCGCTAGTGAAGCGGCCAGAGGGATCGCTCTGCCTCCACCTAAGCTCTGCCCACAAAAAACATCACCATGTTTACCAACTGAAAAGGGTTTGGAAAGGGCAAATTTGCTTAATGTTTAGGTCTATATTGCTTTTATGTCCCCGGTGTCGAAAAAATCAGGCAAACATAAACGTCAGGCAACGAGATTCCTGGCCGCATGTCAATATCCATGGATCACTGGATCTTTAGTAAGTTGTAAGGAACACTATATCGAGTCCAACATTTAATTTCGTTTTAGTCACATTTTCGCAGTTTCCCCTATTAAATCCAGTCACGCAGCAGATCTTTTGCCACTCAGTCAGTCTGAGGGGGGTTGTTTTGGCGGGAAAGCGTCGGCAATGCATTCCCTCAATAGTTAACACAGTCTCATCCCAAAAAGTCATATAACTGACGTTTTGGGACGTATTTTGACCATACGTCAATATCCGCCTTTTTAGGGCCCCTTTAAACGTCGGTAGATGGCGATCCCGGGCCGTCATACAACTGACGCTTTACCTTTAACGTCAGTTAGGTGACGGGTTAGGTTTAGGGTTAGGTTTAGGTATGGGGTAGAGTTAGGATCCCATAACCTCATCTACCGACGTTTAAGGGTACCCTAAAAAGGCGAATATTGACGTATGGTCAAAAGACGTCCCAAAACGTCAGTTATATGACGTCTTGGGATGAGACCGGGTTGCAATAGTAGATAGTCAGACTTCAGATAGACATCTAAATCAGGCCGTTGCACAAATCACTGAAGACTCTGACTATCTGAAGTAGGACTACACTGCAATGTATTCTGGGTAAAATAAGACACTTTTCAAAACAAAAAACATGGCGGATCGAGTGAGCGCATTTAACCGCTCAGTGCAGTTTACCCCAGCGGAAAATATGTGTGTGATGGAGGAGTGTAACAGTTACAAGGACATTTAACTTGGGAAGTTTAGCGGAGAATGTAGTAACGAGAAGAGATGAATTATTTGGAAAAAGATTGCTACGACAATTAACAGCGTTAATCCGACCGTTGAGGGGAGCGCTAAAGACGTACAGGAAAGATAGAAAAACATGGTACAAGATGCCAAAAAAAGAGGAAATATCCAAAAATGGGAGGAGGACCCCAAGAGAAAATGTGTATATATATATATATATATATATATAAATGTGAATATATATGATGGACTGTCGCCTGTGTTTTCTTTCGGCTGTTTGTAGTGTAACTGACTGTTACTGCTGGTTAACTTACCTTAACTCAGTCTTAGACCTGAGTTAGCCTGGGGGAAAGGTTTTGGTCTAAATTAAGTCAGTCTTTTTTTTTTTGTGAATCAGTCATATACTCAGTGTTAAATATCATAATCAACTATAAAATACTAAAAAATAAAATCAATGTGGAAAGGTTGCTTGGTAGCTAAAAGTAGGTCTAGTAAGTCTTATATTTCAAGTAATTCACATAGATCAAACACAAATATGCTGAATGAATAGATTGCTAGTTTGTTTTGCTGATAATCCGGTGTCTGAAGTAAAATGCTCAAAACATCTCCTGACAAAAATACCAACCAAGTCTTTTTTAATTTCATTTTGGTTTAGTCTTATTTTCCTTACCTTGTCATTCAAGGCCAGAGTGAGCTGTGCGTAAGTAACGTAGATAAACATCATTTCATATGATTTACAATAAACAAGGAACTCCTGCACACTATCCGTACTTGCAAATGAGAATCAACCTTTCTATTAGCATCGTTTCGGTCCAACGCATTCTCACCCCAAGGCGTCACCTTTGACCATGCTTCAATATTTGACGTTTTAGGCGCCCTTTAGCGTCACTTACATGACGCGATCCTACAGCGTCATCTAACTGACGCTAAAGGAAAGCGTCAGTTAGAGGACGCGGTTAGGTTTAGGTATGGGGTGGGGGTAGGGTACACGCGATCCTAGGGCGTCATCTAACTGACGCTAAAGGGCGCCTAAAGCGTCAGATATTGAAGCATGTCCAAATGCTTCCCAAGGCGTCAGTTAGGTGACGCCTTGGGAGTGAGAATGGGCTGTTCGGTCTCACGACCTTCATCAGACATTTACAAATATTCAAACTCATTAATCACGTGACCAATCAATGTAAAGATCCATTTAGGTTCAACCAATTAGGTTCAGTGATTGGATCTGGTCATCAAACCTCATCATCATAGACAGATATCAAAGTTCAAATAAAAATTCATAGATTAAAATTTGTATAAATTAGTGTATAACATAGACAGATATACAATATATATATATATATATAATTTAATGTATATAACTAATTTAATGTATATAATTTACACATGGTTTGTCTTAAAACACCACATAGACACATAAACAACATTGAAAACTTGATTTTCACCACATGGATAATTGGTGATATATTCATTAATGGTTATATATTGTATGAAGTTGGGGTTTTGTGATAAATATTGAGTGTATGGGATGCATTTGGGTTATTAGTTATAATATATTCAGTCATTTATGAGTTCAATATTCAGTTGGGTATGTGTTATCGCTTACATTCATTTTCGTTTATTCAGGTGTATTCAGTTTGTGTAGCCCATGGGTTATACTGTATTTAGTTTGGGTTTTAGCCTAAAGAACATAATTCATTTAGTTGTTTAATCGGATGAGTTACATATTTTTATATTGGTTACGTATTTACATATAATTTGTGAATTCAAATCATGTTATAATAACTTTGGTGTGTATCATATAAAGATAAAGTCAGTGTGAGAGAACAGTTGGCAAGTGAGAAATACATGTGTGTCGTGTGTTTTTTTTACTGTAATGATTCACTTTGCGCCGTCAGAAGAGATCAGTGTGTGTGCGTGAGATTTCCTGATATATGCTATATCACATTTCTTTCTCTCACAGTGTAGCATTGATACTTGACGTTTTGTGTTTGGTTATTTGTTGATTCATATAATTCCTGCAATCAATGATTTAATTCCTCATCTAAATTAGACAAACCTCTGAAAGCGAAAGCTGCTTCTCAGATCGAGAGTGATATCAGATTCACTTTCTAGTCTCTCTTGTGCGTTTGGCACAGTTTCAATCACGACTCGATTACGACACGGTGAGGCATTGCCATGCACTGAATCACAATGATGTATTTTTCATCTTGGGATATTTGGCAAACCCTGCCTGAATGGATAAAGAGAGTTCAACACCACTGAACATAGGATGACATATTTCCACCAACATGACAAGACAAGACTTGATGCCGAGTGTGTATTTGTATCAAAACTTTGTGTTTGCGTTAGGCTAATGTTTTATTTCGAGTCACGAAGAGCTTGATGTGACTTTCTTAACTCCTGTTTCTTCATTTCTTTCTTTCTTTCTACCACAGAAACCTCTTGGACAGAGACACCTTCTCAAAGTCGGATCCAAGTAAGCCTTCGGTTTCACACGTCACATTTTAAGATTTATTCTAGTACGCATTGAAGCGCTGTGGGTACAGAGATCGGTTTATCTGAAAGCTCACGTACCACTAGCACAACCGACTGAAATCCCGTTTCTAGACAAATGCAGTTAACACACTCATCAGCAGAGCTCTGATCCCCGTAGGGAGCGTGATTAGTGTGTGAGATCTCACCTGCCTGCCTTAATGTTTACGCTGTGTTATTAGAAATCTTGTGCATGAGGCAGAAATACAAATGGGAATAATACTTCAGTTTCTTTCATTTGCAGGAGAGTTTTATTGGCATTTGTATTTGTGTGTTATGGTTTGGTTTTGATTGCATATTCACGTGTCGTATGTTTATGTGGGCCGCAACTGTATTGTGTAATCCAGATGTTGTGTTCAGCTACATTCACAGCTTTAATGAACATACAGATGCGTTTGACTGCAGGCTTGCATTGTTCATTCTGCTGTATGGCTGATTACACTGACTGTTTCTGACACACACACACACACACACATACACACATACTCTCACATGCACATTATATGCTCTAAAAAGTTTTGTTTCCATTGTTTTTTTCCTGCTAAGAAAAATCTATTTTCATCTTGAAATTGGGCCAATTATTAGATTGTTTGCAAAGTACGTAACTTTTCTTCCTTTCTTTAAAGGGTACATGTCATGCTTTTAAATCATTCATTTTTACTTATAAATCATACATTTGTGGTCTATATAAAACATAACTGCAATGCTTGGGTCTGAATTCCTCATTACTAGGGCTCCACTTCTACCCCTTTTCTGATGTGCGTCTGTGAACGACCCGTTTCAATGCGGCCCCTTTAAATAAAATGGAGTTGCGTCTTTCCCCGCCCGCTCTTCAGGTCGCTGAGTTCACGGTTGGTTCAACTCACGTTCGGCCATTATTGTAGTTTGATAAGAGATATACGATTACTATAGCTTCAAAGAACATTTTTATTCACACATTAACAAAATGTCAACAACGGAAGACTTGTCCACATAACTTAACATACATATTCGAGCCAGAGCGAGAGATTTGAAAAAAAAAAAAAAAAAAAAAACGACGACAAACCTGCAGAACAACGTCTCCATATGGATGCAGTGGTATGTAAGTTAACTATGTTGTGTTATTAGTGAAAGTCGACTACTTCTCTTGTTAAAACGAGCACACTGACAAGATAAATGACTACGGTCCAATCTTACCACTAAAAATCTGTATTGATAATAATATGATAACTTACGTTTAGAAAAGCATCGGAAAACACAGCAGCTAAATGACAGAAGGAATTTACCCCTCATTCAGACGAAGTCGATCGGCAAACCCTTCTTTATACTGGCAGAGGTTGTTGAAGTGGGGATCCTTGAAGTGCTTCAGGTCACTACATCCAAGAACGGAACATTTTGACTTGCCCTGCATCATTGAGCTCGGACTACAAAATTGGAGCGAGAAATAATAATGGCGGATTGCTCGAAGTGTTGGACCGGTAGTCGATGTCCTTATTTGGCAGTTCCGCTGCAAATACTGTGACGTGATACTTCAAAAAATGTCATAGAGAACAGAAAAATCTGAACAGGTTGAAAAATATGACCAAAACAGAATATAAAGATATAAACGAAGCACCTGAAGAGAATAATTTCATCTTTTCTGTACTTATAAACACTCCAAATATACAACAAAATGCATTTAAGGGCTAAAAAAGGTGGATTTTTCCATGATATGTCCCCAAGTCAATATATAATATTCGTTTTTTTTGTGTACTAACAACAGACTTAATTTAGTTGTTTTCCCCCCCATGGCCATTTACCATTCTCTTTCTGACTATTCGTATTAAACAGACTGTTTTTTTCTTCTGTGCCTTTAAGACGTCTATATGCAAATGAGCTGTCTTTTGATTGGCTAAGCCACATGTGTGGATAAGCTCTAGGTGTACTGAGGTCTTTTTTTTTTCATTGGAACATTAAGCCCAAAGTATAGTTTAAATTTGACATTAAAGCCAAACACTTCGCCTTTCAACTTTTATGAAGTGTGGTTTAACACAGGTGGTTGACACATTGTCGTGTGTTGGCTTTAATAATGAATCACACAGCGTTGGAGAATACGCTGGAACAGACTTGAATGATAAATACTTGGAGAACACGGAGGACCACAACCAAACGCATTCATAAACAAAGACGAACAGAGACCATGGGAGAACTCAGGGTCCTCTTACTAGAGGTTCTCTCGTACTGCCTGATATCTTACGCGAGGGGAAAACCTCTTTCCTCGAGATATTGAAGCCAAAAAAATTATCCTTAATTTTGAATCATTGCAAAAATGCGTTGTGGAAGCATGCAGACATAGGCAAGGCAGCTTAGCGTGCCTATTGGCTGTCCTGCGGCAACTGCAGCAGCCTATCGAGAGCAGTCCAATGGGTCCAATAGGGGGCGCTTTGCACTCATTGCCTCACGCTCCCACTGAAGCAGGCGTGGCCTAGCCCTGGAAATATAGCTTGATGGACTGGTATCACTGATTTTTCATCTCTTAAAGGGTTAGTTCACCCAAAAATGAAAATTAAGTCATTAATTACTCACCCCCATGCTGTTCCAACCCCGTAAGACCTTCGTTCATCTTCGGAACACAAATTAAGATATTTTTGATTGAATCTGAGAGCTGGATCAGTCCTACATAGACTTCCTAAGGGACTGGCTCTTGACGGCCCATAAAGTCATTAAAGAAAAGGTTTAAATATTCCATGTGCCTACAGCGGCTCAATTATAAGTTTATCAAGTGACGAGACTACTTTTTGTGCGAAAAAACCATAAATAACGACTTAATTCGACTATTCCATTACTTCCTTATGGGCGCATGCGCGAGAACTGAGACGAGGACGTTCTCATTCGTCTACTTCTTGTTACCGGCTGCTCACCGCTTAGGAGTTTTACCGCCCCCTACCGTATAAAATGATGTGCTGATATAGCTGGAAGCGCAAAACTTTCTGTTTACAAGCAGAGGAAGATGCGCGCTGTACATACGCTTTTCAATTAGCGTATTTTCCGCACTACAAGGTGCACTTAAAAGCCTTTAATCTTCTCAAAAAACGACAGTGTTCCTTATAATCTGGAGCGCCTTATATATGGATCATCATTTTATACGGTAGGTGGCGGTAAAACTCCTAAGCGGAGCAGCCAGTAACAAAAAGTAGTCGAAGGAGAAGAACGTCCTCGTCTCAGTTCTCGCGCATGCGCCCATAAGGAAGTAATAGATTAGTCAAATTAAGTCGTTATTTATGTTTTTTCGCACAAAAAGTAGTCTCGTCGCTTGATAAACTTAGAATTGAGCCGCTGTAGGCACATGGAATATTTAAACCTTTTCTTTAATGACTTTATGGGCCGTCAAGAGCCAGTCCCTTATAGGCATTCTATGTAGGACTGATCCAGCTCTCAGATTCAATCAAAAATATCTTTATTTGTGTTCCGAAGATGAACGAAGGTCTTACGGGGTTGGAACAGCATGGGGGTGAGTAATTAATGACTTAATTTTCATTTTTGGGTGAACTAACCCTTTAAGCTAAGCGCATGCATCGCTGGATCCTGAGTGAGAAGCCGCGCCGTAGAAAAAGCCTTCTGCGGGACGAGACATCTTCTGAAGCCGCTGGCCTCATCTCGCCACCTTCAGTCGCCGTTCCTGCTACGCTATCCGTCGCCTATATCCTTTTAAACTCTGCTCACTGTGTGTTCGCCCCCGCGACTCACTTACTAAAAGAGCCGTGTCTTTTTTAGGATGCCATCCTCATGCGGCTCGTGCCGAGCCCCACTCAGCAACGGGGACCGCCTCATCTGCGTTTCCTGCCTGGGAGAGGATCATGCATCACTCGCGCTCGCTGCGAGCTATTGCGTATGGTGACTCCGAGGACTCGCCTGGCATAGTCCTCTGAGTCTGCACTCCCTCCCGCTGTAGTGCCACGCCGTAAAGCGGCGTACTCAGCAGGGCCTCGAGCCCTCTCCAGCCCGTGAGAGCTCGCCGGTTCACCCGCAAGCTTCACCAGCTTCACCAGTCGCTCACTGACAGACAACGGCGACCACGCCGCCGCTTTCGCCAGTTATGACGACGAGTTAGCTGCATCTATAGAGAAGGCCAGCAGATCCATCTTGGTGTCGGACAGTGAGGATTGGGCGAGCTCTGTGGACCTCCCCCCTTCTGTCCGCGAGTCGTCAGTGGAACGGGTCAGCATCAAACCCACGGCTAGCTTTCTTTACTTTATAAGAAAGCTACCCCACCCCCTCCCCCCGTCGGCATACGTCACCGGCGAAATGAGGAAAAGAGTGTGTTTTAGTCCCGCCGAGGCCGGACGAATCTCCATTTCTCGAACATTTCCCAGCTCCTCTTACCCGGCTTGTATACACACCGTCAAAGGCCAATGAAATCGATGTTGTTTGGCAGATTCACGAGCAACAACCAATGGAAAAATTGCAGATGGAGAATTATTTTTCTTACCCAATCAGGGGAAGGTTACCATGACGTATTCTAGCAAATCAGAGGACTCTGTAGCCTTGCAAGGGGGTGGTACTATAGTAAGGGATATGACAACAGCGTCAAGTGGAGGAGACGACAGAAAGCGAAGTCGAGTATAAACAAGGCTTTACGGAGCGAGAGCGCGCTGAGATTTCTATGAGAGAAAGAATTATAGCATTTTTTATTATTTTAGCACTTGATGATGATGGCAAGCAGTAAACGATTTACAGTGGAACAGGCTCTGGAACAATTACTGGAGAGTGACGAGGAGAAAGCATTGCTTAGAAAATTCTAAGCATTCCTAAGAAAAACGCCTGGGACTATTTGTAAATAAAGATTTTTCATTGTTGTTTACACAATTTATTTAACAATTACAAATATTTCTGTCAAGCATCACCTTTGACAAATATATTTTTTGTTCAAAAACTGTTCACTGTTGTTGTGTGATGTGTGATTTTCACAAATAAATGACAAAAATCGAATTTCCGTTTTTGAAATTCTCTAGTATATTGTAAAATTTTCAATCATACTTACTTTATAAACACATTACATGGATGCTTCTGATAGCTTAGAGTCTTCTGAATCCATAGACACCAAACACATAGTGTTCCATATCCATTACATGTTTATAAGCCCAAATGTAAAAATAGAGAAAATGGACGAAAAAGGGCTTAGTCCCCAAAGGGTTAAATGTAGTGAATGTGCCCACGACCCAGTGCCCACAAACACTACACACTACATGTACCATGGTTTCTGTAAAATGAAACCAACACACATACAGTCAGCTCAGGCCGACGGTGTTTTTCAGTGCAGTGAATGTGCATACAAAGTCTTCCTAGCCCTTATAGGAAAACGACAGTGTTCAAGTTTCGCCGCGGCCAGACTTTCAAAACTTCACGCTCGTTCAGTTCCAAGAAATGAGACTGTTCCAGTATGTTCTGCAGTATAGCCTAGCCGCTTCGAAACAGACCCTATCCAGATGGATAGTTGATGCCATAGCACTGGCATAAACCACAAAGGTACTAAAGAGCCCTTTAGGTGTTAGAGCGCACTCCACCAGAGTCATGGCCTCATCGTGGACGTGGTCTAGCGGGATCACTTTACAAGATTGGCGGCAGGCTGGGCCTCCCCGTCTACATTTATAAGGTTTTACAACCTAGAGGTTTAGTACTGCACTCGCTTGAGCACCGCTCGCTGACCGATACATTTTTTTAATGGCCATACTGTTACTCAGTGCAGGCCGAAGCTTTCTCTTCACCCTGATTGTGTGTGACGCCATTAAAATGATTAGCCCTTTTGGTTGCTAAATTATAGCCTCTCTTCTCAGACTCTCTGTGAGTTCATGGTAATTATGCACTATATGAGCCCGAAGCATTTGCCCCTTGGGACTTTGGTGCTGGATCCCTGCATGCACAGCGTTTTGCATAGTGTTCCCCTAGCGTAAGATATTACGCAGTTTCGAGGGGGTTCTCTCTAGAAGAGGGAACGAGTACTGCGTATCTTGCGGTGCCTGCTAGTCGCTCTGCTACACGCTCTGGCTCGCTTTGTCGATGAAAAACCAGTGATATCAGCCCATCAAGCTATATTTATAGGGCTAGGCCACGCCCGCTTCGGCAGGAGTGTGACGCACCATTGGACCGTCACCAAATGGCCTCTCTCGATAGGCTGCTGCAGTTGCCACAGGACAGCCAATAGGCACGCTAAGTCGCCTTGCCTATGTCTGCGTGCTGCCGCAACGTGTTTTCCATTAATACAAAATTAAAGATAATTTTTAGCTTTAATATCTCACAGAAACAACATTTTCCCCTAGCGTAAGATTTACGCAGTACTTGGTCCCTCTTCTAGGTTACGTTAGTAACCGAGTATGTTTAGAGTGAACCGATCACAAGTGCTCAGCCAAGATGCATTACCATTACTAGGGCAGGATCTCAGGATCTGATTTGAATATTCGTTCAGTGGGTTGGTTTTCGACTTTCAATTTTGGGATTTGAATATTCTGGGGGGGGGGGGGGGGGGGGTTTGCACACCTGGCATCCCCCTCGAAACGGTTCTCACTCGCGCTTCAATATGTTTACACTATAAAATCGGGGTGAAATACAATACTAGTTTGATTTTAACATTATTCTCTTAACAGACATTTATATCAATAGTCTGGTGTTATAATTTATTTGCTTTTGGTTTACTGTGGACTGGGTAAACTAGCTAGCAGTTTTACAGGCTAGCAGTTACCGTTGACTCGCGCTAGCCTAGCACCTGCGAACTATGCAACTGGATGAAAATTTTTGAAACTCCACTGATAAATAACACTAAAGGCCAATTTATACTTCTGCGTAGGGTGCGCGCTGTAGGTACGGCGTAGCATACGCACAGACGCGTCCCATACCGCGTACCCTTCGCCGTCGCCTGACGCGCACCTCCTCAAAAATGTAACTACACGTCGCGACGACGCGGACCGCAAGATCGGTGATTGGTCGGCTTGGTAGCATCGCATTTCCTCCTACGCATTTCCGCACGTACCTTCTCACGCATTTCCACCACTGTCTATGATTTCCACACGTTTCATCTCCTCCGAAGTCTTCTCTCATTTCTGCCTTTCAGTTTTAGTAATTTCACTAAGTGAACTGTTTTTCCACCTTAATAAGCTCCAACTCCAACATGATCAGCTCTCTTTCACTCGTAGTAACCTAGCCGCGAGGAATCTAAACACAGTGGAACATTAAAACTCTCCGCCGCCAACTAGCGTTTCGGAGCAGTACTGCAGAGCAACCAAGACCTGAACGCAGAAGTATAAATGCTCACAACGGCGTCGCCTACGTGCGTAGCCAACGCCGTACACTACGGCGTACCCTCGACGCAGAAGTATAAATTGGCCTTAAGGCTAACTTGGAAATGAGGCCCGATGTCCAAAATCCTGAACCACCCCTTTAAACCTCCATTTTGTAGCAGACACGTATTTATTTTAGCACTTCCGTCAGCCTGTAAAACATTGAAAAAAATATCAGTACATTTTGGTAGCCTAAATAATACAACAAAGTTACATATATCTAAAAAACATTCGTATTATATTTCCCGCGAAGATGTGTCATATAGCCTAGCGTTCGCGTGTTTGAGAGGGATGTGGGACACGAGCAGGAAAGACAGTCATTCTCTTTTCTAATGTCTTCATGTTTTCTCCTGATGTGTCAGGCAACTGACACTTGTTGTAAAAGGCCTGAAGAGTAAATGTTGTATTGATAGTGTCGATTTTGTCTGTTTGATTTGTGCTGCCAGAGAAAGCGAAACTAAAATCCCAAGCGTGTGTGAAATGCGCTATAAAACATGGTATATTTTTACATAATGTATTACATTTACTTCCCCCATTTACTTTTGATAGTATCAGGGTTGTATTTCATTGTGTTTTAGTTCAGTGCCAGTTTTCCCAGGTTGTTTGATTATTAAACCCATTCAAATGTTGTCTCATTAATTACCCCGCTATCTCCTGTGTATTTACACTCCCTGTTCTGTTCAGTTCTTTGTTTTGTCTCGTAAACGCTTTGTGGTTGTTTGTGGTTCCTGTGTTTCTTGTACTGTGAGTTCTGAATTAAAGACTTTAGTGATATATCTTCATCTTCATGCACTTCTATTGTGCAGCCTCTCATGACAGATATATAGCTCAGATGCTTATAGAAGTAAGCTTAAACGTCATGTTTGCTTTGTTAACGCTATTGGTAAGGTTTACAGTAGAGTAGTTTAGGTGCTTTTTTCAAACACAAGCATTAAACTTTTAGCTCCACTCACCAGACATTTAATTTCCAAAACATTCATCTGTTTTGGATAAAACAGAACAAGCTTTTAGTGTGTATGAAGGTGTCGTGTCAGTCTTATGCACACCCCTTCAAGTAAAGTGTTACCAAATTTTTTAGATTGGAACAGAAAGCTCAAACTATATTTCACTCTTAATGCAAACTCTTAGTGTTTAGCGCAGTGTTTCTCTGGTGGGGTCAAAGAAACAACAACATGTTTTTTTTTTGTTGTTTTTTTCTGAAGCGAGACTTTTATTTTGAAAGACATGCATGAAAGCTATTGACTCTTTCTGTCAGACTTATGGAGTAAGGAGTGCCTGAGAAAAACGTTGTAGTTGTCAATTAGTAAGTCATGAAATTACAAAAAGTTCCAATAAATTATGTAACTTTGTGTGTTAGCTTGGAAAATGTGCATGCAGGTAAAATGATTAAAAAAAAATGGGTCGTGGCATAATGACCATGGGAAAATGTGAGTCCCCGCTGGTCAAACCGACCAACACAGATGGCCAAAACATGCATGCACAACAGAAACTTGTTGGTTTTGGCCATGGTCTGCACTAACTCTCCTTAGAGGTTATGTAAAAATGTATTTGTATTTCTTAAAGAGATAGTTCACCCAAAAAATGACAATACTGTCATCATTTCATTTTCTCACCCTCATGTTGTTCCAAACCTGAAAGAATTTATTTGTTCTGCTGAACACAAAAGAAGATGTTTTGAAGTATGTCAGTGACCAAATAGTTGGTGGACCCCATGGTATTAGTCAATGTGACTAATGTGGGCCAACTGTATGTACCCATATTCTTCAAAATATCATATTTTGTGTTGATAAGAAAGAAATTCTTACAGGTTTGGAACAACTTGAGGGTGAGTAGATGATCATTTTTCAAATCAGAATTTCCATCTTTCATCCCCCTCACAAAAGCATTCAGTACATTCAACTGTATTGTTGTTGCGGTCTCCAGTAGTGCATTGTTGCTTCTCCCAGTCGTTTTTCTAATGTGTAAAACAACGAGCACCTCCAGTGCAAAAAAGTGTGTTGACATGGTAGTTTATATGCCTTATAGTATCTGGATATTTTTTAGCTTGTTGTATTTACACCTTCATTCGTTTTCTAGTCTCCACGTGATAGAGATAGCTAAATACAATGCTAATGCTAATGCTAATGGCCACTTACATTTGAGTGATTTTGTTAACAGAAACATTTCTGTCATTTAGTGAATTTATTTTTGGGTGATCGTATATGGTGTTAAGATTACAAGTGAATAGGGTGAGCTGTTATCCAAAAACACCTAAACTACATTTGTGAGAGTCTTGCTTGGGAAACAAACCCTTGATCTTGGTTTTGCTAGCGTCATGTTCTGCCTGTTGTGCTATAGGAACATATGAAACATGTTACCCTCATTTTTAGAATAAAGGCTTAAATACTGTATGGATATTAATTGAAATATTATGTACATGCAAACGTGGCCACTGCTGTGCAGAAGAAATACCTGGGATAAAGAGACCTTATTTGAGATCCTAACGCAAATGGGACTTATTATTCTGAAAAGCTTATGACACAAGTAAGCTTGAATTAAGACATCAATGCAACAAGAAATGGTCCTTCCCCTAAACACACAAATTATACTGCCTGCAATATGACATCAAGCGCCGTGGATGGCCACACACACAAACACACACACACACTGGCAGTGAGCGATGAGGCTATATTTAGCCGTCTGGAGTCCCGGATTCCAGTGTCTTTTGGCCGGTGTGTGTTGGAGGAGTTGTGGCGCTGCGTGACTGGCCCCATCACGTCAGCACAGCTCAGACTCAGCACATATAAGACGGCTCTCTACAGTTCTTCTGCTCATCATGATGATGGTGATGATGAAGGCCCTGTTCTTACCCCCAACAAAAGAATAATCATTCATCCATGTTGCTTGAAAAACTCATAATAATTTTGGTGTTCAAGTTGGTTAGTTGGTCATTTTTAGAAAAATGAAAGGGATTTCTATATTTGATTCACTCAATAGTCTACAAAAGCGACCTGAGTTTAGTCGGCTATATAATAAAAACGCAGCCGAGTATTTTACGATTGGTTGCACAATATCGACAATATCGAATATGATTTGGCCACAAAAAAGCAGGATGCAGCCAATGGACACGCTTCTCTATCATTGCGGCACGAGTTAAACACGTTCATGGGTCAACACAGTTCGTTCAACATTCCTGTCCAAAAATCCCAACCCCTAAACCTTACCCTTCCCGTAACTTATCCCTAAACTCAGACAGGTGAACAACACGGATGTAGAAGCACCCAAACCTGGGTTTAAGCATAAACTGCAACATTTTGCACTTGCGCACGTCCTCTCACCGATCATCAGAGCAAACCACTTCAGGTAAATTAGGATGATCCGAGATTTCGGCCCAAAACCTGAGCGGAAACTGTTCGTTTAAAGGGATAGTTCACTTTGAAATTAATTTTTGGTATGTTTTAGCTTACCTCAAGGGCATCCAAGGTGTAGGTGTCTTTGTTTCCGCAGCATTTTCAATTTTGATATTTTTAGGTCAAACCGTTCTTTGGTTCTTCGATCTTCAGACAAGAACGGTTTGACCTAAAAATATCAAAATTGAAAATGCTGCGGAAACAAAGACACCTACACCTCGGATGCCCTTGAGGTAAGCTATAACATACCAAAAATGTATTTCAAAGTGAACTATCGCTTTAATAGATGTGATTATTTAAGTATTTATGTATATGAAATTCCCCATGTTTAATCAGGATTTGATATAAACTCTGTCTAATGATGATGTCTAGCCTGAAAGGAGATGGTGTTTCTGTTAATGAGATATATACTAGAGCTGCAGATTAGTTTCAGCACCGGCCGAGGCTCTATTGGTGCCCTAGGCAAGATTTTTACATAGTGAAGCAAGTAGCAATATAACTGAAAAAACAAAACCAAAACACATTATATGGCTTCCCTACCTGGGCTGAACCATCACAACTACACTATCTAACAGATACACATACAGATTATCCCACTTGTCAAATCAAGATATTAGTACTTGCATATTCTGTGAAATGCTTGACTGTAGTGCTGCACGATACATTATTTTAGAATCGATATCGCGATCCATGATAGTCACATTGCTGGATCCTAGTTGATCCGTACAGATGGGCACCATGGCTTGAAGTGCACGTGATTCTCTGATTAAGTGCAAAGATTAACCATCATAGAGTGAAGGTTTACTCACAAGCTCACTTACAAATGTATTTCACATGGACACATTCTCACAAAATGATGTCATAATGCCCGTCTCGGTCCTAAACTCAGTCGCTTACGTGAATGTGAACATGAACATTTGAGAAAGGAAATTCTCATTGTATTATGCGTATCATTATATGGTTTTGTGTATACGGTCTTAAAGTGACAGCAGCATAACTGTTCGTTCACACCGGATGCGAATAGTGCGTCAAATTCGCGTCTACCGCGTCTAGTTTGACGCTTGACCATTATTTCTTATTTCGCGCATAAAAACAAAAGTTTGAAGCGAAATTTACCCGTGTCAGAATCGAAACCCTTTGGCGGACATCTTTTTTATGTTGATCGAGCTTTCATCGACCGCTCTGTATTTGCTCTGGAGAGCTAGAACAGCGGCGTGGGGATCATCGTCGCCATATATTTGTGTCCACCGGACCATTCGGAGGCGAACCGTTTGGCGAGTTTCACCATTTACTCGCTCCAGGAGCTGCGCTGGATGACGGCCGCTGTCAACGATACTTCCGCCTGTCCCGCGTCCAGTTTGATGACCTGTTGTCATGGAATAAATAACATTCAATACAACATGTCTCGTATATTGAAATAAAGTTTAGTGATAAAATATTTGCTTTGTTGTGCATTAGAACCACACCAGGCATTTAGTCATATCACAAAATAATTTATTGAAGCGCCCAGATCCTTCACCACATGAGCAAGCAGCTAGGCTCCTGATTGGTTCACGTGGCGCGAATTGACGCCAAAGTTCAGATTATTCAACTCAGGCAGCAGATGTGTGAATGCACAAATAGCACTAACTAAATCATTCACACGTAACGCGCTTGACACACCAGACGCTCAATTCCCGCCATTCGCGAACTTGATGTGCAAATGAGGCGTATTCGCGTCTACCACACCGCGCTCTACGTTCGTTCGCGCCGCAGGAATTTTTACGCGAGTAACCCGTCTTTGCATTGACCTAACATTGAAATCATTCGCGCCTGACACGCTATTCGCTTCCGGTGTGAACGCACCATAATACTCCTGTCTGATTCATTAGTGTTAATCAAACAACAACACACATGAAGAAAAGCACTTTCGTAGCTTTAACAAAGATTCATTATATTTCATTTATACAGTGAAGACTATGCAGTGATGTTTTACATTTGATTATTCAATTTATGTACCTGAATCTGAAAAACATAAATCCCTGTTTATTCTCTCTCAGTTTGTTCTATTGTATTTATCACGGCGTGTTTATTATTTTCTATGCAGATGCGCACTCCTACAAAATCACCCCAATCTTTCTCGAATGATTTATTCTTTCTAAATATTCAAGTCACAATGTATATTGCAGAAACACGAAACATCGCAGTGTCAGTTTTCCCCAATATCGTACACCCATACTTGAATGGCCAAAAATGACCCAGAGGCTGGATGTTCCCAACTTCTAATGCGAAGGAGGTTTCTATGACAACAAAGAATAGATCTATGACAGTGCTCTGATCTATCCACAAGTTTCCTACGCCCCATGAGGCCTTGCGTCAAAAGTGGGCGCGACTTCCGGTTGGAAGTAAACAAAGGGCGATTTGACATGCTTGACACTCGTTCATTCAACAGTTGACAGTCATTCAAGTTAAAGCTAACGATGTGGGAACACAACCTCAACGAAATTCAAAAGGGTGAAATAACAGTACCTTTACCCTCCGCAGTAGTTGACTGGGAGTATTATAATAACATTATTAATAATCAATACTCATCAAGGCATGGTGACAGACAGTTGTGCGAGCTGACAAACAATTAAAATAAAAAAAATACACACTTAGTCATTGTGCTTTGGAGTTTATTCAAAATTATAAATGAATGTGCTGCTTGAATACATTAACTGGCACATTTGGTATTCTGTCAACACAGGCTTTGATCCTGAGTTTAGGTGTAACATCAGTAGCGAACAGCCAATCACATGCGGATAGAGTTTATAGAATATTAGGAATTTAAACAAATGTACACAGGAAGATTCGTCGTCTTTTGGGAGATGATGGAAACTACAGTCGTTGGCAGGATCAGAGACGGGCTCTGGTAGGATATCTCTGATTTCGTTTTCAGCTTATGTTCAAAACAATCACGTTTAAGCCACTGAATTAGTTTAGTCCGGTTATACATACAACCGCGAACAGCACATGTTGTCCCTGAGCTCCGTAACGACATCTCTCATAAAGATTTGCGTCTTTAAATAGTAAAATAATTCTCCGAAAAACAGCTAGCCTCTTCGCTAACTAACACACAAAATACCATTGGAATGCTACTTCCGCCGCGTCACCGGAAGTTTCACCCACTTTATTTTTTACAGGAGCGCCCCTCGGAAACTTGTGGATAGTCCTGTATGTAAATTTCAGTGCAGTGTGTGTATTTTTGGAAACAGTCCAGGTCGCCTATGTGTGTAAACACCCAGCTGACAGAATGAAAGTTAGAAGAGCTCCTGAATGCATTTAGACAGCTGAGGCAGTCTTTCACACACGCACACACACACACACGCACGAGTCTCGCCAACTCATATCGCAAGCAACGGCAGGCGGCTGAAATAATTCTGTTTCTGAGCATCTGTTTGTCTGCCCGGGAGCCGTCCTCTAAACACGAGCCAATACCTGCCGTCAGACTGTGTCTAAAAATATGCCTAATTAAAAAAAAGACCATCATCATCTGCCGAGCGTGCATAATCTCAACCTTTATATTGGGTTTGGACCCTAGAGCCTTGTAGAGTTTATAGAGTGTAACTTTATGACCACCTGTACTCACATCTCTCCTGAGAGACGGATGTGTGTGTGTGTGTGTGTGTGTATCTGGTATTTCCTATGGGACTAAATAAAAAGGGCAGGAAACAGCTTATAAATCATGTGAAATTACGTTTTTTGAAGCTTTCTGTTGGTGAGTTTAAGGGTTATGTGATATAATATACAGTTTGTACAGTATAAAAATCATCATGTCAATTGAAAGTTCCCATAAAACATCGAAACGTCTGTGTGTGTGTGTGTGTGTGTGTTAATGACACCGCTCTATTGCATGCAAGACAAATGAGCCAATAATGTCTCAGGAGCTCCACACATCTTCTGTCGGCTTTTGTGCATATTTGATTTCTTCATTTGCTGAATTAACAAACCATTGCTGCTATTTTCAATTTAATGCATCATGGCAATTTTCATAAATCTTTTCTTTTAACTTTGTTTCTGTGTAGTTTGCGTGCTGTACACTCAGACGGTGGCGAACAGGGAGTGGAGAGAGGTATATTCAGACCTGTATTTTTTAACTTGCATGACGTTTTATATTCATGGCTGGTAACGTGATGCTGTTTGCTGTTCTCGTTTAGTTTGGCAGGACAGAAGTCATCGATAACACGCTGAATCCAGACTTTGTGCACAAGTTCATCATAGATTACTTCTTCGAAGAGAGGCAAAACTTACGCTTCGATCTGTGAGTATAATCAGCATGCAAATGTGTTTGTGTTTGGGTAAATTATGCATCTTGACATGATTAATGTTCATTGCCCAAAACGATAAAGAGAATACATTTCTACTTTGAGAACAATGTTGCAAATCCATTAAAATTAGATTAGTTTTGTTATCACTGGGCTATATTTGTAAGTAGATATTTAAATATTCTCTTGAAAATATATGTTAAATGGTGTAACCTCCAACTCAAATGTAATAATTTTGTTCCTTACGTCTTGATATGTGAATATAAATTTGTTGTGAAAATAACGAAGATTAAACAAACTGATTAAACATTTCTCATTACAAAAAAACTGTAAATCTGGTACACTGACACAGTCATGAGGGACTACAGGAGTCTTTAATGTAATGTCCTGTTTTATGGGCACATGACAGCAAAAAATGTATTTTAATTCAGATATTGCAAATCTGTTCATGATAGAAGGGGTGTAAAAGACCATTTTTAAAACACCGAGTAACACGTAATTGACTCGTGTGTCAAAAATTGAAAACATGAGCACACAGATTTGCATATTTAATGTGCTCCATGTTCACTGTAAACAATTAGACATCCAAAGACATTTAAAAAACGCTAACATAGGAGACCTTTTAATGCAGTTTTGTATGATCACACACACACACACACACACACACACACACACACACACACAGCCTGCAGGGTTTTGGCTTGCTTCCGCTCAGTGAAGCACATTTTATACAGCAGTATCCCAGAAATTACATTTATGCATTATTCACCTCCCTCATACACACATGCACGTGGTCAAAACACTCCTCCATTAGAGCATCCACACAGAATTAAAACAGCCATTGCACTGTACATTACCTTTACAAATCACCCAGAGACACATGATGCACATAATACATGATTTACAGGCTGAATAGAACAGCAGTGGCGTTTGTGTGTATATGTGAAGAGTTCAGATGCAAAAGCCTCTAAGTGCCATTTGAAATTTTCTTCTAGAATGATCATTTTTATCAAGCTTGTATATTTAAGTTCAGTGATTTCACTTAATGGCAATGGTAATTACCTATTAATTGTTATTTAAGTGAAATTACTGAACTTAAATATACAAGTTTGATAAAAATCATCATTAAAGAAGAAAATTTCAAATGGCATTTAGAGGCTTTTGCATCTGAACTCTTCATATACACATATATAGAGCCCCAGATCTCAGAAGAGGGACCAGGTGTAAAACTGTCAGGTGTGCACACACTGAAACACTGACGGATGTGACACATCCATTAAAATGTCACTTCCTGAATATGCTAATATTAGGACAGGGGGGTGATTACATGACTGACCAACTACACACACACACACACACACACACACACACACACACACACACACACACACACACACACACACACACACACACACACACACACAGTTATATAGCTCTGACAGCCAAAGGTGAAGGCTGAACAGAGAGCTCATATACACATCGACTATCCACTTGCTTCAAGGGACACTCCACACATTTGCATTAAAGAATTAGTTCACTTTTAAAAAAACTTTTGCGGATAATTTACTCACCCCCATGTCATCCAAGATGTCCATGTCTTTCTTTCTTCAGTCGAAAAAGAAATTAAGGTTTTTGATGAAAACATTCCAGGATTTTTCTCCATATAATGGACTTCAATGGGAACCAGACGGTCCAAGGTCCAAACGACAGTTAATAACAGTTTCAGATGCAGCTTCAAATGTCTTTAAACGACATCAGACGATGAATAAGGGTCTTATCATGCGAAACGATCGGTTATTTCAAAACTTATTCCAAAAATGTAACTTTTCTAAGGACAAATGCTAGCCTTGCTCTATTCTGTGAGGCGTGTTTGTAACGTCACGTAATACGTAATTACGTTCAAGAGGTCACGGGCGACGTAGCCGGAAGTAAAGAGTCAGTGTTTACAAGTTGAACGTGCAAACTAACTCAAACGCCGTTTACAAAAAAAGGAATTAAAAGGTAAAACAACGTTGTCGGACGATTTTGATTCTGTACTTCCGGCTACGTCGCCCGTGACATGTGGCTGCCACGTACACCTTTAGTGTGGTAGTGGATAACCCTGCGGGGAAAAAAGACCTTCAGAAACTCTAGTCAGTTAACTGTACGATACTTGCATTGCCTTAGCCTTGGAGCGAGCATTGATGGTTCGGTCCGGTGGTAGTGAAGTTGCAATCGATTTCTTCTGCGCTGAAAGAAGAAAAGATGACTTTCCCTGTTGGTTTGACTCTGTTAAGGCCACACCTCTCGAGTTTCGGCTTAACCAATGGGAAAGGTGCAATTTCCAAGCGGGACAATTCCTCTGTTGGGAGGTTTTGTGACCCTTTGACTGGAGAATGATTATGGTTAGAATGGGTCTGTTTGTTTGTGTCCATTTATACTCTGATTAATACAAAACAACAGACAATATACAAAAGTAGCAATACACACAATATCCTGGGGACATTATGCTGGTTATTTCATATACCGGACCATCTATGAAATAACAGAGAACATAGACGTTGGAACCCTCCTACAGCCGCCCCCCTCCCCCGGCCGCCCCCTAAATTCACCTAAGCACGGGCGTCAGTTTGAAATTTGCTGGGCACAGAGACACATTCGGAAGTGCTGGGTACAAACTTGTCAAAACTGTGCAGCCTTTCTACTCAACCCATAAATAAATACATCGGTTCGCCAGTATTTATTTGACTGTTTCAATGGTCTAGTGGTAGATCTTTTGCCCAGAGTGCCAGAGGTTGCGGGTTCTAATCCGCCCTAAGTACAGTTTTTTTTCTCTCTCATCAAAACAGAATATGTCCATCTGTGGTTACAGTCAATATCAAGCATAGGACACGTTTATTTTGTGATTTTACCGGAATGAATAGAGTCTCCGACGTAAAGGCGATTAAAGTGCGCGTCCGAGTGAAGACTGCGCGCCACATTGCCTACAACTGACAGCAGCAGCAACAAGCCTCTTGATTTCAAAAACAAAACATTTTAGCACTAGATCTAAATTAATAACCAAATGAATGCTCTGCTTAACAGGATATGTTTTATTGATGTTTTATTTTCTGATATATGGTGACTCAAGCACTGATGGATCAAGGAGCGGTCCATCAGTAGAGTCACCATATATCGGAAAACATTTGGAATTCTGCACAGTAATTCTGACTTATTATGTTTTTTAAAAGAATTTTGTTTTTATAAATTGTATTTCTTTTTAATCAGTGGTTTTAATCAACAAGTTGACTGATAAATTCTCAGAAAATGGATTTAATACCAACATTTTGAAACGGTGCATAATTCCGACAGGCCTTTTTTTATAGAAAATCTGCAGACATAAGGTCCCTCCTGATCAGAATCTCTAGGGGTGAGCCTTTGAGGAGAGGCACAAGGTCCGAGAATCATACTGACCAGAGTGGCGCTACTAGTAGTGGGCTGATCCCATCCCGGCGGACTCTCTCCAGAACTCCCGGGAGCAGAGCAATCAGACATAGCTTTTGTCCATGAGGGAGAACTAGAATGAACAGTGTGTTGTATCCTGAGACGCAAACAAGTCCACTTCTGCCTCACTGAACACCCTCCATATCACCTCGGGGTGAAGTCTCCATTCCCCTGGCCTCAACCTCGACAGGACGCCTGCTGCCCGCAAATGTTGAATGATCCACAGGAGGATCTGATGTGCCCGTTTGAACAGTGGACACGACCACAGGACCCTCTGATGATTTATATAAGACACCACCGATTTGTTGTCTGTCTGGATGAGTGGTGATGGCGCAGTGGATAAGACACATGCCCTTGGTGTGAGAGACCCGGGTTCGAATCCACTGTGAGACCCCAATGTGTCCCTGAGCAAGACACTTAATTACACCCTAGTTGCTCCAGAGGCGTGCGACCTCTGACATGTATAGCAATTGTGAGTCGCTTTGGATAAAAGCGTCAGCTAAAATGAATAAATGTAAATGGATGATGGCTCCTTAGGTCTGGAAGGAAATGCTTCAATGCCAGGAAGAAGAACCTGGAAGAACAGAACCCTGTTGAACCGTGGATAGAAGTGCTTGGCTCAATTAACAACACACAAATCGTGTGTATCCCCACCCATGATGAAGCGAGGGCAGGGCTATAATAACTTGTGTAGTGATTCTGTTCCAATATCGGGACAGACAAAACTAAATAAGACATTGTTCAACACAGAGCGCTAGCTGAGGCTTTCCAGATGCCTGTGACGTCCAGTTTCGCCATTGGACTGGTTTCACACACATGCTTCTGACACACTCACACAGAGGCGTTTCCAACGTGTCAATACTTTGACGCAGTGCAAGTTCCCTTGAAAGGGAAATGCCATGTCACAATACTGAAAATATTTCCATTTTAAACCATGAAGGCGAGCCAGTGGATATCACACTAGCAATGTGCAAGAGTTATGCTGGCAAAGAAATCTCAAACCCCAGGCAATTCTTCAGAAAGTAAAAGTAAAAACTAACACTGCAGTAACGGTGCATATACTCTTAGAGACGATGAGAGATTCATCTAATGTATTATTATTATATTTCTCTTGTGGCCCATAGTGAAACAATTAGAAGAGAAGTGTTGTAATCTAATTTACCTTTTATTATTCTTGCAGCAGTGATGCCATATACACTTATTGTGGGGCAAATGAAATGTAATATTAATTTAATAATAAAAGTAGCCTAATAATAATAATAATAATGTATTAGGCCCTGCATGCCTGTCCTCTAGTCTACGCCAATGTAAAGGACTAAATGATGTCCACCAGGCACGGCATCAAAGCGAATAACTGTTTTATCCAAATCCACATGAATGGTCCGTTCAATATTCAGTCGTCTACTGCAATGTCCGAGAGTCTCTTCTGTGTTTCTCATGTATGTTTTCCTGTCAGCGCTAGAAAGAAAAATGTCTTTTTACATGATGCGGTGTTCATCGGCACAGTCAAGATTGCCAATTATTAGACTGGACTAGATTTGACTCTCTGAACAGTGAGTTTGTCTTGCTCGTGGCAAGAGAGAGCGAGAGAGTGTGTTTAGTAACCATGTATATTTATATCAGAAATCGTCAGATCCAAGAAGTCTTTTAAGAAAGGAGGTTTCTGCGATACTGGATTGTTGCGGCAATATGTGAAATATACTGTTTCTAAATCATGAAACATACTATTTTTACCTAATTGATGAAAAAGATGGAAAATGCCCCTATTCTAACATTAATGTAGGGACATCATGAAGTCCAGGCCACTTTAAGCCCTGTATAGCCTATATATCAGCTGTGACTTCTTTTACCAGGAATGGGTTGAGCGTCATGTCCAAAAATGTGCCTGGTGCATATACGTGGATGGCGTGGCTATGTACAAACATATATTTTAATAATAAAAATGTGAAATAAATAATAATTGACACGTTCATCCAGCCTGTTTTCACGTAAATGCATCTCTATAGCACGCATTGGGTATTATCAACGTGATCTCATGAGAATACGTATGTATGTGTACGTAAAGTGTCGTTCTATCATACGTATATATAATTACGTTTTATATGCGCAGAAACGTATAATACTGACGTATTTACAGTACTAAAACGTAAAATATTTACGTATTGATAGCACAAAAACGTAATTTATTTACGTATGAACAAATCCACCGACGTACACATTGTACGTATCACAATTTATGCATATTAATATCGTAGCATTATGTTTTGACTCTATTGCATCCCACTGTCGTATTAATGAAGTTTTCAGTCGCATTATTGATATAATACTCATAAATATTAACATTTTGCTCGTTTCGCCTGCATGGTGTTAAACAATACACCATAAAACCTTAAAAAAATACATTCTTTAACGTTACTCGTTTAACCATTTTGTAATAGTTTATTTACCTTGAGACACATAAAGCGTTTTCTCCTATAAAACACAACAAAAATTCACAAAAGACATCAATTTTAATAGTTTGATGTAATCCAAATCTTTAGAATCCATAGTTGTTTGCAAGAAACAACTCCTAATTCAGCGATTTCAGCCTCTTATCCAGTCGTGAATCGTGATCTCCATTCTCAGCAGCGACCGTAACGTTACAAGTCAAACCCCGCGCTGGTGATGAATTCAAATTCAAATATTGCGCCCATACGTCATCTTTTACGGCAGCGATATCAAACGTTCATTGGCTCTTCCCTGCTTCGTCACAGTTTGCGACATGAAGGACTGTAGACGGTTGGTTAGTTTAGTTCATTTGAATTTTGAAATGGAGAAGCGCGAACCAACCGAAGCCGGATTAACATTTTCATTAGTAATTTAATTTCTGCTCTGTACTTCATACAAAACTATTACAATACTGCCAGAGAGAAGACTGCGACTGCAACGCTTCATCATGTGAACGGCTTTTGGTATCGGTTTTGACATTTTCGCAATAAATAAATTATTGTGATTATACTTGTCTGTTAGTTATGTTTTTCTTCATAATTGTAGTTTTTTACGTAGTTTTAAGGAATTGTTATGGTAGGTTTAGGGGTAGGAGTAGGTGGCTCAAAATATATTTTAATGCTATATTGTTAATAAAACTGCCCTTTCCCAACACCTGTCTGTTACGTTTTATCCTTTTTTATATTAAGTATAAAATGGGTATGTTTAGGTTTGGGATTAGGGTTACGGGATTTTACATTTATCTATAAAATAGTAAAAAGGGAAATTATCCAGATATCTTTATGATATAGAATATACGTAAATAGTTTACGTTTTGTAGCTGTAAAAACGTAATAATGTTACGTTTAAATGTTGCAGATACGTCTATATTATACGTTTCAGCATCTATCCAAACGTACTAAAAAGTACGTTTTCTATCTTTGCAAAAACGTAAAATAGCTACGTATTAACAATGAGACCAGGCTGGTATTATCGTGCAATTTATAAACAAAATTTTTTGCATGCATTTGATATGCAGTTCATTTGTGTGTAATACACACTAGGGCTGGGTATTGACACAATTTTTCACAATTCGATTCGATTTCGATTCGATTCAATCGATTATTTTGGATATCAGTTACAATAAATGGCAAATTTTCTCAAGGAAATCAAATGCTGTAAACTACGGGAGTCTAGTTGTAGCCTACAAGGCTTCATTAGCCTAATATGAAGGTAATAATGAACTGTTTGTAGCCATACAAACACTTAAATTACACTTTTATTTATTTTTATAATAAGAAGATTATATGAAATATAAACATTTAAATGGTGGCTGTCATACAAAACTTGCCAGATTTATTCAAATATGCATTAAATATTGAAGAACATTATAATGCATATGTAATATGGTGTATATATTTAGCAAAATGCTCCTCTCTAGAGTTATTTTTTCTAGCTGACTAACGAGTTTATGTGGGTTTTCTGAGGTAAATGAATGATGTATAGGCCTATGACGATACATGGCATTGATTACAAGCTATTTAACTGACGTCTTTCCACGGTTGAAACGCTGATTGAGCGAATCAATGTGACATGATATGGATTTCGATAAGTTGTACTCTATCTTTTAACACACTTTCAGATGCTCATTCATGTTTATTTGGCGCTGTAACTGGTATTATTAAGCCGGAAGAGAGATCAGCGCTGCTGCTTCTCTAGAGCTGCGCCAGAGCGATCTCACACCACAGCACCAAAACGTTGTTTATGTTTTGAATTTCTAAAGAAAATGGACGTAATTTGAAAATTGAGACTTTGTTTCATATCAATAGTAATAAAGGACAAAGATTATTGCGATTTTTTTTTTTTTTGGATGCGCGCAGCCGCGAGAAAATGTCCCATTTATTCAAATGAAACAGGATGACTAATCGATTCTTGAGATTTAAGAATCGATATCGGTTTGTAAAAATGAGAATCGATTAATATTGAGAAATCGATATTTATTACCCAGCTTTAATACAAACGCACCCCACTCCACTAATTCGACCCAAACGTATAATACACACGCACCCTACTAAACCTACCCTAACCAACCCATGCGAATCCTATGCACATAAAAACTCACTTACGCGTATAAATTGCATGATAAACACACTGCGTTCAATAGAGCGTCACAGTCCCGCCCACAGCCCGAGAGAGCGCTGGTGCCGGAAGTAAATCTCCCATTCATTTCTCCCATTGACATTTTATAAAATCCATATCTAAAGAGTATTAGAGCATGTCTGAGGATAACCAGCTACGGCTGAACTCATAAGCATACAATCATTTCGAGTGAAAAAACGAAGAGAAAATCCCCAAAAAGTCAAGGGTACAAGCCTGTATACATATTTTCATTTCCGAGCAAAGGAACTACTCGTCCCATAAACCCTTGCGCCTCACTGAAGACGTCTGAAAGCCACCGTGAAAGAGCCTTTTGAGCGACTTCCAAATCTGACGACGGCCACGTGAACTTTTTCCTCCGGTGAATTTTATATAGTGAATGTGCAGAGAAACTCCGGCTTTTCCTCGATTTACTGAAGGTTATGCACATGCTAAAACATTGAACATCAGGCTCGCTCATTGGCTAAGCTGTGGCAACTGCACATCCAATGGCGCGGGGGCGTCTCAGAGGTGCGACCAATGAACTTAGCCCTACGTCATCACGCGATCTTCAGTCTTCAAGCGCCTTCGCGGGGTTTCAGACACGTTACACGACTTCCACCAATCAGATGCATCACAGTGGGATTGTGGAATTGTTCAGGATTGTGGGTAATGAAGTACTTATCCAATACATCGCGAATAAAAGGCATTTATCTTAAAACAAGGATAGCGCCCCATGAACTTGTGGCGTTTATATGAGCATATACTATCGCTTGTTGCAGCCGTAGCTGGTTTTAAGTCTACCATGTATGGTTACGTTTTAATGGCTTATATCCCAACTGTCAATGGAGAAATTGTATTGAATTTTTACTTCCGGCACCGGCTGTGGGCGGGACTGTGATGCTCTATTGAGACGCATTTAGTGTGATCGGGTTGGTTTATCTATATTTGCCCCACCCCCACCCCCCAATCTGACTGAAATCCAGTTTATTGTGCCTTCGTGCCATGCGAATTAACCAGCGCGCTCCAATTTTGCGCAAGCTGTCCATTGTATTCAGTGTAATTTCCATAGCAATAGCCAGCACAAGCCAAAAACTAAACTCCTGTAGACTGTGTTGAGTATGTGTGTGTGGTATTCTTGAAGCACACACACAACATCACAGCACAGCTAAAGTAAAACATGTAGTGTATACCGACATGACAGGAGATTTCAACATGAATGTTTTGGTCAGGTAAAAGCGTGTCTCGATCTCAGTGGTCTCTCCTGCGTGGCCTGAAATATCCACACATGTGCTGACGTTGCTCATTTAGCACAGCGGGACGACGAATAAGACATACATACAAAGAGAGAGACAGCCAAGAGTGTAGATTCACGCTGGGAGGAAAATAACATGTATCCCAACATGACAGATCTCTCCTCAAACATGTAGGCTTGCCCCCCGCCGAGGCTTCATTTAAGCTGCCGGTGAACAACGGGCTCGTGTTCATTCAGAATGTCACGAGAATACAGAGGCAGCGTCGTACAGAAAACAACCAGTAAAACACATGACTGAAAGGGAAAGTGTGCAGTTTTTGGAAGGAATACCAATTCGACAAAGCATTGAATTGCCATGAGAGTGTGTTGGAATCACTCATATTATCTATATTTTAGGTGATGACATTTCTACGGACCAGTTTTCATCCGAAAAAATAATCAAGTTATTTTTGCAATAAAGTTCTGCGGGAACTCACAAGTTAGCAGCAGCCTGATTCCCTCAACAAAAAATCCAATAGGATTTTATAATTGGCTTTGGTTTATTGCAGACAGGCATTTTTTCCCCATAAATCATTACTATTGCTCACCCTCTACATCAGTCTGATGGTTTTGCAAGTTTTTAACAAATGAAACATTAAAAGAGCTTGTGACTAAATCTCGCAACTCCATTGGATCCTCAATCTGTCAATCAAACCTCATCTCCGTCCCGTCTCTGTCGTGAAAGAAGGGCAGTTTGGAGTTGCAACGTCTCTGCTTGTTTGCAATGCAAGCGTAAATCAGTCCCTCCAGAAAAACGCGATTATGCGATCGCTGAATTCAATGCAAAATCAGCCAAAGTTCGCATATTTATGCGGGGGCCACATTTTTTCAAATACGCCGAACTTTCGCCGCATAAATTGCCGATTTCCGTGCAAAATATGCGGGGTTTGCATAATTTCATAATCCTCGCATTTTCGTTGCAAAAAAAGTCACATGTATCTTAGCAGAAAGTTAAAAATGTTGCGTTTGCTTCACACAAGAGCAGCCATTTCCCCCTGTTTCCGTGGGAACGTTATGAAGTGACGCAATTACGCGACGCCAGACAGACTCACGGAGGCGATTGACATCTCACAAATCGAACTCGTATAACTGTCTGTCACATGTTCTACCGTCACATCGTTACTTAATAAACAACATAAGATAAAAGTAGTAGCATCAAAGCGCACATATAAGCGCACATATAACACTGCAGAGAGTTCAACAGGGAGCGCGCAGCTCTTAAAGGGGCCACACCTTAATTACACTCTTACAGTCTGAAATAAAACAAGATCAGAAATTAAATATTCCCAGCACTTTCTATGATGTAGTATGCTTGTTTATCAAAGGAAGTAATAAGAAATGACTCTTGTATTAACAGGATGTTGGGGGAATCACTTTTTTTCTCTTTTTCATCAAACCGCAATTTTTGCAAGTTCCCTCAACTTTTGCAAATTCCAGCAATTTCATCGCATAAAATTGCATAAATATCCCACATATTCCATCGCATTTTTAAAGAAAACGGGCCGCGTAATCAATCAATTTTTGCCCGCAACAATCACAAAAAAAAACTCAGCGTCTTTCTGGAAGGACTGAATACTATTATGGTAAATGTTAAATATAAATCGCACATTTTTTCACAAATTTTTGGAAATTACCACCACAAAATCAGTCATTTTGATCGCAAAAATCACAACAAAAAAATCGTGAAATCCTGGAGGGACTGGTAAATAAACGACTGGTTCTTTCGGTAACACTTTAGAATACGGTTCCTTCGTTAATGAATAACTAGAACCAATGAGTAACACAATATTAACAATCTAGTAACTATTATTAACTAACAAGAAACTGATTAACGAATTAGTAAGTAATAGCGCACAGACGAAAGTGTTACTAGATACTTATGTGGGAATTACTAATTATTTGGATTCGTATTATAAAGTGAAGATCATTGGAACTAACTAGTAATGACTCAAGTGTTACTACATGATCTAGTCATGATTTGTGCAAATGTTTGAGATTTTTAGTGAACTTTAGTAACTTTTAGAAAATGTCTTTAGTAACACTTGAGTAATTACTAGTTAGTTCCAATGATCTTCACTTTATAATACGAATCCAAATAATTAGTAATTCCCACAGAAGTATCTAGTAACACTTTCATCTGTGCGCTATTACTTACTAATTCGTTAATAAGAGTTTCTTTTAGTTAATAGTAGTTACTAGATTATTAATAAACTTTTTCAGTAGTTCTCTGGGAAGTATTAAAAAAATAGTAGTTATTGATTAGTTAATAGTGAACTACCACATTCGTCTGTGCGCTATTACTTACTAGTTCGTTAATCAGAGTTTCTTGTTATTAATAATAGTTACTAGATTGTTAATATTGTGTTACTCATTGTTTCTTGTGTAGTTATTCATTAACGAAGGAACCGTATTCTAAAGTGTTACCGTTCTTTTAATAAGTACAGTGTTTTCTTTACTCAAGCAACTGTATAAAGGCTAATGTTTTATGTGTTTGTGGAGCGGAGAAGTAGCTTTTGTCTTGGAGTCACAGCTAATGCCGTCTTGTGTAGCACTTCATATTTAATAACATGAGATTTTGGCCAAATGCGCCCATAACTTTATAATCTGCAAGTTCATGAAAGCATAATGCAATGCACTTACTTCCTCAGATACAACCGTTCACATTCACTTCATTTGAACTTGGAAAAATGTTAATAATATAATGACACCTGCAAGTAAATGATCATTTATAAAGGCACAATATCAACTTTGAAAACAGTGTTTAGTTTTTTTTTTTTATCCTGGAAAACTAGACGTTTTGATCATACATACAACTGCCAGAAGTTAAAGGTGCTGCATGTAGTAAAGCATAAAAATCCCATAATATGTTTTCAAATGTTTAGGAAACATTCTGATTTCGCATTCTCGTGTCTCTGAAAAACACTCTTAGCCAGTTATTCTACTTTGAAATGTGCGTACGGCGTCTCTGTTTTAGTTTTGGTCTGTGCGATACCGCAAGTTGCCAATTTACCCAAGAGTATTTCGCCACCACAGGTTGGTGGAAAACAGCATATTTTAGACATGGAAGCCAGCAAACAAACTGGGTCAGAGGTCGCAGATTATACCCAACCTAACAATGCTTCGGTATCGTCTAAAAATCGAGAGCGAGGGGCGAGAAAATCTTAGCGAGAGCAAAAATAAAACGCGATATCAACTCATCGTGAATGAATAAATCAACTCAACTTAAGTTTCCTCTCATTCCATTGTCAATCGTGCTCGTTCCTGTCGTGTGTCCTCAAACTACACCAGGGTCGCATGACTTCAACATCACCATCATTAAGCTTCCGACAACTCGTTCAATAATTTTATAAACTACGAGTTGGAAAATGTGAGCTAGAATAGTTTCCATGAGTATGGAAAAGTATAAAGCAGACTAGTGAGTAGAGGAGTTTACCTGTTCTGCCAATGTCGTGTAATGAAAGTAGAAAGATATGCTAAATATGGAAATATTTTGAAATTCGTGAAGGTGAAAGGTAACTCATGCGAACTCATTTCTGGACTTTAGGACTTGTTCCATCTTTTGGGTGCCACAGAAATGACACATTCAATCTCTACTAGTGTTTCATTCAGTGTTTTTCACCGAGTTTTCCTTATTTTCTAGGTATGACCTTGACTCAAAGAGTGAAAACCTGTCCAAACATGTAAGTATTTGCTTGTAAATGTAAAACTGTGTGGTAACACTTTACTAGAAGGGGTGTGTATAAGACTAACATGACACCTTCATAATAATGACATGACACATGTTATGAAAATGAAGGAAGTTGTATGCATGTTTCGCTCAGATATGACATTTTTAATGCAAATATGACATTGTTTGAGATGTTTTTGTCATGACAACTTGACATTACTAAGACAACACAACCTGTCATAAACATGACATAGCAGATTAATGATCAAACTTCAGAAAGCACCTAGCTTTATGGGTTAACATTACATTGAACTGTCAGGTGGTTGGTTTCGACATTGGCTGTCATGAAGACATTATAACTTCTTAATGACAAATTCAATTAGTGCCACTGTAGTTGAGGTTGTCGGTACACGATCCGTTCCACCTGCACGATCGGTTCTACGCATGCGCAGTAGACGCAGTAGAAAATGCGCATGCGCAAATAATAATTCTGTTTTGCGACGCTACTTTTGATTCACGACACTGCACGATCTGTTCCACGCATGCGCATGTTTGTACCGCGAGACAGAGAAAATGGAGTCCAACGGAAGAAATGAGCGAAATGAGAAGTTTGCCCTTTACGCTGCCGTTAGACAATATTTGGTTGAAGGTTTGGTGGAGGCGGCGTTGAAGAAGAAGGTTTCACGAATGGCTGCAAATTTCGTTATAAGAGGTACGTGAGTGCATAGACAACATCATATAGATACACGGCCTATCGACCGCCACTGCCTGTTGGCGCGGTCGTCTATGGGCGCGGTCGAGCCGTGGGGCTGCCATCTTAGACCGGTCACCCGCTGTAATCTGTATGGCAGGTGCAATGAGCTGTCAGCGCATTGAATTAATCATACCTCCCTGAAAACTGAACTGATTTTCAAGCGAGTTTTTTTTTTGTTGTTGTTGCTGCAAAGGTCATTTAAGTTATGTAGATGATGCAGGACACATGGTTCGGCTAATTTTAATATTTCTAGTAGGCTTAACAGTAATAATATTCTGGTATAAGATGTAAAGTGACCAGGCACAATATATGATGTATGTGATGCAAGTTATGATATAATGTATTTTATAAATGACTATGATAAAGCAGAAAGAGATAGTTGCAGTAAAGTAAGATGTTTTAATAAGTTGAAGAAACAATTTATGATTTGTGACACACACTCTCACACACAAACAAACAGACACCCTCACACACACACACACACACACACACACAAACTCACACACACACACTCACTATCAGACAAACACGAACATACACAAACAAACTCTCTCTCTCGCACACACACACACACTCTCTCTCTCTCTCTCTCAGCAGCAAAATCATAACGTAACAAACATTGTTTGTCTATCACAGAAAGTAAATTATTCTACACTGGCCCCAGTGCACAATTCATGAGGCTGGTTGTGCTGTCTGATGAGCAGAGGCGGGCTGTCCTGGAGGAGTGCCACAACAACCCTGGCACAGGGAACCATGGGGGCGTGCGGGCGACTATGGACAGGGTTGTTGTAGGGTACTACTGGGATAACATAAAGGCAGATGTGGCAGATTGGGTACTTTTTTGGAACTTTCATGGAATTTAACACTATGGCTCTCAGACAATGAATTGATTTAGTGGCTTTGTTTGACTTCAGATAATTATTTGGTCTAAATAACAAATGTATCCATCAGGTCAAAAGCTGTCACAGATGCCAAAAGAACGACCCCATAAAGACTGTGTCTCCTGCCCTTCATCCCATTAAGGTAGCGCTTACCTTGGTGTACAACTTAAAGCAAAAAGTTAGGTGATGTGGTAATTTTACATTATTTCCACAGGTGAAAGAGCCGTGGGAGGTGGTCGGTATGGACCTCATTGGTCCACTGAAAAAAACTATGAAAGACAATCAATATGTCCTCACGGTGACAGACCTGTTCACCAAGTGGGTTATCGCTGAGCCTTTGAAGTGTGGTTCCAGCACTGAGGTGGCTGAGGCACTTGTGTCAAAGCTCTACACATTTGGTATGGTCCGGAAAATCATCACTGACAGGGGCCGTGCATTTGTTAATGAGGTATGTGTCCTTATTACCCTCTCCCTTCACACAGGACATATGGCATCATCACAATTCATGCTCTTTTAAGTGGTCATTGGTCATTTCTGAGACCAATAAATATTGAAAATAACCATGTGTGTCTGAATTATGTACAGCTTAATACACACATATTTGCGGCATTGAACATCAAGCATGCCATCACAAGTGCATACCATCCCCAGTCAAATGGCCAAGTAAGTGTGCCATCATGGCATCCCGCAAAACAGTAAAGTCAACTTTAGCCAATGTACACTAAAGTGCATGTAGTAATTCCTTTCTATTTTGAAGGATGAGAGAACTAATCAAAACATTAAGAGGACTCTCAGAAAATATGTTAATCAGCACCATGATGATTGGGACATCCACTTGCAGGCCATAGTTTATGGAATAAACACTGCAAAACAGGTTATTATTCATGACTAGATAATGTATATTTCATACATGTTTTAAGTTTTAATTTGTGATTTGATGCAAACCTTTTGTTTCAAATTAGAGATCCACCAAGTACAGCCCGTACTTTTTAATGTACAACAGGCACCCCCGTCTACCACAGGCATTAAATGTCTGTGAGACAGACGCTGTCTTTGAATTGGCGGACCCCGAGGAGGAGCTGGAGCTAAAACTAGCTGGAGTCAAGGCCCTCAATGAAACGGTTTGTTCAGAGTTGTGTGCATGGCATGTTCAATTTGAATAAGAACAACCGCATAGTAATATATTCTTATCTTTAAGGTACGGAAAAACATTGAAAAGGCACAGGGGAAACAAAAAAAGGCTTTTGAGGCAAAGAAAAGGAAAGGGGTTCGCCAGTGCTCAGTTAAGGCAGGGGACGAGGTCCTAATTGGGGAGCCCAAAAAGAAGGTGAAGAAAGGAAATTGCTTACAGGATCTCCACCAAGGGCCATTCACCCTCACATCCCTGACAGAGAAGGGTGTGGCAAGTGTGGCTATGTTAGGGAAGATACAGAAAGTTAATGTTGCCCAGCTAAGGCCCTACTTTCGGTCACAAGGTATTGTGGTAATCTAAAACTTGGTGATATAGCAAATATAAACATGACACTTGACAATGATAATTACTATTTACTTTCCTGTTGTGTAGATCATAGCCATGAATCTGAGGGCAGCCAAAATAATACAGAAGACATTGGAATGGTGGACCACCAGTATGCCAATAAAGGTCCACTGTGGTACAAGAGGTTGTGTCCTCAGCAAGAACAAATTGTGAGTGCCAAACTAAGCTGGATAGTTCACATGCACAGCTTGTTGGTGTGCTTTAAATATAAAATGCATGATTGGTTATTTCTAACAGGGATTTTTTTTATTTATTTCTAGCTGACCTATGTGCTGGACAGAACACGCCCAGCAAAAGAAATTGTTGTTCTGGATGGCCCAGTTTGTCTTCAAAGGGAAGACTTTTGGAGCCTGGGACTAGATGAACAGGTGGAGAGTAATGTAAGTGGATATTGCAGTAAAGAGTTTGCATGGTTCTAATGCCTTTATTGTAATTGTCCAAAACATTCTGCGCTTTAGATTGGGAATGTGTGCTTCAGGCTGATTGAGGAGGCAGGCAGGAGACATGTATGTATTTGTATTTATCTTGATGACTTGCATATAAATTTGTGCAAAAATGAGTACACCGCTCACATTTTTCCATAATATGTCTTTTCGTGGGACAACACTATAGAAATGAAACAATGATGCATCTTAAAGGGATACTCCACCAATTTTTCATATTAAATTTATTTATTACCTTAACTAAGAAAAGTTTGATGCATACCTCTCTCATCTCAGTGCGTGCGCTCAATCGCTCTGGCACGTGAGACATTTTGATAGCACTTAACTAGCCCAGTTCATTCAATATGGGCCAAGCAGAGAAGTGACCAAACACCTCCACATTTTCCCTAATTAAATACAGTTACACAAGTAAAGTAACTCAACCAAGAATAGTGACACAAAATAAAACTTTTTAAAGCGTGTAAAGTGGATAACTATAATGTATGGCGGAATACCACAACAAGTGCTTGGAAGCACTTCGACTCAGTAATATCATCACTCGTGAAAAGTCCTCTCCCCCTCCCTCTCTGGAGTGATGATATTTCTTACAGAATATTCTTATAATATGATGACCTCTTAGATGTCAAAAGCTCAAGGAAAATTGTATTTCTCAGTTCATTACCCCTTTAAGATGCATCAAAGTTTCATTTCTATAGTGCTGTCCCTTGAAAAGATATAACAGAATATTTGCTAAAATGTGAGCAGGGTACTCACTTTTGTGACATGTATGTATATGAAATGCAGACATACAATTTTATTCAGGGAATGGATGTCCACATTGCTGACCTATTTGAAGTCCCTAAATGGAAAGTAAGGGAACCTAGTTTGCCGGTAAGTTGCATAATGTGTTGACAAGTCCAGCAGATACACCTCTTTAAGTACAGATATGTCCAAGGAGATCTGAACATATATATATTTTTTGTTTCATAGGACAATGTGAAATCTAAAGATATCATCATTTTGCCAGCATGGTCTAGGGGGTCACAAACAGCAAGCCACTACATGCTTTGTGTACAGTTACATTGTTTTTTTTTAGTTTTTCCTCTATTTTTAAACCAGTTGGTACCCCTATAGCTGACATTTAATAAGGGTATGTTCTTCACAGGTGTTATTAGTTGCTAAGAAGGAGGCTATTTTTCTGGACTCATTATGTCCAAATGGGTTTGGGGATGAGAACTACCGAACCATATTTAGGTTTGAAATGCATAAGCAGAGGACATTAGCAAGGTTTGACCTGTGACCGATTAAGGCTAACACAGAACATAAAGTGCATGTAGTTACATGCTACTAAGGGAATTAAAGTTAGGTGTTAAAAAGGGTGTATGACACTGTAACAGCCTTAACAAATACAGATCAAACTGAGTGAAATGGACTGATATGCTGTTCTGGCAAAGCCTGGTTCTCTGGCTTTAGGATTGAGCAAAAGCCTTGTTCTCTGGCTTTAGGATTGAGTAAAAGCCTTGTTCTCTGGCTTTAGGATTGAGTAAAAGCCTTGTTCTCTGGCTTTAGGATTGAGCAAAAGCCTTGTTCTCTGGCTTTAGGATTGAGTAAAAGCCTTGTTCTCTGGCTTTAGGATTGAGCAAAAGCCTTGTTCTCTGGCTTTAGGATTGAGTAAAAGCCTTGTTCTCTGGCTTTAGGATTGAGTAAAAGCCTTGTTCTCTGGCTTTAGGATTGAGCAAAAGCCTTGTTCTCTGGCTTTAGGATTGAGTAAAAGCCTTGTTCTCTGGCTTTAGGATTGAGTAAAAGCCTTGTTCTCTGGCTTTAGGATTGAGTGAAAGCCTTGTTCTCTGGCTTGTTCTCTTTAGGATTGTGATTCAGTTTTGCATTTTTTTTTTCCAGACAACTTGCAGGAGCAGTGGCTAATGGACCGTGGGTGGAGAAGACAGGCAAAGATTTTGATGTAACTTTACTTACTATGGAAATTTGCCATTTCATTTTGCTCAGCGGAGACTATATGCTTGTCAACATCACATCTGAGTAACTGTATATTACTTTTCAGCCATTTCCAGTTCAGTCAGATGGACAGAGCTGTGGGATATTCATGCTTATGGTAAACTTGTACAATTTCTACTCAATTTTTCCTGTTTGTCCTAAATCTCCGTAATCATTATTTTTCTCTTTAACAGTATGCCCTCTGCATCTGTACTGGTGCCATGTTTCACTTTTTGGATGTAAGTTGTAATTCATGGAATGTATATGTATCAAAGAATGTTAAAAAACAAGCAATGCAAGACTCCAATATTGCATGTGTATTACAGACTGACATACCATCTATTCGGAAGTGGTGGTGTCTCCAGATATTGGAAAAATTCCCGATCGCAAGGTACGACACATTTCAAGCAGTAAAACATTGGTCTGCTTTACAATTATGCTACATTAAAAGTGCCATACTTTTGAATAGGCATGGGCAGAACTTCGGGCAGCGCTTTGCCTTCTGGACAGAGGAGGCAGAACAGCTGATGGCAGGCACCCTACCACCTATTTATAGGATTTCTCGACCCCAAATAGTCAAGGTATGGCCAAACTAACCAGACAACCATTTTCACGTATGCATTCTATACAGGTAGGTCTCAAAAATTTAAATTAAAATGAAATGTAAAACTAGGGCTGGAATTTTTTTTTAAAACAAATCGATTTGGTTGGTCAAATCGATTCATATTTAAAAAAAAAAAAAAAAGATTTTTTAGATTTTTTTTCTCCCCCTCTTCAGTATACGTAACGTTACATACGTTTTGCATTCGCCAAATCTTCCTTCAGGGTTTCCAAGGTTCAGTTACGACAGTCAACACGATAAAACTCTCTAAAATGATTCAATGTTACTATTATCATACTTCATCTGTAGATAAAGGTCTATGGTTTCGCATAAAACAACTTTATCTTGCTGGTCTTTATTGCTGTAAATCTTCATGTTACTTTCTACTGAGTGTCGGTTAGAGCACAACACTTGAGTCAGAGCACTATTGTTCTTTACGCGCACAGTAACTGAAATTTAAAACTGTTAAAAGAAAAGGCTCAATAAACGATTGCATAGATAGATACTGTATATTATACACGACGCATCAATATATTTCGTTTGTGCTTTGAACTTTTCAATGCAGACTCGAAGAGCTGCGCGCCTCAAGCGCATCATTCTCCACTCGGGGGGCGCATAAGAGCTTTGTGCCGCACTGTACTGAGCCTTTCATATCATAATAGTTTTGCGCAATGAAAGATTATTAATAGCCTTTCTTGTTCTGTCCCATCTATCATATGTTACTGCCTCATTAAACAGCTCTGCTATACATTTTAAACATGTCTCAATTTTATAGTAGACTAGGCTATATAATAATTGATCCTTTTGATTTTTGTTATCTTGTTTTTCCTGAATGTACAATACAAAGTGCAATGTGTAAAGTTTTACCAGATTTAGTGTTACACTTGTTGTCTCTTGTTCCCCACTAAATGTTTTTTTTTCCCTAAATGTTCAGATTTTATACAATTATTGCGCACTTGTGATTTTCCTAGTTTTTTTTAGGGAAAAAAATTGCCACGCCTTATGTAAAACTGATACATTATAACATGTTACGTCACGTGATATATTCAAAAATAGAAGATTGTAACAAACAGTTCAAGTCAAGTGGGTTTATTGTCATTTCAAGCATGTACAGTGTGTATAAAGTGAGACAATGGGTCAAGTGGTGTTACATTTTAAGGTATATAAGAACTTTTGGGACAGGATACATTTAGTGCACACAGGCTAAAAAATACTGCACATTATAGTGGAAAGTATTATAAATTTATGGTATTTTACTTTATCATAGGAGGAACCGGTAGAAGTGGAGGAGCTGCCCCTCACATTGAAACATATGTACCAGGCAGACTACATCGTGAGGAACAGTCTTGGGCTTTTCACTGGCCAGGTGCAAGAACCATCATACATGTTGATGGATCATGATGACCAAATGAAAGCGTGGAGTGTGCTGATGGAGTCGATGGAGTGCTATGCCATGAAGTGCTATGCCATGGAGCCTTTCACATTCATTTTTGAAAACATTCAGGACATGGAAACCTTCATGATAATTTGCAAAGACACCCTCAACCTGAGAGTAAATGCTGGAGTTGGGGTGCACAGTCACCCATATACATTTTGTTAGTGTGTGTCTGTTACAGTGGAAAGAGTGTTCGGATAAATGAACTTAGAGCTGACTCAGCTGAAAGAGCGTTCCTGTGTGTGTTACAGTGAAAAGAGTGTTCCTGTGTGTGTTACAGCGGAAAGAGTGTTCGTCTGAAGTGGACTGAGAGCTGTTACAGCGGAAAGAGTGTTTGTGTGTGTTACAGCGGAAAGAGTGTTCGTCTGAAGTGGACTGAGAGCTGTTACAGCGGAAAGAGTGTTTGTGTGTGTTACAGCGGAAAGAGTGTTCGTCTGAAGTGGACTGAGAGATGTTACAGCGGAAAGAGTGTTCCTGTGTGTGTTACAGCGGAAAGAGTGTTCGTCTGAAGTGAACTGAGAGCTGATACAGCGGAAAGAGTGTTTGTGTGTGTGTGTGTGAGAGAGAGAGATTGCGACTTTTTACTCTCAAATAAAGATACTCAAAACTGTCCACCGCTGGTCTCATGTCACTTCTGTGTGCACACATGCTTGTTTCAAGTCAGTTTGAAATACTCTAACGTTTCCCCAGACTTGTTTGTAGTTCTTTCTTTATGTAAGTGCAGATAGTCTAGGCATAAATGCATATTGTGTTCCTTTATTGTCTTCTGTAAACAACTTTGAAGGAATTATTTTCCTCATTTAGATTATATACAGTTGTGCCCAGAATTAATCATACCCCTGGTAAATATGGAAAAAGGATTTTCCCATTTATATATATATATATATATATATATATGAAGCGTTCAGATGCAAAAGCGTCTAAGTGCCATTTGAAATTTTCTTCTAGAATGATTATTTTTATCAAGCTTGTATATTTAAGTTCAGTGATTTCACTTAAATGGCAATGATGATCTATTAATTGTTATTTAAGTGAAATTACTGAACTTAAATATACAAGTTTGATAAAAATCATCATTCAAGAAGAAAATTTCAAATGGCATTTAGAGGCTTTTGCATCTGAACTCTTCATATATATATGTGTGTGTGTGTGTGTGTGTGCGCGTGTGTGTGTGTGTGTGTGTGTGTGTGTGTGTGTATGTGTATATATGTATGTGTATATAAACCCCTACTAATATAAAATTTCTCAACTTAAAAGTTAATGAATAGCAGTTTTTAATAAAAAAACTAAAAAAAAAAGAAGAAGACCAAAACAGTAAATTAAGCCTAATACCAGAATCACAAAGGATAGTAGCCTATGGAGGAAAGTGATCATGAATGTTCATAACTCATAACACCTTTATTATTTTGGATTGGCGTAAACCTAAACACTTAGCAATACATAGCGTAAGTAAGTTACATTTAAAAACATCAAAATAGACCCGCTGTGAAATGTTAAACACAATACAACTAACGTTACACACATCTGCCGCAAATTGTGCCGCCTGGCCGTAGAGTGTTTCATTCATCACACATGCGTGGTACCGATAGTGTAGGAAACCCGTGACGTTTTCTTCTACGTAATTACGCGCATGCGTAGAACGGATCGTGCAGGTGGAACGGATCGTGTACCGACAGCGGTCACGAAAAATATTCATGACACAGTTATAATGCCTCATGACAGCCAATGTCAAAGCCAACCACATGACAGTTTAACTTAATTTAATGTCAAGTTGTCATGACAAAGACATCTCAAACAATGTCATATTTGCATTCAAAATGACAGTTGTCACAAACATGCATAAACCCTACTTCATATTCAAGACATGTGTCATGTCATGGTAATGAAGGTGTCATGTCAGTCTTATGCACACCCCTTCAAGTAAAGTGTGACCAAATGTGTTTGTTTGTGTGGCTGTTTGTGCATTGGTTGTTATATTTTGCACTTGTGTTTATATGTGTGGTCCTATAGTATAGACAGCTTGTTTGACCCTCATCATGGAGGTTTTACTGTGATTTATTCAAGCATTTTGTGGGGTCAGAACCACAGGTCAAACTATATCCCAGAGTGCACCTGTGGGATTGATGTTCAGACATGCTGGGCACAGACATTCAAATCAGGTCTCAGGAGAACGTCTGCCTTTCCATCTCCAAAAAGCAGCCAAGATCATATTTTCATTCATATACTTGTTTTTTCAGGCACTTTTATGTTGATTAGTATTGAAACATATGTATTCTTTTTCTTTATGTCCCCACATTTGTCAAATTAAAACTGTCTCCGTATTAAATAAATAAATAAATAAAATAATTTTCTTTTTATTCATTATAAAAAGTATGTACCTCTATCCCAGGCCAGGACTTTCAAATTATACACACACACACACACACTAAAGTATAATATTAGGGCTGTGCAAAAGTTAATTGCGATTAATCGCATACAAAATAAAAGTCTGTTTTACATAATATATTTGAGTGTGCTGTATATAATTATTTTGTATATATAAATACCTATGCATGCATGTATATATTTAAGAATTATTTGCTCTTAAATTCTGTATATATATATAAATACATAATCTATATTATATAAATATAAATATTTTATATAGGAATAACACATTTTCTTAAACATATACATGCATGTGTGTGTATTTATATATACAAAATAATTATATACAGCACACACAAATATACTATGTAAACACAGACTTTTATTTTGGATGCGATTAATCGCAATTAACTTTTGCACAGCCCTAGTAAACATATATAGTGGTGTAATTTGCTTGGGGTCAAAAAGTAGTACAATGTAGATGACAAATACCAGCTTACAGGCATAACAAGTTCACAACCCATTTGACTTTCACACTTCTGTCACATATTTGTGGAGCTTATTAATATACATTCCTGATCTTATTGTGGTTGATTCATTTGTGCATATTATATGTATATAGAATGTTTCCCCTGAAACAATTTAACTAATGAATATAAGAATTCATATAATATCTTATTTTTTTAATGATAAATAAGGGTCCATTTTGATTTCATGTTGGTTAGTGTACTGAGATATCAGGCCCAAAATCCTGAAATTATCATTTAACTCCCATTCTTACCGTGTGTGTGTGTGTGTGTGTGTGTGCAGGACTTCCTGGGCCAGATGTACTGTACTCTGGGAGAGATGGTGGGATCTCAGGGAAGTCGTATGGAAAGGCCACTCATGTAAGTCCTGCATTCGAGCTTCACACTTCTCTGAAACACAACATATTCAAATATGGTTTCAGTTCACACCTAACACTGCTATCTCAGTTTATTTTACCATCCTCATTTTCATATGAATTGTTTCTGCATTTATATTGTGTCTCCTGGCTAAACTGCAAAAGAAAAAAAAAATCGAATCTGAATCTGTTTTCAAAAATGTCTCGCTCTGAATTTACATATCAACCTAAAATCAATTATACGAGGACGTTTTTAGGGAGGAGCTCCATTGTATAGAATCAAATCAGAAATTTGCTGAATTTACTACTGAATGATCCTTTAAAATGTTTTTAATCAGGATTCCAGCTTGTATGCTTCGAGAAGAGAGAGTTTCCCCTGTTTATATTAAACTTGTAACACGTATGTGGATTTACTTCTGTGTTCATCTATTCAGTCCTGCTGTGTGACGCCTCCACAAAAGAGAGATTTTCAGCATTAATGAGCGTTAAATAAGCTTTGCTTATTTGACTGGAACTGATTGCGTCAAAATAGCTGAATAAATATCAAAATCTAAACAGCACATTTCAAATGACATACAAAATACCTTTTTCATGGACTCTTTAATTGAGAGACGACACAGTGTTTTCCATTTTTTAAAATTAACTTGTTGAGGAAAAACTCACATCTAAAATATACTTTCCCATGAACAAATGCATGTATAGAAAAATTACATTAACATTAAAATCTGGATGTTCATGTCCAAGTCCATTTGTCCGTTTGCAAATTGCCATGAAGTATGTTTATGTTTCCCCGTATATGTGTGTGTGTGTGTGTGTGCTGTTTGGCGACACATCTGGTGGTAATATAAGATGATGTTGATCTGAGAGTATTATATAAGCAGAGCTGCCTGCACTATATATAACATTTAAAAGCATTTAAAAAAAATATGCATTTAAAAGCGTTTACAGTCATAAGCTTCACTTAATTACTCATGCAGCTCGGGATTCATTTAATTCTTGATCATGCATGTTAAAGGGTTAGTTCACCCAAAAATGACATTCATCTTCAGAACACAAATGAAGATCTTTTTAATGACATCTTAGAGATTTCTGTCCCTCCATTGACAGCTACGCAACTACCACTTTTAAGCCCCAGAAAAGCAGTAAAGACATAATTAATGTAATCCATGTGACTATATAAAAATATACCTCAGATTTCTTGTTAAGTCTATTTATACAGTCAATCTCAAAGCTCTTTCCCGTTTCACACTGAAATTGCCACACGGTGGATGTAACTTACATGATATAATTATTAATGATGTATTTTATGCTATACGTCTCTTCTGAAAGGAAATGTCTCGAAGCCATACATGAGCGATCAGGTTCATTAAAAAAGTTGCTTGATTGTAGTTTGAACTGGTTCTAAATCTGATTAGCTTGTGGCTAATATAGCGCTATACACGGGTAGCTTTTTGTCTCTCTCTTTCTCTTTCAATATCATTGTAAGTAATTCCTGAGACCGGCTGCACATTTCAGGTTAATTTAGGAAAGTGCCTCAGAGGACATCTGTAGATTCAGAGCGGATTAAAGACATGTCTTCAGTTAGCGTGGATCTGCTTCTCTAACCTCTGTAACATAACCCAGAACTACTTAGTGGAATTGAAACAAGCACTCAAGGCAACGCTGCTAAGGCATAAGTAAGGGAGAAGTTTGTTCTCTCATCAAATTATCTTCAAAATCTTTCATCGTTCATCTTTGTCAGGCACTTGTGCAGGACGTTGAAGTGTAGGGTCCATACAATTTAAATTCAATTCCGGCTTGGGCTTCTTGAGTGTAGTCTTATATAAGAGCACAGAAAACGCTCGCGCGTTTGCCTGTATGCTTCTACAAACACTCATTTATTTATGAACAGAGATACATGCATTCATAACCGTAGACTGGCTACGAGCCCCTTTTAACGTTCACTCATTCACACAGCATGGGTTGTACATCCCCACATCCAGAGCAAGGTTTTGTGTTTTGGGATCGGTCCTCCTGGATTAATCTGTAAGGTTGAGTGTCACGTCCCTTTGTAGGATTTGAACCTTGTTCAAAATTGGTCAGTTGTGTGCTTGGATTGGTCAGTTGTGTGCGTGGACTGGTCAGTTGTGTGCGTGGATTGGTCAGTTGTGTGCTTGGATTGGTCAGTTGTGTGCTTGGATTAGTTAATTGTGTGCGTGGATTGGTCAGTTGTGTGCGTGTGTGGATTGGTCAGTTGTGTGCATGGATTGGTCAGTTGTGTGCTTGTATTGGTCAGTTGTGTGCATGGATTGGTCAGTTGTGTGCTTGGATTGGTCAGTTGTGTGCTTGGATTGGTCCAAGCATGGACCAATGCTTGTGTGCATGGATTGGTCAGTTGTGTGCGTGGATTGGTCAGTTGTGTGCTTGGATTGGTCAGTTGTGTGCTTGGATTGGTCAGTTGTGTGCGTGGATTGGTCAGTTGTGTGTATGGATTGGTCAGTTGTGTGCTTGGATTAGTTAATTGTGGGCTTGGATTGGTCAGTTGTGTGCGTGTGTGGATTGGTCAGTTGTGTGCATGGATTGGTCAGTTGTGTGCTTGGATTGGTCAGTTGTGTGCTTGGATTGGTCAGTTGAGTACTTGGATTGGTCAGTTGTGTGCGTGGATTGGTCAGTTGTGTGCATGGATTGGTCAGTTGTGTGCTTGGATTGGTCAGTTGTGTGCTTGGATTGGTCAGTTGTGTGCTTGGATTGGTCAGTTGAGTACTTGGATTGGTCAGTTGTGTGCGTGGATTGGTCAGTTGTGTGCGTGGATTGGTCAGTTGTGTGCGTGGATTGGTCAGTTGTGTGCGTGGATTGGTCAGTTGTGTGCGTGGATTGGTCAGTTGTGTGCGTGGATTGGTCAGTTGTGTGCTTGGATTGGTCAATTGTGGGCTTGGATTGGTCAGTTGTGTGTGTGGATTGGTCAGTTGTGTCCGTGGAGTGGTCAGTTGTGTGCTTGGATTGGTCAGTTGTGTGCTTGGATTGGTCAGTTGTGTGCTTGGATTGGTTAGTTGTGTGCTTGGATTGGTCAGTTGAGTACTTGGATTGGTCAGTTGTGTGCTTGGATTGGTCAATTGTGGGCTTGGATTGGTCAGTTCGTTGTGTGTGTGGATTGGTCAGTTGTGTCCGTGGATTGGTTAATTGTGTGTTTGGATTGGTTAATTGTGTGTTTGGATTGGTCAGTTGTGTGCTTGGATTGGTCAGTTGAGTACTTGGATTGGTCAGTTGTGTGCGTGGATTGGTCAGTTGTGTCCATGGAGTGGTTAGTTGTGTGCGTGGATTGGTCAGTTGTGTGCGTGGATTGGTCAGTTGTGTGCGTGGATTGGTCAGTTGTGTGCGTGGATTGGTCAGTTGTGTGCTTGGATTGGTCAATTGTGGGCTTGGATTGGTCAGTTGTGTGCTTGGATTGGTTAGTTGTGTGCTTGGATTGGTCAGTTGAGTACTTGGATTGGTCAGTTGTGTGCTTGGATTGGTCAATTGTGGGCTTGGATTGGTCAGTTCGTTGTGTGTGTGGATTGGTCAGTTGTGTCCGTGGATTGGTTAATTGTGTGTTTGGATTGGTTAATTGTGTGTTTGGATTGGTCAGTTGTGTGCTTGGATTGGTCAGTTGAGTACTTGGATTGGTCAGTTGTGTGCGTGGATTGGTCAGTTGTGTCCATGGAGTGGTTAGTTGTGTGCTTGGATTGGTCAGTTGTGTGTCGTGGATTGATCCATTGTGTGCTTGGATTGGTCAGTTGTGTGCTTGGATTGGTCAGTTGTGTGCTTGGATTGGTCAGTTGTGTGCTTGGATTGGTCAGTTGTGAGCTTGGATTGGTCAGTTGTGTGTATGGATTGGTCAGTTGTGTGCCTTGGATCGGTCAGTTGTGTGCTTGGATTGGTCAGTTGTGTACTTGGATTAGTCAGTTGTGTGCATGGATTGGTCAGTTGTGTGCTTGGATTGGTCAGTTCTGTGCATGGATTGGTCAGTTGTGTGCTTTGATTGGTCAGTTGTGTGCTTGGATTGGTCAGTTGTGTGCTTGGATTGGTCAGTTGTGTGCTTGGATTGGTCAGTTGTGTGCTTGGATTGGTCAGTTGTGAGCTTGGATTGGTCAGTTGTGTGCTTGGATTGGTCAGTTGTGTGCTTGGATTGGTCAGTTGTGAGCTTGGATTGGTCAGTTGTGTGCTTGGATTGGTCAGTTGTGTGCTTGGATTGGTCAGTTGTGAGCTTGGATTGGTCAGTTGTGTGCGTGGATTGGTCAGTTGTGTGCTTGGATTGGTCAATTGTGTGCTTGGATTGGTCAGTTGTGTGCTTGTATTGGTCAGTTGTGTGCTTGGATTGGTCAGTTGTGTGCATGGATTGGTCAGTTGTGTGCTTGGATTGGTCAGTTTTGTGCATGGATTGGTCAGTTGTGTGCATGGTTTGGACAGTTGTGTGCGTGGATTGGTCAGTTGTGTGCGTGGATTGGTCAGTTGTGTGCTTGGATTGGTCAGTTATGTCCGTGGATTGGTCAGTTGTGTGCGTGGATTGGTCAGTTGTGTGCTTGGATTGGTCAGTTGTGTGCGTGGATTGGTCAGTTGTGTGTATGGATTGGTCAGTTGTGTGCTTGGATTAGTTAATTGTGGGCTTGGATTGGTCAGTTGTGTGCATGGATTGGTCAGTTGTGTGCTTGGATTGGTCAGTTGTGTGCTTGGATTGGTCAGTTGAGTACTTGGATTGGTCAGTTGTGTGCGTGGATTGGTCAGTTGTGTGCATGGATTGGTCAGTTGTGTGCTTGGATTGGTCAGTTGTGTGCTTGGATTGGTCAGTTGTGTGCTTGGATTGGTCAGTTGTGTGCGTGGATTGGTCAGTTGTGTGCGTGGATTGGTCAGTTGTGTGCGTGGATTGGTCAGTTGTGTGCGTGGATTGGTCAGTTGTGTGCGTGGATTGGTCAGTTGTGTGCGTGGATTGGTCAGTTGTGTGCTTGGATTGGTCAGTTGTGTGCTTGGATTGGTCAGTTGTGTGTGTGGATTGGTCAGTTGTGTGCGTGGATTGGTCAGTTGTGTGCGTGGATTGGTCAGTTGTGTGCTTGGATTGGTCAGTTGTGTGCTTGGATTGGTCAGTTGTGTGTGTGGATTGGTCAGTTGTGTCCGTGGAGTGGTCAGTTGTGTGCTTGGATTGGTCAGTTGTGTGCGTGGATTGGTCAGTTGTGTGCGTGGATTGGTCAATTGTGGGCTTGGATTGGTCAGTTGTGTGTGTGGATTGGTCAGTTGTGTCCGTGGAGTGGTCAGTTGTGTGCTTGGATTGGTCAGTTGTGTGCTTGGATTGGTCAGTTGTGTGCTTGGATTGGTTAGTTGTGTGCTTGGATTGGTCAGTTGAGTACTTGGATTGGTCAGTTGTGTGCTTGGATTGGTCAATTGTGGGCTTGGATTGGTCAGTTCGTTGTGTGTGTGGATTGGTCAGTTGTGTCCGTGGATTGGTTAATTGTGTGTTTGGATTGGTTAATTGTGTGTTTGGATTAGTCAGTTGTGTGCTTGGATTGGTCAGTTGAGTACTTGGATTGGTCAGTTGTGTGCGTGGATTGGTCAGTTGTGTCCATGGAGTGGTTAGTTGTGTGCTTGGATTGGTCAGTTGTGTGCGTGGATTGGTCAGTTGTGTGCGTGGATTGGTCAGTTGTGTGCGTGGATTGGTCAGTTGTGTGCTTGGATTGGTCAATTGTGGGCTTGGATTGGTCAGTTGTGTGTGTGGATTGGTCAGTTGTGTCCGTGGAGTGGTCAGTTGTGTGCTTGGATTGGTCAGTTGTGTGCTTGGATTGGTCAGTTGTGTGCTTGGATTGGTTAGTTGTGTGCTTGGATTGGTCAGTTGAGTACTTGGATTGGTCAGTTGTGTGCTTGGATTGGTCAATTGTGGGCTTGGATTGGTCAGTTCGTTGTGTGTGTGGATTGGTCAGTTGTGTCCGTGGATTGGTTAATTGTGTGTTTGGATTGGTTAATTGTGTGTTTGGATTGGTCAGTTGTGTGCTTGGATTGGTCAGTTGAGTACTTGGATTGGTCAGTTGTGTGCGTGGATTGGTCAGTTGTGTCCATGGAGTGGTTAGTTGTGTGCTTGGATTGGTCAGTTGTGTGTCGTGGATTGATCCATTGTGTGCTTGGATTGGTCAGTTGTGTGCTTGGATTGGTCAGTTGTGTGCTTGGATTGGTCAGTTGTGTGCTTGGATTGGTCAGTTGTGTGCTTGGATTGGTCAGTTGTGAGCTTGGATTGGTCAGTTGTGTGTATGGATTGGTCAGTTGTGTGCCTTGGATCGGTCAGTTGTGTGCTTGGATTGGTCAGTTGTGTACTTGGATTAGTCAGTTGTGTGCATGGATTGGTCAGTTGTGTGCTTGGATTGGTCAGTTCTGTCCATGGATTGGTCAGTTGTGTGCTTTGATTGGTCAGTTGTGTGCTTGGATTGGTCAGTTGTGTGCTTGGATTGGTCAGTTGTGTGCTTGGATTGGTCAATTGTGTGCTTGGATTGGTCAGTTGTGTGCTTGGATTGGTCAGTTGTGTGTATGGATTGGTCAGTTGTGTGCTTGGATTGGTCAGTTGTGAGCTTGGATTGGTCAGTTGTGTGCTTGGATTGGTCAGTTGTGTGCTTGGATTGGTCAGTTGTGAGCTTGGATTGGTCAGTTGTGTGCTTGGATTGGTCAGTTGTGTGCTTGGATTGGTCAGTTGTGAGCTTGGATTGGTCAGTTGTGTGCGTGGATTGGTCAGTTGTGTGCTTGGATTGGTCAATTGTGTGCTTGTATTGGTCAGTTGTGTGCTTGTATTGGTCAGTTGTGTGCTTGGATTGGTCAGTTGTGTGCATGGATTGGTCAGTTGTGTGCTTGGATTGGTCAGTTTTGTGCATGGATTGGTCAGTTGTGTGCATGGTTTGGACAGTTGTGTGCGTGGATTGGTCAGTTGTGTGCGTGGATTGGTCAGTTGTGTGCTTGGATTGGTCAGTTATGTCCGTGGATTGGTCAGTTGTGTGCGTGGATTGGTCAGTTGTGTGCTTGGATTGGTCAGTTATGTCCGTGGATTGGTCAGTTGTGTGCGTGGATTGGTCAGTTGTGTGCGTGGATTGGTCAGTTGTGTGTTTGGATTGGTCAGTTGTGTGTTTGGATTGGTCAGTTGTGTGCTTGGATTGGTCAGTTGTGTGCATGGATTGGTCAGTTGTGTACTTGGATTGGTCAGTTGTGTGGATAGATTGGGCAGTTTTGTCCATGGATTGGTCAGTTGTGTGCATAAATTGGTCAGTTGTGTGCGTGGATTGGTCAGTTGTGTGCCTGGATTGGTCAGTTGTGTGTGTGGACTGGTCAGTTGTGTGCTTGGATTGGTCAGTTGTGTGTATGGATTGGTCAGTTGTGTGTATGGATTGGTCAGTTGTGTCCTTAGATTGGTCAGTTGTGTGCGTGGATTGGTCAGTTGTGTGCATGTGATTGGTCAGTTGTGTGCGTGGATTGGTCAGTTGTGTGCGTGGATTGGTCAGTTGTGTGCTTGTGATTGGTCAGTTGTGTGCGTGAATTGGTCAGTTGTGTGCTTCTTAAGTCGTAGTTGTCAAGAGCAATGTTGTCATTTTTCCTTCTGACTTTAGAGGCATTCCTGGGAAGAACTGTGGAAGTATTGTTGTGAAAGCTGAAGAACTTGGAAACTGTAGGGTACGTCATCTGACTTTGAATATCTTTTCGTCTTATCTCGTCTTTTTCTCTTCTCTCCAATATTCTATCGTCTTTTTCTTGTCCCTTCATATCTTCTCTTTTCTCTTCTTGTCTCATTTGTTTGGTTTCTTCTCATATTGTTTCTTCTTTTCTCAATTTCACGTCTTCCTTTCTCGTTTTGTCTCTTATATTCTTTTTTGTGTCTTGCCTTATTTCTTGTCTTGTTTCTTCTTGTCTCGTTCATTCTCTTCTGTCTTGCATTGTCTCATTTATTGTCATCCAGCCTTTTTGTTTTCTTTTCTTTTCTCATTTTTCCGTGATCTATGTGTCTCCGCCCGTGCTCTTTGTCCTGATCTAGTCTTGCCTATGTTGAGTCTTTTCTTTTGTCTCATCTCTTCTCATTTCATCTCAATGCTTCTTGTCTTGTTTATTATCTCTTCTCCTCCTCCTCATTTTTTCTCAACTCTTTTCTCCTCTTTTTGCATTTGTCATATTTTCTTCTTTTCTTGTTTTCCTTTTTCAACTTGTCTCGTTTCTTCTTGTCTGGTCTCCTTCTTTTCTCTTCTCTTTGCAGTTTGTGCTTCTATGTGAAAGGTTGCACAATATTCTCCATTATGCCACCATTAGTTGCTAATGTGTTTTTTTGTTGATCAGGAGTCTGTACTGATGCAGTTTTGTGGCAACAAACTGGACAAGAAAGATTTCTTTGGAAAGTCAGACCCTTTCCTGGTCTTTTACCGTAGCAATGGAGATGGAACGTAAGTTTTTCATTGTTCTCCACATTTCCCCATTAGACACAGTTCATAAAATACAGACTATTTAATGTGTTTATATCAGCGCTTACATACTGTACAGTGCCTCCAGGGGGGCGGGGGGTGTAGGGGGCATGTCACTGGGCCAGTGAAAAGTACAGTAGCTGAACAGTCGTGTTTCCACCCATCTATTTTGATATGCATTTTCAAAGTGCTGAATTTAAAAAGATAAATTCAAGAGACATTTCTTCTCTAAATGTGTTTCCATCAGTTTCTTTTGGTCAAATAATAAAATGAAATTTATGCACATTTTGGAGATTTTATTCACATCTTGCTCATCTAGAACTTTAAAAAGATGGCTCTACATGCAAAGATGTAAAGAGGAATAAAATATATGAATGCAAATCGCTGTGGATATTTTCATATTTCAGTAAACCAGGGCCATTGAAGTGTAAGTAGGCCTATATTCTCTATATCGCTTGGAAAGGCGATAGGCGAATAGCAGTCAAATCCAATAGATCGTCGCCAAACCGTGGCATGACACACATTGTAGCTGCATTTCTTCTACTTCTTAATAATTTTGTAAACATTTCACATGGATATAGCAAGTTATTGACACGATTATCATTATTATAGTTAATCTACGAACATATGAACATATCTTTCAGTAGTGTGTGAGATGGGGGATTGGATTTCCAGATCCAGCTTGTTCCAGAACAGATTAATCCCTGCTTATATCAGATCTATTTCAATTTTTTAAGTCTAATATTGTGGTTATGTTTGATGCCCATTTAATATCTTGTCTTTGAACCTGGTCTCGGCCTTCAATGACACTTTTTGACACGCGGTAAATGATGCATGTTTGATAAGAGCCCTTTTCACATCCCCAATGTTGTGGTTCCTTCACTTTGACATGTTTGTTTGTCAGATTTACCATCTGTCATAAGACGGAGGTGGTGAAAAACACATTGGACCCTGTGTGGCAGGCCTTCAAGATCCCAGTCAGAGCGCTGTGTAACGGGGATTATGACAGGTGGGTCCGCCGGTTTACTTCTGAGCGTCAGCTTGGTGGGAATGACATGACTCAGAAACACAGTCTTCACGTCTTCTCACTGTAGTAGCAATTTTGCACATTTTTATGAAAAACTCAAATGAATAAAGACACACCTGTATTATAGCCATTCAAAAAAACTGGAAAAGTGTAATATAAATAAAAGTCTTTACTGTCACTTTTGATCAATTGAATGCAGCCTTGCTCAATAAAAGTATTAAAGGGATAGTTCACTTTGAAATTAATTTTCGATGTGTTTTATCTTACCTCAAGGGCATCCAAGATGTAGGTGTCTTTGTTTCCACAGTATTTTCAATTTTGATATTTTTAGGTCAAACCGTTCTTGTCTGTCAGTCATATAATGGAGGTCTATGGTCACCACCTAAAGAAGTCCAAATTAAACATGATTTAATGACTCGTAAATGTAAGTACACATCGATGGCCTAAGACACGAAACGAGCGGTTTGATAACTTCCGGCGCTTGCGTAGACCGAAGCGCCCGTGCCTTCAGATCACTTGGACGTGGCTGTGGTTACAAGAGGTAAAAACGATATAAATACTGTTCGTTTTCTCACACAAACCGCTCGTTTCGTGTCTTAGGCCATCAATGTGTACTTACATTTACGAGTCATTAAATCATGTTTAATTTGGACTTCTCTGTGCATGCTCTTTGGCTACGTTCACACTGCAGGGCTTAATGCTCAATTTTTTTTGCAAGGTCGTTCACATTTCCAATTAAATGCGACCTTTTGTGATCTCCTATGTGAACGTGAAATGACCCAGAAGTGACCCGCATGCGCAGAAGAGTAATGAACGGTCAACGACGTCACTTGTTGTTTGCAGAATAGTTCTTTTTTTCCATATGTTGCGAGCTTTTGTTTTATTATCAGCCCATATACAAACACAGACAACAATTATTTTATCGACGGGCAAAGTTCGCACATAAATGTAAGATTTTTCCGATCCTCACTGACCTCGTCATAAAACCCGTTTAATTGATAGTGCGCGTCCTCGGCGCTCCTTGCTTTGTCGCCGGCGGCCGCGGTGCGACACTGGTGGCTGGTGTTGCCAGATTGGGTGTTTTTTCGCTACATTTTAAGGCATGTTTACATGTGTTTTAGCCTACTGTACGAAGTTATACCATTACTGACAGAGAGCGCACGTTCACAGACACCAGAATGAACGTGTTCACAGTAATGTTCATCAGGCAGTAATACAGTATATGAACGCGTTCAGGCACAACACTGGGGAAGAGACTCGTCTGCAGCGGCCCATAACAGTGCAGAAACGCGTTGGAGTTAGCGTGTATTGGCTAGCTACAGGTGCTTGCAATGACGTGCGGGTCGGATATATGTGAACTGGCCGTTCAGATTGAAGTCGCATTTCAAAAGATCGGATACATATCGGATTTGGACCACATACCCAAGTGGCCTGGGTTGCATTTGAAAAGATCGGATCTGTGTCGTTCAGACTGTCATGAAAAAATCAGATACAGGTCGCATAGGGGCAAAAAAATCGGAATTAGGTCATTTCAGCCTGCAGTGTGAACGTAGCCTTTGAGGTGGTGACCATAGACCTGCATTATATGACTGACAGACAAGAACGATTTGACCTTAAAATATCAAAATTGAAAATACTGTGGAAACAAAGACACCTACATCTTGGATGCCCTTGAGGTAAGATAAAACATATCAAAAATTAATACTTTATTAACACTAAATTAATACTTTATTTTGCTTTGTTTGCAGAGCAATAAAAATCGAGGTGTATGACTGGGACAGAGATGGAGGGTAAGAAAACAAACAACCATTCTATAAATACTAAAAATAAGACACATCTCAAGATATTGAAGGAGATGTGTGTGTGTTTTCAGTCATGACTACATTGGAGAGTTCAGCACCAGCTACAGGGAGCTCTCCAAAGGCCACTCTCAGTTTACTGTGTGGGAGGTGAGCCACTTTCATCTTCTCCATGTATTTTTCACACTCGCCTGCTTAAAATAGCATACATGTCTTCTTGAACTATCCAAGACTTTAATGCAGACATTAACAGTGGGGGGCAAAAAAGTATTTAGTCAGCCACCAATTGTGCAATTTCTCCCACTTGTAAGCCTGTAATCTCCACAGGTACTCGTCTACTATGAAAAAAAAAATCCCAAAAATCACATTGTAGGGTTTTTAATGAATTTATTTGCAAATTATGGTGGAAAATAAGTATTTGGTCACCTACAAACAAGCAAGATTTCTGGCTCGCACAGACAGCGTTTGTGTTCTTTAAACTGTGTGTCGTCAGTAGATCATGTGCAGAACTTTACACTCCCATCGGTGCTTTTTAGGGCCCGAGCACTAACAGTGCGAGGACCTTGAAACTGTTAGGGTTATTTTTTTCTTTTTTTCTTTTTTCTTTTTTCTTTTTTCTGCAAAGTAAGCGCCATTTTCGGGGCCTCAACATGCTCAAAAACTCACCAAATTTGGCACGCATGTCAGGACTGGTGAAAAATTTCGTATTTTGTGGGTTTCGCGGATGGGCGGGGCAAAATGGCTCCCTAGCGCCACCTAGAAAAGTGGAAAAAATTAGCCCCTCGTCCACGTTCAACCTACAAACACGAAATTTGGTGGGGACGTGTATCATATCAAGACGCACAAAAAAAGCCTCAAGAACTCATACCCTAAACTCAACAGGAAGTCGGCCATTTTGAATTTGGCGCCCATTTTGGGACGATTTACACACTCAGTACTTTAACGAACTCCTCCTAGGGCTTTAGTCGGGTCGACTTCACATTTCTGCTGTGCCTTCTAAAGGCATTGACGATGTAAAGTTGTGCTATCTGCGCGTTTTCGTCAATGGGCGTGTCCGTTGCGTCGATGATTCGCCATGAAACAGGAAGTTGTAGTAACTTGGCTGTAAATGCCCAGATCTGCACAAAATTTTACACATTTGACAAGAGTCCCGCCCTGAACAAATCTACATGCCGACATTCACCCACAGTCATAGCGCCACCTAGTGACAGCAGGAAGTGACCTTTAACGAAGCAGTACCCGTCGCATGTTTGACCGACATGTACGAAATTTCTGTGGTACATCTACCATGTCCAGACACACAGAAAAGTCTCTTGGAGCGTTGCCCTAAACTCAACAGGAAGTCAGCCATTTCTAATTTTACCGCCATTTTGGGATGATTTTCTCATTACGTACTTTAACAAACTCCACCTAGGGATTTAGTCGGATCGACTTCAAATTTCTGCTGTGCCTTTTAAAGGCTTTGACGATGTAAAGTTGTGCTATCTGCGCGTTTTCGTCGATGGGCGTGTCCGTGGCGTCGAAGATTCGCCATGAAACAGGAAGTTGTAGTAACTTGGCTGTAAATGCCCAGATCTGCACAAAGTTTTACACATTTGACAAGAGGTCCCGCCCTGAACAAATCTACATGCCGACATTTACCCACAGTCATAGCGCCACCTGCTGTCAATAGGAAGTGACCTTTAATGAAGCAGCGTAGCAAATTCACAGCCGCACCGGCTGAGCTGCAAAATATACAACGCGGCCGCCTCAGACTCCAACGTGCTACAGGTGCGAGGGCCCGCCCATTGCTGCTTGCAGCTTTAATTTTTTTTTTGGTATTGCGCTTTCACGCTAATTTGCCTTGTTCAGTAAATCTGGCCCTAAATGCACTGATATACAGTAACTCTTGCCCTCTTACTTATTACCCTCCCTTTGAAACCTCATCTTTTTTAGTGTTTTGTATGACCTCCACATCACTGAAGCATAAATCATCCCTATGACAAGAACACTTATCAAAAGTGGCCACCGCACAAGATAACAGCGAGAGGTCTAGCAAACGTCTCCAAACGTTCATCTCCACCAAGAGCTTCCGCTGATCTAGTTTTCACACAATCATTATCCATCATTATTACAGTCCAGAAACTCTTCACAGCCAGTGCATGCATTTCTTTCCACGTAATTCACGCAGTAGTGTGCCTATATTCACATACTGTGGCAAAAGTGAGAATATGCTGGATATATTTGACATTTTGGAGATTCAACCACATTTCAAAAACTGATTTTGCTGCCTTTCTGTAGGTGGTGAACCACAAGAAAAAGAAGAAGAAGAAGAAATATCTCAACTCAGGAACCGTGAGTGCATTTTTAACTCGATCTCCCCGTTTAATTAACGAAGAAAAAAAAAAGTACTAACTTACTAGTTCTAACAAACAAACATCCTTATTGGTAAGACTTCTTATAGAAGGTCCTACATTATATCTTCATAAGCAATGCACAATGCGTTCATAAGCTGTGCATATAAATATTCATAAATGTTGATGTAGCTCATCATTGGCTGTGACTCTAGAGAGTTACATCATCACCCTGAGCATGAATATTGATATGACATTTATGATTAAAGTATGCATTGCTTATCGAAAGTGTGATGATGCCCTTTAGGACTCTACATAGGAAGTGTTACCAAACTTTCATGTCGACAGGTCACTCTGCTGTCCTGCTTCATTGATGTTGAGGTCACGTTCCTGGACTACATCAAAGGAGGGTGAGTGTGTGTGTGCAGTACATCAATAAATACATTTTATAGCGTATGAAAGGTATATATGATATGCAAATATATACGATTTTATTCTGTGGTGAACAAACTTCCATAATGCATATTTTACTGTTAATTTTACAGTAAAATACAGTTAATATATATATTTTAGGGCTGTGCAAAAGTTAATTGCGATTAATCGCATCCAAAATAAAAGTCTCTGTGTACATAATATACTATTTGTGTGTGCTGTATATAAATATTTTGTATATATAAATACCTATGCATGCATGTATATATTTAAGAATTATTTGCGCTAAAATTCTGTATATATATATATATAAATACATACTCTATATTATATAAATATAAATATTTTATACATGAATATCACATTTTCTTGAATATATACATGCATGTGTGTGTATTTATATATACAAAAATAATTATATACAGCACACACAAATATATAATGTAAACACAGACTTTTATTTTGGATGCGATTAATCGCAATTAATTTTTGCACAGCCCTAATACATTTAGATTTTTGTGTATATGAAATACTATGCAAAAATAAAAACACTAGTATGCATGTCATTTGAGTAAATCAACAGAATTTGATTACCGTAAAACCATGTTTAATTTGAAAAGTGGCATCTAGTTATGCAATTAATTGATACGTCGTTCTAGAAATTGTGGATTCTGCATCTTACGTATTTAGCGAATGTGACGTCATCCGGGTATTCCATGCATACAAAAGTACGGTACGAACAAACATGCTCAAGCTCATCTACTGAGACTGGAAACACATCGCTGTGCCTCACCATCCATTAATAATTCCCTCTTCCTTCCCCTCGCCTTTCTCCACGTCAAACACACACACTTTCACAGGGAGTGCACTGCATTATGATGCTGTAATAAACTGAGCTATAAATAGTCCGCTCTATTCTGAGAGACACAGAGACCCCAGGCACATGACCTGGCCTTCAAACAGTTGAGAAAACACTGGAAATATCGGCAGAATAATTCAAAGGATACTCCTGTGGAAAATTCTTACAGACACTTTGTGAATATCGCTGCATGCGCATTCTGTTTAAAATACAGAGAGAATAGTAGATAAACAAAGAGATGCTCTCAGGGAATAATTTCCTTCATTTCTGCCCACAGATTAAATTGAGCTGAGACATAGTTTCACACAGTCAGCTCACTGGAGATTTCACTGAGGAGCTTTATTCTGCTATGATAAGCATCATATATTTTATGTTATGATACATATGTGCTCACTCTAGTGTTTTTGCTCTGTTCACTTGCAGCACTCAAATTAATTTCACGGTGGCGATTGATTTTACTGCGTCAAACGGTGAGCTTACATTACTGAAAAATTGCATTTCAAATAAAGAAAACATGTTCTTGTTATGATAATGGCTTATTTTTATCTCTGTGTATGTAAATTTAATCTTTATGTATATATTTATGTATTTGTACTTCTAAAATACTTTCAAGAGATCATTATTTTCCCACCTTACACCAAATCACCAATTATAAATGTGTAACCTTCCAAAGATCGTACAGTTGTGTTAAAAGTGCACAGAATTTGTACTGATACTGTGTCTAAAATGTCTCAATTAAAAGTCACAGATAGGATCCACATTTAATTATACTGTACTGAAGTATTTAAAAGTATTTAAAATGAAACGTATCAAAAACAAGAGGTGGTAGTCTCACAATTTTCTCATTGTTCTGACTGTGTAAAACTCTAGGACAGTTGATGTTAAACTGAAAGCAATATCCACAAGTCTGTTACCTGAATATTTTTAATTACAAGTCACATTCAATTACCAGTCATATTTCTTTTTCAAGACATGAATATTACAGTGTTAGAATGGCTAGCATTTAATCATACATTATTATTTACAGTAAAACCAAAAATAATCACAGATTATTTACCCATAATGTTAAACTATTCAGCTTAAAGGGATACTCCACTTTTTTTGTTTTTTTTTTGTTTTTTGTTTTTTGGAAATAGGCTCATTTTACAACTCCCCGAGTAGAGAGTTAAACAGTTGAGTTTTACCGTTTTCGAATCCATTCAGCCGATTTTTTGATATTTAGAATAATATCAGTATCCAGATAGTTTCTGGTCTCATTGACTACCAGTAGGAAAAAAATATATATACTTTGGAAGTCAATGAGACCAGAAACTGTCTGGTTACTGACTCAACTGCTTAACTCTGGGGGAGTTGTAAAATGAGCCTATTTCCAAAAAAAGTGGAGTATCCCTTTAAAAGAGCTAATTTAATGGTACACATAATAAATTACTGCTAAATACCCTTAGTTGTAAGTGGTCAAAATACACTCTTAAGATAATGGACGATAGATCATTATTCTAAAAAGGGGAAAATTCACTGCATAACTAGGCTGAAAAGAAACTTCTCAGGTTACACATGTAACCCAGTTCCCTGAGAGGGGAACGAGACGCCGTGTCATGTTGTTGAGGCTATGAGAACAACACTATAGTCCATTACCGAAACCATAAATATATACCTGAGCAGTTCGTCGTCAGGTTCTAATTGTCTGAAAATGCTAACACAGTCTTATCCCAAGAAGTCATATAACTGACGTCTTGGGACGTCTTTTGACCATACGTCAACATCCGCCTTTTTAGGGTACCCTTAAACGTCGGTTACATGACGATCCCGGGCCGTCATTCAACTGACGCTTTACCTTTAACGTTGGTTAGGTGATGGGGTCGGTTTAGGGGTAGGTTTAGGTCTGGGGTAGGGTTAGGGTCCGATAATGTCATCTAACCGACGTTTAAGGGTACCCTAAAAAGGCTGATGTTGACGTACGGTCAAAAGACGCCCCAAGACGTCAGTTATATAACGTCTTGGGGTGAGACTGCGCTGAAAATGCACAGGCATAGCCAGGGAGTGGCAACATGACAAGGCATCTCGTTCTTCACTCAAGGATCAGGTTACATATGTGACCTGAGATGTTCCCTTTCGAGTGGGACTCAATGCAGCATCATGGCGTTGACGCTATGAGAACTTCAATGCCGCCACACCGTGGGATAGTGCCTGCCCAACAAGACTGTATATGTGCACTGACAGTTATTGAGCCCAGGCTGAATCCAGATCTACCTAGATAAGGATTTGAGACCCTGGGGCTAAATCTGCATCCAGACTATAAAACCTGATGAATGTGTTCGGAGAGGACCATCCTGCCGCAGCACAGACGTCTTGTAAGGATGCACCCCTGGCAAGAGCTTTGGAACACTCCTAATGGAGTGGACCCCAACCCTTAGAGGCAAACCCATATCGCATGCCTTGTAGGAGAGGGAGATTGCGTCAGTGAACCTTTGCGAGATACACTACGTGGTGACGCATTCCCTCTATTGTGGCCACCAAAGCAGACCAGAAGCTGAGAGTATTTACGCCACTGGCTTGAGGGGTGGACATAGATCCTCAGAGCATGGACCGGATATGACAGGTGCAGACTTTCTTGCTTTTGCATCTCATGAGCCAGAGGCAAGGAAGCCTGCAAGACCAGTGGCTGACCAGCTATATAATGAACTTTTGGAATATAGTCTGGTCTAGGATGCAGTATATCTCTGACATCACCTGAAGCAAAGTCTAAGTTGGAGTTTCCAGATTTCCATCTCTCCAGCCTCTTTCCGGACTCTCCCATGAAATTCCCTCTAGTAGAGATATTAGGACCAAGAACCATACTTTGGCCGTAAAGAACAGAGCCACTAGGAGAAGGTGGATGTGAAGACAGAGAAGACAGTGGGTCATCTCCTCTGAGGTGTAAAGTTAGTTAGTTCCACTTCAGCTTCACCATACCTCTGCCATATGGACTCCGGCACTTGAGGATGGAGTTACCGGCGTCAGGTACTCCGGGCATCAGTGCCTGCCTTGACCAGATAACAAGCTTGCATGCCCCGGAATCTAAACTACCTTCAGAGACGAGCACTTTTACTCTCCCCAGAGCAGGATCTGCTGCGCCTGGCTGAAAATGGGACACAATCGCAGCCCATACTGGTGATTTGTGTTAGAGATCTAATGTGTCTGTGTGGACTAACACATGATAGCACCTAAGGGGCTATCATGTGGTAGGACCTATTAGTGATAGGTAAGGACCTATTAGTGTAAGGACCTATTAGTGGTAGGTCTTCTCTCCTACCACTGGGCCCTGGCTTGGGACGGCTGGTGGATGGAGCTGGATCCTGGATTCAGTGTGGGATCAGTTCTCTGCACACCGGCAATTGTTTATTTGCCTCCTTGTACCTGTCGACAATGGTGTTGACTGCGTCTCTGATTAAGCCAAAAGGCGAAATCGGGGCATCCAGAAGGAAAGCCATGCTTCTTTCTTTTTTCCCCTTGAGGTTGAGCCACCGATGCCGCTCCTTTACGACCACAACAGCCACTTAAAGACCAATGGGTAACCAATGGGATTAACCTGTAGTTAATCCCTCACCATGATCCAACTCTTTAAGCAGATCCCCCTTGTACCTCCATGGTGTGCAGAGACACGCCAGCCTGATGTGCTGCTGTGTATGCCTACAAATCTTTGTGGGTAAGGCAGGTTTCCTCTGCAACGATGCACTTGAGGTGGAGAGATAGCACTCAAGTGCATTTGTCTTACCCGTGCTTGCACATACTTGCCTGATTATGCACTCGCACAGAGTACAGATTCCTCCAAAACCTCAACACCTCATCAGACCAATCTAGATTTAATTTGGCCATGGCCCGAGGCACAACCTCCAGCAATTCTTCGAATGCGACAGATTGAGAGGACTTCTCTGCCAAAGCACCCCCCTGTCTGTTTGCATCCAACTCTTTAGAGTCAGGCACAGACAGCATGAGTTCCTTGTCTGAAGCACCCATGCAAGTCGCCCATTATAAAATGTGGGCACTGTATCACACATCTCCTAAATCTTAGACCTGACATTTTGAATCTAACTCCTGGGCTAAAGACAGTGTAGACAACGCATTGTTCAGGCATCTATTTATGGGATTTACTTTTCTGTGTCGCACTACGTCACATCGCTACGGAATCAGGAATTGCTGTGTGTTGACACATGCTTCAAACACCAGCGTCAACGCTATGATGCGCCGTTGAGTTCCTTTCAAAAGTGAACTGCAGTGACATCAAATGATCACATACTGTGTGTAGATCATCATTGAGACACAAGTTACAAAAATGGCACTATTAAATTAGAATTACCCCAAATTTAAAATCATTACTGCATACATTCTCAAATTCCAGTTTACATTTAAATGCTTTATTGATTCATGTATTTTTTGCTCTATTCATCACAGGCAACCCTTCCCAGCCTACCTCTCTACACTACATGAGCCCGTATCATCTGAACGCGTATGCACTGGCGCTCAGAGCCGTGGGGGAGATTATTCAGGACTATGACACGGATAAGCTGTTCCCTGCACTAGGGTTTGGTGCAAAACTACCACCCGATGGCCACGTGTCTCATGAATTTCCCCTGGTGAGGACAATTATTTTTCAATCTATTATGAAGGTTATTAAGAAAGTACATGCTTGCATTTTATTTGTTCTCAAATGTACGCATGTTTTTGTTGAGTATCTCAGTTGCCTATTTGTCAATGAGAGTATAACCTGTCCAGTCTTGCTTTACACGTTGTCTGCTTGCAATCTGAGCATACTACATTGTACTTACTGATCGGCCTCTGCTGTATGTATAGTTGTGAGCTTATTCTGAAAATATTCTGAAATATTCTGGTTCAGTCCTGCGGCATGCTATTAGAATTACTTTGCTAGGGAGGATATTATGTATGTCTACATAATAAACATTAAATTCGACAATCCTTGGGCCCAAAGAAGATACAGTGAGAAAGAGTGGGCTATGGCAGGGCTTGCATCATGGGAATGCTTTTAGTAGGGTATGGCACCTACCCAGCTCCCTGTCAAACACAAACCATACACTATACACATCTAGCTGGGCTACATGGTATTGCTGCACTTCTCCATCTACAGCTTTTTCAGATCCACTTATTCTCCAGCAGGACCCTTAGAGCCCGCACTTAACGACTAAGTGCAACTTTTATTCCTGTGTTGACCTATTTCATATTGGTTAGGACGTATTGAGTGTGATTCTCTTTTATTCAATAGGCAGTTAGCCCTGTCTTTTCAGTTACTGTACCTTGGACAAGCAAAATAAAGGGTAAAATTAGTTAGATTATTAAATTAGGAATTACAAAATTAGTCAGTTGATGATTAGGGAAGTAGGATGATTATTAAAGTAGGAATATTAGCTGTAATGAGACTGTCAATTTTAAATGCGATTATCTATTGAATGTTAATTTTGTCAACTTTTTGGAGTACATACGCATACAGATGAGCTAAAAAACATCAACCGAAAGTCAAAAGGCTGAAATTTGGATTTCACACACCCCCTAGACAACCACACCACTGGTATCCAAATATGGGCTCTTGAGGGGTGACTAACTGATAAATATGGATGAGACGGTTTATAAAGGAGATTGAAAAGGACTGATAGACATTAGCAAATGGAGATTACCCACAGCTGTCTCACATTTCTAAAGAGGACAGAATTTATTTTCTTTTCTAATTTTTCCCCCGTTCCACACCCACGAAACCGTCACAGAGAATCTATCACATAATCCCGTATACAGTGAGACACAGATCCTTCTTATTGGACCAAACAGATGCACTGCCTGCGGCTGCAGCTGCCCACACACAGCGAAAACACACACACTTTTCCTCAGGGCTGAGCACAGGAGACTCCATATGCACTCAGCAGAGCATTAAAGCTTTACTTGAATGAATAGAACTATAATCTATGGCGAAATACCACAGCAAGTGCTTGGGAGCACTTTGACTCGGCGCAGTAATTCATCACTTGTGAAAAGTCCTCTCCCTCTCTGGAGTGATGATATTACTGCGCCGAGTCCATAGATATATATACGGCGAGTCGAAGTGCTCCCAAGCACTTGCTGTGGTATTGCACATTATAGTTATCCACGTTACACGCTTAAAAAAGCGCAACGTTTTATTTTGTGTCACCGTTCTAGGTCGAGTTACACTGCTCGTGTAACTGTATTTCAATAGGGAAAACGTGGAGGTGTTTGGTCGCTTCTCTTCTTGGCCCGTATTGAATGAACTGGGCTAGTTAAGTGCGATCAAAGTTTCGCCACAAGACGGAGCGATTTATTCCACACACTGAAACGAGAGAGATATGTATCAACCCGTCTTACTAAACAGTGGAGTATCCCTTTAAGGGACATAACCCAGGGATGTGAGCTGGAACCCAACACAAAACCTCTCCCATACAGCGGTTTGAGGCTTAATTTAACCCCAGGCAGAGTTAACCCTGTTCCACAACTGACCCTGTATGTGAACTGTGCCCAAAACTCTTATGGAGATTGAGGCTCAATTAAACCCTAATAGCCCGGAGCCTTTTTTTAAAGGGAGAGGGAAGGTAAAATCAGAGGTAGTGGATCAACACCATTAAAAACACGCTCGGATCAATACATGTTACTTATTGTTAATAAAATATCTAAAGTGGACTATCTAAATAAAGTGGTACCATGCCATCCATCCATCTTCTTCCGCTTATCCGGGGCCGGGTCGCGGGGGCAGCAGTCTAAGCAGAGATGCCCAGACTTCCCTCTCCCTAGACACTTCCTCCAACTGCTCCAGGGGGACACCGAGGCGTTCCCAGGCCAGACGGGAGACATAGTCTCTCCAGTGTGTCCTAGGTCTTCCCCGGGGTCTCCTCCCAGTGGGACATGCCCGGAACCCCTCCAGGAGGCATCCGGAACGGTTGCCCGAGCCAACTCAGCTGACCCCTCTCGATGTGGAGGAGCAGCGGCTCTACTCTGAGCTCCTCACCCTATCTCTAAGGGATCACCCAGCCACCCTGCGGAGAAAGCTCATTTCGGCCGCCTGTATCCAGGATCTTGTCCTTTCGGACTATAGGTCAGAGTAGGAACGTAGATTGACCGGTAAATTGAGAGCTTTGCCTTACAGATCGGCTCCTTCTTTACCACAACCGACCGGTACATCGACCGCATTACAGCAGAAGCTGCAACGATCCATCTGTCAACTTCCCGTTCCATCCTTCCCTCACTCGTGAGCAAAACCCCAAGATACTTAAACTCCTCCACTTGAGGAAGGATCTCTCCACCAACCTGAAGTGAGCAAGCCACCCCTTTTCCAACTGAGGACCATAGCCTCAGATTTGGAGGTGCTGATTTTCATCCTAGCTGCTTCACACTCGGCTGCAAACCGTCCCAGTGCATGCTGAAGGTCCTGTGAAGGGGCCAACACGACAATATCATCCGCAAAAGGCAGAGACTAAATTGCGTGGTCCCCAAACCTGACACCTTCCGGCGCCTGGCTGCGCCTAGAAATTCTGTCCAGAACCACCGACAAAGGGTCCAACATGCACTGGGAAGAAGTCTGACTTACTGCAGGCAATGCAAACCAAGCTTCTGCTTTGTTCATACAGAGACAGGACAGTCCTTAGCAAAGGACCCCGGACCTCATATTCCCGGAGCACCCTCCTCAGGCCGCCTCGGGGGACATAGTCGAATGCCTTCTCCAAATCCACAAAGGACATGTGGACTGGTTGGGCAAACTCCCATGAACCCTCCAGCACCCTGTAGAGAGTATAGAGCTGGTCCAGTGTTTCATGGCCTGGATGAAAACCTGAATCTGAGGTTCCACTATCGGCCGTATTCTCCTCTCCAGTACCCTGGCATGGAGTTTCCCAGGGAGGCTGATAAGTGTAATCCCCCTGTTGTTGGAAAACACCCTCCGGTCCCCCTTCTTAAAAAGAGGGACCACCACCCCGGTCTGCCATCCCAGAGGCACCGTCCCCGACCATAATTAATGCTCAGTAAATGTATAATTACACTGTAACAAGGACATCCTAAAATGAAGTGCAACCAACATTTTAGTTTGACATTATAGTCATGAAAGTGTACTCTTTAAGTACACATTATTTCATTTTTTATTAAATCATATGCAAGTTTTATTAAAATATACTTAATAGATTTGAGGTATTCTACAAATGCACATTTAATATAATTAAGCATACCTTTTCACAAGGCTCATATATACTCACTTGGCTTACATTTGTACATTTTATGTATACATCATCCTTCACTGGGATGCTAGTATTATAAACTTGTGCATATGTTTAGATGTATATTGATATGTGTACTTCCAGAATGGGAACCCAGATAACCCATACTGCAGCGGGATAGAGGGCGTTCTAGAGGCGTATTACCAGAGTCTGAAGTTCGTTCGTCTCTATGGACCAACATACTTCTCCCCTGTCATTAATCATGTAGCAAGGTGAGGCCAATCATCTTCAATCTTTCTTAAACACTATAACACTTGTTATTATTGTAAACCATTGTTCATGGATGCGAAGGAGAGAATCTATGGGGAGGCAAGAAGCTAAGAACCCATGTGCAGCTTTATTCCAAATAAACATGAACCAATAGGCAAGAAACAAAGACTTGACTTGACTAGAGACACAACCATAAACAGACATGGCAGAATCGAAGCAAGAATCTATAAAATCAACTCTTAATTAAAACTACCAAGCATAAAACATGCATATAAAAACGCAGGGTAATGATCAACTAAACAAGAAACAGGTGAGCCCAATCTGTAACCAAGGAAACAAATGGGAAAACATATACCATTAAAGTTAGAGTTAGCATATCAAATATGCTTTGGATAAACCAATATGTACTGACCATGATAATAATGGTGGTACAATAGAAAACCAATCACATTGACACTAAAATAATGCAACAAACATTGACTTAGTAAACTCCCCTAATGTATATTACTAATCACACAAAGAAATAAAACAAAGTAAGAGTAAACTATATGATGTGCCATACAGGGACATCTGGAAATGTACTTTTACTCATTGTAAATTATATGGTAATTTATCATTTTGCCTTCAAAACGTTTTACAGTAAAAGATTTCAGTTTTTATCCCACATTTTGATATACTACAATATTAGGCTACAAATCTTAAAATGTTATGTTATTGCATCCTAGTGCCTCATTAGAGAACCAATTGTAGACAAAAAGTACATACTTACCACAAAATGACCACAAATTGTATACCATCCAGGTACTTTTGACTTTTTTTTAATGCTCTTTTCTTTTTGACACTAGGATGGATTAGATTTTTAAGGTGATTCAGCCCTGGGTCTTCGTGGATATGAAGTAATCATCTTTCTTTTTTGCAGATATGCATCATTAGTAAAGGATGGTTCTGAATACTTCATCCTCCTCATCATCTCGGATGGGGTCATCTCCGACATGGCGCAAACTAAAGAATCCATCGTAAATGTAAGTTCAAAAGCACAGTTCTTGGACACATTACACCATTCAGAAAAACAAATGAAAAGACAAGTGTCGTATTTCGAAAAATGACAATGAACAGCTGACACCAAATTTAGATTTTTACATAATGACCCAACGTGTCCCAGAGGCTACATTAAATCCAATTATTTGTGTATCCCATTGGAATTTGATCTGTTCAGATCCAACTGACTTTTGTTTTTCGGAATACCTGCATTGGTTTCTATGGGAATTATGTTGCGTTTGGTTGGGAAACACCAAAGACAACTACTGTACAACCGCAATATGGAGGGGTTTGCATTACAGACGTCCTCTTATCTCATTCACAACATGACTACTGTGTATTCTGGGGCTGGTGTGTGTGGTGTCTCACAACATGTCTCTACTCTTCCATCAAGTTTGTAACTTGGTTATGATCCTAAAATGTCAACCCTGTTTCTGTGATTTTGTTATAGACAACTGGTAATTGATTTTAAAAATAGCTTGTAGTTTTACTGCCTTGAGCACAAGATTTCTAATGTCAAATGGGGTTTATGTGCAAGAAACATGTATTCTGTAGAAAGGGTTGCATCACTATCGGTTCAGGTCCTTTGAATGTGTTTAATTAAGTATAGATCTGTTTTACTAAAGATGCCTTTAAAGGAGCTTCCAAACTATGAGCATAATCGATGTCCGTTGGAATGCAGATTGATTTCTAAAAGTTTTTTTATTTTCTCAACCTCTCTTAACATTTAATTTTTAGGTGTTCAAGCACAAAGTGCTGAAAACCTATTGTAATTGCTAGGAGAAAACGCATCGCGCAGCCCAAAAGGCCTAGAAACTTGAAACTCAGCCAGATGGTAGGCCCTCAAATTGAGGAGAACCTATCAGAGTATGAGCCCCATTGGCCCATAGGTGGCGCTACAGCAACCAAAAGTACTAAATTGCTCATAACTCCTAGACCATTTGACTTAGGTTTTCAAGCACAAAGTTCAACAAAAAAAAGTTGAACTTTGCCATTAGTTTTGCAATAACAGGGTCATTTACAAAAGGGGCGTGAAAAAATGCACCCGGAAGCCTCTAAATCCTGAATAAAACTCAGAACTTCACAAAAATTGGTGCACATATGTGACATAACATCATGAACAAGTATGCAAAATGTTATGTAGATCGGATCATAGGTGGCACTATAACTGTCAAAAAGCTTTAAAAACATGTATTTCCATTAGATAAATTGCCCGTATTAGCTGTAAATGTTCTTTTCCATCTATTATGTCAGTAAATAAATGTATGCTAAATAAAACTGAATCTCTTTTGATGCTTTGTGCTTAAAGGCCTTAACTGCTTGAACACCGATAAATGTTGCTTGCAGCTTTAATTTTCTAGCTAGATTGCTGATTGCCTTAAAACTGTAAAATGGTCATCCCAGTTTCTGTCCATCCTGTTTTCTTTCTGAAGGCATAAATACTGTATGTTCCCAGCATATACTGTATATATACTGTATACTGTATATGGTACGATATGCCTGATAGAATTTTTAAAAATGTAAAAAAAAAAATGTCAAAAGAAAACTGGAAATAGCGCAAAATCATTCTTAATAAAAAAAAGTCCAAGTTTGTTTACTTTGACAACAACAGTTCTAACCACTCATCATTCTAATCACTACTAGAGATTATTGGATGAAGAATGAGACTATCATTGCACTGAATACAACAGAAGAATCTTACGCCCACTTACAGAAGTTGTTGATTTCTCTTTGTGGATCCTATTATAATAAGTATACATAATTAGAAAAATGCTCTAAATTGAATCCATTTGTCTTTCCTTCAAAACACGTCAGCCGAGACACTGAAATGTGATATTGTACAGACTGTGATGGGCAGAGACTCTTTTAATAGTGGCAAGAGTCGTTCATAATGTGTCAGTGTGCAGATGAGCAAAGAACATTAAATGAGCTTTATGAATGTGCCTCATATTTCCATAATTACATCCCACTGGCTGCCGCCCCATGCCACTTTCCTCAAATATTTTATAAAGTAAGGCTCAAACTTTAAATAAAAAAGTTCAATCAAATTTATAAGATATAAATATACTGCAGAATACGTAACAGGGTTGCTAGTAACAGTTACATGTTTATATATATATATATATATATATATATATTCAACTAAAATGGAGCCATCATTTAGAAGAGGTCTACCTCTTTGTAGTTATTGATACATATAAAGCATTAATGGTAATTTTTTCCTTCTTAAAATAACTTGGTAATAGTAGATATTGACTATATATATAGTCATTTAAAGTGTTTAAAATTAGCCATTGCTTTAAAAAACAGTTTGCACCTCAAATGTCTTACTATGACTGCAAGTCTGTTTTGTGCACGATTCATTATGCAAATGTTGAATTATATGAGGAGTGTATTCTTGGGGGTCTTGTTTTAATGAACTCTTTCCTTCTGTTCAAGGCCTCTAGTCTTCCCATGTCAATTATAATCGTTGGAGTCGGGCCGGCCGAATTTGACGGTAAGATGAGAGAGATGTGTGTGTCTTTGAGGATGTGTGAAGATGTGATATGATATCAGTCCAGTCCATCAGAGACTCAGAAGACCAGATCAGATCAAAAGAGAAACCTGTTCCACACATTCCAGTGAGACCAATCAGACATTTTCCAAAACGTCATTAGTAGTGTGTGTACTATAAAAGCTTTGATTTTCCATTGGCTCATCAGTTCATTCGTTAACTAAGCCTACACCTCTCCTTTCATCTGGTAAATGTGTGATCCAGTTACTTTTGGTGAAAGTTGTCTTCTCACTGCCTATTGTGGAATGGTATAATTTCATATTATTTGCATTGTAATAGCGCAATTTAATGTGAATAATTTGCGCTCACTGATATTGTTGTGTGTGTGTGTCATGACCACTAGAAAATTTGAAAACATCCCTTTTAAATACCACCTACTTTTTGAGGACAATAACAGTGCAACATAGTAGCACACCTTCAGCCATGTTGGCATGTCCTGTCATCTGCTTGCGCTTGGCCCCGCTAGTTTCTGCTTGCAGCTATATGTTATTTTGAAATTGCTTTATGACTGTCATAAAGGTAAAAGTACACTATGTAACTTTTGGTACTCTAGCGGTTAATAAACAAAACTGCATGCGTCTTGAGGAAGGACATTGTAGCCTTTACTGTTTATATACAGTATATGACGAGTTGCGCAGGTACAGGGATAATCCACAGTGGTTGGTTTCCCACCCAGTCTAAAATGTTCTGAATAAAAAACACTTACTATATATATATATATATATATATATACACTCACCTAAAGGATTATTAGGAACACCTGTTCAATTTCTCATTAATGCAATTATCTAATCAACCAATCACATGGCAGTTGCTTCAATGCATTTAGGGGTGTGGTCCTGCTCAAGACAATCTCCTGAACTCCAAACTGAATGTCAGAATGGGAAGGAAAGGTGATTTAAAGCAGCGCTCAGTAAGACTGGAAACTTCTTTGCTGTTTTCTCGCAGGTTTCTCTCTCGAGCTCCCCCTACAGTTTCGGAGTATATATACATGAGAAAACTGTCGTAAACTCGTTGTCAACTCCCCCTCCCATCTCGTTCAGGCAGGCCATGTGAATTTGTTTTCAGAGAAGCCGGCGAACAAACGGATTTTGTCCCCACCACTTTTGAAACATCTCGCGGCACAGATGTACCAATGCAAATAAAACATCTCCAGTTAACAGCATTCAGTTCATTTGTTTGTTAAATAACAGGCGATCTAGCACTGAAATGTGTTGGCTTCTCTCAGAAACGCGCTTCAATCCGTTGCGGAGATTCTTTCCGGTGAAATCACAAATAAAAATGCACACAAACGTGTCCCTTTTTCTCATGGTTTCTAATTCCTCTCTCGTATATTTTCCCCCACTCATCAAAACATATAAAACCACTGATAAACATTATATCAATTCAACCACTGATAAACATTATTGGTTTTGATGAGGGGGATGAGGGGGAAATAAAAACTATTCGAGTGCGGAACCTCTGGCCGGACCATCACTGTATTGTGCTCATTTTTATTTATGTGCATCAGGAAGCTACATCGTCGTTCAAAATATTACCTACTCGAAAGAGAAAAAAGAATGAATGCGTTACCCAGCACTTTTGAAAATGCCCTTCCGAATGCGTCTCTGTCCCCAGCACATTTCAAACCAAACTGACGCCCGAGCCATATCCACTGCGGTATGATTCTCAGAACAATATTATTCAAATGTTGAGATAGTGTATATTTTTATTGTGTTACCAAACGTTATCAGTAACATTATGGTTAAAAATCAATAATACTATAAGAAATATTTCCGCTATTTATTTATTTTTAGTTTAGCCTACAGCTACTTTGATTATGCATTATCAAAATACATGTTACGTTACATTCATCATTTTTCTGGTGATCCGAGTTGTCTATCGTAACGATTGACCAAAGAAAGTCAAACACGTTTAATTTGTTTATTACAAGTTTGTTTATTTTATTATTGAAGCTTGAGACCGATGGTACTGGTGGTCTGGGGTGTCCCTTACTCGGAGTTGATGACACTTGACAACGCTTGTAGCTAAAAAGGAAAAAGAAAATGTATCAATCTTTTATCAACATATCATTTATAGACAAGGTCAAAATAGCACAGATGGAGTTGCATGTGTGAAGTTGCAATGCAATTTCTCGTTTACTTATAGTTCTGTTTGTGTAAATGTGGGTAAATAAATATAAAAAAGTTGCATTATTAGCTAGCAGCTCTCGTGTCGGTTTATGCATTATCAAGTCAGCAGCACAGTATAACGTTACTAATTCTGAGGCTGACGACAAGCTAAACTAATGCATAATTTGTAGAATTTCATATCGATTTATAGGCGATCTGAGAAACACAAATAAACCCTGATAGAGGAACGGACAAAACACTTACTTACAGAAAACAAGCAAGTTTGTTTGCTAATGAAAATGCTAACATCTAAGTTACAGTATCTAACGTACTAGTAAGCCGGTAACAGACAGCGAGCATAATATAATAATAAATAAAAAAAACAGACAATAGCAAACATCCCGACTCCCGAGGTCACAATTACAAGAAATACAAACATTAAACACAGTTTATTATAAAGATACTTACAAGTGCAACAGCAAGAAGGCCAGGTCAGCATCGGTTTTGCAGGCTTCACTTTCTTTCAGTTCTCTCTATTCTGAAAAAGCCGGTCCGTTTCTCTTCTTTGTTTCTCTGATAAACACTTCCGAGCTGTCTTCTTCTTCTTTTACATCAGCCATGACGAAAACTTGAAGAATTCAATATCTAGCGTTACCTTTTTCTTATAGCTAGCCGGCTCCTGGATGGCCGGGGGCGTGTACGCATGCGTGTGCGCGTATAGTGCCGTAAAGCAATTCGTTACCTCGCGAGACCTGAAATCTCACGATACTTCCTAACACTGAGGCCGGCGAGCCGCCGGCCCAAAGTTGCAAGGGTGGTTTTGCGGCTCACAGGCACCAGGGGGGTGCGAGATGATCACCATTCAACACGAAATCAGTAATATTAACATTACAATGACTCCAAAGCTGTTCAGTTAAGGTAAAAAAAGTTACTTAGTTCTGCTTTAAGCAATTTTGAGCGTGGCGTGGTTGTTGGTGTCAGACGGGCCGGTCTGAGTATTTCACAATCTGCTCAGTTACTGGGATTTTCATGCTTAACCATTTCTAGGATTTACAAAGAATGGTGTGAAAAGGGAAAAACATCCAGTATGCGGCAGTCCTGTGGGCGAAAATGCCTTGTTGATGCTAGAGGTCAGAGGAGAATGGGCCGACTGATTCAAGCTGATAGAAGAGCAACTTTGACTGAAATAACCACTCGTTACAACCGAGGTATGCAGCAAAGCATTTGTGAAGCCACAACACGCACAACCTTGAGGCGGATGGGCTACAACAGCAGAAGACCCCACCGGGTACCACTCATCTCCACTACAAATAGGGAAAAGAGGCGACAATTTGCAAGAGCTCACCAAAATTGGACAGTTGAAGACTGGAAAAATGTTGCCTGGTCTGACAAGTCTCGATTTCTGTTGAGACATTCAGATGGTAGAGTCAGAATTTGTCGTAAACAGAATGAGAACATGGATCCATCATGCCTTGTTACCACTGTGCAGGCTGGTGGTGGTGGTGTAATGGTGTGGGGGATGTTTTCTTGGCACACTTTACGCCCCTTAGTGCCAATTGGGCATCGTTTAAATGCCACGGACTACCTGAGCATTGTTTCTGACCATGTCCATCCCTTTATGGCCACCATGTCCCCATCCTCTGATGGCTACTTCCAGCAGGATAATGCACCATGTCACAAAGCTCCAATCATTTCAAATTGGTTTCTTTAACATGACATCACTGTACTAAAATGGCCCCCACAGTCACCAGGGGCCTCATTTATAAAACTTTGCGTAGGATTTGCAACAGAAGTGGTGTACGGATGAAACATAGGACGTGTGTACGCACAGAAATATTCAGATTTATAAAACCGTGAGCACGCACATCCTACACAGTTATCCTTTAATAAATCACAATCAATTCTAAATGTATCGCAGCTTTTGCGGCTTCATGTCACGCCCATAGTTGCCCATAAATAGTCCGCGAAACGCCCACAAGTTAATATTCATCGATTGCGAAATCATGGCAAACACAGAGAGGAAAACCAAGAAACGTAACTTCTTGTGCGTCATTACGCATTGAGATGGCATCAGGGCATTTTTATACCATCCATTTGATTGCATCTGACAAGCTACAGATGTGTTATGAGGATGAATTGCATAACACGCCAATATTATTGCAGAACATATTTCACTTTTCTTTTTACAAATATGTATTAATTTGCATTTTCTGTTGTAATCTTCGTATGATTTTGTTTGTTTTACTCTGCAGATCAATAAAACGGGTGTTTGTGTTGGAAGTTAATTGTAAGACTTGCTTTGTGAAGTCTTCATGTTTTTTTACCATTTCTTCTACACAACTGTCTACAGTTTCACACACTCTCACGTGTTTCTTCCATCTGCCGACGGTGTCGCCATTTCTCATTTCACCCGTTTTTGTGCGTACGCCTGGGTCAGAGCTTGCGCGAAGGACCACACATTTTCCCGTCAAGTTTTCTTTTTATAAATACCAATTATTGCGTGGAGAGCGGCGTACGCCTTCCTTTTTGCGTACGTAACATTTATAAATGAGGCCCCTGATCTCAACCCAATAGAGCATCTTTGGGATGTGGTGGAACGGGAGCTTCGTGCCCTGGATGTGCATCCCTCAAATCTCCATCAACTGCAAGATGCTATCCCATCAACATGGGCCAACATTTCTAAAGAATGCTTTCAGCACCTTGTTGAATCAACGCCACGTAGAATTAAGGCAGTTCTGAAGGCGAAAGGGGTCAAACACAGTATTAGTGTGGTGTTCCTACAGTAATTCTTTAAGTGAGTGTATTACTGTAGTGATTCAGGATAAGAAAGAATATGGATCCATGATGTATTTGCTTATTATATACATTTTGTGAATTTTGAAACAAAGTGGGTTAAATAGTGTACCTTTAGGGATAGTTCACCCAAAAAATGATCCCATAATGTAATCTTCCTCAAGACATCCTAGGTGTATGCGACTTTCTTCTTTCAGCCAAACACAATTGGAGTTATATTATAATACAGCGCAGTCTCATCCCAAGACGTCATATAACTGACGTCTTGGGACGTCTTTTGACCATACGTCAACATCCGCCTTTTTAGGGTACCCTTAGACGTCGGTTAGATGACGTTATTTGATCCTAACCCTACCCCAGACCTAAACCTACCCCTAAACCTACCCCGTCACCTAACCGACGTTAAAGGTAAAGCGTCAGTTATACTGTATGACGGCCCAGGATCGTCATGTAACCGACGTTTAAGGGTACCCTAAAAAGGCGGATGTTGACGTATGGTCAAAAGACGTCCCAATACGCCAGTTATATGACTTCTTGGGATGAGACTGTGTTACATAATATCATGGCTTTTCCATGCTTTTTTTGATGCCCAAAAAAGCACATCCATCCATCATAAAAGTAATCCATATGGCTCCAGGGGGTTTGTAAAGGCCTTCTGAAGCAAAGCCATGCGTTTTGTAAGAAAAATATCCATATTTATAACTTTATAAACTATAATCACTGGCTTCCGGTAACGACCTTACACGTGTCTATTTTCAGAAGAATGACCTCTGACCCAACTTTTTGGGGCTTCAAATATCAGTTAATATCCACTCCCATTATGAAGCTTGGAAGAGCCAGGATATTAAAATAAAATAACTCGGATTGTGTTTGGCTGAAAGAAGAAAGTCATGTAGACCTAGGATGGCTTGAGGGTGAGATAATTAAGGGATAATTTAAAATTGTGGGTGAACTAATCCTTTAATTTGTATCTTCAATTAGATTAAATCACTGACTGATCCACCCTCATTTGCATAGGAGGCATATTTGCACTTATATAAACAAATTTAAACACATTTAAAAAAAAAGGTTTGTTTTGTGAATATTTTCTCGTGCTTGTCACAGTGCGTTCTTTTTTGTTTGTTTTCATTGGACTTGTCTCCCTGTCTTCATGTCACGTGTCATCATCATTATCAGTTCATCTGTATCAGTTCATATTCATCATGTTTCACCTGTGTTCTGTCAATCAATGTTCATCTGTGTTTGTATTTAGTTCCCTTCTATTCAGTCAGTCTTGGTCCGTTCAACCAAGAAATTGAAAGGATGAGCGTTCTGCGCACCCTCGTTTCCAGGACGACCGCCAGATTGAAGTGTATAATGAGCAGTTCCTGGAGATCTCTCATGGGGTAAACTGGGCAGATGGTGTCCTAAAGTCTGTGTGCTGGTACGGACTGGAAGATAATCTCCACCAACAAGCTCCAGCGGCTGCTATCCCAGACACCTTAGCTCAATACCTGGATCATGTGCTGTGTTTGAGTGGCTCAACCTTCACTGAGGACATCACCGCTCAACCACACACCCTAGCCAGCATCGTCACCACATAGACTGGATCCGTTCCAGAGTCTCATCCCACCGAGACCACCCGTCTAGAGTCTAGTCCAACCGAGATCACCCTCCCAGAGTCTGCTGTTCCTGTCCTCGTCCAGAATCCAGAGGAAATAGATTTAATAGACTTCAACACCAATATACAGTCTTCCTCCATATGTTTTATCTGTCTGCCCGTAACAATCCGGTAAGCCTGCCGAGCCCGATCTTTACGTCATGCCTGTCAAGCCAGAGCTTCTTCACGACATGGCCTGGCAAGCCCTAGACTGCTCACGTCATGTCCCCCGAGCCAGAAACTGTTCACGTCTTGGCCGCCGAGCCAGAGACTGTTCACGTCATGCCCGCTAAGCCTGAGTCTTCTGTCCCCGAGCCTGAATTCCCACCCAGCCTCCCTCTCCCACCTCCTCCCATCTACCCCCTCTCAACTCTTCCTCCACCACTGCCTGTCAGCCCCTCGGCTCCTCAAACCACCTTCGGGGAGGTGGAGGCGCCGTAGGTCTGCCAGCCTGCAGCTCCAGCCTGGTTGGTGGATCCCCAGTCTCCGCCTCCAACCTCCGAGACCAGGACTCTACCTTGGCCCGTCGATCCATCAGCTCCACCTTGGCTCCTACACCCCTCAGCTCCACCGTGGTCCACCAGTTCACCAGTTCCGCCAGTCTCTCTCATCCCCCCGGATCCACATTGCTTGCTCGTCGACCAAACCCCTTACCTCTGGAATGCACTCCTCTGGCTATGTCTCATTTCTTCATCCCCCCAGCTCCGTTGGACTCCTCACTCCCTTCTGTTCCTCCATGGTCCTCACTCCCTCTGTCTCCTCCGTGCCCTTCTGTGCACCTCAGCTAGCGGCGTCGCCATTTCCCACCCTGGCTCGTCGGCTCCACCCTGGTCTCCTCTCCCACCTGCTTTGCCTCCGTCAGTCGGCCCCCTGAGTCCTACCTTCACCATGTTTCCTCCCTCCGTCGTCTCCGCCCTGGTCCCTGTCTACCCTCACCTGCACTTCGTCCTCCTCCTGAGTCCCCTCTCGTCCTCCACCGTTGGTCTATCTATGGCATCGAGCTACCAGGAGCGGGGAGTAATGTCACAGTTGTGTTCTGTTTAGGTCGTTTTCATTGGACTTGTTTGCCTGTCTTCATGTCACGTGGCATCATCATTATCAGTTGTGTATCATTGTATCACCTGTGTTTAGTTAATCAACATCATCAACTGTTTCACCTGTCAATCAGTGTTCATCTGTGTTTGTATTTAGTTCCCTTCTATTCAGTCAGTCTTGGTCCGTTCTCCATTGTATTTAGTGTGTGTGTATCTTCTGTCTGTCTGTAACTGTTTAAGTATTATTATTTTATGTAAAATTTTGCGTTGGAACTTTGGACTCTTCGTCTTCTTCTGCCTGTACCTCACCGTGACAATGCTAAAGTGGTGCAATTGCCCCTCATCTTTTGCAGTTGGTTTTAGTTCATTTTTCTTTCTTTTCAAAACATAAAAAACACAAAGCCCAACATTTCCAAATACAATCATATTTTTTTTATATTGCCATGCTCTTTTACAAATATCCCCCTCTCTGAACTATACAAATAAATTAATAGATGCCACCTACGTCACTATGAATAGAACGCGCCATATTGTCGACCGATCTCGCCCGGTACGGCCGCCCAAACTGCCCATTTGAATGAGAGAGAAAGACAGGGATACATGGATAAAATTTTTAAAAACAAAGGCTCTGATCCTTATTTATGACCCCCATTTCTCTTTTGTCCTTTATTATCTTCCCCAGACTCGCCCCAATTTGCCCTCCATGATTGATATACTGTATATATCTTGTATATATCTTGTGCATTACCCCTCCCCAAACATTGGGGATCGCTTGAATGCTTTCAAGAGTTCATACGTGTATCAATATGCAGTGACTGGATGGGTAAACGACGTAAAAGTGCGGTACCTGGCCACCAAGGATTTATAGTTAATCATGGAAAATGTTGGTATTATAAATGAAAATACATATGTATGGTTTTGGTGGTAGTTTGCTCTGACTAGGTAGCAAGTTGTTAGCTAGCTAAGTGGATCAGCTGGTAGCCTGCCAGATATTAGACACGGCTCACGGCTAGCTGTCATTAATCTGGATTAGGCCTGTCGTGATAGTCAATAAATCAATTAATCGCACAATGAAAAAAAATGAGCTCTTTGATTTTTCCAGCCACGATTTCCATTTCCATTTGCATGCTTTGTTTTCCTTGTCTCTCTCTCTCTCCATCTACCAAAGAGACTGGATTACAACTCTGTTTAAGACACATATTTTACGATACATATGGATACTCTCTAGCCTGACTTTGTCATACTCATATTCTTGTCAGAATATGAGTCTGAAACTCCTCTGTAGGCCTTTGATTATGAGGTATGTCTTAACCGAACCAGGAAAAACAACAACTCTGCACTCAATAGAGTGCTGAAGTTACGATGTCACTCTGTATGCCAAAACACGGAAGTGAGTTAGCATTTTAGCATTACGGTTCCCTCGCTCTAAAGCCTATGGGATTTTTGAATGGGTTTTTGCTAAATCGCCTGAAATAAGGTCTGGGGTGAACAAAGCCTCTAAATATTTTCACATTTTGATCTATGCCATAGAACACACAGTTATAACCTGCTGGTGTTTTTTTTAAACTTTATTGTGTCTGATTGTGTTTTTTAAAATCTTTATATAGGCTTCAAAATGTATACATTTTTGTATTAACTTGTAAAGATTATCTTGCTAGACAAAACGTGTAAGGGTCACAACTCTTTGTTAAACACAGATCTTATTTTTTTTGCGATTTTCCAAAAGTCTATGGGGAAAATGCATTGCTTTTCGACCGAGGGAACCCATGCGCTGCTAGCTTCCGAGTTGTGACGTCATCACTTCGGCACTATTGTTTAGTCGGTAAACCTACAACCAATCAGAGCAACTCAGTAAGTCAGCTACTTTGCATACAGTTGTCAACTACAGAACGTAGCCTAACTTTACTTATTTTAGAAGTAAAATAACGAGTGTTGCTTCTTTTACTCACTCCTCCATGAGTGCGACCAAAGGAGAAACCACAACGACCACAGGCTTTTCATTACATCCCATCTTCTTAGCGACCGTCAGAGCCAGCTGATAAGTTACACTTTTCCCGAATCATGTGGGACGGCAAAAATATCTTTCCGATCGACAAATGCCTTGATTGCAGTTTTCTGTTTGTCTATTAAAATTAATGCGCTGTCGATTTATTTTCTCCAGCTGCAGTCATCTCTGAGGGAAACCAGTTAAGCGCTCTTTGATAACGCGATGATTATGTCCTTGCAGATCACCTGTCCATCATCCTATAAAGCCCGCCCTGGAAATTTGATTGGCCCGAACGTTTCTTGTCTGATCATAATTACTCCTCAATGGATCGAGTTCGGCTCGGGTGTGTGCGCACAGAAAGATGAGACATGATACAATATGAGACATTTCCAACTGCACGACATATTGCAGGCAATACTGAGACAGTCGGTCGTCAAGATGGCGGCGCAAAGCTACATTGACGAATAGTCTAGTTTTGTTACTTTACCTTATGACTAATGTCTTTATGAACCTGGCGTATTGATAGTTTTGCGGTTAAATTGTAATAAATGTTCTGTACTGGGGTAGAAGTTTTGCATTCTGAAAGTTAGGGATAAACAAAGCACTAAAGAAGCTTTATTCAAGTGGGGATGCAGTGAATTGGAACAGTTTCTTTGAGAGAGTTTTACTCTCACAAACCCTTGCATTCATCCTCTTGAGTTCGTCCTCACCATCCCCAATGAAATCAGAGGATTAGTGGCGTTCTAAACAGTAGTGAGAAAAAAAAATCCAGATTTCCATTAAATAGTGCCTTTACGCCAAAATGAAAAAACTTGGTCTTTGCTGGGCTCACAATTTGTATAATGTTTGATAATTGTTTTTCCTTTAATGGAGATAAAACCTCATTTATATGCAGCTCCCGGTGTTCTCGTTATCTCGCCACAGTCATGATTTGCTCTTTGAACTCATTTCACAGCTGCTGCTGCAGCATTAAAGGATGTATTTGAACTCATATGGAATCCAATGATGGCACACTTCAGTATAACAGCCTGGGCCGAGTGAAGCACCACATGATTGTTTTTCCTGTGGCATTTTCTTCCATTTGACAGAGATGATTGAACTAGATGGAGATGAGGTCAGGATATCATCCAGGGGTCGCTTCGCAGAGAGAGACATTGTGCAGGTGAGTTTTCCAGCCGTGAATCTCATGTATCTTTGGACCAAAACAGTAAAGCGGCATTCAAGGTGATTTTAACCATTTGAAGCAATGACTGTATTTTTGACTCAACTGTTTGTCTGGCATCATGTTTTTGAAGGGTATAACCATCATCCTTTAACATTACACACTGTAAAAATGAATGTGCTTTATCTTATCAAACAAATTGTGGCAACAGATTACAAGCAATATTATTAATTCAATTTAACAATAGAATTGAGTAATAATTAATCTAGGGCTGTGCAAAAATTAATTGCGATTAATCGCATCCAAAATAAAACATAATATATTTGTGTGTGCTGTATATAATTATTTTGTATATATAAATACACACACATGCATGTATATATTTAAGAAAATGTGTTATTTATATATAAAATATTTATATTTATACAATATAGATTATGTTTTTATAAATATATAGAGAATTTAAGCGCAAATAGTTCTTAAATATATACATGCATGCATAGGTATTCATATATACAAAATAATTATTCAACACACACAAATATATTATGTAAACACAGACTTTTATTTTGGATGCGATTAATCGCAATTAACTTTTGCACAGCCCTAAATTAATCAAATTAATTCCTTAAAAGTTAACCATTTAAAATGAGTAAAACGTACCAAAACAAAGCGTGCATTTAAGTCACCATTGTGGTGATCAGTGTTTCAGTGACTCTGCTTGTTAACATCAGGTGTCTTCAATGTTGGTAATTTAAAATAAAGAGTTCTTTGAAATCTTTGACATCTGTCTGTTTTCAGATATTTTTGTTTATTTTTTTGGTGTAAACTTTACTCATTTTAAATGGTTCACTTTTAAGGAATAATTTAATTAATTATTACTCAATTGAAGTTAATTAATAAAATTGTTTGTAATCTGTTGCCACAATTATATTGATTAGATAAAGTGTGTGTGTATTAGCATGAGACTGCTGTGAGGTTACTTCTTTACTTGATGAAGAGTTCCAGGATTTTTTCTTAGTTGCAAGTCCTAAGTTGACTTGAAATTACATTCACAACTAATTCTACCGCAATAATGTGATGAATTCTTTCAATGTTATGAGATGATAAAATTTGACTTTATTCATGAGCGATTCAGTGGATAGCAAATGGTCCTGACATGGTAATCGGGAGGGATTCAAAGATAAAAGAGCTACATCAACTGTCAAGAAAAGTTGTTTCAGAAGCAAAAGCCATAACATTTTAATGAAAAGCTGAAGACAATTTGTTTTATTATTATGTGCTCATGAATTATGCACAATGAAAATGTGTAAAATCTGCTTATCTTACATCCTTACATAATTTCACTTGAAATAATAAGAATAAATGAAAAAATCAGATTAAGCAAAGAGTTTACCAAGATGATCCTGCCAGTCCTGTTCTCTTTAATGTACGTCAGATTACTGAGATAGTTCATCATTTACTCACACTATTGCTGTATGTCCCTCTTTCTGTTTGGCACAAAAGAAGAAATTCAAATAAAACATCCCACTCCTGCTCGTCCTCATCAAGCGACCAGTATCAAGCTTTAAAGGGTACATATCATGCTTTTAAATCATTCATTTTTACTTATAAATCATACATTTGTGGTCTATATAAAGCATAACTGCAATGCTTGGGTCTGAATTCCTCATTATTAGGGCTCCACTTCTACCCCTTTTCTGATGTGCGTCTGTGAGCGACCCTTTTCAATGCGGCCCCTTTAAATAAAATGGAGTTGCGTCTTTCCCCGCCCGCTCTCCAGGTCGCTGAGTTCACACTCGGTTCAACTCCCCGCGTTCGGCCATTATTGTAGTTTGATTAGAGATATACGATTATATACTATAGCTTCAAAGAACATTTTTAGTCACTCGTTAACAAAATGTCAACAACGGAAGACTTGTCCATCAAGCCTTACATATTCGAGCCAGAGCGAGCGAGTTGAAAAAGATGACGCCGAACCTGCAGAACAACGTCATCATGTGAATGCAGTGGTATGTAACGTTAAGTTAACTATGTTGTATTAGTGAAAGTCGCCTATTTCTCTTGTTAAAACGAGCACACTGACAAGATAAATGACTACGGTCCAATCTTACCACAAAAAATCTGTATTGATAATAATATGATAACTTACGTTTAGAAAAGCATCAGAAAACACAGCAGCTAAATGACAGAAGGAATTTACCCCTCATTCAGACGAAGTCGATCGGAAAACCCTTCTTGATACTGGCGGAGGTTGTTGAAGTGGGGATCCTTGGAGTGCTTCAGGTCACTACATCCAAAAACCGAACATTTTGACTTGCCCTCTCGTAACTTCTGCTTCATTGAGCTCGGACTACAAAATCGGAGAGAGAAATAATAATGGCGGATTGCTCGAAGTGTTGGACCGGTAGTCGATGTCCTTATTTGGCAGTTCCGCTGCAAATACTGTGACGTGATACTTCAAAAAACGTCATAGAGAACAGAAAAATCTGAACAGGTTGAAAAATATGACCAAAACAGAATATAAAGATATAAACGAAGCACCTGAAGAGAATAATTTCATCTTTTCTGTACTTATAAACACTCCAAATATACAACAAAATGGGCTAAAAAAGTGGATTTTGCATGATATGTCCCCTTTAAAAAAAGATGCCAAAGTGTCATAGAATGACGCATTTTAGTCTTAGTCTTGATTTCTCACAACTTGTGTGTTTTCCTGGGTGAGTCGGAGTGAACCAAGTGATTAAGGCCAAGGGATGTTATTATCGTTAAATAATACATTACATTTTCGTATATAACCCCAGAACACATCGATTATTAGACACGTGTCACACGGGATTATTCTCTGATACTTCTGTGTCTTTTTTAAAAGTTTGATGCTGGTCGTTATTCACTGTACACTGTACAATGGATGAACGCAAGTGGGACATTTTTAACAGATTCTCCTTGTTGTTTATTACAACACCAGGGTGAGTAAATGATGTATTAATTATCAATTTAGGGCGAACTATTCTTTTGAGACATAAATGCGACGATTTTTGCTTAATTCGGACTTTATTGCAAAATTGGATTACAAATATTTCAAAAATGTTCAAAAAATCTCTTGGATATGAGATAATGTTACAACATAGTATAAGGGTAACACACATTTCTGCGTTTAAATGCTTTACTGCCATTGTGGAAAAAAAGTACAGAGAAATTATATACTTTAAAATAAGTGTTTCTTTGAGTGTTTTTGGACACTTAACTGCATTTAGATTGCAATTCGATTAAAACATATTATAGGTTAAATTTATGTTAGTTGCAGTTAGCTAGTAAGAACATTGTTATATGTCATTTCAGAATTACACCTCTTCTTTTGTCACATTGTTAACGTGTACTGGTAAAAGGATTTGAGGTAAAATAAAATATAATTTGTAATTTCTATTGAAACTTGTATGATGTATTTAAATATATTTATATCCAAATAACACACACTGTAAAAAAATATTGTTGGTTTAACTTAAAAAAGTAAGTAACCTGGTTGCCTTAAAATTTTAAGTTGATTGAACTGGAAAAAGTGAGTTAATACAATGAAGGAGATTAATTTAACCATCAGAAACTCAAAATAATAAGTTATCTCAACTAAATAAATTAAGTTGATTTGACAAAAGAAAAAATGTTGTGATAGCAAATCATGAAAATATTTTTTTTTACAGTTTTTTAAACAGTCTAAAGCACATATAAAGTGCTTGATTACAATTCTGAGTAATTAGACTGTTTAAAAAAAGCTGTGTCATGAAAGTGTACACTTAAGCGTTTTTTTTATATAATTAATATATTATCCGCAAGTTTTTAGTATACTACAATTGCATATTTAATACAATTCACTGTAAAAAACGATTGTGATTTTAACGGTAAAAGATCTTTACTATATACGGTAAATAACTGATAGATCTAATGGTAAATTTAATGTAATTTTACTGTAAAATACCGTTAAATTTACAGTTTTTAAAGTGAAAATGAACAACTCATTGTATAATTTACAATGTAATAAAGTAAATTGACATTCCCACAATTCCCTGCGTGACACTTCGCATTTGATGTATTGTTTGTTGAAATAACTTGTTTCTTCATAGTTTGCTTAGTCTTTTTCTAATCAGTTATGTACATTAGGGTTTTATGTGACATTTAATGTTGTTAAATTAATGTTTTTCAAATTTCATCTGTTACCATGATGGTGCAGCTTCTATATATTAATATGAAGTTTCTTGTGGAAGATCTGCATGTGACGAGCTTCCATATATCATGTGACTCTCATCACTGCTGTGATTGTTGGTTGTCAGTATATTATAATGGTACAAAACAGATTTTAATACTTCAATTGGTCAATAATTTAACATAATATCAGATAATGAAATACAGTTTATTTCTGTAAATTTTAAGTTAAGCCTCTAAAACCTTGTTACCGTAAAGTCTTGCTACCGTATTTTATACGGTAAATTTCTGGCAACCACAGCTGCCGATATTTTACCGTAAATTTAACACATTGCGTTGGTGTTCACATAGACTTCCATTAGATGTAATTTAAGCGTAGTTTTACAATCCAAATGGGATTTTCTGTAGTTATCAACACCGTATTCCTCCTAAATCTCAGTCTGATCTCTCCCCAGTTTGTTCCTTTCCGAGACTACATTGACCGCAGAGGGAATCACATTCTCAGCATGGCCCGTCTGGCCAAGGACGTTCTTGCGGAAATCCCGGACCAGTTCCTCCAGTACATGAGGAGCAGAGGCATCAAACCTCAGCACTCGACCCACTCCACCTCGTCCAAACCCCCGGCGTCGCTCGTGCACCCGCTGCAGACGCAGATCTGAGTGATCGCACAAACATACGGTTCACTGTCACTCTCAGGATCACACACGGCCTGTCCGAGGGAGACACTGCTCTTGCACATGCCGTCTTTCGGTGTGTAGGGTGACGTTAGGGTACTTTACGCCCGGCACTGTCCTTTGTCGGGCGTAGCGAGGTTTCAGAAGGGGTTTTAGACTGTTTTAAAGTATCGAGTGGCCTCTTCTGTCAGTCAAACATCAGATATGACTCCACAGTCTCTGTCTCTCACATATTATCTCCGGTTCTTGTCAACAGACGTTTACAATTGTACCGTTTTTTACAAATGGATGCTTTTTTGTACCTCATGAAAACTCTGAGCTGCTTAACAATGGAATTTACTCATTTTATTACATGACGTTGTAAATAGAGCGAGTGTGATTTTAGAAAAAGCGGTACAAAACTGAGAGAAACTTTCACCCACTTGTGCGAGGCCTTGGTTTTCATTTCATTGTACAGTATTCGCTTTCAATTATTATACTATTTCGGTATTCCGTATTCTTGGTCGTTTGACTGCCTCAAACTGTAAAGAATTTGTGCTTAGCTTTCACGGCACAAGCGCAGCACAGAGATTTAACTGGAAAAGCCTTACTCTACGTTAAAGGAACCGTTCAGCCGAAAAAGAAAATTGTGTCATTATTTACTCAGCCTCAAAGCACTCCAAACATGTAAGATTTGGATTTATAGCATATAATTATTACACATTTTAATTAAATGCTAATGTCAGTCACTGAGCAATCCCACAAAATGTAGTTTATGGTCATGGAAAGAGAAGTATTAACTGAGAAGGTTAATGATTATACAATATCAAAAATAAGCATTATGCTACGTTCACACTGGACGCGAATAGCGCGTTAAATTCGCGCCTACCGCGTCTAGTTATACTCTAGACCACTTTGATTCCAAGAGCATCTCGAAAGAAGCATCAGAATCGAAATCCGTTGGCGGCCATTTTTTTATGTCGACCGAGCATTCATCGAGAGAGTCAAACGAATGCACAAATAGCACTAAATAAGTCGCGCGTAACGCTTAAGGCGCCAGACGCGCAATTCGCGTGAACTTGAAGCGCTCTATGCCTCATTCGCGCCGCAGGTTTTTTTATGCGCGTAACGCATCTTTGCATTGACTTAACATTGCATTATGCTACGTTCACACCGGACGCGAATAGCGGGTCAAATTCGCGCCTAACGCGTCTAGTTATCCATTCGCGCGTCAAGAGCGAAATTGACATGCATAAAAAACAAAAGTTTGAAGCGAAATTTTCGCGCATCAGAATCGGAATCCATTGGCCATTTTTTTATGTTTTTTTAATGTTTATTTTGGCCATTTTTTAATGTCGACTGAGCATTCATCGAGAGAGTCAAACGAATGCACAAAGAGCACTAACTAAATCATTCGCGCGTAACACGCTTAAGGCGCCAGATGCTCAATTCGCGCTCAGTCTACTGCGCCGCGCTCTACGCTTCATTCGCGCTGCAAGAATTTTTTTATGTGCGTAACGAGTCTTTTCATTGACTTAACATTGAAATCATTCGTGCTTGACGCGCTATTCGTGTCTGGTGTTGAACGTACCATTAGAGAACATTCTGTGTAAGTTTCCCTGCAACAAAGAACATTAGTTTATGGTTATATTAATGCAACCTAAAGTAAATTAATGAATGAACGAACGAACAAACTTTTTATGTTTTTGGGTCCCAGACAGCAACATAGTGTCGGCCCAGATCCGGCCCACTTCTGGTAAGTGTGGAATCCATCGGGTACCAGATGTATGTTGCTGTCTGGGTTATTTCTACAGTTTCGTGGGTCTATGTCCCCAACGTTTTGAAGTACTTGTCAGTCAAATTCCCATGTCCCAAATCATGTTTTCTAAATTAAGGTTACATATATATTTCTAAATTAGTCATTTTGAGGATAAGTTTGTTGATTTACTTATTCTCTTTGACGTAAAATACTTTTTATTTTATTTAATTGTGCAGTTGTTGTTGTTTTTTTGCAAAACCGTTAAACTAGTTTATGTCCCTAAATCTCCAGTCCACTCTATTACATTGGTTTTACTTGCTCTTTAAAATCTTATTCACAAAATCACATGTCTTGCTAGAAATGACAAAATTTCCTTGTAGGGAAAGAAACTCCAAAATCAAAATAAGAATCAGTCATAAACCTTTCTCTCTTTTCCTCATTTTAAAATACTAATCTAATAGCGTAAAACATAACGTCCACCCTATTGTGCCAATTTATACTGGACTTGAAATTATATATTCAAATTCTTCCTAAATGTAAATCTTCTGCTAGAATGTTATTATGTCCTAGCTAAAAATGGGCTTTATTATCTTCCCATAACGTCCACCTTGTTTGTTAAGGTCAACCCTGTTAAACATTACACATATAACTGGATGTACAGATTTCATAGGATTAGCAAAATTGAATTGTTTGGTCGGAATTATTTGGTGATACTGGCCTGAGCTTGACCCGTGTGTTTCTCCCTCTGACAAGATTAAAAAATAATTTAAAAAAACAAACAAACCTGGTCAGCCCAAAATCTACAAAACTGTAGGAATGACCCTTTTATTAGTTTTTTTTTTTTTACACAAAAACTATTGAACTGTTGAAATGTTCTTGAACTAAAAACAAAAACCGAAAAAGAACGTAAGGAATAACAGGAACCATGCACCAACACTAGGTGAATGTTCTGTGTATGCTGAACACAATGGTTACACTGGTTCTCACACAAAGCTTCAGAAGATGTGGATTGGATTGTTTAGGGAGCTTAACAACTCTGGTCCCCACTTTCTTCACTTGTATGGATAAGAACAGCATTAACATTGAACTTAATGTCTCTTTTTCCACTTACAAAACAACATCAAATGTGTTTGGCATTATATGAGACTGAGTAAAGGTCTACATTTTCAGTTTTGGTTGAACTATTTCTGTAAAGACAGAACTGTAGCTACTCAATATCTGTATCCAAGCACAAAAATGCAAGCACAGCCTCATAAACAAGTAGCATATGCTTTGTTTGCATGCATTAGTCTTAATTGCATGCAGTTTTGAAGCACATCCTGTTATAGTGGGTTCAAAACAACGAGATTTGTTCATTGGGTCATTCTACAATTGTGTTGGCAGATGCTTTTGCTTTTGGACAACAAAATGTCAATCTGCAATATACACTGTTCCTATTTTAGAAGATGAGAGATTTTTTTTAATTAAAATTCATTTTTAACTTCTTTGGGGGGGAAATAGAGAAATACCAGATTATTTTACATTTTAAATTGTTAAAGGTTTTTACTGGCATGCTGATAAAAATGATAATATAATTAATCATGAAAAGTCAGTGGCATCACTGTCAATTTAACGATTCCTACTAACTTTAAAATGAGTGTAAATCCACTTTTGAAATATAATTTTTCAACCTGAAATGAAAAATAATTCAAATGAAGAATGCATGGCATGTTTAAATGTGGTATATGTAAGAACTTTAATGTATTAATCACTTTTTTATTGCCAATGCGTGAACAGTTTATGAGGAAATTAAAAAAAAAAAAAGTCTCAGCTAACACAAGCCCCTTTCACACGGCGCGTTGATCCCGGGAAATTGCCGGGAAATTGCCAGAACGCCTTCTGTGTGAACACAAACACGATCCGGGATTGAGACCGGCATCGATCCCGGGTTGGGGACTTAGTAACATTGCCAGAATCAGTCCCGGAACGCACGCTGTGTGAACAAAAGCCAGGACCAATGTTGTAAGGGGTGTGTCATAGTGATGACGCTCGTGCCATCGCGCGACTCTGTTGCTCTTAGAAGAAAGTTTCTGTTCGTCATCAACAAAGAAAGGACGAACAAATGTCTGCAAACTGGAATGAACCAGAGACCAGGAGCTCCTCACTATATGTGCTGAAGCTGAGATCGTTCACAAGCTTTGTGGAACGGTATACGCGTGTACATGTTTTCGAGGCGTACGTTACACGTCTCATCCTGGCGTCATGTGTCTTCCCGGGATTTTTACGGGTTGTGTGTCACTGGCAAATCACTGGCAGTGTGAATGACCCGAAATCAAACAATCCCGGCACAAAAGCCGGGTCAAATTATCCGTGTATTTTCCGGAATCTCTGTGTGAAAGGGGATACATATAACCATGGTTCCCTGAGAAGGGGAACGAGACACTGCGTTCTCTAGAGGACACTATGGGATCACCAGTGTCTGAAGCATGTTTAAACGTGACAATATCATTGGACGATTACAGTCAGTGACGTCACTACCGATGTGATCGTGAGTATAAAAGGGCACCTGTATTAGAAGTTGCATGGGAATGAGAGGCAGTGTCTCATTCACCTTCTCAGAGAACCATGGTTACATGCTTGACTTGCACTGCATCCTCTAAAGAATGCAGAGAATGTTTCTCAACCCTGCTCCAACACTGCACATTTTATTTGCCTCCCTAATCAAACCCAGGTTTGAGAGATACTGCTCTAGAGGACACTATACCCACTTCGCAATGCTGAGGGAATGACTGCCTAATTAGGCCAGCACCTAAGCTCAAAGCCCTTAAGACGAGTGGAGCTCAAAGATCTGAGAATGCCAACCTTTATTCCAGACATTATCTTTAAGGGAAACAATTCTCTTGCCTGTCACTCACAACCTATGGGTGCTGTCTTACTAAAGGACCCGCTATCAGGGGGAGACAGCTTCAACCTTAGTATTGACTCATGAAGGGGCCACCCGCTTAGGGATCCAACCTCTAGGGAGGCAACCGCAGCTTCATTTAATATAAGGGAGCTGCCTACTTGTTGGACCTCCAATTACTGTAGTTGGAGGCACCAACCTTATAGGGATCTGGTTCAACCCCTCAACACCACAGGGGAGCGTTTTATGAGCAAAATGCTCAACCCCGTCTGACCTAGAGTCAGCTTCTCGTAAGGCCACCACTCCTAAAAGATGTTCAACCAATAAGAAGAGATATAAAGTTCAGGAGAAACCACTTCTCACCAGAGGCCAGAGATGAGTTATCTGGGGAGCTGAGGACTCAAAGCATCAGGACTTGAGCACAACGATGCTTTAAATGAAGGGAGCCCAATGCTCAAGATTATAATACCCAATTTTGACTAGGTTAAACGCAGGGACAATAGACCCTAATGAAGAAACCCTTTAAGGGAAGAGTGAACTACGCTCACTAGAGGAAACTAGTAAACGGCTGCAAAGTGTTAGTCATGCTATAGTCTCCAAAGTCTGCCTGAGTGTGGAGGACCTAAGAGAAGGTCTCCCAGTAAAAGAGAGGATTCACTCTACAATAACGCCTGCAGTCAGGGGATCATCTTGAGCTCTCTTGTGGGAGCAGAGGACCCAGAACCCAAAGGGCAGGCCCAGGTTCAACCACTTCTTAATAACCTGTTATAGCGGAGGCTGGTACGACATTGCAAATAATAAGTTTGCATTCTGCATCTTAGGGTAAACTGCCTGTTGAAGAACCCTTAATAGGAAGGCAGTTTCATCTGGATACATGAAGGAGCCTCCTACTCAGGGGACACCAATTCTGGGTGACTTCAGGAAGCCATGACTCAACCACAAGGGATCTGCCTGCTTATAAGACCCCAATCAGAGGGAGGCAGCTGCAGGCCTGAAACTTAAGCATATAACAAAAGGGACCCACCAATGAAATCTTAAAGGAGGCAGTTGCCCCTAGGTTAACATAAGGGAGACTGTGAGTCCTCGAAAGCTGAGACAAGGACCCTGCTTAGAACCCACAATGGGGAAGGTACAACTCGTTCTACCAGACTCAAGGGGAGCTTCCAACTTAAAAAAGAACTCCTCAGTGGTGGGGATACTCTATTAAATATATGTGAAGGAACTGCCTAATTAATTTAACCGAAGTGGTATATTGCTATGACTCGTGAAGGGACCGCCTGCTTAGGGACCCAACCTCTGGAAAGGCAACTGCAACTGCACAAGACATAAGGGATCTGCCCACTTGTTGGACCTTCAATTGCTGTAGTTGGAGCCACCAACCATATAGGGGGATCTGGTTCAACCCCTCAACACCACAGGGGAGCATTTTATGAGCAAAATGCTCAACCACATCTGACCTAGAGTCAGCTTCTCGTAAGGCCAGAACACCTAAAGTGTGCTCACCCAATAAGAAGAGATGCAAAGCTCAGGAGAAACCACTTTTCACCAGAGGCCAGAGATGAGTTATCTGGGGAGCTGAGGACTTAGCAGAACGACACTCTGAGTTTAGGGAGTCCAATGCTCACCCAAGATTTTAATCCCAATTTTGACTAGGCTAGACACAGGGACAACAGACCCTAATGAAGAAACCCTTTAAGGGAAGAGTGAACTACGTTCACTAGAGGAAACTAATGAATGGCTGCAAAGTGTTAGCCATGCTATAGTCTCCAAAGTCTGCCTGAGTGTGGAAGACCCAACAGAAGGTAACCCAGTTACTGGGAGGATTCACTCTACGATAACCCCTGCAGTCTGGGGATCATCTTGAGCTCTCTTGTGGGAGCAGAGGACCCAGAACCCAAAGGGCAGGCCCAGGTTCAACCACATTATTGATCTCCAGCTTAAACAAGGGAGATGCCTTCTCAATAACCTGTTATAGAGGAGGCAGGTACAACCTTGCAAATAATAATTTTGCATTCTGCATCTTAGGGTAAACTGCTTGTTGAAGTACTTAGGGGACACCAATTCTGGGTGACTTCAGGAAGCCACGACTTAACCACAAGGGATCTGCCTGCTTATAAGACCCCAAGACAGCTGCAACCCTGAAACTTCAGCATATTACAAAAGGGACCCACCAACGAAATCTTAAAGGAGGCGGTTGCCCCTAGGTTAACATAAGGGAGACTGTGAGTCCTCGAAAGCTGAGACAAGGACCCTGCTTAGAGCCCATAATGGGGAAGGTACGACTCATTCTACCAGACTCAAGGGGAGCTTCTGGAAACTTAAGCAATTTTGGGGAATCCCACACACCTTGGTAACACTCAAGGGAGCATCCTTCTTACTGAACCCAACACTAGGGGAGGAGTCTACTGCCTTGTTGGTATTAAGGAGCTTCCAGCTTAAAAAAGAACCCCTCAGGGGTGAGGATACTCCTTTAAATACCTGTGAAGGAACTACCTACTTAATGGAACCTAAGTGGTATATATGACTCGTGAAGGGGCCGCCTGCTTAGGGACCCAACCTCTGGAAAGGCAGCTGCAACTTCACGAGACATAAGGGAGCTGCCTACTTAAGGAGTAGGGGGAGGCAGAGAGCCTCTCTTCCGTTCATTGACGTGAAAATGAATGCTTAACATGTTCAGGATAATGCTGTAAAAGCCATTCTTGATTGTAATATTAATGTGTCCTGCAAAGAAAAGGGATAAATTCAAACAATAGTCTCACATAACCAGATCTGTAGTATAGTCCATAGTCTTAAATCAAGAGGAAAGTACACAGCACACATTTATCTAAACGTTGCTCTCAGGATGTTTACTAAACATATATCACTGCAAGGGTGTTTCTTTTACTTCTAAGCGAAGAACGAAAAAGAGCTTCACCGTGAGTTTATCGAGGCCTTGATTTACGTTCAATCTCTTGTATGTTACGTGTACATGAGTGTGAGCTGGAAATGAGATCACAATTCTAGAATGACCCAATTAAATGGCAGAAAATTCTCTTCAAAATATCACATGGATCATCGAGAGAAATTGTTTTATATAAAAATGTTCAGTTCTCAACCAAACAAATGTTCAGTAACACCTGGTCAAACTGTCTTTAATGAAAACAAAAAGCTCTTAGCGTGACTCTCGAGATCAAGAGCTCAGTTGTGCTCCTTCTGCTCTATACCCTTCATATTTAAGGAAAAAAATTCACTAACCAACCTTTACCCCAGCAACCCCAGGAAAAAATAACTCTAACACAGGCACAGAGCTCCGACTTCATTTATTTAACATGACAGTAAGTCAACTTCAAACTCACACCCACGCACACTGAATCTATGCTGTGTTATCTATATAAATCATGCAGAAAACATGCATCAATTTTGAAATGTGTTTGGGGATGGGAATGTTTTTCCATATGGTTAGGATTCAGACATTATAACAGCACTCTTCCACATTTATGCTCAATTTCATTTGAAAATTATTACAAAGATTCTGTAGATTATTTGTGCATTGACCATGTCTTACTGACGTTATAGTTTCAGCTTGATAATCATGAATGAGAAATTTACTAATTAGCTTAATGACTTGAGATGAACAGTAGAACAACTTCTTGTCCATTTCTTGGTTTTAAAAAGATTTCTGTCTTTGCATGGCTAATGAATTGTTTACAAGTAACAGATATTGTGCATTTAATCTCAGGTGTGACGAATCTTATTTGTAAAAGTGGCGATAGGTGCCAGTGTTGCTTAGTTAGGACCAGTTTACTTGCTCATGACGCACCCCAAAGGGTTAGACCTTGTCTTAGTTATATTATTTTTCTTTGGTTTACAGCACTGGCTGGTCAGCATGAATCTAGATGGGGTAATAGAAGTCTCCGAATCATATAAACACAGATATTGTTTACCTTTGTTAATTATGAATTCACAGTTTAGTATTGCCTGCATCATGTTTGCATGAGCAGTGTTTTAAAAAGAAATACACTTTTGTAGATTGTTTGTTTTGGAAATGAAGTTTGCCTTAATAGACCATTTATTTGTTATGCCAAATTAACTATATTCTATTGTTGTATTTTTCAATTTATTCCTGTTTTTTAAACACTCTCCTAGTGCAGTGATTCGAGGTTCAACGCGGTTTGTTTCGTGAATGAGACGCATGCAGGTGCTGTTAAACCAGTAGTTTGGCGTTAAATGCACTCACAAATACATAAATCGTAGCACTTTTCAATGAAATAACTCCATTTATTTAAATTGTCAAAAGCTTGAAATGCAATATTGACATTACATTTTGAAAAGTCCATATATATTGCTTCCATGATAGAACGTATTGTGTAGAGATTGGTTTGCTATATGACTGAGAACGTTTGAGGAAACTGAATATTTTCATGTTAAATGAGGAAAGATATACTGTAATGACTATAATGACTATTAATGAATGATGCCCATTTCTTATTTCATAAATAAACATAATCAAATGAAACGCTTGATTATACTGGGTGTAATTATTTAATCCACTCTTACTTGTATCTTGATTAGACAAATGTCAACATTTGCATTTTAAATCATGTAGAGCAAGAGCTTGAAGAAACAAAGGCAGGTTTGACATATCTTGACACAAGAATATAATAAAATGTTTTCTCTGTGCAACAAGCCTCCTACAGATCCTGTGCTGCCCTCTACTGTTCATTCAGAGACTCAAACTATTTATTAAACTAAATACTGACAATGCTTCATTCTACAAAGAATATTTGATGATATAATAATATTAATAAATCAATGTGTGGCACAATGACAATTATTAATACAACTACAAAAGAAATGTATGTAAAGACAAACAATGATGATGACTTGCCAAAACCTTGTGAAAAAAAACAAGTGCATTTAGTTTACGACACTGTTTTCAATTAAAAATGGAAGAACTTTATATGCGTTTGGCCATTCATTTACAGGACAGCTGCTTTTTGGGGGCCTGCACTCTCAGAAAAAAGGTACAAAAGTTATCACTGGGGCTGTACCTTTTCAAAAGGTAAACTTTTGTCCATTTCATGAGCTAATAAGTACATTTTAGGTGTTAATGTGTACATTTTGGGTGCTAATATGTACATTTTAAGTGTTAATATGTACATTCTAAGTGTTAATATGTACATTTTAGGTGCTAATATGTCCATTTCAGGATATGTCAATTTCATGAGGTAATATGTCCATTTTAGGTGGTAAAATGTTCATTTTAAGTGTTAATATATACATTTTAGGTGGTAATATGTCCATTTTAGGTGCTAATATGTCAATTTCATAAGCTAATATGTCCTTTTTAGGTGGTAATATGTCCATTTTAGGTGCTAATATGTACCACTAAGGTACCAATATGCAGCCTTTGGGTACAAAAGTGTACCTTATGAAAAGGTACAGCCCCAGTGATAGCTTTTGTACCTTTTTTCTGAGAGTGTGTAAACCGCAAAATTGATTCAAAGTGCAAGTTTTTGAAAACGACACCATTATATTATTAATAAATTCTGTAGAAGTATTGTTGATTCTTAGTATATGTTTACTTAAGCAGTTAACTTATGTTAAATAATAAAACCTTATTGTAAAGTTTTACCCAAATATATTTAAATACATGACATGCTTGTTTCAATAGAAATTGCTTGGAAGAATAACTTACTGTGAGTGCTTTTCAGTGCAGCAAGGCAATTGCTAGGGTGTAGTGGCTGGTTGCTAGGTGGACGGACTGATGGATAAATAAACGATAGAGCAGAAATTTAGGATCTCAGAAGAGGTAAGTTTACAGTAAATATAGTATAAATATTCGCATTTTGCCAAGTCAACATATTTAGCAGCTGTCGCACTATAATTCTTGCTAAAATAATTAGCTAAAAAAACTAAAATAATTTATACTATAAAACTGACTATATATAACATGTTCTACAAAATGTACAGTAATAATTAATACAAAAATGTGTTTGTTTGAAAATTTGTTTATATATATATATATATATATATATATATATATATATATATATTCTTTTCTCTATTCTATTCAATTCTTTTTTTAAAAAAATACTACTTTTATTATGTTTTTGTTTTAGGGTAAAATGTGGCCTGAATATTGTGAGTAATAAATAAGATTCACCTGAATATTGTGGCAAACAATCAAAAGATACATTAATCCAATATTGTCTTATTATTTAAATACCTTTTTATGTATTAATTATCATGGGATGTTGTATGGCATAGCACAAGGATTTATTCTGTGGATCCTTCAGCAGATCTGAAAGCGGTTTAACTCCTGAATCTAACAGTTTATTTCCTCTGAGATCCAGTGCTTTTAGCTGTGATTGGTTAGAGCTGAGAGCTGATGCCAGAACAGCACATCCCTGTGCCGTAAGCCCACAATATGTAACACTGCAATTATAACAAGATTACTTTAAATCACATTTTCTGATCAAGTGAAAACAGACAAAAGTTGTGCGTACAGATCCATCGACCTTTCAACACATTGTTCAATTTGAAAATTAGAGTAACAGTTCACCAATAACAACAAGATGTAACCTATAATGCATTGTAAATGATCCACATGACACAAGTTACTGGTAATGACTGTATTTTTGTTTTAAAAAAGCACAAAACAAAACAGATTGCTGGAGCATATTTTCCCCTCCTTCACTCTCCCTATGAACACAGAGCTCAGAGAATCCCCAAACATGGGTGTTAAAATAACATTTACAAAGGGTAAATGATGGGAGAATCATTATTGGGTTAAAGACAACTTCATTACCTGATAGAAGATGACACACTCCCACTGAAAGCTGCTTTAAACCTGAGTCAAGCAGGTCATTAGCACTGAGGTTCAGCTCTCTCATACCCCTTTTCCACCAATTCAGAGCTGGTGCTGGTTCGGAGCCAGAGCCTAGTTTCAAGTCGGTTCTTTGTTTTGTTTTTCGACCACCAAAGCACCAGCTCTGAACCAGTAAAAGTGGTTCTTAAGTAGCACCAAATCATTGCTGGTCTAGAAGTAAGAACCGCTTACATCAGCGGCTGGGGGCAGGGTTACCGTGACCAACAAGACGAACAGAAACTTGTGACCACCATTTTTTAAATAGCAGCTAATCGTGCTAATAGCAGCTCGATTGTAATCTCCGTTAATGAAAGTTACGGCGAGCTGCACGGACGTGCTGGATTCGGCGTGTTTGGATACCGATGTAGTTCGCAAATCCATGAGTAACGCAACAACCGGCATTGTTGATGGAAGGCTTGTTCGAGATGCATCGGAGCAGCGTGGACTGATCGGAGCTGCGGGAGTGTTTGGAGAGTGTACGACTGCTTCTGCTTGTGAATCGCTCTCGCAGTTCGAGATTCGCAGTGCCGAACCATCTCGAACATGCCTGGTGTGTTTGTGTGTGCCACGCTAGCGTAGCTGGGCAACATGAGATGTATACAGTGACGAAAGATCTGGCTCTGTGGTGGCTCTCTAGCCTGTGGAAAGGCAACCAAGGGGGTAATCCATCGACCGGAAGTTGAAGCCTCGCGGGAGCTGCCATCTTGTAGCAGAACTTCACTTGCGTTAGCATTCCCATTAACTCCCATTCATTTTGAATGACTTTACATCTGAGGCGTTTGAAGACCCCATTTGTCCTTTATTTATTTCTAAAGAAACACGACAATGTATAAAATGCTCCATTACCTTGTAGCTTAGGTTATGGCCCCGTAGAAGCAGTTTTAGTGAAAGTAGGCTAACGATTGCGTCATACCCACGCGACTCTCTGTTGCACAGGAGAGAGATTACCGTATGGACAAGAGGAGAAGCTCGCGGGCTATCGGGGAAACGTGGAGGCAAAATGACAAAATAATTAATCAGAATACCTAGCAAAATTGTCTCCTTCTCCTAGCTCATGGACAGCTCCTATTCACACTCTCTGCCTCTGCATGTTTCGGAAGGGAATGATTCAGATTTCTCATGCCACAGCACTGGAAGACAGACGGGTTGCTCACGTCACATCTACGTAGTCAAGCTCTGTTTGAGTCTGCGCGTCAGGGATGGAAGTGCTAAAAAATCAGGCTTCAATCGTCTCAATGGAGTTCCAATGAGATCGCTCTGTCCATTTCTTTTACTGTCTGTGAAGGCAACCAGGTTCTTTGAAAGCTCCGAACCAACTCCGAACCGGCAGCTCTAGCTCTGAACCAGCACCTGGTTCTTGTTGGTGAAAAAGGGATATCAGATTCGAGTGTTTAGATGTGTCTACATAACCCACGACAGAATTGATGAGTTAGATTGCAATTATTCCGCCTGAGAAAAGGATAAAAACAATGAAAAAGTTTTAGATATACATACAGTTCATTTGTTATATCCATACATTCATTTGTTAATTGTGAGATGTTCACAGGAATCTAGAGGCCTGTTATTATCATAATCTCTCCAGATGAACACGTGGGTCTTCAAACACAGGGAGCAGATCTCTTACTCCTGAGTCTGTGAGGTTATGAATGCTGAGATCCAGCAAATCGACAACAAATCGAGAGAGAAACAGGCCTAATTTTATGATGTGTTTTGTTTCTGTTGTGTGTAACGTTACAGCAGTCGTCAATGAGGGGCTGCTGGCTTATACTTTCGTTTTGTATTTATTCATTTCACTATTAAAATGTTTAAATGTTCGCCGGTTCCTGCTTCCTTCCCACAACAAAACCCGTTCACGTTACATTGGCAAACTCATTAGTGAATTATTTATTTATGGTGAATTACTGCATGATACCTGGATGTTCAGTCAGGCGAAACTAGGATGGTTCACATCACAACACAAACGTCCGTGAGCACATGCACACCAGTCCACCTCAGTTCGAGCCAGTCCGGGCTCCTCAACCGACAGGCAGCCGCCTCCTGTTCCTCCATCAGCCACTATACTGCGAGTCGTAAAGACAGCCACTAACATCGGATTCAAAATCCTCTTCTTCCGTATCATGTTTAGTAGAGTCCCAGATGGCAAACTGATATTGAATCAACGTGGAAATATGACATCGAAACAACGTTGATCTGACATTGTTTTGCTCATCAAATTAACGTTGAACCAACGCCAGACGCTTCATTCTTTCAAAACTAACGGAAAATCAACTTGAAATCAACGTTGTTTCAACGTTATGAAAGCAAACCAATTTTCCATTTTCATTTAGCTTTGAAGAATGCCACGTCTGACGTTGGTTCAACGTTAATTCGATGAGCAAAATCAACGTTGTTTCGATGTCATGAGAGACGTCGTTTCCACGTTGATTCAATGTTAGTTTTCTGTCTGGGCGTCCATTGGTTCCAACAGTCCGTAAGAGTCCTTGTGTGCTGTAAGTCCCAATGTGTAAGTGTCCACCGGTGTATATGCAATCCATCTGTAGTGATAATCCAATGAAAAGTGATGAGGTTTGCAGGAATGGTAAGTCCTTAAAAGAAACTCCTCAATCCTGCTTTGGTCTTCTTGACAGAGACCTCATTGGTTTGCCATGCTGCTTCTTTTATGCTGGCTATTTCCTGTTACCTGTCAGGTGATCGCTCAGGCAGCCTCATTTAAAGACATACACACATAAAATGGACTAAAATGACTAAGACAACATGTAAACCTATTAAATCTCTAATATACATAAAATCATCACGATATATAGGGTGGTTAAAACGTGTGGCCTGTGTGACAGCATCACAATGTACCCCCATTCAAAAAACAATTGCCATTGCACTGTGAAAACTTGCGACCATCTCAGAATATAGAAGCATCTCTCATTCATTTGGAGTCGGAGTTGCACTGTCTGTGTGTCACTGTGTTCACGATTTCTGCTCATCTGCTGAGAAGGAACTCATGCAAGAAGTTATCCAGTTACCAAACTGTGAAAAGTTAAAAGAAATGGCGGCGTATTTTGAGCGCAGATGGGGTTTACCACCACAGTGTGTTTGTGCAGTTGATGGATCACACATCCCCATTCTTGGACCGGAGGAGTAGCACACAGAGTACTTCAACCGAAAGGGCTGGCATTGGATCACAGGCTGTTGTGGATGGATGGGGGAATGGGTTTATTTTGTGCTGCGTATGTCAGGATTGTGGGACTTAGTGGATAGGAGTTTGTTAATACCTTATGCAACAAAGAATATTTGTGGACATGACGTGGGGTATACAGTCCTTGGTGATTTCACCGACAATGGGCGACTGACACCCCAACAACTTGTGTACAACCAGAAAACAAGCAGAGCCAGAGTGTTTGTTGAGAATGGCTTTGGCAGACTAAAGGGCAGATGGAGATGTTTGCTAAAACGATCAAATCCCTGGTCATGTTGTGTTCTGTATAACCACTGTGAAATGAATGGTGATGAGTTCAGATAAGAATGGGTTACGGGTATTCAACCAGCCGGACGGGGCACTGCCATCCACTGTGGTCTAGATGCGCGCAATGGTCTAATGACGTTTTTGACTACAATGTAGTAAACTGCAGTCTCAATGATTACAGACCAGAAACTTTGTTTTTTTTTGTTTTTTTTTGCTTAACCCTTTCATGCATGAATTATGATAACCTCAGTCAGGATTTTTTTCCTTTGTGTTTGTATTGCCCTTAGGGAATGAAAAACAAGATTTGATTAGATTTTTTTTTTAAACAAATTTTTCAAAGAGATTTTCAGATGTCCACTTGAGTGGACAGCATGCATTTATAGTTTAAACTGAAGAGATACTGTATTAAACATAATACAATAATCAACCAGATCAATTTTGTGTATTTAACAAACTAATCAATACAATTACATCAAATCATGTGAAAACTATAAAATATATGAAAAAATATATATATATAAATCCGAAATATTGCAAAGGCAATTGACCTGCATAAAAGTTGCACTTCGTGTATCTTGGATATCAGAACATGATGATGTGATTCCATCAGAAATGTCTACAGCCTGTCGATGTACAATTGTGGAAACACTCAGATGCTCCCTCCAGTGTGCCAGAGTATGTCAATTTACCCTTATTAGCTGATAATTCTGATTATGTTAGAGATGGACACATTTCTAGCATAGCCCCTCTTCTGAGAAAACCTAGTGATACATTTTTTTTTAAATCTCATCTGAAATGAGCAGTGTTGGGCCAGGCATAACGCATTCAGATTATTTGGTTGATGTTACAAGGAAAGTAATGTGTTAGAAGTAACATGCATTACATAATCAGATTTGTTTTAATGTTTCGAGTAAAGTAATGTATTACAAGTAATATGCATTACCTACTCAGATTACTTTTTGATCTAACAATTAATTACAAGTAATGTGCATTATGTAATCAGATTACATTTTGTTGTTACGAATAAAGAAACGCATTACAAGTAACGTGCATTACATAATCAGATTACTTTTTGATCTAACAAGTAATGCACTACAAGTAACATGCATTATTTAATCAGATTACTTTTTGATCTAACAATGCATTACAAGTAACATGCATTACATAATCAGATTAATTTTGATCTAACAAGTAATGCATTACAAGTAACATGCATTGTGTAATCAGATTACTTTTTGATGTTACGAGTAAAGAAACATTGGTAAACAGATATTTTTTGATCTAAGAAGTAATGCATTATGTAATTAGATTACTTTTTGATGAAATGAGTAAAGTAATCCATTACAAGTCACAAATTATGTAATTACATAACTTTTTTAGACGTCAATGAAAATTACATTCTAATAATACATTTATTTACAGTCAAAAAAAGTTACTGCAAGTATTTTCAAAAACAATATTCACAGTATAAGTATAAATTGTAGCTAAAATATAGCCATTGATGCATGAGGTCCACTATAGTGGACGGGTGATTTATCCGATTTTTCTCCCAATCTAAAATCAAAACTTTGAAAATTTTACTGTGATATGACTCATTAGATACTGCTTGATGCTGCAATCTTTTTTTTACCTACAAGAGTGTCCTAGGATAGAAGGAATGGGTGGATATTCCGGAGCACCTTGGCATGTCTTGGTTTTGAGGGGGAAAAAAATCAAAACTCAATGGCTTATAACTTTGTTGCAATGCATAGGATGATGCACCAGGGTCCACTGAAGAGATTGATGTGCAACTTTCCCATCAAAACCCTTGCAAATTCAAGAAAATGCTTTTTAAATAGCTGTCCACTGTAGTGACCACTATGCATGAAAGGGTTAAGGAAAAAAAGGCTTTTTTTGGTGCAGTATACATCTGTTGTACTTTGTTTTTGCTGTATAACACTTTCTTTTTGTAAATAAAAATTATCACTCCTTTTCTGAATCATGCTTTGGTTTTCATTTATTCTGTAATCACCCCCAATTTGTACATAGAGAGCATTATATTCCTGAAATAAAATGATTTCTGCTCATTTGTCCTTGTTAACCAAATTATCTTGCCGTCACTTGAGTTAGTGAATATAGAAACATAATTCATAATGCTTCATTTATTTTTGTCTAGTCATTTTTTTGGCTCTGTAATGATAAATATAAAATGTAATTTCATAAGTGACAGGTTGTTAAACAAGTTTTCCTACTCTCTGCTTATTTGAACCTATATACACTTTCACATGGTTTACAGTTTTTCTCGATTGTTTACACACATTTCCTGCAAGCCTCATACTCTCAGAACTACACACAAATAAAAAAAAAAACACATAATAGGCAAAACCCCTCAATTCTCCTGCAAAATTAAACTTTACATTCAAAAAAAAAAAATTTTCTTCTCAAAAATGGTATTTTGTTTCCAAATGACACACAAACACCATCATATGAATAGACATTTATAAGAACCAGTTGAACACTGATGTGCTCAATGTAAAACACTCTTCTCCATTTATCGTAATGACCTTTGTTTTGTCCAGTGTTACACAACATACTACAGTACATACAGTGTGGTGTAAAATATTTGAGAATATTGTTTTTATATATTAAAAATCAGAACACAGAAATACACTGTAGCATTTTTTCCTCCACAAAAACAATGTACTCAGTGTACATAGTGTTTTGAAAAAAGAGTGTTTTAGAACTACAATTTGAGTGTGAAGCAGGAATTGTGCTTGTAGTTCAGCAGAATTGGTACAGGGGGTTAGTTAATGAGTTTCATGTTGTGCTCATTGTGTCTCAAATACCAGAATTTGTGTGTAAACAATTGAGAAAAACTGTAAATACTGAGCTTAGTGGTGTTTACTGAACACATATACTTCCTCAGAGCACTGAAAATATTATTACAATGTGGAATGTGTCTTTTTACGTTGTACTATATTGTAGTATGTGAAATGTTTGAACATATAACCAGCACTTCAAACTTCACCATATGAGCTTTACCATGGAAATGAAAAGGCACTGGATGTCAAGAAAGTGATATTTTACAAACTTTATTCAACACAAGGTAGCAATAAATTATGAAAACAGTAAAATATTACGGTGCAAAGAAAAACAAAGACAAATGTATTTTTGAACAACTGGACAAACTGTCCAAGAACAGACAGAAACCCGGCCTGAAAGCCTCCTCATTTTAGTGTTTTCACTTCAAAATCTTAATTTTGAGTTAAACTATCAAACTATCATATCATATGAGAGAGAGAGAGAGAGAGAGAGAGAGAGAGAGCATTCACCACTCACACATTCACAAGATTTATTATAGACCAAAACTGAATATATATATAGGCTAAATGGAAATAGATGCATACAAATAAAGAAATAAAGATGCATCAAAATCAATAAAGATACATAAAAACGATAAAAAAGTAAACAAATAAATTAAGATAATTAAAAATATAAATAAAGGTAAACAACCAAATAAATAATAATACAAATAACGATTAATAAATAATAATAATTTAAAAAAGTAAAGAAAGAAACTCGTTCAGTTTAACTATAGAACTTTTATCACTAAATAAACCAATAATCATGGTATAATTGATATATGCCTTACATACTCCTTTCTTGAATATTTTAATTTAATGAATTTAAGTCAACTGTTTGGGTCCCCAAACATATTAATTCATTAGAGAGAGAGAGAGAGAGAGAGAGAAAACATTCCCAACATTTAAAGTTGACGTAGACGATATTGTAGGCGGTTCAACGTCATTTCCGCCTGATGGCCTGAAAATGCAGGCGGCCATATTATATTAGCAAACACACTCACGCAGTAGCAGCAGTTTGTTTATGCTTGTGTATTTCGGATAAATATTTCCCCAAACTCTCTAGGTTTAGTTGAAGTGATCGTGTGACGATGAGCGGCGGCACGCCGTATATCGGCAGTAAGATCAGTTTGATCAGTAAGGCGGAGATCCGTTATGAGGGCATTCTCTACACCATCGACACCGAGAACTCAACCGTCGCGCTCGCCAAAGGTCAGCAAACACTCTTTACACACAAAAAGACTCTTCGGTTCGTGTTAACGCGTAGTATTGCGAGGGTATTTGTATTTAGCATCGAGGCTGCGTCTCAAAATGTAGTAAGCTCCCTAAACAGACAGCAGTGGTGAGCACTGGAGCCTCGTGCGGCTTTATACGCGTGTTAGTTTTCTTTGCGTCCTATTCACCTGCCGTAGTTTTGGGCATCACAACGGCAAAGTAAACGCGTCTGTCATGTTCATAAAACGCAATCTGGCTAACTTATTTGTTAAGATTTTAGCATTTTTAATGTGTTTAATAAAGGATAATTCGCTCCATATCAAAGTGATGCATTCTCTTGCTAATGTACCATGTTAACCAGAGTTAATGCCAAAATACCAATCATTGTTGCTGCTTTAACATCTTGCCTCATTCAGACAGTGTAAGCGGTGTAATCAGAGTTGTGTTTTTCATGCTAGTGGTTGCTAATGCAAAGTTACCACAGTTTTATGGTATTAATTGTGATATTTTGGATGAAACTATCATGGTAACTTAAATAAGTGTTCAACCTTTATACCTTACATGCAACTACTGCATTAAGGGATCTCTGATGTTTTATTGCCACTCTTTTCTGTGATTCAAATGATAATACTATATCATGCACACATTTAAACTCCCAGACACTGTTTTAACCATTCCCAAATGATGAATTGCTGTCTGGCCAGTTTTGATATGAAGATGAATGTTAGGATTGTGATTTTTGGTAGTACTAAAGCAAATGGTCAGCGTATATTAGCACCATTTTGGTTGTTTTTAAAGCTGTGATGTCAAACTTGGCAAGTAATGCAATCGGATCTCAAATTTTAAGAAGATTAGAGTCAAACCTCAGAGAGGACCAATTTATTCTGAATTAATTGGATGAAAGCTCATTTATAAACTCTTAATTCTCGTTGCAGTGCGCTCCTTCGGCACGGAGGACCGACCCACAGACCGCCCCATCGCACCCAGAGATGAGACGTTTGAGTACATCATATTCAGAGGAAGTGACATCAAAGACCTGACAGTGTGTGAACCTCCCAAACCGACATGCTCTCTGCCTCAGGACCCTGCCATTGTTCAGGTACACATGAACAAATGAAAAAAGTGAAGATTTATAATATGATTAACAGAAATAATGTGCTCTTGGTGGATATGGGCTGTATTCTAGTGAGTCTACTGGTAGATCCTTCCAACACTCCAGGAAAGCCAAGAATGTGGATCCAGTCTTTTTTACCACATCCGTCCTGAACCAATTTACAGATTTTGTCCGGTACCCAAATCTGTCATTGTCCGAAAAAGCAGGAGGCAGCCTGAAAATGAGCTTAAAAACATCATCCTGTGATGTTAACCTAAAAATTGAGGCGTTCTCTTATCTCTATCCTGAAGAGAAAAATATCCCATGAAACCACATAAGATTAAACCACAAGAAGCACTGCAAGTGTGAGGAAAATATTCAAATATAATGAAATAATTGTAAATGAATGAGAGAAACCCTAAAGAAAAGGAAATGCAACACAAATGTGCGATTTAATCTCTTCAGCTCATTCATACAGGTTGCTTTCAATAACTCCTCAGATTTCCTGCCTGATGTACTAATGACCGCATGTCCGCCGTGGACTCCATGACTTCACCACTACCTGTGGAGCTTTTTTCTGACACTATGATTAAAATAATATTTGGCCACATTTACACAGCCGGGTATTTAGAGAGACGAATATCCCCTCCCCTCTCCGTTTTCAACATCGGTTTCAAAAAAGTTGTCATTTACTTCAACCCAGAAAATCAGAAAAATTGTCAGAAAATCAGAATTGTTTGTTACATACGCATGGAATTTAGATGTGTATGAAACCCAATATTATATTTAAATACCCAATATAGTTATTTAACCCAACCCCCCAAAGCTAGTTCCATCTGTAGAGAACTTACGATGCTGAAAAGTTTTCTGTATAGTTAAGGAGCTCAGCTTTCATATGCCGAAACTAGCGAGAACCTGTACTAAAAATGTTTAGGGCTCCAACAACTAATCGATAAGATCGATTATAATCGATAATGACATTCGTTGACAATGATTTTCATAATCGATTAGTTGGTCTGATTACGTCACGGGGATTGGTTGAAACAGACCAATTATGATGCTCTCTGTCTTACATGCGCTTCATGAGGCACACACGCAAGGTCTCTCTCCCTAGTTAGTGTTAAACTCTTTAGACTTTTATTGATTAGTGCTTTATTTTTAAAGTTTGTGGGTAAGAATAGTGTAAAAAAAAAAATATTCGATATTAATCGATTCTCATTTTTACGAACCGATATCGATTCTTAAATCTCAAGAATCGATTAGTCATCCTGTTTCGTTTGAATGAATGGGACGTTGTATCGCGGCTGCGCGCATCCAAAAAAAAAAATCGCAATAATCTTTGTCCTTTGTTACTATTGATATGAAACAAAGTCTCAATTTTCAAATTACGTCCATTTTCTTTAGAAATTCAAAAACATAAATAAGGTTTTGGCGCTGTGGCGTGAGATCGCTCTGGCGCAGCTCAAGAGAAGCAGCAGCGCTGATCTCTCTTCCGGCTTAATAATACCAGTCACAGCGCCAAATAAACATGAATGAGCGTCTGAAAGAGTGTTAAAAGATAGAATACAACTTGCATCTAAATCCGTATCATGTCACATTGATTCGCTCAATCAGCGTTTCAACCGTGGAAAGACGTCAATTAAATAGCTTGTAATCAAAGTCATTGTCATATTTACCTCAGAAAACCCACATAAACTTGTTAGTCAGCTAGAAAAAATAACTCTAGAGGAGCATTTTGCTAAATATATACACCATATTACAATTGCATTATAATGTTCTTCAATATTTAATGCATATTTGAATAAATCTGGCAAGTTTTTATGACAGTTTTTTTTCATATAATCTTCTTATTATAAAAATAAATAAGTGTAATTTAAGTGTTTGTGTAGCTATAAAACAGTTCATTATTACCTTCATATTAGGCTAATGAAGTCTATAGGCTACAACTAGACTATAGTTTACAGCATTTAAGAGATTTGATTCCCTGGCCATTTATTGTAACTGATATCCAAAATAATCGATATCGAATCGAATTGCAAGCTTGTGAATCGAAATCGAATCGAATTGTGAAATTTGTCTCAATACCCAGCCCTAGTGTTTACAATGTGAAGCACTAAATATAAAGGCAGTTAATAATCACAGCAGTAAAATATTGTTTAGTTTTAGTCGCTGTACTCGGTGGTTTTCAGCGAATGCGTGTGCACTAATGCGTCATTTTTCCTGTCCTTTAAATCAAGCCTTTTGGCTTGATGTGTAAGTTACCTCTATTCTGTTCTCTCTTTATGGCATTTGTCTCAAGTCTTAATTGTTTTTCAAACGCAATCTACTGCGGCTCTACATTCAAACGCTTGTTTTCAGTCTTTCTGTATTTATCAATTTTACTTTAATTCTATTAATGAATTTTATATTTGAGATGTTTTTAGTTTACATCTCTACATCGAAATAACATGTCTGTGTAAATTTGTTTGAACAAAAATTGTGTTAATACTAGGGCTGTCTAACGATTAATCGCATTCGAAATAAAAATTTGTGTTTACATAATATATGTGGATGCACTGTGTATAATTATTTTGTGTGTATATATATATATATACACACACATGCATGTATATTTAAGAAAAAAAATATTATGATTAATTATATTAATATTATATTATTAATATTATATTATGTATAAAATATTTATATTTACATATCATATAAATTATATATAAATCTATATACAGTATATACATGAAAATATTTCTTAAATGTATACAAGAATGTGTGTGTATTTATATATATATATATATATATATATATATGTATAAAAATAATGATACACAGCTCACACGCATATATTATGTAAACACAAACTTTTATTTTGGATGCGATTAATCGTTTGACAGCCCTAGTTAATACATATGTTGGATATCTTTTTTATTTTACGTTAATCATGGTTGTCAACTTGCCATCAGCAATTATTTTAAAACAATGCAAATTTTGAAATTAGTAAAACTCAATGTGTGGCTTTTGCACTTTTTATAGTACGCTTTTGCACATAAATACCCTTGTGGCTACCCTGATTTAGGGTCTTGTTTAGTTCTAATAAACAATCATTCAAATAGAATTTATCCGATTAATCGAAAAAATGATCATCCGATTAATCGAAATAATCGATAGTTCAGACGCGAATTTCGGACTCCGTGTGCAAGGGCCTTCATTCCTGACCAGCTGACCTCATTATGTTTTATTCTTTTCCCATCTGTTAGTCCTCTCTGGGATCTTCTGCCCCACCATCATCTTTCCAGTCGGGAAACTCCTACGGGCTGTTCAGCCATCCACAGGTCACGGCATACCCTCAGTTCAACCCTGCCCCGCTGGTCTCGCCACAGTTCGGGACGGTCGGTGTCGGTAAGTTGAACAAAACCCTCATGTCACTCTTCCATACATCTCACGAGACCATATTATTGCGATACTCCAAGACCTGTGATAAAAGGTCAACAAAAAAATGACTGTTGATTATAATGGTCAATTTGGGATTACATAGTGAGTGTGAAAATGAATAGGCTTTGACTAAGTGCTGGAAACCCAATGCACAGGATAATAGTGACACCACAATAAAAAGATTCATGATTCTGATCCTGAAAATACAGAATTATTTTCAATGCTTTTTACTGTAACAGAAGATATTTGGCATGAGATCAGGACCCACAAATATTCCCCTGTTGCATTATTAGGCTATACATTAATATCAACATTATAGTAGCAGTTTAATGTAGAACTAACACTAAAATGTATTTATTTTGGTTGAAATATACACAATATTGTCACTATAAACTTTACATATTGTTGAATTTTTGTATTTCAGTATATTTTGACACTCCTAATGAGAAGCATATTTTTATAACAGCCTACAGCTGCAAAATACTTCAAGACATCCAATAATTTTAGGATGCTGAGCGGAAGTGACCGAACATGGTATTTGATGATCCTGTGGCACCGCTGATGTGTGTGCCTGCTTTTCATTTCCTCACAGGAAGTTCATTGGGATATTTTGTTAGTGACACTGGCATGACTCAGAGCAATGCTGCTGCCTCTGCTTTCAACAGTGACACTCTGTGTGCTTTCGTAGCAGAAGGTAAACCAATCCCTGGGGACCGAAAACAAACTATTTAGTGTTTATAAACCAAATGATTTGGGTTTATCTAACCGTCAAATGAAATCAGTATGTTACTAACCATTGGTCAGTGTAAAATAAAGCCTTGTGTTTAGAGCTCTGCAAGATCCCAACCGTTTGGTCGTCTTTAGTGTCTGTTTTGTCTTTTGAAAGTTTCGTATGTAACGGTTTCATTTCTCACTATCAGAGGCCGTTTTAAGGCACCTGCATGTAGAGGAAAAATCAAATTTTCTTAATACTTTAACTTATGGGCAACATGCATGCTGCAACGCTTTGGGAATAATAATCACATTTAAATGGGGTGGGAATTATGTGTGAGCAGAATACAGTTGACGGATATATGAAATAATTGTAATTATTTTCGCAATGCTTAATGTTGGAGGGGAAACGTGCTGTATTGTCTCCTATGCCCACAAGAGGGCGCAAGTGAGCGCAATAAGCAAATAAACCAAATCAAGCATCACATCTTTTGTTTAAATTGAAGTGACATTTACTTTTTAAAGTGCATCAACTTTTGAAATGATTGTTCTTAAAATATAATTTCCTTAATGTTTATTCAAAGAATATTAGGTTACATAGTGGATAAATAACATGTGTATCAATAACATGAGAAAACGCGTCTCAACAGACAGCATAATGCACTACATAAACACAATACAGCAAACCTGCCATTCAGAAACAATCCACTTCTACTCGCTACATATCAGTCCCTCCAGGATTTCACGATTTTTTTTTTGTGATTTTTGCGATGAAAATGACTGATTTTGTGGTGGTAATTTCCAAAAATGTGTGAAAAAATTTGCGATTTATATATAACATTTACCATAATAGTATTCAGTCCTTCCAGAAAAACACTGAGTTTTTTTGTGATTGTTGCGGGCAAAAATTGATTGATTATTCGGCCAGTTTTCTTTATGTGGGATATTTATGCAATTTTATGCGATGGAATTGCTGGAATTTACAAAAATCGAGGGAACTTGCAAAAATTGCGGTTTGATGAAAAAGAGAAAAAAAGTGATTCCCCCAACATCCTGTTAATATAAGAGTCATTTCTTATTACTTCCTTTGATAAACAAGCATACTACATCATAGAAAGTGCTGGGAATATTTAATTTCTCATCTTGTTTTATTTCAGACTGTAAGAGTGTAAATAAGGTGTGGCCCCTTTAAGAGCTGCGCGCTCCCTGTTGAACTGTCGAACACCCCATGTGTGCGGGTAATTTCTGTTTGATGCTACTACTTTTATCTTATGTTGTTTATTAAGTAACGATGTGACAGTAGAACGTTCGACAGACAGTTATACGAGTTCGATTTGTGAGATGTCAATCGCCTCCGTGAGTCTGTCTGAAGTCGCGTAATTGCGTCACTTCATAACGTTCCCATGGAAACAGGGGGAAATGGCTGCTCTTATGTGAAGCAAACGCAACATTTTTCAACTTTCTGCTAAAATACATGTGACTTTTTTTTGCAACGAAAATGCGAGGATTATGAAATTATGCAAACCCCGCATATTTTGCACGGAAATCGGCAATTTATGCGGCGAAAGTGAGGCGTATTTGAAAAAATGCGGCCCCCGCATAAATATACGGACTTTGGCTGATTTTGCATTGAATTCAGCGATCGCATAATCGCGTTTTTCTGGAGGGACTGACATATTGTTCGTCCAAAACACCAGATGGTGAACTTGATCTTCCGCGGGGCTGAACGATTAACCCAATCGCTTTTTGAAACGTTGTGATTAGCTGATCACAAAAGTCTTCGATGTGGATCTTAAATTGTCAGAGCAAAAGCATGACTGACCTCATTGTGTGGCCGTCTTATGCCTGGTTCAGATTACACGATTTTAGCCCGATTTTGGCACGATCCGTTTGACGTAGGGTGTCGTGGGGATTCGTAAACGACAACGGGCGTCGGGACGCAAGATTCGATCGAATCATCTCGTATAGTGCGTCATAGTACGCTACAACCTACGTCGCGTTTGCAAAGTTCGTGACAAAAAGACTAGCATGTTTAATTTTTTAACGGTCGTCCACGACGGTTCCGTCACATGTATGAGGTTGACCAATAGGAGCACAGAAGCTTTTCCGTACACAACTTTCAAAAATGGCGAAACAAAAGAGAGACGATTGTGCTAACGTTAAAACTAAAAGTAAAAATGTATAAGAAAACAATATTTTACCTCAAGTTCTCTTTGAAGGATTGACAGCCCATACTGTCCTCTTCCAGCAATCCAGGAGCGTGCCCAGTGTCGGGGTTTTCTTTCTTTCTTTTTTTCTTTTTTTTTTTACATTTTTCTGAACACAGGACAGCCAATACAACACTCACCGCTTCATCCATTGTTTGTTTACGTCAGTTTCCGGAAGTCACTCGCTACTAGTTTCGCCTTCTCGATGACATCACGCGCGCCGTTAAAGATGGCATGTGTCTTGTCCACGACAAAACAAGATTTTAGGAGTCAAAATCGTGTAATCTGACACAGTGACTATTGTAACAGACAAAAAAAAATTGTGTAATCTAATCCAGGCATAACTAACCAATGGAGATAGCTTTCCGCTGTTATACCCCAAAGAAACGAATCATCTATTGGATAGAAAGTAGTGTTCATTTCGTTAGTGAAATCTATGACAAGTTTTTTGCCAACCTTTTTTTTCGTAACTAAGACGTGACAACGCCATCATTTAACGATTTCTGTGACTAAATAAACATGCAATATCCTTGAATGAAGACGAGACTTAATGTAGTTTAAAAAAAACTAAACAAATCACACTCTGTTTTTGTCAGGGGAAAAAGAGATGACAAATTACTGTTTTCAACATTTTTAAAGCCCCCTGTCAGAGCTTTTCTTTTAATAGAACATGTTTCCTACCCAGGGTTTTACTTAATCTCAATCTGGCAACCATACGTGCGCTCTCTCTACACTCCTGAGGGGGTGCGGACGATGTGAAAACAAAGACTAGTAACCTTCAGTTTAGCGATTTTTTTTTTTTTTTTTTTTTTTTTTTTTTTTTTTCAAATGAAAGTGTCATCCAGCCATCTGTGTTCGGTCACGAGCGGCTGTTTGCTGCGACTAAATCTGTCATCAAACCTTCTCAGTGATGAACTGCAATAAATCCAAACGTGGATCTCGACTTTAACCTTCTAATTGTGATTGCTGAATGTCTTTTTTGCTGTTGTTTTAATAGAAAATCACTAAAGTAATTTGCATATATTAATTACTGTATTTTAATACTAGGTTACTATTTACCAGGTTACTAGTTTTATTTATTTATTTTTGTTTGTTTCATCAGTAGGCCTAGATGATAAATAGCCTATAATAAATCAGGAAACTAGATGAGGTCAAATAAATCATGTTTTGGTTGACATTCTCTTGATCTGTGCTTATCGGTGAAAGTGCAATAATTCTGATGAATATTTCTCAAATGACAACAATCAATATGATTATAATTGAGCAAAATAATTGGGATTATCAATTTAACCATTATGCAGCATGAAGAAAACTAGACTAAAATAATCAGACATTTGTCAACTAAAACTTGATGAAATAAATACAGGATACGGTTGACGAAATATAACTCGGGATTAAGACTTAAAAAAAAGCTGACAGAATGAACACTAATGGAAAGTAGGGCTGGGTAATAAATATCGATTTCTCGATATTAATCGATTCTCATTTTTACGAACCGATATCGATTCTTAAGTCTCAAGAATCGATTAGTCATCCTGTTTCGTTTGAATGAATGGGACATTGTATCGTGGCTGCGCGCATCAAAAAAATCGCAATAATCTTTGTCCTTTGTTACTATTGATATGAAGCAAAGTCTCAATTTTCAAATTACATCCATTTTCTTTAGAAATTCAAAAACATAAAAAGAGTTTTGGCGCTGTGGCGTGAGATCGCTCTGACGCAGCTCAAGAGAAGCAGCAGCGCTGATCTCTCTTCCGGCTTAATAATACCAGTCACAGCGCCAAATAAACATGAATGAGCATCTGAAAGTGTTAAAAGATCGAGTACAACTTATCGAAATCTGTATCATGTCACATTGATTCGCTCAATCAGCGTTTCAACCGTGGAAAGACGTCAATTAAACAGCTTGTAATCAATGTATCGTCATATTTACCTCAGAAAACCCACATAAACTCGTTAGTCAGCTGAAAAAATAACTACAGAGAGGATCATTTTGCTAAATATATAGCCACCGTTTAAATGTTTATATTTCATATAATCTTCTTATTATAAAATAAATAAAAGTGTAATTTAAGTGATTCATTCATTATTACCTTTATATTAGGCTAATGAAGCCTAGTAGGCCACAACTAGACTCCCATAGTTTACAGCATTAGTTAAGAGATTTGATTCCCTTGAGAAAAAAGGCCATTTATTGTTACTGATATCCAAAATAATCGATATTGAATCGAATCGAAATCGAATCGAATTGCAAGCTTGTGAATCGAAATCGAATCGAATTGTGAAATTTGTCTCAATACCCAGCCCTAATGGAAAGGCACACTGCATCTGCTGGACTACAGGGTAGTGCAGGGGTCAAAATTTAAAGGCATGTTGTACTTTCATTAAGAGTGTGTGCTGCACACTACTGGGAATATTAAGCTGAAGCTTGACTTTACAAATTAAATGGCAAATCTAATAGCAATCGCAATATATCTGCCACAAAATATTCTGCACAACCGTAATCTGCAGTGTGTGCTGACCGACGTATGGTCAATTGTGCACAATTGCACAATTTTTGCCAAAAACCAAAGGTTTTTGTCAGCAGGAAGCCACTTTTCAAATTAACACCGCCGCACGGTATACTGGATAAGCTAACAAAAAACAAACCGGATCATTTACGTTGTCGTCATGTCTTGTGCGCCTCTTGACACACAAATTCGAATTCAGGGTTTTTGCATTGCATGTGGTGTTTTTTTTGTTGTTTTTTTTAATTAGGTGTAAGTTAAGTCATCGCATTTAAAGCTACACTGTGTAACTCTTTTAGTTTATTCTTAGCTAAAATCACTTAGTTCTTTCAAAAATATATGTGCTCATTAATGAATATTTACTTCGTTCAAGTAATAAAGTATTCTCGTGAGTGTATAATATGCCATTGAAAATACATACGGGTAAGGGATTCTAATGTCGGTCGCCATCTTGAAAGTACATTAGCCAAAGAGGGACATAATTCAAGTTTCGTCTTTCGCGTTTACGTTTGAGATAACACTCATGGACGAAGTCGAACTGGAAGCCATGTTAATCTTGGACTACATTGGCCACCGTAGGAGTTAAAACGAAATCAAAATTGAGAGGAACAGAAACTAATATTCACTGGATGGTCGTATACCTTTACACCGCTAGATGGGGGTAAAAATCACACAGTGTAGCTTTAAGTCAACGTTTTCTCAAAACTCCCTTCTGCCGCTTTAAGGAGGGCCAAGCTTCTTTCCACCATGCTTTCCCAGTTTCTCTCTCCTGCTTAGACTGTCTTGCATCGTTGAGCTAGATTAGAGATGTGCAACTGTGGTCCACCTGCAGATTGGATCTCCATCAGTGTTCGAATCTGAAAAGGACCTGGGCTCCCCTGAAAGCCTACTTTGAGACATTTAGGGAGAGCTCTAACACTGACCCTTTTTTGTGTCGCATATATTTTGATTTTCTGTTCATTAAGGTTCCTGAAATAAATGATGATATTAAAAATGTGTCGGTGTTTATTCGCTCAATTCTATTTCCGAACATCTGTCTCCACTAATAAATGCAATGGGCGTGGTTCAGCGGGACGGAGCCGAGCGGTGAACAAGTCAAGTTCAAATGACAAACACCTGTCTGTGATTTCAGTAAAATTTCAATCTTGGCGTGAGGAGGCCGCATATAAGCGGGCCATGCTGACATTAGTGTGTGAGAGAGAGACTGGGAGCTCGTGCACGTATCCTGAGAGAAAGTGACTTCTGAAAGCTGAATCAAGCGGAAAGAGTGGGTCTATAAACTGTATCCAGTGAAGCTGTTTTCAGCGGGAAGAGGATTACTACGTCTGTATCCAGAAAGCTGTGTCCAGCGGAAAGAGTAACCTATTAATTATCATCTGTGTCTGTTGCCTTTTTGATATTTTAGTTAATGTTATTTGAGCGCGACCACGCGCTGTAAAAGAGCCTTGTAAATAAAAGTGCACGAGTTCCAGCATTTGCCGACCCTGTGTCTCCTTCCATCACCCACACACAACGAACATGTTTTGCATCACACTATTGTTTTAAATGCCCGAAAATGCACCAAAAGCGTTAAAATAGGGCTCCCCCGAAAGCCACTTTGTAATTCGAACCCTGATCTCCGTCCCTAATCAAATATACCTGAAGAGTCTAAACAAAGACTTCTGGATTACTTTAAAGCGAGGGGTTTTGATAAGGGTTGGGGTTAAACTCTGCAGGAGAGTGGACCTTGGAGTCCAGAGTTGGGCGAGATTGCCCCTGCTGCTAGAAGTGACGTATGCTAAGACTCTGCCTTCCAGTGCTTGGGCTTCCTGTGGTCTTCCATCTTAGCTACCGGTACACTAGGCAGTCCCTCCAGGATTTCACGATTTTTTTTGTGTGATTTTTGCGATCAAAATGACTGATTTTGTGGTGGTAATTTCCACAAATTTGTGAAAAAATGTGTGATTTATATATAACATTTACCATAATAGTATTCAGTCCTTCCAGAAAAACGCGGAGTTTTTTTGTGATTGTTGCGGGCAAAAATTGATTGATTACTCGGCCCGTTTTCTTTAAAAATGCGACGGAATATGCGGGATATTTATGCAATTTTATGCGATGAATTTCCAAAAATTGAGAGAACTTGCAAAAATTGCGATTTGATGAAAAAGATTTCTCTTTTTCAGTGATTTCCCCCAACATCCTGTTCTCACTAGGCTAATGTAAGAGTCATTTCTTATTACTTCATACATACTACATCATAGAAAGTGCTGGGAATATTTAATTTCTCATCTTGTTTTATTTCAGACTGTAACTAGTGTAAATAAGGTGTGGCCCCTTTAAGAGCTCGCTGCAGTGTTATATGTGCGCCTCGAACACCCCATGTGTGCGGGTAATTTCTGTTTGATGCTACTTCTTTTATCTTATGTTGTTTATTAAGTAACAATGTGACGGTAGAACGTGTGACAGACAGTTATACGAGTTCGATTTGTGAGATGTCAATCGCCTCCGTGAGTCTGTCTGAAGTCGCGTAATTGCGTCACTTCATAACGTTCCCATGGAAACAAGGGGAAATGGCTGCTCTTGTGTGAAGCAAACGCAACATTTTTTAACTTTCTGCTAAAATACACGTGACTTTTTTTTGCAACGAAAATGCGAGGATATGCGCATATTTTGCAAGGAAATCGGCAATTTGTGCAGCGTATTTAAAAAAATGCGGCCCCCCGCATAAATATGCGGACTTTGGCTGATTTTGCATTGAATTCAGCGATCGCATAATCGCGTTTTTCTGGAGGGACTGACTAGGAAGCCACTTCCACCATGTTTGTGTGGAAATGTCAACCTATGTCTTTGATCTTTGTAGTTCCTCTAGGTCAGAACTTAGCCAAACTTAAAAATGTGGGGGTGACTCAACTGCAATAACTATTTCTTCAGTTTGACTCTGTGCAGAGACTGCACACTCGATAAAAGTGTGGTTATCACCTGACGCTTTCTGTTGTCGCTCCTGAACTCGGTGTACCAAACTTAATTAAGCTCTCTGCTACTACTTTATTCAGCTGCTGTGTGGGGGTGTCTCTTGAAATACTGATTTAACATTTCTCCAATTAATATTTATAACTGAATGTGTGTGTGACTGGATTATGATCTCTGTTTTTAACACAATTCACCTGATTTTGTCTTCTAACCGGCACAGATTTCCTGGTCAGGGTGGCTGCGGTTCTTAACATTTGTGGCTGTGAACGGTCCGATTTTGTCACTTTATCTCATGTCTTGCCATTTCTGTGATGCAGGTCACACCAGTCCGTCTCTGGACGCTCTCCGAAAAAGCTCTCCAGTGGAGCCTTCTGCCCCATCCGCACCTGCGGTCACCACTGCCCTCACGACATTGGGCCGCAAGAGCCCCGTGTCAACTCGTGCAGCCTCCACCAACACCCAGATGCCTGTGGACCTCGCCGAGCAGATGAGGGGTGAGGAAACATTTTGGCTGTTGCCAACATTTCCAAATGCTCAACAAAGAGTTTGTGCCCATTGGTTTGTGAACTGCCCTACAGAACATGAAATGAGTCATGGCGCCCTCTTGTGCTCTGTGATTGGCCAACACAGTCAGATCGAAAGTGGGAAGTGTCGACTTGGGGATTCCCACTCCAGACTTCATCTGCCATGTAGCAATAGTGAAGGATGTATTTGAGTCTCAAGGCCCGTTCACACCAAGGACGATAAAGATCTAGTTCTAAAAATTGTTTAGAACTAGATCTTTTTATGTTTAGAACTTTGAAAAAGTTAGTTTGAAAAAGCTTGAAAAGAAAATTGTTTAGAACTAGATCTCAGTATTAAAGAATAGCAAGGTTCAATCCACAGCTACAACAATATTGAGAAACAAAGAACGATTTCGTTGAAAAAAAATAAAGCTTTTGAAAGATAAAACACTAACAGCCAATCAGAAGCCATTCTAATTTACGGGTTTGCGCATTTAAAAAGGCAGACAACATTGCGGAGCAGTTCATCTCTGAAGTCCACCACTGTTTAAAGGGGTCATGAACTGGCTTTTAAAATGTTATTATATTTTTGTCTGAGGTCAACTTAAGACGTTCGCTTGGTTTTTTGCATTCAAAAACATCAAAATGAATAAGTAATAGGCTATTTTGTACTCTGGTTGTGAGCCTTCCTGAAAAACGGTCGGTTTTTATGGGCGTGTCGCACTGAAGACTTGGAAGTAAACGCCCACTGCTGTGAGTGGAGAACAGTTTTGCATATTATAATGAGTTTCACTCACCCGTCGGTGTAACGTGGGGGAAAACGTCCAAAGTTGTCAAATGGCAACCGGATTCGCCCATACATGTTCGACCCAGAGTCCATGTGTTGCACAATTCCTGTCAGATCCAATATAGACGGCACAGCACGTTCTTTACTCTTAATCGGTCTGAAAATCCAGTCTTGTTTACGAAACAATCCTCAGTGAAATGAAGCGAACAGACAACGATGTTTTACCCTCATCAGCTGGAACGTCATTAAAAATAAAGTTTATCATGCAGTCCTATTGGAATCCAGAGGAAGCTTTTGCAGCGACTGTCTTCTTCCACAACCAGGCACTGCACAATATTCTGTATTGCTCGGTAGAACGATCCGGTTTGTCATCACAAGGTAGGCATGTATGTTAGGCTACTTAGCTATGCGTGTAATGCGCAAATCGGTGGGCGGGGCTAAACCGGCCGTGTTGAAGTAGGCGTCGATCTTCTGCGGGGGGTGGTGTTTTAACCCCTTCGATCGTCATAGTTTCCCACTTTTCAAAACGAGACGTTTTCAGAGGCTGGTGTAAATAAAAGCTTTTATTGGACTAACAAGGGCGTTTTCAGTTCTGAAACTTACAGGATATTCTTATAATATGATGACCTCTTAGATATCAAAAGCTCAAGGAAAATTTGATTTCTCAGTTCATCACCCCTTTAAGTCAAGCCCCTATTCAACAAAATGGATGTGGAAAACAGTCGTTTTCCAGCAGAAGTATTACCTCAGGTATCCAGCACTCGTTTCGACAACATTGTCTTGCTTTCTTTGAAGTTCAGTGCAAAAAGACTAGGTGTTTTTATTTCACTATATTGACTATGTCAGCTAAAGTCACCGTTAAGGCCTGTTCACACCGGGACGAATTTCACGCACGTATACGCCTCGTGACTAATCAAATGGCGCCAATGTGAGTGTGCACACCGATGCGTAAAACGCCACTCGTAAAAGCCTCATTTTTAAAAACAAACGCCTCGGGTTCGTTTTTTTTTAGTTTGACGTGCTGCGTCAAACTATCCTACGAATGAGATTGGCGCTTATATTCACGTGTTTGGAGCTTCTGAAGTTACAGTAAAACATAACTTCGGGGCACTCAAACACAAAACGGTCTTGCCGAGCACGCATACGTAACGGAGAAGAAGATATACGCCAAGTAGCGTCGCCGTCTACACAGCCAGGAAGAAATAAGACGAGGACGATGCGAGGCAAGTTGAATGTAGAGCTGCTGGTCTGGTGTTGGAACAGCGACAGCGACAGCGACTACGACCATCTTGATAAAAGAGAACTGTATGGAGTGGTATTGCAGTGCAAATTGGCGCCATCTAATGTCAGGGAATGAATTTGCATGTTCACTCGGCTCATTTGGCGCTTTTCCGCTGCATAGTACGTAGGGCTGCAACTAACGATTATTTTGATAATCGATTAATCGGACGATTATTTTTCCGATTAATCGGTTAATCGGATAAAAAAAAATTTATTTCATTTTTTGGTTTATTATAACTAAATAAAACCCTAAAACCCTAAAAACCACACTCTTTTGTGTGTTAAACAATCTACTTAATACAGACAACTTCATTATAAAGAAAAACAACAAATAAAAATATATGACCATAACCTATGACAAAAATGCTATTGTAAACTAGATTAGTGGATAACTCAGAAAAACTTAGCCTAAAAATATCACAAGTGCACAATAATTTTATAAAATCTGAACATTTAGTGAAAAAAACATTCCTTAGTGGGTAACAAATAAGAGACAATAAGTGTAGCACTAACTCTGGTAAAACGTTGCACATTGCTCTTTGTATTGTTGTTATACATTCATGAAAAACATCGTAAAAATCAGATGCACAGCTGTTTTAAATGTAAAGCACAGCTGTTTAGTGAGGAAGCAAAATATAATAGATAGGACAGAACAAGAAAGGCTATTAATAAGCTTTTATTGCGCAAAAGTATTATGACATGATCATGAAAGAGCTGCACAAAGTATCGCGAGCGCTGAATGATGCCCTTGACGCAACACGGAGTCACAGGGTGGCGCGCAGCTCTTCAGTGTCCGCCGCATTAAAGTTAAAAGCACCAAGGAAAGAGAAAGACATACTGACTGTGTATTATACAGTATCTTTGCAATAGTTTATTAAGCCTTTTCTTTTAACAGTTTTAAATTTCAGTTAGGCTACTGTGCACGTGAAGAACAATTATAGTGCACCGACTCTACTATAGTGTTGTGATCTAACAGACACTCAGTAGAAAGTGATTAAGTTACAGCAATAAAAGTCTAGCAAGATAGTCATTATATTACGAAACCATAGACCTTTATCTACGGATCAATTATAATAATAACATTGAATCATCTTGGAAAGAGTTTCATCATGTTAACTGTTGTAACCGAACGCGAAGTGCTGTTTGAACACCGAATAGAGAATGACAGCCGCAGTGGAGGGAAAAGCTTAGGTTAACTTTAATTTAATTACTTAAATATACATTTCTATCTCACATTATACTACAGTATCATGGCTTCATAAAGTATACACGATTAACGTAGGTCACCTATTTTGCTTTCAAAACGGCGAATTTGCCGAAAGGTGAATAATTTTCGTGTATGCTGCATATTGATAGCGGTTTCCTGATGCCCGCAAATTAGTTCAAACTCACGGAATCAAGAGTGCGCATGCGAGACAGAAGATGATGTGCTCCAAACCGTCCGTGTTGCGCGCGCGAGACAGAAGATAATGTGCTCCGTTCAAACAGTCGGTGTGGCGCGTGCGAGACAGGGTAGAGCGGCGAGGGAGAGAGACTGCGTGTGTGCCTCATGAAGCGCATGTAGCATGTAAACAATCCCCGTGACGTAATCAGACCAACTAATCGATAATGACATTCGTTGACAACGATTTTCATAATCGATTATAATCGATTTTATCGATTAGTTGTTGCAGCCCTAATAGTACGGTACGGTTCGGTTCGGTACGGCTCACTTATGGTGCTTTTCCACTGCATAGTACGGTACGGTTCAGTGAACCGGAAGTTGCAAACGACTTTTCTCCAGTGTTGTGACGTATTTCGGAGAGAAACGGAATACTAAATAAGGCAAAATAGTGGGCGTGGCTTTTTTTTCTAACTAGCACCTGATTGGATCTAGAACGCAAGTTTACACACGCTGTCAATCAATGCTCGCTCGGCGCTCGCAAACACACAGCAGCTGTCAGTTGGAGGGGTGTGTTTATGAATGTTAAGGAGACGCCCAAACCGTAAAGCCAACGTCATCGGGCAAGGTCCTCCAATGCAGAGGGGAGGGGCATTTTCAAACTTTGAGTAAAGATTACGAAGCCAAAAAATTTTTTTGTGTGGATTGACTTGCATGTATGAATTGTTCACCACAAAACGATCAATTTAGGCAAACAAAGTAAGTATGGTCAATTTTGATTTCATAGGGACTTTAAATGGTACCTGGTCTGTTGAGGTTCCAAGCGTACCGTACCGGTACTAAAATGTGACGTGAAACACTGCAGATCATTGGTCAGACAGAATCGTCACTACCAGCGTCACTACTAGCGTCATTGGATTTGCGACACGAGACACTTTTTTAGCAGTATTTTTGTTTTGCTGCCATCAGCCTCATTTTAAACACATTTTTCTGTCTAGCAGTTAAAAACAACCACATACCGAGAATCAGGAACACCATCCCCTCGATAGTCTCCATTGTTCCTGTGTTGTGGGTTTGAAAATGTGGCGCTTTTAAGATGATGTCATGGCAGTAGAGGCGCGCGCAAATAACGATCAGTCCCACACACTTTGAAGGGGTACTACTGCAGTAGAAAAGCAACCGAGCTTAGCGAACCGAACCGATCAGTACCGAGTCGAGTCGTACCACGTAGTGGAAACGCAAAGCGAGCCGAACTGTTCCGCGCCGAGTCGAAGCGTACTGGGCCGAACCGTACCGTACTATGCAGTGGAAAAGCGCCTTTTGTTAGCAAAAATCCCTTGGGTGTGAACACACAAAATGCATTGAAAAAGGCTGGCGAATAACGCGCGCTGATATTTTCTTCCGGGTGTGTACGGGCCTTTAGGTTATTAGCTTGATTACACTAGCGTCACTCAAAGCAAAGCATGAGGACATCTGTTGGTTAAAGTTGCGTAATTGCAACAAGAACAGCAAAAACATGTTCAAACGCGTTTGAAACCACACCGCATGAGCTTAGAATAAACAGACCGTTGTCGTTCGTTGGTGTGGGTGCAGATATAGTTATTATAGTTATCGTTCTTGGTGTGAGTGGCCCTTAACTCCTAGTTTGGAGAACATGTTTTAACATCCAAGGTAATTTAATTTCATGCCAGTCTAGCCGAACTGTTGTTTTAACATTAAGAACGTTAGGCCCTTCAGGTCCGTTCACACACCTAGAACTATAACTGCAAAGATGACGATAGATATAGTTCTAAAAATAATTCCAGATATAAGAGTCCATTCTACATCAATGGCACAGAGAAATTATAATTTTGGAATCACTTTCAGAAATTTGCTTCCAGTTAATGAACCGTATAAACCGTCGGAATCCACTCAACTTGAAAGAGCTTTTGAAGCGGCGGACGGCAAAACTGAACGATATCGTCTGCTGGTGTGGATGCTAATATAGTTCTCGTCATAGATTTCTTTATTGTTATCGTTCTTGGTGTGAACGGGCCTGTCGTAATATTGTAATAACATTTGGCCCTCTAATGCCCCATAATGCTGTCCAGGTAGTTTAGTTAAGACACAGCCTTTGACTTGGGGCTGTTAGTTTCTTGACAAACTTGATGGGTTCTGGATAGCCAATCATTTACCAGGCCTTTTATTAGTGCTTCAGAAAAAATAAATCAATAGAATAGAGAACACCATTTGAGCAATGCTAGTGTTAAAACAGCTTCTGCTACACGGATTTGGTAAAGCTTAATGTGTCATAGTCCTGAAGAGCTATACTCTCCCAGGTACTGATGTCCCGAAACCAAGCGAACCAGAGTCCAGAGGAGGCGACGGGGACGCGGCTAAACGGCTCGCAGGTTAACACACCTCTGCTGAAAGACATCAATGCTGTGCCGTTTGACGCTAAAACTGCATGATTCCTATAAGAGCTTCGCCCGTCTGTATTCACTTCTGTCCATATACAATGACTTTTTAGCAAGCTTTCTGCATTGATCAGAACTGGAAAGGGTGAATCTCATGCATCCTGATGAGAACATGCTTCACCCCAAAATCAAAAGGGAGGAAAAAAAAGGCATAAAGTACATTAAGCAGATAATGCATTATGTAGGGCCCTATGAAATCAGTTTTATTTTTTTCCCAAGTTTCGTTTTTTCCATTTTAATTTTTGGGAATTCTTTTTGTTTTTTGTCATAAAAAGAGTGTGCTTTTTAAACTAATGATTAAAATGTATACAAATAAAATAGGAATGACCTTAAATGTATTGAGGTAACAGACATTTACTCAGTAGCCTTTTCAGGACTAATACTGCATGATTTAGAATAACACTGTCCTCTTTAAAATGAGCTTTAAACTGTCCAGGAAAATAAATTATATTAGTTTATCTAAATTTAAATAAAGTCACACTCTCTCGCTCACGGAGTTCGCTTCGCTTTTGTCCAGTCCGGCGCCTCATAAACTGACGCGGTGTGCACGTTGTGTGTGTGTGTGTGAGACGCCTGGCGTGAGTAGAGACGGAGAATACGCTGTTTTTCCTTTCCCACGCTGAAAACAACTGAAAGAAAACGCTGCATGTTTTAAATAGTGTTAAAGAAATAAAACACAATATGTGGCGGCGAATTAGTCTGTGTGGGAAACGCTGCATTAAAGTCACTTGCGAACTGCTTGGCTCGGCACTGACGGCTTATAACTTTGAGTTTCTTAAAGGAGAACTCCGGCGTAAAATGAACCTTTGGTCTAATAAAACATCGGTACCTAGTCAATCGTTCTCTGAGATTTGTTTTCATGATAATTGAATGTAAACAGTTTTATCTCTAAAAACTGTTTAGCGTATAACGCTAGTAATGGGGGCATTTAGTAAGTAAAAAGAAATCGCTAGTTTATACCGCTAACAAGGCTCAAAATAACACAGTAAAGGCCATTGCACACCAAGTACGAATTTTTCGTGTTCGTCAGCCTAAAAATTCATCACGCACAGAAACCTTGCACACTGAGTCCGATGCGTATTTATTAAACCTTTGCGGGAAAAAAACGCAAAAATACAAAATGGATTCGTCAAGCAGTGAGGATGATTTTGTCGTCCTCTCTCTTATTGAAAAGAGAAGAAAGAGAAAATATTGCGTACATACAATCCTGAAATTGCGCTAAGAGGAAGCTTATTAAGGAGTTGTGAATTTATCCCGAGTCGACTGGTTGAACCACGAACGACGTGAGCTGAACTGTATGAAGTTCATCGAACTTCTGAACCGTATGAACGTGGTTCGACTTGTCGAGACTGTTTTCCAAAGATGGCTCCTGTCTGTATACACGAAGTGAACTGTCTTTATAAAGTATCTTCTTATTAAACGGTCTGTACACTTACACAGTTCTCAATGCTTCGTTTTGCATGTACGGGGCCTCATTATGTTACTGTGTTAGTGTGGGGCTATTTTGAGCCTTGTTAGTGGTATAAACTAGTGATTTCTTTTTACTTAGTAAATACCCCCAGTACTAGCGTATACGCTAAACAATTTTTAGAGATAAAACTCTTTACATTCGATTATCATGAAAACAAATCTCAGAGAACGGTTGACTAGGTACCGATGTTTTATTAGACCAAAGGTTCATTTCTCCTTTAAATAAAGACGAAAGCAGAGCCGTGGAGAGCCGCTTCCCCATGCTTTCATTGTTTTGTTTCATCGTTAACACCCAGATTCCACGTTAATTTGCCAGTTCCGCAATTCCGTCCACAATAGGTGGTTTGCAGTCACGTGATTGTGTTGACACGCGGAATCCAGATGGAGGGCAAGGAGTGAAGAGCGCAATGGACGAGATGGAGGAAAATCCGTACTGTACTACCTTAGACGCTATTACAAGAGAAATATATAAACAGAAAATCGAAACATATGTTGGACATGATCCTTATGTTATGAAGGACCGATTTTCAACTGAATTGAGAGATTTGCCTGCCATCGAGGCTGTAGATATCAGCAACTAACTCGTCTTACAGACATACTTTGACTTTACAAAGTTCGGAAACTGGTACGTTACACAAACAGCCACATAAGTGTATTTAAACACCTGAATAATGTAATTATAAGCCACATAAATAATGTATTAACTCACATTTGACTAAGGGATCACTGCACACACACAGGCATTTTCCCATTCGACTCCTCCCGACGCAGATGTAGGTTTGCAAGGCATTTTTCCCGGTGTTTTTCTGTCAATTTCTTGTATTTTCCACCCTTATGAACCACAAATTTTAGCATACGATAAAAACTCCTCGTGGTTTGATGGATTTGAGCAACCATAAACGACGCAAAACATCGGCATTTTGAGTGTGTTATAGTGCTTCCTAAATATAGAAAATCACTTCCTGCCCTCCATCTGCGTTTCGCCCCATGGCAACGCAGTGGCGTGACGTCACGTGAAAACAAGCTATTCCGTGATCGCAGAAATCATAGGGCCCTAATTATTTATTTTGCTTGTTTTTTTGTGTTTTCATGAGATTCACTCAAAACGCTGTTTTTACCCGTCATTAAACCTTTCAATGTTTTACGGCTTGAAAAACGGCTGTTTTGAGGGCTTTCTACCCCCTAGACACAGTAGAAGATGTGTTTGCACTGCCCTGTGTCGATACTTGGGTAGCTGTGTTCACACAGGCTGTATTTGTTTACATTCATAGTAATCGGCTTGATGTACCTCGTCTTCAGTATACAACTTCTGCATTTTTCTTTACACCAACAACTAAATGTAGCAAAGGTCTGTCCAGACCTCTGTGAGGTGCTAATAGACTTCCTTTTATATTTCTAGCAACTGAACATCATAAAGCATGCTTGGAATGGATGCTTTGTTTTCAGATCTTGATTTATTTTTTACTTCATATATGGCCCACATTAATGACGACATGTTTTGTTGAGCAATAACCCAGTGTTTGTGTGTGTTCAGCTGGTGGCCATCCTGCTGCTCGCCGCGGGCGCGCCGCAGGTCATCGGGGTCGAGGTCGGTTCCCTGTGCGCAGAGAAGGACCAATGAAGTTTGACAAAGACTTTGACTTTGAGAGCGCCAATGCTCAGTTCAACAAAGACGAGATTGACATGGAGTTCCAGAGCAAACTCAAGCTGAAAGGTGCAAACCAGATCCGCTTTATTTATTAGAGAAAAGTATGTTAACTGTAAACCGTGTAATGTTTTTGGACACCTATATGCTTGTTAATTACAAGGAAAGTGTATTAGTTTAAATTTGGTAAATGCAGTGAGCATTCTTGACCTTTTTGGGGCTTTTTGTAATAACATTTTTTCCCCACGGTGTTAAATGTGGTTTAACATTTATGCCAAACTAAACATACTTAAGTGTAATTTGTTGAAGCTTGTGTGTCTTGTATTTAACTAATTACACATTTATAACGATCGTGCAATTAGTACATATTAATATATTTACTTTAAACGTATTATCGAATAACACTACAGTTACAATTATAATCAAGTTCTTGTGATGCACTTACTTTATGCATTAGTCAATGCATAAAGTAAGTGTACTTTAAAGCAATAAATATTAAAACAATTAGGAAAATAGTCTAATTTCAAAACTAATTTGACATTATGAAGTGCACTTTTGTTCAGTGTTCAGAAACCATCACGTGAAACATGAGTGTCTCTAAGTGGCCTTGTATTTCATTAATATCATATTAGTTCAAGTACAGTGCTTTTCCATAGTATTAAAGGGATACTCCACTTTTTTTGGAAATAGACTTATTTTACCACTCCCCCAGAGTTAAACAGTTGAGTTTTACCGTTTTCGAATGTATTCAGCCTTTTTTTTTATATTTAGAAGAATATCAGTAACCAGACAGTTTCTGGTCTCATTGACTTTCATATTATATTTTTTTCCTACTATAGAAGTCAATGGGACCAGAAACTGTCTGGTTACTGATATTCTTCTAAATATCATAAAATCAGCTGAATGGATTCGAAAACGGTAAAACTCTAGGTAGATGCTCTAGGGGAGTGGTAAAATAAGTCTATTTCCAAAAAAACTGGAGTATCCCTTTAAGATGGGGCGTACTCTGCAAGTGCACATTTTATAACATTTAAAGCAAAAGGAGAGTAAAGGAAAGCGCCTCCTCATGCCGTAGTTATAGATCTCTGTGCGTTATTGTGTATGTTTGTTCAGATGAGAAGCCTGAGAAAGCTTTGAATGGCGAGGATAAGGCTGAACCGGGAGTGGACACTCAGAACAGTGAAGGAAACGCCGACGAGGAAGTTCCTCTCGGATCAAACTGCTACTACGACAAAACCAAGTCCTTTTTCGACAACATCTCCTGTGATGACACAAGGTCAGATGAGCCTCCGTGTGGAAACTCTCACTGTTGCTACTTGATGCTACAACCATGATCTGACTGAAATGATTTACGTGATTTTCAACAGGAAGGCAGCCGAGAGGTCTGGAGGATCCGGTTTCCCCCGGTAAGTCCAACAGGAGAAGGAAGTAAGCCCCAGTTTGCATGGAAACTTTGTGAAATGTATTTGAGCTTGTTTTAATTTCAGGAGGAATACCTGGGCGGAGGAGCGGAGGATGAACGCCGAGACGTTTGGCATCCCGTTGCGACGGGGCCGCGGAGGGTTCAGAGGTCGCGGAGGCATGGGCTTCAGGGGAGGCCGGGGCCGTGGGTTCAGTCGGGGCTCGTTCGGCTCGTACCCGGGTGGAAGTGGCTTCAGAGGAGCGTTCAGAGGCAGTCAAGGAGGAAGAGAGTTCGCTGACTTTGAGTACCGGGTAATGAATGATTCTTGAGATAAAGGTCAACAGTTGACAAATGCACTTCTAAAATATTTGGCTCTTTTTTTTGTATACATCTAACATAAAATAGCAGATGGGAATGGGCACTGAAATTGGGTATTAAACTGAATTATGGAAGACAGCTGTGTCGCTAAGCTCTGACGTTACCGGTATTTATTATAGCTATATAGACGTTATCTTGCCCGCCGATTCTATATGCGATCATATTAAATCATTTGTCTGCAGTTTTGCTATTTGCTGTCCAGAAGAGAGAGATCACACACAGCCCCTGCTTAAAGGCACACTATGCAGGAATTCAGTTTTTGTCGAACAGCGCCCCCTAGAGTCACCTTGGAGAACTTGTATTTAACGTTACTGTCGTAAATACCACTCACGCAGAGCGTCTCTGCACGCACAGTCTGATGCCCATCTGAAGCTGGTATATTAAGGGGCAAACCTTGTATAGTGTGCATTTTTTGCATTAAATAAGACATCTAGCGCTAAAACGTGTTTTTGAACTCAAGCTGAGCGCTCGTGTCTGCTGCTATCAGTGTCATGGAGACATAGTGTCTCTTGTGGCGGCGCGCGCTGTCTTCACTCGGACGCGCTCTTTAATCTATCGCCGTTGCGGAGATTTGAGCGTGAAAGAGAAATGTTTCGAGTGGGATGCCAGGTGTGCAAAAAAATATTCGAATGTCACATGTTCAAATCGAATACCAACCCACCGAACGAATGTTTGAATATTTGGGTCCAGCTCTAGATTTCATTAATAATAATTTCGAAAACCCTGTTTTTGTGTTGTATGTAGAGCCCGACCGATAAAGGATTTTGAAGGCCGATACCGATACAAATATTTATTGGCTTTAAAATCCGATATTCCGAAATAACGGCCAATATTTTTTTTTAATTTTATTTCAGAAACACTCATCAAAACATTAACAGATTTCCCCAACATTAGTTGTTTGTAGTTATTTATGAGTTTTATCTAAAATAATATGCTAATGCATTTTAAAAAGAAACTTGTTTCTTTTATTGTCTCAACAGAACAGACTGATGATAGTGGCATTAGCTAGCTTTGTGGTTAGCTAGTCTATGATGAGCCATAATTTAGCAATGGATATCATATCGTCATACTGCAAATTGTAAAACATACATTTTCAATATTACAGGCCTAGGAGAGATGATGCGTCTCACTGCTATAACTGTCACACACTATTAAAGAAACACTTCAGTCACATTGTCAAAAGTTAAAAGGACTGTCAGTCAACTACACTAACAACGTAACGTAACTATTACTAGCTAATTCCGCTTCACTCTCGGCTTATTTAACAGCAGCAAAACTGGACATGATGGTCACAAATTTTGTCCTGCTTATATAAGTTAAGAGAACTGATGGGGATGTTCTTTTAATTGTTATTCAAGCAATGTATGTATCGTGACCAACTCAACGAGTGTTGCCAACAGGGACGGTGTAGAGCGCCCTCTGGTGGACAAACTATACAACTCCAACACTCATGACATGGTTCAAGCATGTTTTGTCCATTTTTATTTTATTTTGGAAATATTCATTTATCGCCCATTATAACTGCCGATACCGATATTTTGGAAAATGCCTAATATCGGCCGATAATATCGACCCGCGAGGAGACGGAAGCCTTGTTTATACTTTGGCGAGTCTCCACAAACTCCAAACGGTCGAGGCGTTTGTTCTTGATGCACTCGCCGTTGTACCACAGGGGATGACTCAAGTAACCTTCCTCTAACCATTAGGAATCGAGGAGAAGAAAGATAAACACATGACAATGTTTATCTTTTAGTATTTCACCACCAATACAAAAATAATCATGTAAAACCCAGTAAACCCTGAGATTATTACTTGTGACATTACAAAAAAATATGTATATGGGAACATGTATGTATAGACCCCTTTTGCGCCGACGTCACAGTTACGTTACGTCACGGCGCTAGCTGGAGGCAAAACAAAGTGTAAACTGGAGGCGGTCAATGCAAAACAGCACAGATTCGGCTACATAATAAGGAGCTTAAATTATTGTTACTATTATTAAATGTCATCTTGTTGTCTTGTTTGGTGCAAGAATTGATGAAAAATGAATATGCTGAATCTGGAACTTTTATTTCTAGAAAATATTCAAATCATTAAAATCGCACCGTAATGTCACTCTTTACATTGTCGTGGTCTCGGCGCTGGCTCGGCAGAACTGCGGATCGTACACAAGTCTTGTACAGGACCATATAGACATCTAAAGATTTATATGCCCTCAGTTTCTCTTTACGATCGGTTTCTCTATAAGGTAGGTGTAGAAGTCAGGCCACTCACCCGATGTAACGTAACAATAATCCTGTCAGATCGTTCATTCATTGAGTGAGCGTGTGAAGGCTACGGGTCGGCCAATCTCGTTCTGTCCGTTAAAAATAACCTTTGGAAATAACAATCGCGGTCCTGGACACTGAGTGACCTTACACATTAAGATAATATCAGATTTTCTCCAGTCATTGCTAAACAAGCTAACAATCCTTGCTAACTAGCGTTAGTGAAGCGGCCAGATGGATCTTTCTGCCTCCATCTAAGCTCCGCCCACAAAAAAAACGTCACCATGTTTACCAACTGTAAAAGGGTCTATACAACTAAATTAATGCTCTCTTAAACATTTTCTAATTTCACTGAACATATTTCATTTCGTGTCCATTTGTATTAAACATGGACCTTTGTTCATTAAAAAGGCTTTTTATGCTATTGTATGCTAATGTAAGCAACTAATTTAGACGTGCTAACTGTGTGCTGGTGTGATGAGAAGTTTGTGCTCGGCTTTGTTTTTATGAGAGAACATTTTAATTTTAAAACCTTTCTGCTGGCCAGTAGATTATTATTTAATGTACACTTGAGTGGGGTCAAGTTAAACATTTTAGTTTGAATTTTATTTTATACTGTGCATTGTGCTAAATTAATATTTGCATAATGTGTAATTGATTTATTCTTTGAAAATGTTATATTATGCAGTTGTAATGCCTTGATTTTAGTCTATATGTACACAGTCATAGCCACAAATGCAATGGTACTAATAATTGGCATCATTTCTTTCGGTGTTTCAGTTTTCGGCCATGGTTTCCTCTTTAGTTTTTCGGTTTCGGCCAAGAATTTTCATTTCGGAGCGTCGCTACTTTTGTGACTGTTGGTTTGTAGTTTTGAACAACTAGTCAATGTGTTCTCTCTTCATTTGCTCCTCCAGAAGGACAACAAAATGGCAGCGTAGTGAAGCCGGAGAGGATCCGGAGACCTGTGTGTGGGAACTGTGTGTCTCGGGTCCGAACGAGGAGATGATGTAAATCTGTCACCAGCACTGGGGTTCGACTGCTTGAAACCTGGACATTAATGTAACATCTACTCTATTTCTTCCTGAGGAGTGGAACGAATGCAATTTTTTCCGAGTTGTTAATTTGAGAATAATATTTCCAGATATATTCTGTCTTCTGAGGGACTCAACCTGCATCATCTATAATAACACAGAGGATTTTGATCACTGAATGAGCTTTATTTTTGACTTGTTTTGCTATAAAGTATCTTAAAGGTTCCTCAGAATAGACCGTCTGGAACTGAGTTATATATTAGCATATTTTTCTAATGTAATTGCATCCTTAACCCCCAACGTCACTGTTCCTGTAGCAAGTAGGTTTTTTTTTTTATTAGATATTTACAAACGTGGTACATTTGATTTCTTCCTCGTAAGAAGAGGTCTACAGTCAGTGATATTCCTCGAGCCGTTCGGGATTTGTGCTTCGAGTGTCAGTATTGATAGAATTTCACTTAAAGACATTTTAGATAAAAAGAAAAAAGAGAAAAAAAAAACAAACAAACACGGAAATGCTGCCTTTGAGGGAAACGATTACTTTTCGAGTATGAAATGCCACGATTGAAACTAAAACGACACGATATGTTCAAACGATGCGATTTATATTTGAAGTTGTAGCACTTTGTAGCAGATGTTTCCGGATGAGTGAATCTGAGAAGATAATGCTACACAGCGGTTGCTTCCACCCAACCGCTCTACGACTGTCGCTCCGCATCGAGATCTGTATTCCTCGCATCATATCCTCCCTGAGCCTAGAGCTCGCCGGGACACCAGTCTTTACGAGGAAGTGACCGCTGAAAGCCAGAATGTTGTGTATTATAAAGCGTTGTTCTGCTACTGTGTGTTTTATAATCACTGACTGCACTAGCATGATGTCATAGTGACGCGTACCTCATGCTTTCCCTGATGTCATATCCACACCTATTGAGCACTCACAATGTCACCGTTTCATTTTCTAATCGGCTCTGTTTGGCTTCTGACATCTTTACGTTGTCCTCGCGGTTTTATGGATTTGTGTCACTAAAGTTGGAAGATTTGATATTTTAACTGGCCCGTTCGCTTCAGATCTGGTTGTGGTTATGACATCACTGCTTAAATGTTTGTTTAAATTGTTGGGATATTTGGGCAAGTTGATAATGAAAAATTTTTTTTTTTTTTTTCAGATTATATATTAAAGTCTGTAAGAACCGAAACACTTTGAATTTTGGATCTTGTGTGAAATATCATCTTGCAATTTGTTCCAGTAATTCACTTTTGATTTGAATTTGACACTAGTAATTTATCTAAAGCACATGGACGTGATTGAGGGTTTAGTGATGGTATAATTAATTAAATATGAACAAATAAAGAAGGGTTATCTTTACCCGGGAACAATACATTTTCTAAAACTTCACTTTTTTATTTATAATTAGGATCCCGCTAGTGTTTAGTCAGCTGATTTGTTGTTCCCGCCCCTTTTAGAGACTGCGCTACAGTTTCACACTTTTGTAAATCCCAGTTGTGTGTGTTCAGTGTCTTATGGAAGCTTGTTCCCACCACAGAAAAAAATAAAAAAGGCAATTATTATTATTATACTCACAATTGCGAGATATAAAGTCGGAATTGCGTGTTATAAAGTCAGAATTGTGAGATTTAAACTATTATGAGGGAACAAAAGTTAGTCTTTTTTTCCTCTTAGAATTGGCCTGATAAGTCGCAATTGCAAGTTTATATCTCACAATTCTGAGAAAAGATGTCAGAATTTCTACAAACTCACAATTATGTGTTATAAAGTCAGAATTGCGAGATGTACACTTGCAATTGTGAGGAAAAAAGTAAGAATTGTGAGATAAAAAGTCGCACTTCTGTCTTTTTTTCTCAGAATTGCGACTTTATATCAACCAATTCTGACTTTATCTCGCAATTGCGACTTTGTATTATGCAATTCTGACTTTATATCTCGCAATTCTGACTTTATATCTCGCAATTCTGACTTTATATCTCGCAATTCTGACTTTATATCTCGCAATTCCGACTTTATATCTCGCAATTCTGACTATCTCGCAATTCTGACTTTATATCTCGCAATTGTGACTATCACACAATTCTGACTTTATTTCGCAATTCTGACTTTATATCTCACAATTCTGACTATCTCGCAATTCCGACTTTATATCTCGCAATTCCGACTTTATATCTCGCAATTCTGACCATCTCGCAATTCCGACTTTATATCTCGCAATTCCGACTTTATATCACGCAATTCTGACTTTATTTCGCAATTCTGAATTTATATCTCACAATTCTGACTGTCTCGCAATTCCGACTTTATATCTCGCAATTCCGACTTTATATCTCGCAATTCCGACTTTATATCTCGCAATTCTGACCATCTCGCAATTCCGACTTTATATCTCGCTATTCCGACTTTATATCTCGCAATTCTGACCATCTCGCAATTCCGACTTTATATCTCGCAATTCTGACTTTATATCTCGCAATTCTGACCATCTCGCAATTCTGACTTTATATCTCGCAATTCCGACTTTATATCTCGCAATTCTGACTATCACGCAATTCTGACTTTATTTCGCAATTCTGACTGTCTCGCAATTCCGACTTTATATCACGCAATTCTGACCATCTCGCAATTCCGACTTTATATCACGCAATTCTGACTTTATATTTTGCAATTCTGACTTTATTTCGCAATTCTGACTTTATATCTCGCAATTCTGACTATCACGCAATTCTGACTTTATTTTGCAATTCTGACTTTATTTTGCAATTCTGACTTTATATCTCGCAATTCTGACTTTATATCTCGCAATTGCGACTTTATATCTCGCAATTCTGACTTTATATCTCGCAATTCTGACTTTATATCTCGCAATTCTGACTTTATATCTCGCAATTCTGACTTTATATCACGCAATTCTGACTTTATATCACGCAATTCTGACTATCTCGCAATTGCGACTATTTCTCACAATTCTGACTTCATAACGCGCAAATGTGAGATAAAATCGCAATTATTTTAGTTTTTTTTTTTTTTATTCAGTGGCGGAAACAAGCTTCCATAGTGTCGGGACAGTAATACTCGCATGTAAATGTGAAATTGCTGCATGAAGGACATGTCTTAGGCAATGCTTGAGGCAAACACTGTTCTGGAGAGGTCTTGATCAACACAATCCTTCCATCAGGGTCGACGCACTCCTGAACCTCAGCATGGCATCTGTTCACATCCACATGTAAAGAGGTTTTTACTAGATGCAAGAATAAACCGTTTAATATCTGTGGTGTGGGTTGTGTACTGCTTTGGGTCGGGCGGTCTTTACGCTCCATACTTCTGCTTATTTTAAAATGGCCACTTATTATGGATCTGATTCTGAAGCATGTTTAAAGTATACTGACATAAATAACAACACCATAGTTTGTTACCGGTATGTCATGTATCATGCCTGATTTATATTTGTAATCTTATATTTTTGTAAAATTTATAATAAATGTAATCTTAAATAACACACTACAGTTAATGAAGTACTTGTAATGAAGTAAGTGTAGTTTAAAGCACGACAAAATATGATTAAAACTTTAAAATGTACGTTAACTTTTTTTTTTAGTATCATAGACTCTTTTAGTCTTTAACGTTTTTGAATTGTTTTGTTTTTATATATTTTTCCTTTGTTAAAGTTGTGAATAAATGGAAAAGTTTCTCGGAGCACAAATCCTGTGAGAAAGCAAAAGCATCACAATGTACAATTAATTTTCTTTTCCATCAATATGTCCTTTTTATTTTATTTATGTAGTCTATTTAAGTTGCTCTAAACCAAACAAGAAATGTTGCCTTGCTAACGAGCTAAATAAAGTGTGTATATATAATTTCAGATAACATTTCAAGCAACATTTTTTGTTGTAGTTCCTTAAACGTTTCAGTTAATAACCTTTCTATTAAAACTGTTAATTTGACACCACAAGGTCCACTTTTTAATAGGACTAAAGTGTGTTAAAGTAATGGAAATACTCCTTTAGTTACATTGCCTTTTATTTAGTATATTATCTTCAAGTAATTTATGTTTTTTAATATTTGAAGTACACTACAGGTGCGTGTTAAAGGAGTAGTTCACTTTAAAAAAAAAACTTTTGCTGATAATTTACTCGCCCCCATGTCATCCAAGATGTCCATGTCTTTCTTTCTTCAGTCGAAAAGAAATTACGTTTTTTGATGAAAACATTCCAGGATTTTTCTCCATATAATGGACTTCAATGGGGACCAAACGGTTTAAGGTCCAAATGAGAGTTTCAGTGCAAACTGTTCAAAGGGCTTTAAACGATTCCAGACGATGAATAAGCGTCTTATCTAGCAAAACGATCGGCCATTTAATAAATAAATCAATAACAAAGTTTAAGTTTTATAAGCTCAAATGCTCGCCTTGCTCTGTTCTGTGTGACTCCTGTTCGAACCCTATGGTTCGAACTCATTCATCAAAATGAACAAATCTTTTTTCGAGGCATTTCATTCATTTTGTTCGTTGAATGAACCAAATGACACGAAAAAAGATTTGTTCATTTTGATAAACTCCAGTCTTGATGTAAAAATATCAAAATATCATGAATGCTACATTTATTAAATTGTCATGCACGATCAGTAGATATGTTTGTTTTATTGTAAGTTTAGTATAAAATCCTTTTTAAACTATTTATAATGTGTCTGTTACAGGACTGAGAATAAAAGGGTTAATCCTAAAATAAATGTAATTTAATGCCAGAGGTGGGAAAATATGATTTGATGGAGCTTTGAAATGTGTAATGTGGGGTATTGTAAAAAAATGGTTAAACGTAGTTAAAAAAAAACTCAGTAATGACCCTACTACCATCACACACAGCAACAAACAAGTGTAATATACTGTGTGTGTGCATTACATAACATCTCACCACCGCAGCCAGCGTCACAGTGGGCGGGGCTACGCAGGATTCGCTTATGTCACGGTGGGCGGGGCTACGCAGGATTCGCAGAGGTCACAGTGGGCGTGTCCCTCAGCATTTGTCACTGGACTTCCTCATCACGCTTCTGTACGCTGAACGAGTGTTTTAACGGTTGTGATTCACTTTAGCGTCTTTGGACCGAAGGAACAGCGGGATCTTTTCATCATGGGGCTCAACAGCGATCCGATCTACCGCAAACTGGAACAATGGTACAAAACCAACGCAGGAAACCTCAACATGAGGCAGATGTTCGAGGACGATCCTGACAGATTCAACAAGTTCAGGTGAAACGCACATCAAGCGCGTCTCGAGACGTGCGCGAGCTCAGCTAGACCTTCACACTGACGTTTGCTCTCATCTGTCAGCATCCTAATGTCGTGCAGCATCTCGGTTAGAAGGCCTAAATGAGCAAATCTCTCGTGTAACGCAGTTTACGTGCTATTTTAGTAAGATACCATCTTAATATTCGCGCGATGTAATATCAGGGCATATATTAGAGTATATATGCACATATCACGAGAGTTCGTTACATGATTTCAACGTTGATGTTGCAAGGTTATTATTGCCACATCAGGCAAATAGTCCTGAGCTCCTGGTTCCGCCCTCTGCACTGTTGCACTTGCTCTATTTCCTTCATTTACTCTCGTATTAATACATTCACAGCATACTTAACTAACCTGTGCTTTAAATCAGTATAAACCTAGCCACGTTAGCAGCTACACGCTAACAAGGTCATGGATCTTCGGTCATATGTGTTTCAGCTGTACATGCACTATTACACGGCTCTATGTGGAGGCATGTACTAGTGCCCAGTGTGATTTCATTAAATGCATGATCAGGCATTTCTCAAGCACTTTCACTGCTTATGCAATCTCTGAAAGTATCATCACGTCCTCTATTGCGATACTTCTGTTGCATGTTCACAATACTCGTTTCCTATAAGACTTTATTAGCTGTTCTAGATTCAATTCTTTTTTGAGTGTCAATAAAGGCAAATATAGTGTTCATTAATTCTCAGAGTAGTGTTTTGTTGGTGTTGATCAACAGAGGGCGCTAACGCAGCATGTAGTACGTGACTCTCTGCACACACACTCTCTCGCACACACTGCATGGTGAATCAGTCAGTGCGTTAGTGATTGAATACTAAACTGTTGTATATTGATCATTTACTGATATTAATCCCTCTTCTGAACTAAGACCGTTCTGATGATGAAGATGAGCACGAATTTGAGCGTCACGTTTTGCTGACGTAATAAGGTCAAATCTCTTTCATTTCCTCACAAAGTATATAACCTTTTTCATGTCAATACACAATAATCATATACGTTTATAAAACGTAAATTAAAAGTAGGCTATAATTCAAAAAAATATATATAGCGTTTCTGAGGAATCTCAGCCAAACCTCAATGGCCTCCAGTTCAGTGAGTCTTATTCTTGGGTTTGTGTGTTGCAACCGGCGCCTTCAAATCTCACCAGAGGTTGTATGTGGGGTTCAAGTCAGGTCACTGTAGCCCCTTTTCCACCAAAGCATTTTGAGGGCCGGTTCGGAGCCGGTGCCTGCGCGCGAACCAGTTCTTTGTGTTTGTGTTTCGACAGCCAAAGAACCGGTTCGCGGCCGGGAAAACTGGTTCCAAAGCGGCATAGACATATACACTAGACGTCACCTTGGGGTTCTAAGCATGCGTCAAAACCGCCGCCATCTTGGAACAGGGGTCTTGTCATAGGAAGTAGCTAGGTAAGGCTGCTATCTCTGCCTTTACTTCGAATTCATTGATGGTGGCGGACTTTTGTGCAGCGTATGATGTTCACGGATGAAATCTGAACTAAGAAGAATGTTTAAAAAATATATATATATATATATATTTTTGGAATCAATGATAAATGCATGTCTGACCGTTGGAACAAACCAAAAAAACAAGAAAAATCGCATTCATGATGATTTATGGTGATTTTATTTCCGTTAGACCTGTGTCTACTACATTGACGTTGATGCATTAAAGTGGAGGGGCTCCCCTGTTTCAAGATGGCGGCTCTATTGACGCATTCGTTCCAATGAACTGCCGTAGCCAAGGTGAGGTCTAGTGTATATGTCTATGCCAAAGCGGCACCAACTCTTTGCTGGACTAGAACCGTTCTTTTACCACGTCATGTTTACGTCAGGGGCTGGGGCTGGTTTAGATGTGTTCTAAACATCTTTTCTGACCATCGCAAAGCCAGGAGAAACTGCAGAAACACGCAAGTGTTTTTATTTATTTATTTATTTTTTATTTGAAACATAAGCAAAGAAGAAAACAGTCACGATATAGAACAAACAAATGGAAAGAAAAATGACACAAGACAGGGGTACATAACTTATCAGAAAAGATTACATATCAAACGAAAAGATTAAAAGACTTGCATATTTCAATTGTTTTTAAAGTTTTCTTGGTACACGAGTTAGAGATAATCCCAAAGCAATGTAGCCTACTTGGAAGCGTTTCTAGCCACGTGCACAGTGACGTAACGACGTCATTCCCTGGGCGCTCTAGTCAGTGGAAAAACAAACGGGTTCTGAACGGGTTCGCAAGTTGAACCAACTCCGAACCAACTTTGAACCAGTACCAGTTCCGAACCAGTTCTTTTTTTTCGGTGGAAAAGGGGTATGTGAGGTCACTGTAGACTCTTCCAGGACGACTTCTGCAACCAAGCCGTGGTGAAATTTGATGTATTTCCGTTATGGTCCAATGACGCCCAAGCTTCAGCTTCCTCACTCGCGGCATGACGTTTTATCCTAGGATTTCCTAATACTTCAATGAATCCATCTTGCCTTCCACACGCTGCAGGTTTCCAGAGCCAGAGGATGCAGCGCCCCACCATGCTGAACTGTAGACCTTCTGCATCCTTTTCCCCCAGACACACCGCTTCGCTCCAGCTCAGTTTCATCACTCCACAGAACAGAGTCCCGAATCTTCTGTGGCTTATTTACTGTAAATGATTTGAGCAAACTGGAACGGACTTTTCTTGTGCTTTTGGGTAATTTTTGGCACGTGTCTTGTAGTTCTGGCTTGTGTTGAGAGGTGCAACTGAAACCTCAGTGAGTCTTGCTTCAGGTCTTTTGCTGTCTACTCGAGGGTTTTCTCAGAAATCGCGTTTCAGCCGTTGATGGCTTCCCTTTTCTGCCCCGTCTAGGTAGTGTTACCACTGTTCCTTTAACTTTGAACTTAGTGTTGTCAAAAGTACCAAGTCGGTACTGAAATTGAAAAAATTTGACTCTTTGAGCGCCGTTGAGCGGAATCGTGAACTCTGATTGGCCATTGTGCTCGCGCGCTTATCTGATGTCTGTGAGATTGTCTACAATGATCAACACACAGGAGCGTTTGAGAGCCGACAGAAGTGTGCGAAAGTGTTTTAAAAAGTGTGAGCAGACCGGTCTGCCTATAGACTTCAAACGCTCTCGTCTGTATCTGTGTAAGCTCTCGCTGAAGAGCGTCAATGATGTACATTTACAACAAGTTTTTGAAGCGCTGATCATTGTAGCCAATCACAGTCATATTTGATGAACACAAAAGCCAATCAGAGGCGTTTACGATTCCGCTCAAAGCGTCACATATTTAAAATTCCATTACTGACTTGGTCCCGACCCGAAGTCGATACTGTGGTATTAGAAATTTTATCAACACGTTTAATTAAGATTTCCAGTACAAAGTGATGTTTTTGGATGGAGAGGGTTTCTGGAATGACGAGACCAGGCGGTGCGGGTTCCCAGCGGGATACTCCTCCTGACCGTCCTGTGAAGTGCGAGATGGATTTTCCTGTTCTTTTTGCTCACCGAGTGAAGACTCCTGACAGGTTTGAACACCTGCTCTTGGAGATCCTGTCTCAGTGCGAGAGTTCCTGGATCGTCCTGTTCTCGGGTCTCATGCATTTACGTTTGCTTTGTTTCAGTGCCTCCAGCTCTATGTAATCCTCCCCCGTGAATTGTATAAGAATAGTTCTGTATTTTAGTTTAGTCAGACGATTCTTGAGATGACTAACGTCTGCGTGAATGATACCTCAACGTCTCCTGGTCTGTTGCTTCTCTACAAAATTCACTACAGTACCTTTGACAACACTACGTGTGAACTATGCTTCCAACGGTGTCTCTAGGGAAATTTAGGGCCCGTCCACTCGAAGACGCGTTTCGCTGTATACGTATACATTTTTTATCGTATTGGCGTTTCGTTCACACGGATCCGGCGTTTTGGGAGAGTGAAACTGCTATTTTTTGAAACCGGGTACCGAAGTGGATAAATCTGAAAACGACACCCTTGCGGTTTCGTGTGTACAGCCAATCCGTATATTTTGCGAAACGATGATGTCATCACATCGTCACACGCCATCTTCGTCGTCTTCTTCTTGGTTCGTATACCGCACGCAAGGTTATGCGCATGCTCAAAGTCTTCTTCTCCGTGTATAGTGTATTTCTGTGGCAGAATTACAGCGCCCCATACTGGTCTGGCATATATATAAACTGGTCGCTATCTCTCTGTATCCCGCTCCTTGTTTGTGAAGGGCGATTGATATCTTCCCCTAAATTTTTGGACCATTCTTCTGACTTGGCCATATTTCTAACATAGTCGAACCTGGCTCAACAGTTCAGATGTCTCTTGTGTTCTAGGTAGGGGTGTCACGATTCTCCAAATCCTCGAATCGATTAAGTTATCGATTCTAAGGTCACGATTCGATTCGATTCTCGATTTTAAAAAAAAAAGTAAAGCGCAGATTGCTATGCAATTTTTAGACTACACATTTATGCATTATGCAATATAAATTTGTTCACAATGTACACTACACCATTGCTAAATTTAAAATATAACAAAAACAAGTAACATCATAAATGTAACAATAACTTTATTAAGTCAATTGGAAACTTAAGAGAAACTAAATGGCAGGTTACTTTGCTTTTGTAACTGCAGTCTTCTCAGAAGATGACCTTTATGTTCACAATCACAACAAAACAAACAAAAGCAATAAAACAGCAATGTCCATAGACTCCACACTAGTCTTCTCTGAATAATTAAGCATCTTAAACTATTTCCGAACAGTTATATTCTGTTATAAAAAAAAACATATACTACACAAATAACTACTTTTTATCCCCTGAGAATGATGACTGTATTTTTCATTATTTTATGTTCTTCCTAAAGAGGGATATGTTGTTTTGTTTAGAGCTGCTATTATCAGTTGTCACAGGGATGGTTACATTTTGTCTGTCCAACTTCCATTCCACTACCATTTCCCAGTATAATGTGCTGTGACAGTCATGTAGCTCTGTGTTGCTCTGGAGGTCCAGCAATCTGTAGTCAAGGCCACTAAATGTGCACTTCTCAGACCTTCAATAACTTTCTCCTTTACATTGTTGTACAATCAGGGTATCACCATAGTTGTGCCGGATTCACATATAGCGCCTAAAAACGCGTAGAAAACGCTGGGCACGCCGCATTCTTCATTTTGCATAGCGCCAGGGCGGTTGCGCTTCAGTTGGTTCTTGTCACATGACCTATTGTGTGCGTATGGTGCGCTTGCGGTATTCTGAAAAGTTGAGATGTTTTTATCTCGACGCGGCGCGGACGCGCAAGTTCCGTTGATGGGTCTTCTATATCTGCAGTTGCCATATGTGTCAGTTAGAGGACTCGCAGCCTTTCAACAGGTGTTTTGTTTTCCGCACTGTGATGAGTCGTTCATCATGAATGAGTCATTCATCATAAACGATCTGTTCATTGCCTCTGTCACGCGACAAATGAACAAAAGACTCGGAAGGTAAATGTTCTCTGTAAATTATTTTTCACTGCATTCAATATGTACATCTTCTTAATGTTCGGGCAATTTGCATGTTAATAGTATAACATTTAAAGCCCCTGAAATGACTAGAAAAAAAGTTTAGTTAATTTTGATGAACGAGATTGCACAATAGAGTCAGTAAAACGATCCGAACTTTCCATCACGGACGCGACATGGGGCGTGGCAGTATCGACGATACCATTTTTTATTTCGATTTCGATACCATTGAATTAATTTCGATCGATTTCGATTTAATATCGAAATCGTGACACCCCTAGTTCTAGGTCAAGCACACCTGGTGCAACTAATGAAGCCCTTGATTATTTTGCATCGGGTGTGCTTGAGACAACACCTGTTGTGCATTGCATTTGCATGATGTGTGCCGCTGTGAGGGACTCTATTCGGGGGGTTGAATAACTTTCAGTTGAATTTGGGGAAACCACTTGAAACATTTGCTGTGTTGAGCTATTTACATTATTTTTTGTTTGATTCGTTCATTGCAAACAAATGAAAGTCATTACATTTGGTCAATAAAACTGAATTGCAATGGGGGTTGAATATTTAGATCGCATTAAACAAGGACAACCCACATTGGACAACCCAAAAACAAAAAGACATTGGTGCTGAATGAACACTTTGAAAAGTTTGTATGGTATTTTGGACAAAACTATGTTTCCCATAATTCAGTTTTTTTTTAAAGGAGTAGTCCAATATCTTCCAAGATGGCCATGTCTTTCTTTCTTCAGTCGAAAAGAAATTAAGGTTTTTGATGAAAACATTCCAGGATTTTCTCCATATAATGGACTTCAATTGGGAACCAAACGGTTCAAGATCCAAATGAGAGTTTCAGTGCAGCTTCAAAGGGCTTTAAACGACACCAGACGATGAATAATGGCCTTATCTAGGACCCTTCGGGTCATGATTCGAAAAAAGATTTGGTCATTTTGATGAACGAGTTCGAACAGGAGAGTCACGAACGTGCATCACAGAACTGAGCAAGGCGACCATTTGTGCTTATAAAACTTAAACTTTTTTATTTATTTTTGAAATGAGCGATTGTTTCGCTTGATAAGACCCTTATTCATCGTCTGGAATCGTTTGAAAGTGTCTTTTGGACCTTGAACCATTTGGTTCCCATTGAAGTCCATTATATGGAGAAAATCCTGGAATGTTTTCATCAAAAACCTTAATTTCTTTTCGACTGAAGAAAGAAAGACATGGACATCTTGGATGACATGGGGGTCAGTAAATTATCAGCAAAAGCTTTTTTTAAAGTGAACTACTCCTTTAAGAAAAAACGATTTTTTTTGTATAATTAGGCTGCATATCCAGAGTCATGTGGCATGCTGCAGTTTGAGAGTCCCTCTTTAATATACGAGTCCTGTGTGACTGCCGGGACGAATACATTTTCTCAATCGGCTCATTTAGCTTTCCCAGTCTAAACACCTCTACGGTCCTGCCATCCGCATGTAAACCAGGCTTGAAGGATGTTTCTGGATTATCCATGTTGTGCGTGAAGCAAAATTAAACAAATAATAATCCATCTTTTGTATATCCTGACTGCGTGTGTGATCTGGTCTTGTGCGCAGTCTGGAGCTGACAACAGATGATGGAAACGTCCTGCTGGATTACTCCAAGAACCTCATCAGTGAAGAAGTCCTGGAAATGCTCTTCGACATGGTACAGTTTACAGTCTTCATCACATTCAACTCAATTACCCTCTTCACACTGCATTTACTCAGTCATAGCAGAGGGTGTTGCTGTTAGCGAAGCTGTTACTGTAATCTCTCTACTTCAGACTTAGTCCAGCTAAGCATCTTCCCTCGCGTGTGTCCATCTCCACATGTTAATTGGCTTAATGCATGTGTCCTAAAAGCTGCTGAAAATAGATTGTGTATGAGGTGAACCGTGTCACTGGGACACACGTGTGTGTGTGGTGTAATGTTTACAAAGTGTACGTCAACTCTTTATTTACAGTGAAATGCATAACCTTTCCAAGTATACTTCATTTGATGGCGTGTCTGAACACAGGCGCTCGACACAAAGTTTCATCCTTGTCCAGTTTCTGTTTCTCTCCAGAAGTTATATGCGATAAAATGTCTTTGCACTCTTTTAAATTAGTCAAGTGTTTCTGATTTCGTCGCAACCGTCCTGGTGTAAGTGTTCACGTCAGAACTGACATATACTTTGTGCTGTACTTTAACCTGATTTTGTACTTCTTGTCTTCAGCCAATCAGAGTAGCAACTGCGAAATCACTGATATGGCCGATTTCTCATAGTAATCACAGCAGGACAAAATACACAATTGGTGTTTTTATGAGTCACATAAACTCTTTTCTTCCCATCTCATCATGATTAGGCACGATCGGTGGGCGTCGAAGCCGCCAGAGAGAGGATGTTTGCAGGAGAAAAGATCAACTTCACTGAGGTGATAATATCTCAATGAAAAAGATTTAACTGAGAATTCACATAAACTGAGCAGTTTTGGTTTGAAAGGACCATTTGTAATGCACTTTTATGATGTACTTCTGAATGTTGATTTGTGTAGCAGAAAGTTGTTAAAAAATCCTAATTTTCTGAGACTGCAGCATGTTGTGTCTCTTTTGTGGCTTATGGTAAATGATATATAAATGAACACATCAGAAAGGGATAACTGACAAGTAACAGTAACGTATGAAACAAATGTAAATTTACAAATGGAGCATAGTTGCGGTTCTGTGTTTGTTAAAGCTGAGTTGTGTGTGTGTGTAGGGCCGTGCTGTTCTCCACACCGCGCTGAGGAACCGTTCCAACACTCCCATCATGGTGGACGGCAAAGATGTGATGCCGGACGTGAACAGAGTCCTGGAGCAGATGAAGCGCTTCTGCCATGTGAGTGAACCTGCATGGAAACAACAACCCACTTGTTTTATATACATTTATTACATGGCTTGTTTGAATTATGAGGTTGAATGCGGTCTGTTATCGATAAATAATGTAATGTTAACGAAGTATAACACACCATGAAAAATAGAGCGTTTCCATGGACACAGGAATGGACTTTTCTTTAGTGGAAGCAAAACAATTGTTAATTAAAGCTGCAAGCAGCAATGAAAAGGGCCCTCTCACCTGTGCCGCCACTAGTGTTGTCAAAAAACTCGGTACTTCGGTACCAAGTCGGTACTAAAAAAAAAAAAATGTTACGGTACCAGCTTTTCTAGGTACCGAGTACCAGGTTAATCCAGTTCTGTTCTAGACGCGATGTCTGAAACGTGCACAGTTGCGTCCTCTTCATAACGCTGATATGGCGCTCTCTCTCTGAATCCACTTGTTGACACGAAAGGAGGAAAGAGCCACATATGGAAATATTTTGGATTAGGCTAATGTCACGTTGCCATAAGAGGCCGATTACATGCAAATTCGCAATTTCAAATATAGGCGTGATTCAAGCGCGCTCATAATAAAAACTCGTTGGCGTTGCATAGCAACGACAGACGCCGCGTGAGAGCAAGCGCTTTGGAATAAGAATTCCAAAGGAATTAGAATAAGCACGCGCAAAAATATAATTAAAAAACACGCGCGACATGTGAACGGCCTCTAAAGTGCTTTCGGGGTAGTTTTACGAGTACATGAGCACAGTAGTATCTACCCGACACCAGAGTACTACTGGTATTAGTATTATCATTTAATGTCAATGCCAGTTCTAGGCGTATTCTTGCCTTTATAACTCAGCAGGTTTAAAAAGCCTTTTTAAAATTAAATATGAATGCAGTTTTAGATTAATAAAAGGACAGTCAAGTCAAATAAAACATGTTTTATGGTAATGCTACAAAGATACCATTCATAAACATTACTTAGTTATCAACACACTGAGTGAACAATATATTTTTACAACATTAATTAATGTTTGAAAATGTTATTTATTACAAACACTGATTGTTCATGTTTGTTCACTTAATTCATTGTGCATTAAATAAATAATGGATTAAAACTTTACAAACAACTTTAAAAATGTGTTAGTGTATACTATTGTTTATTTTAGGTCATTTTATCTAATCTTTTTCTAAAGTGTTTATAATACGAATGTACAGTTTCCATACTTGTAACCGTGATAAACACTTAAATATATGTAAATTTAAAGTAAGCTTTGGTACCGAAATTGGTACCGAGAACCGTGAATTTTAACTGGTATCGGTACCGAATACTGAAATTTTGGTACCGTGACAACACTAGCCGCCACCACCCGGCGGTTTTAGGAAAACAGAGCACGGTGGGCAGTAGGTAATGATAATAAATATAGGAGGACTATGTCAAAGGATTTGTATTTGTACGCTTCCTGCTGCCAGCAGGTGGCGCTATTTCTGTAACCAAATATGATCATGGTCATGTGTTCAGGATGGGACTCTTATCAAACATGTGAAGTTTGGGGCAGATCGGACATTGTATGCCTGAGTTACTGCAGGCTGTCTGTGGTTGCCTTGCAACATCGGAACTGCAAGCAATATTGACCTATATGGCATATTCATGCACAAATCACCAAAAGGCTGAAATTGGGTAGACATTTGTCAGGCCGCCAAGGGCACACCCTTGGACGAAAACTCAAGATCTTCGTAATTTAACTTCGCAAAGGCCTTAAGATTACACTCACCAAATTTAAAGAGGATCAGATCAAAACTGTAGGAGGAGTTCATTAAAGTACAACATCAGGAAATTACGAAAAATGCACAAAATCTAGGAGGAAGTTCAAAATAGCGGACTTCCTGTTGTGTTTAGGGCTATGCTCCAAGAGACTTTTTTGTAGGTATTGGGTCATTACATGTATATACCAAATTTCATACCCGTACGTGAAACGTAGAGCCAGGGAAAAATGTGGAGGCAATAGTTTTAAGAATTTGCCCCACCCAATTTTAAAAACCATATCACACGTAAATTTTCTCCACTTCTGAAGCGTGTGCAAAGTTTCCTGAGTTTTCGAGCATGTTTAGGCCCTCTAAAAATCTATTCTTTTAAGAGAAGAAGAATAATAATAAACAGAGCAAAAACAATAGGGTCCTCTCGCCATCGGTGCTCGGGCCCTAATAAACTCCTTTTTAAATAAATATTTTGTCATATTATTGATCAATTTGGTAGTTAGCCGTGTAATAAGCGGGATAATGTAGAGTGAGGCGTTTGTTATTGCGAATACAACCCATTCCAGACCTGATCAACCTGTCAGGGTTGTATTCGCTATAACAACCGCCTCGCTTTACATTACCCCTTATGTGTGTGTGTGTAAAGTAAGATGCATCATGTCCATATTCCAGGATGACAATGTCAAGGCTCATAAGGCTCAAATTATAAAAGGATAATTTTCATAAATTGGCTCCTCTCGGTCCAGTCCAGGGGTCTCATTTATAAAGCATGCGTACGCACAAAACGGGTCTGGAAACGTACGTACGCCAGTTTCCACGCAAAGGCTGTGATCTATAAAAAACAAACTTGACTGGAGAATGTGTGTAACTTTGAGCCATGCGTACGCACATTCTGGAGACAAAGGGAATTGGCGACACCGATGGTGAGCTCGAGTTAAATGTCGTTTTGGTCACTTTTAGACTGAAAATCTAAAGAAAATGATATCCTATTGACTACAGAAAGATAAGAGAGTACAAATACAATTTTACTCACCAAGCCTATCACTTGAAGCCAATATCCATCCCTTCTTAAATGTGCGTTGGGCCGTTTAGTGAAACTGACGCACATATAGCCTATAATCTAACGGTAAAACGATAAAATGTATCAAATGGATTTTTGATAAAATACATCTGATATAAACATTTAGATTAAAAATGCCATTCTCATACAATGCTCTGAAGTGTGTTTTACACTATTTGATTTATTCATTCAAAACAAGGCAAGGATATAGGCTACTTGTGACACGGCACATCTGTATTTCATATTTTCCAAACGCCTTGTACCTTAACATGGTATCGCGTGGATGAATAATCATATGCAAATGATATACAGATGAGGATATGCATATTTAAACTAGGCGTTGTAATCTCCATATATGGTTATTTCAGGGAGGAGACGCACGTGCGCACAATCTCCCGCTGACTGGGATTTATAAAGTGAATTCTGCGCAGGTTCTGGCGTACGAACGGTTTTATAAATCTGAATATTTTTTGCCGTACGCCATTTTTGGCTTTCCAGTGCATGGACACTTTTAGTAAGGATCCTACACACATTTTATATGCGTATTTATTTATTATATGCGTATTTATTGCGTATTTATTTTATAAATGAGACCCCTAATCAACCTGTCAGGGTTGTATTCGCTATAACAACCGCCTCGCATTACATTACATTGATTAGGGGTCTCAAACAGCGACTCTTTTCTGGCCGGCGGTGATTAAACTGGCTGGAACTGTTTTAATGCACACCTCCCAGCCAATCAGGATCAAGCATTCAGACAGACCATGGTATTAATAATATTAAAATCCAGCAGAAAGAACATTATATATTATATACAGCACTCATACTTGGGTGTGTGTAATGAAATTATAGTGACAAAAGTGCACTTGATTTCACCTTGCAATATATTTAATTGATTATTCTTTCCACAGACGGCTGATTGAGAATTCCTGAATATTGTCATTGCTTATGTGTGCATTATTTTGCAGAAAGTGCGCAGTGGCGAGTGGAAAGGCTTCAGTGGTAAAGCCATCACTGATGTAGTGAACATCGGCATTGGCGGTTCAGACTTGGTGAGTTTCCCACGAGTTTCCCGATGGATGTTTACACGCATCGCAATCGGCCAATGCTGGAGATTCGGTTATCTCTTAGATGGGCAGCTGGAGTTTAATCAATCTGTCTACAAACCCAATTCCATAAAAGTTGGGACACTGTACAAATTGTGAATAAAAACAGAATGCAATGATGTGGAAGTTTCAAATTTCAATATTATATTTAGAATACAACATAGATGACATATCAAATGTTGAAAGTGAGACATTTTGAATTGCCATGCCAAATATTGGCTCCTTTTGGATTTCATGAGAGCTACAAATTCCAAAAAAGTTGGGACAGGTAGCAATAAGAGGCCAGAAAAGTTAAATGTACATATAAGGAACTGCTGGAGGACCAATTTGCAACTTATTAGGTCAATTGGCAACATGATTGGGTATAAAAAGAGCCTCTCAGAGTGGCAGTGTCTCTCAGAAGTCAAGATGGGCAGAGGATCACCAATTCCCCCAATGCTGAGGCAAGAAATAGTGGAGCAATATCAGAAAGGAGTTTCTCAGAGAAAAATTGCAAAGAGTTTGAAGTTATCATCAACAGTGCATAATATCATCCAAAGATTCAGAGAATCTGGAACAATCTCTGTGCATAAGGGTCAAGGCCGGAAACCCATACTGAATGCCCGTGATCTTCGGGCCCTTAGACGGCACTGCATCACACACAGGAATGCTACTGTAATGGAAATCACAACATGGGCTCAAGAATACTTCCAGAAAACATTGTCAGTGAACACAATCCACCGTGCCATTCACCGTTGCCGGCTAAAACTCTATAGGTCAAAAAAGAAGCCATATCTAAACGGGAACCAGAAGCGCAGGCGTTTTCTCTGGGCCAAGGCTCATTTAAAGTGGACTCTAGCAAAGTGGAAAACTGTTCTGTGGTCAGACGAATCAAAATTTGAAGTTCTTTTTGGAAAACTGGGAAGCCATGTCATCCGGACTAAAGAGGACAAGGACAACCCAAGTTGTTATCAGCGCTCAGTTCAGAAGCCTGCATCTCTGATGGTATGGGGTTGCATGAGTGCGTGTGGCATGGGCAGCTTACACATCTGGAGGGGCACCATCAATGCTGAAAGGTATATCCAAGTTCTAGAACAACATATGCTCCCATCCAGACATCGTCTCTTTCAGGGAAGACCTTGTATTTTCCAACAAGACAATGCCAAACCACATACTGCATCAATTACAACATCATGGCTGCGTAGAAGAAGGATCCGGGTACTGAAATGGCCAGCCTGCAGTCCAGATTTTTCACCCATAGAAAACATTTGGCGCATCATAAAGAGGAAGATGCAACAAAGAAGACCGAAGACAGTTGAGCAGATAGAAGCCTTTATTAGACAAGAATGGGACAACATTCCTATTCCTAAACTTGAGCAACTTGTCTCCTCAGTCCCCAGACGTTTGCAGACTGTTATTAAAAGAAGAGGGGATGCCACACAGTGGTAAAAATGGCCTTGTCCCAACTTTTTTGAGATGTGTTGATGCCATGAAATTTTTTTTCCCCTTAAAATTATGCATTTTCTCAGTTTAAACATTTGATATGTCATCTATGTTGTATTCTAAATATAATATTGAAATTTGAAACTTCCACATCATTGCATTCTGTTTTTATTCACAATTTGTACAGTGTCCCAACTTTTATGGAATTGGGTTTGTATAATAGTTATAAGTTATGCTTATCATATTGAATGTGGCCTGTGATTCTGGATTGAAATTGCAGACATGTTTGTTAGATATTCTCTCTTTTAAACCAATGGCTAGTCCTCATATCTGTTAATCATAAACAATATAATGCATGTTTGTTCAGGGTCCTCTGATGGTGACTGAAGCTCTGAAGCCATACTCTAAAGGAGGACCCAACGTGTGGTTCGTCTCTAATATCGACGGGACGCACATGGCCAAGACCCTCGCGCAGCTGAACGCCGAGACCGCCCTCTTCATCATCGCTTCCAAGGTCACAACCTCAGTCTGAAACAACATTTACGTTAATGTTCAACAGAATTGGGGATGAACAAGTTGAAGTAGTTAACTTCTTAATGTTTTTCTCTTCAGACATTCACCACCCAGGAGACCATCACTAACGCTGAGACGGCCAGAGAATGGTTCCTCCAGAGCGCTAAAGACGTTCGTACTTTCACAAACCCCTGGAACGGTCCTAAATGGAAAGTTTCCATTGGTCTAATTCTGTGTTTGTATATTTTCAGAAATCTGCTGTGGCCAAACACTTTGTGGCTCTTTCCACAAATGCAGTAAGTGCAGCATTATGTCACCGTTGTGCCAATGTTAAAAATAAAGTAAAGCATAAAACACGTGTTTCCTGTTTCCTCGCCAGCCGAAAGTCAAGGACTTTGGGATCGACACCAACAACATGTTTGAGTTTTGGGATGTGAGTATTAATTTGTCGACAAGCGTATTACTTGCATGAGAATGTTATGACTGAATGCATGACTGCTAGTAATGTTTGAATCGGCATATTGACTGTTTCTCTGGTGTTTTTAGTGGGTCGGCGGACGCTACTCGCTGTGGTCGGCTATCGGTTTGTCCATTGCGCTGCACATAGGTACGTCTGCTGTGTGAACAGTCCCATGAGGCCTGAAATATGTTGTATGCAAATATATGAACACAAAAACACTTGGATTTGGTGTGTTGTACACAAAATAAAAAAAATCTATTCAAGTGTGTGTTGCATTTTCTGCGTCACCAGAGGGGGCGCTATAACATTAGCATAACCAGTCTTAAAGGATTAGTTCACTTTTGAAAAAACTCCTGATAATTTACTCACCCCCATGTCATCCAAGATGTCCATGTCTTTCTTTCCTCAGTCGAAAAGAAATTAAGGTTTTTGATGAAAACATTCCAGGATTTTTCTCCATATAATGGACTTCAATGGGAACCAGACGGCCCAAGGTCCAAAAGAGAGTTAATAACAGTTTCAGATGCAGCTTCAAATGTCTTTAAACGACACCAGACGATGAATAAGGGTCTTATCATGCGAAACGATCGGTTATTTCAAAGCTTATTCCAAAAATGTAACTTTTCTAAGGACAAATGCTAGTCTTGCTCTATTCTGTGAGGCGCGTTTGTAACGTCACGTAATACGTAATTACGTTCAAAAGGTCACGGGCGACGTAGCCGGAAGTACAGAATCAAAATCGTCCGACATCGTTGTTTTACCTTTTAATTCCTTTTTTGTAAACGGCGTTTGAGTTAGTTTGCACGTTCAACCTATGCGTTCAACTTGTAAACACTCTGACTCTGTACTTCCGGCTACGTCGCCCGTGACCTTTTGAACGTAATTACGTATTACGTGACGTTGCAAACGCGCCTCACATTATTTGGAATAAGCTTTGAAATAACCGATCGTTTCGCATGATAAGACCCTTATTCATCGTCTGGTGTCGTTTAAAGACATTTGAAGCTGCATCTGAAACTGTTATTAACTGTCTTTTGGACCTTGGACCGTTTGGTTCCCATTGAAGTCCATTATATGGAGAAAAATGCTGGAATGTTTTCATCTAAAACCTTAATTTCTTTTCGACTGAGGAAAGAAAGACATGGACATCTTGGATAACATGGGGGTGAGTAAATTATCAGCAATTTTTTTTTCAAAAGTGAACTACTCCTTTAAGTAAAACGTTAAATCATAATTGCCACGGTCTACTTTCTTAAGCCATGTTCCTGTCTCTGTTGAGAGAGATTCATCAAAGCTATTCCCAAAAATATGGTTTGTTAGTTACTAGTTCTAACATTGAAACTTTTAACTGGCATTACTAATTACTCCATTCTGGTGTTCACAATGAGGAACATTGTCACCAAATATTTCGATTTTCTCGGAAATAGTTTGTTCCAATAATAAAATATGTTCTGATATCACATTTCCATTTTAATGGCACAGATATTTGAAGGCAGAGGACTGAGGTTTCGTATCAAGTATGAATGCTCCAGAAGTGTATATATGGGCAGCACGCTTCTGCGTTTCTGGTCTAACTTCTGCCTGTAGACCACTAGTGCAGCTTCTCGCAGTAATAGATTGTTTGCGTTTTTCTGTCTGTACATGTTCCAGTAACTTTATTTATTGTCATCTTGTAGGTTTCGACAATTTTGAGCAACTTCTAGCTGGTGCTCACTGGATGGTAAGTACAATTCTAGTATGCCAGTATACAAGACAATAACTCTACACTGCAATCCACACGTTGAACCTCAGAGTTAAAGTGCCCCTTTTGTGCTCTTCTAAAGGTTCTTGATTTTGTTTTGAAGGTCTCCTATAGACCTTATGTAGCCACGCCCCTTTTCAGCGCTGCACTTGTCGTCTTTTGTCTCCGCTTTGTATTTCCCCAGCGATCATATTTATGAATGAACTGCCTGTTTTAAAATCTTCCCGGTCTACTGACATTTAAGACATAGATCTGCTGTAGACATTACAAAGCTTGTGAGACCCTTCGTGAACTCTAATTTAAGTAAATCCAAGGTCAAAAATCACCTTATATTTCTCATAATATACATTGCAGAATCAGCTCTTTTCTCATGGTGTCTAAAACAGTTTGATCAAGGATTCAGTCTCTCTTAATCCCTCCCTTCCTGATGGGAGTGGCCCAGTGTGTTGTGATTGGTCTACTCTGCTCTGATTGGTCAGATGGTCCAGTCTATTGTGATTGGTCTACTCTCCTCTGATTGGTCAGGTGGCCCAGTCTGTTTTGATTGGTCTACTCTGCTCTGATTGGTCAGATGGTCCAGTCTGTTGTGATTGGTCTACTCTGTTCTAATTGGTCAGATGGCCCAGTCTGTTGTGATTGGTCTTCTCTGCTCTGATTGGTCAGATGGTCCAGTCTGTTGTGATTGGTCTTCTCTGCTCTGATTGGTCAGATGGACCAGTCTGTTTTGATTGGTCTACTCTGCTCTGATTGGTCAGATGATCCAGTCTGTTGTGATTGGTCTACTCTGTTCTAATTGGTCAGATGGCCCAGTCTGTTGTGATTGGTCTTCTCTGCTCTGATTGGTCAGATGGTCCAGTCTGTTGTGATTGGTCTTCTCTGCTCTGATTGGTCAGATGGACCAGTCTGTTTTGATTGGTCTACTCTGCTCTGATTGGTCAGATGGTCCAGTCTGTTGTGATTGGTCTACTCTGCTCTGATTGGTCGGGTAGCCCAGTCTGTTGTGATTGGTCTACTCTCCTCTGATTGGTCGGATGGCCCAGTCTGTTGTGATTGGTCTACTCTGCTCTGATTGGTCAGATGGTCCAGTCTATTGTGATTGGTCTACTCTCCTCTGATTGTTCAGATGACCCAGTCTGTTGTGATTGGTCTACTCTGCTCTGATTGGTCAGATGGTCCAGTCTATTGTGATTGGTCTACTCTGATCTGATTGGTCAGATGGTCCAGTCTGTTGTGATTGGTCTTCTCTGCTCTGATTGGTCAGATGGTCCAGTCTGTTGTGATTGGTCTTCTCTGCTCTGATTGGTCAGATGGCCCAGTCTGTTTTGATTGGTCTACTCTGCTCTGATTGGTCGGGTAGCCCAGTCTGTTGTGATTGGTCTACTCTGCTCTGATTGGTCGGGTAGCCCAGTCTGCTGTGATTGGTCTAGTGTTTTACAGATTGTGTCGTAAACCAAACGGCCATTATCATATTTGAATATTGGCTCTGGATCTTCGTCAGCACTTGTTTTCACAGTGATATGAACAGGAATGATTCCTTCAGTTTTACCCATAGACTTAAAAAATATGGACATAGTGTCCGTGATGTCACTCGTTGGTTTCTAATGAGCGTTTTTGAAGATTAAAGTGGGGGGGCAGCCCGTCGTCGCCATCTTGGTAGCCTGTCTGTGTGCGTCAATCCCGGATAAACGAAAATGGGCAAAATTACGGGATTGGCTGAGGTGACTTGACTAACAGACAGAAGACAAACGGATAGTAGTGACAGCAGCGGCAATCCGCCTGTCACTTTAGTGGCCACACCCTTAATTATACCAACCTTTAAGGCTTAATATATTTTAAAATGATGAGTTATAATAAAATCCACCCCCCTCACAGTTGTCATGAAGGGAAAAATTAGCGATATAGACCAAAACCCATTTTTGCACCAGGCTGTAATAAAAACAAAATACAGCTGTAAAGTTGGGCATTTTAACATAGGGGTCTATGGGATTGACTCTCTTCTGAAGCTCGTCTCTAGAGGCCAGTCGATGAATTGCAGTTTAAGTCACTTCCGTGTTGGATTCAAGAGAGAGACTGGAAGGATGCTGCTTGGTTTTACAATAGTCATTCAAGTTTTTTCATCTTGGCAAAGGACTGCAGTTGAAAATTAGCCAGCTGGCTAACACTGGCACATTTACAGAAATGTTGATTAATGTGAACTTCACAACTTTCTTTCTTCTTTTCTAAATTAGAAAATTGCATCTTCTTGACTTTATGATAACACAAACCAAACTTTTCCAGTCACAGATACAACTCCAGTTATTGAGGGTCAAGTACACGTACAAACGGGCAGCCAATGAAGAACATAGGAATAATGCAAATTTGTTAGAAAACTTTCGGAAGTGAGACTGGAATTACTGACAAACTCGTTTCAGGCAGTTCAGAATCATCCCTTTCTTTTGGGAGACTAACTCCATTATCTGCACTGTCATCTTTAAAACTTTACAGACCTTTTACATTCAAAAACTGATATAATACACACACTAAGGCTGAATCCCAATTCACGCCTTGGCCCTACCCCTTGTTTTCGAGTGTACCCCTTGGCCCTTAAAACGTAGTTACAAGGGCCAAGGGGTTGAAATATTCCCCTACGAAATGAAACAACCCTTCATGAACCCGATACGTCATCAATCGTCGGCGATGGCTCTGCCGTTACAGAGTTTGTACAGGATTTCTCCATGACAACAACTGACAATCAGCGCAGCTGCTCTTAACTTTGAATAAACATGATGATTATAACATCCCTTCCTCGAAATGTATGTCTTTTCTGATCGGAAAGGTAATTTATTATACCCTTTCTTAATTTAAACGACTATAGTGTTATTATAAGAGTAAATAAAGTGCGTGGTGGAATCATCTGGCGCTAAATTTAAATGTTTAACTGTTTGCGATCCATCTCGCCGGTGATTTCCAATGCATTCCATGAAGTTTTCTCTTAGCCCTCCGTTTGGAGTGTGCCTCTGAAAAATCTCCGTTTCGAGGGCTTTGTAGCCCTACCCCTTCGCCCTACCCCTCGATCTCAAGAAGAATCGGGACACCCTACCCCTAGACGTGAACGCGCAAAACGGAGGGGTAGGGTCAAGGGGTGAATTGGGATTGAGCCTAAATGAAATGTGACATAATCGGAGCAACTTTAAGTGTTTCTGGGAGTAACCTCTTTGTGCTCTTTATCTTCTAGGATAACCACTTCCGCTCGGCCCCTCTGGAGCAGAACGCTCCGGTCTTGCTCGCCCTGCTCGGCGTCTGGTACGTCAACTTCTTCCAGGCCGAAACACACGCTCTGCTGCCCTATGACCAGTACATGCACCGCTTCGCTGCTTACTTCCAACAGGTCGGTCTGCTGGTGCTTCAGGAAGTCTCAAATGTCATTGTTTCTGGTAGTAGGACACTCTGTTGAGTTGTTGACACTCTTTCAGGGAGACATGGAGTCCAACGGGAAGTACATCACCAAGTCTGGCACTCGTGTGAGTTACCACACTGGACCCATCGTGTGGGGAGAACCGGGAACCAACGGACAGCACGCCTTCTACCAGCTCATTCACCAGGGTCTGTGACCCTAAACCTCCCCTGTAACCTAGTCCCTGCTTTAATCCACATGTTAACGTCCAGTTGTGATGCGTTTATCGTGATGATTATCTCTCCGCAGGCACTCGCTTGATTCCTGCTGACTTCCTCATTCCTGCTCAGAGTCAACATCCTATCAGAGATAATCTGCATCATAAGGTGTGCGGACCGTCTACGTATATCTGAACACGGCTTTGTTTTTTGGTTTTCATGTTATTTGAGCCAGTGTTTGTCTAAGCGGTACATTACACTCTTTCATTTTATGAACCCGGTAGATCCTGATGGCAAACTTCCTGGCTCAGACGGAGGCTCTGATGAGGGGAAAGACCACCGAAGAGGCCAAGAGCGAGCTCCAGGCTGCCGGGATGTCTGGGGATCAACTGGAGAATCTCTTGCCCCATAAAGTGAGTGATTCTTTACTTGATAACCATGTGTCGATATATAACCCTTTGGAAGATATCTTCATTCTTTCTCCTGGTGACCCATTGTCCTGCAAAGTTAATCTCCAGCCTACTAGAGGAGCAGGGTTGAAGACCACTTTTACAAATATGCTTCCAATGGTGTGTTTTGGTCCAAAAGTCATACAATCGATTTTCATTTGAATAAACAATGCTTGCCAAGACTGTTTTAATTTGCATTTGCCAACCATGTTCCTGGAGGCACTCCAGCAATACACACTTTTGAACTCTTCTTGTTCAAACACACCTAATATAACTTTTCAGATAGTCAACAGCAGTGTGGCTCCATACTGTCCTGTCCACTAAGGCTGTATCCACAATTGTTGGTACTTCTTTTGAACAAGTACTTACTTTACGCTCATGTCACCAATAATGTGAGCTGCATTGCTTACCCGACATTTACGAATCCTCTCCCATGGCCCTAAAGTGTCCTTTGTATGCACACTTCAGTACTTCAGAAATTGTGACATCAGGCATACTACTCTTTTCATATGTTGTGGCCTTCTATATAGTCGGGAATCAAGGCATGTTTTGAGCCTAACTCTTTGAAGTCTTCTTGTATTTGGCATTTCATTCTGACTGAAATGGAGATTGTAATTCGATTTTACTCCAGTACATGTTTAATAATACATTTGTTTTTTTTTTGTAGGTTTTCCAAGGAAACAAGCCAAGCAACTCTATCATCTTTAAGAAACTGTCACCCTTCATGCTTGGTGCGCTGGTTGGTGAGTATCAAACATGTTATACCAGTACTTCCTTTTGTAAACGTGCATGTTTTGTAGAACCTGCACTCATGGGTGATATCACGTATGTGTTTTCAGCCATGTATGAGCATAAGATCTTTGTGCAAGGTGTGATGTGGGATATCAACAGCTATGACCAGTGGGGGTGAGTCCAATTCAGTGTGTTTTGCAACTTACAACCACAAATTATTGTGAAATTTTGCTGGAGCCAAACAAACAAGTGGGCTTGGAAAGTCATTTCAGAGGCGGAGTATCTTCTTGTGTGAAGAGTTAAGAGTTTCGTTCATCTGTACATTTCTAAAGAATGACACATTTTCATCCGTCCCATCAGTGTGGAGCTCGGCAAGCAACTGGCCAAGAAGATCGAGCCTGAGCTGCAAGACGATGCAGATGTTCATTCCCACGACTCCTCCACCAATGGACTCATCAGCTTCTTCAAGAAGTACCGCTCTTAGATGCTTCCTGACTCCTCTGCTTTAACCCCACCTCTGCTGGCCCCCTCATCCAATGAGATTAGTGATTTATGACACTTGGCATAGTTCAGACGGCAAGCCTAGACTATGAGGATGAGCACTTTATGTCTGTCATCTATAAGCCACGAGATTGTTGTTTGTCGTGTAAGATTTGACTGTATTCATGTATCCGTGGACCAGCATTACAGTAGACTGCTGTATCTGTATGCACTGCACATGCTAGATGGATTCATATTCTCCTTTGGACCAAGAAACCACAATAAATGTATTATTTGACACTTTGTTTGTTCTCTTTGTTCAGCATAATGTATTCGATGATGATCAATTAAGTGTCCGTTTCATGGACCTGCACGTTTCAGATCCGGCACCTGCAGAATTGCTTTCAAAAGCGGATTTAGTAAATCCATCTAGTCACTTCTTGCAAGAAATTTCAACTACATTTCATTTGCATTTCAAGAAAATCCGTTAAACCAGGTAGTTTTTGCTCTCAGGGTCCCCCTACAGTTGGGAAACATTATTGTCCTCTACTACTGTTGTGAACTCTGTCATCCTACATTTGTTGACAACAATGATAGCCTGAACACTGTAGGAGGAGGTCACATGCAGGTATTCTGCTTGCGTCACGTGTGAAATGTCTTCATCAAAGGTACAGTGGCATATATTTCAGCATGTCATATGAATATAATTTCATGGGTTTTATTTATTTTTTATTTTTTCCGTAGCCTCACGCGCACCTCCTCAAAAATGTAACTACACGTCGTGACGACGCGGACCGCAAGATCTGTGATTGGTCGGCTTGGTAGCATCGCATTTCCTCCTACGCATTTCCGCACGCACCATCTCCTCCGAAGTTTTCTCTCGTTTCTGTCTTTTAGTTTTAGTAATTTCACTAAAATTAACTGTTTTTCCATCTCAATAAGCTCCAACTCCAACATGATCCGCTCTCTTTCAGTCGCCATTGATTGTAGTAATCCAGCCGCGAGGAATCTAAACACAGTGGAACATTAAAACCCTCTGCCGCCAACTAGCGTTTCGGAGCAATACTGCAGAGCAACCAAGACCTGAACGCAGAAATATAAATGCTCACAACGGTGTCGCCTACTTCGATGCAGAAGTATAAATTGGCCTTTACTCCCCTTTTTTGCAAGGAATATAAAGCGCTATGCTAAATTCTACTCTCCAGGATTCGTCTCTTTGATTCGGTCTGTGAGTGATTACTGCCGCTTTCTGCAGTCCTCCCTATCGGATGCCTCCACAAGTGAGGCAAATAATGCTAGAGACTCTGTTTAGGAAACAGACAGGTTGCTGGCAAGGCTAGGTCAGTAGACTTGATCAGGTTAGCCTCCCTGGTGGCATATGTGGTTGACTCTATGTCCCCTCAGAAAGTGACTGGACGGGACTCCTTTCGGATGCCCTGGCCATATTCCCTTAAAGGGGTGGTAAAGTATAATTTCACTTGTCTAACTTTAGTTAGTGTGTAATGTTGCTGTTTGAGCATAAACAACATTATCTCAAAGTTACAATGCTTAAAGTTCAAAGCAAAGGAAGATATTTACTTTTAAAGAAAAGGACTACAACAAACGGCTGGGAGGGACTACACGAGTTTCCTCCCGAGTTAGTGACATCACCAACCCAAAAATAAACCCCACCTCTGGAAACACACAGTCCATGTTGAAGAGGAAAAGTTGTTTAAGAGTACATGTGTGAGTCAACTCGAACTTTAGCATCCATCTTTTCACATGCAATAGTAAGTCACTCTATGTGCATCTCACAACAGTTCCTATATAGATTTTCCTGACAGAATATGCTAACTCTAGATAGTTAACTCCACATCAGCAACATAAATTCATCAACTAACCATTCAGAGACGTCCTGTTGTATTCTACATGTTGTCTCTTCTTCTTAGTCTCTCCATCTCTGAGTGACTCTGTTTTAACATTAAAAGCAGAACAGTTTCTGTCATTTTAGTGTCTGCGTGAGGAAAAACACACACGAGCTCTTGAAACCCCGCCCTCTGCAGCATTTGCTCATTTGCATTTAAAGGGCCAGACACAAAACGGTGCGTTTTTGCAAACCCTCAAAAAACTTTAACATGCTATATAAAAATATCTGTGGGGTATGTGCTAAAACTTCACACACACACACACTCAAGGGACATCAGAGATTTATTTTACATCTTGTGAAAATGGCATTTTACCACCCCTTAAAGGGAACCTCTTCCATGGAAGTTGTTAGTGTGCGGCCTTGATAGGCTTTTCTCTGTTTGAAAATTAGATTTTTTGACAATTTTTTATAAATGTGAGAGTTCTAAGGTCAAATCTGTGCGTTCATACGTTTATAATCGACGTTCCTATCAACCAAATCAGATTTTGAAATTGCCCAGCCGGCACATGACCGACCTTCAGCGTTGAAATATGGTTGAAATAATGTCAGTTGTTGACTGTTTTACTTGGTTAATCTGTAGGTCTTCCAGGAAACTGGCAAAAATGACAATGTGCGCGCCTATTTTAAGTTTGAAAATAAGTCCGTGACAGTTTGAGTCGGTGTGAGCAGCATTGCAAACTGTTCAAAGGGCTTTAAATGATTCCAGACGATGAATAAGGGTCTTATCATGCCAAACGATCGCTCATTTAAAAAAAAAAATAACAAAGTTTAAGTTTTATAAGCTCAAATGCTCACCTTGCTCTGTTCTGTTATGCGCGTTCGTGACTCTCCTGTTCGAACTCATTCATCAAAGTCAGAGTCATTTGGTTGATTCAACGAACAAAACGAACGAATTGGCTCATGAAATATTTGTTCATTTTGCGCGCATCACAGAACAGAGCAAGGAGAGCCTTTGAACTTATAAAACTTAAACTTTGTTATTTTTTTTTAAAGTGATCGATCGTTTCGCCTGATAAGACCCTTATTCATCGTCTGGAATCGCTTAAATCCCTTTGAACAGTTTGCACTGAAACTGTCCTTTGGACCTTGAACCGTTTGGTTCCCATTGAAGTCCATTATATGGAGAAAATCCTGGAATGTTTTCATCAAAAAATTTCTTTTCGACTGAAGAAAGAATGACATGGATATCTTGGATGACATGGGGGTGAGTAAATTATCAGCAAAAGTTTTTTTTAAAGTGAATTACTTCTTTAACTTAAAAATTGTACTGTCTTGTACACAGAGTTTTATGAACGGGAAACGGACATAGGCCTACTGCAACCTGCATAAGATAAATAAGTTACCTCTGTGTGTTGTTTTGTACTGCTTCACCACCAGTGTTCGGAGTAACGCATTACAAAAGTAATACATTACAGTAACATATTACTTTTTGCTGTAACGCAGTAGTGTAAGGCATTACTAATCAATTTTCAGTAATATTTTACTCGTTACATGTTCAGTCAGGCTTATATTACAGTTGTATTACAGTGTATTTTACTTCTTAAAGGCAACAGACTATGTGAAAGTTTTAAAGCAGTCTTTTTGTGCCAGTTTAGAGCGGTCGCGTCTGTAACATTGTTTTTTCCTCATAAATGCGAACACGAAAACTAAAATGCCAACCCCTTCTCATCCGATTTGCGCAGTGTAATTAACAGAATTACAAAAAATATATTTTGCCTCCTATTTTTTTTTGTCACGCATGAATGTGTGTCTTTTCCTTAATATTAAAAATAAAACATAGACTGATATTTGTCTAATGTCTAATGTCTGTCCTTTATACGTTTCAATAAATGTATTTTCTGAGAATTTTTATTTCAAGTTTTGACTGCAAATGTCACGTCCATAATGCTGGAATTTTAAATAATTTATCCTCAACTAGTTTTGTGGTGTAGGTCTACGTATTTTATAATGTTAACTTCAAATAATACTAATAGCCTAATTTAAGCAGCATTGGATCTGGACGGTAAGGAGAATAACGCTGGAGTTGGAAGAGGTGTGTCGCGATTCTGTAGGTTCGTGGATCTGAGTTGTGTGGTGAATCGCGATTTCGGTTTCATATTGCATATCGTTACAGCCCCAAAGTTAAGTACTACTTACCCAGATAGCAAACTGACATTGAATCAACGTGGAAATATGACATCGAAACAACGTTGATCTGACATTGTTTTGCTCATCGAATTAACGTTGAACCAACGTCAGACGCGTCATTCTTTCAAAACTAACGGAAAATCAACTTGAAATCAACGCGTTGTTTCAACGTTATGAAAGCAAACCAATTTTCGATTTCATTTAGCTTTGAAGAATGCCGCGTCTGACGTTGGTTCAACGTTAATTCGATGAGCAAATCAACGTTGTTTCAATGTTATGAGAGACGTCGTTTCCACGTTGATTCAATGTCAGTTTGCTATCTGGGTAGTTATTTTGGTGAAAGTAACTCAAAAGTAATACATGAGTAATGTAACGCATTACAATTCTGAGACAGTAATATTGTAAGTTAATGAATTACTTTTAAATAACAGTAACGAGTAATACCTAATGTATTACAGTTTGGAAGTAACTTGCACAACACTGTTCACCACATAAAAAAAAAAGCTTCAGCATTAGCGTAGCTCGCTAGCGATATTAGCATGTATTTCAATGTAGCAAGTTACCATCTAACTTACTGTTTGTTGTGTTTAATCTTGTCAGCTGGTTTAAAACTAAAACGTATGAGAGGTGATACAACCTTAATTTATCTGTTAGAAGATGCTTACATAACTTCTTCGAAAACTGATAACTGTCAATGAAAAGATATAAGTTTTTTTGGGGGGGAGAACACCCAACAGAGAGACTACACCACCACCAATCCACCAACTACTGTAAGTTTATTAGTCAATTTTACCCACTGTTTCTAAAACCTACACTGGGATTAATACAGTATTAATGATTCTCATCATCAAAGAAAGATATTTAATTATGAAAGTCTGAGTAACTTTTTGTCCTTTTATCTTTCTTCCTCTGAAGTGGATTAATGTAACCTTCACCAGTCCTTTATTTAATTCACTGGAAAGTCTCTCTGACCTGTCATAACAGGATAAATGGGGATGCATGTCAAATTATATGATGGTTTGATTTTGGTGACCTAATTGGCTTTTTGTGTGTTTCCTTTACTATGACACACATTATTCTGATGGGATTGCCATGCTTTCAGTGCCATGCTTTCATGCTTACATTTTTAATAATAATGTCAAAGATGACAGTAGGCTACTTTGTTCATGTTGTGTGGATGTGTTATATTGGCAAACGTTTGTACAATTTAAAATAAATTTTAAGATTGTTTGAATGAAAAAAAAAAAAAATCCAGCTTTTTAAGGACTTTTTAGTGAATAATATCTTGTTTCCCCCCACAGAATCACAGTTTGGTGGAGGATTTTTCTTTAACTGCTAAATCGTTTCTGGTAAGGATTCATTGACCTTTTGTGATATGTTTTGATTTTAACCAATTTAATAAAAATGTACTTAATCTATACATTGACCTAATTAAATACAATTGTTTTAATTCAGAAATCTATGTAATGTCTCTCCACAAATATTATCAGAAATATACAGAGCTCCCAGGGGTCAGGTGAAAATTGTTGAAACAATATAAATCTGCATTGAAAGATATAAGCTAAAGAACAACAGACCACAACCTTCTCAGCTCAACACCATAATGATGGAAAAAAATGATTTCAAAGATGAAATCATGACCTTATGATGATAGTACAGTTGTATTCCACCTTGGGGCTCTGAAGATCTGCTTGTGAATAAATGGTTTATATTGTAAATTTACATCTGAATACATCAAATTATGTGTTTTAGAATGGATAGTGTTGTATACTTTGTTTTCAACCCGACTGTAATTGGATTGTAAAGAGAAAATCTTGTACATGATTTGTTTTGAATAGTGAAAAGTGTTTTCAGTTTTCAGTGTTTTTGCTTTTATTTATAGGATAGTACAGAGAGAACTTTATCAAACTTATAAAAGGAAAGTTCTATATTAAATATATTATTCTATATTAAACTATTAAAGGGATAGTTCACTTTGAAATTAATTTTTGGTGTGTTTTAGCTTACCTCAAGGGCATCCAAGATGTAGGTGTTTTTGTTTCTGCAGTATTTTCAATTTTGATATTTTTAGGTCAAACCGTTCTTGTCTGTAGGTCATATAATGCAGGTCTATGGTCACCACCTCAAAGAGCATGCACAGAGAAGTCCAAATTAAACATGTTTTAATGACTCGTAAATGTAAGTACACATTGATGGCCTAAGACACGAAACGTTTGTGTGAGAAAACGAACAGTATTTATATCGTTTTTACCTCTTGTAATCACAGCCACGTCCAAGTGATCTGAGGGCGGGGGAGCTTTGCGGCTGCGGTTACAAGAGGTAAAAACGATATAAATACTGTTCTCTACTGCCTTGCTTTTGGCTTGCTTAGTTAGGGACATTTAATATTCAACAATATTATTGATCTGTGTTGTATTACTTTCACTGTGAAGCAGCTTTGATACAATCTCTTTTGTAAAAAGCGCTATATAAATAAATGTGACTTGACTTGACTGAATTAAAAAAAAAAAAAACTTTTTTATCTCACAATTGCGTGTTATAAAATTTAAGAATTGTGTGATATAAAGTCAGAATTGCGAAATATAAAGTCAGAATTGCGAGATACAAAGTCAGAATTGCGTAATAAAAAGTCGCAATTCTGAGAAAAAAAGAGAAGTGCGACTTTTTATTATTTTTTTTGTTTACATCTTGCAATTCTGACTTTCTAACACATAATTGCGAGTTTGTATGTCGAAATTCTGACATCTTTTCTCAGAATTGTGAGATACAAAGTCGCAATTGCGAGTTATCAGGCCGATTTAATAGTTTAAATCTCACAATTCAGACTTTATATATCGAAATTCTGACTTTATATCTCGCAATTGCGACTTTATATCTCGCAATTCTGACTTTATATCTCGCAATTCTGACTTTATCTCGCAATTCTGACTTTATATCTCGCAATTCTGACTTTATATCTTGCAATTCTGACTTTATATCACACAATTCTGACTTTATCTCGCAATTCTGACTTTATATCTCGCAATTCTGACTTTATCTCGTAATTCTGACTTTATATCTTGCAATTGCGACTTTATATCTCGCAATGCTGACTTTATATCTCGCAATTCTTGCTTTATATCACGCAATTCTGACTTTATATCACGCAATTCTTGCTTTATATCACGCAATTCTGACTTTATATCTCGCAATTCTGACTATATCACGCAATTCTTGCTTTATATCACGCAATTCTGACTTTATATCACGCAATTCTTGCTTTATATCACGCAATTCTGACTTTATCTCACAATTTTGACTTTATATCTCACAATTCTGACTTTATAACTCGCAATTCTGACTTTATATCACGCAATTCTTACTTTATATTTCGCAATTGCGACTTTATATCTCACAATTCTGACTTTATATCTGACAATTCTGACTTTATATCTCACAATTCTGACTTTATATCTCGCAATTCTGACTTTATATCTCGCAATTCTGACTTTATATCTCGCAATTCTGACTTTATATCTCACAATTCTGACTTTATAACACGCAATTCTGACTTTATATCACGCAATTCTGACTTTATATCTCACAATTCTGACTTTATATCTCGCAATTCTGACTTTATATCTCGCAATTCTGACTTTATATCACGCAATTCTTACTTTATATTTTGCAATTGCGACTTTATATCTCACAATTCTGACTTTATATCTCGCAATTCTGACTTAATATCTCACAATTCTGACTTTATAACACGCAATTCTGACTTTATATCACGCAATTCTGACTTTATATCTCACAATTCTGACTTTATATCTCGCAATTCTGACTTTATATCTCGCAATTCTGACTTTATATCACGCAATTCTTACTTTATATTTCGCAATTGCGACTTTATATCTCACTATTCTGACTTTATATCTCGCAATTCTGACTTTATATCATGCAATTCTTACTTTATATTTCGCAATTGCGACTTTATATCTCACAATTCTTACTTTATATCTCGCAATTCTGACTTTATATCTCGCAATTCTGACTTTATAACACACAATTGCGACTTTATATCACGTAATTCTTACTTTATATCTCGCAATTCTGACTTTATATCTCGCAATTGCAACTTTATATCTGACAATTCTGACTTAATAACACAATTGCGACAATATCACGCAATTCTTGCTTTATATCTTGCAATTCAGACTTTATATCTGACAATTGTGACTTTATATCTCGCAATTCAGACTTTATATAACGCAATTCTTACTTTATATCTGACAATTCTTACTTAATAACACAATTGCGACTATATCATGCAATTCTTGCTTTATATCTTGCAATTCTGACTTTATATTTCGCAATTCTGACTTTATATCTCGCAATTCTGACTTTATATCATGCAATTCTGACTTTATATCATGCAATTCTGACTTTATATCTCACAATTGCGACTTTATATCTCGCAATTCTGAGAAATGAAGTCAGAATTGCGAGAAGTAAACTCGCAATTGTGAGAAAAAAGTCAGAATTGTGAGATAAAAAGTCGCAATTAGGCCTACCTTTTATATTTTTCATTCTCTGGCGGAAATAAGCTTTCATAAGTAACTGACTAAACTGACTTCGCAGGAATGTTGCTCCAGACAATTGATACTGAGATATAAACAAAGTCTCAGGTTACTTCAATGGAGTAGTAATGCATTACCAAGTCTGTTAGTTTGTTCACCTGGAAAAATGTATTTGTTATCAAAATTCATCTAGAAATACATGAACAGGATATTAAAGCTTGATGGTTGTTTCTTCAAATTGTCGGGCCAGAAGACCTTTGAGCCAAGTACAGTTTCACAATTTATGGCTAAATGCATCCAATTATGCTATTAAAACCACCTATTATTTTTTATTTTAACGTTTCTGTTTGTTTCCATCTATAAGCACGTTCAGACATGCCTAAGTATCTGAAAAAGCACTGGTTAAGGGGCGTGAGTAATTTGTGTGTGGTATAAAGCATAAACCTGAAGATTTACAACATTCACACACTCATCAAACCAGACAGCTCAGACAATAAACTGGTTGTAATCTCACAGGCGCCTTTCTAGATCTCCTGATAGCACTGGCTGTGTGTTGTGTAGAAATGGAGGGTATGGTAGAAGACTGCCTGGGCTTTCTATATGATCTAGTCATGGTAATATGCGCCGGGCTGCTGCTTGTGCGTGTGGCCGTAGGCCTGTCTGTGAGGTGGTTGGGGTTGCTTGTGGTGTCCGGTGTGATGTTGAGCTGTTTGGTCCATTCGAGTGTTCTTAAAGTGGGGCTTATGAGTGTGCTGTGTAGTGTGATCCACTATGTAGGGCGAGAAGAGGTCATGTTGTCTACCCTGGACAAGGCGGTACTGGTCACAGGTAAGACACCATATCTCGTTTGCTCCTGAATTCTGTTTATTTGCATATATTCTGAAGGTCATATATGATAATGTATTCACAGCATAGTGAATGATGTTCACCACCAAATCAAATGTTAGAAATAAGACATTAAAACTTGAGGCCTATTTTTAGGTCCACTACGTTTTTTTTTTGTTTTGTTTTTTTTTTTGCATTGTGTCATTGGGTTTTATGACAATTAAGCACATTTCCTCAATCCATCATAATACAACAATGCAGTCAATTTAAATTAATAAATTCATTCAAACCAGCTCAATCTCTTCCATCTCAGATAGTATTACTTTATTTTATTTTATTTTTACTCTTAACTATTTTTATTTATATTGATTGCATTTACTGAATGAGCACTGTGCCACTGTTCGTCCGACTGTACTAGACATTTTATTTTCAACACTGTATTTTATTTTTATTATGATGATTTTTTATTCTAAACTGTTTTAATTATTCTGACTTCTTTTGATTATTTTCATTTCTTCCATGTAAAGCACTTTAAATTGCCACGGTGTATGAAATGTGCTATATAAATAAACTTGCCTTGCCATTTGCATATTGGATCTGGATATTATGATTTAATCATCATCATTATTCATTATGTAGATTATGATTATACAACTAATATACTGTATGTATATATATTAGGGCTGTGCAAAAATTAATTGCGATTAATCGCATCCAAAATAAAAGTCTGTGTTTACATAATATATTTGTGTGTGCTGTATATAATTATTTTGTATATATAAATACCTATGCATGCATATGTATATATTTTAGAATTAATTGCGCTTAAATTCTGTATATATATAAATACATAATCTATATTATATAAATATAAATATTTTATATATGAATAACACATTTTCTTAAATATATACATGCATGTGTGTGTTTTTATATATACAAAATAATTATATACAGCACACACAAATATATTATGTAAACACAGACTTTTATTTTGGATGCGATTAATCGCAATTAATTTTTGCACAGCCCTAATATATATATATATATATATATATATATATATATATATATATATATATATATATATATATATAAATGCTGTAATAGAACAAGTCAAATATTATAGTACCATAATGTGTCGTTTTATTAAAAACAGTTAATTTCCATTACTGTAATTTGAAAATAGAATCACTTTAATTTGAATTCAATTTTAAAAACATCTATACATGATGGTCGGCTAATAAAACAATTATAAGGGAATTCAGGTTGATTGGGACACTTTTTACCATTGAGATGACTGGGTAAATGTGTCCCAATCAACCTGAATTCATCCAATGTAATACAGTAAAAAACAAAAAAAATCATAAGACAGTTCTGAAAATGTAATTCTGGGGGTAATTTGGGGCTAAATGTTCTTAATTGTCATGAAAATAAGTCTTAAGTGTCCTAAAATGTTAAAAGGCATTTGTGATGATATGTGTACATCTCACCCAGTAGAAAGCAGTGTTTCTCTGTCGTCCTAGTGAACTTTGCACTTTGAACTGAACTCAGTATGGTTAACTTCACTGGTTCCCATAAGATCATAAATCGCTGCTGCATTCTTGTGATGTCATTTATCACAGATTGGTTTCCGTATAGATTAGAAATTATAAACAAACATGAATTGCCTCTGTGGCAGCTAACCACTGTTACCCATAATGCAATGGAATACTGGAATACATGGTGGTGTGATTGAGTAACCAATTGAGATTGTGTCTGTTGCACAGGTTGCGACTCGGGCTTTGGTCATGATCTGGCCAGGTTTTTGGACAGGGCAGGGATGAGGGTGTTTGCAGGGGTTCTGGATGAACTCAGTCCTGGAGCGTTGAAGCTAAAGAGCGCTGCATCTCCAAACCTTACCGTCCTACAGTTAGACGTCACAGACAGCAGCCAGATCACACAGGCATATCAGGACATCAAGAGCCAAACTGGAAAAGCAGGTTAGTGTGGTGTTGACATCTGATCCTATTGGTGGTATTTTATAATGATTTCTTAATCATTATTAATATCAAAGTTCTTTTAGGCAAGTCATGCCACTCGGCCGCCATGTTGGCAATGCCCCCGGGCAGCTATTTCGGACTAACAAGACCAGGCTCCTATTTAAAGGGATAGTTCACTTTGAAATGAATTTTTGAAATGTTTTATCTTACCTCAAGGGCATCCAAGATGTAGGTGTCTTTGTTTCCACAGTATTTTCAATTTTGACATTTTTCAGTCAAACCGTTCTTGTTTATCAGTCATATACTGGAGGTCTATGGTCACTAAATTAAACATGATTTAATGACTCGTAAATGTAAGTCCACATTGATGGCCTAAGACAGTGGTTCCCAACCTTTTTTTGTCTGTGACCCCCTTTTTCCCAAGAAAATATTTTAGGGCCCCCCCTTCACATTTAATGATATTATCGCTCTTGTAAGCTTGCAGCAAGGATAACAAAATGTTTTTTTTTTCTTCAAACAAACGGTATGTTTATGCACAAATAATAGCCTATAATATTGAAAATACAATGACTAAAACATCAGTAGGCCCTTTGTAATTTAACAACGTAAGCCTAGGAGAAGCCTATTAATTGGCCCTATTTGAAATGCAAAAATAAAAAATTTTCACATTGGTGTTTAGGTAAAACAAAAAGAATATCTGCTTGCTATTAAATGACTGTTGTCTGGGGCCTCAATACTTGCATGTTATCTGTGAGGCTTTATCAATGTGAGGCTTTATCAATGTGAGGCTTTATTTGTACACTTTTGGCGCTATAGCGAGCGATAATAAACTTGCATTTATTAACAGAATAATGCGTCTTTCGGAAAGAACAGTGTAGCCGGAACTACTTCTCTCTGTGTACGTCTATGACGAGTCACGCAGGTACTGTAGTACTCCGCAGCGGCAGCGATCCGAACCAGTGTAAAATAGTCCCAATGTAAACACTTATTATACAGGTGTATGTAACGCGCTGCTTCAGGAAGAAGGAGATGGATAACTCACGACTGAAGATATTACGTGCGGAGGCCAGACAGATTCACGGAGTCGATATGCATCTCAAAACTCGTGCTTTATTCCACATCGAACTCGTGCATATAACTATCTGTTGCACGTCCTCCCATCCACATCGTTACTTAACAAGCAAAGTAAAAATAATATAAAAGTCGGCATCAAAAAGAAATTACACACATGGGGTGTTCGCGGCACACGGCATATATCACATAGAATACCAATAATGCCGACTCTCTAACAGGAGCGCGTAGCTCTTCAAGGGGCCACACCCTATTATCACCCGTCACAGATTCTTAAAGGGGTCACACCATATTTCTACTCGTTACATGTACCATAGTGGTTCAGGATAAGACAAAAACACGGATTGGAAAATGGATGCATGATGAACTCACTCATTATATACATTTTGTAAATTTTGAACAGAAAAAAAATTAAGAACTTTTATTTAATGCTCATTGCTCAAACCTTCAAAATATGCCGCAACCCCCCACAGAGCTCGCTGAGGCCCCCTTGTGGGCCGCGACCCCCCTGTTGGGAACCGATGGCCTAAGACACGAAACGAGCGGTTTGTGTGAGAAAACGAACAGTATTTATATCGTTTTTACCTCCATGATAAAATGATCTGACGGTCTGCGCATGCGCTGGAAGTGATCGCTTGCGCGGCAACGTCACTCTTTGTTTATACAGAGATTTCGGAAGTTTTACCTTTCACTAAACATATTTAGATATACGGGAAACCGCAATGGAAGACGATTTCGGTATATCTAAATATGTTTAGTAAAAGGTAAAACTTCCGAAATCTCCGTGTAAATATTGAGTGACATCGATGTCCAGCGTAACATTGAACTGATTCAGTTCGGTTCAGTTGTATATTGCACAACTGATTCAGATCACTTGCACGTGGCTGTGGTTACAAGAGGTAAAAACGATATAAATACTGTTCGTTTTCTCACACAAACCGCTCGTTTTGTGAGTCATTTACAAGTCATTGAATCATGTTTAATTTTGACTTCTCTGTGCTGCTCTTTGGTGGACCCCCTTAGCCTCCAAAAACGTCACTACGAACCAGCTAATGACTCGTTTAAAAAACAATTCATTTCATAGACTTAGAGTCGACTCTCACTTTTGAAAGACAATAACTTTATATACGGTGCATTTTCAGATATAAATCTTTGCAGGATGCCATATTCCACACCATATGAACAGTCATTTTCAAAATTCCATGATAGGGGCTCTTTAAGAGCAGGCGATTGGCTTTCCAGTGGGAGGGGCGGGGCATGTGCATACAACCGCCATCTTTGGTGTTACGGGTTTTCCCTATATAGTTGTATTGAGGATCAAGGAAGTGGCATGTCTCTATATAAATAGCTCCATAGACTGTAAAAAAGATGGACAGCGCTACTACACCTCCTTCCACTGTAGAAAAAATTAAAGTGAGGCAATTTTTTTTCATAAACAGTCCTGGTTGAAACTCTCTTCACATCCTGATAGCAATCAACAACAGAAGTGGACTAAATATTAAAGTGCAGGACTATATTGTCTATGGAAGTCTTAGGAGCAAAAAAATGTCCAATCATTGCATTCGGTCCGGATGTAATGATTGGATGTCCTTCCTGCCTGTCAACGCATGTATTTCCGTCCCTCCGCACACACAGACATCACACGTCATCAGCGCGTTCAGTAAGACCATGCAGAGTTAGACAGACATCAGTCCATAGCTGTAACCCTCCCGTTTTTTCCGGGTTTCTCACGTATTTTGACTCTTTTCCCGCTGTCTTCCCGTTTTAGTATTTTCCCGTAAAATATCACGTATTTTTACGCTCTGATTGTATGAGACGTAGCTACAAGCTCTGACAGATTCGGCTTGAAGTCGTATATCCTCGGATGCGACGCCGCGCGCGCCGGCCGCGGAGACACACTATAGCTGCGTGCGTCTCAGCTGCGTGTCCGTTTTTATTTTACTGTCTATGGTTTTTATTTTGGCTCCCATGTTAACAGATTAGAGCGTTCCCCGTTGCCTGCGTGACATGCGCTTCTCAGGCGCAGCATGAGCCGCGTGGAAATCGCGTGCATAGAACCGACGCCTATTTTTTTACGACACGCAAGCGTGTTGGAAGCGTTTCCAGGCAAAAAAAAGAAAAAAAAAGAAAACGATGTTTATATGTCAAATATTTCCATTATTTTTGCCTATATATAATTTCATGTATTTTTTTTAAACAATCGAGTCCTGGTGTCCACTACAGAGGTCATAGCATAACATAGAAATAAAATATCTTTTTTTTTTTTACCCATTTGTTTCTTATGCTCTTAATAGTGTGATTACATGAAGAAAAGAAAAAAAAATTTGAAAAAAAGTTCTGGGCCTCAAGAGGATATAAAGATAGGATAGGCTAAAATAACATAGTAAGAATTGTGTAAAAAAAATCCCTTATTTTGGGAATGGATTCCGGGAAATCTCCCTTATTTTTAATGTTCAATGTTGACAGCTATGCGTCAGTCACAGAGCGTCGCAAACACACAGCAGCCGCGATTCGCAGTTCCTCCTGAACCGAAACAATGAGCTTATACTGCTTACACACATCTCATAACCGTAATTTAGAGACGCAACCCATGACCGTCTACTCTGAGCTGATCAGAATAGGATTTTCAGTGGCAACACATCAATGCGGAAATCAATCTGCAGCAGTCAGGTGGCACAAGTAAGAGCTCTTTAAGTTGTTTAGTTCATTATTATTGTAATGTTTTGTGCTTTGAGACATGAGGTTATTTAACGCCGTCTCTTATTACGCTTTGCTGAATCTGCTCTGGCTGTGTGTGTTCGTGTGTTTTGGCTTTGGAGATGCTCTGGGATTTAATGCTTTAAAGGGTTAGTTCACCCAAAAATGAAAATTAAGTCATTAATTACTCACCCCCATGCTGTTCCAACCCCGTAAGACCTTCGTTCGTCTTCGGAACACAAATGAAGATATTTTTGATTAAATTTGAGAGCTGTCTCACTACCACATTGGCTGCCTAAGGGACTGGCTCTTGACGGCCCAGAAAGTCAATGAAGAAAATGTTTAAATATCCCATGTGACTACAGTGGCTCAACTATAAGTTTATCAAGCGACAAGACTACTTTTTGTGCGAAAAAACAAACAAAAATAACGAGTTTATTCGACTATTCCTTTTCTTCCTTGTAGGCCTGAAACGAGACTTCCTTAGATTTCTACGACGCATGCGCGAGAATTGCAATCTCTTTCAACTACCTCAGTCAGAGAATGTCACAGTTCTCGCGCATGCGTCGTGGAAATCTAAGGAAGTCTCGTTTCAGGCCAACAAGAAAGAAAAGGAATAGTCGAATAAACTCGTTATTTTTGTTTGTTTTTTGTTTTTATACCCATACGAGTGCGGATTAGAACCCGCAACCTCTGACACGCTTGGCAAAAGATCTACCACTAGACCATTTAAACCCTTAACTGTCACTGTCCCGGTACCGGGACACCTAACTTTACTTCACTATATTTCTATTAAATCCTAATCTAATTATGACAAATTATATATTGTTGGAAAGGTCTAAGACTTCTAAATAGATATTCTACCCCTGTTTTGTGTTAAAAATTTTGTAGGAAGAGTAATTGATGAATTTATGACAAGAGTGCAACTCAGAGTTTTGACCTTTGTCACAAAAACTCGATGAACCCACTTTTAATCATTGAAACTTCAGTTTTTATGCTAAAAGCTCATAACAAACATATAATCTAGTATTTTTCAATAATAATAAAAAAAAATTATAGTACAATATTATCCTCTAAAAATGATAATATTTATATATATATTATCCTCTAAAATATAATATTATTTTTTATCGCCTTTTTTTATTATATCACATATTTTAGTAGTTATCATAAATTAGGTATCATTTGAAAGCTTATAAACTCAGAATTTATCCTGTGAAAACTGTTTTATAATTGAAAGTTGGGTTACCATAGAAACGGTACTTATTTTATCAGGCTCCTCCCCTTTTGGGCATCATTATATTTCATAATTTATGATCAAAACCTTTTCTAATCTTGACAAAACACATATTGTCAGAAAGGTCAGAGTCTCAAGGTTCCAAATTTTGTGACAGAATTGATATTTGGACAGAAATGTATTAATTTGTTAAGGCAGAATGTATACAACTAAATTCAATGGAATTCAATGGCACCCGGTGGCTATTTTTGGTACTACGCCTAAACAAAATCTCATGGGAACTTCAATTTTTGTGATATCAACTTCAAATTTGGAACATAACTTGATAAGATGTATGGCTTTGATTTTATAGAAATTTTAGAGTAAAAAATATTTTATAAAATATATATTTTATATAAAATAAAAAATATATAGTACAGTATATTTAATTTACTGTAAATTTAAACTTCCATAACTTTTTCATACTTTCATTTTTTGAAGTGTTTTCACTTCAGCAATATTCTACTGAGTGTTTGCTTTAAAACAAGACCAAACTTGGGTATATTCCAAAGCATTCTTAAATTACAACCATTTAAGTTTGAATAGTGCATTTTAACCCCCATTCTCAAAAAGGGGGGTGACAGCTAAGGGGTTAAGAACTCAAACTAAACTTGCGGTTTCGATGGCTTTATTTACGTGTTGAGCAGATGAGAGGCTGCACGGTTTGACCAGCGGACAGCGGTCGCTCACCAGGCCGCCGGATGGTGTTGCTAAGAACTTGCAGTGTATAACTATTATCAGACCGGCCTCGAAACACCACCGGCCCACCAGGAGAAGTCCCGACTCTCCCGATTGCCACTCCGCCCCTGCTATCAACCATCTAGAACTTTCGAACAAACGCACAACTAGCCAGAGCACTAACTTGGCAACTGACAACTTAGCAAACATACTTAGTGACCATTTTTATGACCCTTGGCTCAAGGGAAGAGACACAAACAAGGGACACATGTAAACTAAATTACAGCCTCAAAAGTAATGTTCATTTAATTACAAAAATAGGGCAACACCAAATAATAAAATTAAAAAAATTAAAGGAAATTAAGGTGTTTCTACAGAGGGTATGCGCGTGACATCACTGTCGGCCGGAGCGCCTGCAGTTCCTCACAGTGAGTGGCAAAAAGACTGAGCGGCTGTATATGTGTTTTCAGCGTGAATGCCGCGAAAAACAAGCACAACACATATAAAGTGGGAAAGAGCTTTGCGATTGACTCTTCAACTAGATTTGACAAAAAATCAGAGGTATATTTTTACAGACTGCTATAGAAAGAGGAGCAAATGAAACAACTGGACTCCAGTCAGCGAAAGCTGGATTTGCAGTTATCATTTTGTGTCAATATGGTGAATTTAGCTGTAAAACCATACCCATATATTTTGTATTGATATATATATATAGTAACAACTCATCAATTAAATATTTATCATTGCATATTCTGCATCATTGGATGTTTTTTTAATAAACACTGACCCCAAAAAAACTATAAAGTTTTATGGCTGGACGATATGATAATATATTTAGGCTATATATAACACTATCACTCGGATTTAGACCTACCTATATTGTATTTATATAAAGCGTTCACAGGCAAATTTGCTTTATGTTTAGGTCTATATTGCTTTTATTTCCCCGGTGTCGAAATCAGGCAAACATAAACGTCAGGCAACACGATTCCTGGCCGCATGTCAATATCCATGGATCACTGGATCTTTAGTAAGTTGTAAGGAACACTATATTGAGTCCAACATTTAGTTTAAATTGATCAAATTGTTCATTTTAGTCACATTTTCGCAGTTTCTGCAATTAAATCCAGTCACGCAGCAGATCTTTTGCCGCTCAGTCAGGCTGAGGGGGGTTGATCCGGCGGGAAAGTGCCGTCAATGCATTCCCTCTATATCCATCAGCAACATCAGTGTGTAAGGCAAGATGCGTGGTTGAAAGTGTAAAACAATGTAAATGTGCAGAAGTTCAGGTAATTAGTGGGCAAAGGTACCAAACAGCAATTCCCCAAACCAACAGCAGAGGTCGTCAAAACCATATAGCAACCACAAAGAACACCCAAACAACTCTTTAACAACATCCTCACTACCCAGAACAACCACTTTGCTACATTCTAGAAACTACCCAGAACACCCTAGCAACCACTTAGCAACAACCTATATCACTGACAACAACTTCAAAACATTCTAATAACACCTAAAAACACCCTAGCAACCTTAAGAACACCTTAAGCTGCGTTCACACTACAAGCAACTTTGTCGCTGCATGTCGCCAGTGGCTTGCGGTGAGGTCGCTTTGGAAGGAAAAGTCTAAATATAAAATAAAAATCAGTACATAAAATGCATAACATTAACTCATCATTTGCATAAAGTTAAACAGATCTCAACTTTGTCGGATCACTGGACATGTCCCACCCGTCGCCAACGGTCACTGTCGCTCGTGTCGCCGGAAATCGCCCGCTCTCCATATCTGCATAGCAACATGCAACAAACCACACAAGTTAGCAACCGCATAGCAATGCCCTGGCAACCCCTGACATCACCCTGGAATAGTATTGTTGTTACTGTTTAAAGTTTAGTATACAGTATGTATAGAGACAAGTGCATTCCCAGACAGCAAACTGACATTGAATCAACGTGGAAACGACGTCTCTCATGACATCGAAACAACGTTGATTTTGCTCATCGAATTAACGTTGAATCAACGTCAGACGCGGCATTCTTCAAAGCTAAATGAAAATCGAAAATTGGTTTGCTTTCATAACGTTGAAACAACGCGTTGATTTCAAGTTGATTTTCCGTTAGTTTTGAAAGAATGACGCGTCTGACGTTGGTTCAACGTTAATTCGATGAGCAAAACAATGTCAGATCAACGTTGTTTCAATGTCATATTTCCACGTTGATTCAATGTCAGTTTGCTATCTGGGTTATTATTTTGTATTATTCGTTTCTTGTGGACAGGACTCTGGGCACTAGTGAACAACGCAGGAGTGCTGGGATACGTGTGCGATGGAGAAATTCAGCCTATTAAAATGTATAAAAGACACATAGATGTGAATTTCATTGGTAGTGTGGAGATAACGCAAGTCTTTCTGCCACTGATTCGACAATCAAAAGGAAGAATAATCAGCATATCCAGCTTGGGAGGTAAACAGTTTCAGAAGCATGCAAGGTTTTTGCAATACTGACTAACTCTAGCTATTTAACATTTTCTGACAAAACATTTATCCTAAACCAGGGCTGCCGAAATCCTGTTCCTGGAGATCAACCAACTGCAGAGTCCAGATCCAACGCTGATCCATCACACCTGTGTGTAATTATCAAGTGCTCCTGGAGATCTTCATTAAGACTATTTCATACTACATGATTTTGCAAATCGTTGAGCTCGGCGACAGGTCAGGGTGTTATCGCGTGCAAATCGCGGGGGATTAGCGGCCCATGAACGCTTGGCAATCTGTTAGTGTGAAAGAGCCAACAATGCATCAAAGACGCTCGCAGACGTGTCGCGGAGCCCACAAAAATATCTAGCATTGCTAGATATCCAAAGCTGTCGCACGACTCAACCTTAGTGATGTCATGAGCTCCAGCCAATCAGAGCAAGGCATGGGTTTAGGTCACGGGGTTTTTGCATTTTTTCTGAGAGCAAATCAAACAGTGTGCAGCACTAGTTTCTGTCTGACGTCCATATTCGCGTGTTTGATTTCTTCTCTTCTTCGCTGGGTATTGGCGCGCGCGCAGTTTCGCGTCATTTCCGGTTCGTCTTATCGCGTGATTTTTCATGACAAAACATGGTTTGTAGACACGATAGAATCATTGGGTGACACAATTGTCAACTGGTGTAGTGCGTTACCTCCTTTTGCGGATCAATCATGTTGTGTTGTGTGGTGTGAACACTCCTGATTTCACACAGAGCAAGTCATGTAGTGTGAACCGCACAGTTCAGCCCGCCGTTTTAAAATCATGTGTGAACTAGGCTTTAGCTGCTTTAGTTGTGTTTGATCAGGGTTGGAACTGAACTTTTCACTGAATGGTAGATCTCCAGGAACTGGATTGGGTAGTTCTGGTCTTAACCAATTAAAGGTGTCAAAACACCCAATAAGCTTTGAAATCAATCACATCATTGGTTTCCTTCAGGTGAAGTTCCACTTCCTGGGTTTGCAGGCTACGGGGCGTCTAAGGCAGCGATGATCATTTACAATGGAGTGATTAGACAAGAACTCCACCGATGGGGAGTCAAAGTCATCATCATTCAACCTGGAGCTTTCAAAACAAGTGAGAATTAAGGCCCATTCACACCAGGAACCATAACTACAAAGTCTATAACGAAAACTATATTAACGTCGTCCACATTCACAATCAATCATATTCTGTTCATTATGAGTGATATTTATATCAAGAGTTGACTGGATTCCGATTGGCTGGCAGTGTTTTTTATCGTTCATCAGAATCCCAACCATATTTTCACTGTGTCAGTATTGTTATAGCCGTGGTGGACTTCACTATTCTTGAAGAATTATAGCTAATGTTAAAGTTATTGTTTGTGGTGTGAACAGCCCTCAAAGGCCCATTCACACCATGAACAATAACTATAATTATAGAATAAGATAACTCTGTTAGCAAAATAATGCTTCACACAAAATCAGTGAAAATACATTTTACATTTATTCATTTAGCTGACGCTTTTATCCAAAGCGACTTACAATTGCTATATATGTCAGAGGTCGCACACCTCTGGAGCAACTAGGGGTTAAGTGTCTTGCTCAGGGACACATTGGTGTCTCGCAGTGGATTCAAACAGGTCTCTCACACCAAAGGCACGTGTCTTATCCACTGCGCCATCACCACCCTTGAATCATCAAGATGATGAATGAACATACAGTACACAAGAGCATCTACAAGAGAGAGTTGTACGTCATCAGCAGCAAAGCCAAATAATGACACTCAAAACTGTCCATCTTGCAACAACAGCGCATCTTGGTTCTGTGAAACAGCAAAACCAATGTTACTCATATGCAGCAGAAACAAAGCAACCTCTGCATCTGTTTTTAAGCCTCCCCTCTTAGATCTCTCCAGCACTGGAACGTTTTGCTAATAATAACGTGATGGGTCCTAAAGCTCTTTTCTGATCATAACCCTTCTTCATCCAGTCATATTCCTCTGAGCTTTCCTCTTTTGTAATGTCTCTCAGTCATCTCTCTTTCTACAGTCTTTCTTCAAATCTCCCTCTTGCTCACTCTCTCTACTCCTTCATCTGTCCATCATGAGTGACACACCCCCTACTGCTGATTGGCTCACTCTCACCTCCCCCATCATGAGAGACACGCCTCTTACTCCTGATTGGCTCGCTCTCTCTACTCCGCCATCATGAGTGACACGCCTCTTACTCCTGATTGGCTCGCTCTCTCTATTCCTCCATCATGAGTGACACGCCTCTTACTCCTGATTGGCTCATTCTCTCTACTCCCTTATCTGTCCATCATGAGTGACATGCCCCCTACTGCTGATTGGCTCACTCTCACCTCTGCCATCATGAGAGACACATCTCTTACTCCTGATTGGCTCGCTCTCTCTGCTCCTCCATCATGAGTGACACGCCTCTTACTCCTGATTGGCTCACTCTCTCTACTACTTCATCTGTCCATCATGAGTGACACGCCCCTTACTGCTGATTGGCTCACTCTCACCTCTGCCATCATGAGAGACACGTCTCTTACTCCTGATTGGCTCGCTCTCTCTGCTCCTCCATCATGAGTGACACGCCTCTTACTCCTGATTGGCTCACTCTCTCTACTACTTCATCTGTCCATCATGAGTGACACGCCCCCTACTGCTGATTGGCTCACTCTCACCTCCCCCATCATGAGAGACACGCCTCTTACTCCTGATTGGCTCGCTCTCTCTACTCCTCCATCATGAGTGACACACCCCCTACTGCTGATTGGCTCACTCTCTCCTCCACCATCATGAGAGACACGCCCCTTACTCCCGATTGACTCACTCTCTCTACTCCTCCATCATGAGTGGATACGCCCCCTACTGCTGATTGGCTCACTCTCACCTCCCCCATCATGAGAGACACGCCTCTTACTCCTGATTGGCTCTCTCTCTCTCCTCCCCCATCATGAGACACGCCTCTTACTCCTGATTGGCTCACTCTCTCTACTCCTCCATCATGAGTGGATACGCCCCCTACAGCTGATTGGCTCATTCTCTCCCCTCCCCATGCTGAATGGACACACCCCTTACTGCTGATTGGCTCAATCTCTCCTCCCTCATTATGAGTGAACACGCCCCGTACTGCTGATTCGCTCACCCATTCTCCTCTCCTCATTATGAGTGGACACGCCCCCTACTGCAAACATTTATTCCGATATTAAAGGGTTAGTTCACCCAAAAATGAAAATTCTGTCAGTATTTACTCACCCTCATGTTGTTCCAACCCCGTAAGACCTTCGTTCATCTTCGGAACACAAATTAAGATATTTAAGATATTAAGATCGCTCCTGCATACAGTCCGTAGGCTTCTTGAGGGACTGGCTCTTGCTGTCCTCGAAAAGTCATTAAAGACATCGTTAAAATAGTCCAAGTGACTACAGGGGCTCAATCTTAACTTTATCAAACGACGAGAACACTTTTGTGCGCAAAAAAACAATGACTTTATTTCAACTATTCGTTTATTTCTCCCTCTGCGCGAGTCAGGTTACTAGTTTAATAGCGTAAGCTTCTGTTATTGTACGTCACACGCATCACACACACATGACCAGCGTCGGCCAATAGTGAGCCTACGTGTGACGTAGCTTTACGCAATCACACTACGTTAACTGACTACAGGCCCAAGGAGAAGGAAGTGAATAGTTGAAATAAAGTCGTTATTTTTGTTGTTTTTTTGCGCACAAAAGTGTTCTCGTCGTTTGATAAACTTAAGATTGAGCCCCTGTAGTCACTTGGACTATTTTAACGATGTCTTTAATGACTTTAATGACTTCCCTTTAAGGTTGTGACATATTAACAAGCACATCAACCTGATCACTTTATTTAGCGTTCATGTAAACACTACGTTTGGATAAATTAAAACAAAATAGTGTTTCTCAGAAATCGCTTACTGCACTTTTAAATGGTCATGCTCTATAAAGTTGGCTGTAAAAATGTTTTTACTGTTCATCAATTGAAAAAAAAAACAAATCATTACAAAGGTGTCCTTATTGCAATAGCTGTGGTGTGGACTTCCTTATTATCGTAGAATCAGAACGGTTATTAAAAATGTAGTTAGTTATCTTCCTTGCAAAAAATAAAAATCTCATTTAAGTGTACACCACTCAGAGGACTTTTTGTTTACCCATAAATTCAACTTTGTTTTAGAAGTATAATTATCAGGAAAATTTGAAGTGAACTAATCCTTTAATAGCAACTGTCGTCAACTCATTTCCCAGATATTTTCGGCAGCAGGGAGCAGTGGAATAGCGCTCAGGAGGACATCATCAGTGGTGTGTCTCAGGAAGTGATGACGTCCTACGGAGAAGAATACATCCGCTCAATGCAGCAGCGGCTGGCCAACATGTCTTCAGCATCAAGCTCCGACACAGGCCTGTTTCTGGAGGATTTGAAGCATGCGATACTGTCCCCGAGACCAAAACACTTCTATTACCCAGGGGCCGCAGCGTGGGCTCTTCCCTTACTCTACAGACACTGTCCCACCTCACTGTCCGACAGGATCCTCTCCACAATCTTTATGACTGGTGATGCCCAACCTGCACAACTTGAGGCTTCTTGAACTGTGATTCTGTTTGGAGATAGCCTACAAGTGAACAGTCCCTTATGGGAAGGTAAGGACTTAGGCAGGCAAATAGGGGTGTAACAATATATTGCAATACAACATGTATCGTGGATAATAGGGCTGGGTATTGAGACAAATTTCACAATTCGATTCGATTTCGATTCACAAGCTTTCAATTCGATTCGATTCAATATCGATTATTTTGGATATCAGTTACAATAAATGGCAATTTTTCTCAAGGGAATTAAATCTCTTAACTAATGCTGTAAACTATATGGGAGACTAGTTGTGGCCTACTAGGCTTCATTAGCCTAATAGGAAGGTAATAATGAATGAATCACTTAAATTACACTTTTATTTATGTTTATAATAAGAAGATTATATGAAATATAAACATTTAAATGGTGGCTGTCATAAAAACTTGTCAGATTTATTCAAATATGAAGGTAATAATGAATGAATCACTTAAATTACACTTTTATTTATTTTTATAATAAGATTATATGAAATATAAACATTTAAATGGTGGCTGTCAAAAAAACTTGCCAGATTTATTAAAATATGCATTAAATATTGAAGAACTTTAAGATTATAATGCATGTGTAATATAGTGTAGCCTATATATTTAGCAAAATGCTCCTCTCTGGAGTTATTTTTTTCTATCTGACTAACGAGTTGATGTGGGTCTTCTGAGGTAAACATGACGATACATGACAAGACAGCTGTTTAATTGACGTCTTTCCACGGTTGAAACGCTGATTGAGCGAATGAATGTGACATGATACGGATTTCGATAAGTTGTACTCTATCTTTAACACACTTTCAGATGCTCATTCATGTTTATTTCGCGCTGTGACTGGTATTATTAACCCGGAAGAGAGATCAGCGCTACTGCTTCACCTGCGCCAGAGCGATCTCACGCCACAGCGCCAAAACTCTATTTATGTTTTTGAATTTATAAAGAAAATGGACGTAATTTGAGACTTTGTTTCATATCAATAGTAACAAAGGACAAAGATTATTGCGATTTTTTGAATGCGCGCAGCCGCGATACAATGTCCCATTCATTCAAATGAAACAGGATGACTAATCGATTCTTGAGACTTAAGAATCGATATCGGTTCGTAAAAATGAGAATCGATTAATATCGAGAAATCGATATTTATTACCCAGCCGTGGATAAGGTGATAGTTCACCCTAAATGAAAACTACTGTGTGTGAAAATTCAAGTTTTCAGCATTTTAGTGTCTGTACTTTTACATGAAACTACTATAATGTTGAATATAATGTATAACGCAATAGGAGAATATTTGTGGATCCTGATAATGTTAAATGTCCAATGTTACCAGTAAAAAGTGGTTTAAGTATAAAATATTTAAATATATCTACTCAGTGACAGAGTGCAAGAATATTTGTCTAAAGTAATTCTGCATTTTCAGCTTCAGAATCATGAATATGTTTATTCTGGTGTCTCTGTTGTCCTGTGCATTGGGTTTCCAGCACCAAATACAAGTACAAGCCTATTCAATATACATATAAATATCAAATTTAGCATTTTAATCAACTGTACATTTTTTATCATGTGTCTTGGAGTATCGCAATAATATCGATGTGTATCGAATCGTTACACCCCTAGAAGCAAATAATACACCATCAGTGGTCGAAGTCTAGCGTGGAGTGCCGTCACGTTTACTGTTTGTACACAGATTGCACAACGGGTCCAATTGGGTCACTCGTCGCTCAAAAAAAAGTAACTACATTGCTACACTACTGTGTAGAGGAGAACTGAGTGGTTTCTCTCAAGGGGTTTTCTCCATACTGGCACCTGATTGAGTTTGGCTTCCTTGTCAATTGGGGTCATTCAATTTAATATTCAACAATAATATTGATGTGCCTCCATTGAGATTGATTATATGAGAAGTTGAACTGAACTGAGGTGGACGATGACATCACTGTTTTCTCCTGAGCGGCTATATATTAGCCTGGCACACCCGGGGCCCGTTTCAATAAGGAGGTTCAACCAACTCTGAGTTAAAGGTTCTATATGTAACTATTTTTTTTTTTAAATCCTTTTTTATTGCCTGCGTTTTCTCCATATAATGGACTTCAATGGGAACCAAACGGTTCAAGGTCCAAATGAGAGTTTCATTGCAGCTTCAAAGGGCTTTAAACGACACCAGACGATTAATGAGGGTCTTATATAAGACCCTTCGAGTCATGACTCGAAAAAAGATTTGTTCCTTTTGATAAACGTTCGAACAGGAGAGTCATGAACGCTCATCACAGAACAGAGCAAGGCGAGCATTTGTTTGTGCTTATAATTTTTTATTTTTTTTTAAACAAGCGATCGTTTCGCTTGATAAGACCCTTATTCATTGTCTGGAATCGTTTAAAGCCCTTTGAACAGTTTGCACTGAAACTCTCATTTGGACCTTGAACCGTTTGGTCCCCATTGAAGTCCATTATATGGAGAAAATCCTTGAATGTTTTCATCAAAAACCTTAATTTCTTTTCGACTGAAGAAAGGATATTTTGGATGATGTGGAGGTGAGTAAATTATCAGCAAAAGTTGTTTTTTTTGTAAAGTGTTTTTTTTTTAAAAAAAAAAAAACATTGCAGACCTCAGCAATGTTTAAAGAATTGGTCATCACAATCACATCCAGGTCAGGATTCTACAACTTTTATGATGGTACATTTAATTGTGAAAAAAAAAAAATGTATGAATCACACCTTCTGTACACTAGTATCCTTTCCATAAAAACGATGATCTTTTAACAATGCATTTGTCGTCACTAAATAGTTTTTTTTTAAAAAGAAGACCTTAAAAAATGTCCATTGTGTAATAATACAAAAAAAAAAAAAACATATACAAAATGTGTCAGTCCTGAGGCTTCATGAAGGCCCGTTTAGGTGGATAATCGGCAACATTGCAGTTGACGTCTTCTTCTGTCCTTGTAATAGCGGAGCGATCTCGTTTCTTGGCAAACTTTTTCCTCATGCTCCCAACCAAACTTTCATATCTGAAAGAAAAAAGAAACAAGTCAATGTCTTTCGCTTACAAAAACTGCTCTGAATATTATGACATCATGGTAAGATGAGTTCCTCTCGCACCTTCTAGCCATCTCTTCGTCTGTGATATCGGTTTCCATCCTGCTCAGAGTCTCGTCCTCCTCGTCGTCCTCCTCCTCCTCCTCTTTGTGTGCGTTCATTAGCAACATTAACTTCTACATAAATTCAGTTTTGTGGTGAATAAAAAAACATTCATTGTTATTTAGATAATAAATGTAAAAAAATTATCTTATCACGTACAATGAGTAAATAATTCAGATGACGGGACGCTAATCAAATGCACCAAGTTTGAGACATTAAAGGGATAGTTCACTTTGAAATTAATTTTTGATATGTTTGTTTTATCTTACCTCAAGGGCATCCAAGATGTAGATGTCTTTGTTTCCACAGTATTTTCAATTTTGATATTTTTAGGTCAAACCGTTCTTGTCTGTAGGTCATATAATGCAGGTCTATGGTCACCACCTTAAAGAGCATGCACAGAGAAGTCCAAATTAAACATGATTTAATGACTCGTAAATGTAAGTACACATTGATGGCCTAAGACACGAAATGAGCGGTTTGTGAGAGATCACTTCCGGCGCTTGCACAGACTGAAGCGCCCGCGCCCTCAGATCACTTGGACGTGGCTGTGGTTACAAGAGGTAAAAACGATATAAATACTGTTCTTTTTCTCACACAAACCGCTCGTTTCGTGTCTTAGGCCATCAATGTGTACTTACATTTACGAGTCATTAAATCATGTTTAATCTGGACTTCTCTGTGCATGCTCTTTGAGGTGGTGACCATAGACCTGCATTATATGACTGACAGACAAGAACGGTTTGACCTAAAAATATCAAAATTGAAAATACTGTGGAAACAAAGACGCCTACATCTTGGATGCCCTTGAGGTAAGCTAAAACATATCGAAAATTTATTTCAAAGTGAACTATCCCTTTAATTGGTGAAAAAATGAAGAAATTCCATTTTTTGCATACAACATGAAATAAATGAGAAAGTTTAGAAATATGCTAAATGAAAGCAAACGTATGACTTAAAGAAAAAAAGGTTTACAAAGCTTGTACCTGAACATCAGGATTGAAGCCTTTGAATGACATTCTGCCATAAACCAAATCCTCGCAGGGAACGTAACTTCTCTCCTCGATGATGTGGTTTCTGCTCAGAATAAAAGTGCCAAGTTATTTTTTTATTCTGATACAGAGCTCGATTATATGATTCTTTCGATTTCAGAGGCAAAAGTTTAATGAACCACCAGTGTTGGGAGTAACGCATTACAAAAGTAATATATTACAGTAACATATTACTTTTTGCTGTAACGCAGTAGTGTAAGGCATTACTAATCAATTTTCAGTAATATTTTACTCGTTACATGTTCAGTGAGGCTTGTATTACAGTGTGTTGTCTGCTTTTACTTCTTAAAGGCAACAGACTATGTGAAAGTTTTAAAGCAGTCTTTTAGTGCCAGTTCAGAGCGGTCGCGTCTGTAACATTGTTTTTTCCTCATAAATGCGAACACGAAAGCTAAAATAAAATGAATATTTTAAGTTCTATGGAGACTGGAGAGCCAACCCTTCCTCATCCGATTTGCGCAGTGTAATTCACAGAATTACAAAAAATATATTTTACCTCCAATTTTTTTGTCACGCATGAATGTGTGTCTTTTCCCTAATATTAAAAATAAAACATACACTGATATTTGTCTAATGTCTGGAGTCCTTTAAGGAAGTAGCCTATATACGTTTCAATACATGTATTTTCTGAGAATTTTTATTTCAAGTTTTGACTGCAAATTTCACGTCCATAATGCTGGACTTCCCCAATTTTAAATAATTTATCCTCAACTAGTTTTGTGGTGTAGGTCTACGTATTTTATAATGTTAACTTCAAATAATACTAATAGCCTAATTTAAGGATAAGGCAGCATTGGATATGGACAATAAGGAGAATAACGCTGGAGTTGGAAGAGGTTTGTCGCGATTCTGTAGGTTCGTGGATCTGAGTCGTGTGGCGAATCGCGATTTCGGTTTCATATTGCATATCGTTACAGCCCAAAAGTTAAGTTCTACTTAGTTATTTTGGTGAAAGTAACTCAAAAGTAATACATGAGTATTGTAACGCATTACAATTCTGAGACAGTAATATTGTAAGGTAATGAATTACTTTTAAATAACAGTAACAAGTAATACCTAATGTATTACAGTTTGGAAGTAACTTGCACAACACTGTAAACCACACATGACACAACGCCATTGCACATCAAATTATGTAGGACAAGGTATGTGGCTGCTTTTGCCTCATTTAACAATGTCATTCTGCATCACAAAAGAAAACCTTAAAGTTTTTCTAGAACTAAGCTCATTTTTCCATAGACTGAAAATCAGGTGATTTTTACTGTATATGAAGTAAGTTCTTCTCAACACAAAGTAACCACAGGTGTAGTTCATCACATAAACTATCAACATATTCCCCTAACATACACAAATAGCCTTTACTTTGAACAGAGACACCAACTTCATTTTGGCTTGGTTTATGGAAGCCCATTTCCACCACACAAGAAAAAAGAAAAATCATGAAAAATATAATACCAATTCATAATTATGCGAGTCAAAATTATGATACAAGTAATAATAATGACAATTCAACTTGTGATAATCATGGCTTTTTCATCTTTTTTTTTTTTTTTTTACATATTTTTACATCAGCTTTTTACATATTTATAATCTTGTGTCACAACGTTTTAACTCGTAACTAAGACTTAGCATCTCTTAAATTTGACTTTTACTCTCATAATTATGACTGGGTTTTTTCTTATGTGGCAGAAATGGGCTTCCATAGATATTTGTTGTGTAACACAATGACATTAAAGGGTAACTTAAAGGGATAGTTCAAATATATATATATATATATATATATAGACCATTTTGCAAGATGGACAAAACTGGTCCAGAAGCACTTCCTGTTTAGGTTTTTTAACACTACATAAAAGCTGGGATAAAATTCAACCAACACAACATATAAAACTGAATCAAAAAGTTAAACAAACATCTTTAAGATTTTTTCTTTACATGTGAAATAAAGAAAACAGTTAAAAACTGAAACAGGAAGTGTTTCTGGACCAGTGTTGTTTACATCTTGCAAAATGGTCTATAATAAGACTATGGAAGTAATTGGTGCCACACGACAGTTTTGTTACTGAATTTCTTCAAAATATAATATTTTGTGTTCAGCAGAAGAAATAAAACAAATGGAGGTTTGGAACAACTTGATGGGGAGTAAGTGATGACAAAATGTTCATTTTTTGGGGTGAACTATCCCTTTAAGAGTGTAAATATTTTTTGAGGACAGTCAGCGAGATGTTAGTTTATGAGTGATATGTCAGTGTATGAATGAGATTGAGTGAGATGATGTCAGTGTATGAGTGAGATGATGATGTCAGTGTATGAGTGAGATGATGTCAGTGAGGTCTCACTCTTTGGCCTTGAGCTCAGGAAGGTCCAGGAACCAGTGATCATCACTGATGATCCTCTTCTCCTCCTCATCCAGCTGCTTCTTCACCTCTGCATCTAAGCCTCTCTGCATGAACTACACACACACACATAAAGTTCACGGTTCACATTGCACCACGTGACTGTGTTCAGCAACGCCACGAGACTCAAAACAAAACCGAACTTTAAAATGAAAACATCTTATTACAAGTTCAATCAAAGTCTGATCGCCGTATAACTCTGTTTTCTGAATATCATACATTCGAGCTGATTCTGATGAGCAAGAGCCACGGCTTCTTAACTTACCTTCATTCGCAGGAGATTTTTAGACAGTTTCGCTGCACCATCGTTCGCCATTTCAGACAAGAGCTAAACTGCACGTTTTAATGTAAATTAATTTATGTAAAGTATTTCTTAGATTTATGTATTACATGGGCAACATGACTGTGTCCAGCACAAAACGCTAACATAAATACTGGTCCGCATGAAGTCTGCGCAGGCGCTGTGGCAAAACGTGCAAGGCTCGATTAGTTGCACTGCAGCACAGATCGACCGACAACATTAAGCTGTTAAATTAATTGTAATAGAAATCTAATAGTACTATAATGTTATTAATTAAATAATAGCTCAGTAATTTGTAATGTGTCTTATTTTAAAAATTAGTTACTACAAATTATTTTAATGAATATATTGATTACTCATGTCTGAAGCTCTATACCCATTAATGCCATTTGGCAAGTTGGCAACACACGATTTAGTTTTCAAAATGTATCACTAAACACATTCTTGTATATTCCACCACTGTGAGGATTTATTTATTCGGTTTTGGTAAGTTAAACAGACGTTTTACAAATCGTCTTTTGTTCAGTTAAATGTTTACATATGAAAGCCCTGTGGCCATGTATTTTCTTATCGGGGGTTTCCATGAAGAGAGGCATCAATTATATTTTCATTAATTATTTAATAGTAATATAAGTGTATTTATTGCGTAACTAATAGTGACTGCTATCATAAATATGAATCTGTTTAAGGACGGTTTTCTCATTAACACTTTTACCACACGGCTGTTTTATTTATTCACCTCACTATCAAAAAATACCATAGTGCCACTATGTTTTTGACGTGTACTGTATAGGCTACCTTAAAAATAACTTCCTTAAAGTACCAAGTTGTAAATACCTTGGTAAATGTGTGAATTATGGCGTGTATCTAAGCCGTATTAATATTCTGTTTTTTATAGGAAAACCTCCATCACAGAGTGACAGAAGCCTTGGAGGAGAAGGCAATGAAATGGGACCAGTGGACCTCAGGGTGTCTGATGAGGTGCGCTTGGACAGATCGGAGGGAGGTGCAATGTCCCCACTGTAAAGGGATCGCTCTAATCCTGTGACGTGCACATGCATCAGAAAGAAACTGCTTTCTGGAGTTTAATGAGATGAAATAAGTAAGATGGTCACATATGCATAATATTTGTTGTTTTGGGACAGTATGAAGTTTTTCATTTAAGTGATTGAAGTGAAAGTCACAAAATGATGTCACAATGACAAAAATTGTTTGCACACCTGTACTTTTTATATATATTTTCTAAGTTTGTTTGACTATTCTCAAAGCTTTATGACAATTATGCTAAGTAGTTGGCAAGACTAGTTATTGTGCCCAAGCTGATGCTTCCATGAAAGACTCAACAAAAAGGCACAAAAACATTCGCATTTTAATATTGACGTACAAATTATTATTTGGGGTGTGTCTGGGATTTTTACACCAGGACTTCTCTTTTTTCCCCAGTAATTAAAGGTACATTATGTACGATTTTTGTAATAAAATATTCAAAAAACACTTTCACAGTTTGATATTTCATGCAGTTGTGTATTTGCATTATCCCAAAAGTTACCAAGGATTTGGAAATCCAGAGAAATTCTAGTTTTAAATAATCGTCCGCCTATCAATGATGTAATATCTGCCCTATCCTCGGTTTCCGCTTGTAGAAACCATATGGATATATATAGCTATACATAGATTCCTCATTAGGATTAGGATGAGGATGGAGGAGGATGAGCTGCGCGGAGGATGAGCTGCACGGAGGATGAGCTGCGCGGAGGATGAGCTGCGCGGAGGATGAGCTGCGCGGAGGATGAGCTGCGCGGAGGATGAGCTGCGCGGAGGATGAGCTGCGCGGAGGATGAGCTGCGCGGAGGATGAGCTGCGCGGAGGATGAGCTGCGCGGAGGATGAGCTGCGCGGACGATGAGCTGCGCGGACGATGAGCTGCGCGGACGATAAGCTGCGCGGAGGATGAGCTGCGCGGACGATGAGCTGCGCGGAGGATGAGCTGCGCGGACGATGAGCTGCGCGGAGGATGAGCTGCGCGGAGGATGAGCTGCGCGGACGATGAGCTGCGCGGACGATGAGCTGCGCGGAGGATGAGCTGCGCGGACGATGAGCTGCGCGGAGGATGAGCTGCGCGGACGATGAGCTGCGCGGAGGATGAGCTGCGCGGAGGATGAGCTGCGCGGACGATGAGCTGCGCGGACGATGAGCTGCGCGGAGGATGAGCTGCGCGGACGATGAGCTGCGCGGAGGATGAGCTGCGCGGACGATGAGCTGCGCGGAGGATGAGCTGCGCGGACGATGAGCTGCGCGGACGATGAGCTGCGCGGAGGATGAGCTGCGCGGACGATGAGCTGCGCGGAGGATGAGCTGCGCGGAGGATGAGCTGCGCGGAGGATGAGCTGCGCGGAGGATGAGCTGCGCGGAGGATGAGCTGCGCGGACGATGAGCTGCGCGGACGATGAGCTGCGCGGACGATGAGCTGCGCGGAGGATGAGCTGCGCGGACGATGAGCTGCGCGGAGGATGAGCTGCGCGGACGATGAGCTGCGCGGAGGATGAGCTGCGCGGACGATGAGCTGCGCGGAGGATGAGCTGCGCGGACGATGAGCTGCGCGGAGGATGAGCTGCGCGGAGGATGAGCTGCGCGGAGGATGAGCTGCGCGGACGATGAGCTGCGCGGACGATGAGCTGCGCGGACGATGAGCTGCGCGGAGGATGAGCTGCGCGGAGGATGAGCTGCGCGGACGATGAGCTGCGCGGAGGATGAGCTGCGCGGAGGATGAGCTGCGCGGAGGATGAGCTGCGCGGAGGATGAGCTGCGCGGACGATGAGCTGCGCGGACGATGAGCTGCGCGGACGATGAGCTGCGCGGAGGATGAGCTGCGCGGAGGATGAGCTGCGCGGACGATGAGCTGCGCGGAGGATGAGCTGCGCGGAGGATGAACTGCGCGGATGATGAGCTGCGCGGACGATGAGCTGTGCAGAATGAGCCGAGGAGCTACACGACACAAGTGGTGCCGACGGATCCAGGGGGCTGGTCGTGACCAGCGATGGAGACGGGATAAGGATGAGAGGCAGGGATGCAGACGAAAGACTTCTGGACGAGACTGGCGAAGAAGATGTGTGTGGGTGAGAATTGGATCCATGAACCACTGGTCTATCAGGTTGTAGTCCACTCCTGGCTCTGCGATGGACTGACCCGTCTGTGTCGACTCCGGGGCTGGTTCTCGGTGGGCACTTCAGGCTCGCTGGTGGTGAGGGAGAGGTCGCCATTCCGGATCATCCAGGCCAAGTATCCCAGATATTTCCGGTTCTCCGGGAGCAAGAGGACACGCAACACTGGTGAGTCTCATGTTGATAATTTTGGTTGGTTATTCTGTAACGCTAGGTTCCCAAATGAAGACGATGATAATACAGACTCGAATAACAAGAGGATTTATTCCAAACATGATAACAAGCCAATGTATGAGACAGTGTGCACTTGACACAAACAATAACTGACATAGGATAGAACAGGGAGAAATATTTAACCATTACTTGCAAATTCTGTGGTTCCGTTCAAATTTTACTTTTAGTACGATTGTTTTAAACGTGTAAAACTGTGCAGCATTAACCCACGAAATCATTTGACAAATAGTCACATATCAGTAACAGGCTAATATAGCATTAAATTACACGTTCCATGCAGCTAATTCATCACGATGACATCAAATAGTGTGATCAAACGAATAGGTAATATAAAAATTTATTTACTACCTCATTTGTGAACATGATTCGTAATTATACCAAATATACCATATATGGTGAAAACAACATCCACCGTTCCACTCTCCCTAATAGCGTCATCACGCTTTGCCTTTATTGTTTTGAAAATGTGAACTCTGGCGCTGAAAAATTGCATAGTATAGCTTTAAGTTAAACTCATTTTATTTCAGTTAGTTACATTGGCAACACTTTTTTATATAATATGTATATTTTAATTTCACTCAGCTTTATTCCAATTAGCAAAAAATATTTTAACAGTTTTAGTGATCAATAACAAACACTGGATTGAAATGTTCACAATTGGTGAAAGCAATTCAGACTAACTTGCTAAAGTAAACCACCGACATTTCATTTTCACTGTCATCCAAGATAAATGGAAAAGGTTTGCAGAGAAAATTAAATGTGAAATAATACAAATATGGGCAGTATGGGTTCATGAAAACAAGCACACTGCCCTAAGTCAAAGACATATTATATCCTCATGTTTTTGATGTTCTGGTGATTACATCTGGGTGGGGCATGTTGCTATGCAGTTGCTAGGGTGTTCAGTGTGGGTGCTCGGGCATTGCTCGATGGCTGCTAGTGTGATCATGATGGTTGCTTTCTGGCCCGAGTCAAAAGAGCCCAACCCAAGTCTCTATGAAATTCTGGTCTCATTGTATTTCCTACAACTGTGGGACTTTGCACTCATTTGGCGATTTGTTCAAATAATGTTTATAAACACAACTAAGTTACAGCTGTCACTGATTATACAAACTCTTGGACCACCAGTTCTTTAAGGGACACCAGTGACGCCTGCCCGTGTGGCGCGTCTCGAACTCTGGTCAGCTCGTCCTGTAACTGAGCCACGGGCAACTCAAGACTGTAGCCCAAATCAACGAGAGCCTCCAGCAGGGGCCCTTGATACTGCCGGAGCTCATAGCGTCTCACTGTGGGAAGAGCTCTTCTGCCGGTCTGAAATGCTCCGTCAAAGTCTTCTAGATCCCTTTGGCACACCAATATGGCGCACAAGGTTGGTATCACTAAAGTAGGGTTGTGAGAAGACAGTTTCTCCTGAAGTATTAACGCCGTCTGGAGGCCCTCGAGCGCTCGGGAGAAGCGCCCCGCGCGCAGGAGGTTATATGCAGCTTTCAGTTCCTGATGAGTGAAGAACGCCTGGAAAGCTTGGGATTTCCGGACAAACCGGAGGGAGTAGAGCTGAGTGAGATAGTCTCTGAGGGCCACGCGCCGCTCAGCGATGTTCTCCTCGGAGAAGTTGCCCGTCATTTTCTTTTTGGGCATCACGATGTCCTCCATTTCCTCACTGAAGTCCAGCAGGAGCTCCTGATGGAGGTGGAGGAAGTCCGAGTAGCGCCTCTCGATAGCTACACGCTCGCAGTCGTAGCTGCCCGAGCGGATCACCACAATCTGGTACACCTGAGGGACAGAAATCAGAAGAGCATTGCTGGTTGTAAAGACATGTACAGCTAAAAAATGTTGGATCCTTACGCCTGATACACATTGTATGATTTTGGGCTGTCCTAGATGAAAGATGACCAATCGTGGGGATTTCTGTGGCTGCTAAACGCTGGCTCTGTGTCGTACAGTGAGAGAGGTGTTGTTTACCAAAGATAGCCTGCGATGATTTTCTGACAGTGTCATAAATTTAGCACGATCTCACAGTGCGTTTGCTGCTTCTAGCCAATCAAAATGCAACATGAAATGGCGTATTGATCAACGTGACGCGGCGCTAAAACTTAAAACTACTTTCCTCAAGCTTTGCAAAATTGGCTTGCCAAGTTAGTCTCTTTTCCCTAGGCATGACCGCATCCATATTCTCTTTTTTCAGCGCACATAAAAAAAACACATTTGCCAAAGTGCGATTCATCTTACTCTATTTGTTTACCACTAGCACATGTTTATGACGTCTTATTCTATTAGAGTCGTAGCCTACGATTCAATAGATGTCATCATCGTACAGTCTACAAGTTCATGTCCGCCTTGACTTGAGGCTGAGTCTTAATACTATAACACTGTGGATAAGTTTAGTTGTCTGTTCCAACTTGCTCATCTGATCTGTTCTGTGTTACCGTGTCTCTAGAGCAGAGAAGAGTAACCAGGCTTCATTCACCTCAAAACACATTGATTTACATTGTCTGAACCAGTCAGACCCTCTTCTAGTCTCGGCCTGTACTCGACTACAACACTGCCCTTTATATTCCCTTTAGTTTCCCAAAAATAATAATCAAATAATAACCATATATTAATGTTAATGTTTAATGGGCGGTGATCTATATGGAAGCTTGTTTCCACCATGATATATTAGTAAGCAGGGCCGGATTAACCATTAGGGCAACTGGGCACTTGCCCAGGGGCCCACGACATCTAAGGGGCCCTGGACACCAGTGGCAATTGGGAGAGTCGGGAGTTTCCCAGGTGGGTCGGTAGTGTTTCGAGGCTGCGAGGGAAGGTTTGATAAAACGGAATGTATGTTTGCACTAAGTGCCTGAGTTTAATAAAAAAAGACGTCGTTCACGTCACAGCTGAAGTGGCGTAGGTCGTAGCGCGAAAAGCACGTGAGTCAGCTTTTGATGTGCTTGACGCGAGTTCGAATCCGCCTTTTGCCGAAGTCTCTTCCCCCTTTTCCCAACACATATGAGATGTAAAATGTATAACCTAACATAGGTCTCTAGCGTTATATTTTGACAACAAACTAAAACCATGATATGGATTTTTGCCTTTATAAAACAGCACAAGATTTTAAGAATTTGCATCCTGTAAGTGCTGGGTGATTCAAAGAAAAGTGTGCACTTTGCTCACGCGATCAGGATGGTCACCTGGTGTTTTCTCCTAAATACAAGCTCAAGGGTTTATTTCTTGCAAGTGAAGAAATAAGGACAAAAGTTTTTTAATTTCCCTATATTATAGTGTAATGTAGACTAAAATATAGGCTACTTTTGAAATATTCATTTTCATTTATATAGTACATTTTTAAGCTTAATGGATTTTACGTCTTAGGAATAATTATATAAATCATTTTTACATTATTATAATAATTTTTTGGGATCCTAAAACACCATTGATAATGTAATGTAGACTGAGACTCAACTAAAAATATGTTTGAGCCCTGTTTATTGTCCTGGTACAAATCAATGCGTTTTCTTTGTTCAACGAGCAGTTCATGGGTTGAAGCTCTTAATTTTGATCTCTCAAAGAGCACGAGATTGATGCATTTAACCTTAAAATGTACAAAATTTTATTGCGGGGGAGCATATAACCCCCCTAGAGGAACAGTAAATCAGTAAAACTGTAAATGCTATCAAGGGTCCACCCAACATAGTTTTACAAATTTTCCTATAGGAAAGAAAAACCATTTATGAACTTTACTCCAGCATAGTTCAACAAAGTTAATTTTAAGTCAGTAAAACTGTAAATGCCATGTTA